>NC_090927.1:96823912-98023912 GCF_040938575.1 Ambystoma mexicanum | reverse complement strand
TACTGGACGTATTTACACCAAATTTGCAAAAGCACGCTTTCGGGACCAAGCCCCCGCTCATGCCGCGAATTTGGTGTAAATCCGTCCAGCGGTTTGGGCTGTAGGTGTGCGTAAAGTTTTTTCCCATTATGTCTATGGGAAAAAACAAAAGTTTTGGGCCCCCCCCACTATAACTTTGCCTCCCTGGACCAAACCTCTCCAAACTTTGCTAGAAAAATTCAGAGTGGGCCATACACTTTTCTTGCAAAGTTTGGTGAGGATTCATCCAGAGGGAGCAAAGTTATAAGCCACCCAAAAATTGCTCTTCCTATGGAAACACCAACTTAACCATAACTACATGGATGCTACTGCGTCCATGTAATATATTTATGTATACTGGGAAGAACAATGCTCTTTTGCTCACAGAAGAACATACAATAGATAAGAAATCAGATTTGATTGGAAACAGGGAGCTTTTTACATAAGGTTGTGTTTGAGGGACATTCTGACCAGGCTGTGGTGGGGAGTAAAAGGAACAGTCACTAGGAACAATACATGGGTGTTCTGGATTAAGAGAAATCAACATTAGACATCTTTGTGCGCAGGTAAGCGGTACGGCCAGAAGTGTGAGGGATGTGACCATAATGGTTGAAGTGCTAGAGTGGAGGCAGAAGAAGTGAGGGACAGAGGCAGGTTAGAGGTAAGGGAAAAATGTTAGCTCAAAGGCAGATGTGAGGATGTATTAAAAGGATAACTCGGAGGTGAGGAGGTAGGCCTTCAATTTGGCTATGAACAAATTGGTGAGAACTATTTTTTTTGGATGGGTGCCGCAAAGGTAGTTGAGGAGGCAGAGCAGAGATTGCGAGAAGGCTTCTAGAGTTGGATAGAGGAGGAAAGATACAGTGGTGCCTTACTGTGGATAGATTTGTGTACCAGGAGAAGACATTTAAATCTGGTCCTGTTTTGCATCGTCATCCATCCAACCTGGTGAAGGTAAGAGGCAGTAAGTGTGAAGTGAATGAGTTCAAAGAGAGTCATGGTAGCGTAGTTAATCTTGTTGAGAGGACAGAAAGAATAGTTGGTGAGACCAAATGAGATGCTGGCACAGTAGTCTAGTTTAGAGAAGACAAGAGTGGTTGAGAAATGCTTGTCAGATGAAAATAGAGACAGAGTGAGAAGAGTCATAGATGACATTGAGGTTTCTAGCAGGTGGGAGCTGGATAGGCAGAGGGGTGGGAGAGAGTATTTGCAGAGAAGAAGAGCACCTCCATTTTGGAAGAGTTTAACATCAGAGAGTACAAAGCCATCCAATATCTAATGGCAGAAAGACAGTTGAAAATGTTGATAGAGATATCATAGGATAGTTCAGGAAAGAGAAGAAGATTTGGGTGTCTTCCACAAAGAGTTGATACGAGGAACCAAAAGAAGAGATTAGTGCCCCAAGAGCAGATGCATAGAGTGTAAAGGGGAGAGGACCCAAGAAAGATCCTTGGGGAACACTGTCAGTAAGAGGAGGTAGTTGAGAGGTGTTGTTGTTCCAGGAGATAGAGAACCAGTGAGGTACCAGGTAGGATTAAATCCAGGCAACGATCTGATCGGGAATAGCAAAAAGCGAGAGAGTATTAATGATATCAGGGTGATCAACAGTGTCAAGGGTGAAAAACAGGTCAATGGGAATTAGAATGGACGGTAGGTTGGAGTGCTTATCAGAGGCGATGAAGTTAGAGACATTCATGAGAACAGTTCCTATAGAATGACAGGAGCAGAAACCTGCTTGTAAGGGATCTCAAAGGTTTTGGATGTTTAAGAAATTGGTAAGACAGTTAAACACAACCCTTTTCCAGAACTTTAGGGTAGTGCAGAAGGGGAGGCACAGGGCAAATGTTCTTTGGCCTTCTGGATCAAGTCAACCAAACTGTACAGGTCAAGAGAAAGAAAATGTAATATTATTAACTACTGGATAAGGCCTCTCAGTCTGAATCAAACACGTTATGCAACTTTGACATAAGGCTCTCCTCCTTCCTACTGTTAACCCTACTAAAAGTCTCCATATCCCTGCAAACTCACCACACAATTACCCAATACAACAAACACACACAACTACCACAACACCAACTCTAAAGTCATACAGCAATTGGTGCACCTCCTCCAAGAACTCACTCAATCACAACACACTCAAATTCCAATCCTGTACCACATTTGCACAAACCTTTCTATGTAGACACACAAACCAGAACACCCCAACGCATGCCACCTAGAAGCAAACCCAAAGGCAACACACAGACAGGTTTTTCTAATTGAAACTACCAACAGAACAGACAAGGAACTCATGTGCTGTCTCTCTTTTTTTTAAATAATCCCTACCCTTCCCCTTTTACTTTACAGATCCGCCGGTGAGCCTGGAGACCATGGACATGGCAGCAGTGTGTGGTATACATCCCATTAACACAAAGTAACATCAGTGGGTGACGTAGGGCTGCATTTCAATGTGGCATGCAAGGCACAAGGGGAAATACCCACTCTAACCCCAGCAGAGGCATCCGCTCAACTCTTCTGAGCAATCTGAGAGGTCCATGCCCTGCTGTTACCATGGTTACCACCAAACGGAACACACCCTCAAAACATGCCATACACAATCGTCCATTCATGTATTATCCCCAATATAGTTCATGGCTTTTCTATGGATATATTTTGGTGTAGGGAGATGATCCCTGGACCACTGTCTCGTGCTAGAAACTGATCCCAGAAGATGCTGTATGCCGCACATTTGGACCAATGGCGTTGCTTGAAACATCTTGGCAATGAGGTCTTTCTGCTAATCGAGTCCTGCTGAATTTGTCTTATCGTTGGGGAGTTTTTGGACTCTGTTTGGCGAAACTAATATCTCCAACCTCAGGCCAGGCAAATTAATGACATTTTAGGAGGCCCTTCTGACGCTACAGAATTGGCCACTGAGACACTTTTCATAAAATCGACAGATGGGAGCTGCCACATCTGGATAATTCCTACCCTGCCAGCAAATCAGGATTTTGGGCAGAGCTTTATAGATAGGACAAGGGAAGGAGGTGAGCCTAGAATGGGAAGTTCTCAAAGAGGTGAGTGTTGATTTGCCCCATATAAAGCAACAGACACATGCTACGCACATCTCTCTGCTAATGATGGCCTCTGTGATATTGCCACTGTCATTGGTCTCAGCAGACATACCGCGGCAGTGGGCGGGGCCCTCAGGTGGCCCAGACACACCAGCGCATGATGAGAAAAGAAAAGTGGTGGATCTCGGCCCATGGCATTGCCTGGCCCCTTAATTCCAACTAGGATCACATTCTAAATATCCTCCATCCTCATGGAACAAGTTACAGAATCAGCCCATCCCATAATCAGAGAGCCGAAAAGATAGCTCAGCTAGGAAGGATAGCTCAGCAAGTTCGGCTACAATTCAGGGCAGAGTTTTAAATCCCAGCAATGGTTGACTCAGCCCTTAATCCCTGTGAGACTGGTATATTGAGTATTCTTAAATTGATTATTGCTATAACAGTGCTTTGACTAACTAATATATGAACATTTTACATTCCGAAAACTTCACACAATCCAAATCCCAAACCAAAATTAAACAAGAAGCAAAACGTTCCAGGTGACACTAAAAGTCTAATGGCTCTTCACACCTCTTCCCCGAGACAAGCCGCCCCCACGCCCTCTGGCCCCCGAATTTATGGCAATTGTATTTCAGTGGCTTCTCACTGTCTACATGGAAATGGTCTGAAGGCCCTCATTGTCCCTGTTCTCAGGCATGAACAATGTATATTTGCTCCGACATTGAGAAACCGAATCCAAGCAACTAAACATGTTCCCTTTTCATCATCAATAACCATGTTGACTGCAATTGATATGGAGGGCAAAATACATCCTTTTTTTCAGAGGCCAGACAATTGAAAATCACTCTTGCTCACCTATTGCACAATCTCCTGTCTGGCCACCATTCTGCTCATTGCTCCACCGCACTTCTCGCCCTTTGGGAAGAGCATTACCCCCATACTAATGTCAGATGCAATAGCGTGAATGGCAAACACTCATCTAACAACAGAAGGCTGCAATACGACTACAAAAAGTGCATCCTTCCGACACGTAAGCCACATGAAGATGCAAGGGTTTACTGGATGCCTATTTGTTTAGCATCTGAATGTGTAATCCTGTTTCAGTTTGAAAGGAATAGGAATTACAGAGCCATAGTTTGCAGCACCAGTTAATAGTTATATGCATTTTAGCAAGAATGTGGGAGCCCTTCTAATGAGGACGAGAATAGTTCAAATAACCTGTTCTATGGAATTTCTTCCACTGAGGAGGGTTTAAAACCACGTGTTTGGCCACTGCACCCTTCAGAGAGGAGAAATGATAATCTGCATATCTGTCTGGTCCCACCCACAAATGCAGTCCAGCACCGAAAGGCTTGGCAATTCTCCTCTGAATAAGCATACCATCAGCAACCCCAGACACGTGTTTCGGCCCTGTTGGGCTTCACCAGTGACTTCCCTAATATGGAGCAATACGAAAAGAGGAAGAACTACTGTCATTGTGGAGATGCATATGGTTGGACTCAAGGGAATTGGTGGAGGGTCACAGGTGGTTACAAAGACTATGGGATATGTAGTTTTCTTACTTTGTAAAGTTCTTAGACCTATGGATAACTATTAAGGATATGATGCATATTAGTAAGACTCCTTGCCATACCTTAGAATTCTCTATCTCGCAAACAACTATTTTGTGAGTTTTCTTCAAATGTGTATGAGGTTCCATTTCACTTACACATGCCAATTTTGCCACTCTCCTATTTTGCATACCTTCAACGCACCATTGGGCCTCATTACGAACCTGCCGGTAGCCGTGGCTGTAATACAGGCACGGCTGCCGCTGGAGTTGTTTCCTTTCCGGCGCCCTGGAATGGGCAATTAACGGGGTATTACAACCCCGGCAGACCTGGTAATTGCCCATTCCCGTGGGCCGGAAAAAAATCTTCCCCATTCCGAATGGGGAAGCCGGATGCACCGGCACCGTTAAAAACGGTGCCGGTGCATCCGACATGCTCTGCTCGCGGGTGCTGGTACGGTTGCCAGGTCAGACCTGGCGGCTGCATAGGCTCCCGCAAGCAGAACTCATAGCTTGCTGGTCTGGGCACTACGGTAGTGGCAAGCTTACCGGTACCGTAGTACTCCGACCAGCAAACTTGTAATGAGGCCCATTGTCTTGCTGCTCTCCACACTGCCACCACACTTTGTGTGTTTATGAAGGGGAAGTCCCCCATATCCCTACTCTCCTTCTTCAGTCCCCTCCCCCTCACGCCTGCCCACTCTCCACCTTCCTTCCCATTCCCTTCTGCATGTTCTCCCTTTCTTCCTTACCAGCCCCCGCGCTACCAAGTTCTGTGTGGTCTAGTGGTTAAAATAGTGAATACAGGTCTGCAGAATCTTGGTTCTAATCTTGGCTTCACCACTTCACCTTATTGTGTGATATTTGGGCAAATGTTTTCCTCTCCTTGTCCTTCATATGCCATATTTATAGTGTGTGTTAAGGCATGGGCAAAATGTCAGCAATAGAAACTATATTAATAGCTAGACTAGAGGGCATCATTTATTTTAAAAGACATGTGATCTGCAGTATAATACATTTATCAGGGATTCAACATGGGCCATCAATGCACTTTTGTGTAGTCTATAGGTAAGATGTTCATGTCACCCAATAAGGAAGGCTGATACATGGATACAGATTTTGTCAACTTCCAAAGGGGGAAAAGGTGAAGCTATGAGATTTTGAATCTGCACATCTTTTTTTTAAACTAGTCCAAATGTTCCATTCTGTATTTTTCTATTACAACCAGGGTCTTGCTACCTATCCTCTAAAAGCTGCCAGGGGTAGGTTTTTCCCAAGACCGCATTAATGTATGTAGAAAGCACCCCAGTTATAGAAACAAGAAACAGGGGGGGACTGGCAACCTTTGACCTGGGGGCAAGTATAATTATCTAGCCTATGGTGTAGTGGGCCAACCCACAATGCATCCGCCCCAAATTCCAGAAAAAACTAAACTCAATGCCAACCTCTCCACAACCCACACATTCACAAGTATCTATAGTCAACATTATTGACATCACTTTCCTTTCATGGAACATCTTTCAGTTTCAAAGTGTACATAATAGACATTATTGGCATTATTTTACTTTTGTGCAACATATCTTTCACTTCTCAAGTATGCATAGTAGACATAAATGGCATTACTTTTCCTTTTGTGCAACATATCTTTCGCTTCTCAAGTATATATAGTAGACATTATAGACATTACTTTCCTTTTGTGAAACATATCTTTCGGTTCTCAAGTATACATAGTAGACATTATAGACATTACTTTCCTTTTGAGCAGCATATCTTTCACTTCTCAAGAACTTAGTAGACATTATGTCACGATGCCCGCCCCCGGGAAACCAGGTTTGGCCCAGCTACCCCGGAAGCAGGCATCATGCCATTTAATGCTAGCCCATGAACCCCAATTAGGGGCTATTTGGGTGCAGTCCTGGTGACTATGGCACCAGGCTCATGGTCAAGGACTTACCTGAGGCAGACCATGCTGCAAGTGACCAGAAGTCAAATGAGGCCTAGGAGGGACTATTTTTCCCTTGGAACTATTTTTTACTCGGGTGGGCCCGCGGAAGGATACTTACCTGGAACTACTTCCAAGGCTATTCAAACCACGCCCTGACAGCAATCCATGCTTTGCGTTATTCTGCACCAACGTGCCTGGAGAAGCTTCCAGTCTTCAGCCACGCCCGCCTGGATGCCGGAGCTCCTGAAAACCTGAAAGAAAGCAGAGGGAAGGTTAGAACCGGAGTTTTTACCTGCAATGCTTACCTGAATCCTGAATCTTCTTGGCTCTGACCTAGAAGGAAGAAATCATCAGACGCGTGCCGCTTCGCATCCTGCAGCGCCGCGCGGGAACTCACCTGAAGCAATCCTCCGTATTCCATCGCGCTTTTCAGCATCCAGCGGCCGCTCTCCAACACCTGTGGAAATAAAGACAATAAGGTGAGCAAGGGAGCATTCCCAGACAATAAAGGCAATCCCCAGGATTTACCTGATACCACAGGGGGTACTTACCTCATCTCGGGTCGGCACGGCCTCCACAGCTACTCCGCCGTACCCCGGCCCCAAAGGGGAAACAAAAGCAACACAAAAGCGCAAGTAGGGGAAACCGAATTCCGCTACAGACTTACCTGGTTACTGCCTGAGGCCGCAATCACCGGAACCTCCACCTATTCAGCGCCTGCAAAAGGAAAGGGTCACAGGTTAGACCAGGTCCTCATTATCGAACTGAACAGAATCCATAAACACTTACCTGCATCTTACTGGTTGCCACTTGGAACTCTTCTCAAGAACTATTAAGGCAACCTAGGGAATTTGGCCAGAGTGAAAGCCAGACGTTTTTGAACTCTTTCTCAAACTATTTCGTTACGGAGTCAATACCGTTCTGCAACTCTCCAACATCCCACACCAGTGAAGTAACTGGTCATCTACGCGCCCCTGTGCTCGAGGCAGGATGGAGAGCTCATCTTTCCAAACTATTAGGTGAGAACATAGCAAGAGTTTGGAAGTAATTTGTGGGAAGAGATCGCAGGAGTGGGGGAAGGTGGGGTTGGCGCCCAGTCCCCGCAGGTGGCTAATTCCCTTTTCTCCATTACAGAAGAATATTCATACGGGCAAAACAAGCTAAGCTGGGTGGTCCGGTCCGATCCATCATTTTGGCACCCGGTGTGTCGCTGGGAGAGGTAACAACAGCCCAGTTCCGATCGACGCCCCCGTGGACACCAGGTGAGCGTAACGGAACGCGAAGAAGACCCACAAAAGGCCACCTGGGCGTTATGGAGACCTCAGAGATGGATCAGTTAGCCCAATTATTAGGGGAGTTAAGAGCTGAAGTGCACTCCGCCCGCCAGGAAACTAATGCCCTTAGAAGGGAACTGATAGTTTCAAAGGAACAGACAGATGATTTGGCCAGACAGTTATTGCAAGACCAGGCGGGGCAAACACCACTACCTGGACTCGGGGTTAGTCCAGCTCCTGTACCATCAAGTAACCCAGTACAAATAAATTTGCCAGGAACTGTTCCATTGGCTCCGCCCGAACGTTTTGCCGGAGACCCTAAAAGGTTTGCCGTATTCATGAATCAGTGCCGCTTACACTTTTATGCAGACCTGCAGCATTCCCAAGTGATCAAGCCAAGGTAGCCTTTGTACTGTCCTATCTCAGCGGCAGTGCAGCAGATTGGTCCATTCCTCTAGTTAATCAGGATGACCCAATTCTTCGGGATTTCCAGGGGTTTCAAACAAGCATGGAAAGACTTTTTGCCCGACACTCCCAGGGTCAGGCCCTGGATAACGAACTTTTGTCCCTACAACAGGGGAATCAGGATCTTCTTTCTTACATTGCAACCTTTAATAGACTAATAGTAGAAACCGAATGGCCTGAAGTTAAACGAATCACATTGTTCCATCGAGGGCTTCGAGGAGAACTCAAAGATGTCTTGGCCCAAATTGTGAACCCGCCTCAAGATTGTGCGGAATACATCAACCTAGTGGTCCAACTAGATCACAGACTTCAAAATAGGAAGGCCGATCGAGCCAAGTTTGAGAACCGAGTGTTGGTCAAGACCCACGTCAGTTCCAAGGGAGCAGAAGCCTCAGAACCTATGCAAATCGGTGGGGTGAGAGGACGCTTGACTCAAAAAGAGAGAGAAAGGAGACGGCAAATGCAGCTATGCTTATATTGCGGGAATACTGGTCATTTTCTGCAGAACTGTCCTATAAAACCGCCTAAGAAGGTCGTAGGGGCAGCAGATAAAAACTCTGACTCGGGAAACGATCTCGCCCGGCAAGCGTAGAGGTCCGCTTGCCGAGCTTAAAGAAGGACACTCAGACCTCGCATTTCATCATTCCAATGGTCCTCGTAGATCCAGAACAGCCATCTCAGATGCATGCGGTAAAAGCATACGTTGATAGCGGAGCCATAGGAAACTACGTGGACCTTGAATTGGCTTCCAGGATGAACCTACCTCTCGCCCAAAAAACCACCTTAGATGTCATCACCACAGATGATGGAACGGAAATTGCCTCTGGTCCCGTAACTCACTCCACCACAGAGATGACATCGCTGGCGCAGGATGGGCACCGAGAGGTTTTGGTGTTTGATTTAATCAAGGCCCCGCAGTTCCAAGTAATACTAGGGATACCGTGGTTGGAAAAACATAATCCCTGCACTGATTGGTGAGAGAAGAGAATCACCTTCCCAGAATGTACGCACACCTGTTACCCCAGGAAATCTCAGAACACAGCCATGGCTTCTGTAACCCCAGCTGCCATGCAATTACCTGCAGAATATCAAGAGTTTCAAGATGTCTTCCAAAAAGAACAGGCAAACACCTTACCTCCGCACAGATCGTATGATTGCCAAATAGATCTCATCCCAGGTGCACAACCCCCTTGCAGCAGAATCTATGCCCTTACGGAGCCCGAAAATCTTCACCTATGCCAATACCTGGACCAGTACCTTGCTAATGGTTTTATTCGCCCGTCTAAGTCCCCTGCATCATCCGCTTTGTTCTTCGTGCCCAAAAAGGAAGGTGACCTCAGAACATGCATAGACTATCACGCACTGAACCAGATAACCATTAAAAATCGGTGCCCGTTGCCTTTGATCCCAGAATTACTAGGCCAAGTGAAAGAAGCTTGCATTTATACTAAACTCGACCTCCGGGGGGCATATCATTTGGTACGTGTCAAAGAGGGCGACGAATGGAAAACAGCCTTTCGCACTAAGTACGGACTATTTGAGTACTAGGTGATGCCTTTCGACTGTGCAATGCACCAGCAGCCTTCCAGTTCTTCATGAACGATGTCATTAGAGAACTCATCGATGTTTAAGTTGTCGTTTATATTGATGACATCCTAGTATATTCTTCATCAGAATCTGATCATATCAAACACGTCCAAGCAGTTTTAGAAAAATTACGCCAGCACAAACTTTATGGCAAATTGGAAAAATGCGTTTTTCACACCACCTAAGTGGAATTCCTAGGATTTATCCTAACCCCGAGAGGAATCAGGATGGATACACGAAAGGTGGATGCAATTCTCAAATGGCCTTCGCCAAGTTCTGTCAAAGGTGTGCAAAGCATGCTCGGCTTTGCCAACTTTTACCGCAGGTTTATCCCAGACTTTTCGCATATTGTTCATCCCATTACGGCGCTCTTACGAAAAAACAAACGCTTTATGTGGACAGACGAAGCGGAAAGCGCCTTTCAAGAGTTAAAGGCTAAATTCACATCTGCACCAGTCCTAAGGCACCGTCGTCCTGAACTCCCATACATTGTGGAGACTGGTGCATCCAGCTTAGCAATGGGAGCCGTCCTCTCTCAAAAGGACCCCGAAACTAACCAGATTCACCCAGTGGCCTTTTGGTCAAAAAAATTCTCGATTCCTGAATTAAACTATGCCATTACTGATAAGGAGCTGTTAGCTATCAAGTCCGCCTTCAAGGCTTGGCGGCATTATCTACTCGGAGCCAGACATACCATTACAGTCATCACCGATCACCGAAATTTACAATATCTAAAGACAGCTAAGGCCCAGTCTTCTCGCCAACTCCGTTGGGCACTATTCTTCGCCGAATTTGATTTTGTAATAACCTATCGGCCCGGTTGTAAGAATGGTAAAGCAGACGCCTTATCCCGAATAGGGATGGGAGAAGCAGAAGTGACCCTGGAACCCGTACCTATAATTCCTGAACAGCGAATTATTGGCATAACATCTGTACAGAGGCTGAAATACATTCAAGGAATTATCCGACAACTCTTTGATCCTCTTGCCTTACAAGACTGGGCTAAGAAAGGCCCAGACTTCTCCGTTACCAATGAGCTACCATATTACCGAGGACGTCTATTTCTGCCACAAAAGGAACTACAAGAGCTAGTCGTCTCTCGTTACCATGATACGTTAATGGAGGGGCATCCTGGTATTACAAAAACGGAAGCTAAAATCAAGAAACAATTTTGGTGGCCCACCTGGTGAAAGGACATTAAGTCGTTTGTCCTATCTTGTGGCAATTGTGCCCAAAACAAGAGTCAAAAAAGAAGACCAGCTGGTCTATTACAACCTATGGACATCCCACCGATTCCTTGGCACACCTTGTCATTAGACTTTATCACGGACTTACTCCCGTGCTATGGTTTCAACACTATCCTAGTTATTGTGGATCTTTTTTCTAAAATGGCCACTTTATTCCATTAAAAGGGATACCTTCAGCTGCAGCCCTGGCCAAGGAGTTCCTTGAAAACATCGTTTGCCTACACGGCTTCCCATCCGTGTTAATTCCCGACCAAGGGAGTCAATTCATCTCACACTTCTGGAGAAAATGTTGCCAACTGGCACAAATAGATGTTAGGCTTTCAACTAGTCACTACCCCGAGACCGATTGCCAAACTGAGAGGACCAATCAGACTCTTGAACAGTACCTGCGTTGTATGCTACATCAGTCTGAGAGCAATTGGAAAGACATTTTATGGATCGCTGAATATGCGTACAATAATTCAGTACACTCAGGAACTGGACACAGCCCCTTTTATACTATATATGGACATCATCCTCGAACCTCGGACTTGGATTCGCCCCAACGTTTGGAGATGCCTGCAGTAGACCATCTCCACACCGTCATTACACAAACCTTCAAGGAAGCAACAGAATATTTACAGAGAGCTAAGGATAAATACAAGAAAAACGCTGATCAACTTAGGAGAGAAGCACCACAATACCAGATAGGAGACCAAGTATGGCTATCTACTAAACACATCCCACTCAAGGGAACACGAACCTTTAATCCTAGATATTTGGGACCCTACTCGATCAAGGCCGTTATCAACCCAGTGGCCGTCAAGTTTGACCTGCCCGCCCATATGCAAATTCATCCCATCTTCCATGTCTCCCTCTTGAAACCAGTCCAACCAGGAACTAGATTAACCAAACCACCAGATCCCATCCTCATTGACGGGGAACCTGAATTTGAAGTTCAAGACATCTTGGACTCCAAGAGGGTTAGGTTAAAACTCTTTTACCTAATCGATTGGAAAGGATACAGACCCCAAGAAAGGTCCTGGGGAAAGTAGTGACCATGTGCACGCACCCCAATTGGTGAAGAAATTCCACCGGGAGTTACCTAACAAACCAAAGCCCAGAGGAAGAACGACTTTAGGAGGGGCCTTGAGGGGGGTGCTGTCACGATGCCTGCCCCCGGGAAACCAGGTGTGGCTCAGCTACCCCGGAAGCAGGCATCATGACATTTAATGCAAGCCCATGAACCCCAATTAGGGGCTATTTGGGTGCAGTCCTGGCTCATAAGTTCAGAATCAGTCCTGGCGCCATGGGCGCCAGGCTCATGGTCAAGGACTTACCTGAAGCAGACCATGCTGCTAACTTACCTGAGGCAGACCATGCTGCCAGTGACCAGAAGTCAAATGAGGCCTAGGAGGGACTATTTTTCCCTAGGAACTATTTTTTACTCGGGTGGGACCGCGGAAGGATACTTACCTGGAACTACTTCCAAGGCTATTTAAACCACGCCCTGACAGCAATCCATGCTTCGCGTTATTCTGCACCTGCAGCGTAATGCTCACTGTGCCTGCAGCAGCTTCCAGTCTTCAGCCACGCCCACCTGGATGCCGGAGCTCCTGAAAACCTGAAAGAAAGCTAATAGCGCCATGGGTGCCGCCGGTATTTTACCGTGTCTGCCTTGGTGGATGGCGGAATTACCGCCCTATTCCAAGGTGAGCGGGGGTGGTAATTCCCCATTCACCAAGGCTCTTCCCCATTCCCATTTTTGCCCTCATAGGGCATAATGGGAATGGGGAAGGTGCTAATTACGGTACTGCAAATTGCGGTACCGTAATTAGCTCCGAGGTCCCTTTGCGGCACCCTACATTAACGGATGGTAAAACCAGCCGTTAAAGTCGGGTCCCGCAAAGGGAACTCGTAGTAAGGCGGTAGGGGTTTACCGGTACCAGTGCCCTTACCGGTACCGGTAAACCCCTACCGCCTACCATGTAATGAGGCCCTAAGTCACATGATAAAGCAACTGTACAAAATATAAGAGAAGTCTTAACCTGAAACATGTGTTCGTAAAGCAAGTATGCATCACCTTGTCAGAAAAAATAAAAGGGTCAAGCCAGTTCCTTGGGTACATTGGCATGCAGCTCAGGCCCCAATCTCAGCAACAGTCACTCACTCTGTTGACCCACATTTCCGTATCTGTACCTCGGTCGCATTTATCCTGTTTTCCTTGCCCATCACACTCTGGTGTACTTCCTTTTTTCCACATGGTGCCCCTTCACCTCTCCTTACAATTAAGATTTGGACTTCCGTTCACTTTTTGCTCTATCCTTTAGCCCTTAACGTAATCCCCTTCCCTTACCTCGCTTCTACCCCCTTGCCTTGCCCACATTACTCAATCAACAATTCCTTGTAACTCACCCCCTTTTCATTGCCCTGGCGTACATGTAAACGTTAGACCACCTCGATTTGCCAGTCAGCCTCTGCCAGACATGACAAGAAGCCATGGTCAGGGTCTTGCTGGTAATTGTGGCTATGGGTTCTGCACTTGAAAAGCATGTAGCACCTTGTCTAACATACAACAAACATGTATAAAAAGGACTTTTTAAAAGGAAAGTGATGTCCAAAATCAGGAGAGACGTATACCTTCTCATACTTAAGCAGAACCAATACAAGGGGTGTCCTTCGGGCTAAGGCGAACATTTTCATTAGCAGAAAAGCAACATAAACCTGCAAAAAAAGAAAGAAAATCAGATTTGGATGCAGAGGATTGTAGATTCAAGAGGTGCAGACGATGCTGCGCCTGGTTGGTACTCGTGTTAGGATGTCCCAAAGGCAGTTGCACGCAGGGAGGCAGGCACTCTCTACAGCGTAACACATCCTCCGCTCCTCTAAGACATACACTGTTCTTCTCAGGTGCCTCTGCATAGACTGGCCCTTGCGGAGGAGCACTTTTCCAGCCATATTGAGGAAAAGCCTGATTATTTGGCTGATCAGGTTGGTATGGACATGGGGGATAACCTTGTCCGTGAGGTTTTGGTGGTCCTGGTGGGTAACCTGGGTATACACACTGGGTTGCTGTGTGCATGTGTGCCAGGAGGACCCGGATAACGTGGCGGGTTTGCATAGTTCATGTGGAATAAACATGTTTTGTTCAGATCCTGCCGCTGCTCTCCCCGCTTTAGACATTGTTTTACTCCGGAGCGAAAGAGGCAGCGGGGACATGGCTTTTATTGCGCTCCCAACCTGCACGCACGCTGCATATTTCAGTTCATGGAAGCAGAGGGAACTGTGTGGGGGTCTGTTTGAGATCTGATAATGGAGAAAACAACATATATTTGTGTGTTTATGGATGATGGAATGTGTAACTTACAGGGTCATTCTGAGTCCTGTGGGAATGGAAAGAAAGTAGTGTTTGGTAAATACTGCTGGTTTTACTATCCTCCCAATTCAGAGTTTCATCCAAAATCAGCTGCCGTTTTCCATGGGAATAACGGCGGCAGTATTTTAGGTGAACATTCGAGCAAAAATGTGCCTATCCTCCACCTAAGAGTTAAAAAAATCCAAATTTGCCCTTGTTCTTTTTAAACCTTTTTTTACTGTACAGAATGGAAGTGCGGGTCTTTTCCTTCCGTACGGAGCAAACGTTCTTTTACGAAGGGCCATGATAAGGGGGTAAAAAGTGGCCATCTCTGATGCACCTCTCACCACCTTACCAATGTAATGTATACAAGTGTCGTAACTGACGCTTCGTGCATATAGAAATGTATAGTAGTGGTAGGAGCCCCTACTGTACACAATCCATCTCCACCTTCACACTGATGGCGGAAATGGCAGAAGAAAATGATTAAAAACACCCTTTTACTTCACCACCAGTGGATGTTGTATTTGTGTAATACCACCTCCACTGGTGGTAAACTCTGAATTGGACTGATTTTCAGAACTACCAAAGGGAACTTTCTCCAGTGGTATTTCATTAAAAGAAATCTCCCCATCCCTGAATAATGACCCTCTTAGTTTGTAGTCTGCTAACAATTAATGACTGAGTGCTACATTTTTCTGTGTGTTTTTCAACTGTGCCCCAAAATACCACAAACAATCCATGAGCCATTTCTATAAGCACCATATAGTAACATCCGTGGGTGCTATTCAGGGTGCTATAACACTCTTTTTGTAATGAACTCACAAGTGATCAAGAAATTGACCCGTGCATAGGTCAGGCCTCCTTACAGAATGAAACTGAGGACAAGCTCTAATAAGATATGGACCCTTACTTCCTTGGCGAGTAGGAGTGTTGATAAGGTGATGAGGATTGTAACAGGTCACTTGGGTATGGGCCAGAGTGGTGCCAACATTACCATCCAGGGTCACAGAATCTGTCATTTATATGTGTAGATTACCACTGGGTGGTATGAACGTGCACCTGCAACCGAGGCTCTTCTCCCTCTCAGTGACTGACTGAGGAGACCCACGGGTGGGTGCAGCCCCCGCGCAGCTGCACTGAAGTCAAAACGAGTGTCTCTCCCCATCTAGTCAGAAGCCGAGAAGGCTTTGCAGCAATTGGTTTCTCTGAGGCAGGTATAATTCTGAAGGATTTTATCTTTTGAATTTTTTAACAAAATATTGTATTTCTGGGCCAATGAGCAACATCCCAGCCAGCCTGGGTGATAATTGCCCCCTTGCCTCCATTCCTAACCCTCCCCTGGCAGGAATCTTTTTTATCCTCTCGCTTTATTGGGAGGGGGGTCGTATTGTGAAGTCGACCACACTTAAAACCTGCAGCTGCTAACATCTCAATGAGTTAATTATGTGTAAGGTGGCATATGTGTGCATGGGATAGGCATATGTGAGCATAGGATGGGCATATGTGAGCATAGGATGGGCATAGGATTGTCATATGTGGGCGTACGAGGGGCATATGTGAATGTAGGTTGGGTTTATGTGGCAGTAGGATGGACATAGGGTGGGCATATGTGGGTGTAGTGTGCACATGTGTGGGAGTAGGGTGGATATATGTGGCCATAGGATGAGCATATGTGGGCATATGTGGGTGTAGTGTGCACATGTGTGGGTGTAGAGTGGGCATATTTGGCAGAAGGGTGGACATATGTGGTCGTAAAATGAGCATATGTGGGCATAATATGGGCATATGTGGACCTAGGATGGGCATATGTGGGCATAGGATGGGCATATGTGGGCATAGGATGGACATAAAAGGTTCATAGGATGGGCATATGTGGACCTAGGATGGGCATACAAGGTTCATAGGATGGGCATATGTGGGTGTAGAGTGGGCGTATTTTGGAGAAGGGTGGGCATATGTGGTCGTAGAGTGGGCATATTTTGGAGAAGGGTGGGCATATGTGGTCGTAGAATGGGCGTATTTTGGAGAAGGGTGGGCATATGTGGTCGTAGAGTGGCCGTATTTTGGAGAAGGGTGAGCATATGTGGTCGTAGAGTGGGCGTATTTTGGAGAAGGGTGGGCATATGTGGGCATAGGATGGGCATATGTGTGTGTAGAGTGGGCGTATTTTGGAGAAGGGTGGGCATATGTGGTCGTAGAGTGGACGTATTTTGGAGAAGGGTGGGCATATGTGGTCGTAGAGTGGGCGTATTATGGAGAAGGGTGGCCATATGTGGTCGTAGAGTGGGCGTATTTTGGAGAAGGGTGGGCATATGTGGGCATAGGATGGGCATATGTGTGTGTAGAGTGGGCGTATTTTGGAGAAGGGTGAGCATATGTGGTCGTAGAGTGGGCGTATTTTGGAGAAGGGTGGGCATATGTGGTCGTAGAGTGGCCGTATTTTGGAGAAGGGTGGGCATATGTGGTCGTAGAGTGGGCGTATTTTGGAGAAGGGTGGGCATATATGGGCATGTGTGTGTAGAGTGGGCGTATTTTGGAGAAGGGTGGGCATATGTGGTCGTAGAGTGGGCGTATTTTGGAGAAGGGTGGGCATATGTGTGTGTAGAGTGGGCGTATTTTGGAGAAGGGTGGGCATATGTGGTCGTAGAGTGGCCATATTTTGGAGAAGGGTGGGCATATGTGGCCATAGCATGGGCATATGTGTGTGTAGAGTGGGCGTATTTTGGAGAAGGGTGGGCATATGTGGGCATAGCATGGGCATATGTGTGTGTAGAGTGGGCGTATTTTGGAGAAGGGTGGGCATATGTGGGCATAGCATGGGCATATGTGTGTGTAGAGTGGGCGCATTTTGGGGAAGGATGGGCATATGTGGTCGTAGAGTGGGCATATGTCTTGGTGTCGGAATTGAGAACTGTGTAACATGCAGGTAAAGCAAGCTAATAGCGGGGCTTCTAGGAATGAGTACCACGGGACTGAGGCATAGGACTAGGGACTCCAGAATAACCCAAACAAAAGCGCCCTAAAGCTTATCCAAGGCGTCGTTTTTGATGGGCTCCCTGTGCCGTTTATCCTTCATTGAAACACTATCAGAAATGGGTGCAGGGAGAATGAGCCGTCATGTTAATGTCGCCTGGGCCAAGGCGCGGGCCCCCATTTCCCAGTGAGCGACAAACAGGTATTTATGAAGCGACGCGTCATGTACTAGTAATCATGTGTGACATGCTGCTGACGTGACTAGCTCTGCATGTAAAAGGCAGACTCTTTCTCGGTGCTCGTGGATGAAGGAACTGAAGCAGCAAGGACAGGTAACGAATGAGCTCTGGATCAAACCACTTTCCAATTAGAGGGGGCCAGCAACAGAACTGAGCTCCTCTGCTGCAGAAGGAGACAGCTCAGCGCTAGCCGGATTCCTGCCAGGCGCCTGTAGCCCCAATATTTATCTCGGAGACCGCCTCCAATCTTCTGTGTCCTCTTAATTCACAAAGGTCTGAAGTCCATGGCAGTCCAGGGGATTTGGACTACAATTCCCTTGACCCCTCATCATTCACTCTTCTAGCTAGGGATGATGGGAACTGTAGGCCAAAACAGCAAAGCAGCCAAAGGTGTGCAAGCCCTCTGAATTACAGTTATCAGCTCGTGGACCAGATGCCCCTGCTATCCTGTTTTGGCGTTGCCTATGAGGGCAGAGTTATTTAGGGTTATCCGGGAATGTACAGCAGCTGGCAGCGAGGAGGAGGGGCACAGACGCCCAGGCTGGCCGCAGAGCTCCCTAAATATGAGTAGTGGACTGGCACCTTCTTGGTGCTCGCATTGGCTTTCTAGCCCCCCACACAATACAATAGCAATGTGCAATGTCTTGGGTCCTTCCCCCCCCCCCAGTGTGTGTCGGCCCTGTGCTGTAATGTCACGAGTGAGTCCTCTGTAGGATGAAGGACTGAGTTCGCCTGCCGGGATTCAGATGTCAGAGGCGATCTCTTAACCCAGGAGCTATCCACACAGGCTTCAAAAAGATTCCCACATCCGTTGCATCACAATGTGTGAGTCAGCTCTGTGCCGGATTCTAGAGTCTAGAGCCGCACGTGCCTTCTCTCCACACACACATACAATGCGTTAGGCACCCCTACCCACTCATGCGGCCTCAGGAGTGCACTGAACTCCATGCTACCTCTTCCCAGGTGTTGTCAGGCAGAGGCAATATGGTGGCCCTGACGCGCCAGCCAGTCGCAGCGCTTCGGGGTGAAGGTGGGTGGACCTTCTAATGCCTGAGCGTTGGGGTGCCAGGCGTGGCATTGCTTGTGAGATGTGAGGCCCCTGCGGCGGCCAGTGTTTAATGGTTTCTCTGGCACCTCTTCATGTGTGGTGACTGCGGTCGCAGCATGTGAGGTAGCGGCAGAGGGCGTCTTTCTGCAGAGGTCCACTTCGCCAGCGGACCTCTACAGGTACAACAGCTCATACCTCCACACTGACCAGTCTCCAGGAGTTTCCCCCTTGTCCACTTTGGCCTAACTGGCCTAATGGGATGGCCCCTGATCAACTGGGGGAATGGTTCGACAGGAGACCATTCCCTCCCATCCACTCTAGCTTCTTCTCTGTGCCCTGTCCTTCGAAACTCAAAAAGCATAAGGGCATTATCTTAAATTATGGAACACCTAGGGCCTGATTGACAGAAGTAGTTTACAATGGCGCATTCCCATAGAAAAATGCTCTGTGAACCAGGCCCATAGTATCTTAGAATGGAATTTTTAAAGTTGTTTGTGAATAATGTGTCTTCTATCGCCCTGGAATTGTTTTGGTCAAGAATTGTAGGGGGTACGCACATTGGTTTGGTTTTTATTTGAACCCGATGCATCCTGTACTTTTTAGGTCATTGGACTGGAGGAGCAGTTGTATTCATTTAGTTGGTGTGAAGTAGATACATTTGTAATTTACCTCTTGTGTGAAAGGCTTAGATGAAAAACCATATGACTAAATACATAAATGCATGCAGTGTCTCAGGCGAAGGGTGCTTTATTGTGCTGTGTCCTTTATTCAGGCCCCCCACTGCAGCTGCAATAAGGATGTAACCGGTGGCCTCTTTAGGCTGCCTTAAGAACAGGAGGCCATCAGTCTTGAACAGTGGAGTATACCTGGCGTGAGTCCAATTCCAGGTGAGTGTGCAGTCTGGTGACCGCACAGGACAGGCGGCCGGGGGAGGACTGTTGGAATAGGGCCGCGCTTTCTCATTCTATAGCCTCGTCCCGCCCCTGAGGGCGGCCCCAGTGTGATGCTAGTGTCCCAGTGATTGCGTGAAATGTGCAGTTTTCAGCTCTTATTTGATGTTTGCAGTGCTTTAAGTGGGGCAAGGGTTTGAGGGGGGGGCTCGGACAAGGGGGCGTAGCCTAAGTCAAGGGGTGGGCTGGCTGGAGGGGTAGAGAGACAGGAGGGTATAGTGGGAGACAAGCAGTAGGTGTGGGGCGTTTTGGTGCGCCCTCTCCTTTTGTTTCTTTATCACTAGGTCAGGACCCCCTCTCCCCCACTGCAGGCACTGCCTGCGGGCATCTGAGCCGGTCAGGATAGGGCACACCAAAAGAATTGCAGTGCCTCGCCTTTTGTTTCTTTGTGGGAGGTACCAACACCTCAGGCAGTCCTTTAACTCAACGTAGCCCTGTGGTTAAAGAGCTGCCTCTGAAGTCGGGGCCTCTCAGTTATTTGTAATCAGGAGCTCCGACCTCACAGGCAGCTCTTTAAACATGCAGACCTTTGCGCTAAAGGGCTGCCTGAGGTGCTTGGTGCCTCTAGTGCTAGTAATGGGGGGACTTTGGAGAGGGGGGTAGATCGGGGGTAGATCGGCAAAGCCCTGGCTGAGGGTCACTTTTTGAAGACTGCCAGGGCTCCTCCCTAGCTAGCCCTGGCCCACTTAATGCCCTGACAATAGGTCAAGAATATTTCAGAGCTCAGGGCTTTGGGTCCAGAGAAATTCTCCTCTGTGTCTGTGGCTTTCAAACCCTATCAGGAGGGCGGACATGGCCTTTAACGGCCTGCCAGCCCGAGCTAAGACAGGCTCGAGCGAATCGAGGGCCTCAGCTCGCGCTGTGGGCCATTAAAGGTCATGTCCGCCCTTCTGGCAGGGCATAAAAGCCTTTCGTACCCCAGGGTTCGTCCGGGGTGCGAATGGCTTTCCACATTTTTCATCGGGAGATCCGTGCTGCTAGCGCAGCCAATCTTCCACTGACAAATGAAAAAAGAAATGGAAAAAAAAGATGGCTGCTGCCATACGGAAAAGGAACAAACTCCCTTTCCATGTCTATAGGAGGAGCTCTGGGACGGGAGCGCAATGCTTAGAGCTGGTGGAGCCAGGCAGGGCTTGGGCCGGCTCAAGCTCCACGTAGGTCTCTTGCCTGACCCTCCTCACGGGCCAGTGACTGCCCAAAGCAGGGGCTGGCCACAAGCCCCGGTGGGTGCTCGGCCACCCCTATTTAAAAAAAGGAAAAAGAAAAGGTGCTTGCACCTGCCTTTATTTCGGCCGCCTGACCCAAACTTACCATGATCGGGAGAGCACTTCCTTCTACGCCCCTCTCCTGGCTTCCTGCATCCAACAGCTGTTAACCGCTTCTGCGGACCACAGTCTGTCCTTTTTTCTTAGGTTATTCATGTTGTTGAAAACCTTTAATTAGTGACTTAAAGCAACTTGATTGTTTTTGCATGTCAAGATAGGAGTGACATCATGGAAATAAACAAATCTTTAAAAGGACGCTTTGTGTCGCTCACTTTCAATCGCACAGATTTGCAAGGTAGCTGGTGCTTTGTGAGCTCTTTGTTTGTTTGTTTGTTTAGAATTTATTGTGCGCACCGGACCCTGGGGTATAAGGGCGCAGAAAGTAAGAATATGTACAGCTTAGAGCATAAGTTACAGGTTACAGTTACAAGTTACAGACATTACCAGTTACAGACATTACCAGTTACAGGTGCAAGTTTACAATACAAGTTTACAATCGTATGGTGCAGATACTGTGTAGCAAACAGGCGTGAGCATTATCATGGGTTCAATTAGCAGTTGCTGTCGTTAGCCAGTTGATTACAATTTGCCTGAATTTGGAAAAGGAGTGTTCTAGCCTCGCAGTAGTGGGTAATTCGTTCCACAATTGAGCAGCTTTGACTGGGAAGCTAGCTCCGCCTATGGTGGTCAGTTTAAAGCGTGGTACTTGTAAGCGATTGGTGTAAGCAAGTCTGGTTTGTCTTGTGGGGTGTGTTCTGGTGAATCTGTCCTTAAGATATTGGGGGGCTTTGTTGTGTAGGGATTTGTATGTGAGAGATGCAGTTTTGAGTCTGATTTTCTCATGGGTGGAGAGCCATTTGTGTTTCCTTCTTATTACTGTAATGTGTTCTCTCCTGGGGATGTTCAATGCCGCTCGGAGGGCCTTGTTTTGCTGTATCTGGATTTTGTTTATGATAGATTTAGTGGCTCCTATGTACAGTGCGTTACAATAATCTAGTTTAGAGATGATAAGGGCTCTGGCTAATGTTAGACAACTGTGCTGGGAAAGGAATTGTTTTCCTGCTCTAATGAGCTTACATGTGTAGGCTGTCGAGGAAGCTAGGGAGTTTACCTGTTTGGAGAATGATAGGGTAGAATCAAGGTAGATGCCTAATGTTTTAACTTCTTTGGCAACTTGTATGCAGTTCCCATCTATGATGAAGGAAGAGTAGTTTGAGCTTAGTTTTTTGATGAGGGGTGCGGTGCCTAGGATAAGAAGCTCAGTTTTATCATCGTTCAGGCATAGGCCATGGGTTGCCATCCATGCCTGAACGATGCTGTATATTTTGTTCACCATTGCTAGATCTTTTTCGTAAACCCCTGTGAGTGGGAGGAGGATCTGGGTATCGTCAGCGTAGTTGGTATACCTGATACCCAGATGGTCCAAATCATCAAACAGGGGCTTAGTGAATATGTTATATAGCGTTGGTGAAACGCATGATCCCTGTGGCACACCGCAGGTAATAGGGATGGGGTCTGCAGCTGCTATAGGTGAGAAAACCCTCATGGTGCGGTCACTGAGGAAGGATTGTATCCATGCTATAGCCTCAGTGGAGAAGTGTGCTGCTGAATCTAGGTGGTTACATAGGACTTTATGGTCCACTAAATCAAAAGCGGCCGATAGGTCTAGTAGCAGGAGGAGTGCTGGTTTTCCAGAATCTCTTACTTTGTCTATTTGGGCTTTCAGGTCAATCAATGCAGTTTCTGTACCGTGAAGAGGGCGGAAGCCAGATTGTCGGGAGCCTAGTAGTTGGTTTTGTTCCAGGAAGCTCTGGATTTGTATATATGCCACCTTGTCCAGTATCTTCAGAAGGAACGGTACCGTAGTAATAGGTCTATAGTTAGTGGGTATAGTGGGGTCTAGAGTAGCCTTTTTTAAGAGTGGGAGCACCCAGGACTCTTTTAAGTTACTGGGGATAATGCCTGTGGTAAAGGAGGCATTAATTAACTTGGTGATAAATGGTGCTAGATCTCGTGCGGCATCTTTGATGAGTTGTGCTGGACATAAGTCTCCTTTGCAGTTGGACGGTTTTAGACCGAGTATTACTTTCTCTACTTCTAGTATGGAGACTTTGGAGAAGTGGAATTGCGTAGTGGGTTTGGAGTTAGGAAGTGTCTTGATAGGCGGTAATATATTGGGTGCTAGGGTCTCACGTTTTAGTTCTATTTTCTTTTGGAGGTTTCGGACTTTGTTAGAGAGGGCTTGCTGGATTTCGGAGCACCACTTTTTATCTTTAAGACAGTTGTCTTGAGGTGTTATTGGGTTTTCCAGTTCTCTGAGTATGGTGAACAGTTCTTTAGTACTTGATTTGGCTTGTGTGATTCTGTTATTGTAGGTCTCTTGTTTAGCTAAGATGATTTCTTTTTTGTAATGAGAAGAGATTTTAGCTAATTTCAGTTTATTTTCTGGGCTGGGGTTAATTTTCCATGTATTTTCCCATTTCCTTTTTTCTAATCTCAGATTTTTTAAGAGAGGGGTGAACCAGTTGTTCAGGTGGTTCTTTGGCTTGCTGTTTCTGAGCTTGAGTGGTGCGATGTTGTCAAGAGTTTTGTTCATGATATTGTTAAATTCTTCCACTAGGCTGTTAGGGTTAAGGTTGTCAGGTAGAGCGTCCAAAGTGGGCATGATGCCGGGGAGTAGTTTGTCTAGTGTCATGTTTTTTTTGTTTCTGGTAAGTGCAGGAGGTGCACACGGTTGTTGCAGTTTGGGGGTGGCAGTGTCCAAGGAGAATGAGATTAGATGGTGATCTGACCAGATTTGGGGTGAGATGGTGAGAGTGGCTATAATGCAGTTGTGGTCAGCAATCCAATCAAGGGTTCTCCCTTTGATATGGGTGGGCTCAAGCACTCTTTGTGTGTAACCCAGTTCTGTTAGGGTGTTGGAGGCTGCTGTGGCTTGTAAGTCGTTGATATCATTAAAGCCAATATTGAGGTCGCCTAGTAATATTGATTGAGTAGTATCTTTAAGGTTTTCTGATAGGATGGTAGTTAAGTCTTCTATGAAATTCTTGATTGGACCTAGAGGTCTGTATATCAAGTGAAGGTTAAGGGTTTGTGAGTTAGCTGTAGGTGTCTTGGTGGACATTATCTCACAAGATTCTTTGAGTTGGAAATGCTCCCTCTTGCATATGAAAGGCTCTGCCACAGATGAAAGAAATGAGTTTGCAACCTGAGCACCTTAACGACCTGCAGAGCCACGGACGCCGTGTATGTGTGTGTGTGTCCACCTAGCTGAGACCTGGGAAACGGGCAGTGCTTGAATGTCCGGCCTGAGCCGGCTCAGGAGAAAGAGAAGGCGCCAGGACACGTTTCTTGAGCCTTTGAACTAAAGGTACGCTCTGTAAAAATTAAAAGAACTAGTGGTACGGTGTACCATTGATTTATAATACACTTCCATCTCTGGCTGTCAGTGAATTGCTGCCCTCAGTGCAGTGGAGGGCACAAAATGCATGTCCTGCAAACCTACCTAGTAACAGTTAAGGTCACCATCACTTTATTTATGAACTCCATACTAAAGAATCACAGGGAGTGTCCTAATTCTATACCATAGCTGGTAAGATAGCTCAGCGGGTTGAGCGCTCACTGCTGCGATCTGTGTGTGATATATAGGTTGCAGGGTCTCATCCCGGCAAGACTAACTCAGCCTTTCATCTTTCTGAGGTAGATAAATGGATACCAACTTTGGTACACATTTATCGACATGCTAATATGCTGTATGTACATCGCTTTGGAGAAAGCGTTTTGTGCAGTCATTTCCTGGGCTCGGCCGGTGGTGGGCTCCTAGAGCCAGGCCTGACCCCCATGCTCAGCCCTGGCTCGGCCCCACCCATGAAATCTCTGGCTCCCCCACCCCTAGCCTCAGGGGGGATGGTGTATTCTCGCCCGCTGTTCCAGCCACCTGATTGGCTGAGCAGCCTTCCCCGGTACGAATATTCCAGATGTGTGACTGAAGCTGAGATTTCTGGGAACAGAAGCACAATGCTACATTCTCAATAAACACAATGGGCATGACCTTGCCAATTCTCAATCCCTCCTCATCCTTTTATTATTATCCAGCAGAGGAAATAATGTCTCCGATCTTTTGAGCTACAAGGATCTACTATGGGGAGTTCTGTGCCTGGTTCAGGAATTTTGTGATCTGCCTTTTGAACTAGAAAAAACGGCCCCTTGTTCCTCATAACAGGACATGGAAAAATCACAATTACCTAAAGTGGGAGATCCAGGTTAGCCCTGACCCTTCCCTTAAGCAAACTCCAGTAGGACAGTACAGGCCAGTCGGCCCTGCCTTGACCCTTCCCAAGCCGCTGCTTGCTCAACTCAGATTTGCCACAATACCCATGACCCTCTCTAAGAGAGGGAGCCTGAAGATCTCTGTAGGCAGAGCTAAAGTTCCAGCAAGGGAAGATGCATGCTTCCCTTCAGCCCGACTCAATTTCACTATCACGACTTTAGCAGTGTTTGTTCTGATGTTGTGACAGTTCAACATCCAGTGTCAGAGAAGTCATTACCAAGACCCAGTGAGATGCTCTGAGAACTCCAGAGACCCCCTGTCTAATACAATGTTGCAAGTTTGCTGGTCTCCAACCGCGGGATACTCTGCATTTGGGCTCTGGAGAACCGTGCTTGAAACAATGTTGCTAGTTCTTGCTTTCCTTCATTTAACCGCATGTGATACAAGAGGAATAATGCAGTGTCTCCCTGTGTTCCTTTGCCAGAGATGCATTGTTGTAAACTCACTATGGGACAACATCCGGCAAGCATGCCAGAGTTAAAACACCTTACCTAGAGTTTCCCAGAACACAAACCACACGCTGAGGCAACTGCAATCCTTAGCCCAATGTGAGGCCGGTTGTACCCAAGAACAACAGCCAACTCCAAGCCTGCTGTAATTATAAGAGACAGGTGCAGACCTTACCAGGGAGGATAGCTCAGGGGCAACGTGCTCGCCTTGGAAGCAAGGTGACATGGAGCAGCACAGGTTCTATCCCCGGGTCCGCGCTTAGAATCCTCTGAGTATTAAGTGGGTTATAAATAACCTATCATATCATACCAGAAGCCAAGCCCAGGGGGAGGAGGGAGAGCGCTATACAAAGCAACCAGTCCACCAGTGTGGGTTGGACGAGCAGGAGGCTCAAGCTTGACAGTGTCTGGAGATTGGAAACAGTTGGGGAAAGCCGAGGCTGGAGAGGCAGTCGAGCCGGGGGAGGTGAGAGTAGTAGGCATTGAGAGCTAAGAGATTGAACGAGATGGTGGTAAGAGCAAGAGCGAGGACAAGGTGACAACATGAAGAGGAAATGGTGGTAGTCAGGAGGAGGTGGTAGAACGAGTGGCACAATTGATACAGAGGCGGTGGAGGTGAAAAAACCAGAGGATGTGGAGGCAGGAATAGCAAGGAGGCGGAGGAGGTATCACCAAGTGGAAGAGGTGGTAGCCTCACCAGAGGTGATGGTGCCAAGTAAACAAGCTGGTGATTTGCTGGGGAGTAACACCAAGAGGTGAAAGCGGTATCAGAAGTGGAGAAGGACGGGGTAGCTCAGGAAGTGAAAGTGGTACAAAAGAGGAGGCGGTCGGAACATCAGTGATGAAGACGGGGCTGAGAAGGAGGAGCGCAGTCCCATAGGGGATAAACATGAACATTTCGAGAAAAAAGAAATTCGAAGCCCAAAATACAGAATGTTTTATTTAATTTTATAGCCTATTTCAACACATATACGGGGAGACCCCAAGCAACCCTCCACACACCCTTTCACCTTTTTTATTAACTT
Source organism: Ambystoma mexicanum (assembly GCF_040938575.1). NCBI lineage: Eukaryota > Metazoa > Chordata > Amphibia > Caudata > Ambystomatidae > Ambystoma > Ambystoma mexicanum. The sequence goes on along the minus strand of NC_090927.1, from coordinate 97,997,158 downwards.
AGCCCAACTCCCACATATATATATATGGTAAAATGGGGCATTGGAAATTCAGTATTTTGTGCTTCTCGATTATGGACTCAGGCATTTTGTTATGACCCTCCCCATAGGGAGGCAGGAAAGGAAGGGTCCTGGTGGGCCAGCTTGGTTCTAGACTGGGCCAGACAATGAGATTAGGAACAAGGGTGGACCAGGGAGTTTGTGATAAGATCAGGGGGGTGAAAGGAGAAGCAGCAGGAGGGACAGAAGTTAAGGGAGACCTCAAGCTATTCCCACTGGCCAGTCCGCTGGCAAGAACACATGCCAGAGTAAGCCTTGAGATATAGACCCCAAAAATCCTAAATCACTAAACAAAAATCAAAAGACATTCCAGAGAGCCCTAAGGCAGACAACATCCATAGAAGTGAAAGAGGTGAGGAGATCTCTTTTGGAACTCTAGGGACTGGGCAATAGCATGGGGAGGACTGAGGGCCCAGGGTAGCTAGAAAGGACAATGTGGGTCCTTGTTACACCACAAAGAAGAACAACAATGGACACCCTGTTCCTAATAGATCCACTGCAACTGCATCCCACTGGACTTCAGGTGCTTATCTAGCGGCCATACACTTCCTTAAACACCTTATGACTCATTCCAACCTCAAAACAAACCGCAATCCTTTTCCCATCATTACATCCACGCCAGGCCACCAGATGTCAGAACAAATGAGGGCTTTTGTGTTTCCCGCACCCAGATGCCCTTAGTGGCACAGTGTCATCACCCCACCTGCATCCCCTCAGGAACCACCCACCTATGCCCACTGCAGGAGTATCTTTTTTCTTTTTTCTTTTTCTTTTAAAAATCAGTAAAAACAAACCTTACACTGAAATATCATTTTTACATCTCATACATCATGTAAAAAGTCAAATTCAGTTCAAAAGAAAAATATTGCTTATTCCATATTAAGAAAATTCAAACTAATTATAGATACTAACTAGGGAAAACCTACAAATATTTAGAATTCGTCTCAATCATCATCTACTTCTAATTCTTTAAAATGTAGTTATTCTTATTTAAAATGGTTCTTCAGAAATAGAACTATACTTAAGTATTAATTACATGTATCGATTGAACTATTTAGACTTTAAAGTGATCCTTTTCAAAAATCGCATAAGTGCATACGTTAAGCCCAGCGAGCTCCCTTGAATGATCCGTGACCATAAACATTCCTTTAAAACAAAAGACGGTTCACGGCTAAAACTTCCAAAATAAATAATATGCTTATTCAGTAAAACATTACATTCCATAACCACATGTTTGACATGTACAATGCCCAGGCCACAAAACGTATGCAACACGGCCCTAGGCTCTCCTTTAGATTGAATACAGGCTAGTTCTCTTGTGTTAAGTAGATTAAAATGGCATCTCATTATCATCTTTCTCCAGAAGGGCGAGGGTGATTATTAAGCAATAAGTCCCGAGACGTGGGGGCATTACAGAGTCAGGCAATGCCCCTGGGGCCCATAGCTACAGGCCCGAGCGAAGCAAGGGCCTTAAAGAAGGCCTGGGGGCATTACCTGAATCAGAAATGCCACCGCATCGAGGGGCTTATTGCTATTAATACCCCAGCCCGCAAGATCGGGGTACTAATAGCATTGTTAAATGTCAAAATAAAGTGGCCACCGGGGAAGGGAAAACAGAGTCTGTTTTCCCTTTCCATGGCGGCCATCGGGAGCGGACGCGTTGGGGACAGAAGTGTTCTAGCACATTCGCTCCTGAACAAAGAGAAGAAAGAAGGTAAGTGGGGTTGGGAGGGTGCAGAGGGGATGTTTTGGAGAGGGTGGGGGAGTGAGAAAACACTTTCCTGAAACCACGGCGGGGGAGTATGGCAGCCTCCAGCCGTGTGTTGGCTCGGAGCAGGGATTACCCCTTTCCGAGCCGCCTCATTGGCTGAGGGGCTGCCACACCCCTCCCCCCCCTCGGGATGAAGATTCAAGGGATCCTGCGTCAGGTAAAGCCTTGGCGAGGGCCAATTACATTGCATGTAACAATCTGATTGTCTCTCGCCGGGGTTCTAATACAAGATAAACAACTCTCTCCCCTAGTTTCATATGATCTATTTGTAGAATAGGGAAGAGTTTAAAGCTCTTAAATTGCACGTCTGACAACAACCTTGCTCTCTCATGATGTTAATAAATGAAATGCCTTTATCCATAATTATCAATCTTCTCCATAATAGGTGTAAGTTTAGAGAGCGTAACCCTAACTGAAAAAGGCTCACCGCAACCGGAACGCAAGTAGGCAGCCCAAACAAATTTCTCCAAATCAGCCTTCTATTTTGGAGAAATCATAACCCACCAAGTTATGGTGGGTTTCCATGTCATATAACAATGTCAGAATGACTTTTCCTTCATAGAATGTGATAACAGGATTAAAAAAAAACTTTCCATTCCTGTTGTTAATAAATATAATTTGCTCCCTCATCTGTGAAACTTTCTTCTCCAAGTTAGTCAGCAGAATTTAACTGTTTGCTTCTGCAGTCACTGTGAAGCCCAAATATTTTGGTTCTTTTGCAGTATTTCACTTTTGGTTGTTCAATCACTGTTCATAACTGATCTTTTAATGTTTGCATGTGAAAGATGGACGATATTAGTCTTACCTGTCTTAATGACCAGGTATCCTGGCTGTACTTCTGAAAGACTATCAGTAACCTTTGGAGCCCGATTTGGGTGGAATCTAGCAATGTAACTTCATCTGCATAGGAACTGCAAAATAATGTAATATCATTTACCTATGGGGGAAATAAAAGCAGCCTTTGCCAATTCCTTCCCATATCCGCTGTATATAGAGTATATAGAGTTGGGGGCAATATGCATCCCTGTCTTTGTCCTCTACTCCTCGGAATTTGTTTAGAAATGTGGCCCTGGAAGTTCAACCTCACTTGTAGGTTTGTGTCTGTATGAATGTAAACCACAATATCAAAGAGATGTTTTGGCATGCCCATCTTGCTAGTTTTAACCAAAACCTATTTCGGTTTACTTTATCAAAAGGCAGTGAGGGATCTGTACTGGCCATATAGACTAGGCCGGGAGATTTATTCCATATAGCTCTCTGGATTTCGTCAATTACATAGCCATTCAGGGGGGATCCCACCCCATCCCTAAATCCAGTTTGAAATCTAGAAAGATATTGTAGGAGGTGGTCCACTGATTCAATTCCTTAAGGATAAGTAAGGAGAATACTTTTGCGTCCATGTCCAGGAGCGTTATTAGTCTGTAATTCATTGGAACTAATTTCAATCCTTTCCTATATAATCGGTACAATAGTTGAGGTTTCCTAAAATACTGGTATTTGCTCAGCTACTAAGATTTGCCGAAAAAGTAAATATTTACCCATATATATGGTTTGTCTTTAAACATCCGATTACAAAGACTTTTAGGGCCAAGTACGCTTTAATTACTACAATTTCTAATAATGCTCAAAATATACTCCACCTCAAAATCCAACACTCAGGCCCGTACCCCAATTTCAACCCAAGGTCATGACCTAATTGCAAATATAACTTTGTGTAATATTTAGGCCAAGTAGATTCAAGAATTGGACTTTCCTGGATAACTGACTGAGATACAGTCATTGAAGTGGCTAATTTCCTGAAATTCATGTCTCATTTACCAAACAGGGCACTAAGCATGTCTTCTCCATCAATTTGTGCTAACTTCTCGCGCAAAGCTCTGACTTTGTTTTTTATTTCTCTGTCAAATTTTTCATAGACATTCTTGTTTATATTACTCAATATACATCATATTTTTAAACAGTATTATCTGTCTTCTCATCATTTTATTATTTTGCTGGAACTCTTTATTGAATCTATTCAGTCTCTGAAATGGAAGGGCGATATGACATTCAGATGTTGTACTATGAAAATTATTTCTTACAGAAAGATTACATTTTTCAATGTTTCCTGAGTGCCAGATAATGACTTTCCTCTTCCCATCTATTTCAATTTCAGGCATTACTCCAAGTTTGGTAACCTTATATAGATTGTCAAACGTTTCCTTCAAGACACACATCGCTAAGAAAACTCAGACAGCTTGGTATCCACTCCCCCTCCTGTGGAAAGTCAAGCGCTTCCCCGCTGTGGACAGCTTTAGATCCACCGTTCAACCACTGGTCCTATCCCACCTGGATGAGGGCAATTCCCTCCTCAAAGGCCTCCCGTCGTCCACCCTTGTGCCCCTGAGAAGTGGCCTAGACAAGGCCGATGCCTCATCAAATATCTAAGCTGATACGACTGTAGCACCCTGTCCCTCATCGACCTTCGCTGGCTCCCACTGCATGCACAAATCCCCTTCAAGACTTGCTACATCATCTATAATGCAGTCGCCCTCAAGTCACCCAGCTATCTCATGGAGAAACTCAGCATCTAAGGTGGACAACGCACCACCAGAAGCCAGGACACGTGCAGATTTGAAATCTGCCACTGCAAAAAGGAAAGAGAAAGTAAATAAACCTTCTCTGCCTTAGCACCAACATTATGGAACCTCCTCCCATCCGCACCAGACTTGCCCCCACACTCCTACAATTCAGAAAATACCTCAAGACACACTTCTTCAAGGTGTCTCTCCTCAACACCTAGGCCATCAGGTCGCCCCTCGCTACCTCGTCCGCAAGACGTCATCCGCCCCTCTCCTCCCTGCTACCCTGTACAGCTGTACTCCTCCTATGTCCCCCTCTGTATCCTACCCCCGCTATATATCTGTTCTGTTGTTACCTCTGAAAAGCGCTCTGTTATGCATCTGTACTATTGTATTCCTCTGTAAAGCACTTTGTTGTGTATCTGTATTGTTGTATATTTCTGTAAAACACTCGGTTGCTTCTTGAAGCTAGGTCTGCACTCAATAAATACTGTAATAAAAATGAAAGGTCACAGTCAACGTGTTATAGTCACTCATTTGAGAAGAGCTTATCTCAAATTTCAGGCAACGGTTACAAATAGTTTCCGACATATAGATGTAATCAATATTAGAGGTTTGAGTATTTCTGTGCCAGGTCTTCTCCCCCCCAAAGGTCTCACTCTATGTTACTATTTAACTGACAATTGCATCCACCAATTTTCTTAATGTCAGGTAAGAAATGAAATTAAGGACTGGGAAGATCCTATTATGAATGTAGGTTAAAATTGGGCCCTTAAAATCATTTTAATCTGCAGGACTCAGATAGAATATTTAGATAAGATATCCTTCGACTAACTGAGAAAGATGGAAACAAGTAGAAAATGTCTGAGGATCATCAACAATTAAAGGACCAAAAAGATTCAAAGGTATGCATGACTAATATTTAGGAACTAAATGGTGCCAAAGCCAACAAACAGTGAAATAGCCTTCATTCTGCATTTTGAATTCGCTTCTGGATGCAGTTTTCATAATATATACCTAATACGTGAAGACCCAAATTGTTATCACAATGTGATATAGTACATGATACTATTTTGGAATACCCATGCCCTTTTTTGTTAATCAGACAAGAAGTTTGTTAATTTGGAACAAATGACTGAAGCTATTTTCCAACAATTTGTTCCATTTTAAATAGATATTAATACCCTCCTGAAGAATCACCACACATGGTGGTGAAACACGTCTAAAGGTATCAAAGAGGTGTTTGAAATGTTATATTAAAAAAAGGAGTGCGATACAAAAGAAGAGTCTCAATAAGGAAATTGAGAAATCAATACGTTCCTTTGGAAATCTAATTTGCACAAAGGTCAAACACAAAAACAATTGCGGCAGAGAATACCGATGTTTTATTAACAATCAAGAAATTAGGAAGATAAGTACTATTTTGGAAGATGTACTTGAACAATATGATATTAAAAGTTTGAATTGATATCAAACACAATCTGTTACTGATGTATTGAAAGATTTTTGTCGCTTGGTGCATCCAAACAAGGAACTGCAACATTGTTTCTATTATCGTACTTCTGGGCAGACACAAAAGTGATGGTTGTAAGGAAGACAACACGACACAAGAAATTAGGGACCATCGCCCAGAGAGAATAGTAAACACAGTATCTAACCTTGTACGAAACAGGAACTAGTCTCTAAAAAATTGAATCTACGAGATGCTTCTCGTATTCAGTTAAGTTAATACATCTATTGCTCCTCCTATTTCTTTAGTGGAAAGGGTGGTCCGTTGGGCAATTAAAATTTAGATCTCCTGCCACTATTATAAATTCATTCCCAAACATCATAACCCATCTATTGAGGATTGTTGCTAGGACACCTAAAACGTGTTCAGACTCGTGGAAGCTCATTACAATATAACTTGATCACCCAAAAATGAATTTGGTTTAAAACCTTGATGACATGTAGAGCTAAAATCCCGGGAGTTTTACCATCAAAAATAGATACTTGTAGCATCCAAGAAGTATTAATCGGCATCATAAGGCCAGCCAGGGGCCTACACTTTACATCTATCATGTGATCGCAAATAATTGCACATTATAGAACATTCAACAACTTTGAATGGCCTCTCGAATTCCACAAAAGGACACCCAATAAGTCTGGCCCACTAAAAAACGGCCTGAGAGGTGCACCTTTTTTTGCTTGTAGTTGCCAACACCCCCCCAGAAATTCAAGACGAGTCCTGAGAATTGCCGTCTCTTATAGGTGAGCTCTCCATCACTTTAACCATATGCACAGGGACTGCTCCTGTCAACCACACAATTTCTAACCGAGAATGGTGCAAATTATGGTTAGATGATGTATGACCTTTTATTGGGTTACAGTTGGAAGCAGCATCAGTATGCAAGGATATGTCAAAACCCTTTGTCGAATTTCATTCGCGGACGCCAATAGAATGTTTCAAATTATAGCCGAGGGAACAGTAATGACCACTATCTCCATTCAACAACCAATTGTGAAGTGTACTAAGGCCAAATCTTGAGAAGTGATCAATCGCTTGGAGGGGATTTCATGAAACAATTGCGGTAGATGTCCATGCTTCAACGCATTCTTATGACCTCGGGGAAAGATGGATCTGGTCTGTATCTTGTCCTCTGCCGTCTGTTGCCCACCCAGAGCAGCCTGTGCTCGCTGCGTTTTTCCCAGGCACTCAAGGTGTTAATGACCGCCGGGCTGACACATCCTTCTGTTGATTCTCCTCTCCCCTCCCTTTCATTTCTGTGGAAATCATAGACATTTCGGGAAGTAGAATCCGGTTCGTTCCATTGGTTTGGACACTCGTAGTCACTGCACTTGGTGAGTCTAAGGGTACATCGGAGGCGTTTGTTCTCTTTTTCCTTTTCTTATTATTCGGCCCCTTCTGGACAATACTTTCAAGTAGTTAGGACCTCCCACCTCCCGAGACGCTTCATTTACTGGCTCACTTGTGACTCTTGGTTTGGAATGATTTTTATTAAATAAAGCTTTGAAAAATGTAAAGGAAGAGCTTTTGTTAATTGTTTTGCCAATTCATTTTTAGGTTTCTTATTTTTTTTTTTAAATCGATTCTTAAAACGTTGTTTGGCTTAGAAGCACTATTTTTCTCAGGCAGTCAAATTAGATACGGTGCTGGTGACAGCCTTGTCAGGGTTTCACATGGGTGCAGAAGTATCCTGATAAACTCTTGTAAAAATGGCCCTGATGGCGAGGTATCTATCATTAAGATCGAGTGGTGACAAATCATCCGACTCAACAGAATCTCTGCTTCCTTCACCTGCGTCATTATATTTATCGCCCGGGGTTGACTGCCTGACTGTCCTAAACCCATCTCTACTATCATTCAAATCATTGTATGTGATTTCACTTCACAGTGGATTGATTCATAGACTTTCACTAGGGAGTCAATAAATAAATAAAGTGCTGTTAACAATGAGGCACTTAAATCTTCCTTCAGATGTATCCTCTGGTGACACAGGGTCATAGGCAAAGAACAGGAAGAAGAGGTTGAATAGAGACATACATCATTCTGCCCTTCATTCTGTCTACCAAACAATGCATGAGATGCAGATAACGATCTCAGGGAAGAATTTCTATCTCTTTTGGTCTCTGTGGGGCACTCAGACTGTCTTAGGAAGTCATCACCCAGACTAGTATAAGACATCGGAGGGACGCCGCTGAAATTATCAGCGGGCTCTAAAGACTTTAGATGTTGCTTTGTTGTTGGCATATCTCCCACACTAGCACTTCTGTTTCTGAAGAAATCCGTAATTTTCCTTTTAATATTGGTAGTTGCTAGCGTGTAGTCCCCTTTTGGCAGCAGCTTCCAGTGTCTCTAACGCCTGGGTGACAGTATTCAAACTTAATGGCCCAGGCTTATCCTCCCTCTGTGATTGTGACAACATGACTTCATCAGGCGTGCGGGTGGCTTCCTGCAGAGTTTCCATTACAGTTGGATTACTTCTCAAATAATACATAGTGGTGCACCACAACACCAAATCAACTCCTCCTCCCTCCAACGCCAACAACTGCACTCTGCTGTGCTCGACTGCGGCAATGTAAGAGGGTTCCCGCCAACAACTGCACTCATGCTGCCTTCCGTTGTGTTGTCCATGGCTGCAGACATTTTCTGCTTTCCGAATGAGGCATCACAATGAGCAGGCTCCGGGCTCCAACAGGCAAACAGAGAAGCAATGCAGGAGAGTTCCTCCCAACAACTGCACACACACCGCACTCCGCTGTGCTCCTCGTGGCTGCAGTCGGTTTGTGCTTTCCGAATGAGGCATCACAATGAGCAGGCTCTGGCTCCAACATGAAATAGAGAAGCAATGCAGGAGGGTTCCTGCCAACAACTGCACTAACGCTGCACTGTGGCCATGAGTATCCTCCTTGAATAAACAGTACATCCTATACTTTCTTGTAGTCTTTGACATTCTGGATCGCCACCTCCCCTGCACAACCCATTTCAATGCAACTTTTTACTTCCTTATAGGTCTCCTCCTGGTTACACACCCCATCCCAATCATCCACCTTTCCACTTTGCTGAACTTGAAAAATGTCTTTCACATTTACATTACACCCACACACATCTTCTACACCATCCTGCCCTTGAGTGGGATTCCTCAATAGGACATCTGCTACCACATTGTCCCACCCCACTACATGCTCTACTGTAAAATTAAGACTTTGGTGGCTTCTCAACCACTGCATTATCCTCCTATTAACACATTTCATGCTTAATCTATTAAAGATTGCCACTAACGGCTTATGAACCATCCCAATAATGTCCTTCCCCATAGTTATGATGTGAAAACATCTGCACATGAGCAATGTCTGTGAACAGTTCAGACATATTTGGTAAAGGAAATCTTTCTGCTACAACATTATGGTTTATTTCTCTGAGATCAATGAGCAATCTCAGTACATCATTACATTCCTGATTACCATTATTAGGCTAACCCATCATTTTATTGTTTCTATAATTACCTCTTCCTCTAGCCTCTTCCATGTGTCTCTTAATACCATTGGGACAGGACATACCTTAGCCAGGGCCAGTGTGGCATCATTCTTTACTTTAATGCAGTCAAGGAATCCAGTCAGACACCCTACTTTGTCTTGCAAACTCTCTGGGGACAATGCCACAGATGTTGGCTCCTCACTTACTGAAGGAACTTGTTCAGTATAGGGAGAGGCTAACTGTTTATGTATGTATTTATTTGTTTAATGAAATTGACACAAAGCAATGCATTTTTGGCACAAACATGCTTACAAAACTCTTTAACATTGGTTTACAGAGTGGACAACAAGTGTCCCTAACAATGGGTGAGAGGATGTGGATATAATACCAAATGATGCAGGGGCATTAGAAACATGACACTTGGGGAACACACGCTGTAAGGGGGGGAGAGTGAGTATGGTGGTGAAGCTGTTCCAGGACACCTGGAGGTGTCTGGGGGTGAGGTATGAAGCAAAAAAAGTGAGGACCTTGTCCCTGATGACTACTTGATAGATAGTTCACCTTGATCATCTCATGAAAATAGATTGCTCCCATTTCTTGGTAAAAAAAATACCTTCCCTTTGGCCTTGCAGTCTTTAAACACATTACAACTTTAAATGTGCCCATAATGTCAATGGAAGGATTTATCAACAAAACTTATTTTAGATCAAACCTTAGCAGCCACATTTACCTCCATCCTCTCCTTCTTCCTCTGTCCTTTCAAACCACAACATTCTCCATCTCCCTGGCAACCGGTTGCTTCGCTCCACATTGCACATAACAATTAGATGTACCATGACATACCATTTAATATCTTAGGGGTTAAATAATATATATATATATATATATATATATATATATATATATATATATATATATATATATATATATATATATATATATAGAATGGAAAAAAGCGAACAAAGACCGCAAAGTCTTGTTTCTTTAGAAGCTGCACTCCCATCCAGTTACGAAATCCAATAGCATCCAGAAATAGTTGCCCAACGAGGAATTCAATCGTGGGGAACCAACAGCAGACCACTGCACAGCAAAAGTTTGCTGAAAAAGTTCTGCTTTATTTAAGAAATATTGCAGTCAAAAACGGCTTTCCAGTTACAAAGGAGGCTAACTGACGTGTTTCGCCACACTCCTGTGGCTTGCTCACAGTAACTCTGCCCTGTTGTGGGAGCTCTTTTAACCCATGACACTACAGCAGACATAGAAGAGGTGTCTTATACAGATGCTGTTTTTACATACGGCCATCTTTGAAAGTACAAAGTGCAAATATATCACAGTATCTACATGAATGAGATTCGTTCCAACACAAGTAAGTTTCACAGAAAGATATCTAATATATTCAATCTAAATTCTGTAAAGGTTTTATAATGATTTATAAAATCTAAGTTTCAAAGTTGCCAACATAATTTTTCAAACAATGGGAAAAATGTACTAGTCGTCATAGTGATGTTATATGTACTGGCATATATTTAGCATAATCACATATATAAAAATAAAATTCAGTTTTCCAAATCCATAAGAGAGACCATCAGGCTGAAATATAGAAGTGCTAGGTAATGGTATGGCATTATGTAGTTCTATATAAGTAAATACCATTATTAAAGTGCTAGTGAATAGTGCAAAACATGCATAGCAGCATGGTTAGATGACCAGATTGTTAAATCTCAATCATCAATTAAAGTGCAAGTGCTTTGGACTTTATAAAACCAATATTTCTACATAGCATAACACTACCCCAGCTATCTTATCATGCCATCTATCACCAATCAGCATAACCTGAGTAATGGTGTTATATTATAAGGTTTCACACTGGATATATAATGTGAAGAAAATAAAGTTGCCATGTTTATAATAAAACAGTGTCTCTAAGATTTTAGAAATTGAAGTTATTGATGACAAGTTCATGAAAGATAAATAAGTATTCATGACAACCATGCCAGAATGAATATTTCAATCTACTAAGGCTCGAGTAAACTTATGTGGCTACAGTCGGATCTCCATCTTAGACAAATATTAGCTAATGTGGCACGCGATATAAAAGTGCATCTCAATTTAAATATTCAATTGTAACTTATGTATGTGAGTCAAATAAGGAAAAGAAAATTAGGTTAAAATAGAAATCAACCCACAAAAACCACAGCGGGAAGTAGGGCAGGAAAACAGAAACAATTTAAGGAAAAAGAAGTCATCAACATGTAAATTCAAGGGAAAGAGATTCTTAGAAATGAAAGGCTGAGACAGAGCATCTCTTGACCTGATGGATTGCGGAGACCAGGCTGTGTAGAGAGTGAGTGTACATAAGGAACACAACGGGTAGAGATTTGGATAACCAGTTTGCACATTCTAGGTTCCCAAAAAGGTGTACAACTCCTCATCCACGTTATGGCCTGTTGGATTTTTGCTCTCAAAGTTTATGATATATTTAGTCTCCTCCTGTCGTAACAGTTTCTCATTATCGCCACCTCTAGGGCCTCTGGTAACTTTGTGGACACCAAAAAACGTCAGAGTGCTTGGATCGCCATTATGAAACTCTGGCTCTGATATGTTGCAAAATGCATATTTTTAATTTGCACTTAGTGCTGCCAACATACCATTTCAGGCATGGGCACTTCAGGACATATACCACAAATTCCGACTCACAGGTAATTCTGCTTAAAATTTCTATTTGTGTCAGCAGAATGGGGCGGGTGTAACTGTTACAGTTGGATGCATATTTACATGCTTTACATTTGCAGCACTTGAAGAAGCCTTTTCGTCCCCCTGAAAGCCAGTTACTGCCTGTGGGTACACCTTCAGAAGCCATATAACTTTGAGCCACTAAGTCTTTTATGGACAAACTTTTACAAAAAGTTATATCTGGTCGTGCGTTAAGCATGCTGCCTAGGTCTTTGTCCACCTTAAGAACTTTCCAATACTTAGTGATAATGTTTCTTATAATGGATGAAAGGCTTCCGAAAGTAAGTATTAACCTGGTGGTATCTTTCTCTGTAGTGTCCCGGAAATTAGATTGAGATGTCATCAATAGGTTTTGTCTATTCATATCTCTGACCTTCAAATAGGATCTTTCAATCACCTGTTTGAGGAAAACATAACATATAAAAACATATAAAAAACTTATCATCCCATAAACCCATGTTTGCATGTTCATCAATGTATAAGCTGTGCTGTTGTCTACTAGTACATTGACTTCAACCCCATTGATTTTGATGTCTAAATCGGACTTCTTCCACTTGGTGCCTCCACTGATGGCGCTCACAATGGATAGTACCTAATTACCCTCCAGTTTGCCTTCATCAGCATGGTGATCTGAAACTTCTAGGACCAACCCAACATTTTCTTATATTTGTCTACGGCACCTGGCTAGAGAGTCCCATCTGTACCTATGATTGCAGCTATGCAGCAGGAACTCCTTAAGAGATCAAACCTGTTAATCATTGCATGGGAAGAAGAATGTATGGCCCAAAAAGTGCCCTCGGAAACACAAGTAGATGATCTACTGATTGCCCCAGCATCATTGTGAAAAAGAATCTAAGATTAAATGATTGGATGACATCACTTGATGAAGTCGCCAATTTATCCCAACATCCCGAGCTAGCAACGGAAGCTAGGAAAAGAGGTACTCCCCAGCCCTACCTCATCAGATGCCCTGATCCTGGTAAAATCCTCACTGTGCGGGATCCAGAGCACATAAAGTCCCCTATGTGTCAATTCTGTTCTATAAAGGAAAGGAACTCTTTAACATCTCTTTATGGAATGTCTGTTTTTAATGAAATGGAGCTCACATTTTTTTGATCGCTTCCTGGAGAATTTCAGAACAATAACGCCTGACAGGTGGTGGTCATACTTGCTAAGTGGGACTAAAATCTCCTTGACGATTGCCTTGGTCGATTTCTATAAACTTTGTCCCAGAAAACTTGGTCCTAGAAAAAGAACTAGTCAAGGATGTTTAGTCAAATCATCTGTGAGGTATTCATCTAAGGACCCTACCCTTTTGGTTGACATAATTTTGGTGGAAATGAAGATCGATGTATTACTCAAGGGAGTTGGGTTGTTTATCTAAACGTTTTCTAAAAGTTTAACTGTAAACACTAAAACATAATAATAAAAACATAAAAGAAATGGTCCTTCCTTCCACAATCTCTACAGATGCGATGGATGGCCATGCGCTCCGTGCTGCCACATCAGGGGCATCTTTTGCCCTTATACTCTTCGTGGCTGTCCCTTGAGCATTGGAACAAATTTGCGTGAATTTCCTTTGACATTGTGTTATTGCCATGTCTCCTTCTACCAATAATCTGATATCTACTCACCCATGATACCTTCTGCATCACTTTCGACAGAGCTTCTGACTTGGCAACTACATTGATTTCACCAGTCACCTTCCTGGATTCACATGTGGTTCCTTAATGCAGCTCTCTGTATGTTCCAGCATCTTCCAAAGACAGATCTTTCTCGCTCCATAGATCTTCTCTGATAGTATAATGTAGGCATTTGATAATTAGTTTGTAGCATATGTGTTTCTCCTGGCAGCGGCCAAATTCACATGTTATCGTGCCATGACAAATTATTCAATGGACTCCCCTTTCTTCTGCTCACGTGTCACACAATAACGTTGTGCCACGATGCCTAAGGGCCGTTTATGCGCTTTACAAATGTGAATAAATAAATAAACGTTCTAATATTTTGTTTCCTTTGATAGCATAGTACTAGTCAAGTCTTTCTATGCGGATCTAAAACTGGTTTGACACTTGTTTATCCACAACTAGATGTGGTTCGAGGAACCTTTTGAATATCTCTTGCCTGGCGGGGCTAAAATAGTGATATAACAACATATCCTTTCTGTCACTGGAACGATTAGGGCAATAAACAGCTAGCAAGTATTTTATAAAGCCATCTTTGGAGTGCCTACATTTAATGAACGCCTCGCCAGGTGAGGATAGCAACAGCCTGGGACCTTGAATAGTGGGTGTGACTGCTTTTCAGACTATTCTTGTACTTGTCACCTTGACCCTGTCTTGTCTCCATTTGTTCCTGGTGGTATGTGGTACCTATTTCTTATTTACCTCCAGGGACCCTGTACAGCTATGTGTTCCTTCACATTAGGTTCACTCATTTAGGTGTTATCGGCATCTCTGCAGGCCAGCCTGGCCTCTTATCCCTTTCACGTTGTGCTGGTGTAGTAACTGCAGCAGCTGCGGTTGCTAGGGGAGCGCTATAGTAAACATGCTTGTAGCAACTATGGTGTTTACATGCTGCTCGCTCTCTTGTTGCTAAGTGGCCGTGGCCTCTTATCTCTTCTATGTTGTGCTGGTGTAGTAGTTGCAACACCTGAAGTTGCTACGAGAACACCCACCATCCAACCACTACTAGCCTGCCAATCAAACCATCGCGCCTTGAGACAACACCCACTGCCCCTCAACACACACCTACACCCATTTTGGACATCACCCCGGATTCAAGTACCCAACATTTTAGCCCCTCTACTTGCCTCAAGGCTGCCCTGATCAATACTAGGTCACTCACGGCACACGCACTAGACACGGCTGGCCTCATCATAACTCATGATCTGGACCTCATAGCGGTCACTGAAACCTGGCTTCACGCTGCCTCAGGACCTCTTCTATCCCTTGCCATCCCTGATGGCTACACTATTATTAGAAGTGACTGTAACACTGATCAAGCCAAAGGAGGTGGCGTAGCCATTATACAGAGAACTTTGCTCAATCTCCACCTCGCCACACCCTGCCAAATTACATCAACCGAACTACTCACAGCCAAGCTAGCTATCACCCCCAACCGGACTATCACACTCCACATCATTTAAAGACCTCCCGGTCCTTTATCTACGTTCGCTGAGGACCTTTCCCACATCCTCGCCAACAACACTAAGACCAAGTCCCAAATCATTGTATTAGGGGACTTCAACCTAGGCTACCTAGACCCCAATGATGCCTCTGCCCATGATATCAACAACCTACTACTTAACGTTGGTTTCACACAACAGGTCACCTTGCAACTCACTCTAAGGGTAGGATTCTCGACTGGATAGCTAACCTAAACTGCGACATTATCATCAAATCCAATCAACCATGTGCCTGGACAGACCACCACCTAATTACATTCAGCATCCAACTAGAATCATCCACACTAGCACAGATATTGCACCTGCCACCACCACAAGACCTAAGCGCAACACAACCTGTGCTAAATTACTCCCACTTATCCTCCCTGCTCTTAACGATCTCTCATCCTCTTGCTCTGATCCTACAGTCTTGGTAGACAAGTACAATCGGACAATGCTGAAAGCCCTGAATATTATTGCACCTGGCAAACTCAGAAAACCCAAACCCCGGGCCCACCTCAACTCGTGGGTTTACGCCACAGCTGAGAACCCCAGGTAAGGAAAAAAGGACCCCTGAAGTACGCTGGAAAGGTAATCCAACAGAAGCTAACAAAGCTTCTACTGCCTGGACCCCTCTAAATTACAAAGAAGCCATACTCCAGGCTAAAAGAGAGACGTACAACAAACATATTGAAACAGCCCAATCTAACAATAAGGAGCTATTCAGAATTTTAAGGGATCTGGAATCCCTGCCACTCCACCAGACACCTGTCCTAAAGACAGCATCTGGTGTGCGAACATTCAAAAGGCCCGCCTTGGAAAAATCGCCACTATCCAAACCAAAATCAGTGACACAAAAATCAGTTTGCAGGACAGCCTGCACCACAAAACACCCCAGATTACCATTAACGCCAACCTTGAATCCGTGAAACCATTCAGCTTTGCACCACTCTCCATCATCGAAGTTGAACACATTATCAATAACCTTAAACCCTCCAATTGTCAGGGTGACTCATGCCCTGCCTCCATTATCAAAGTGCCTCGCATAACCTAGCGCCCTTTATCACCACACTTATTAACTCCTCATTCAGCTCGGGGACTGTCCTGGATAACCTCAAGGATACCTGAGGTATTCCTCTCCTCAAAAAACCCACTTTGGATGCTAATATACCTACCAATTACAGACTGATCAGCACGGTCCCTTTCCTCCTAACGATTCTGGATTGTGCTGCTTAATTACAGATCCAAGACTACTTGGAAACTAATAAACTCCTGGGACTGAGGCAATCTGGTTTCTGTCCACGATATGGAACAGAAACTGCTCTATTAGACCTCATAACCCAGATTGAAGACCTAAAAGACAAGGGTAAATTGGCCCTGCTACTCCTCCTAGATCTCTCTGTGGCGTTCGATTTAGTAAATCACCAAATCCTATGCTGCCACCTCAAAACCGCAGCCCACTTCTCAGACAAAGCCACAGCCTGGATCACTTCCTTCCTTGCTAACAGGTCCATGAGGGTCTTCTCCCCTACCACCACTACTGATCCTTCACCAGTAACTTGTGGAGTCCCTCAAGGATCATGTGTGTCTCCGACACTCTATAATGTGTTTACAAAACCCCTTTTCGACATTTTGGATTATCTGGGTGTCACTTATACTAACTACGCCGATGACAACCAGATACTTAGCCCCATCACACGCGACAACAAAGCCGACTCGCTAGCCATCAACGCCATTTACCAAGTCATCCAGGCCTGGATGGCCCAGCACGAACTGTGCTTGAATGATGAAAAGACTGAGCTTCTCATCCTTGGCTCCCACCAAAGAATCAGTAAACTAGAAGCATCATTTAAATCTTTCACCATTGATGGTAACACCATTAAAGTGGCTAAAGATACTAAAACGCTTGGAATCTACATCGACTCCACTCTCTCATTAGCTAGGCAAACTAACGCAGTATCATCGGCTGCCTCCTACACATGCAAGCTTATCACAGCTTGCCGCACCTTCCTATCTCCAGCCAACTGCACTACACTAGCCAGGACCTTGGTCCTATCCAAAATTGACTATTGTAATGCCCTCTACCTGGGCACCAACCAATGTAACATTAAAAAGCTACAAATCATTCAAAACAGTGCCATCAGAGCAGCTCTTAACTTACCCAGGATCCTCCATATCTCTGATACCAGACGGAGTCTTCGCTGGCTTTCAGTCTCCCAAAGAATCTCTCTTAAAGCACTTGCACTCACTAACAAAATCCATGCCAACCATGCCTCTAGCTACCTAGCCAGTAGATTCACACAACACACCTCTGCGAGATCACTCAGAAGTGCTCAAACCAACTGCCTTGCTTTTCTGCGCTTCAACCTCCAGAGATCTGGTGGTCGTAGCTTCCCTGTCCTAGCCTCGAAACTATGGAACTCACTACCTAATCCTTTTAGAGCTGAACCTACAATCCCGGCCTTCAAGCGCAAAGTTAAAACCTGGCTGTCTACCCAAGACCTGGCTTGACCGTGCTGCCTGAGTCACTTTTTTGTTAACGGCCTTCTGTTATATCCTTTACTGTAATTTGTACATATACTGTATTTCTTTTATAACTTGTATAATTTGTATATTCTCTCTTGATGCAATGTCTATATACTGTATTTCTTATATAATTTGTATTTTTGTATATTCTCTCCTAATGCAATGACTGTTTTTATGCTTGTAACTAAGTGACGCGCCCGGATGCCTTGCGGCTTGGTGCGCTATATAAAGAAAATAAATACAAATACAAATACTACTGTGAACACGCTAGCATATAATAGGGTGCTTTCCCATTGGATGCCATCTAGTTGCCAAGTGACTGCAGGCGCCAGCTAGTGCCAACCAACAACACCACCCCCCCAATTAGTTTAGTTTAGTTTAATTTCTTTATTTATACCGCACACCGAACCCTGGGGTAACTGGGCACCGGTGACTTAGAAGAAGTTACAGCATAGTATAGACATACAGTAAAATAACAATAAGTGCGATTGACCGGGTTACATGATGGTCGACAGTAGAAGAGTACATTTAAGAAGAGAATCAGATGGCGGTGGAATTCTTGTTGGTGAGCCAAGATTTAGTTTTGGCTCTAAAAATCCAAAAGGAGGGTTTTGCTCTGAGGTTCAGTGGTGTGGCATTCCAAGCTTTGGTGGCTAGGACCGGGAAGCTGGAGCCGCCTGCTTTTTTTAGGGAGAATTTGGGGATGGCGAGGCAGTGTGAGTATGGCGTTCTGGTTGGTCTGGTTGAGGTGTGTTTAGAGAACTTGTCTGCCAAGTATTTGGGAGCGTCATTGGAGAGGCATTTGTGGACGATAACAAGGGATCTGAGAATGATTCTGTCTCGTACAGGGAGCCAGTGAGCATCTTGTCTGATGCTGGAGATGTGAGTGTGTCATGGGATACTCAGGGCAGCTCTGAGGGCGTTGTTCTGTAGCACCTGTAGTTTGTTCAGATTGCGCTCTGAAGTGCAGAGAAAGAGAGTGTTACGGTAGTCAATTTTTGAGAGCACTAGCACTCTGGGTAGGGTAATGCAGCTGGATGGAGAGAGGAAGGGTTTCCAGGCATTGATGAGCTTATTTGTATAATCCGTGGCTGAGGCTGTGGCGTTCACTTGTCTTTTGAGTGAAAGAGTGGAATCTAACTAGACTCCAAGAGTTTTAATTTCTTTGGCCACAGAGATTTGGTTACCGTCTATGTTGATGGACGCGTAACAGGGGTCCAGTTTGTTTAGCCGTGGTTGAGAGCGGACAAGAAGGAGCTCTGTTTTCTCGTCGTTCAGGCACAAGCCGTGCTCTGCCATCGAAGCTTGGATATCCAGATAAAGATTGTTGATCTTAGTGGTGTCCTCCTCGTAGCACCCTGAAAGGGAGATGAGAACCTGGGTGTCATCAGCATAGTTTGTATAAGTGACGCCCGGGTTGTCAAGGCGGTCGAACAATAGCTTGGTGAAGATATTGTATAAGGTTGGCGAAATGCACAAACCTTGTGGAACGCCACAGAGGATAGGGTGGGCTGAGGCCCCCGGGGAGAAGACCCGGGTGGTTCGATTGGCTAGGAAGGATTGGGTCCAGGCAGTCACCTGGTTAGAGAAAGCCGCTGAGACTGTCAGATGCTCCGTGACGATCTGATGGTCGACAATTTCGAAGGCTGCTGAGAGATCAACCAGCAGGAGGATGGCTAGCTTGCCCTTATCCTTTGCCTTGTCCATCTGGATTTATAGGTCCAGGAGTGTTGTCTCTGTTCCGTGCCTTGGTCGGAAAACTGATTGTCTAAGGTCCAGGAGGTTGTTATCTTCCAGATGCTTCTGGATTTGCAGGTAGGCCACTCTGTCTAAGATCTTTAGGATGTAGGGATTGGTGGTGATAGGCCTGTAGTTGGTGGGGTTGTTGGGGTCTAGGGTTAGGGTAACCTCTGCTGCTCACACAGCCTAGGGTACCGTGATCCAGTATGGGAAGGCCAAGAGTTCAATCACAACTCTTGTCCCCTATGGTGCTCGGTTACTGGCCGGCTGTGCCGCGTTGGTCCTTGCACTGTTGTGCTACCACCACCACTCTCACCAGTATTACACAGTGTGTTTGCATGCAATAATGTGCACCTAATGCTCAAATTTCGATACTTAAAGATTTCCTTTATTTAAGGTCGGTTCAGATTGCAGCTCTCCTCCTGCCAACTGCTTCATCCTCTCTGTCTCTGAATCCTCCCACATTCCACATTTCATGATCTCCCCACCTCCGCTGGAATGTCACTGCTTGACCCCCTGTCTCCGAATCCTCCCACATTCCACATTATATGATCTCTCCACCTCCGCTGGAATGTCACTGCTTGACTCCCTGTCTCCGAATCCTCCCACATTCCACATTTCATGATCTCCCCACCTCCGCTGGAATGTCACTGCTTGACTCCCCGTCTCCGAATCCTCCCACATTCCACATTTCATGATCTCCCCACCTCCGCTGGAATGTCACTGCTTGACTCCCCGTCTCCGAATCCTCCCACATTCCACATTTTATGATCTCTCCACCTCTGCTGGAATGTCACTGCTTGACTCCCCGTCTCCGAATCCTCCCACATTCCACATTTTATGATCTCTCCACCTCTGCTGGAATGTCACTGCTTGACTCCCCGTCTCCGAATCCTCCCACATTCCACATGTCATGATCTCCCCACCTCCGCTGGAATGTCACTGCTTGACCCCCTGTCTCCGAATCCTCCCACATTCCACATTTTATGATCTCTCCACCTCTGCTGGAATGTCACTGCTTGACTCCCCGTCTCCGAATCCTCCCACATTCCACATTATATGATCTCTCCACCTCTGCTGGAATGTCACTGCTTGACTCAAGATGGAACACCTGGAGGGAAGAAGTTGCTAGGAGGCTACAATGCAGGAACCCACACAGTCTATCATCATAGAATACAAGCGTGCACCCAAGCAATACACCAATAACTGGCAACAGAGGAGGTATGGGTGAGGACAAGATGAAGGTAGAGGGTCGGGCAAGGGAGGAAATCCAGGAAGAGGGAAATGGGGAGAAAGGACCTTGAGAAATCCGACAAGAACACTGCGAGCACAGACAGAGAGCGCTCGAGGACAGCATCAGGGTAAAAGGGCGCCACTGCCAGAACGAGGCTGCGGGAAGGTAGCGCGAGGGGCCCTGGCAACGGGAATACTTTACCCGGTGCGCGTGTGCAGACTAGGAGAATCATCCAGTCTGCGCATGCGCGACCCAATGGTGTGGGCTGCGCCCCTGAAGTTGCGGGGGGCCTAACGTGCTGGTTCAACGAGACACCTCAGTTTTGTTTAAAGAGATGGATGGCATGCTTATTTAATTGTGAAACCTAAACAAACTTTTTTAGAAACTGTTCTAAAATCCATGCTGTGTTTATGCATCTGTATAACTTAAGATATTAAGTGTGTATATGTGAATTTTAATTGTTTTTCGATTGAGATGTTATTATATAGTGTGAAAAGTTAAATTTAACTAAAACACTAATTAAAAAAACGAAAATATATATACCCCTTCATCTTCTTGCAGTACTTTCTAGCTATGTTTTTGCTGTCTGAATTTCCCACAGGTAAACATTTGCTTGGCACGGGTACATGTCTGTAACAGTGTGTGTTTCTCTTTTCCCACAGTGCTTGGAACAGGTTGATCGAGTGAGTGCTGTCTGAAGTGCTGCCAACGAGAATAAGCAAATGCCACGAGTTCAGAGTTCCAGAGCTCCGCCCTCAAGCCGCATTATGCACTGGGTGTGTGTGTGTGTGTCTTGGAAGGCTCCCGCCCTGCTGGAGTGGACCCAACCTCTCAAATCTCCGCCCCGTCCGGAAGCAAGAGCCCGCAGCCTGCTCGCAAACCACTCACAGCTGAAAGGAGAGCCCCCCTGAGAGATCTGTTCAAATCCACTGCTGTACCAGTGACCGCCGACATTGGAAGATGGAGGTCTTCGTGCTGCTCTTCCTCTGTACCCCCTCGGTGCTGGCCACCTCAGAAGGTGAGTGCCCACCCTAGACGCAATCTAACTTGCACACAGCTATCCATGGGTGAGTAGCGCACCCACACTGTGCCTACCCCACCTGCAGATGTTGTGTTCTGCTGGCAACCTGGCACGTCTTATAAAGCACTATAATTGGTCTCTTGGCACTTGTTTGAAAAAATGCTCCGATTTTATCAGAAACAGCATTACTTGAGGAAATGTTAGAAGGCCTGTAACAGCGAGCAGGTGCAATGCTCAGTGCAGTCCATGGTTTAGGATTTAGGTTTGAAAAGACCCCCACTCCAACGGGAACCCATGTTAGGTGTGGCAGCTGCCTGCAGTATGGCATTATCTTGAGGGTGGATAGGAGCATAGTTTGACTGCCGTGAATGGAGGACATGTATATAGGCCACAGGATAAAGCCAGAGGCTTTGACTACACACTGCACCGCACAGGCAGACAGGGAAGACTTTGCAAACCCTATGCTGTGGTGGGAGCGCCACAGGCCTAGAGGCAGGCGAGCTGACACGCTCTGCACTCTCTGTGCGCACCCCAGCCTTGAACCACAGGCTCTACGCCGCAGGATAAAACCTGAGGCTTTGACTTCAGACTGCACTGCACAGGCAGACAGTGAAGACTTTGCAAACCCGAAGCTGTGGTGGGAGTTCCACAGGCAGAGAGGCAGGCGAGCTGATGTGCTCTGCAATCTCTGCGCGCACTCCAGCCTTGAACCACAGGTTCTATGCAGCAGGATAAAGCCTGAGGCTTTGACTACGCACTGCACAGGCAGACAGTGAAGACTTTGCAAACCCCATGCTGTGGTTGGAGCGCCACAGGCCAGTAGCAGACGAGCTGATGTGCTCTACAATCCTTGCGCGCACTCCAGCCTTGAACCAAAGGCTCTACGCCACAGGATAAAGCCTAAGGCTTTGACTTCACAATGCACAGGCAGACAGTGAAGACTTTGCAAACACCATGCTGTGGTGGGAGCGCCTCAGGCCGGGAGGCAGGCGAGCTGCTGCACTCTGCACTCTCTGCGCGCACTCCAGCCTTGAACCACAGGCACTACTACCATGCTGAGGGTGCAGGAGGTACTTCTTAAGAGGTGCAGGTGGTAGTGCGATTGACAGGTTAAATAAAAGAGTAGGTGAAGGAGCGACTCGGAGGCCACTGACCTAGAAGGGCGGGCTGCTGTGTGCAGCAGTAAAGCCTTGCAGTGCTGCAGTTTATTTCTACGTAACTTTTATCTGTGTGCAAACGAAGGCTGTAGTGGCCCTCTCTGATTTGTATTCACAATTTGGGACTTGCAATTTTACTCTTTGCCATTTATAAATTTAGGACTACAAGGCCCAGAATGCAACACCATTATAATGAAGTTTGCACTGTGGTTGCCTCTGCCCCATCTGTCCTGCATGAAGTGCGGCACAGAACACCACTTTTTCATGTTTGTAGAAAGTCATTTGAGTGCTTCTCCCACTTCCAAAGGCTAATAACTGCCAGCTATGTTTGTGGCTCTATTGACATTCCTTATAAGAATATACAATTAGGAGCCCGATTCTATTTTCTTGTACTTAATGTAGGTCTCTGCTGTACACTAAGGGCACGATTCATGCAATATATGTCCGGTTCAAAGTGAATTTGCACTGCTGAAAAGTGACTTTGCACTGCCAACACAAATCCTGATTCATGGAACTGTGCAAAGTGTATTTTTGCTGTGCAGTCTGGGCAAAGTCATTTTGAACTGCAAAAATGACTATGCGCTGACTTTGACGTGACTTTTCACTGCACAAATACACTTTGCACGGTTCCATGAATAAGGGTTTGTGTTGGCAGTGCAAAGTCCCTTTTCAGCAGTGCAAATTCACTTTGAACTGGGAAAATAATCCATAAATCGGGCCCTTAGTATTAGGGAGAATTCTCATAAATGTGCTAATTCCCTTTACCTTAGAGACCCCCAGAAACTTTGCTGGATTTTGCGGACTTGATTTTTTTTACCTGGAAAGAGTGTGAGCCTTTTTTTTTCATGTATTTTGATGTGTGTTTTACTCTTGTGGTCTTGGATTATGGAGTTTTAAGATAACTACATAGGCATCTTTTCATGTGTGTTACACGGCACCCTCAGTGCAGTATCACAGGGATGTCTTTTTAGACTTTCCAAAGGTTTAAATACCTTCTCTGCGATAAACTACTGTTTCCCAGAGAATGTAAGGTTAAATTGACTTTACTAGTCTTTTTAAATTCCTAGACCCAGCACACACTATCTTCCTGTAGAGTGCTGGAGGGGTTACTTAGTATCCCCTGTGTCTAGAAACTCATGTAGCAGTGAAATGCTACCCTTTCCTCTCGAAATGGCTGGTGGCAGTGGTTTTACAATGAACTACCATGATTTTTCCCGACCGCAAACCCTGGTAGCTAAAAATCGCGGGAGCCATGTTTTTCAAGATGGCGCCTTAAGCCTCTTTGTTTAAACTGGTCCCGGTCTTCTATTTTTGCCATTTCTGTTTGGAAAGGTCCTTCTAGAGTTTGTCTCTGTGCACCAAACTCGGTTTGGTCCCTTTGTTTCTATGCCTTTGGCAGGCTTCAGGACTGAAGACCGCCTCTGGCGTATGAGTGTCTGGGATGGGCAGGAAGTGAGGGAGGTGCCTGAAACTCCCTGTGCTTAGTCTCCTAGGAGGCCCAAATGCACTCTGGCGTGATTGGCTGGCTGACTGTCCAGCAAGGACAGCCAACCTGCTGGGAGAGTGGCAGCTAGGCTGGAATCAAAGGGATAAAACTGTTCAAAGGCGAGTTTCTTGGACTGGAAAGCGGAGTCGACCACTGGAACGAAAGAACCGAAGACGAGCTGGAAGAGGACGGCTGCTGCAACTCCTGGACAGTTGGTTTGCCCAGTGAAGCCCTGCTGCAGGTCCGAATCGCCAAGTTCATCTCGACAGAGAAGCCCCTTCAAGTATCACTTCTTCGTTTGACTTTGTATGACCAATCAACTCGTAAGCCACCTGGATACCATTCTCGGAGCTGGTTAGGATTAACCAGGGGGAAGGACACCAGCTTGTGTGCTTGACGACAGCTGCTCGGACCGACGATCTTCTATTTTGCCAGCTTGTTTGACCCATCCACGTGCAGTGCAGGAGTCCCCCGACATCCTCCCTCTTATCCCCACGACTGAGGCTCAGGAACAGTGAGATCTGCAGGACCTGCCAGGAACCAACATCTTCAGCTGCATCTTTTTCTTCATACTAAGGTACTGTGCCAACACGATTGCGAGAGCGCTTCTCGCGCAGTGAAAGTTTGTGGAACTTTCTCAACTTGCAGGCCTAATCAGCTTGTGACCCAACATATGATTCTTTTTCGTACAAACTACTTCTGAGAACTTTGGCAAAGAATTTACAGTTTACTTCAAGAACTGCTCCTTCCTATCCAATACACTAGCCCATTGACTTTGGCCTAGGCCTATTGAACTGAATCGAGTCCTCTAGTGAACTGAAACTATGTGCACTGCCTAAGAAAGTATTTGTGATCTATTCTGTTAACTTGTGTCCTTTTACTCCCATTCAAAGTAACTGAAATGCCATTTTGCTCCTATTTCAGGGGCGCCTAATTTACTCAAACATATTGTTTTTTTTATTGAAGTGAATTTGTGTATAATATTAAGGTGCCTCCTTCTAGTGAATGTTTTGTTTATTACTGTGATAAATTAATAAGTGTTTTACCAAGAAACCTTGAGTGTAAGTGTCTACTTGAAATCATTGTGATTGTAAGAACTTTGTGTTACATCCTTGTACTTCTCACATTCCCTCTTGAGATAAGCCTGGCTGCTCAGCCCTGCTACCACAAACTGTGTAGTATAGACGTCTACCAAATGTTGGTTTTGCTTACACCTGTAGCCCTAATTGTATGTGCTGGTCTTAGAGAGTACTGCATGCAATTCTGCCTAACACTAAGATTGCAGTCAAAAGCTCTAAATAGTGCACCTGTACCCCTCCACTGATGCTTATTGATGCCTAGCCATCCCTCCTAAAGCCAAGACCTAGCGAAATGCACACACGCAGCATCTTAATCCTCCTCTGAAAACTGTCCCATACACGGACTTCGGCCCCTGCGGGCGTTCCTACCACAAAGCGTTTTGAGGCCATACAAATGGGAAAAGGTGCTATATAGATGACTAATACAATACACCACACATTCTCTAAGGAAACGCCCCTCTGTTCCACAACAGGCCTCCAATCTGTGGAGTGCAGCCGTGCAGTGCTACTATTGCTCCCCAAGTGCATGTGGTATGCCATCTTCTGGCTTCAAGCCGAAGGCATAACCGGGTCCCCCGCTAAGAGGAAGTTGGTGACCATTATGTAGAATGCTGGCTATGGCTGATGGGAGTTGTAGTCCAAAACATCGGGCAAAGGTTGCAAACTCCTACCTTAAAGGATGACTCAAGGCTGGGGGTTTGCAGTTTTCTATTCCCACGTGCCATTAACAACCACTGTGTTGACTGGGCACTTTCTCCAACAGCCACCGCAGCCCTGACTGTGAGTCAGTCTCACCACCTGGATGTATCCCCTGCTGCCCTGTTCACTCCAAGCCGCACTATAGTCACCCGCCTCCTCTTCAAAGAAACATCCAGGCCTCAGCCTTTCACATTAACATCCTTCCGGATTCATCCTGGGAACACATGGCACAGAGTAGCGACTGGAACATCCTCTGGGTCCAGTCCAAGTGTAATCCTGTCTCAGAGTTATGTATATACTTAGGGAGATTCTAAGGAGCTGCTTGGGAGCACCCAGGAAGTATGGGGTGCCGAAACGCGTTGGTTATTTGCAATATATATAAAAGGGCTTCCTTGGAGGGAGCTGCTATTTTGTTAAAAAAAACTCCCACAAAGTCTCCCGAATAGGGAACTGATATGTACATGAGAAAATTGTATTTGATGATTAATACGACACACTGTAATAATTGCATGACTTAAGAAGGTCTATGTCATGTCCCAGAAAGTGTGTATCACACTGTTTGTGTTTTTTATAACCTTGTTTTTTATAACCTTGTTTTGAAACCTTACTTTGAAGAAAATGGTGACAGGTCAATTAAAATGAACCTTATACCTAAAATGTTTGTGCAAATGTTGTTTGACATTTCTGGTCTATTGAATCCAAAGTTTCATTTGAAGTTACCGCTGAAATGTTTACTGAATAATTATCATAAAACTTTCTGAAATAACCCGCATTAACGCAAGCTCTTGGCAACAAAGAATCAGTTAATGTTGTGTGAATTTAACAATTGAACTTAGGTTCTTTAGGAGTGCATCTGGGCTTACTGCTTAGCAATACGCAGTTGAGGTTTCCTACATATTTTGTGTCCCAAGTGGTCTTGTGACGACAGCCCGCCTGCACCTGAAATAATACCTGAATATTTCTTCAAATCCTTCAACATGACGACTCGAAATTTATACTCTCCAAACCTACATATAAGACCAACTAGCTGTGCACTCCCGCCCCCACAATTTGATTTAAAAACAAAACATACATCACACGTTCAGTGTTGGATACATGAGGTCTCGCTTTTGCAAAGCACTTCTCCCCTAGCCCCAAAAACCCAAGCATCAATGAAATGCAGCACCCTTCTATCCAAAGGTCAGCTCTAGGGAGTGGGGACAATTTAGAAGTTTTGTTTTCCAGACCCAGCCCCCTCACGTAAAGGCCCATGTTGTGGATGTTGGACAGTAAAATGCAGATCTTATGAATTTTGGTTTTTCAGAGCCCCCTTCACTTAAAGGCCTATGTTGGGGTAGTTGGGCAGTTTATAATTTTCTTTTGTGGGTCCAAGGGAGCCCTGTGGTTAAATACAATGTTGAAAGAGTGGTGGTTATTGGGAATTTCGTTTTTGAGATAAAAGCAGGTTTTTGGGAATGGGTTTCAGTTGGGAATTTTCATTTTAGGGACCGGTATCTTTGGGTTTGAAAAGCAAGATCTGGGGATTGTGGCAAATATTAATTTAGTTTTGGTGGCAAGTATATCTTTTGTTTAAAAACAAGTTTTGGTGAGCGGGTCTGTTGGAAATGCTCATTTTAGGAAGGGACACCCCTTCTCATTAGAGAAGTCAGGGGTGAACAGGAAAATCAGGGCATCCCCATTACTTTAAATGACTATCTTGTATCTTCCTGCTTTGAGGGAGGGTGAAAGTTTTGAATTCTTCCAAGCTTCCCCCCTGTGTAAATCTATTTCGGAGTTAATACAATTAATATACAGTCAAATATACAAAGGGTCTACACAATTTTACCCCCCACCCACTAATGAAAGAGAACCTATATGAAAGGGAATGGGTTAATTAAATAGATCCCCATGCTGAAATTTGGTTGGACAATCTACTTACTTTTGGAAATCTCTGGGCTCTGCACTCATTCAGACTGAGCAGGACTTTGCTCTTAGGGAAAAGAAGGATTCTGGCCTGCACTTCAGTCAATGGAATTCCACAGCAATCCTCCCTCTATGATTCTGGGAAAGCCTCACAGCCACTTTTTTCTAGTCTCCCCAGCAATAGACAACTCCAGCCTGCTTCCAATATTTCCACTCAGATGCAGTTTCAGCAAATCTCCTTTGGGAATTTAGCAGATGTCGCCTCTTCCATAGTTCACACCCTTTTTATTCTCTGAACCCTTCCCAAGGAAAGTGAACACTAGGCAGTGCTAACTTATGATCTGGCAACCAGGATTGGACATTTACATTTCTCTCCACCCCCCCCAAGTCCGGCCCCACTTTAAGAATTCGTTCAGTCAGGGTCTAGGAGTCTCCGTCATTTCTTTTCCTTTGTCCACTTTTAGCCAGAAAGTACCTACATGTTAAAAGTGTGTAATTTACTAATACATGCCATGACATATATATATATATATATATATATATATATATATATATATATATATATATATATTCTGCATCAGCTAATCATGGGGGATTTGATAAAATGACAGCCGTGTTCGCACCATGTTGCACCAACACGTGGATTTTTTTTTGTTTTTTATACAAAGAGTATTATAGTTAAGAAAATGCAATCTAATCTCCGGATAACTAATTTTATGACCCATCAGCTCACCAATTCTTAAATTCTGGATATTTTCGGGGCAGCCAGAAACAGAATTCAGATGATAGCATGATTTCCAAAACACGCATGTGGATCAAATGCACATAAGAATAACCAGCTTGTTACTAGCATTCAAATGACCTATGAATGGATGCAGTGTGCGTTCTTGTTGCTCAGAAAATCACTAGTTATGATAGTCCATTTGAACTAATAGTACATCTTCACATGTATGCAAATCTCAGTTGTCATTTCTCCAGGCCAATTTCATTTCTTGGCAAGTATGTGACAAGAGCCTACTGGAATTGATGTTTTTTTTAAGGCCGGGGTAAAACCATTAGCCTCTTTGTTGTTTGAATTTTGATAGGCTGGGGAGATCCTTATCATACAGCAGACAATTCACCTCTGTCCTGTGATGCCATTAGGCCATTGTGACATCTGGCATTGTGTTCTGTTATCTGAAGTTGACCACAATTTTGATCTCAAAACCTTCTATTTTTTATATTTATTCACACACAGGTCTGATAGTCACTTTATTGCAATTGTAAATATCTACTTTGGTAGCAGGGGACTCCGTGCTTCAGAGTTGCCTGGTGCAGCGCAGGAACTTGAGGTGGAGGACCAGGTGGGTGCAGATCTGAAGGGTCTGTCCAAGCTGGATGAGTTTAATCAGCTGGGGGCCCATATCAGACTGCTTCTACACAGCCCAGAAAGGATGTCCCATTCTGGCCGGTCTGCAGGATCAGGCTAAGGGCGAGGCCCCTGGACTGTTCAAAGTGTACTGGGAGGATGGACTCCTGTACAGTGAGCCAAAAGATTCTGAGGGCGAGGACACCAGAAGGTTGGTGGTTCCCCAATGCCACAGAAAGTTTCTTCTGCATTTGGCTCACCAAATTCCTTTAGTTGGTCACTTGAGAGTGACTAAGATATCTGACCGGTTGTCTGCGCACTTGTCATGGTTGCAGTTCGGTGTCAAAGTTAAGGAATTTGTCTGGTCCTGCCCACTTTGTCAAGCTTCTGGCAAGTCGGGTGGTGCCACAAAGGCCCCCTTAATTCTACTACCCGTGGTTGGGAGGCCTTTTGAGAGAATAGGCATAGATATTGTGGGTACTTTGGGTCCTCAAACCAGCTCAGGGACAGATATATCTTGGTGGTGGTGGACCATGCCACAAGATACCCTGAGGCCGTCCCTCTGAGGAGCACCAAAGCCCCTGTGGTTGTGTAGCCTCTGATTGGGATAGTCTCCCATGTTGGATTCCCCAAGGAAGTCATTTCTGACAGGGGATCAAACTTCATATCAGCATTTATGAAGGCTACGTGGGAACAGTGTGGGGTCCCCTACCAGTTCTCTACCTCCTAACATCCACAAACCAAAGGGCTTGTTGAGCGGTTCACCAAGACCCTGAAAGGCATGATAGGTGGCTTGGAAGAGCATCTGAGGAGGAAATGGGATATTCTCTTGCCATGCCTTCTCTTCGCCTGCAGGGAGGTTCCACAGAACAGAGTAGGGTTTAGCCCCTTTGAGCTCCTCTTTGGGACACCCTGTATGAGGTATCCTCAGTCTAATGAAGGAGGGATGGGAAAGCAAACATCATCCCCTACACAAGATCTGGTGGACTAGAATGGCAAAGTACATGGAACAGTCAACAAAGAATCTAAAGGCTAGTCAGGAGCTGATGAAGCACTGGCACAACCAGGAGGCCACATTGACAGTCTATTCTCCAGGCCAGTGGGGGTGGATTATGGAGCCTGTCACACCCAGTGCCCATCAGGACAAGTGGACTGGGCCTTACATTGTGCTGGAAAAAGGTCAGTGTGGTGAATTCTCTCATTGACATGAAAGAACCACAACAATTGTGCAGGGTCTTTCACGTCAACCAGCTAAAAACCCCATAATAGCCGGGATGACTTGGTCATGGCGTTAGTGACTGATGGAGAGACTAAGGAGGAGACTGATCCCCTCCAAGACCTCCTGCACACTGAAGCCACAGATGGGTATGTTGAAGGTATCAACCTTGCAACAGACCTGTCAGAACAGCAACTGACAGACTGTTGCCTTTTACTGGGACAGTTTGCTGGTCTGTTTTCTCTGACTCCCGGTCGCGCAGATTTGTACACCCATGATGTAGACACTGGAGACAGTAAGCTGGTGAAGAGTAGAATTCACTGGATGTCCGATAAGGTCAGGGACACCATCAAGGAAGAAGTTTCAAAGATGTCCCTAGAAGTGATAGTCATGCCACAGCCCCTGGTCTAGCCCAATGGAACCGGTCCCTAAAAAAAATCAGTTGTGGGAAGACTGAAGTTTGCTTTTGGTGGACTACAGGGGGCTCAATTCTGTCACAAAGACAGATGCTCACCCCTTTCCTCAGGCAGATGAGCTCATTGACCAGTTCAGCGCTGCCAAGTAAATGAGTACTTTTGACTTACAGCAGGGTATTGGTAGGTTGGCTTGACAGATGCAGTGAAAGAGAGGTCGCATTCTCAACCCGGAAAGACATTTTCAGTTCACTGTGATGCCCTTTGGATTGAAGAATGCCCCTGCCACTTTTCAGAGGATGGTTAGCCAGGTTTTTTCTGGACTGGCAAACTTCAGCATCACCTATCTAGATGACTTTGCTGTGTTCAGCCACACCTGGAGGATTATGAAGCCCACCTGAAACAAGTGCTTCAGGCGCTGCAGAATGCAGACCTGACTATCAAGGCCACAAAGTGCCAGATAGCGCAGGGTACCGTGACTTACTTAGGCTACCTGGTTGGTGGAGGTAACAAACAACCTCTCAAAGTGAAGGTAAAGGCTGTGAAGGATTGAGACATTCCCACCATACAGACACAGGTGAGAGCCTTCCTAGGTCTCACCGGGTACTACCAGTCATTCATCAGAAGGTATGGGACCATTTCCATGCCCCTGAATGATGTGACATCCAAAAAGATGCCAAAGAAGGGAGCTTGGACCCCTGCCTGTCAAACCT
Source organism: Ambystoma mexicanum (assembly GCF_040938575.1). NCBI lineage: Eukaryota > Metazoa > Chordata > Amphibia > Caudata > Ambystomatidae > Ambystoma > Ambystoma mexicanum. The sequence continues at coordinate 97,965,358 of NC_090927.1, read as the reverse complement.
CCTTTCAGGATTTAAAGGATGGATTATCCAGGGCCCCAGTTCTGAAAGTGCCAGACTATGGTCAGTAATTCATTATCCAGACAGATGCCTGTGATTTTGGGATTGGAGCAGTGTTAGCGCAGCTGAACTCTGAAGGGGTAGAGCAACGTGTAGACTACATTAGCATGCAGTTCACAAAAAGGGAAAAGAACTGGGCTGTCATAGAAAAAGAGGTGTATGCAGTTGTGTGGACCATAAAGAAGCAGAAACCCTACATCTTTGGGTCTCACTTTACGATCCAGACAGACCACAGGCCTCTGCGATGGTTAATGGCCACGCAAGGGGAGAACCCTAAGCTTTTGCATTGGGCCATATCCCTGCAGGGATTAGATATGGACATCCAGTACAAGCCAGGCTCCCAGCATGGCAATGCAGATGACCCCAGCTGGTCCTTTCGCTTTGATGACAAACCAGACCCTCAGTAGGGTGGTGGTTCACAGGTTGAGGCTCGGGGGGCATGTGAGGAATTTGACCATCCGCACGGGGAGAGTGCACTCACCTGGACTTTTTGATTTTTTTGATAAATGAAAATGAATGATGGGAGATCAACCTCCAAGGACTTTGTGAGGCCATTTCGCACACAGTCCATCTGATTCCCATACAAAATGCATAGTCACATAGTCGCAAGACACAGCCTACGGAGCCCTCTTCCCCTGTCATATTCAGCTGGAATGTGACAGCCCCGGCTACATCAAAGCATCTCCAGAAGGAGCAAGGCACCCCTTCCTTCAGCCATGAGCAGCCTAAATTAAATATAAAAGACTCCATGGATCTGCATTTCCTTAGTCCTCCGGTTGGTGGCAGTGCATACTAATGAGAGATAATTGAAGGAAGCCTGAAGGGGATTAGTTGCCGGAATAGACAACAGGAAAGGCGGGACTAACACCCTTTGGTATGCAATGTGTCTACTTGAAACTAGTTACCACCTCTCTGTATGAAAGGCAGTGAATGGCCTGTCTGGGTCCAGCAGTTACCTCAGGTGTCCCTGCAGAGCAGACCCCTTTCAGAAGGGTGAAGGATATGATTTGGGAGAGACAAGAAGTCTGCTTCCCAGCAAATACTTCAAGGGAAGCCTGTGCTTTAATCAAGAGTCACAGATGGGTCAGTTAACCAGAGTGATACTTTAGTCTACAACTGACAGGAAGATGGGTGGGACTTGGGTATATGCTGTCACCCTTGTCTGTCCTGTTGCAGAGCACCCTGGTCCTGACCTCATGCATAACAGAAGATTGTTGGTGGAGACCCAAGATTGGTTCATTAAAATGGGCTTTGCCTGCACCAAGTGGGGCCCATTTGGCTTTAAGAGAGGGCTGAACCCCTCACTTGACAGATCATCCAACGACTTTGAAAGGATTAAGAAGAAGGACTAATTTGGACCTGGGCTGAAGGTACAATCTACCTTACATCTTCTGCCAGTGAATGAAGGCCAGGAGCTCCAAGAGGGAAGCAAGATCCCTCCCCTAAACATCTCCCAGGGAACAGAGGGAGATAACTGACTCAGAGGACCCATCCAGCAGCCCCAGAACCAGTACCCAGCCAGCACGCAGCGTGCCCTGCTAGGTTCTGCCAGCAAGCTTCATGGGTGGGAAGTGCAGGAGAGTATCTGAACTAAGGACAAGGCTGTTGCCTGCAACACTCTCCTGAGCTGAGGACACAAGCCCTGCGAAGAAGCTAGGGGGAGTGCCACACAATCATCATCCAGCGTCCATCTTTTAAGGACATTTTCGAGACAGTCGAGTCCTCAACCACATCTGGATTGCACCACTGACTGTTGTCAGGCTGCAGTTACCAGAGCCATCTCAGCCACCTCGACCAGCATTCCAGATGCGCCAACCAGCAAAGAGGCAACGATTCATGGCCCGAGACGCCATGCCAGACAGCCTGCAGATGTTCGTCCAGCCTCGCTTGCCGAACTGCCTGTCGCCTGTTACCCGCAGCTGTCTCTTGCCACTAACTCTGTCTCAAGGGCTGCAAAGCACCCTGAAACCACCTCAACGCTTTCGAGCACCACAAACATCTTCCGCTCCAGGTACATTGTGGTCCTGCCCCCCTGGTCCTTCTCAGAAGGCCCCTAGAGGCAGTTACGACCTTTTGCCCCCATGGTGTTGGAACCGAATAACCTTGAACTGTCTGTAAGACTAATTACTTTTCCTACTACCCTGCTGTCAGGATACAGAGTGCATCCCTTTCCTCTGTGAAACTGTCTGTCTTCTGTGTTCCTTTACAGGGTGGGTCATATTTGTAGTGTGCTAGAACTTTCTGTGTATTAATAATAAAGTAGATATTTTTATACAACCTTCACTGGACAGTGCCTTTTATCATTGGGTAATAATTGTATTTTCGCTGTGTTGCATCTAACCACTTTACCAAAAATTGGAATAGGAGGTCTTATAATTCACTTGTATTCCAATATTTGCTGCTTCAATTATCTCTCATTAGTATGCACTGCCACCAGCCGGAGGACAAAGGAAATGCAGATCAATGGAGTCTTTGATATTTAAATTAGGCTGTTCATGGCTGGATGAGGGTGTGCCTTCCCCCTTCTGGAGATGCTTTGATGTACCTGGGGCTGCCACATTTCAGCTGAATATGACAGGGGAAGATGGCACCCTTAAGCTGTGTCTTCCCAGAGTACATGTGACTATGCATTTTGTGCTGGAAGCAGATGGACTGTGTGCGGAATGGCTTCACACAGTCCTTGGAGGTTGACCTCCCATCATTCATTTCCATTTATCAAAAAATCAAAAAGCCCACGTGAGTGCACTCTCCCTGTGCGGATTGTCAAATTCCTCACACTTAACCTAGATCACTCAGCAGGTCACACACACAAAGCATTGCATGCTCAGAACATTCATGATATCTCAGCATGCAAGCAGAGAAGACAGCACATCACAACAAGGAGGAAAGTCCAAGCACACTTAATGATATTATGTAGACCAGTTGGCGTTGTCAAACAGTGCTGGACGCAGTGCAGCACGGCAATACAAGTATGCCCTGCATAGTGTAAAGTCTCAGTGTGGTGAAGTGGGAGAATGGAAGAACAGGCTCCCGCCCTTCCCCTCTCGCGCTTGGCCTAGAGGATCATGGCCTAGACACCCGCCACAAGAGGAGTTTGCCTATCTACCAGACGACCAAATACCCTGGTACAGGAACGTACGGATGTGCCCACCTACCTGCCCAGCAGCCCGCCCTGTCCATGCCGACACCTGCGGCATGGATCAACTCGACTAAACCTACACGTCATTAGAGATGCCATGACGACCTAGCCAACGGTCAGCACACCTGTGCAAACATGCACACTGGACACTCCCACACCAATCCACACGAAGAACATACTCAGTGCTATGACGTAGGCGACAGACATACCCACGGACGTGCATCTTTATTATTTTCCACATAGGCTCTCAAAATGCAGAAACGCAAGACGCATAATGAACTTATCTAAAAAGGCTTGCTCACGCTTCTTCTAAGAACCATGTACCATAATGAAGAATATAACGGAGACACGATACTGAGGATAGAGCAATATGATACCATAACCTAAAGCGCTCTGCATCAAACGGTTCCACCTATGCACCACGCCCAAGTAGGCCGCAAGCAAAAGCTTCCATGAACATTGAATGAGCAAGAGCTCGGTTGCTGACCCTGCAGAATGAGCCCGGCGAAAGCACACCGCCAAGGGCACGATGTTGCAATCTCGCACGCCGCAAGCCGACGCCAAGGTCGCACCTGCAAGATAAACCAGGCACACAGTGGGAAAAACATTATTAATTGTGCTGAATTTTGCCTCAAACACGGTCCCACCTCACGTGACAAAGCCAAACCTGACATGATGCCAAGCCCAGGAGGAAGGAGACGCCTGAATCCCACGTTTCAAGACACAGGCAGATACAATTAAAAGACTCATTGGACATCTGCAGCAGTGGGAGTAGTCGACCTCCCAACATATGAATAAATCCTCACATTGTTTACACCTACCCATAGTAAAACATTGTTGCAAATGACAGGTGCACCGCAAGCTGGGAACAGCGATAGTCTCAGATTGGGAGGCTCGCGAGCGGACCAATCAGAACATGGGGCTCTTATCGCTGACGCCATTAACATTGACCAATCCTCAGAGGTCTTCATGTAACAATTTTCATGTATCAAATTGAAGGGACAGCCCAAGTATACCACCTGACTAACCCTCAACCACTAACACCGTTCTCTATATGTATGCTATACTAACCCTACCACTCGAGTAACCAATCCAGCGTGGAAATAGGTTTTTGCTAAACTTTCTAAGGTGACGCAAGTAGCGCGTCATACTAAGGTAAAAAGGGCCTGGGAGCCCCACGATTGTGTGTGTGTGTCAGGACGGACGCGTACGATCCTTGACCCATCCCTGCCGTTTTGTCTAATAAACAGCAGAGTCACCTTGCTTCTTGCGTGTTTCTCATACTCTATCTCTTTTGGGATATACGGGAGGAGTTGGGGCCTCCCTGCCCGGAGGTCTACGGACAGCCCGGCCGACCCCGGCAGAATTTACCCCCCGACAAGTTGGAGGCACTGCTGAGATCTGTTTAAGATCTGCTTTTTTTTTATTTTTATTTTTCCAGGTACTCCCGTTGCGAGGAGGCCCGGCGGCGCAGCCCCCTCTGCCGTTGCCCCCTTCTGAGGACTACAGGACCATCGCGGAACTGCGAGAAGACCGGACAGCACAATCCGGATATTGGCCTTTGGGAGCCGGTTGAGAAGTATCCCGCCCGCGGTTGGCGAGTGTCCAGACGAGGGGAGGTGGCGAGCCGCTTGGAGGGGTGCACGCAGTCGAGCGGCCCCGCATCAAGAGAACTTGGTGAGCATGCCACGCACAACAAGCAATGTGAAATTGTGAGGGAGGGGGGAGGAATTAAATACGGGAGGTGGGAGGTGTTGCACAGGTGCGCGGCGAAGGTTTGACAATTTAGTGTAGGCAATGAAATGAATGGTAGCCGAACGAGTGCGAGAGCAGTCGGCTATGTTACGCGAGAGAGGGAGGTGGAGCATGAAAACATCACGTGCGGCCGCTCGTAGACACTGATTGGCCTAGGTCGCGACTACGTGTAAGGGTGTGTGTGTGTGGTTTCCTACGATTTGGCATTTATTGATCAATGAGTAGATGAGGATCCCTATTGTTCGAGCAAGAAACTCGATATGTAGATGACGTTTCCCTGTAGGCGGTAGCTAGTTAGTTGCCCAATACGGAAGATAATTGGCTGGTTAAGCCCTCCTGTCGAGGGGCGTATCACACGCGAGGCGACGCAGTGTGCGCAGTCCGATTATATTATTGATTACCTTGTTCCAGGAGTGACAGGAAGACAGCTGTGAGGTTAACGGGGGTAGATTGCAAGTGTATTTTGGACTTAAAGAATATATGAAGAACTTACCAGTAGTTCGAAGAGATCGGTGACGTCACCAGTAGGGCTTTCATAGGATATCCCGAGCACAAGGCATCTTTCTTTCTGAGAGTGGTGGGGAAGAGAACTGTGGTAAGGGAGTGAAAACGGAGATAAACGGTAATGAGTTGATCGGGGAAAGGCGAAACGGGGGACGTGGCTGCGCACGGAGAACGCCGGCCACGGCAAGTGTAGAAGGAGGAGGAACAAATGAAAATAGGACGACTGTATAAGAACGTCACAAGGGGTACGCAGCCGCAGGGGGCTACGTGCGCCTCGGCCGCAGGGGGCCGTAAGGGTGTTGTGTAAAGGAAGAAAGAAAGAAGAAAATATACAAATGTAAATACTATATTTTAATTTTCCTTAGTGGACTATCGCAAGTCCCCAAACTTACGGGGCCAGGTAAAGGTATAAGGCTGTGTATTGTAAGTGTTAGTAAGATAACAGCTACCAAATAGGGGAAGGATAACAAGTGAAGCGCTACTATGTCATACGGGACAGGATCGGGAGGGTGGGGGAACACCCTCACTACCCCACTACAATACATATGTACAACACTGTCACCCCATAGGGAGAAACTGATCAAGTATAGCATAGAATGGACACAGGGGACGGACAACAAAATGATAACACCATGGCCGCCTAACGGTAGCTTCGATCCATATACACAACATTCACTATTAAACCATCTGCATAATACATACAAAGGGAAGAAGTTGACACACCACGTGGAGGTGTTTAACTTATGGAGGATGTTCCAAGGGTCCCGACCAGGACCAAACAGAATGTTCACTGTGGGGGAAATACCGGAAGAAAAAGAGATTGAGGAAGGAGAGAATGGGAAAAAGGGGAGTGAAGACCCAAATAACACGGGGAACGGACAAGAGGGAGGAGAAAAGAATAATAACTCAAAAGAAAATGAAATAAAAAGGAACAGAGCAACGATATACCCCTAGCAAAGGTAGTGAAAACAGAGGGAGGGGGGTTGTACCCTTTAAGAGAATTAGGAGAAATAGAAAGAGGACAGTTAAGGGCGGCTGAGGGGTACTCGAACCCGGCATACAGCCCGCCACCATATGTGGCTCATAGGAAGATGCCAGCAGGGGAGGGGAGGACTGGAGAAGAACAAACTGTGGAAATAGGACATGATGAGTGGGTAGCTGCGCAGATACTATTAAAATTACGAGGTTCATTAACAGGAGAAGAGAAGGAGGTAGTAAGGAAAATAGACGAGGATAATACCAGGGAGAGTGGAATGAGAGGGGAAGAGCTGTTACGACAAAAGGAAGAGATTTTGGAGGAACGACTAGCAGAGTTAAGGGATGAGCAGAATGAACTGATCAAACAGCTCGAGAGGGAGGAAAAATATAGAGCGAGGAAAAGGAAAGAAGGTAAGAACGAATTGGAAAAAATAAGGGAACGAACTGAGGAGCAAAGGAGAGAAGCTGAAAGGGTAAAAGCAGCAGCAGAAAGGGTATCAAGAGCAGTGCTACGAGAGAGGAAAAGGGAAGAAGAAGAGAAAGAAAAAGAAATGGCAATGTGGAAGAAGAGATTACTATCAGAAACAACTAGGAAATACGAAGAAGGGAGGGTGATAGAGAGTATATTAGAAAGGGAGAGGGTGAGATGGGAAAGGAAGAAAGAGGATGAAAGGATATTGGAAAAAGTGAGTAGTGAAGTAATGGAGGAATTAAAAAGGAAAAGGGAGGAAATTGGTAGAGAGATGGAGGAGAGAAATGAAGGGGAAAGAGAAGATAGGACAAGGGAGAGTGAAGTAAGGGGGTATGTATATAGAGACATAGAAGTAGCAACAACATCAGCGCAAAGGGGAGCGGTTGGTAAAGGAGAAAAGGGAGAACCGGACCTAATAGACTTAAAAACGGTAACAATCAAGGGGAACAAGACAGAGTGGGGGCTGCCGTTTATGAATGACTTTTGTAGTGAGGGAGAAGAAGGAATGGAGAAGGAAGGAAGAAACAGTGAAAGGGAAAGCCTAGATAAACTATACACCACCCGGACCAATACAGACTCACCATGGATCTGTAGGAGAAAGGATGAACTGGAGAGAAGTGAGGAGGAAGAGCAAGGAATAGCGGAAAGACAGACACATGAAGCCACACCGTCACCATCACACCCTCTCCCATCCCACCCTACATGCTCAACCACCTCACGCTCATTACCTACAATCATACTTGCGCCCTTCACAAACGAACTGACACCCTATGCAGGTCGGCTTAGAGACCTCCCTAGACGCAGGCAGGAAGGACTAATACACACGCCCACATTAAATACAGGAAATGATGGAAGAAGGGGAAAAGATGGAGAAGAAAGAGTTACGAGCAGGGGAAATACGGACGAAATTGACGATGTAGGAGAGAGGGAAGAAGAGGAGGGGTGTGAGGACTCGATTTTATGGAACCCAAGGGGTAAAACGAGACACAACTTAATGCCACTTCTGGAAAGGGGAGGGGTTAGACCAGAGTACGTCCTTTGGAAGCATACAGACAAAGAAAATATAAAGTGCAGGCTCCCATCATTAAGTGGAGGTGCGGGTAAATGGATATATGAAATGGAAAAACACACCGCAGGACAGAAACTGGCAGTGGGAGATGTAAAGGGCCTTCTAATATCGATATTAGGGGATGCAGCGGATGACATTTGGAAGAGAGCGGGATTCCCTGGGGTAACAATAGCAAACACATCGCACCGCATTCGCAAACTGCAGACATGCACTATGGCAGGCACTGAGGGTACAGTACCCAGACACATCAGACATAGGAGCAATTACCTCACGCAAGATGCGTGAGAACGAAGATCCTGTTGATTATATCCAGGAAATCCAAGAGAAGTGGCGCATGGAAACTAGAGAACAATGGGACAAAACACCAGCAATATTTTATCATATACTAGTACAAGGGCTCCCAAAAGGAGTTCAGAAACAACTGAAGAAAGTAGTGGGAATGGAAGCAAAAGCATGGCCAGAAATACAACTGACAATAGTGCATCATTGCAGGACATGGCAAGGAAAAATGAAACAAAAGGAAGAGGACAGGAAAACGGAAGAGGCTAAACTAGTACAGAAAAAACTTACTAAATACACAATGGAAGGGGCACTAATAACTACACCTACAACAATGACCCAAAGCCCCACACAAGTAGTGGCTGCACAAGATCCCTCCCAAATACCACCCTCACAGACTATAACACAACAGGTGCCGCCACTCCAACCATACACGACCAACATGGGAGGAGGATACTCAATGCCAGGAGCTGGGTATTATAATTACAACAGGGGAAGAGGAGGAATTATGGGAGGGAGAGGATACGGATATAACACACAACAGCAGGTGGGAGGACTTAGAAATTCCTACCCCACCGGGCAACCAGTATACCAGGACAACACAGGAAGCTTTCCATGGCAGAGTAGGGAACCACGGGTGTGTTGGAGTTGTGGATTAGTAGGGCACATGTCACGCACGTGTAGAGTAAGACCAGGAACACCATCATGGAGCGAACGGGGACAACCAAGGCCCACACAGGAACCGCAGGGCATACAGCAACAGCAGACGTTGCAACAGGGAAATGAACAGCAACAACTAATAACACAACAACAGCCACAGACATATTCACTGCCACAACAACAGGTAGCGATAACACAACAACCCCAAGCACAACAAACACAACTGGGTAGGGTGACGGTCCTGGGACACAACCCTTACACAGGAAATGGTCAATCGTTGTACCCTCAATAGGACAGCCCACAGACGGCCTTGGTGTGTCCCATCCTGTCGGTAACACCTAATAGTGCGGAGGAACCACGCATGGAGGTAACGATAGGTGACAAAAAATTATCATTCCTTGTTGACACCGGGGCGACCCGGTCTTGCATAAGGGAAGGTAAATTTAAGATGTCGGGCGAAGCCATGAACACCCAAGGATTCTCTGGGGCTAGAGGGTTGGTTCCTTTTACTGATAACATTCCCTTATCTATAGGAGATTATGACATGTCAGTCCCACTTTTATATTATAGTCCCTCACCAGTAAATATACAGGGGAGAGACATCATGAACAGGTTGAATATGACGATCTCCTTTACGGAGGACGGCATAATTTGCTCTACTCCAGGAATTAACATGCTCACAGCACGACAGATTATGCAAGCATACTGCGGACAGACAGCGATTAGGGCTGAGCCAGTAGATGGCGAACTCTTCCAGTACGGAACAGACATGGCATTTGCATGGATGCCAGGGATAGAGGGAAAGATCTGGAGGAGGCCAGCAGCCTATTTGTTCAGACCAGAAACACCAGTCAATGAACCAGAAGGAAAGGTGGTTCCAGTGGACATTGAGAGCATTATAGCAACAGCTGATTACATTGCTGTATATGCCCAAGACAGAGAAGGAAGAGCATGGAGGGCAGTGATAGCACTAGCAGAAGGATGTAGACTCACCCAGGTGTCAGATGAGGAGCTGTTCTAAGAAGAAAAGAAGGAGGTGAAATGGTGTTTATGATGAGTGTGGAAATATGGCTAAGAGTGGCGTACAAACAAGTGGCACAGAAAATTGCAATGGCACTTGAGGCACCCATATCCACCCCAGTTCCCTTCTTTGAGGAGGATATGACAAAAGTACCCACATCATTATGGACTACTTGCCCCTATGACGTGGGGTGCATAAAAAGTATAGGGGGAGTAAGGATAAAATTGAAAAAAGGTGCAATACTCCCCAGAGTGAAACAGTACCCACTATCAAAAGAGGCAGATGAGGGCATATATGAAACCATAACGGCCCTTATAGATAATGGCATATTGGTCCCCTCAGAATCACCATGTAACACGGCTGTATACCCAGTGCGCAAGGCTAGAGGGGGGTCTTGGCGCTTCATACAGGATCTCAGGCCCTTGAACAACATAGTAGAAGCAGAATACCCCATAGCCGCAAACCCGGCCACAATATTGTGTGGCATTCCAGCAGAAGCATCACGATTTACAGTGATCGACCTTAAAAATGCTTTTTTTTCAATACCATTGCACCCAGACTCACAAGATCTGACAAGCTTCACTTACAGAAACACAAAGTGGAAACACACCAGATTGCCACAAGGGTACCGCGAATCACCCTCAATCTTCAACAGAGTAATACAGATGGATTTGGGTAACATTGAAGTGTAAAGCACAGTGTTGCAGTATGTCGACGACATAATAATTTGCAGTACAAACGAAAGAACATGCAGAGAGGACTCATTAAAGATGCTGACAATATTGGCTGAAAAGGTTACAAGGTAGACATGGAAAAGTTACAGTACTGTCAAGAACAGGTACTTTACATTGGTCAGCTCATATCCCAACATGGAAGAAAGATTGCACCACAAAGAGCACAGGCCATTTCAAAAACGCCAGTGCCACAAACAGTGAGGGAACTGCAGCAGTTCCTGGGTCTGTGCAACTACTGTAGAGCATGGGTATTTGATTACAGCTCATACATAGGACCCCTGCTTGAGGCGTTAAAGGAAGCTAATAAAGGGGAGAAAAAGTTGGGGTGGACAATGGAAATGAAAGAGGCTTTTGATGAACTGAAAGATGCGATATCAACTGCTCCGGTACTGGCAACCCCAGACTATGAGCGACAATTCTTTATATTTTCACATTGCGACTCAGCAGTAATGAAAGCAGTGTTGGCTCAAAAAACAAGCATGGGCTACAAACCAGTAGCATTTTACAGCGGCCACTTAGATCCTGTGATGTTAGGTCATTTCCCTTGCAAACAAGGTCTCGCCGCAGCTGCTTTTGCAGTAGAGAAAGCATCAGCAATTACCATGGCGTGCCCAACTACACTGTTTGTGGAACATGCACTATTTGCAATATTGAATAAACCTAAGTCCACCCTAACCACGCAAAAGGCATCAGGTTATGAGATCATCTTATCCAGAGCTGAACTATCAATTGTTAGATGTAGCACGGTCAACCCTGCAAGGTTCCTAGCAGAAGTAATTGAGGAAGGAGATTATGCCCACGATTGTACGCAAATAACTGAAATGTACTCATGTACTAGAAAGATTGAAGAGAACGCACTAGAGGGAGGTGAGCTCCTGTTCATTGATAGGTCATCAACTATCGACCAAAGGGATGGTATAAGGAGGACTGGGGCAGCAGTGGTAAAAATGATGGAGGTACCGGTGTGTGTGGCAATGAAATGTGTACAACTACCACAGCATTATTCCGCTCAAGCAGCAGAATTAATTGCACTAATCTTGGCGTTGAAGGAAAGCTTTGACAAACGAGTGACCATATATTCCGACAGCGCATATGTTACGTCCACTGTCCACTCAGGGCTGTCGAAATGGAGAAGAAGAGGGTTTAGGAGAGCTGATGGCACTCCAGTGCAACATGCCCTCCTATTGGCTGAACTAATTGAAGCAATAAATGACCCCCAAAAATTAGCTTTGGTCAAATGCACCGCACACACCAATGGTGAAGACCACATTTCAAAAGGGAATGCAGCAGCAGACGCACATGCGAAGTATGCTGCATATTTTGGTGAGATATGGAACCCCCCCAGAGTCAAAGAGAGGGAGAGGGAGGGGAATGGCTAAGGAGATGTTGATAAGAGTAGGGTACACCCATCTCCCAGCCACACAGATAATGGAGCTACAAGCGGCTGCACCAATGGCAGAAAAAGAAATATGGGTGAAAAGAGGATGCACAATGTCACCAACTGACGCACTATGGCGCCAGGGTGACACTGGAAAGATTGTAATACCACTGGCACTATTGAACACCGCCCTGAGCCAACTACACCACCCAGCCCACACAGGCAAGGAAGTAATTGCAGCACGAATTAGGGAAGACTGGTTCTGCCCAGAGTTAAATTCTCATGTATCAAATTTTATCAGCAATTGTCTCACATGTCAACAGTTTACGGCCGGTCACACTCTGAAGGTGATAAGAGGTATTATACCCCGGCCAGAGGGACCCTTCCGACATCTCCATATTGACTATGTTGATATGATCAACGTATGTCAAGGAAATAGGTATATGATTGTAGTAGTATGCCCATTCTCGAGGTGGATTGAAGCAGGGCCCTGTTCACACCCAGATGCATTCAGAGCAGCTAAATTCCTAGTGAGGGAGGTCTTCCCCAGGTGGGGAGTGTGCGAGGTACTGCGGTCAGATAATGGCCCACATTTCGCAAACGAAATGTTCCAGCACATCAGATCCTTACTGAACATCAAGCATAAATTTGCTTGTACATACCACCCACAGGCCAACGGTATATGTGAACGCCTGAATGGCCTATTAAAGGAGGCAATTGCAAAAATACAGCAAACAACAAAGAAGAGTTGGTTGTTTTGCCTTCCACTAGCCCTATTTGAGCTAAGGAATAGACCAGGTTCCGACCACCACCTCACCCCTCACGAGGTGGTTACCGGATGTCAAATGCGCCTTCCCCTAACGCCAACATCAAGAGCATTTACCGACCACGAGAGTACTGCAAATGTCCTTGGTGATGAAATGTACCAATATGTGTCTGCTTTGATTACTAGTGTAGTGTTTGTGTCTCAACAGATCGAGCGCACGCGGGCGGGTCTAACAGCGATCAACAAGAAGACGCGGATAAAGAATTGGAAAAGGAAAGACTGTGCAAAGTTGTTAAAGGTGACCACGTACTACTTCGCAATTTCAACAGAAAGTGGAACAGCCCATGCTTCACTGTCCCCCATCTGGTAGAGGAGGTATCAATGAGAGCAATAAGCTACAGGACAAACGTGCCTGGAACCACCTACATGACGTAAAGATCTACAAACTCCAGACCCGCCCCAGCGCCACCGACAGGGCCACTGGAAGAACAATAACAGCGTCACCAACGGAGGAAGAGACTTCTACCACAAGTAACGGCCTAAGTGTCCCCATACCCTGCCACCCCTCAGATTCCCCAGAGACAACTACTAGAAAAGAAAGGGGTGATCCCCATACCGCCCACCCCAGGGTTACACGATTAAAGAGTAAAGAGACTTCCGCCAGTTGAGCCCCAAACCCTCTGCCCATTGACCCCCCTACCCACTGTAGTAATAACTGAACTGAAGGACATTGTCTTGCACATATATACACATGTAAACACCTGAATGTTCTCTCTTTTCTCTCGCACATGCAGGTACAGCGTATTGTTGTACTACTAAGAAAGTAGATAACTAACCAATTCACTGCCCAGGAGTAGATGGTACCCTCAGACGATAATTACCTGGAAGAATTGTCACACCAATTTGTATATGAAATAAAAAGGCCAACGTACCTGAAAAGAAGGAGGGTACGTGTCTACTACACAGCATTCCTCTTGGCCATAGAACATTCAATGCCCCACCTCCAACCATATTTGCCTGCCCTAAGAGATAGATCGCTTAGATTGGCATGGGAACAGCTCTTCGCCTGGGCACTGAATGACTACTTGATAGGGAGAGCTTAAAAACGACAACTAACACTAATAACAAGCATATTAAGAATTTTCAGGCGGGCAACTGTAACGTTGCAAGAATAAGCTGCCGGACTGCAGCAAGGTAAGAGCAAAATGCCGGTGAAATTAGCATCTGTAATAAAATTGATAGGGATTTTAATGATCACCGGGTTCTTGGCTGCCTCTGTATGGCAGTACAGCTATGCTATCGATATTATTGCTGTACCCAAACCTAATACACCCCCACCCCGAATTGCAACAGGTGTTACGTCAGGTGGTACTAGTAAAATCCCACACAAGGAAAATAGAGTTAAACGCAGCACATACTCAGATAATAAAGGTATTGACAACTACATACAAGATTCAGCACACATCTCAAACAACATATGGTACCAAAACATGACCCACATAGGTAAGCAGACAACAGAAGACAGCTGCTACGTTTGCTCATTAATCCCATACGCCATGAGCGCTTCTCGAACATTTGTTGCCACGGAGATAGATGAAAAAATATCACGATGTATAATATACCTGGCACTGTTCCAGACAAAAGGAAGATTTCAAGGGACAGTGGTGCAACTGGTGTGGAAAACGCGAGATACATATCCATATGAAAACAACTTCCTCAAGACTTATTTGAGTTACCACAAGAGCAGTTTACATGCTGAAGGATTCAGATACATAACAAGTGGTCCTGAAAAAGGAGAAACAAAGAAAGTAACACTACAGTACCTACCATGTGATTGGTATGCCACTGAAGTCCCTGGTAAAAACGGATGTTGGGAAAGACCACTGGTGATAATAACAGGGAAGGTGTACATGAACAACAAATGGGACATAGGAGTGGTTGGCAGCAACATGGTAACAAGAGAAAATATTTCAACTATTGATGGACACAACCATAGATGTTGGATGACTTGGGTCAAGTACGTACCCATGCTCACGTGGATGGAGAAGGATGAAGACCCAATAACAATACTGCCGCTAACTGCGCCTAAGGTATGCTACCAACATAAAGGGGAGGTGGACGTAGGATACAACACCAACTGTGAAAGCGTGATGGAGTTACCTGAGGGGGGAGCAGGAACAGCAGTAGTAATGGACCATTACTGGGCCTGTGGAAAAAAGGCATACCACACACTGCCCCCTCTGTGGAATGGTATATGCACAATGGTGCACGTTAATGTACCATCACTAGTGGTACCCCAGAAACATGTCAATATGGCGAACTTCCCCAAAATGGATGAAGGGAACAAAAGGAAGAAGAGATCTGTACAACCTCAGAAGGGGCCAGAGAGCAAAACCGACTGCAATAATACACACAAGGAAAATAGAGTTAAACGCAGCACATACTCAGATAATAAAGGTATTGACAACTACATACAAGATTCAGCACACATCCTGAATGTCCTGAATAGAAAGAAAAGACAAGGAGAACCTCTGACAGGAAATTACCTATGGGGAAGGTCGGAAACAGCACTCACTTCAATTCCACCAGACCTTAGACTATTCAGCAGAGCAGCAATGATGTTCTCCTCGATAATACATCCAGGACTACAGGCTTACGCAAACGCAAAATGGCTCCAGATAACTCGATGGGAACTAATGATGACTATTAATTCTACGGTAAATGGATTCAACGCAATAAAAGAGGAACTGCGAGCTGTGAGGATGGTAGCACTTCAGAACAGATATGTACTGGACCTCCTCACAGCAATGGAAGGAGGAGTTTGCGCTAAGATAGGACAATCATGCTGCACATTCATCCCTGCCAACGATGCTGACAATGGTACACTGACAGAAGCAGTTTTAAAATTGGCCCAGATGCACTCAAAAATGATGGATGAAAGTAAAGGTGTGAAAAAGGATTAGAGCTGGTTTTCAATATTATGGTCATGGATGCCATCTTGGCTGTCAGATGGACTGAAGATTATAGTTGGATGTACTATTTTGGCTGGAGCTACACTGATCATAATAAGATTTTGGAAGGCCCGGAAGGCACGCACCACAGACGAGATGATCGAAATGGTTGGTATGCACCTCTTGATGCCAACAGGCACAATCATAAAAGAGAGAGAGAAGTTGCGCAACCAGATCATCACCAACCACCTGGACCCACCATCTGTGAAGCTCGAAAACCCAAGAAACCCAAGGAGCTACATAGGGAAATGGGTATACTGCACTCCTGGAGGAACCTGTGCATATATGTATTGGTCATTTGAAGACCATGTTAACCACTATGGACATTTGGGAGGAATAACTAAAATATGGAGAGTAAGAGGAGATAAAGAAAAGGATATGTTTGTGCTCGACAAGTCGACCAGAGGGGGGACTGAAGTGGGAGAATGGAAGAACAGGCTCCTGCCCTTCCCCTCTCGCGCTTGGCCTAGAGGATCACGGCCCAGACACCCGCCACGAGAGGAGTTTGCCTATCTACCAGACGACCAAATACCCTGGTACAGGAACATACGGATGTGCCCACCTACCTGCCCAGCAGCCCGCCCTGTCCATGCCGACACCTGCGGCATGGATCAACTCGACTAAACCTACACGTCATTAGAGATGCCATGACGACCTAGCCAACGGTCAGCACACCTGTGCAAACATGCACACCGGACACTCCCACACCAATCCACACGAAGAACATACTCAGTGCTATGACGTAGGCGACAGACATACCCACGGACGTGCATCTTTATTATTTTCCACATAGGCTCTCAAAATGCAGAAACGCAAGACGCATAATGAACTTATCTAAAAAGGCTTGCTCACGCTTCTTCTAAGAACCATGTACCATAATGAAGAATATAACAGAGACACAATACTGAGGATAGAGCAATATGATACCGTAACCTAAAGCGCTCTGCATCAAACGGTTCCACCTATGCACCAGGCCCAAGTAGGCCGCAAGCAAAAGCTTCCATGAACATTGAATGAGCAAGAGCTCGGTTGCTGACCCTGCAGAATGAGCCCGGCGAAAGCACACCGCCAAGGGCACGATGTTGCAATCTTGCACGCCGCAAGCCGACGCCAAGGTCGCACCTGCAAGATAAACCAGGCACACAGTGGGAAAAACAATATTAATTGTGCGGAATTTTGCCTCAAACACGGTCCCACCTCACGTGACAAAGCCAAACCTGACAGGATGCCAAGCCCAGGAGGAAGGAGACGCCTGAATCCCACGTTTCAAGACACAGGCAGATACAATTAAAAGACTCATTGGACATCTGCAGCAGTGGGAGTAGTCGACCTCCCAACATATGAATAAATCCTCACATTGTTTACACCTACCCATAGTAAAACATTGTTGCAAATGACAGGTGCACCGCGAGCTGGGAACAGCGATAGTCTCAGACTGGGAGGCTCGCGAGCGGACCAATCGGAACATGGGGCTCTTATCACTGACGCCATTAACATTGACCAATCCTCAGAGGTCTTCATGTAACAATTTTCATGTATCAAATTGAAGGGACAGCCCAAGTATACCACCTGACTAACCCTCAACCACTAACACCATTCTCTATATGTATGCTATACTAACCCTACCACTTGAGTAACCAATCCAGAGTGGAAATAGGTTTTTGCTAAACATTCTAAGGTGACGCAAGTAGCGCGTCATACTAAGGTAAAAAGGGCCTGCGAGCCCCACGATTGTGTGTGTGTCAGGACGGACGCGTACGATCCTTGACCCATCCCTGCCGTTTTGTCTAATAAACAGCAGAGTCACCTTGCTTCTTGCGTGTGTCTCATACCCTATCTCTTTTGGGACATACGGGAGGAGTTGGGGCCTCCCTGCCCGGAGGTCTACGGACGGCCCGGCCGACCCCGGCAGAATTTCCCCCCGACAGTGGAGAGCATACTGCCATTGGTCAGGCTGGGTGGGCCAATGGGCATCAAGTTCTACTTTATACATTAGCATTTTAGGCTCCACCCCAGAGAGTTATTTCATTTGTTCATTTGTAGGGTTTTTATAAAATGCTGAACAAGCCCAGTGGAGCACCACAGAGTGCTGACCAAGAAGGAAAGACAATGAACAGATAACACAAACAGGGTAATTGTACATACAACTGCACCCTTCGATTCTCACCATTCCCATCTGCAGCAGCTTTGAGTAGTATATTTTGTACTTTGAAAAACTTCGGGAGGGAATATGAAATGATGGGGTGAATGTAGGTTGTGGCGCCATAATAGCATACAATTACCTGCATATCCACCAAAGATGCATTAATAATTAAAGATCCATTAACCTTTTAATTATATGTGCACCCCTAAGGATTGCTCCAAGTGGCATTATTTAATGGACTACTTTTGTCCTTCTTAAAACAAGGTAAGCCAAAGCATTACAACAAGGACACACATCCCTTTCCAAAATTGAAGTATATGCATTAGCAATGAAAAACACAATACAAAATAAAATAAAAAAAGACTCTGGCTTGCAAGAGGTACCCAGTACCCAGTGCTTTACATCTGGTGAATACCATGCTAAGGCTGCACCACTTTTACAACTTCAGCACTCCTGAAGAAAACACTGTTATCAACACAGAGGGTTGACACATGTAGGGTATAGTTTGGACACAGACAAACACAAGTCTTAGGTGTTAAATAGTACAAAAACTGTTGGAGTCCTTGAATACTACCTCCTACCAATGGAAAATAGCGGCCGTCACAAGCCTAGGATATGATATCTTTTTGAAAGATCTCTATTGTAAAGCCCAGGACACCCTAGTAAAGGGCACCTACAAAAAGAAACCATCTCCATAAATATAACAGAGAGGTGGTCGTAGAAAAGGCTAGGATGCGAAAGCGCATTAGAGAGACTCAGAAACTTAAGACTGATCAAAAATCGAAAAATATATTTACTAGGGTGATCAGAGAGAAATACAAGAATTTCTGTATTTCTAAAAAAAAAAGCGAATGCTACAATATGATGCAGAGCTGATGCTTAATATTCTGGTAAAAAAGGATCCCAGGGGTTTCTGGGGTGCAATCAACGGGCAAAATCCGGTATCCGCCGTTAGTCAATTGAATGGGGTTCCGGAGGCTGAATGGATCGTCTTCTTCACTGATCTTTATACATTTGAGCATAAAACATAGGAACCGTCCTCACCCTCATAAGTAAAGCCAAAAACTCTGGGGCTCCTGGGCCCAATCGTCTTATGAATAACACTTTCAAAGGGCAGCCAGAAATATGGGCCCACATACTTACAAAGCTATTTAATAACGTAGTTGATAGTGGTACTATCCCCCCGAGTTGGCAGACTGCCCATATTGTCCCCCTATCTAAGAGTGGGGATAGAAGTCTGGCTAAAAAATATCGACCAATTGCTTTGATCGACGCTGATTGCAAGCTATTTTCCTCCTTGCTCCTATCCCCCCTTAATGTTTGGATATTAAAGAACCATATCCTTAATAAATGCCAAACTGGCTTTAGGGCGGGCAATTCTACGAATCTAAATGGTCTCATTGTCACGGCACTGCAGACCTCCACCTGGAGAAAATTAGGGGGAACACTTTTTGTCAACTCTATTGACCTGTCAACTGCCTTTGACTCGGTCATTAGAGGTCGACTTTGGGCCAAACTCAAAAAGTGGGGCATCCCTAAGGGACTTTTGAAACTAACACAGGCTATGTATGAAAATTCGGGGATCCATGTCAGGCTTAATATGGAAGGGAACCTATCCAGAAGAATCAGAACTTGGATAGGGGTCTGTCAGGGTTGCTCTTTGGCTCCCTGCCTTTTTAATCTTTACCTGGCAGATGTAGGTGAATTCCTCCTTGAAGCAGGGCTGGTAAGTGCCAAGCTGGGTGCCCTAAGATTCTCATGGCTGGCCTACGCCGATGATTTCCTCCTATTTGACCATACCAAAATCGGGCTTCAACGGTTGATCAATAAATTCCAACATTATGCCGAATTCAATGGGCTTAAAACTAACCCGAGTAAAACCCGTATTTTGGTGATCTCAAAAGGTAGAAAGACCAAAGCCCTAGATTGGCAAATAGAGGAGAAACCTATTCAGAGAGCACAAAAAATTCAATACTTGGGCTTTCCAATTTTGGCCCAACCTTCAGTCTCTGAACTTAAACGGGCGATTAAGCACAAGGCAATCCCGCTTTCTATCCAGATGACCAAATTAGATAGAAAATATGGAAGATTCTCGGTAAAGCCTGTTGTGGATTAAGCATGGAGTTATACTTTAGGGATATCCATCCAGTTTGGGACACAATAGAAGGAATAATTTGGAGAAAGGTCCTGAAGGTCTCTAACAGTATCTCGGTGGTAGCTATTAGATATATATTGAGACTGGTCTCTTAGAGCCAAATCCCTGTGGCGAAACTTGGCTCTATTTTGCTCATTCCTTTGTCCTACTACTGATACGCTATTTGTAGACCTGGGTATTTTCTTCTTGACCGAGGATGGTACTGTAGGGAATGACTACTTGAATGAATTCAAGATCCTATGTGACAGCACCCTTAGGTACCTCTCCACGGATAGGGAAACACTCATGATCAACCCAGATAAGGTTAAGAAACTGCTTTACACTTTAGATTGGTCCAATACTGTAGAACATCTACATTTGTACCCCTCTATGTGCAATATAAAAGATGACATAGAAAAAGAGGTAGTCCATCGTTTATGATGTTTCAATTCCCCAATCGGTTCTAACGTTCCCTTCTCCTCAAACTTAGGCGGAACTCTTTATTAACTAAGGAGGTCCTGAGGAGAAGGAATTTGATTGATGACTCTAATAGCCATTGTAGATTCTGTAAGAAGACGGGGGTCTTAGAAACAGCTCGACACCTCCTCCTAGAGTGCCTCGAACTTACTAAAAATAGGAATCTATATCTGAGGAAATTTTGTATTTTGGGGCTCTTGGGAGATGATGATTATATATGGTCCAGATGTGTACCTATTCACAATTTATTGGAAGGGCTCGCTGTTGCCAGCTTTATTAAATCATTGGACCTGAATCAGGCATTGGATTGAGAGGGATCGGTCAGTCCCGGAGGGGTCTTATGTCAGGCCGTCTTTTACATGGATGGGTTTCTTTTTTTATGGCTAGTTTGGTTATGTTATACATGAATTTGTGCTAACTTGACTCGCCTTTCTTATGAAATTGTTTTACTAAATTGAGTATATTCTGAATATTGCTATCGCACTTTGTATTGTAATGTTAATTTTATATGACTTACTTTTTTCTTCTCTTTTAAACATTGGTATTGTCAATAAATAAATATGTATGAAGGTTTCATATGTAAACCAGATACAATAATGAAAAAAAAGAAAGAGATAGTACAGGGAACATTTTATCCACTACACTATGAGACAACACTGACAGCAGGTGTGTTGTACATTACAAGGTGTTGTATTCACAATTAGTGCAACTGGGCTATTGTGATTTTCTCCTTTTTAATCTTTTAAGTTAACTTGATGTGCTCAATCGTGGGCCAATGCACTCATGTTTGTTAGTTTTGGTACCCATGCTTTATTGTAAACAATGTCTCATTGTTGAAGTTGTTAGGAAAGATTTCATATTCAAATGTAATTTTCCCTCCATGGGCCTCATCACGACCTCGGCGGTAACCCTTAAATCCGGCGGTAGCGCTATTACCGCCGGATTTAAGGGTCCGCCGAATCAGGGCTTCGGCGGATTTCAACCCAGCTCTGAGCTGATGTGAAATCCGCAGAGAATTCGCGCTAATACCGCCGGCGGGAAATCCGCCGGCGGTTTGAGCGCAAAATTTCCCCATTGAGCCCAATGGGGAATGGGGCATTCCCGAATGGGCTCAATGGGGAATGGGGACTTCCATGTCCGCCCAACTCGTGATCCCGCGCTATTAGCGCCGGGGGCTATGGCGGTCGCGCTAATAGCCCCCGCACTAATAGCGCTAACGTTACCGCCCAAGTCGTGATGAGGCCCCATGTGTCAACTCCCAAACGTTTTGCTGCTGTTTTACACCCTGAACTAAACTTTGCCAGAGAAGCACAGCCCTCAGCTGCACTCCTATGGGCTTTCGCTCACTTGTTATGGGGAAACTGACATGCCCTTAAAACACTCAGTACTTGGAGACTTTGTTTCCCTTAGTCCTTTCCTCATGTTGCAGCTTTTGGGCAACATGTATCATGTGTACAATGTAATTTACCTTACCGTACAATTGAGTCTGTAGTCTTTCCAAAGGCCCTAGAAACTCTCACTGGACTTGTTATGTACTGTGCAGATGTGTCATGGACGGGACTGGTGGCAGCTATCATTTACATATATTGTTAACCCTTTCATGCCATGTTAACCGCATTAACCACGTTTGGCACGAATAGGTGGCCTGGCTCCAGAATGGCCATGCCACAAGGTTCTTTGTCCTGTCCTTTGGCCATCTTGCCCCTTCACCTTCCCCAGGCCGAGTCGACACAGGTTAGTCCTTATTTGGTCATGCACTTTCCCGCGAAACCCAATGCTTTCACAGGCTTCTGCATGTCTGGTGTCTGTGCCTCCAGGATGTGGGCTGGGATGTCTGTTCCCAATACACATCCTGGATGCCAGAGAGTCTAGAGTGTCCTGAATGCCTGGGACCACTGTGGTGTTTGTGAACAGATCTCACATTGGGCCCTCTCCGTTTTGGCGCAAAGGGAACTTTGGATAAGAGGAGGCTGAAAACACCACTACCAATGTCGATCTCCTGAGTTCACACGAACAAAGGATAAGGAGCCACGTATCCTGCAACAAGAAGCCGAGTCAAGAAGCCGC
The DNA here is from genome assembly GCF_040938575.1 of Ambystoma mexicanum. NCBI lineage: Eukaryota > Metazoa > Chordata > Amphibia > Caudata > Ambystomatidae > Ambystoma > Ambystoma mexicanum. Next base: position 97,942,714 of record NC_090927.1, on the reverse strand, counting down.
TGGTGACACGCTGGAAGGTTTGGCACCATGAGCCCGCTGTCGTCCTGTGGGACCCCTCTGCATCTGATCGTCCTAGAAGGTCTGCAAAGACACGTCGACCCATTGGAATAGTGGGACCAACTATTCTCGGCACCTTCATCAAACCCTGCAAGTAAGCCTCTTCGGAAATGTCTCTGGGCCAACCAGTGGGCTGACCAGCTTATACGGAACGTTTGCTCTGTTACCACCACAGTATCGAGGAAGACCTCGAAACTTGGCATACTGCTAGCTCTTTGTCCACGGCACCCTCACATCGAATTTCGTACACTTGACGTTCCCAGGTTTGAAGTGAGATGAGTGTACCCGGACCTGAGTAAACGCGGTTGCCGTGTTGCCCTGCTGTGGCAACGACCTCTGCAAGTTTGCTGCATTTGTGGCCCCTTTGCCCCTGAAGCCTGCTGCAGTGGAACTGGGCCAATTCCTCTATTCTGGGCGGAGAAATCACCACTGTCCCGTTTGGGAATCCTAGCTGCATCTCGGGAACTACACGGTGTCGAGACATCCTGATTGTCGCATTCGAACCTGCCAGCGAAGTGGACTGTACTGGCAAAGTGTGGGTCTGCCTGCATCGGGGACCAGTGAGTAGTCCTTAACCCAACCGGTGGCCCCTAGCACAGGAGCCCATTTTTATCCACAAAGTGGCCCCTGAGGGCCCCTTTCCTTTTCACAGCTATTGCGAAATAGCGACTCCATCCCGCACTCTTAAACTGCCTCTGCCCTCAAGTGGAGATCCTGCTTGAATAGTGGGAACTTGTTCTTCCTCGCCTTATCCACCTTCCTGAGCTGCGAGAGACCCTTGAAGAGACCCTATGTTTGTCCATTGACACCAGCGCGTGCAGGTACTATTGAGCATAAGGCTCCTCTCTTCGTAGGGCTTGGACTGCCTCTTAGTTAGCTGTATTTCTGATGTTGAACTGGGTCTAAAGATTGTGATGTATTGGTTTACTTTAATTTTACAGTGATTCTTTGCTATGGTCTATGTTACAAAGGCCTTGTAATAAATGCGTATATATTTTTAATATAACACCTGTCTGGAGTAATTTGTAAGTGTGCTTGCTTTGAGTGCTCATTGAGATCTTTCAGTCACCCTCACCCCTCTTGAGACTTAGTCTTGTCCGCCGCCATCGCTACCCTGATTGGTCTGGCTTGTCCAGAGGTTACCCTGTTCCAAGAAACTAGGCTGGCCTTCTGAACCTCTGCCCCTCCAGGTCAGAGTTCAGAAATCCTTCTTAACAGAAGTGTTTTTTCAATTCAGAATAAAATTAAATAATAGTGAACAACACTTTCACTACCTATTGTCATAAGGTATATTTGTTTTCCCAAAACAATATATAACATCACTTGTTAGGTGGTTAGCTACAGACACAAAGATCTGACATTGATGGCATTGATGTGTATAGGTATTTGCCAGGCACTGCCTTAATGATACTAGCTGGCTATACGATGGCCACAACTGGAAAACGGCATGACTACCTGGCATATGTTAAATAAATACCTATCTAATATCTGTGCACAAGCCTAAACTGCCACACGCCAAAACGTTTGGCTTTGTCAATGCTTGTTTATAACAGGACATCAGTGAAAAAAAGAGATATACATCATATGGTGAAGGCACACTTGGGTAAGACATTTTTATCACAACAGTACCGTGTTTACAACTGCAATTAAGCAATTAGCTCTCAACAGACGGCTTAGAAATAACCCTGGCAGGCCAAAGTGTGTTCCTACTGCATGATAGAGCTAGCTCAAACAGATCCCAGAAGGATGTGTTTTGGGTGGGGAGGGGCAGGTAGTGGGTGGGAACAGCCCTGGGGGTTAGCATGGCAATGTGCTGTCAATTGGTACATAAATAACCAACCAACTCTCACAAGCTATGTGTTCCTCCTCACATATCATCTCCCCTTAGCTGTACACAATGCAATATGTTTTGCTTATAGGTGGCACTTAATAGAAAAAAGGGCAAGTAACAAAGGGGACAACAGTACAAAAATGGTAACTATAGCATTGTACGTAATGCACGACAACTTGAGGATGCATTAAGGTGCGACCGGGAACCCGTGAAGAGCGATGACGATTGGGCGATGTAATTGAAGCAGCGGGAGCATGATATTACGCAGACACTTCATGTTGAGCAGCTTTTAGAGGAGCCAGATGGATCTTAGGAGGCCAGCTGGAAGGGTTACTAGAATCCATCCTGGAAATGACTACAGACTGTTACAGGGAGAAAACCCGGATTCAGGGATGAGTCGATTAATATTCCTCAAAACTCAATAGATGGCACTGAGTACCGTTGACCATGTTTTTCATTTTAATGTCAAGATAAAGTTTGGTGTCCAGAATGCGGGCAAGCAAATTGGTGTATGTGAATAATGCAAGAAAGATTCTGAGAACAGAGGGAGCAGGCCTTCCTTCCTGTGTGAATCTGTAGAGAAGAGCAGGCGTTCTCTTTATTAAGGGTTGTGCTTGAGATATTGGTGGGTCGTCGAGTGATGAACTTAGTCATTGTTATGTAGGATCTCTTGTTCTGTGGTTATCTTGATGTAAAGCTGAGTGTCATCAGCATATTCAAGGATTGGAAATGTCCCTGGTTCTCATCAGTACTTCTAGGGCTCCATGTACCAGTATATGTTGACCAACTTGGGTGGAAGCATCGATGACTGGGAAACTCCATGAGGAAAAAGCATTTTAGGAGAGATTGAGTTTCTCATTTTTACTCGCAGTGTGTGGTCCTGAAGGAATGAGGCAACCAGTGTAAGGAGGGTTCCACTGATCCTAAAGCCTGATTATTTAGAGTGGAGAAGGAACTGGTGAACAACTGTATCAAAAACATCAGAACTGTCTGAGCATCAGGCCCCCTGCATTGTCACGGATATTGATTTACATAATATGCTCACAGCTTGAAATAGGTTTGCATATAACAACATACAATCATACACAAAAGACAGGACAACAACTGGACTCTGTGACTGTCTTTGTAATCACAGCAAAAAAATACCTTTGCTTCGCGATTCTGCTACACTGACTGTAACCAGTAGCTATGCATTTTCCTGTAACTAAGCCACATTCTTGTAACAGCACCTCAATCCTCTGGGCTGCCAGTGCTCTTTCTACATTTTAAAAATAAATAGCAATCCATAGTAAAATAGACAATATTCTAAAATGTCCACATCGACGCATTAAAATATCCCAATAGAAAGATTGTTTAAAATTTCAGTACATAGAATAAAGAAAATGAATCCTGTGGAACATCATATTAGTATTGTTGCCTTCCAGTAATCAATGTTACTTCGCTGTAACATTTTCTTCCCAGTTCATGTTGCAATATGCTTTCATATGCTGGTTTCTGAGGGTATTAAGACTATTACGTTCAGTCATAATATGTACTGCAGTTTCGATTATCATCTCGCCGCATAATCTGCACAAACGGTCGACACGCGAGGTATGCCTTGCTTTGCACCTTTAATGGCTAATACATCAGAGGCATTCAACTTGAGAATAAGATATGCTCTAATTGTGGCACTATGTGGAAAGGCACCAATGTATTCAAGATGTTCAGTTCGAATCAAGACCGATTGGATAAATTCACCACTATCCGTATGGGTAGAGAGTTGTACTATCGCGCATTCAATACTGTGGCTAGTGATCTTTGTTTTGAGCCATCGTTTTGGTGATATGGCAGATATGGAAGAATTAGCAATAGGAAAACCCTGCATCCACATTTGATGGATGGTCTGTAAATGACTGATTCTGCCAAGTGATCCACCATCCATATTTGTATAGGCAGACGTCACATCTTCCATTATGGTCTGGTTGTCTAGATGTCTTAGGGTTTCAAAGTTCGAGGCTAATTGATCCTGCACTCTACCCATAATCTTCAAGATATGCAATTCTAGTAGCAGGTATTGAATTGACATAGATTTGGGCATTTGAAATAGAGTGCAGAGTATCTTAGCCTTAAACCTATCTAAATCTAAGCTAAATCTCGTTCCCCATACTTCACAGCCATAAGTCATGCAAAGCACGATCTCAGCAGAGTATAGCAATAGCATGGTTTTAATCGAGCATCCTCCTTCAGTGCTGATAAAGTGGCTTAGAGCATGTCACATCTGCATACATCTGGTTTTCATTTCTTGCCATTGTGTCTCCCAATTTAGTTTGTTGTCAAGGTAGACCCCCAAGTATTTATAATGGGGATCAACTTTGACAACTTTTGTATCAAGTTTCCTTGTCATTCGATTGAGTTTATGGCTTTTTGTTTTACTTAAGAAGGTGATAATCTTGGTTTTCGCAATGTTGCTACACAGACCATTTTCATTGGCGTAGCTACCCGCGATCATCGGTTTCTCTTGGAGACCTGATGGGTATAATCGAGCAGATACGTTGTGGGTAATCTAAGTATTGGAAATGGTTTTTTTGGTGCACCCTGCTCTGAAACCAGATTGATGTTCTGATGATGATTTGGGAAATGTAAGCTTTCAGTTGATTAGCAATACAGCTTTCTTGAGATTTTACAAGGAGCAGTGAGGCAAGTGATCGGCTAGATATTGCTCAGTAGGTTAAGGATTTTGTTTTTAGCAGCTGTGTTACCTGACCTGCGTTTAGGTCATGAGAGAGATTCCTTGCAATAGAGACAGGTTAATTTGATGAGGCCAGAAAAGTCCAAGTCACTGCATGATGTCTTTCAACAGCAGAGCTGGGAGGAGAGCCACCTGGTAATGTGTAGGTGTTCTAAATGCAGACACTGTTTTTCGGACACATTTGAGAGATTTCAGCGGGTTGTCTAGTATAATGTTGGCAGGCATGTGTGCTAATGGAAAAGAAAGAGTCAATTACGGAGACTTTGTGTTGGGTGGGCCATCCATTCTTCCAAAAGAAGAATGGCTAACAAGTGTTGAAGTGACTAAAGAGAAGACTAAGTCAAGTGAATGGTCGAAAGGTTACAATGTTGATTTTAGATCAATATATTGAAAGCTGAGAAAGTCAAATTTTGAACTGTGTTGAACTTGGGGAAGGGAACCCTGAGGTCTATTTGTGGAACTGTTTTAAACGTGGGCAAAAGAAGCTAAAAGCAAGCCCAGAGCTGGAAGAAGCTCAGAACTTTATTTTGAACACTGTTTCTTTGGTTGCTGACATCCCTACACATTGTATAGATTTAGTAATGATGGCAAGCACAGGTTTTGGACAGGCCTTTTGAGTTGACCTTTATGACACAGACTATCCTTAGTTTTTTTAGGTAGGGAAATCCCACCTTAGCATAGGGCAAGTAAGGCCTTACTCCATCCTGACATATAAGAAATAAAACATTGATTTTAGAAAAGTGAAACTGTTGTCTGTGTCTTACTTTGTGATGCCTTCACAGACCCCAAAGGTTTAACTATATAATAGAATTTGAAATATTACCCTTTAAAGGCTGCTCATTTTGGGTGCTGGTCTACATAAATGCACAACTATGTATTCACAGTAGCTAGTCATGGAAATACTACTTGGGGTAGTAGTTGTACTACTGTTCGGAGTAATATTACTACTACAAATAGTAAAACTTCTATTTATGGTACTTCTACCTTTTTATTTTGCCCCTTTGCTGCTGTAATGGGTCTGCACACAGCACTTCCTCTCCACCTCTGATGTCACTTCCTCTTCACCTCTGTCACTTCCTCTTCAAGGGCAGGAAAGCAACCTAACGAAATGGAGGAGAACTTTAGCAATACAAATGCCGACAAGAATGTTGACAATATGGTAGATGCGTAACCTTTTTACTGTATAATAGGCAGTACATATACCATGAACACTTAGGAACATTAATTTATCTTTTACTACACAATTAAAACCAAAAACCAGTCTCTAGGTGCAGTACCAGGATTCAAACTTCTGTTGCTCTTCCTTCAAAAACAAACCGTTACCTCTGAACTTTCCTCCCAGCCCTTTGATGATTGATCGTGCTTTGTTTTGCTAAAAAATAAATAAAAGCAAAGAATTACAAATACTACAACAAGTAACAGGTTAAGGGATAATAAAACATCCCAGAAGTAAAATAACGCAATTAAAAATGTACAATATAGCATATATAATAACAATTCTAAAATATAAATTAATTCACAAACTCAGCCACATAATTGTGTCCGACAATTCCAGGCTCTAGATAGATAACTGGTGACTGCAAACACTTGATTAAGATCTTTAGGAATTTTACAAAACTCGAATGCTCTGATTAGATTATTAACATTGTTTGCTTTCAGAATCGGAATTTCATTTATTTATTTTATTGTTCATTTCTAACTCACTTAATACCAGCGGGTGGTTTCTAAATGCGGGATCAGGATTCAAACCTGTGTTGCACCGCTTTGTCTTGCTTTCAAGACACATGTGTTGCCCCTGAGCTATCCTTCCTCCTCTAATGAGGGAATGAGCCACTTCCTTTTTAGAAGAGTCAAATCAGGGCAAACAAAGGAAGTGGTACTAATGGTACCCATTGGGCAACACTGGTTGGCCCTGTCCATTCAGTGGCATGGTAATTTATGGGAGAATACCCAATAAGAGCTTAGTACACACGTTTCTTACTCTTGGTGGGCTAATCCAAGAGATATTTTTCAGGACCCCAATGTTGTTGGATGCTTAAGTACTTTTCGAATGTAGCCTTCCTCCCATTGCTGAGCAATGAGTCTGTCAGGCCCCAATCCCAGGAGAAGGTCTTAATCTTTCTTGAGTCTGCAGGTCTCACTGGCTCTGGATTGTCCCAAAAGCAGCCGAGGCCAATCTTAGAGAGAACCTTGACTGACCCATAGCATGACAGGTTTCAGTTGTACATGACAACCAATTCCTGACGGTCCTACTTCCATTTTAACCGCTCTGCCTAGAGTGTTTACGGGCATACCTAAAAGTTTACTTTCATGTTGGTAATGTCCAGTCCCGCGTAGGCTCATCTGCAGAATTTACTGCTGCTTGACTTTGAGCCCCAGATACTTCCATAGCAGGTTCGATTATATTGTCTGATGTTTTCAGAAGTGCCCCAGTGCGTCTATTCGTAATGGGGGTGCCCTTCTGCAGTTGGGAATACCGGTTCCCCTTGCTGTTAAACCATACACCGAGATGATGATAACGTTCAATATTTTCAATTTTTAATCCATTTAAGTCCAAAGCTACAAGTGGGACAGCTTTTTTGCAGCGGGCCATGATCTATTCTTTTGGCTGCATTGATTACTAGATTATTTTTGTTACATAAAAAAACAAAAGTGCCAAAGGCCTTCTTTAAGCCTTGCAGTGTTATGGATAAAATAACAGCATAGTCTGCAAACATCAAAATATGAATGCGTTCTTTACTTATTATTGGGTCATCTGTTTGCGAGCAATGATTTAGCTATGCCACGTATAAACAACGTAAATCGATACAGTGCCATGACACAGCCTTGTCCGACCACTTTCATAACCTTGAAGGGCTTTGTCTGGTCCCCCTGCTCGCCCGATCTCACCAATCCTGTATCGTTACGCTGAGGAGGAAGGTCAAAGATATGACAAGTCTCTCATAAGAGTCTCCGGTAAACGTCATCAAAGGCTGCCTCTAGATCGATGAAGGACAAGTATAATGGCATAGATTTCTGCGCTGTATATTTTTGTATGACCAATGAGAGTTTAGATGTCTGCTCCTTTTATTGTATACACTTGGGGAAGCCAGTCTGGATGTGGGGACGAAGATTACGAGCTTCAATGGACAGCAGCAAACGGTTGCCAGAACTTTGGCATAATTAACAAGAGTGTGGGAGCCCCTCTACTGAGAACGAACATGGTTCGAATACCCTGTTCTATGGAATTACTTCCACTCGGGAGGGTCAACCAGGTTTTAGCTCACTGCACCCATCACAGATGAGAAATAACTTTGGATATCAGTCTGGTCCCACCTACCAGGGAAATTCAGCAATTCAGCAAAAATCTGGTGCATATTTTTTGCACTGAACCCAAATGCTAGGCATCTCTCCTCTGAACAAGAGCACCTTTAGAACTTTGGCATATACCTTTCCTAAACAATCAAATAAGGAGATTATCTAAAATTAGATGGGTCATTGCTATCTCCTTTTTTGAAAATAGGAACAATTACTGCTGAACGCCATTATGATGGGGTTCAAATTTGATGTTGATTGCATTGAACAATTTCAATACACTAGGTACCCAACAAGTAGTTCCTGACTTCTGGTCCAGGGGCCTTCTCATTTCTTTGTGCCATGAGGGCCATTGCTACTTCATTAACCCTCAACAGCCAGGCAAATTGACTATTATCAATGAAATGATTAGAATTGGGGTGACTACTACTGCCCTAGTAATTGCCTCATAAAGAGTTTTGAAGTGCTCGTACTAGATGGAACCTTGTATTGTCATAACTGGAAAAACGTCTACATTTATACTCCCGGGCGGGATTATTTTCTCAAAATATTTTGGGTCGTGTTCACAGGTCACCTTCTTTAGACTCTCCCATCTGGACTCAACTTCTGCCGCTTTTTTGTTTTGATGACAGATTTGTAATCCACTCTTTTAGTTTTAATCTAATTTGAATTCTGGTTACCTGCACCTTTTGTTTGCAGCGAGAAGACCTTTTTGTGCTCTTTTGCATTCATGATCAAACCATATTTTTGGTTTGGCTGCTTTAGTGACCCTAGGGTTCTGAATGGGGCAGAAGAAAAAGGGCCTTAGTGAACTCACTAAATGATCGTAGAAGCCGGGCCATAATCAACTTCCAATGAGCAATTAAGCCATAAGCACCAATTCCACAGGGTGGTAACACGAGGGCCTGTAACAAGGGTCCCGGTCCCATTACCACCCAGCCCAGTCCGTAGAACGAGTGTTTATGGCAATTAGCACCCAGGGTTTGCAATCCAGAAACTTGTGGTGCTAAGAGCAAAGTATTTTGTTTCAATAACCAGGACACTACACAACTTCCCATTCATTGAAACAAAGTACTTACAAGAGGGCCACCAGTGGACCAGGAAGGCAGCGCTCCATATGACACCGCTCTTCCATTTCCATTGCAGTCAGCAGGGACACTCGAGCTGCAGTGGCGGTGGCGGGTGCCGCCACCACTGAGACAGTGGGACTGGGAGTGGGAGGGACCGGAAATTGGAAGGGAAGGGAGGGTGGGGGGAAGATGGCAGGGCAGAGGAAGCAGCCACCCGGTTGCTCGGAACACGGGCTTGGGTTGTGGGATTCAGCCCACAATCCAAGAAATCTGATTGGTTGCACGCCTGTTAAGACGGATTTCTGAACTCTGTCCTGGTGGCGCAGAAGTTCAGAAGGCCAACCTAATTACTTGGAACAGGGTAACCTCTGGACGAGCCAGACCAATCAAGGTAGCGATCGCGGCGGTCAAGACTAGGTCTCAAGAGGGGTGAGGGTGACTGAAAGCCCGCAATGAGCACACAAAGCAAGATCACTCACAAACTACTCCAAACAGTTGTTATATTAAAAATATATACACATTTATTCCAAGGCTTTTAAAACAATGACCGTAGCGAGAAAATCACAATATAACGATAGTAAACCAACACATACCATATCAACACAATATATATACAAATACGACAGTCTCAAGCGTTAGATGCACGAAATGGGTAGTCCACCTAAAAGGGAAGGAAGACAGGCAGTGCGAAATAATGCTTAGACCCAGTTCGCCTTCAGAGGCACCTAACTAGATGAAAGTCCGAGCCCTGCGAAGAGTGGAGCCTTGTGCTCAAAAGTACCTGCACGCGCTGGTGCCAACGGGCAAAAGGAGAAGCTCTTCGAGGGAAATCAGGCAGTTCAGTTTTAGTGCACAAAAGAAGAAGAACAATTTCCGCATCTCAAGCGCAGCCTCCACAGTGGGCAGAAGCAGAGCGCGAGTACGGAAAAGGGTGCTGTTTGACACAGCGGGGAAAAGCAATGGGCTCCTGCAGGGGGGCGACCAGATCCTAGCTATGCTACTCACCGGTCCCCGATGCAAGCAGACCCAGGCTTCTCCGCGTCCGTTTCAGTAGATGGCAGGTTCAGAAGAGCAGGGAACGCCTCGTCATCGTGTTGAGTAAAAAGACGTCCCAATCGAAGAAACCCGCACTGTTTGTTACCACAGCAGGGAAACGGAGCGGCCGTGTGTATCTGAGCCAAATGTACACTACTCACTTCAGACCTGGGAACGCCAAGTGTACGAAGCGTGTGAGAGTGACAAGGACTCGAAATACTACACAACCTGGTGGCGGTTACAGAGCAAGACTCCCGTGTAAGCTGGTCAGTCAGCTGGATGGCCCAGAGACTCTTCCGAAGGCTTACTGGATGGTGAAGATGCCGAGAATAGCTGTTCCCGCTATTCCAAGGGTCGAAGTACCAGTACAGGCCTTCTGGTTCGATCAAAGGTGAAAAGGGTTTCACAAGGCGACAGCAGTGCAGAGGAGAAGTCCTTCAGCGGGTCACCAGCGATTCCTCGGTCCAGCCTCTTGGTTGCAGGATGCTTGGCTCCTGTATTCCTTCATTCGTGAGAACTCAGGAGATCGACCTGGTAGTGGTGTTTCCAGCCCCCTCTTATCCACGGTTCCCTTTGCGCCAAAACGGAGGGGACCCAATGGGAGATCCGCTCATCAACACTCACACCATTCGTGGACCAATCACGGACCACGGTGGTCCCAGGCATTCACACCACCCTAGACTCTCTGGCACCCAGGATGTGTATTGGGACCAGACATCCCAGCCCACATCCTGGAGGCAGACACAAGACATGTAGAAGCCCGCGAAAGCATCTGTGTTTCGCGGGAAAGTACATGCCCAAATAAGGAAGGCCCCGGGTCGGCTCGACCTGGGGAAGGTGAAGGGAGCAAGACGGTCAGCGGACAGGACAAAGGAGCCTCGTGGTCTGGCCATTTTGGGAGCCAGGCCACCATTTTGGGTTAAGCGCGGAAAACGCGCTTAGAACGCCAAAAGGAGCTCAAAACACAAGAAACAATCGCTGCCACCATTCCCGTCCCTGAATCACTTGCACCGATCAGATACAATCCTAAACGAGTATCTAGGGCCTGTAGAAGGCTAGAGACCCAAGAGAGCTGTAACTTAGCTTACAGTGCCCTCTTGTGTCATGTTGCACGAAAGCCGCAACATGATAAAAGAAACTACGGGAAACAGCGTTCCCCGGTACTGACTGTCTTAAGGGCATTTTCCCCGTAAGACAGGAGCGAAAGCCCAGAGGAGTGCGGCAGAAGGCTGCACTTCTCTGGCAAAGTCAAGAACAAGGTGAAAAACAACAGCAAAAAGTTTAGGGGTTGCCACATGGAAGGAAAATTACCTACAATTACAAAATCTTTCCTAACAACGCCCACCCCAGGGGCTAATATAAATGAAACAATAGCCGAGAAGAGTAGTGGTGTTGAAAGACTGATAGATTGGCTTAACCGGGATGTCTCCTGGGATGCGACCATTCAGTGCTCTAATACTTCTTTCAGCAAAAATAACAGCTGTTTCCAGGGCATGGCCATGTTGAGTTTTTGCAGCAGATACCAGAGCCCTGGGAATGCCCCATGCATCATTCTCATTCTCTAGGGTGTTCTCTAAGGTTTTCTCTGGTTCTAATTCTTCATTACAATCAGGAACAACATATTTTATTTTTGTAAACCTGTATGTCCCTTTTCACAGGCCTGCTCCTATGGGTTGTATTTTCTGCGGGCGTATGTCATAGATGAATAACCTCACAGCGGCTGACATGGTTATAATCCACATAGAAACAGGAGATGGCCAGCAGATTCAGGAAAGACAGTGCAAAGTCCAAAGCTCAGCCTTTCATGGGAAGGAGGTCTGCGAGAACAGGGAGTTATGCTGCTGTTTGTTTTGTTTTCACTAGATGCCCGGATGCCAACCCTGGATAGGAGCTGCTTCCGCCTCAATGGACTCTGCATGACGAACTGCTCCTTCTCGTTGAGCCAGAATGGATTGTGCAACAACGGCAAAGTGTGCTGTACTCCAATACTTGCTTGATAAAGAAACTAGATATTGGAAGAGTTATAACAAATAATAAAGACATTGATACATACAAGTTGTTTGATCATTGAATGCAGGGTTGTGTGTGTGTGCGTGCATGTGTGTGTGTGTGTGTGTGTTTGTGTGTTGGCTAGTAACCCGTATTGGATGCAGATATATTAGAGCATGGAGGCTAGGATCATACCTTTTATTTGAGAAGCACAAATAATCAGCAGCCTATTTCAATGAGCTTTCGAGTGTGCAAAGGGAGATAGCGACTGCTGCGAAGGATGGAGGCGAAGATGATCTTTGATATTAAAGCAATCACGGATGGTTTAAATGAGGATTGTGAATTGAATGTTTTTCTTGACACAAGAATCAACCGTTGTCACAATGTAGACCACTACAAAAGAAAAAAGGAAGCTGAGTGTCCTGTAATACATCAACAAAATATTTGCTGCTTTCAATTGTAACAAGAGTAATTCACTATTAATTACATTTAGAAAAGTTATTCTTCAATAGTTTAAGAAACTAATGTTTTAAGACGATCCACATTGAAGTACTTCAAAACGTGGCTATCTGTAGTTAGATAGTGTCTTTAGAAGCAAATACTATGGCTGCGTATTATGCCACAGTTCGGACTATTTATGGTGAACTACTAATAAATATGAATATTACAAGATTGTATGATTTTATAAGTAGACTCTGGTAGTGCAGCAATATAGACTGAGATATTAATACAGTGTGAACAAGTACACACTCATAATTTATCATATTATAATTTAGTTGAATAAGGTGGCAGCACATTCTAAGAACTGGTCTAGCTGGTAAGTGGGGATGGAGGGAGGGGGCGGGGGAAGGTTGCGTGATTTCTTGGAGGGGTGAAGGGAAGGGAAGGGGCATGGGGAGTGGAGGCTCCCTGTTGCCTCCCCAGAATCAAGATGGTACATGGTGTGTTCTTGTCTGGGTTTCCAGCCACCTGATTTGCTGAGCGTGATGTGAATTAGTTCCTCTACCATTTTTGAAATCTTGAATAAAGAAAAACAAGAGGAAGGATAATGAGCATTAGTGTAATATGATGTAGCAGTATTATGCTAGATATTCACAATTAGAGTCTTGTAGGCTATATAATGACACAGGTAACATTACTTCATTTTACTGTTCGAATCGACCAAGAAGTGAATAATAATAGATAAAGGCGAGACAGCGTCCCAGCACTAATAAAGCACGGATGACAGATGTTCTTATCACTGGCTTAACGATTACAAAATGAAGGAAAGGGAACGCAAGATATGCTTAAATTAACAATAATACGCCATCTCTGTAATGCTCAAATGTCATATGTGGCTTAGTTCTACGCACACTGGCACTACCAATACTACATTAATGTCATCATAGTATCTTACTCTTTCGGACTGAATAACATTTCCACACAGAGAGGGGAACCCCTAACCAGCAAAGGAAATTCACGCGATACTAAGGAAACTATATCCTCATGAGAATTAAAAAAGTAGTGCAGCAATTTTGACAATCAAGTTAACTCCTCAACAAAAAATTGGTTTAATGAATGGGTCTCAAAATACACTGCATAAGAGTAATAGCTCAGCTGCGAAGGGATTGGGTGCAGGAACATAATTGCAGGTTCACAGAGGTCTCTGCATTTCAATTACTGGGAGTAATAGTCCTTGATGTATTATGCACACAAGGTGTATTTGCTTCAATGCAAACAAAAGGCAATGCACGCAGTAGATAATTACAATGACACATTCTTAAGATAGTATTAAAAGCTTACAGAGATAATGGATGTGATGGTTTAAATTATACATTGGTTGCACTTAGATTCTGACACGTAAAGATGACCCACAATAATGTTTTTTAATGTGCACTAATGAAATCTGTGTTTAGATTTTCTTCCCACAAAAATCTAAAAATCGTTCTCGCTTTATTTCAGAATTTGTTTTGTTTGTTTTTAAGCGCCTAGATGCCTGAGGGTTAGGAGCGCTCTGTAGACGTAAACATAATAAATAAATAAATAAAGAAATGTTATTATCTAGGTTACAAACATTCTATTCGAATCGCAGACATATAGGTATATTTGTAATTCTCAAATCAAGTGATATTGGATTCAGTTGAATGAATTTAAACGTTAATCTGTATTTTATGTTAATTGGCTGTTATACCGCACCGTAGTGGTCTTCAAGGGCTGAGTCCTGGTCTCATGTTTATGGTCAACATGTCACTAAATCCTTCGTAGACGACCCGATTCTGGGACAGCAACAACCACTCTGTGATGTATTACAAACCGTTCCCTGGTCCTAAGGCACCTACGCAATCATCCCCTACTGGCAGGGGCTGGTCTGGGGTCGCGGCCTCCACACTGCTGCCGTGCCACACATTCATAGATCATCTGGATGCACTGTAGCGAGCATTGGAGCCTCCCCACCCCCACCATGCGTCTCATGGATGAGTCTGGTCAACAGACACCTGGTCGGGCGGGCCCCGATGCCTCGGGGCCATCTGGTCTGAGTTGCTGGACTAGATGACCAGAGTCCCAGCGAGCTCAGCTACCTCCAAGATTTCTGTGCAGCTGGATTCCATAATTGTGATGCAATTATGATTTTAGTAAATAACCCTGTGATTTTAGAAGTTTATAGTCAGCTATTTTACTTTGAGGCATTGATTGGCTGCAAGTCATTTGATTATTGTGTATATTCTTTTTGCAACTTTAATGTTTTTAAAACATGACTGATGTATATTGTTTGCTTTTGGGATTCTGTATCTTATTGGATATTTATGGGATAGTATTGAAATTGTATTTTATGTTTAAAACGGATATACCGTTGTGTGTGTTGAGGTATGCAGTCTTTATATTGAATATTTTATATAGAATTGCACATATCTCGAATATTTTTAACGAATTTATTTTATAGAGAATGCATTTAGGGGTGGGGTAAAGGGTTAAATATTTTTGGGAAACGGTTGGGGTGGGTTTTTAGATGTCAAAAATGGGGATTTTGCCCCCCCCCCAAAAAAGTGCATTCTCTATAAAATTGTTTGTTGTAAAATATTCCATATATGTTCAATCCTTATAAAATATCTCAACTGTTGCCATCAGAACTGCCTTTAAATCATGCTTTTCCTCCCATTCGTTGGAAAATGGTGCTGTACAATGCACCATGGATAGAGGTGAGGCGGGGCGACGTGCAAGCTTCTCGGGCCGCGTGCAACTCGCGGTGGCACGCCTGTCCATCTGCCGGCTTCTCCGGGTGAGGGAGGAGTGGGAACTTGCTTTCCTCATAATCGGGAGACTGTTCCTGTCTTCTGGTAATTGGCAAATTCCAAGCACACAGCAAACGTGTCTATACGGATATCACACAGTAAAAGCCCTGGACACACCCTCCACTCTCCACCCTACCTGAGATTGGGTGATCTGATCTCCACTGTTTCCTCCTCCGGTTGCTTCTAGATCCCTTGCGGACAAATTTCCCCACCCTCAGCCTCCCCTGTTAGCTCCTCCCTCCCTTGTTGCTCTGCTCCCCTTGCCATGTTCTTCACCCTATGATTGTAAAGCTCTCCCTTGCTTCCTGCAGCTAGGTCCGCGCTTATTAAATACCCTAATAAGGATTAGAAAAAACAGCGCAGCGTGTAATTACACGTATGTAAAGGTTTCTTTGGTCTGTCCAATGCAAAAGCAGTTCACAGCAAGCGCCCCAGGGCCTCCTCCCCCATTTTCAAATAAGACTTAAAGATAGGTGCCTCTGCCAATAATGGGAGTGTGGATTCCCACCTCCTGGCGAGGGTACATAAGCAGTCAGAAGGGCCCATGGCACCCAGTTGTGTGCCACAGTGCCAACTTTTAAGGCTATAGCCCTCCACGGGCCAGCTGACAAGCTCTCACCTTCATTGTTGTCCTTCCTGCTATCACCGCTCTGTGTGCAAAAGGTGAAAAGTGAGGGTACATGAGAAATAAAATAATTGGAACATGGCTGCCGAGCAAATGACAGGGGCTGAGTGAGCACAGTCCTATTTCAGTTTTTAATTGTGCCAGAGGCACGATGCAAACAGGAAAGGCACAAAGTAGATAACAGCAAAGAGGATTAGCAAGATAAATGGGGGGGCAGGAAGGGGAGCTGGGGATACCCAGAGAGCGAGAGCAGAGATCCCGAAAGCCATGATGTGATATGATATGATAGGTTATTTATAACGCGCTTAATACCCAGAGGTTTCTATGCGCGGACCATCAACACTTACTTTTGCAGAGTGTGTTTTGGCTTCAGCATGCGCCGTGTTAATGTGCCATACAAGAGAAAGCATATAAAGGAATTGGGTATTTCCTCCAACTCCTCCTGAGACATCAGATACTGGAGGAAACGGAAGTCTAAGTCTGGCAGAACCGACAAGGATTTAAGAAAGTTCTTAAGCAAAGCACTGACAGAAAAATATTCCACATCTGACGCCGCAGAGGAAGATGAGAGGGAAGGCAAAGGGAAATATTTGTATAGAGTCCTTCTCCCAGGTGACAGACCTCCTGGGGTTCCAATAGAATGCTGCCTGCTGCGCTATGATGCAAGAAAGGTGTCCCCCTCACAGGACAAGGCTGCTGTGTTGTGCAATGCAGGTACGCAGGAGATGCTGCCCAACAACATGTAGCAAGCAACGCAACATCCACGCTCCTGAGTCTTTAAGAACCGAGCATCAGACCCTCTGCAGCAAAGCCCTCACAGGACAATGCTGCGATGTTGTGCGGTGCAGGTGTTTGGCGATGAAGGGGTAGCAGCAGAGATTGCTAGCGTGGACAACACTCCTTCATTCCACGTCCGTATGGTAAGGTGCAGTGAGGGAGAGTAGCACTGCTGCACTCCACGCAACTCCCCGCCTTGCACATCCTTCCCCTCTCTTCCCATCCCCACGTGCGCTTTCTATCTGCAACTCAGGCTCCGTTTCTCCCTGCCTTGTGCCTCCTTTTCCCTCTCTGCCCATCGCCTCGTGCACTTTCCACCCACAGCTCAGACTCTGCTTCTCCCGGCCTTGAGCATCCTTCCCTCTTTGCCCGTCTACTCGTGCAAATCCCACATCTCTTGGGTCCTTCTCCCATCTCTCCCTTCCCCCTTCATGTCCCCACCAGCTGTGACTTTTTCTGTTGTATTCTTTTCTTCTCCTTCTGGCCATCTCCCAGTTTAATCTACATACTGAATCTGTTGGTGATCTCCATGACCACCAGTCTAGTTTCAGAGCTGCCAGAAGCACGGAAACTCCTCTCCTGAACACTCATGAAGACTTGCTCTCCAATCTTTACTCAAATCTCCCTTCTGTCCTCATTCTCCTCAATCTATCAATGCTTTTGAAACGGTCAACCATGACATCCTGCTCAATCGACACTGCAACAACCTTGATTTTGCCTGATAAGGCCCTGGCCTGGTTGACCTCCTTTCTCACCGACCGACCCTCTCCGGTCCAACTGGGGTCTTTCTTCTCTTCTATCTCTCGCTCTACTTGTGGTGTTCCCCGGGGGTCTAACCTATCTCCCTGGCTCTTCAACCACTACCTGGCACCTCTTGCCCATGGCACTGCTACTTTCTGCCCCAATTTTCAATGTTATGTGGATGACACTCAGCTGTCTTTCAGGCTCCCCTCAGCCACCTCTGCTTCTTCTTTCATACCAGACTGTCAGGCCATAATTCAGGAACGGTGTGCCGCCAATGATCTCTGCCTTAATGCCAGTAAGACTTAGATCCTCCTCATTGGGACACCCGCTCCCTCCTTTCCTCTCTCTCTGTGGCCACCTACTCTGCACCTTCTTCCTGCTCCTTCCTGTGAGGCTAATAACCTTGGTGTCTTCTTTGACTCCACCCTCTCCTTCTCTCCTCACATCAAACTATCAGCTGCACCTACTCAGAGGTAGTCTTCCTTTTCTCACTTTCCCCCAGAAGCTCACTATCTCCAGAGCTCTGGTCCTCTCTAGGCTGGACTATAGCAACAACCTCTTTCTAAATCTTCCTGCCTCTACTTTTCGACATTTACAACTTATCCAGAACAGGTCTGCGAGTCTTGTCCTTGGCCTCAAGCCCAGGAATCGTATCTCTCCAGCTCTGAAATCTCTTCACTGGCTCCCCGTGGCTGCAAGGATCGAGTTCAAGACCCTCTGCATCGTCCACAAGGCTTTCTGGGGCCTGGGACAACTCTACCTCCAACTTTCTCTTCCAAAACATCTTCCTTCTCGAGCTCTCCACTCATCCACCTCCAACTCTCTGAGGGTCAGCTTGTTCTCCAAGCAGAGAGTTGGGGACAGATCTATCTCCTCGGCTGAGGCCTCTCTCTGGAACAGCCTACCTGCCTCTCTCAAACTTGAGCAGAACCACCTCTAGTTCCGGAAGCAACTCAAGACCTTCCTTTTTGCTTCTGCTTTCTCTCTTCCTCTCCCCTGCTGATGCACCTGACTGCTCCACGCACTAGTCACCGTCTGAACTCAGGCCCAGGCTCCTGCATGTCCAGTTGCCCTTGCACTGCCTCCGGGCTCCCCAGCACTTAAGGGTCTGTATCTGCAACCCTACAGTCCTTTCTCTCTGCACTTATGAGCCCGCTGGCTGCACTTGTGAGTTAACTGCACTTCCCCCTTGCCCTCCCCTTGACACACTTCTCCCCTTCCCTCTTCGCCGCACTTTCGTGATCTGAATGACACAAGGCCTAGTAAGATTGTTTTTTGTCCTTTGTTTCCCCCTCCTTGTCTTGTCGCACCTAGAAACACTTGTGTACAGGCACGTTATAAATGCCACATCATATCATATTTCTTTTCTAACTCCTTTAGAGCCCCACAGGGTTACCAGTGTTCTGTACTGTATTCTGTGTGTTCTGTACTGTACTGCATTCCTCTCTCACTGTTCCCCCTCCTGGGATCTCTATTGTATTTTTGCACATTATTACAAAAATACTTCTCTTTAGACCCCCGCTCCCCTAACTGCGAGCATTGTGGTTTTGGCTCTCTGTGCTGACTGTACCCTTCCCCTTTGTGTGCCCCTAGTGTTGACCTCCCCCTGCGCCCCTCCTGCTTGGGATGCCTTCTCTTGCTCTCCACCTCGCATCCCTCCATGGTGCTCTCAGTCACCCCTTCTCTAACTGCTGTTCTATCTTCTATCCTATCTCTCTCACTAGGTCTGGTAGGAAGAAGCTTAAAAGGGACATACTGGTCTCCAACCCAGGCCTCCCCATCTCTGATACCTACCCCAGTGCTTCCTCCAGACAGACCCTCACCGACATCCTCTGTGTCATTCCCTCTCCAGCACTAAGGACCCTGCATATGGTCTCTGTTTTCTCTCCTTTTTTCTGCTCTTCCATTAATGGTGGCACTCGGTGGGAGATCCTCCTGCCCTCTTCCACTCCTCCAAGACCATCATTAATGTCTATCTGAATGTCTATCCGTCTTGGACCAGGGCCCTCAGCCCAATCTCCTCCTTTTCGATAGATGCTTACCGCATCTTAAAAACTTCTTTCTATCTCCTGTTACTCCTACCTACACCTCTCTGGCTCCTCTGCCACCTTCCTCTTCAGCCACCTCTCTGGTACCCTCCTCTGCTTCTCTGGCTGCTCTGCTTCCTCCTTCCTCCACCACCTATCTTGTCACCCTATTCTTCCTCTGACTACTCTGTCATCTCCGTCCTCCACTGCCCACTCTCGGGCACCTCTAACACCTCTGCAGGGTCTACCTCATGCCTGTACTCCTCCACGGAAGTCTTTCAAATGTGGCAATCTGCTCCACGTCACTACCCTTAACTCTTGCTCTGCTGTCACACTTTTCTGACATTTGCCGACTGCTAGAAGAACTTGATCTGGATGTCCTCGTTCTCACTGAGATATGGTTCATGGCCCGCTCTGTCATGAGATTCAACACTCTCCTCCCTGATGGCTACAAGATCCTCTCTGAACCCAGAACCATCCGTCCAGGAGGTGGAGTAGCCCTGGTCTTCCCAGAGTTGATCCCTGCTTCTGTCAGTCCTACGCAGGCCTGCTTCTCCTTTGAATGCCTGGTCTACAGGCTCGCTATCTTTCCTGGCCTCTCTCTTACTGTGGCCACCATCTACGGGCCACTATAACAGGTCGCACTATTCCTCTCCGAGTGGGCTGACTTCTCCTCCTCCCTCCCAGCCTCTACCTCTCAGCTTCTCCTCCTTGGAGACATCAACATCCACTTGGATGCCTCTAGCCCCTCCTCTTGGCTCTTTCACAAATCTCTGCGACTCTTTCTCTCTCTCTCTCGCTAGTCTTCCCTCTGGCCCGACTCACTCTACTGGGCACACCCTGGAATGTCCTTATCTCATCAGACATCCCCCTCGCCAACCCTCTAACCACTTCTCCCTCCTGGACTGACCACTTTCTTCTCTCCGCTCACTTGTCGCTCTCTGTCCCCCAGACAAAGCTGACCCCAGCACTGCCACCCACCTTATCGGTCATCAGGCCCATGAAGCATGTGTCAGTGAAGGCTTTTGCCGCTACTTTCTCTCCTACTCCTTCACGTGCTGCTGACTCACACTCTGACATAACCCTCTCCTACCTGCATCTCTCAATTTTGAACACTCTTTATGTCCTTGCCCCTGTCATGAGGATGAAGCCCACACCCAAGTGCAATTCTTGGTATGATTCTGACCTTTCCACCCTTAAACACAAGTGTAGGGTGGTGGAGAGGAAGTGGAGGGCATCAGACTCATCCTCCAAAAAACTGGCCTGTCACCTGCTCCAAGGGCAATATGGATTCTCTGTCCTGTCCTAGAAGAGAGCCCAAAAGCTTGAGAGAGACACATTTTTACAAACTTAAACAAATACAGTTTGTTGTTATGCTATGTGGAACCCAATACACGGGAGAAGAATCAAACTTTTTTTTATTGTATATGATTAAAAAAAGGCACATAGTGCCACAAGTACAAAAAACAAATAATGTTGTAAAAGGATATTCTAAAACCTTTTAAACAGACAGGGTATATTGCACATAACAGACATAATCAAAAGGGTATGCACAAAACAAGCTGTACATTCGTGACTGCTTTGTTTGCATCAGTGATCCCACGTAAAATGAATATGGGTATTACAGATAAATGTCGACATGTTTCGGCCTTATGGTATTTTAGACACTATCCCTAGTGCCTTGCATTCATTCTTTGGGCCATCTTCAGGACACAATTTCTTCCACAAAGGTCGATCAATGACTCTATACCTCCTCTTGATATTCACCGTGGTGACTTCAACAAAGACATATAAAACCTATACAATATATCAGAGAGGCATTTTAAATTGCACGGTTTCAGATTACAAACAGTTTGGCATTTAGGTAGTGCAATACAACAGAAAGGCCAAATCAAAACATACTCACAACAAGAGACTCATTTTCACTCATGATTCAATATGGAAGGCAAAGTAAGGTGATCTGTTTTAACTTCAGATGCATATCACTATTTCTAAACTCAACAAATGACAAGTCCTTCCTTGCTCTAGAACTTGAATATGTTATTTCATTTTATTAATTAGTTTTATTTTTAACAAACACGCCAACACACACTACGTGCAGACGTTTTGGCTTCACTAATTGGAACAGAAGAAAATCACTCAGACACCCTTTTTGGAAATTAAATTACGACTCTTGAGATATCTGTGCCACAGCACTTTTCATCTACTTCAGTCCTTTTACCGGCTCCACTGCATTCTGTTCAGCAGAGTTCTTATGCTCACATGGTAGTGAGCATGGCTGATACTCTTAAAACTACAAATAACTCTGTTCCCCCACGGAAGCAGAATCGGGAGCATATTTTCCATATAAACCAGGTCCCAAATTTAACTCTAGCATTAGAGGATCATGCTGTGAACTCTCCTGATATCTCTCATAAATGAGGAGAAACAAACTGTGATAGCCCGATCATTTCTCTCCGTTATTGCACCCATCCTTAACAGAATCATCGCCAAATACTTCTGCTCGACTCCTATGTAGTTTAACAAGCCTACAACAAGACCCTCCTTGGGGTTTCAACCACATCCACCAATATCTTGGGTAATCCCATCCAGCAAAGTGCACAGACCAGACCCCTTGCCCATCTGTCTAGAGAGTCCTGAGATCCAGCTGGCTGTCCAGAGTCTCATTCAGGAGTGTGCAGAGACCAGACCACTTGCCTAGCTGTACAGTGTGTCCTGAGATCCAGCAGGCTGTCCAGAATCCCATCCAGGAGAGTGCAGAGACGAGATCCCTTGCCCTAGCTGACCAAAGAGTCCTGAGATACAGCTGGCTCTCCGGAATCCCAAACCAAGGCATACTTTGTAAGTAGCAAATAACCCCAGCCCTGAATTCCATAATCTTTTCCTTTTTGCAACATAACCCCATTGAAAATCACATTTAAAATTCCATTGAAAGTCCCAAATTGGCAGTATAATTCATTCATCTTTCCATAGAAGAATCTGTATTAGTCTGTGTATGTTAGCATATTCCTTTGATCAGTCTTTCAGTTGTCTGTATAAATCCTTAGTATCATTTTGCAATAAATCAATTCATTCCCCCATTGAAATTCACGTTCAATATTGTTGCCATTCGAAATCAACAATCTTGTTGAGTGTTTTTTTTAATTAGTCATTAAAGTATAGCCTCAACAGAATTGGTCTATGTGTAGCTGAACCCGAATTTGCCTGTGTATCGTGTGCATTACCCCACGAACTTCTAACTTGCATCTGTCCTATTAAAAACCCAAACCTCTTTTGTCTAGAATCTTATCTGTTATGTGTTTCTGTCCTCGTGACAGCGAAACCTTTTTTTTAGCTGCCTTTCATTGTAAATCCTGTGTAAAACGAATTTCCATTTGCCGTTTGTATTTTCCTTTTGCATTTACTTTCTCCCCAAAATCGATTTTCCTACCTTATTTCCACATTGCCCTGGTGTGCTGATAAGTAGTCTCTAAGCTTCCCTATCTCCTCAAGTGTAGCAACAGGAATTTCCTTTTTAGTTGTCCCATAGCATTTGTGAGTAACCGTGCGAGTAATAATCCAAATCATATTCTGCCGTTTTGCTCCAAAACCAGGTTTTCATTTTCTTTTCAGACTTCTCATCTTGGGGTGGTGGGCTTTATTCCAAATTTGACTTTTCTCTCTCTATCCTTACTCCTTGACACTGCTTTCCATTCAAAGGAATTAAGTTAGCTGATGTTAGGGGGTGGGTGTTGCAGGGCGAGTGCTTAACCTTGGTGCTATCACTTGTTTTAAAACTGTGGTTCCTTTTTTGCCATTAAAGATCCATGTGAACTGTTAGGATTTCTGAACCAATTGTTCTGTAGGAAGCATTGCATTTGTGTTGCACATATTAGTGGCTGTTGTGTTTTGAATATTTTTTCCTTTTTCATTAAATCATAAATTAATAACTTATTGATACACATCGGCCTGGTTCCTAGACCATTGTGACACGGAGTGTTTGTGAAGTTTGGGTGCGAGATGGGTTGGAGACCTACTCAAATAAAAGAACCTGTGGGTTATTAAAGATAAAAAAGCCTTTTTATTGTGTGCCACATTCATTGTCAGGGGATGGAGTCCCTGGTGGGAGTGTGCCGTGTTATAAAACCGTGACAAAATGATCTATCTGCAAAATTGCCTACCCCTTTATTGAACCCTACCTTGGCCCCTTCTCAAAGTTCCTGTATGCAACTTGGTTTAATTCATGACTGATACCCAAGGAGAAATTCCTGTGGGAGAAATTAACCAAGAAATAGTGAAGGATATACATCTTGATCCCACCGTTCTGTCGAGCATTGAACTAACTGAGCCCCAGAATAAAGACTCAATTTTACATACTGAGGCTGAACTATCCCTGTATGAAGTCTTCACAGACGACAATAACCGAAACAAAAACATAAATAATATATATATTTTTTTTAAAAAAGGTGCATCTCTGACCTCCAAAAGCATAAATGAGCAATCGAAGACCATCTTACTAAAAAAGAAACCGAAGAACCAAATTTGTGTCCCAAATGACCCAAAAATTCAAACTAAAATATTCTTAACAAATGTAACCTTACCCACGCAAAAAAAATATTCGAAAGAGCAGAGGAAAAAGCAGTAAAACAAGACACAGTTAGCTCAGATAATCCGGCCCAAGCATAAGTAAACAATTCAACTCTATCTCTGCCATCTCCTATTCCTACTCAATCGGCTGTTGACCAAAATGAGTTGATGAACCTATCAACATCCTCAATAACCTCTATAATTCATTCTGCAAAATCACCTCAGCAAGAACAAAATGATCTGTCTATGATCACAGCCTGTTTCAATAAAGGGCATCATGGCCCCCATGAGGTCCCTTTCCTTACTTTAGAACAAAGAAGAGCTAACCTTATAAGAGGTGGAACTCACATTTGAACAGAAGTTAAACATCCTTATAGTGCCCCAGGGCGAGTAACTAGCCCTATAAAAAGGAATGAGAGGCCCAAGAGTAACCGCCCTTTGCTCCATGTTAAATGAAAGAAAAACATCTTTATGGAGCAATACCGACAGAGACTGGTATGACCTGTATCCAAATCGTACAACAATACTTGAAGTATTTAAACTAATTCCTAGTTTACAACTGATTCAGTCTAGTGATATTGCATGTCTCAAAAACACCAATAATAAATATATGGACACTGCAGAGATATGTTTCACTCCCTATTGGTAAAGGAGATTGTCTGGGATGTCAGAGAAAAGCTGAGAGACCTAGGATTAAAAATGTCTACATATAAGCCTAGAGATCATGATAGTAGGAGGCTGAGAGCGTTGAAAACAAAGTCCTCTATCAGAACCACTCAACCTACCCAATATATAATCCGATGCCAATTAGTTGTCAAGGGCATATGGGCCATCTAAATAGAGATTCAACTTTAATCTTCCCGGGACACAATAAAAACCTCTTGAAATGGGCATAGATTCCAAACCCAACCATGCATACAAAGCAGATGTATAGACCATAGAGCCTTCCTTTCTTCCCGCGCACAAAACTGCTTCCAGCAGTCTAGAACATGCACGGATTCAAACATCTGATGCTCTCGACCTCTCAATTACTTCTAGCCAAGTATGGTTTATTGATATTACAAGAAACTTGGATAGTAAACCAACCTACCTGGCCGAGATGTCATATATGTTGGGTACCCGCGATTAAGCCCCAAAAGGGTAGACCATCAGCTGGCATGATAACAGCTATTAAATTATCTATGTCAGCCGCTTTGTCTCCGTGGGCCTCACCCCCACTCTGGAATACACCTGTCAAAACTAGTGATTCTAAACCCAAATTAGGCAATATCTACAAATATAGCTAATAACTGAGACTTTAGATCTCATTTTGTCCGATTCCTCAATTACAACAACAATAGTTGCGGGAGACCTAAACATGAAATGCTTATTGACTAATGGTGAGCGTCTGACAGATCGAGCTGAGCGCTGGCTAGATATAGTGAAGAATAGAAATGTCATCATGCTAAACGGCACAACTAAGGGAGATATACCGCCTGCTCCAACATGGCACAGAGATCAAACATCTTGACTACGTATTCACATATAGAGGACTTTAAAATAATATCCACACTGCTAGTGAACATAATATCCTAGCAATAACATGCTTAATAGAACAGTCGAATTATTTTGAGCATTCCATAGAATTAGCAGCAGGCGGAAATTGTATTAAAACTTCTTGTAAATACTTAAATCAGCTAGTATGCTATTATAATAATGGATCATATAGCTCGTCCAGTAACACTCCTTAAAACAAAGTGCTTCACTTCTTTGTAGATCAAAAACCTAAAGGAGGGCAACTTTCATTAGTGAAAATAAAATATGTGCTTGATTTAACGATCCAGAAGCTAAAATCGCAGTTGCGAAAACAACTGTGCATTACTCGCTCCTCAAGTAGCATAAATCAAGATAAATTAATTAAAACGATGAGAAATAAATATAAAAATCAAATAAAACAATACAGAGAACAAAAAGAGCAGGAGGAAACAGAATGTATGCTAAACACTATTAAAAATATATCTAGTGGCGACATTTGGAAATCCATAAAAGAAACCAAAACCAACGGAGTAACATAAAAAATGATCAGTATAATTACGGAAACAACATGGTGTAATCAAGTTTTATTTAGTAATCCTGATCCAGCGGCACTGCTGCGCGTGACCAGGCCGACCTCCTCGCAGCTGAAATGCGATTACCTAGATATTCCGATACTTATTAAAAAAAATCAGATCCTCTGGAGCCCCTGACTAACGAATAAGATGCTAAAAGCCACTCCTGAGATCTCAGTGAAAAGTCTGTTCGTAATTTTTCTGGATATTATAGCGACCCAAACGATACCTGATACATGGACGAAATCTATCCTTATTCCGATTTTTTAAAAGCATGATAGAGAGGGTCCCATTAATTGCTGCCCTATTACTTTGCCAGACATGCCTGGAAAGCTGTTTACACGTCTGATCCTCCGTGATTTCCAAAGCTGGCTACAGAACGCGGAGCAAATGGATACATTTCAAGCGGGCTTTGTAGCCGCGCTTGGCACTTCTGTCAATTTATTAACTATATGTGCTTTGAAAAACTACACAATCTCCAAAAATCAGCCTATCTACTTGCAATTTATTGACTTTAGACAGGCTTTCGCCGCTATAGCTAGAGCGCTATCGTGGAACAAATTAGAAGAAGCCAAATGTCCAGAGTATCTTCGATAATCTAATTATCCAATTTTATTCTAACACGTACATTCAAGTGAAACTTTGCCTAATAATATTGCTACTCATTGAGAACTTAAACAAGGGTGTATCCTTGCGGCCACCCTTTTTCATTTCTATATTAGAGACATTGGCAAAGCGTTTGACAATGTTAGATCCTTCTACGAAAAACGAGGAAATCAGTATATATCATGGTTATTGTACGCTGATGATTTAGTGTTAATATATCTGACGCCAATAGGGTTACAGCGAAAATGATTGGCGCTTCAAAACTATGCCGAGACCAACCTTTTAACAATTCAAATTAAGAACTCTAATTCGCTTATCATAGCAAGAAGAACAAAAAGGAAAGTGACATTTAAATGGACTATTGGATGATTCCCTCTTGAAAATGTACAATAGTATAAATACTTAGGTCAAAATATCAATAACAATGTGAAAGATCGTGCTTATAAACATGAAGCTCGGTATAAAATAGAAACCTTAACATCCCAGGCTAGAATCATCCAAAGAGGGTATTGTAAATTCTCTCTTAAACCGATAATTATCTTTTATAACCAAAAAGCCTATGGGGCACAAGCTAAAATTGCAATCAATCAGCCAAATTGCAATCTTTCAGGAGGAATCTTTTGGAAATCTCTGCTAAATATGGCAAAAAGCTTCCCAATACAAATAATAGGATTTGAGCTTAGCTTGCTACCTATCCAATTAATAGTAGCGTGGCAGAAGCTAGCTCTGTATAGGAAATGTCGCCTAGCTGACCCTTCTGAAAGATCGATGTTACCAGTGCTGGCCGCAGCCATAAAATCAAATCAAGATACTTCTCTAAAAAACTGGAAAATGCAATGTGAGAATTTGTTAAGCAAAGCAAACAGTGATATAAATTTACTACCAGAAAGACCTGATCATGCTAAAAAAAAAAACATAGAGATTTGGAATGGATTGTCCAATGGGATGACTGTAGACAATACAAATCATTGAAGCTCAGTGACTTTAATATGAAGCAGAGAGAGACTGTCCCCAAGTACCTGTTAAGTTTCCCAGGTAAATCCTTTAGAGAACATATCATGAGATTGCGTTTTAATCTGAGGCCCACTAGAGAGGCAGAGGCTAAATGGAAGAAACAAATGTAGATTTTGTAAGCTACCATCAACTATAGAAACCTTAAAACACCTACTGACTACTTGTAAGAGCCTCGCCTCCCAGTGAGAAGAATACATTTTTAAAACACTTATGTCATTTTCTTACCTTGACCACGTTTGATCTTTGGGGCTTCCTTTTTAATGCTGAAGCGATATCCTTGAACACAACAGTGATCACATTTATAGTGAATCTAAAACGAACTGATTAATAGGTTTCAACAAGCTGTCATGAGCTTGATGTATACAATAAATCGTTTCTCCTGCTGAAAGTGCTTGTATAAATACTACCTCTGAGTCTTTTTGAGTCCCCAGTTAGTAAGATTGTTTTATAAAGATTTTTATAAAAAGTTGTTAATATCTTATAGAGTTTTAATAAGTACAATGTGACTAATCGTATTGAGCAATCATGATATAAATAATTAAGTACATCTATTTTCTCGCTACTTTTTCTCTTCTTTTACCTTTTAATGTATGTAATTTTAGAATGTTTTTCTTTCTTTCTATGTTTCTAATACATCTCATGTACTAAGTTTGTTTCATTTTGTGTAAGGTTGCATGGCGACCAAAATCACAATAAAGCAAAAAATAAAAATAATTGCTTAGAGCCTTTCCTGCTACTGTTTCTGGATTTTCTTTTGAATTCTTTTCGTCCCTTATTCTACTTCAATGTAATTTTTTCTTACTGCCAGCAGATGGCACTCGTGTGCTAGAAACGTACTGCTTCTTCCATTCCTCCCGTTCTCATGTTCTTTCCAATGCACCTAACGGCGTTCTCTGGGTTTTTCCATCTTACAGAATACCCTTCTGATTCGTAGGGAGACCGGAGGCCCACACTTCACTCAGGCAATTATGACTGCAACCTTTAAGAACTGGTATCCTACAGTCTATCAGAATCTCAAGGTGCCAACTAGGGTGATGCTGCGAAGATAGCTCAGAGGGTTGCTCATTGCTGTGATCTGTGAGACATTTGCAAGTCACAGGTTCGAATCCTAGGAAGGCTACATAAGCTTTTCAGTGTCAATACATAAAGTAACAACTTCAGTTGGGGGATAATTGCATCCAAAAATGTTCTAAGCACAGAGCTTTTGCAAAGTGATAAATAAGTACATCAAACAAATGCATGTTACCCTGGGACTCTCCGAGACCTGTTGGTACCAACGCAGAGTGTGTTACCAAGAATTATAAAGTAACTTATTAACTCTCTGCCAAAAATAATGTGCTCGTTTTCTATGTTCTCGGATTGTAAAAATCATGTGGAAAGGTTTTTTGTGTTTTACGCGTTGCATGTTAAGACAGAAACTCAAGAGCACGGAAAATATGTGCGTAAATCCATACTTGCCAACATGACCCATTCCAATCCGTAGGTGCTTATCCAGCCCTGATTGTTTATTTGCATTCTGGGACTTGTAGTTCCACTTTTCCCCATTATAATATTAATATTTATTTAGGTTTGAGTTCAAATCAGAACTTTTCATAAATTAACATACACTATCCACCACAAAAACACAAGACAACAATAAGATGAAACACAATCCGTAATATGACAAAATAATAACAGCAATTCATTAAGTTCAACAGCCCTCATATGCAGAAAGACAGCACTGCAACTGATTACAATCACTCACATAGAACATTGCATAATAACCATCGTTTTACTTGGGTAGTCACAAAATTCATAAAATCCCCTAGCGATTCTTCCGTTTTCATCCATACCTGATAGAGTGCCTGATGTGTAGATATAGAGTAAGCGTTATCCAAAAGGCCTTGGTTTTTATGCAATCGTAATCATAGACTAGGTTCCCAAGAGAGATCATATAGAGGGGGCCCAGTCGAGGACAAATGGTGAAAACATGCCTTACAGTCTCCACATTAGTGGGGCACAAACAGATGCGACAATACCTGCCCTCTTCAGCAAGACCCCATCTGGCTCCCCAGAGGACCCGTAATGGTAATACATTGCAGCGCATCAGAATGCGCCTCTGGCGGACTCCTGGATGGGGGTCCTGCACACGATACCCTTGGGGCTTTTCAAAAGTGTGGGTAACTGTATTCACTGCTTGGTCACCTTTTCATTTCTCTAAGGGAGTGTAATTACAACACCAGTCCCATCTGTTGAATTTCTTACAGTGTGCAGCACGCGCCAGGTTTGGGGCTCACCACGTATGAAAGATGGTGCTGTCCCATAGTGTCCCTGTTGAGCAGCGGCACTGCACACCAAGAGGGGGCCGGATCCTTATACTGTTTCATAATCTTTGCAGCGATTTCGATCGGGATATCACTGCATAAGTTTGAATTGTTCATTGTTTAACTTCATGCAGTTTGTACCTCTCAGTGGGGGCTCTGTTTAAATGACTACCTAACAGCATTAGCAATGCACACTATGGAGACAGCAGAGACTGTATGTACAGTACTCCTCTTCTTCCTATCGCCTGACCCTTCAGGGGTGTCAGACCTAGTTCTAGGCATATGTATTCCATAGGGGTCGAACTTGGCAAGCCCAACACACTATGCCAAAAATGCCCCTCCGTTCTGTTAAGCCAACTTAGATTGTGTGTTGCGAGGGCCTCCATTCCACATAAGACAGAAGGGCAAAACCACTGCTTGTGCAGCGTGACAATCCCGATAAGGGAATAGCCCGCATGCTGACGGACAAACCTACGGCAGAGCGCACGTAAGTGCTTGGCTTTACAGGTTTTCAAATCAATGGTATTAGAGTCATTTGCCTGATTTGAGATAGTAAGGTCCAAGTATTTGTAAGAGTCAGTATATTGAATTTCCCCCAATGTTGTAACCATAATAGGACAATCATTTTCCTAGTCTGCCAGATAAAGATTGAACCCCAAGGGAGCCAGCACACAACCTTGCTTGACTCCCCAGTTAATTCCCACTGGCCTGGACAAACTACCATTATTCCCCAGGCGAATAAGCGCCATGGTGTTGCTGTGGAAGGGAGGATAGCTCAGGGGCAACATGCTTGCCTTGGAAGCAAGATGGCACGGAGCAACACAGGTTTGATCCCCAGGTCCACGCTTAGAAACCTCTGGGTATGAAGCGCGTTATAAATAACCTATCATATCATATGGAAGACAATACAAATTTCCACTAGCCACTGAGGGCAGTTGTTTTTTCCCCTTAGTTTTTCCCACAACCGAGCACGATCAACCTGGTCAAAGGCTGCATGGAAGTCCACAAACGCCACATATAGAGGAGCACTCTGTTTTACCCTAGCTCTCAGCACCAATGCATCTAAAAGTCTAATATTGTGCAATGTGCTAGAGCGTGTCAAGGCTAATCTTCAAATCCAAAGCGGGAGCTGCTGAACCCCACAGACCCACCAAAGCGTAGCGTTCTCAACTAACTATTAAACCAGTTGAGTCCGTGACACCCGGGGGGAAAGGGGAATTTGGATAAAATTATAAACTCAGACACTGGAACTTGATTTCCTTTCAGGAAGATAGTATCTGCACGGATGAGAGATCAACAAGTTTAACCAAACATGAGTATGTATTTATATTAACATTTCATTTTCGGTTATCTAACTCACATAAACATTGGTTACCTGAAAGTCCTCTGCTATTGCCTAGAGGACATATCCCTTGTTATTAAATGGTTTTCAATCACAGTTTATTTCTTACAAGGGAAGTACTGCTGATTGTTGATCATATGTTCTATTTCTCTTTTTGAATTAAAGTGTGCACCCTTTAATTCTTAAATGAGAACTAATTCAGGTAGATGAGCTTACTTGAGACTCAATTGATTGATAGAGTTCATCAGTTTTTTCAAAGGTTCTTCATATAGAAAGAGAACTGAAATTCAAAACCTTGAAATGTGTTTTCTCCTTTTAAACTTATTTATACTCCTTTAGCTCAGTAAACATTAAACAATTTCTGCATAGCGTGTATTCTTTTACTTAAAACTGAATGACATTTGCATTTCCTTCTTGTAGTCCTAAGAGTTAGGATTCATTTCATATTTATAAAGATTGTCTTTGTTGAAGGTTTCTCGTGAAGCCTGCTTTATATTTACCTTGAAAATGCCTTTAAGATTATTAAAGTTAATAGAAAAGCATCTTCCAGAATTAAAGTTCAGTTTCTCATGCAGCTTGCTTTGTATATACCTTGAAAAATGTCTTTTCAGATTATTTAAGTTAATTGAAAAAGCATCTTCCAGAATTGAAGGAACCTTCTCATGCAGTTCACAAAAGTTAATGCTATATCCAGTCGCCGCACAAGCACAAATTATTATTTTGTCACTGGGCAAGCGCACAAGAGCTCAAACAAGAAAAAATAGTAAAACAAGTCTCTACACATTATATAAAATACGCAGAGTATAAAGAGACAAAAAATATACTAAAAATAACGTAATTTGAAACGTGCCGCGTACCTTGACTTCAGAAGGCAAAGTTCGGAAAAGACTTGCACGTCTTCACGTGATCCCGCGCCTGAACTCCTCCCTGCATTTACACCGGAACACTCGACTCAGAAAATGAAACATAACAGAAGCAGAGACGCATCGCTTCTAGTCTCCTGAAGAGGTAAACACTGGCGAGAGAAAAGGCGAGCGCATTAAACAAGGAACAACCGCGCACAGTAACACGCGTGTTCGGTCAGAATGACAGTGACGACGGAAATTCTGAATATGGAGGAGGCACCCAGATAACCCGGGCGGTGTTCTCTTCAGCCTTATCTCCCTCCCTCTCCTCGGGATGGAGGAGGGGAGGAACTTGCCGAAGTGCGCCAAAGCGGGGGAAAGCCCGCGAAAACGAAGCAGCGCGGCAAGATGGGGGAAAAAGCCTGCGAAGGGCTACAATGGAAAGGGGTGGGGCTACCCCCCTTTAAAGCAAGCGGGGTTCCCACTGCAGGTAGCATCCAGCCTTGGCAGTGGGACGCCCGCCTGCCAACAGAGGACTTCGTTTTTTGCGGTTCCGGATCAGGATGAAGAAGGTTTGAAGAATTTCGTTTCCAGTGGTGGTGCTGGTCGTAATGCCATGCAGTTCCGGACCCCGATGAAGGATGTTTCCAGTTTTGAGTCGAGCAGGATGTCGTGTAGTGTTCTCAAGCCAGAGGTGGACGGTCTCCAGTTGCCGCAGGTTCAGGCCAGAAAGAACGTTGCAGCAGCCAGGAATGGGCGTCAGGTAAGGAGCAGGTTTGGCAACAAAGGGAAAGCGGAGCTCGGCTTTGGCCGGTCGGAAGCAAGGTATGCCCAGGGCTAGAACAGGCACAGGGGAGGTTTTGCACTTGCGCCTGCTGTTGGTAAGGTTAGAGCGTTTTTTTTTTCCAGTGATCGGGGCCATTTGTCCCGGGGGGGGGGGGCGCAGTTTATTGCTATGGTGGTAACTCGGGCGAAGTGGCGGTTGTCTAGGGGGCTGGGCGGCAGCAAATAGATGGCTCCTCTTCTGAGAGTGGATGTTGCAAATGCTGTTAGAGACGGCAAAGCCCGTAGATGCCCAGGGGCGATGCACTTTGCAGCTCTGCGATCAAAGAGCTTGTTCTGAACAGATATAGCTCATGGCATTCGTGCATCGGTCTCGCTTTTAGGACCAGCTGGTTCCCGGTGGAAGGGGTTAATACACAAACGTTATGCCAGCACCACTCCCCATGTTTGTGGAGGCTCAGTGGATAACCCCTGCAGCCGTCCATTTGCCTTTACTCCCAATTATCTTTGCGCATGCACACAGTTTTTATCCCCCATGAATTGGCATGACACAAGATTTCAATTGGCAAAATTGGCCGCAGTTTTATTTCCATGACAACAGAAGTATTTGTACACAATAGTGACCTCATTCTGTACGTGTGGCGCTTGCTTGCCGGATTTCCTTTGCTTCCCCCTATACTTGGTATAGTAGGCCCCCAACTCCCCCGACCCATTGTACCTGTTCCTATCCTGCCCGTGCAGGGGTCCGTGGGTGGGGAGAGCGCCGTTTGTTTTGGGGGGGAAGCTGAGCCTTATTTGTTCCTACCAGACGCCCCCGCCGTTTAGGCCCCCAAGAGGCGCTGGTCCAGAAGAGCGAAGACCCATTCCGTTTCCTTCTGGCTCGTCCGGAGTCTATCATTTGTGCTTGGTTGCCCAAACACCGCCAACTTGTCATCCTCTGACCTGGGGGTCCTGCGACAGCAATGCCCAGGTGTCCTCCTCCTTGTATTTCGTGGGTGGGTGGGTGGAAAACGAAATTCCTTGCACTTGTCAGGTGGCGGCGACCGGGTCCCAGTGCAAGAGCGAGATGCCTGGTCCCTGGTCCCGCCTGCTTATATCCTGCAAGCCCCGCCCCTTTCCTTTTGTTTCCCCTTCGCGGGCTTTTGGGCCATTCGGCTTTTGGCGCCGTTCCGCCCCTTTGTCCTTTGCCCTTCCGGGTGAGGGTCCCCACGGCATGACCCCGCAGGGGTTACCCTGCTGCCTCCTCCATTTTTTAAGGACGTTTTCCGTCGTCAGCTCCATAACCCCTGCAGCCGTCCATTTGCCTTTACTCCCAATTATCTTTGCGCATGCACACAGTTTTTATCCCCCATGAATTGGCATGACACAAGATTTCAATTGGCAAAATTGGCCGCAGTTTTATTTCCATGACAACAGAAGTATTTGTACACAATAGTGACCTCATTCTGTACGTGTGGCGCTTGCTTGCCGGATTTCCTTTGCTTCCCCCTATACTTGGTATAGTAGGCCCCCAACTCCCCCGACCCATTGTACCTGTTCCTATCCTGCCCGTGCAGGGGTCCGTGGGTGGGGAGAGCGCCGTTTGTTTTGGGGGGGAAGCTGAGCCTTATTTGTTCCTACCAGACGCCCCCGCCGTTTAGGCCCCCAAGAGGCGCTGGTCCAGAAGAGCGAAGACCCATTCCGTTTCCTTCTGGCTCGTCCGGAGTCTATCATTTGTGCTTGGTTGCCCAAACACCGCCACGCCAACCGGTGGGTTCCCGCCCACCGTTGGCTCCCTCCTTCCTCATTCCTTCTCACAACTCCAGCAATTTGGTGCAAATGTTCCAGAAAAAGAGCTCCATTCCCTTTGGGGACAAGTGCACCCCATCGGCTAAGAAATACTCGGGGGTCTTCCCCTCAATCAGGCCATGCCTGATCTGATGGAAACCTCTGCCCCTGCAGAATTTGGCAACTGCCCCGTTCAACTTCCTCCTCGATTTCTCTACCGCTGAATGGTTCTCTGCCCCTCTCCATTGCGCCCGAGGGATCACCTCGGACCAGATGATCTCTGTCTCCCCCACCTGTGCCGATATTTCCTGTAATGAGTTTGTGATGTCTCTCAGCAAGACCCCCCTCCCTAGGCTGGTCAGGTCATTCCCTCCCAAGTGTATCACCAACACATCCGGCTTCCGCCGCCTCTTTAGCAGTTTATGCAATTGCCCTTTCAGCTGGGCCCATTTCATCCCTGGCACCCCGTGCCACTCGATCTTGAATTCTCCTGCCGTCAAGATCTCTTGCTGCTGGTTCCAGCTCGTCTTTGCCCTTGAGATGAATGAGTGCCCCACCACCCATACTGTACGTAGTTTCCTTTGGTGCACTGCTGGTAAATGACATGGAGGGAACGGCATGGTTATCCTTACACTTTCTCTGGCCTGACATAACGTTTAAAACATCCTGACGACCATCTCCCCAATCTCTTAATGTCCTCCGCCCCTAGTCCCCCGACTGATGCTGAGGTGGCGGCCCCAATCCGGAAAGAATGTGTCCCAAACTGGCCCCCTGCCAGACCCATTTTATCCAGACCTAGCGACATCACTTTCTTGAACTGAAAACGGCTTAGCGCGGACCCATCCTTGTGCGTGAGCCATGGCGCCTCTGCCCCTGATGGCCGCCTCTGTCGCATAAAGTTTGCCGTTGCCGCCACCGGGCAAACCCTGCTCGCCTGAATGGCATGTACGGTCAGCGCCGCCCCTTTTCCTTTCTGATCCGTCTTTGACCTCCTCACATAAATGATGACCTGAGCGCTCCCCACTTGGATGTCCCTGACGCGCAAGAACCCATTCCCTTTGCCGTTCTTGTTTTCCGGCACCAGCTCGCCGATTCTGAGCGCCCCAAAAAATGCCACCGTAAAAGCAGCCGAGAAGAGCACACGCTCTGATTCCTCCTTACATACTTCCCCTAGACATTTAATTAATCCGTGCAATTTCCCAATATCGATTGGCCGCCTTTCATCTGGTTTTGTTATGCTTTGCCTCGCCCAGCCTTTCATGGCCAGCATGACGTAATGCTCCTTAGTGGGGTCCTTCTCCCCGTGCACTTTTGCATAATGTGCTATGGCCGCCAGGTGATAGCTTACCCACGCCCGGGTCTTCCCTGTTTTCCAGCACCAGCCTATAAATGCTCTCACCGGGTTCTCCCCGGGGTCCCCTGCTAGTACCTCCTCCTGGAACTGTGAAAACCGACTCCAACAAGCCCTGTACCTCTTGGTTGTACCGGGTGCCAGGGCAGTTTCTACCAATGCGGTCAGATCGCCCCAATCATCCCCCACCATTGTACCTCGAATGGGGTCATCTCCTCCCTTGCTTCGGGACAGCTCTCCCGGAACCGGTCCCACTGTAAACGAGACAGAGAATCAGCGGCCGTGTTTTTCACCCCTGGAATGTGCCGTGCTCTAACCTCAATGTTTAACTCTAACAAACTTCTGGTGAGTTCCCTGAGGAGCCTCAGCACCCTCGGGTTACTGGACGACCCTGTGTTAATGATCTGTACCACCGCCAAGTTGTCCGACCATAGCGTGACCTTAGAATTTTGCAGCTGCCCACCCCACAACTTAAATGCAACCACTATGGGGAACAGCTCTAGTAGTGTGATATCTTTCGTGACCCCTTCCTTATGCCATTCCTCTGGCCACGCCATGCCGCACCATCTGTCACCCAGGATAGCCCCAAAACCCAGGGAACCAGATGAATCCGTGAACAATTTGAGCCTCTGACTGCTTGCCCAGTCTGCCCTCCAGATTGCCACCCCACTGGAACTTGTCAGGAAGCTATCCCACATCCTGAGATCCTCCTTTACCTCTGAACCCAATCGGACGTGCTGTGCGGCATGTTGTAAGCCCACAGTTTTCAGCTCCACACTTCTGGCAAATGCCCTCCCCGCTGGTATCACTCTGCCTGCAAAATTGAGGTTTCCAGCCAGTGCTTGCAACTCCCGCAAGGTCGCTTTGTTTTTTCCCATCAGCTCCTGAATCAAGCCCCTCAGTTTTTGTACCTTGTCCTGCGGGAGCCTACATTCCCCTTTAACTGAATCGATCTCGATCCCCAGAAATGTCAATGTCGTTGCTGGACCCACGGTCTTCCCTGGTGCTAGGGGGACCCCTAGCTGTTCCATTTTATTTTGAAATACCTCCATCAGGGATCTGCACTCTTCCGTCCCCTCCCTCCCCACGAAGAGAAAATCATCTAAGTAGTGCAACATTCCCCCACCTTTTTTCTCCCGTTTTACTGTAAACTCCAGAAAGGAGCTGAATGCCTCAAAATATGAGCAGGAAATGGCGCACCCCATGGGGAGGCATTTGTCATAGTAGTACTTGTCCCCTACCTTAAAACCCAGCAAGTGGTGACTATCCTCGTGGATTGGTAATAGACGGAAGGCTGATTCTATGTCTGCTTTCCCCAACAATGCCCCTTCTCCTGCCGCTTTTACCATTAGTATCGCATCCTCCAGGGAGGCGTACTGCACCCTGCACTGTTCCTCTGGGATGCCATCGTTCACTGATTGACCCTCGGGGAAGGATAGGTGGTGTATCAGGCGGAATTGACCCTCTTCCTTCTTTGGCACCAATCCTAGCGGAGATACCACCAGATTGCTCATAGGAGGCCTAGTAAATGGGCCGGCCACTCTCCCCAGCCCCACCTCCTTGTCGACCTTCCTTTCTACTACCTCGGGTTTCTCCAGAGCAGATCACAGGTTGGCCGCCTCCCTTCCCCTTTGAGTACCCGCCCCCGGGATCCTAAAGCCCCACCTGAACCCTTGCCATAGCAATTTTGCGTCGGACTTGTTGTGGTACTCATTTAGAAAGGGAGTCATGGCAAGAAGGCTAACTGGTGTGGGCAATGCCCCTTTAATCATACATTTGTCATTCATTGTTTCCCCAGCATTGCCTTGTTTTGTCGGCGCATCACTCAACGTTTCCTTTATTTTTTTGTTTCCCACCATCCCTGGGTTTAGCCTCTCCCGGAGTGGCCTTGCGGGGGCCCGTACCACCGCCCCTCTGGTGCTTGTACCTGCATGTCTTCCCGTATGAGCAATACCCTTCTGCAAACCTCCAGCAGACTTCTTGCTCCCCCTGGTGGGCTGCTGCCCGGTACACCCAGGAGGAGGGCCCGCGAAAGGACCCTCTCCCCCGTTGCGGGAACCCGCCTCTGCCTCTCCCACCCCGAGACTTCTCTCCTAGTGGCTCGTCCTGGGGTTCCCTGCAGGGGACCACTTTGTCCATGTACCCCCCGACATCCATCTCGTCCCCTGACATTGCTGGCCATATCTGCATCTTTAATCTAAAGCCCCGGTCATACTCTAGCCACCCCTCGCCGCCATATTTCTGATACAAATCATGCACGTATTGCTCATATGCTATCATCGCCAGTGCATCCTGCGGGTACCTCTCCAACATTACTGACATATACATCCTATAAGCTTTCAGCCAGTTGTTAATGGAACGCTCCACCTTGGTGGCCTCCCTGTCCCTTTTCTCTTTTTCCTTTTCTGACAGTTTCTTTAGGCCTCCCCCCGTGGGGACGATCCCCAACAAGTCAAAGATGTCGATGAATTCCTTCCTCCACAACCTCTCCTTGACCCCCCATGGAATGTGCCACACCAAAGAATTCACCGTGGCCCGCATAGGTGCGAACCCTGGCATTGGCCTCCCATACTGGGTTGTCTGGCCCCACAATCCCCCTGTTTCCCCGCTGATCGGGCCTGCTGTTGACGGCTGAGCCGCGCTCAGCCCCCCTGTCAAGACCGCTCCAGGCCCTGCCTCATTCTGCATCCCCTGAGCCCCTGCAGGTAACCCCGAAGCCAACTGCTGGGCCCCCCCCATGCTTACTGACGCCCCTGGCCCTTGGTTTGTCCATTCTTGACCCCAAGGGAGCCCCGCCATCTGCACCTGATGCCCGCCTACCATAGGTGGGCCCACACTAGGCAGCCCGACAGATAAGAAACCCCCGGGCGGTATCCCCCTCTTCTGAGGCAATTGACTTAGTCCACCCGACTGTGCCCAGCCTTGAGTGCTACCGCTGCACCAAGGCCCTCCCAGCCCTTGCGACGCCCCGGGATGCGTGGCTATACCTCCTTGAGACACTCCCCCTACCACAATACCAGTACTGGACACAACATTCGGCATTTGCCCCATTTTTCCCCATGCTTGCATGCATTCCATCACCATACCTTTTACCGTCTCCAGGGATGTTGTTCCTCCACCCGCGACATCCACCGTTCTGGTCGCAGGAGTGTTGGGTGGGCTCACTCGATTCCCTGGAGCCTCAGCAGGTGTAGGAGCCGTTAAGGCCGCATCCTCCTGCGCCCTCCCCTTCTGCCGTGGTCTCTTGGTGCTGCTGGCCTGCTCCTTGCTCGCTTTAGCCCTGGCCGTCATTGTCCTTTTCCTTTTGCTCCCCTGGGTCTCCTCTTCTTCTTCTTCCTCCCCCCGGCTGTGGATCTCGGCCTCGACCACGGTGGCCTCGCTGCCACTGTCCTGAAACATCAGAGGGGAGTTTTCCACCCTCTGGCTGCGCCCTTCCTGGCTAGGTTGGGCCACCATCCTGGACATCCAGTCTGGGCCATGGGTTGCTGCTGCCACCCTGGCCATTTCCATAAATGACGCCAGATCCATTGTTTGGCGGCCTCTCAATGGGTCAGCCACCTGCTTCCTGCTCCTCCTGGGCCGCTCGTTGCTGTTGCCCGTGTTCCTTGTGATCCTCGGGCTCTCGGGCTGTTCTGGTGACTCTGCTCCTCCCCCGCGGCTGTCTCCTTGCGGACTGCCGTATGATTTCTTTCCTTTGGAGGGAGGGCGTGGGCGTCTGCGTGTGCGAAGAGGGGGGGGTTGGGCTGGCGCTGGGCGGCTGGTGTTCCCCCTGTCCTGTTCCGGCTGGGTCTTCGACCGGGTTGCAGCCCCGTGTGTCCTCGCCGCCTTTCCTTGCCCCTTGGCCCCTTGTCCTCCCGCCTGTCCTCCGGCTGCTGCTGGCCGGGCTCACCCGCAGCTCCGCTCCGCCTTCGTCGCTTCGTTCCAGGTCCCGGGCTGAGTGCGCCTTCTCCCGCCGCGGCTCCCGATCAGCTGGGCTGCTCCTCCACGCCCGCCGGCTGTCCTCCACCGGCTGTGCGATCCCGCCTGCTGGTTCCTTGTGGTCCCCGCAGTTCCGCTCCGCCTTCGTCGCTTCGTTCCTGGTCCCGGGCTTAGCGCGTCTTCTCCCGCCGCGGCTCCCGATCAGCTGGGCTGCTCCTCCACGCCCGCCGGCTGTCCTCCACCGGCTGTGCGATCCCGCCTGCTGGTTCCTTGTGGTCCCCGCAGCTCCACTCCGCCTTCGTCGCTTCGTTCCTGGTCCCGGGCTGAGCGCGCCTTCTCCTGCCGCGGCTCCCGATCAGCTGGGCTGCTCCTCCACGCCCGCCGGCTGTCCTCCACCGGCTGTGCAATCCCGCCTGCTGGTTCCTCTGCCGCTGATCCTCCTTCCTTCTGCTGGGCGGGCGATCCAGCTGCCAGTCCTTCGCCTTTTCTTCCTGCCGCCGCTTTGCGATTCTCCTTCTCCCGAACCTCCGAGGTCCAAAACGAAATTCCTTGCACTTGTCAGGTGGCGGCGACCGGGTCCCAGTGCAAGAGCGAGATGCCTGGTCCCTGGTCCCGCCTGCTTATATCCTGCAAGCCCCGCCCCTTTCCTTTTGTTTCCCCTTCGCGGGCTTTTGGGCCATTCGGCTTTTGGCGCCGTTCCGCCCCTTTGTCCTTTGCCCTTCCGGGTGAGGGTCCCCGCTCCCAACGGCATGACCCCGCAGGGGTTACCCTGCTGCCTCCTCCATTTTTTAAGGACGTTTTCCGTCGTCAGCTCCAAAGACGTCGTCCCGGTTTTGAATGGGATTAGATGTTGCTTTCGAAGGGGAGGCAGAGGCAATGAGCCGAAAGAATACACACAGGCAGGGTTCGGCTGGCTTGTGAAAGCGGAGGGGCCGCAAAATGGATGGGCACGGCAGCAGCCCACGGCTGTTTCGAGGTTAGTGAGGCATGCAGTGAGTTTGAAATGTAACGCCGTGGGGGCAAGTGGCGAGGTAGCGGGAGCTGGGTGCTGCCTTTTTCTGCCCGCATTGTTGGTTGACCGTGTTAGAGTGGTTTTGCAAAATGGTCTGAGAGTCGGAAAGGTTGCATGCTTTAGGGGCAGTGAGCAGGGCGGATGCCGGCTAGAAGGGAATTAGACGCCTGCAACTGGAAAATGGAGGGGAACACACGAGCCCGATATGGCATGTGAAAGGGTGAAAAGGCGGGTGCATTGCGTGTACATGGCCAGCTAGCTCATTTGGTTAGAGCATGGTGTTAATAATGCCAAGGTCACGGGTTCGTTCCCTGCATTGGCCTCGTTGTCAATTTTTGGATTTGAGGTTGCTTTTATCCTCCTCGGGAGGCAGGGCTCCGGAATGTCTTAATTTCAGTGCAGTGCAGTTCAAAGACCCCATGTCTGTGACCTTAGCGGGATCAAAACCACGGTGTGGGGATCAGGTTGCAAGAATGGGACTGCACATTGGGTGTTTGCATTCAAATGTGGGGCACAGCAGTACGGTAAGGGTCAATTTCGTGCTGTCCATAATGCCGCCGCTTTCAAATGTTGGGGATTAGCTCGATTGGGGCCACTTTGAAGGAGGTCCAGAGCAGCGGAAGGGCTGAGTAATGTAAATGGCGAGCGGGATGGGTTTCGCTTACTATTGTTGGATGCGGCCTGGGATCGGATCACTCCACTAATTATGTGTGGTAGTCACGCAGGTGATATGTCAGTAATGTTACATCATACACCAATATGTGGAAAGGGAATTGCTGGGCATACAGCAAACAGATACGTGGGCTTTTTTGTTAAGTGCATACATTAGGGGATAAAGTTATTCTCGACCAGCACGCGGGATACATTGGAGTACGTGGTTGGTGCATCACATTGTTCCTGGGAAAGGAAGATCAAGATCAGGCTCACGCCAAGGCGAGCAGTCATGCTGCATCCTGGGTCTGGTAGTCCCATTCGATGACGCATCGGCTGGCAGTAGGCCATAGCGGGTGTGCTGATTGAGTTGGCAAACGCATACTCGAGAGGCACATACACGGAGGTTTGGGGAAGACCATTGTAAGGGCAAGGCATAGCTTTAAATTTTAGAAGGATATTTGGGGATAGCGCAATGGAACACAGATAGTGGGAGCTATCAGAGGATCTCAGACTGCGCTATTGTTAAGTGACCGGCGCAGAGCGCATTTCTGGGTCAAAATACATTCGAGGGAGGATGATAGTTGCTTGCTCTGGAGAATGCACGTGGGTAGTCCCGCCCATATTAGGTACATACAGTATGTCATGTGTGCAACATACAAAACGCAGCAGTCTTGTTTCTTGATTTTCAGGGACCGTGGTGGTTTAAGGCCCACTTAGGTAGTGGTGTTATTAGGGTGAATTTTTGCAGGGGAGTACCTTTGCTGAAAATGGCGTGGGGGACAAGACATTTGAAGAAGGGGTGCCCCAGCAAAATGAAGGGAAACGGGGGAAAAAAAAAACTTACTAGGAAAGTTGGGGGGGGGGGGACAAACACCCCGGTCCCATCCCTAAATGTACGCCCATGAAAGTTTGGGGCTTGCCACATACAAACGTGGCAGTCATGTTGCATGAATTATGGGGGACTTTGGCGGGTTTAAGGAAAACGACACAGGTTTGAGGGCCACAGCCATGTATAGGAGTAGCGGGGAAGCAAACGCATTATAAATAGAAAGGGGTTTATTATCTGAGCCATTGGGCACAGCCAGCAGTGGCTCATGTGGTAAGTGCTGCGTCTCGCAAGGCGGGAGACCAGAGTTCCTATGCGAGGTTCGGAATCCTCTGGGCATGTTTATGGATTGATTGATGGGAAACCACCTGGAAGCGGACAATGAGTTGGTTATATCTGGTCGCTGGGGGACTTATCCACGATGCAGCAGAGTGCAGCATGGGTATCGGGCGAGTGATATGTAGGCCTGAGGTATGGGACCTTGCTGTGGGGAATTGTCACGACGGTGGGCAATGTTTTCCGAACGCCGTGTCTGATGTAAGTAACGTTGCTGGGGAACAGATAAAGGGTTGGCTCACCCGAAGCATTGTGTTATTATGGTTGGGGACAGTGATGGGATAAGATGTGGTGCGGACCTCCATGCTAATGGGGCAGGATGATGGGTTGGGAGCACTAATATTGCAATGGTTTGGGAAAAGGGGGTAGCAAGCCCCTAAGATACGAAACAGCTTGGCGCAAAAGGGGCACAAAGATGGCAGGTATTAGGATAAGAGGTTGGGCAAGCCTGCATGCTATGATACAGGATGGCGTGCCAGGGGCACAGTTATTGCAGTCGTGTAGGGGCAAGAGGTCAAGCAGGCCCCCATACTATGATACAGGTTGACTTGTGGGGGGCACAAAGTCTGCATAGGTTTGTGCTTAGAAACCCTGGGTGTTACGCACGTTATACATATCATGTGCCACCTGCTCTTGATTCCCTCTGCTGGTTTTTTGTTAACAGTTCGGCAAGGCCAGCCCGTTCTATAGATTTGGGATTAGATTAAGCAGATCACTAGTTGGGAGGTAGGACGGAGGGCCAGTGGTCAAGCGTACACACTTAACAAAGCTGCAACGTGATGCGGGCTTGGGAACAGTCTGGTTGGGGCTTAAGAAGTACTTGATATTAAACAACGCAGTGTGGTACACTGAGAGCAGCAGGAACATGTTTAAAGGCACAGGTAGCAGGGTCAGCTCACCCTTGCACCCGACCAATGAAAATGATCAGGTAACAGGGGTAAAGGTGTGCATGGCAGGTAGCAACATAAAGTTGTGGGATAGGACCACTAGGGATGCCTGAAGAGGGGCAGGCTTCATGGTCATGGCAGTGCCTTACATGATAAGTAAAATGGGAAGGGAGAGCCCTCTCGTGAATTTTGGGAGGTGGTGCATACAGGCCATGTAAAAATGGAAGCTGGGCTGAGACAAGGGGGAAAAGAAGGCAGAGGTACAAGTCTAACAAAGGACCCAGTTGGTAGCTCGCAGCAGGCGGAGCAAGGTTAAAGGAGAGTTCCGGGACTTTTTTTTTATTGTCCCTACGGTTCGGCCATGTGTTTTTAAGCATAAATCGGTAGATGGTAGAAAACTTTCCTATGGACCTTACCCGACTTTTCGTCCATTAACGCACTCGAAATCAGCCGCCATTTTCTGATAATCCTATCATTTCCCCCCATCGACCTGGCTCACCTGCTTTCGCGGCACTAAATCAAATCCCCCGCCCCTGAAACAGACTTTATCAAAACATTCATATTCCCCGCCTCTATCCGTGACGTGACTGTGCTGCGTAGGCAAACGCGCCCAGGCGTCTTCTACGTGACTCCACACAGAACCCGAAAATCAACACAGATCAGCTCACAACACAGCGCGCCACAATTCGGAATATGAAACTGTACTTTTAAATCAAAGCGCAAGATTGTAAATTTGGTAAAGTACATTTATTTGACATCAAATGTTTAGAGAATATTCAGCGATTTTCATTTTTATTTGCTCACGTTCCAAAAAGTTCGTTTTGAGGCACGCGATGTTCCTTTGCTGTACACAGGGTCTTAGATCATCTCACAATACAGCGCCACAATTCGGAATATGAAGCTGTGGTTTAAAAGCAAACTGCAAGATTGTACATTTGGCAAAGTACTTTTATTGGACATCAAATGTTTAGAGAATATTCAGCGATTTGCATTTTTCTTTGCTCTCGATCCAAAATAGTTCGTCTTGAGGCAAGCGATGTTCGTGTGCAGTACACAGGGTGTTGGTTTACGATAAAATAAGCTCTTCGGTCGCACTGA
This sequence comes from Ambystoma mexicanum, assembly GCF_040938575.1. Classification (NCBI taxonomy): domain Eukaryota; kingdom Metazoa; phylum Chordata; class Amphibia; order Caudata; family Ambystomatidae; genus Ambystoma; species Ambystoma mexicanum. The sequence continues at coordinate 97,897,873 of NC_090927.1, read as the reverse complement.
TAATCGCATGGCTGTTCCAACAACGAGGCACTAGGCCACCACAACGGTATGTATGTTGCATCTAGCCATTAGTACCGCGTAAGGGCATACTTGTACTTGGCGATCGTCCCATAAAATGGTCAGGGTGGTAACGTTATTCACGCGGAGAAGCAACTGGTGGTTAAAAAACCCATCCGCCGGTGTCTGGTACTCGTGACACACACAATAATGAGTGATGTACCTATTTTAAAAACATAAAAAATGAAATTAGTCTCAGCATCAGATCTTTATTAAAATTATTCATTTTATATATTAGGTCGGGAAATTATTTCATAGCTAGGACAGTGCAACTGGGTATTATACGTCATTTCCAGTAACCCACCCCCTCTCCTCCGCCTTTTTCACAGCCGCCTGAGCGCCAGTGGACCACTTCGTCACTGATATGATATAATATGGCATTTGCAACGCGCCTATACACAAGTGTTTCAAGGCGTGGCGAGGCAGGGAGGGGGGGGAACAAGGAGAAGACAGACAACGATCCTACTAGGCCAGGTGTCATTCAGATCGCGCAAGTGCAGGGGTAGGGGGAAGGTAAAAGTGCAAGTGCAAGGGGAAGGGGAGGGGGGAAGTGGAGTACAAGGTAAGTAGCATAAAATAATAAATACATAGGGCCAGCTGGTGGCGAGTGCAAGGTAAGTGCAGAACAAGTGCTGGGAAGGGGGGGGCTGTAGGATACTGAGACAGTCCCCCAGTGCAGGGGTTGACAGGGAGGCAGTGCAGGTGGAGAGTGGAAGGGCCCAGGACTGAGGTCGCAGACAGTGGACCAGTTGTAGCAGGGGAGAGGGAGAGAGAAAGCAGAAGCAAAGAGTAAGGTTTTGAGGTGCTTCCGTAAAAGGAGATGGTTCTCCTCAAGATAGTGCGCGGTACAAAACAATATGCCACATTGAACGAACAAGTACAACTTAACCCGTCTTTACAGTTACTGTATAGTAATTAAATTGCGGTATAAACTCATCTAAAGAGTTACTTACATTACATTTGCATTTTCCATTGTGTCTGTGCGTAGGGCAGCCCCGAAATACCACTCCTTCTATGCCGACGTTATTTCTTCTAATGAACGAACATTAAATGGCTATCGTTTCTGAAAATGTATTCATTATCGTTTCTTACGTTATTGCACCACACCCCCAAAAAGAAGTCTTTCGGGATGGTCCCGGCCTGTCAAGGTCAAATAACAATAGAACCTTATACTGAGTCGTGGGCCATTCCGGCACCCGAGCAAAAAATCAAAGCAGCTGACCTTCACTTTGAACGAGCACACATTCCTAGTTAGCTACATTCAGTGTAAGGCCATCTCACAGGACTTGAAATTTACACTCCATCTTTGCATTTTGTATGCGTGCTTTGCAGCCCCAGAGAACCATAAATACGGAGACATTCTATATTTTTTGAAAAATGATTTATATTACTGTTTGTTTTAATTTAATGCGCAAATGAACAAGGTTGGATAGACACATTGCATGTACACTGAGCAATCACTTTTATTTACACAATACATAGCTACACATATTCAATGGGCCTGCGACATGAGGAGACTCGAGAGAACAGACAATCAAATTACAATCATTTAAACCGTGATGTGTATTTCTCAATGAGCTCTTCTTTAGGTGGACATGGAACAGAGGCAATGTTGGGTGGCAATGCAGTTGTCCCCTGCACAGGTTCGTTCACAACTCCATGTATGTGCCTATCTATGACATCCACAATAAGTCTCTCAATAAACTCATATTGCATATCCTCAAACACTGGTTTGATCACCCATTGTTTACTTCTTTTAGTGAAGGCCTTATTGTAGCGAAGCGTCCCTAAAGTTCCGGTCGTCCTACTTTGTTGACGGCCAACATTATGGTTATGTGCCAAGACCGCTAGAAGAGTCCGATTTATCATGCCCTCCATGCCAAAATGCAATCGTTTTGGCCTGTACTTTAGGCACATATTGTGGAACACCTCCAAATCTCCTGTGTGGCAGAATTCCGTGAGTCCCCTCAAATCTCTTGTTATAGTTTTATTAAATACAATCTTTTCAATGGCTTTGTGAGTGGGTGATGAAGGAATCAACCACTTCTTCTTCCGTGCCTCCTCTGTGGACAAATGGCCATGTTCACAATTGTGGAAATGTTAGTTTGTGTTCCAACGGTGAACGTTGGTACAGTGTAGCATTACTGACCGCCATTTTTCCAGTAGAATTTCCAACGACCCTCCACATGTTTTTGAGCTCCACCAAAGATGGTTGCTGATTGACTTGGACCACTGTGAAATACCTTGCATATCTTTTTTTTTACCTGCAGCCGACATTTTTTTATTGATTGTTTTTGCAAGATGCCAAACGTCAAATTGGTGATTTATATTTTTGTACTCTTCTCTCATTGTCTTGGCAATTGAAACGTGTCTGTCCGTGGCTATCAGGTCGATCACCATTCCCCGCGATTGTAGTTCTTGCAATGATGCTACAAAGCCAACTTTCTCCATGGCCACTGAGGATGTACTTTGTGACACCTGCACGACCACCGAACTCACAATTTTCTTACTTTCCATGTCCTGAAAGTGGTAGGTGCAGTACTTGGCTGAAAATCCTGGGCTGTCGCACTGTCCATCACCGGCTAGCCTGAACCGTTTGCCCGCGAATGTACGATCAATAGACATTTTTTCCATTCTCCAAGCTTCGCTAATGGCTGGAAATAGATAATCGGTTTGGTATTTGTAGAACTGAGTTTTCGCAATGAAATGGATTCCCACAAACTGAAAGAAAGACTCTAACTTTTTAAAACTTGAACCACTAAAAAGTGCAGCCGCTGCACAAAGTAGATTGCCTGCTGGCCGTTGCCCCAGCATGGGTTGTGCAGACCATGAGAAAGGATGATATTTTGTACAGGTGGCATGTATTTTAAGGTTAGTGCCTCGAATTGCACGAGTCACATTAATCAATGGCTCCCCACATACTTCCCCACCAACCGAATGCCCACATTTCATCCGAATAATAATATCAATCAAACAACTATCGAATACAATGAATTTGGCCTCTTTCCTTATACTGTCACTCTGCATCCCAGCTGGTTCGGCCTGTAACGTTGAGGACATGTCACTCACATGAAAGGTAGAATCTCTGATATCGTCTTCCGCTATGTTCAGTGATATTGATGGTGTTTCATTGTCGTCCACTTCATTCTCTTCCATTGCAACATCTGTTCCTTCTCCGGCGATGGGTGAATAAAACAATTTCTTCAACTTTCTCGCGGTCTTAGTTTTTGCGGGTGTGGATTCTGTGAATTGATCTCCGACTGCATCCGAACTACCAGGAGGACATTCGCTATCAATGGCTGGTGGTGGTATAGCTCTGTTGTCAATCACTTCATATTCTTCCCATTGGCACGATGCATCTCCAGTCTCAAGTCCCTGCCAAAAGGTTTGACAAGCAACATCTCTCGTTCGCTTCACTGTCTGTATAGATCTAGTTCGTACACCCACTCGCAACTAGAGGACAGATTGGAAAAGGGATGTTCAGTTTAAACACAACTTACAGTATAGAACTATTAACAGTGAAAAACAACATATTATAGTGACCAGGACACTAACCTTCTTTTGCTTTCTTTTCTTTGAAACTTTCTTGCCTCGAACTTCAACATCTGGACGCTGTTGCTCCGACTCGTGTGTGCATGTCTCCACTTCCTCTTGCGCTGCAACGACTATATTTTCATGATAAGCACATCCATCACGCACTGACGCTCCATCGACTCCCTGAAACATAGAACTTTCATTAGTATGTATAATAATATTGAAAACACAAAATGTACTTGGGGACCAATACCCACGTACATCTCAATAGCAAAACACGAATGAACGCTTTGTGTAGAACATTCAAACGACAATTATTCACGCATAGTTGATCTAGTTAGATGGAACTGTCAAGATCCATACCTCGGGCTCCTCATAGACTTCCATTGATGATATTATTGAAGATGATGCTTCAGTAACTCCCTGAAACAGATTAATTGCATTAGTATGGCTTTCTATTTTGTTAAAAAGAACATAAACTTTGTGCAGGCGTCAACAGCTCATCTAAATAGACCTGCACAAATGATCAGTTGTCTAAAATAAATAATGGATATGTAAATATGATTCGATTTGCTCGATCGTTGGAAGTGTCACCACCCAGAGATCTGCATCAACTACTAGGGGTGATGTTCTTGTAGAAGAAGCTCCGTCATCTCCCTGAAACATAGTACTTGCGTTAATAAAGAAGGAAGTATAGCGGATGTAATCACGTCATATGATTTCGCTTGATCGAACTGTCAGTATCCATACCTCGAAATGTATAAGAACATCAAGGGACGATGTAACTGCGGTGCACACTTCTGCAAGCTGTTGCGCCGACCCGTAACTGCATGCTCCCCCTTCTTCTTGGACTAATGCTCCATCGACTCCCTGAAACATAGGACTTTCATTAGTAATGAACACAATATTGAAAAAAGAAGACACATAGGAGGGCGACGACAGAAGGACATATCAATGGCTAAAAACGAAAGAAACATTGTGTGTAACAATCACGCTACAAGAATGCAAGATCTGATGATCTCCATTGATGGAACTGTCCGGAAACGTAGCTCGAGTATCTGAGTGACATCAACGGTTGTCGTCAATACGTTGGACTCCTCAGCATCTCCCTGAAAGACAGTACTTGCATTATTTTGGATAACAATAATTGTAACTGAAAACAAAGACTAGAGGACGAGTACAAGGGTGTACCATTAGGTAAAATAATTACACGATAAATTAAAACTATTGATTTACATGCCTAAAACAAGTCAGTGGCAGAATAGCCAAGTAAGATTACCCGATAGGCGCTTGAAGTGGCTGATGACTGCAATAACGACACGGATGGAGAATCTTCCGCCTTCATATTGAGTGGATACATAAATGGGGAAATTATTGTTAGCTAATGCTACACACTAGCGCAAGGCCGAGAGATAAATACATAAACTTGACTCACCAGTGGAGGGATGTGGACGAATAGAGTGGGAATAGCGGTTGAGAGCAATTTTCGCCTCGCTCGCGGTGTTTTCTTCTTTATTAGCAATGATGTGGAGTACATGTCTGAGCTAAAGTGCCTGCTGCAGATGCGGTATCGATCACCCCTCTTGTCCGCAAAGACTTCTAGGACTCTACTTTCAAGCTCATCCGCAATATCGGACCCATTCTCTTATCTGATCTATTGTCTTAGGGAAAACATGCATTATAGTACCTTCAGATTTATTATGGGTCTTCGAAGGGCAACCGCCAATGGAACAGGCAGGCATTGTGGAAAGTTCTGAAAAGTAAAGATCAACAATTCTCTATGAATACCAATGTAAACTCAGAACATGTGACTAGTTCATTGCATGTACTGTCTTGAACGAAAAGAAATTGGACGCAAAATGATTATGGTACATGGCCTTACCTTGACGAACAAACAGTTAGATGCAGGGATCAGAGTAGTTTCTTGTCGTAGAACAGGGAGCAGTTCACAGGTTGCAAACTGACGAGTTTCCTCAAAGTGGTCACGGAAGTTCACAGAGACGAAGAGCAGATAACCAGCACCTTCACGGGTTGACTAGCAAAGCGCAAAGAAGTTCTCATTAGAAATATGAAGTGGGTTATAAAGAATTCGAAACAGGGGTGTGTTTGTGAATGAATGACGTGTATATGTCGTGGCATTATGCGGTTTGCAGGGGGGCGTCCAGCGTGAGGGGGGATGCTTGGCAGGAGACACGGGGTCTGGAGGTAGACATGGGAACAACAACCCATGCTCTATAGACCACTTTGAAGTGTACATGGTCTTTGGCACCTCTTGGCCTTTATCGCTCCCTGACAGCTCCACTTGCCAGCACAAGTACCCCGGTGCGAACTGCCTTTGATAGGGCGGGGGGTGGATTGGGGCGGTGGTCGTGCAGACAAGACTCGTTTGCCGCAGGGCCTCACCAAGGAGAGGCCATCTAACTGCATGTAAGAGGCAGGCTGCAGGATCTAGTACATGGAAGGCAGGGGGGTGAGTTTATAAATACCTCACCCTCCCAGGAGAATATATGGGTGCAGTTCACCCTGGAGACCCTGGATGCCTAGGCAGTTAGTCAGCAGCAGGCTGGCCTGTGGTGGCAAGGCGGCACGGGCCAGAGGGGGTCATCTCTGTACCTGGTGCCCAAAAGGATGATTTATTATGATCAACCATATTGATTATTTACCTATAACCATGTTTTGTATCAATAAAATCCAACGGCCTTTTATTGCCAACGCTTGAACAAAGTGGTGTGGTAAGTATTTTTGGGGGAGGAGGCAAGGCCGGGAGGCTTGATGCCAACCCGCAAAATAACATATGTATGTCTGCTGCATATGGGTTCAACGGTTATGTGGATTGAAGGTGGGCGGCCAGCGTGAGGGAGGATGCTGGCCGGAGACATGTGGTGTGACAAGACAAGGCACAGGAAGACTATTCAATGGAGACACACTAGATTCATTTAAAAAATCAAAACAACCATTGTTAAAATATATGTTGGGTTTTATTTTAGATCTTAATTTCAATAGAACATAAATAATAAACATTACATATTGTAAAGTTCCGGTTGCAGCACATCCAGGGAAAATCCGCGGTATTGTCCACTGTCGCTGGGGAAATGTTGTCTAATGGCAAGTACCGCACAGGCAGGTATTACTCTCCGAACGCGGTGTCCGAGCCTCCCGTGAAGCCACCAAGTGAAGCAACGATAGGCCACCAGCCTGTACCACCTGTGAAAATGAAAGATGCAAACTGTATTAAAATGACAAAACTTTCTTATCACTGTCGATTCAGGTAAAAAATGTCATTCTGCTTTGAAAAAAATTCTATCTAGAAAATGCACAATATGGAACCAATTTACATGTGTTCGAATGATATGTAGATGTAATTTTATATGTGGGAGACGACCATGAAATAGTAGTGGCATCACTGACATCACAACTAGAGTATACTTACTCGTTACTCGGATTACGTGGACGAACAGTGCCGCGAAGTTCGTGCATAAGCACCATCATCATCCTCAACACGGTCCGTGAGAGGCAGGCTTCCCTGAACTCTGGCAGCTCGGTGATGCATTGCGGACTTGGCTCGCCTTCCGAAATGTAGGCCAAGCACCCGGAATTTTCACGGCAGCAGCAGTTCTCCTCCTCAGTTGGCATTAGCTCGCACCGATTGCATGTGCACCAGGTGGAGACGCCGTCCATGCGACATGGTCCAGGCTCTTCATCCGTTGACTGGTCCTCCCAACTGCCGTCCGAATCCCCATCGTTTTCGCGTGCTTGCCTTTCCAGTAGTTCTTCCTCGGTGTACTCGGGCTCGTACATATACGGCATTATTGTAGCCATTGTGTGGTAAAGAAAGTAAAATAATTTACAGAGATGGTACAGGTGTTCACAAGGCCTAGAAGCGGCGAAGGTAAATGACCAGAGCACAGAAACGAGTCACAGAATACTCAAAGTAACACAGAGAGAGGAATGGAATCGAAAATCTGCTGCTGTGTGTTGTGAAACGGTGTGTTTATACTTATTGAGGAAAGAGGCGTCCTGCCATTTCCATGGCGACACTTCATTAGCTGAGGCGCAGCGATTGTTGACACGAAACGTGCTTTGGCGTTGGGAAATGGGCGGTACGCGTCTGCTGATGTCAGGCTCAGGGGCGGGGGATTTGATTTAGTGCCGCAAAAGCAGGTGAGCCAGGTCGATGGGGGGAAATGATAGGATTATCAGAAAATGGCGGCTGATTTCGAGTGCGTTAATGGACGAAAAGTCGGGTAAGGTCCATAGGAAAGTTTTCTATGATCTACCGAGTTATGCTTAAAAACACATGGCCGAACCGTAGGGACAATAAAAATAAAAGTCCCGGAACTCTCCTTTAAGGCGGGGGGGCATTAGTCTATTAAAGGGGTGGATGAATTTCTATGAGTGGAGTATGTAGCCCCTGGTTGAATATACAAGAGAGCAAGTGCACTGGCCAGCATGGGGCAGGGGAAATTTCACTGGAAATTGGGCACAATGTGCTCTAAGCTCCTGGAGATGTGGTACACAGAGCAGGCATGGGCTGATCAACCCAAGATCTCCGTAGTATGAACCAGTGGAAGGCAGACATTTGTCAGCAATAGGGATAAAGCTCCATAGGGGAATTCAGCACAAAACTCTGGGAAATGTAAAATGAGGAAAGATGGCTCAAGACCAGGGATTCTTGTGGGGCAAGTTTAGCCCAAGAGGACTGGGGAGAGGGGAAGTAAGGCAAAGGTGGCGCCTGAGACTCTAACTAAGGAACATAAGCTCTACTTCACCGGGCAAGAACGGCGCTCCCCCAGCATGGTAACTCCTGCAAGGGCAGGCAGAGCAAGGTTAAGTTTGCTGGGGAGCTTTAGCCGAGGGAAAGTGGTGAGGAACCTATTGCGGGTGCAGTAGGAGGAACAAGTTGGAAAGGTGTCAGGGGCAGAAGTGTCCCAGAGCAGGCGCACCCGGGGCCGCCGTGGTTGAGGCGGAGCATGATGGAAAGGGACAGAGGCGAAAGTGTCCCAGAGCAGGCACGCCCTGGTTAAGGCAGAGCAGGATGGAGAGGGGACAGAGAAAAGAGGGTCCCAGAGCAGGCACTCCCTGGTTAAGGCAGAGCAGGATGGAGAGGGGACAGAGGAAAGAGGGTCCCAGAGCAGGCACGCCCTGGTTAAGGCAGAGCAGGATGGAGAGGGGACAGAGAAAAGAGGGTCCCAGAGCAGGCACGCCCTGGTTAAGGCAGAGCAGGATGGAGAGGGGACAGAGAAAAGAGGGTCCCAGAGCAGGCACGCCCTGGTTAAGGCGGAGCAGGATGGAGAGGGGACAGAGAAAAGAGGGTCCCAGAGCAGGCACGCCCTGGTTAAGGCGGAGTGGGATGACAGGTGGCAAGGGAAGAAGTACAGCAGGCATGGCCTTAGCATCTTAAATTCCAATGAATAATCTCAAAAAAAAAAAAAAAGTGTTCATCTGTGGGCAATGGGAAAGGAGGTCTGGGTGTGAAGAGGTTTATCAGGCCAGAAAGAATATAAAATCGACATGCCACCTTTTCTCCCCACTAGCAGCAGCCCGGAGGAAATGAGATCGGTCTGGGCAGGGTGCCGGGGAGGAAAGGCGCGCAGCTGCAGGGGCAAGTGCACTGATAGCATTGGAAACAGCAAAAGATGGACATACTGGCCATACATCTGGGAGATACCGACCCGACAATCCTGGGAAGGGGGGCTCTGACATGGGCAGGGGTTTTTGGCCAGAGCAGTCACTGCTTGATTAATTTAAATTCCCTTGAGTATCTTATGAAAGATGGGGTACATTTGTCACTTATGGGGTTGGAGATATTCTTCTGGACCCTTTGCACAGAAATCCAAGAAATGTAGGAAGAGAGCAGGGGGGAGCCACGGTGGGCGGTAACCCACCTGTGGCGTGGCGGTGTTTGGGCAACCAAACACAAGAGACAGACTCCGGATGAGCCAGGAGAAAGCTGGAGGAGTCTTCGCTCTTCCCAGACCATGCCAAAAAACAAAGCAAGACTCATGTGACACTTTTCTGGGGAAAAAAGAGGAATGTGTTATTGCTAAATAATGGATCCAAAATGGACAGATGCACGGGTTATGACAGTGACGACGGAAATTCCGAATATGGAGGAAGCACCCAGATAACCCGGGCGGTGTCCTCTTCAGCCTTATTTCCCTCCCCCTCCTCAGGATGGAGGAGGGGAGGAACTCGCCGAAGCGCGCCAAAGCGGGGGAAAGCCCGCAAAAACGAAGCAGCGCGGCAAGATGGGGCGAAAAAGCCAACGAAGGGCTACAATGGAAAAGGGCGGGGCTACCCCCCTTAAAGCAAGCGAGCTTCCCACTGCAGGCAGCATCCAGCCATGGCAGTGGGACGCCCGCCTGCCAACAGAGGACTTCGTTTTTCCACCCACCCACCCTACAAACAGGACAAGCAAGGAGGCCTGATCGTCGACGTCGCAGGACGACAGGCAGTGTGGCGGTGTTTGGGCAACCAAACACAAGAGGCAGACTCCGGATGAGCCAGGAGAAAGCTGGAAGAGTCTTCGCTCTTCCCAGACCAGCGCCCTTTGGGAGCCTAAACGGCAGGGACGACTGGGGGAACAACAAGGGCTTAACTTCCCCCAAGGAAACGGTGCTCTCCCCGCCCACGAACACCTGCATGGGCAGGGGAGGCTCAGGCGCAATGGGCTGGGAGAGTTGGGCCTATGATGGACTTTTGGAAGGAAAGGGGGAAGCAGGTTTTTGGACACGGAGCAGTCGCTGCTTCTTCTGAATTATTTTCACTAATGTGTACAGAGTGTTTTATGATATTGTGGAAAATAAATCTGCGGCCTTTTTATGCCAAAAAACAAAGCAAGACTCATGTGACACTTTTCTGGGGAAAAAAGAGGAATGTGTTATTGCTAAGTAATGGGTCCAAAATGGACAGATGCACGGGTTATAGTTTTTAACTCCGTGCTGACCAGAAATTTCATCCAAAATTTAAATTACTTCTAGCAAGGATTATAATTCTCAATAACTGAGTTCCAGTATTTATCCAAACTAAACATGAAATACTTAGCTTCGCTCTTAGTCTTTAATTTTCTTGCTGCTGAATATTCTTTTTCAGGAAAAAGTTTTTCTTCCAAAAGTTGTAATGGCATCTTCAAGTAACCTTTAAGTCCAAATCTCTTCACAAAGGCTCTAGGCCTAAATAGCTCAGGTGAAAACAAAAAAACATGACTTGCTCAATTGAATACTAAATGAAAGGTAGTTTAGAATGTTGAGATCAAACCATTGTTTCCTCTCAACCAATCATGGCTCCTGCTCTCTTCCACCATCTTGGCTTGGGCTCTCAACTGTACTCTGAGAACTAAAGTTAAGGCCTAACCAAAAACCAGAAAGAACATAACTAAAATAAAAATAAAATGAAACACAGATCAATAAAGGGAAAGACTAAACTTTCATGTTAATTTCTCAGGGACTTACACCTACCCAGGGACCTGACAGAGCCAGAGTTGTCTGGAAGGGGCCCAGAATGCCGTCCCTTTCTAACCAGGTTTGTAAATGAGACAGCACGCAGGAGGCAAACAGGTTATACCCATGTTATACCCATCTAAATAAAATTGGGCACACAACCAGGTTTCCTGCAGCATAACCCCTGATATTCCAGCAGCCCACTTTTACAACTTCAGACAAGACCAGGACCCATACTTTGTAAAACACTTCTGAGCCACCGAAGACCTGCTTCGTTATTAAACCCCTCAGGTTAGTTGTGTTCCGGCGAGGGTACCCGCTCCACCACTGGGATTGGAGCTTGGCCCTTACAGGTGCACAACGCCCTTGGTGCCGGCTCACAAATTCGCTTATCAAGTTCAAAGGCCAGGTAAGCAAGTGAGGCCTTCTGCACCCTTAACATTGCGGCACTTTCCAACAGCATACAATGTAAACGAGTCGTAAAGGCATTTTTGACACCCAGAGGTTGTACACAATCGAAAAGGTAGGTGAATTTAAAATACGCAAAGACGGTGTCTTCGTAAACAGTTTCATAAGAACTGAGCGATTTAGATTAGGAGTTTAGTGTCCTTCATTTTAGCAGCTCTAGTTAATATGCGGGGGGCCAAGGAATCATTATCTGACTGTGCTCGCTTATTAGACATTTCGGGGGCGGCCATCCCCTTTATTGTGTCAGCCGCCTTCAGTAGGTCAGATACGGGGTTTTGTAATTCAGACGTGTTCATTTTTCCAGATCCCCACCAGAGATCCGGCGTCAAGAGCTTCACCGCCTGTCAATCCCTAATGCTTTTATCTTTAAGTAACCAACTCGTAAGGTTTGCCATCGGCTGCTGTTGTCTTTCTTTCCTCCTAATGATCTCTTTTCTCACACGCCGCGGCTGAGTCATCGAGACTATGGTTGAGTTCAGCAGATGGCTTGGTTACACTTGAGGAACAGGTGGAGGATTAATAGGTGCAACTGCTTGGATACGTTGCACCCTATGTATTTCCTTTCTAGTCGGGTAAGACCATGGTGAGGGGGGCATCAGCTCTATAATATCCAGATCGACTATGGATGCATTCTCACTGGGTGGATCCATTGTCTCCTGGGTTTTCTGAGTATCGGCCACATTTTCATTTGACTGCATGAGCACCCCTTGCTTAAGTAAGTCTTCGTGGATTCGACCACAAAACTTCAGCAAGATCTTAACAGCAAAGTTCAAGTCATCATTGTTGTCGGGGACACTCGATTTGACTGATCACTTGGAAAAGTTCAAATTCCCATTTGCTCCTTCAGCGGGAGCAGAATCATCGACAGGCTGAGGCTTAGGCTCAAAGCACAAATTGGGGGAAGTAGAGAGGCGGGATTGGTGATGGATTATGGGGCAGGAAGATGGAGTCACGTTCTCTACATCGTCCAAGCCCCCCGCCGCTAACGCACCTTCCACCTTCTGGCGTGGGCTTTCTAGTGGGTGGGAGGCATCACGGATGGAGTAACATAGCTCTAGGAGAATTGTTATCAATGTCCCCAGGGGGGATACTGTTATTAGCCTGTCTTGCTGCCTCTGGGGTGTTCTGCGGCTCTGTCTGGGTCATTGCCACTGCAATTTTCTCTCGAGACTTCCCCCTTTGTCCCTCCTGGTGGAATCGAGCGGTGATTCTCTGGCTTTTCACTGGAGCATCAACATTGGCCCCTCCCTCGCTCTCACCATCTCGCGGCGATCCGCTCGCCTATGCCACCCTTCCAGATATTCTTTTGTAGCCGTTGGTTTAGCCATATGGCTTCACTTTGCATAGGTTATTTACTTGGGATTTAGCTGGAGGCTTTCTGGGCATGATCACTCCCAACCCAGACTTTTTCCCGTCTGATATGGAGTGGTCACAAGTTACCAAAGTTAATAAGCAAAGGCAGTGGATGCCAAGCAGATTTGGAGACAGGCGTCATCGCTGAGGTGACTTACCCTGAAATTCAGCAGCTTCCAGCCCGCAGTCCCACCGAGCTCTCGCCAGACCATGCCAGACCACTTTGCAACCACTTGTCACCTGCACGGCGCTCGCGCTCTCTGGTGGTTTTTAACTGCTTCTTTGATACACACTGCTGGTAAGCATCTCCTCCTCCTCCTCCTCAATAAACACTGTAGAAACACTGCAGCTCAGTCTATTGGTCCTGACCGCGCCAGACCACTTTGCAACCACTTGTCACCCGCATTATAAAACTCAGACCAACTAACCGGACAGACTCAAAGAATATGACAAAGTACTACTTTATTCTCAATTTAATAAAGCAGAGTCAACTGGCAGACATTGGACTGATGCTTGCACACTTGCACACAAACTTGATTGCACAGAGGTCTAATACCCCAATATGCATCATCTATGACACCATGCTACGTGGCAAACCGTACAAATTATTAGAATAAGGTAAAGTGGCGTAAGTGTGGACAGCAGAAGAGCTCGGGTACTAAATATTGACTGTAATAATCAATAGGTTGAATAGCTGCACACTTATGAGAGTAGAGATTAACCCTCTAAATCCCTCCTCATTAGAGATACATACAAATACACTTTCAAGGTTGTGCACTAGTCCCTTCAATGATTCGAACACTCAAACTATTCATGATTTTCTAGTCCAAGATTGTTTTGGTTGCAATTTATTAATTATTTGACGGTTCACTGTTGCCGACACGTGTTTCGACCTTCTGGTCATTTTGAAGGCTTTAGTATATGCAGTCAATTCACATGATTAATTTTTAAAATTAAATAATTATACCAAATACAATCATAAAACAATAATAGAAACCAACAAATATAAGTTCATTGACATTACCTTTTCGTATCCAAATTGCAGCAATTCACTGACGTTCAGAAGAGTTTGGGAAATCGAAGCAAGTCAAAATAAACAAATTATTCAAACACAAAGAATGACAAGATCCGGATATCAAAAACAAACATTGAAAACCCCAAACAGAACTTAATAATTAACTTATCGGAAATGGTGTTCTAACACCAGCAGAAGAATCTGTACTCAACAGAAGTTTCTTGTTTGCCCCAACAACCAAAGCTGACTTAATTGATTTTCAGATTGACCTTTACAAGTTGACCAAATTCTTTTATCACCAAGTACGTACTTTTGAAAGACTTGAACAGGCTACACCATCAAGTAGTTTAACAATCTCAGATACAGAAAACACACATCGCCTCTTATCTTTACAAAATTACTTAGAAAAACACAGGACCTATAGAGTTTCACACTGAGTCAATCAGGTTAACACGGTAGGCTTTATTGTAGTTTCCACGTAGCACACAAAAGACCCCCAACCTTTCCAGCAGCTTTCCCAAGCCACCTGCCTCCCCTCAAGCATGAACACTCTTATCCAGAACCAGTTGACCTCATAAGCCCCCAACATTCTACACATCACTGTAATGTTTACAAAGGCTCTACACAACACATCCCCTTCCCTTAACAAAATAAAAATAAATATTTATCACTACTAACTTTGCATAAAAAAGGTTGTACAATCCCTAATAACACACTTGAGGTTAAGGCGAAAAGAGAGAAAAGCAAGAAAAAAAATATCAAAAAAAGAGCTTATTGTACTCTTTTCTCATTTTACACAACATAGCACATAGTAGAATTGTACTCATATGATACACAACATATCAGATTCAATAACACCAATAACACTTATCTCCATATCATCAACCTCAACTCACCTTACCCACTTTAGCAATTCTCAACATGTTCCACACCTGACCTCTCTCCAACCTAACGGCTCCTTTGATCACTTGCACCACCCACACTGGTTCCGAATACAACAGATCCCCTTTTCTCGATACCACACCCTTCCTCACCCGCACCATGTCACCAACCTCTACCACATTTACTTTCCTTGGAAACTTTTCATTCGTTTTTCTTACCCACCGCTCTTTCCGTTCATCCATTCTTTTCCTGATCTCCTCCACAACACCACCCGTTTCTCTTGCCCTCCCCAACCATGCAGGAGACAACACAGTATTAGGGTTCCTACCTCTCATGAGTTCAAAAGCACTGACCCCCGTTTCCACATGGGGAGCCATGCGCAAGGCATACAAACGTTCCTTCATGGCCACCTATATGTCACTTTATAAAACACAGATGAAAGGGTCGAGAGAACAAAACTAAATAAAGAGCTTCACCTCTGCTGCTAATTCAAAACATTCGCACATCAAAAGTGCAGGAAGAAAACACCTCAATTTTAAACAAAACTCATTTTTATATAGTTTTTGATATCTATTATCTCTGTAGTTTAGATATAGTACTGAACATCATTAATTACGAAAAAACAAGCAACCAAAGTCTGCATAATAATACAAAATAGAGTCAAGTTGGTTCTCTTGCAAAACATTCTATACAATGGACATAGTGCAGTTTCTACTGTCGCTACCCCAGGGGGACGACAGGGGTCAAGATCTGATAGACAAGTGAAAAACAAGTATATAATACATGCATTAGTGTAAAACAGTCAACATTGGTAACGCTGTGTCTGGAGGAAAAATATGTCTACACCCGGTGTTTCGGCCCTATAAATCGGGGCTGTGGTAAGTCAGTTTCTTCTGGGGCCTTCGTCTGGACGGAGCAAGACTATGTAGTCTAAATGTTCAGAGGTGCTATGGAGACAGGAATGAAGCCATAGGCGTAAGGGTGGAAATTCAGAGGCCAATGGTGCCTTTTGGTAGGGGTCACAGAGGGCGCCTATATTAAGGAAGCCGCGGAGTAGACTTAATAGTATTCTGCGGCGTAGTTTTCATAGATGTGCCCTATCTTGTGGTAGCCGCGGAGCAGAATTGTTGATGGCTTTCATGTGTATCGACATAAACTCGAGGACGTGCCCTAGTGTGGACGAACGCGTACTAGCCCCGGTAGCCGATTGGATCGGTTGGAACGTGCCTCAATGATCTAATGTGGACACGGGGAGCACGAGGTAACCCCTGGGTTACTGTGCTAGTGAGCGGTGCTGCTGTCCACACACCTCGCACTCCCCTCGCATTCATCCACACTAGGGCATGTCCTCGAGTTAATGTCGATACATATGAAAGCGATCAACAATTCTGCTCCGCGGCTACCACAAGATAGGGCACATCTGTGAAAACTATGCCGCAGAATACTATTAAGTCTACTACGCGGCTGCCCTTGTGCAAGAGAACCAACTTGCCTCTGTTTTGTCTTATTATGCAAACTTTGGTTGCTTGTTTTTTCGTAATTAATGATGTTCAGTACTATATCTAAACTACAGAGATAATAGATATCAAAAACTATATAAAAAGGAGTTTTGTTTAAAATTGAGGTGTTTTATTCCTGCACTTTGATGTGCGAATGTTTTGAATGAGCAGCAGAGATGAAGCTCTTTATTTAGTTTTGTTCTCTCGACCCTTTCATTTGTGTTTTATAAACTAATACCCTCCTGGGCAGAATAGGGTTGAACCTCCAGGAGCCCTTTCTTATACTACACCACCTTTCTGTCACTGCCACATGCCCCAGCCAACCTAAAAGCATCCATGATGCTGCGATTAAGTCTCTCGACCATTCCATTGCTCTGGGGCTGATACAACGTGTTACATTTGTATTTTACCCCACCTTTCTCCAGATATTCTCTGAACATACCTCCAACAAACTGTGGACCATTATCTCTAAGTATGGTTCTAGGTAACCCCTCCCTCTCAAATATGGTCTGGAGAAATTGTACCATACTTTGACCCGTCACATCCCTTACCACCTTGAACTCACTCCATCGCGAAAAGGTATCCATCAACACAACCACAAATCTTCCACGTCCACACCCCAACTCCATTGGGCCAAGGATATCCATAGCCAAATCCTGCCAGACACCGTCCCGGTACTTCTACTTTAGTCATCGACTGCAATCTAGCCTGAACATTTTTCCACGTCCTAACACACTCTTCACACCTTCCAACAACCCTTTCCACATCCCAATCAAAACCTGGCCACCAGTAATCCACCTTTATTATTTCTTTGGTTTTAAAAATCCCAATATGACCTTGGTGTCCTATCTCAATCAATCTACTCCTCAATCCATTTGGTACCACTAGCCTATCCCAATGATACACCAGTCCTCTCTTCAAACTCAACTCCAATCTCACTTCCCACAACGCCCTATCCTCACCACTTAACAATCCCACGCCGCCCTTTCTTCACCACATAACAATCCTTTTTCCGGCCATCCATCCCACACAAATCCAACAATCATTCTCCACATTTTGTCGCTTTCCAGTGCCATTACCCATCCTTCCTTCCTTGGATATCACTTCTTCATTGGTGACAAACACCATATCCACAGTATTCTCACTTATCCTATCTATGTCCTTGGTTTTGTCATCTGCTTTTAACCTCGAAACATGAACCGCCTGAACATTATCTTTGCCAGGTATCACTTCGATTTTGAATTTATGACATTGCAGTCTAGTCACCCAGCCAGCGACTCTCCTCAATACCTTGTCCAACTCTTTCCTTTAAAAGATTGCTTCAAGTGGTTTGTGATCCGTCCGTAGCATAAACTCCTTACCCCACAAAATATTTCTCAACTTTTCGATGCCCCAATGACAAGCCAGGGCCTCCTTTTCGAGCACCGAATAATTTTGTTCAGCACCCCTCAACATTCTAGAGGCATGGGTTACCACAACTTCCCTCCCATCAATATCTATCTGTGACAAAACAACACCTATACCGGAATCACTAGCATCCACAGCCAGTATGGTTTCCTTGCTCATATCAAACATGGCTAATGCCTTAGACATGTCAATTTTCCTCTTTATCTCACAAAATTCTTTCTCTCACTCATCATCCCATTCAAAGTCCACCCCTTTCTTTAGTAGAGACCTCAATTTCCTCACTCCATCAACATAATTCTCTACGAACCTATGGTAGAACTCTATTGTCCCAAGAAAAGATCTCAATTCGGCTTTATCTTGTGGAGATTGAATTCTCTTGATTCCTTCAACCAACTTTCTTTTTGGCTTTAGCCCTTCTTCAGAGATTTGGTGGCCCAAATACTCCACCACCTTAGTAGCAAATACACACTTCTCCCCACGCAGTGTTATTTCATGTTCCTTGAAGACCCGCAACTCCTTTTCCACATTTCTTTCAAGTTCATCCTCACTTTAACCACATATTAAGACGTCATCTTGGAAACACCAGACCTGATCCATCCCCCTTAGTATTTTATCCATTACTTTCTGGAATACAGATGAGGCAGACATTAAACCAAAAGGCATGCGATAGGAACTGAAATATACCATCATATGTAATAAATGCAGTGATTTTTCTTGATTCTCGATACAAATCAACTTAATGGTAAGCGCTTTCCATATCCAATTTAGTAAAAAACTTGGTGTTTCCAATACGACTCAACAATTCCCCCATATTGGGTAAGGGATGGCGATCAGCTATCACACACTTGTTTAGTTCTCTTAGGTCTACCCAAACCCTCAATTCACCACTGGGTTTCTTTACCCCCACCAAAGGCGAAACCCATTCTACTGCATTGGCTGGTTCAATTATTCCAGCACTCTTCAATTTTTCAAGTTCCTTATGCACAGCATTTCGCATGGAAACAGGGACCGATCTTAGTTTAGCACACACTGGTACACTCTCATTTTTCAGCACAATCTTGTAAACCCTTCCTTTTAGACAACCTACGTTGTTAGTGAACACTTGGGGAAATGTTTCAATCAAACTCACTTTACTTCCCACATGAAGGACTTGTTCCTCCATGTTCGGATCCAATCTTATGCCTAAACCTCTTTGCTGCCTCCATCCCAAAAGCGTTTCCCCTCTCTTTGTAACATATATCTTTCCATGAGTTACCCTACCTTTGAACATCAATGTAATTTTAGAGCAAGAGTCCGTCATCATTCTTACTGATCGCCCATTAACATCAATCCATGCAATGGGATGTTCACAATCATCTTCCTCCCTGCATTTCACCATGTGGACCGTAACTATCTAAACTTCATCATCATCATCATCATCATCAGATGAAGCTCTGTTACTTTCCTCAACATACATCACTTTCCTGCCATCGCCTATAGTATAATTTTCACAGCAATTTTCAAAGTGTCCCCACTTTTTACATTTTCCACAAATTGTTCACCTTCCTGGGCATATTGGAGAGGTAGATAAATGCCTTGGACTGCCATTTCAGAAGCATAACCGCTCCTCCCTCTTTGGGCCTTTTACCACAACTTCTCTTTGCATTATTTTATTACCACCCCTCTCATGTCCAGTTTCATTTCCTTTCACACCTTTATCCTTAGATTTCTTCTTATTTTTACGGAAATCTTTCTTTTGATCTACCACTCTCAACACCTCACCTACAGGAGGTTTTACCTCCTTGACTGCTAGATTAGCAACACACTGGAGGGTATGTTGCACCCTCTTTGCTATTCCTATGACTTCTTCGAGATCTGGGTCATCTTTCAACCATATCTCTTCACGGATCCTGTCATTGGAGCAATGGAGCATAAACTGATCTCGAATATGCTCATCTAATTTTGCCCCACATTTACAATTCAGAGACAAATGTCTTAAAGCAGTTATAAATTCTTCCACAGATTCCCTTCCTGTTGTGCCCTCATACCAAAATGGTAGTGCTCTAGAACCGTACTAATTTTGGTTTCAAAATGCTTATCCAATTTCAACAAAGCCGTATCGAAATCATTTCCACCACCCTCAACATCTAGTTCTGGTAGTGTCTCAAAGATTCTCTGACTCTCATAACCTATGAAGTGCATTAGCATAGACACTTTGTGCTCTGTAGACATGCCATTTCCACACGCTGCCTTCATGTAGTGTAGAAAGCCCTTCTTCCAGGGACCCCATTTTATTTTAGGATGTCCCGGTGTTGGCCTAAACATTTGAGGGCCTGTAACCCCTGCCATTGCCATGATGGGAGCCTACGCCCCAGAGGCGTCTGCAGTACTGGTTAGCAAATTATGAAGACCAGCTGAAGTGATACAATACTCCTAGCTGTACAATACTATCAGCAGAACTGTTAAAGCTGTCAGCAGATACCCCCACTGGGTATAATCTTATATTCCATGTTGTAATTGAGTGTGTGGCAAAGAAAGAAAATGCGTGACAGTCTGCAGCCTCTTCTTTCTTTCAACTGTGGCCGTTCGTTTCGGATGCTTTTCGGACAGTGTCACAGAGTGCTGTCACATGACCCCTGCGTTGCGTTAGGTCCTTTACTCCACCTACAGATCCTGTGACACACGGGTCCTTGCGGTCCACAAACCAAATGTGGGACAGCTTGCAACTTTGGCGGGCAGGGTCCCGGAGCACACCAGTGGACTGCAGTACGCGGACAATGTCAGCGCAGCTCCAGCGTGTGCCTGCAGACACCCGATGGGCCAGTCAGCCTCGCGCGGCCACTGCACGGTCGCTCCTCCTCAACGGCTGGGCCCAAAATCAGGTGGTTCCAGTCCTTCGCACCTACCAGAGCAGCGCCAAGGAATACAGTGAGGGCGGTGTGGATGTCTGCTAGGCCCTTCTCCAGGCGCTGATGCGAGGGCGGGGAAGTCAAACCTGCAATCACGAAGGCTGGGGGTCTTAGATTTCGGGTTCCTCGTTGTCAATATAGAGTTCCACACTGAGTCAATCAGGGAAACACGGTAGGCTTTATTGTAGTTTCCACGTAGCACACAAAAGACCCCCAACCTTTCCCTCAGCTTTCCCAAGCCAACTGCCTCCCCTCAAGCATAAACACTCTTATCCAGAACCAGTTGACATCATAAGCCCCCCACATTCTACACATCACTGTAATGTTTACAAACGCTTCACACAACAGGACCAGATTTGTGAGGAATTATGCATAAATCTTAAGAACATAGAAATGGAAGAACTTAAACCCAGGTCTAAATTTAGTCCACCAATAACTACTGAAAGTGTCATAGAAACATTTCATAAAGCAGAGGTTGATGATATTCATCAGTACATGGATAGAACTAAATCTAATTACAGGAGACACAATCTTGACTTTGAAGAAAACCTAGCCTTACGAGGTATAGCAAGCACTGAAACTTTGCTAATAAAAGACGCATACAAAGGTGGAGCTGTTGTGATTCTAAATAGAAATTACTACATTCAAATGGGACTTTTACAGCTAGCCACACCTGGATGTTACAGAAAATTAACATCCAACCCTACTAAGACAGTAGTGAAAGAAATGACATAACTTATTTTCAAATGGCATATCAAAGGTGGATGATGAGAGAGCATTTATCAAGATCCTTTTATGCCTACAATCTATTTTCTCCCCAAAATGCATAAAAAATATGGTAAATTACCAGAAGTTAGACCAATAGTCAACGCAATTGGCTCGGCCACGGAAGGCTTATCTTCATACATAGGCACACTAATTAAACAACAAGTGGATCAACCAGCCTCTTATATCAGAGCTTTGATCCATGTCTTGCAGATTTTAACCACTATTAATTGGGAACCGGATTATGTATTAGCAACTCTGGATGTGAAACTATTATACACCTCAATAGTCCATTGTTTGGCAAAAAGAGTGATCAATTTCACTTATACACAATTCTCTGCATCTAACAGACAACACATAGAAATGTTGAAGGAATTTTTACAATTCACATTGAACAATAAATATTTTCTATTTGGCCAGAATTACTATCTCTAGACTAAGGGGGTAGTGATTGGTGCGAAATATGCTCCTTCGCTAGCAAACCTATTCATGGGACCATATGAACACACCCATGTTCTAACTCATTTTGACTACTAACACCAAATCATCATGTGGAAACATTTCCAGGAATAATTAGCGCGGCGCAAGTGGCCAAAAACGTGCGAATCGCAGTGGAATAGCGAAAATCGCAGTGCAAGTGCGAAAATCGCACTAAAAGCAGCGCACATCGATTCATGGAAGGCCGTGCGCGAGAAAACCATCGGATGTGCGATAATAAAGTGCGCGGCGCACGTTGGCGCACAGGCCATCTAACTGCGTGCGCCAGGTCACAGCGAAAATCGCACAGGCCACAGCGAAAATCGCACATAGCGCGGCGCACGCTACAAAAGTAGGCGTAACACGGGGCGTAACACTTGGAATGGGGAACAACTTGCCAAAATGTGGGCGTCACGGGGGAATTACAGGGTACAAGTGCGCGGAACGCCCACACGCTCGCCTACAACACGTATTCATGGAATAGAATAGGGCAAAAAAGCGCACGCTCAAACCAGCGCACAGGCACAAACACGACCGCCACAAGAAAGCAGGCGGTAGCGTCTCTGCGCCTGGAAGAAATGTGCGCCAAAAGGTGCGCCAACAAATAGCACCTATATACTGCCATGATGAATGTCCCATACTGTGGACCTCCAGGACAAATGACGTGCAAAGGGGTACCCACAAACACGGACACCCGCTGACAAAAAATACGTGTGCGTGTATACCGGGGTGCGCGGGAAGTCTCACACGCGAATTGGCAGGGCATGTGAATTCCAGGGGTTTGCGGGAAGTTCCACACGTGATTTGGCCGGGTACGTGGATTTCAGGGGTGCGTGGGAAGTTCCACACGCGATTTGTCGGGATACGTGGATTTCAGTGGTGCGCGGGAAGTTCCACACGCGATTTGGCCGGGTACGTGGATTTCAGGGGTGCGCGGGAAGTTCCACACGCGATTTGTCAGGGTACGTGGATTTCAGGGGTGCGCGGGAAGTTCCACACGCGATTTGGCCGTGTACGTGGATTTCAGGGGTGCGCGGGAAGTCCCACACGCGATTTGGCCGGGTACGTGGATTTCAGGGGTGCGCGGGAAGTTCCACACGCGATTTGTCATGGTACGTGGATTTCAGTGGTGCGCGGGAAGTTCCACACGCGGTTTGGCCGTGTACGTGGATTTCAGGGGTGCGCGGGAAGTACCACACGCGATTTGGCCGGGTACGTGGATTTCAGGGGTGCGCGGGAAGTTCCACACGCGATTTGTCAGGGTACATGGATTTCAGGGGTGCGCGGGAAGTTCCACACGCGATTTGGCCGTGTACGTGGATTTCAGGGGTGCGCGGGAAGTCCCACACGCGATTTGGCTGTGTGCTCCCAGGTATTCCCTGTACACCCTCCACGGCCCCTGCAGGCAGCACACACCACAGGGGACTACCCTGCACACCTGCTCATGTCACCCAGCACCCCCACCCCCCAGCATCCAGGGGCACCCTCCACCAGGCCCCCACTCATGGCCCCTATCACCCCCACCCCCCCGCCCCCCCGCCACCAGGGGCAGCCTCCACCAGGCACCCACTCATGTCTCCCACCACCCCCATCCCCCAGCAGTGCAGGGGCACCCTCCACCAGGCCCCCACTCATGTCTCCCACCACCCCCACCCCCCAGCCACCAGGGGCAGCCTCCACCAGGCCCCCACCCATGTCTCCCACCACCCCCACCCCCCAGCAGTGCAGGGGCACCCTCCACCAGGCCCCCACTCATGTCTCCCACCACCCCCACCCCCCAGCCACCATGGGCAGCCCCCACCAGGCCCCCACTCATGTCCCCCTGCCACCCCCACCCCCCAGCCACCATGGGCAGCCCCCACCAGGCCCCCACTCATCTCCCCTATCACCCCCACCCCCCAGCAGTGCAGGGGCACCCTCCACCAGGCCCCCACTCATGTCCCCCTGCACCCCCACCCCCCAGCATCCAGGGGCACCCTCCACCAGGCCCCCACTCATGGCCCCTATCACCCCCACCCCCCTGCCACCAGGGGCAGCCTCCACCAGGCACCCACTCATGTCTCCCACCACCCCCACCCCCCAGCAGTGCAGGGGCACCCTCCACCAGGCCCCCACTCATGTCTCCCACCACCCCCACCCCCCAGCACTGCAGGGGCACCCTCCACCAGGCCCCCACTCATGTCTCCCACCACCCCCACCCCCCAGCCACCAGGGGCACCCTCCACCAGGCCCCCACTCATGTCTCCCACCACCCCCACCCCCCAGCAGTGCAGGGGCACCCTCCACCAGGCCCCCACTCATGTCTCCCACCCCCCCCACCCCCCAGCCACCAGGGGCACCCTCCACCAGGCCCCCACTCATGTCTCCCACCCACCCCCACCCCCCAGCCACCATGGGCAGCCCCCACCAGGCCCCCACTCATGTCCCCCTGCCACCCCCACCCCCCAGCCACCATGGGCAGCCCCCACCAGGCCCCCACTCATGTCTCCCACACAGCCCCACCCCCCAGCATCCAGGGGCCCCCTCCACCAGGCCCCCACTCATGTCCCCCTGCACCCCCACCCCCCAGCATCCAGGGGCACCCTCCACCAGGCCCCCACTCATGTCTCCCACCACCCCCACCCCCCAGCACTGCAGGGGCACCCTCCACCAGGCCCCCACTCATGTCTCCCACCACCCCCACCCCCCAGCAGAGCAGGGGCACCCTCCACCAGGCCCCCACTCATGTCTCCCACCACCCCCACCCCCCAGCCACCAGGGGCAGTCTCCACCAGGCCCCCACTCATGTCTCCCACCACCCCCACCCCCCAGCAGTGCAGGGGCAGCCTCCACCAGGCCCCCACTCATGTCTCCCACCACCCCAACCCCCCAGCACTGCAGGGGCACCCTCCACCAGGCCCCCACTCATGGCCCCTATCACCCCCACCCCCCTGCCACCAGGGGCAGCCTCCACCAGGCACCCACTCATGTCTCCCACCACCCCCCCCCCCTAGCCGTGCAGGGGCACCCTCCACCAGGCCCCCACTCATGTCTCCCACCACCCCCATCCCCCAGCCACCAGGGGCACCCTCCACCAGGCCCCCACTCATGTCTCCCACCCACCCCCACCCCCCAGCCACCATGGGCAGCCCCCACCAGGCCCCCACTCATGTCCCCCTGCCACCCCCACCCCCCAGCCACCATGGGCAGCCCCCACCAGGCCCCCACTCATGTCTCCCACACAGCCCCACCCCCCAGCACTGCAGGGGCACCCTCCACCAGGCCCCCACTCATGTCTCCCACCACCCCCACCCCCCAGCCACCAGGGGCACCCTCCACCAGGCCCCCACTCATGTCTCCCTGCACCCCCACCCCCCAGCATCCAGGGGCACCCTCCACCAGGCCCCCACCCATGTCTCCCACCACCCCCACCCCCCAGCCACCATGGGCAGCCCCCACCAGGCCCCCACTCATGTCCCCCTGCCACCCCCACCCCCCAGCCACCATGGGCAGCCCCCACCAGGCCCCCACTCATGTCTCCCACACAGCCCCACCCCCCAGCATCCAGGGGCACCCTCCACCAGGCCCCCACTCATGTCCCCCTGCACCCCCACCCCCCAGCATCCAGGGGCACCCTCCACCAGGCCCCCACTCATGTCTCCCACCACCCCCACCCCCCAGCACTGCAGGGGCACCCTCCACCAGGCCCCCACTCATGTCTCCCACCACCCCCACCCCCCAGCAGAGCAGGGGCACCCTCCACCAGGCCCCCACTCATGTCTCCCACCACCCCCACCCCCCAGCCACCAGGGGCAGCCTCCACCAGGCCCCCACTCATGTCTCCCACCCACCCCCACCCCCCAGCCACCATGGGCAGCCCCCACCAGGCCCCCACTCATGTCTCCCACCACCCCCACCCCCCAGCCACCAGGGGCAGCCTCCACCAGGCCCCCACTCATGTCTCCCACCAGCCCCACCACCCAGCCACCAGGGGCACCCTCCACCAGGCCCCCACCCATGTCTCCCACCACCCCCACCCCCCAGCCACCATGGGCAGCCCCCACCAGGCCCCCACTCATGTCCCCCTGTCACCCCCACCCCCCAGCCACCATGGGCAGCCCCCACCAGGCCCCCACTCATGTCCCCCTGCCACCCCCACCCCCCAGCCACCATGGGCAGCCCCCACCAGGCCCCCACTCATGTCTCCCACACAGCCCCACCCCCCAGCCACCATGGGCAGCCCCCACCAGGCCCCCACACATGTCCCCCTATCACCCCACCCCCCAGCAGTGCAGGGGCACCCTCCACCAGGCCCCCACTCATGTCCCCCTGCACCCCCACCCCCCAGCATCCAGGGGCACCCTCCACCAGGCCCCCACTCATGGCCCCTATCACCCCCACCCCCCTGCCACCAGGGGCAGCCTCCACCAGGCACCCACTCATGTCTCCCACCACCCCCACCCCCCAGCAGTGCAGGGGCACCCTCCACCAGGCCCCCACTCATGTCTCCCACCACCCCACCCCCCAGCACTGCAGGGGCACCCTCCACCAGGCCCCCACTCATGTCTCCCACCACCCCCACCCCCCAGCCACCAGGGGCACCCTCCACCAGGCCCCCACTCATGTCTCCCACCACCCCCACCCCCCAGCAGTGCAGGGGCACCCTCCACCAGGCCCCCACTCATGTCTCCCACCACCCCCACCCCCCAGCCACCAGGGGCACCCTCCACCAGGCCCCCACTCATGTCCCCCTGCACCCAGGTCCTCACAATCACCAACCATGTGCGTAATGGTCAGCCTCCACAGCCAAAAGGCCCTACCAAGTAACCCATTCACCCACATGGAAATGAAAATTACATGTTACACCCCCAACGTACATAAAGCAAATGAACCCATGTCTGTCACACACAATGGTTGCAAATGAATTTGAAAACACCCAACATGACATGCATGAAACCAATGAGATGATACCACACAGTGAAGTATGAAAACAAAAATGTATTTAAAAAATATGAATGCAAATGAAATGAAACCAACTACAATGCCAATGAAAAAAAGAAAAGGTGCATGTCCGTCCCAAAAAATGAAAAACACAAAATCCAAAACAAATGTACTTCAAAGTCACATTAAAAATGAAATCAATCCGACAGAAAAAAAATTAAATCCAAACACCATTGCTCCATGGAGAAGAAAAAATAAAATTAAAAAATAAAACAATCCAATGAAGAACTATGTACACAATATCCAAGGGTCCATGAGCCCAACTGAACAAAGGAAACATACTAAAAACCCTAACAAAAAAGCAACTATATACAAAAAGTGGAGCTGTGTCCGTCGACTCCAAATCATAAGAATAAACAAAGGAAACCTAAATCTAAAGAACTATATACAAAGGCGGCGGGCAAGTCCAGCGGCTCACTCCGTAGTGTTCCGGGCCAGGGCATCATCAAACTCCTCGTCTATGTCCCGGAGGCGGTCCTGTTCCATGGCCCTGAGGGTCCGCAGGGACGACGCCATCTGCTCCTCCAACCCCCTGCGGATTGCCTCGAGGCACTCGGCCCGCCTCAGGGCCCTCCGCATGGAGTTCTCCGCCCTGACCATCGTGAGCCGCTCCTCTTCCGCCCGCCGCCGCTCCGGACCTATCTGCTGGCCCAACCGCAGCCACACGGAAGACACTTCCTGTCCTGGGTCCTCCTGCCCTCCGGCCAATGCCTGCCCCTCCGATGTTGAAGGCCCCGAGCCATGATGCCTCCCACGTTGACTCTGCTGCTGCCTCCGACGCAACTGCCTCTGCCAGCACGACGGCATCCAGGCTGATGGAATCCACCGACGCCGTCGTGCACGTGCCCTGCCTGATGATGCTGGCACATCCTCCATCTGCTGGGGTACAGTTGCTGTGGTGTCCACCCCTGCTTGACCTCCGACTCCCGACTGTGGCAGGGATGGGATCCCCACCGAGCTGGCTGCATAGGTCAGGGCAGGTCCACAGGGGGCCCTGGTGGCATCTGGGCCGGAAGACGGCAAGGAGAACGACTGGCGTATAGCCTCCACAGAGGAGGAGAGGGCCGCCAGATTGGCCGACACATGCAGGAAACCCCCGAACATGGAAGATCCCAATTGGGCCACGTCGGCACGGTGCTCTTCGTGATGATGTGCGTGCTCCTCCCGGGAATCACGCACGTCATCACGAATTGCACCCGCGCGCATCGCAACCCCAATCAGGACCGTCTCCATACGGACACGGGTCCCCTCGTCCGCAGGTGGAGGGGAGTCAGGTGACATGGACATCCCCTCTACCTGCGGACGGGCCTGGGACGGGGCAACCCTGCTGGTGCATGGTGGTGCACTCACAGGGTAAGGGACAGCGACATGCACAGGCCCCTCCACTGTGACCTGTGCTGCCTCCTGCCCCTGGACTGCACCACTTGCACCAGCAGGGATGCCCCCACCAGGCCCCATGTGTGCCCCTGTGGCGGCCTCCTCCTCCTCTGTGGAAACCACCAACCTGGATGGCTCCTCACCGTCTTCCACCGTAGCAGGCCCCTGTGGGGGCTCACCCACCCCTTCCGCTGCAGCCGTGGGGGCATCCCCGCCGCCTTGCTCCACAGCGCCGTCTCCGCCCTCTTCTTCACTAGCCGCTGCGTAGAGGGAGACAGAGAACACAAGCATCAGGGTACTGTACAATGGTCCCCTAGACAGGAAGCAATAGCAGATGAGTACCACTGTCAAAGTACACTTCCATCATGTCCCTCCACAACACATGGGTCAGTCCAGGCAAAACACACACAGTAACAGGCATGGTGCATGCCATGGACATTTCCAGACATGTCCAATGGACTCTTGAAACATACAATGATATGCATCATGGGTCATGCCTATCACATGCACACACTTCACCTCAGTCACATCCATCTGGCCCCATACACCCCAAACACAGCGGATACAAGGGTAACTAGGCTGCATCAGTGAATCTGTGCATTGTCACACACATGTGTCATGCATCCATGGCATGCACAAGTCACAGACACGCAGGTCAGGCACACAGACATGGCTACCATATATGTACCTGCCATCAGCACCCATCCCTCACCCCCACCCATGTCCAGGAACAGAGACTGGCATGCCCTCATGTCTAAAATCTGCATAGGGCTCCCCATGTGGCATTTAAACACATGCAACAACCATGTGGTTCACACATCACTGGTCGCACATGCATTACCATGATGTCCCTGCACACATACATGCATACATGGCCTATGTCACACATACAGGCAAGTATCAGACAACCAGCACACCGCAACATGCCCTGTCTCACACAGCAATGCTTGGACACTTACCGCTCAACTCCAGACGGGTCTCCCTCTCAAGGATCTGGGCGTGGAGCGCTGGGCGTACGCATTCCAGGACCCTCATCTGGATGGAACTCATGCGGCCCCGGCCCCCCTCCACGAGGCGCCGGGCCTTCACGAGGGTCCTGGACCTCAAGTCCTCCCAGCGCTTCTTGATCTTCTGGACGTCGTGGGTTGCCACCCCCTCCGCGTTGATGGCAACCACACAGTCGGCCCAGATCCTCTCCCGTCCTTCCTTGCTGGCGCGGGACGATCCAAAGAGGGCATCATACTGCCCCAGGACATGCTCCACCAGGACACCAACTTCGGTGGCAGTGAAGCTGGTGCCCCTCTGCCCCTCTGGCCTGGGGTTGCCACTGGTGCCAGATGTGGAAGTGCCCGACATGGCAACCCCAGAGGCAGGTGTGGGTGGGCAACTGGGTCCTGGGGCTGGGCTGTGGAGCGATGTAATCCCAGTCGGGAGTCTTCAGTTCCAGCAGGGGTGGACACAGAAACTGGACCCCTGCAGATGGCTGATGTGCAGGCACCAAATGGCAGGGCACGGTGGCAGCAGGCAGGCAGGCAGGCAGCAGCAGATGGCACGTGGGAGGCTGCTCGGGGCACTGGGGGGCAGTAATTCGGCCTTCTGGGCAGGAGCGTGGTCTGCCGTGTGTTTTCGCGTGGCCAGCTTGATACGGAGTGATTTGGCACGTGAAAATCCTGCACATCAGCGTGAAATTCGAGGAAAGGCCCTTAGCGCGTAAGCGCGCCAGCACGCATACGCGATTCTATTGGACCAAAGGCCCTCAGCTCGTAAGCGCGTCTGTGACGTGACCCGCATGGGTGTTTCCCACACAGCACGTGATGACAGAGCACACGTGGAAAGACTGCACGTCAGAGTGTCATCGCGTGTAATTGGACAGCACGTCAGAGTGTCATCGCGTGTAATTGGACAAAAGTGCGCGTACATGCAATTGGCCTATGTACGTGTATATCAGGGGTGCGCGGGCACTTACACACGCAAGTACGTCAGCGCACCTGTATCCCGGGGTGCGCGGGAATTTCCACACGCTATTGGACTGGGTACTGGATTTCAGGGGTGCGCGGGTCACACGCTCGCCTACAACACGCGCAACGCATAAATTTGCGCGCTAACAAAATAACAAGCTCAGACCCAGGATGAACATACCGTTCCTAGCAGCAGTGGGCGTGGGCTACCAAAGGAGGAGGAGGAGGATAGTCAGGGCCAGAATATTCACACCCAGAACCAGCCTTTTCGGGA
Source organism: Ambystoma mexicanum (assembly GCF_040938575.1). Taxonomy (NCBI): domain Eukaryota; kingdom Metazoa; phylum Chordata; class Amphibia; order Caudata; family Ambystomatidae; genus Ambystoma; species Ambystoma mexicanum. The sequence continues at coordinate 97,867,500 of NC_090927.1, read as the reverse complement.
TGCCTGATGACCAGGTGTATGGGAGGTACAGGTTTCCACCACACATAATACTGGACCTGGTGAGTGAGTGGGAGGATGACCTCACATCACCCACCCTGTGCTCCCAAGCACTCAGCCCCCTGGAGAAGGTCCTCAATGTACTGCACTTCTTAGCCACTGGATCATTTCAGCGGACAAGTGCCATAGTGGGTGGGGTATCACAGGCCACCCAGTCACGCTGCCTACACCAGGTCTTGAACATCATCACTGCACGCCCATCAGTCCGCAGGCACAAATACCTGCCCAGAACACCTGCAGAAAGGCATGCTGCCGCCCTGGATTTTAACGGTGTGGCACGATTCCCCAAAGTGCTAGGTGCCATCGACTGCACCCATGTGGCTCTACGTCCCCCCAGGGCATCAGAGCACATCTATAGGAACCGCAAGCACTGGCATTCCATCAACGTGCAGGTAGTATGTAATGCCAAGGGAATCATCACCTCAGTATATGCCAACTATCCCGGCTCCACCCACGACAGCTTCATTTACCGAATGTCCACCCTAAGCCGGGACCTAGAAGCTGGGCGGCATGGCGATACATGGCTGCTTGGTGAGTATGAATGCCACTGCACATGCATGCATGTCAGATACTGAGCAAGGTCACAACCCCACCAATGATACCAATCACCACCTCCACAGGGGACAGTGCCTACCCTCTCAGCCCCCACATGATGACGCCAATTCGGAACCCCACCACGCCACCCCAGGTAAGATATAACACAGCCCACATTACAACCCGGGGCATAGTGGAGCGCACATTCGGAGTGCTAAAGTCACGCTTTCGCTCCCTTGACCGTTCTGGCGGGCAGCTGTTGTACGCTCCCCCAGTAGTGTGCAGGATCATAGTGGCAGCATGTGTCCTGCACAACGTTGCAACACGCCGGGGCCTGGCCGTGGACATGGTGGTGGCCCCACATCCCCAACCACATGCACAGCCGCTGCGCATGGGAGGGGAAAGGGCACGGGGGAGGCAGCCCGTACACAGCTAGTGGCTAATTACTTCACATAGAAATCACACCCCTGTGGAGTGCACGCTGCCCTGGCACATTCCATCTGACAATCAATGATGACTCAACCTGACACTGATCCTGAATGTCTGGAGAATCAACCGTGAAAACCATATCAGCCTGAGATTGTTCACCTGGCAGTGTTACAATGTGTGCATCCCTACCCACACAGACACCACCAATGCAGTTTTGTGAAGAAACACATTCAAGCAGCTAAAATGAATACCCACTTGCAAAATGCAACAAGAGGACAGTGCCATGTCAGCCAACCCATCCCCACCACCGCCACACGACACACCGTGCCATGTCATGCTATTTGCAGGTAAACAAAGTAATCCCCACAACATGACACTAGTGTCACAATGTACAGTGTCCCTAATTGAAACTTGCAACACCTGAAATGCTCACAGTAATGCAGGACCAACAACAAACTTGAGCAGGTACTACCATTAACATGACATCACAAATGTAATAAATTAGTAGTCTCACCACCTGGAAATGCCTGCACTCCCACCACTACCAACTGTGCAGTGTTGGCGCCATGTAGAGTTGAAGGTGCACTGCTGCCAACATGGACCCCATCTCCAAACTAGAGGGCCTTGTGTAGACATGAGGAAGGGACCTGCAAATTGGGAGGTAGACACAGATGATGAGTTACACATCAATGCAACATGCAGTGTACAACACAACAGCAATATGCACTAGGAATGTATACACAGTATTGACTAGACTACCCACACATGTAGTGGGAGTCCAATGTCACCATGTACGTCAATGTCACTTGGGCACACCCTTTGCAAGCCCATGGAAACGGGAAGCAGGAGGGGTGCGTGTGACTCAAACCCAAGCATCTGAACCAAATACATGACAAGCCTGCATGTGCCCAGCCACAATGCAGCGTATGCCCACAGGAACCACGGAAGGCAACAAATTGTCCCAAAGAAATTGGGAAAAATAAAAATAAAAATAAAAAAAAATAAAAAATGGCTATTGATGGGCCCGGGGGGGTTGGGGAGGCCACCCAGGAGGTCCGAGGACAGGGTGCACTCCAAAACCCACCTGTGTGGATCCTGGGAAAAAAAAACACCTCCATGGGCTCATGGCCCACACGGCTACCCTATTGTGGGAGTATCACTGCTGTCGCTATTATCACCCTGTGCAGCTGCATCCGGAGGTGGTTGCACTATGGGAGGCAGCCCACGCAAGGCCCTAGTCTGCTCCTCCATGGCTGCAAGCATGCGGGTGTGGTAGGTCTCGTTCTGGAGGATGAGTGTGCGGAGGTCCCCATGCAACAACTCACGGGATGCCCGGACCTCCGCCCTCGTTGCCTGCATCTCAGCTGAGAGCGTACGGGTGAGACGCTGCAGCTGCTGTTCTGTCCTTTGGTGTGTTGAAGCCTCAAGCTCAACAAGAGTCGTCCTGAGGTGAAGGAGCTCCTGCCTCAGGGCTTCCCCGTGGCCCTGGGACTCTATGGAGATGGCCTCCTGCAGAGTCGCCAGTGCCGCCCGCCTGTCCCTGTTGGACGCCAACATGTCCTCCCTGTGTGACTGGCAGATGGAGTCGGTTGCCTGCTGTAGTCGCTCCATCAGCCTTTCAGGGGTGACAATGGAAGTGGCCACCCTATCCATGGCCTGAGCCATCATCTCGGATGATGCTGCCTGTTGGGTTGCCATACCGTAAATGGATTGCTCCCATGCGGTATTGCCAGGTGGCGTACGGCCACCACGTCGGCGGGCACCACACCTGTCTGGGGCAAGGCGAACTGCGCCTTGCTGTGCCGGCACTGCCTGAGGCTGCAGGACTGCATTCCCCCTCTGATCTGCTGGCCCAGGAACAGGATCAGATGTCGCGGAGTGTGACCCTGCATCCGTAACCACCAAAGGCGTAGCTGCCAACACTGACATCCCCATTGAGGGTTCTGACCCTCGTGCAGGTGGGTGGGACAGAACAGAATCCCTCCCTGGAACACTCACCTGCGACGGCACGTAGGTCTCATCATCCGAATCAACACCTGAGTACAGCTCGGGGGAGGTGCAGCCAGAGACACCCCTTGAGAGCACGACCTGCAGCACTTGTGGGTTCTCACCCACCACCACACCACGTCCCTCACTGGTGGTTGGTCGGCCCTCGGACCCCTCCTGGGTCTGCACCATCTCCACAACCCCAGCAGTATCAGGTGCGTCTTCCCCTGCAAAGACATAAAAACAAAGAAATGGAAACAGGCATTAGCACCATGGCACACAATGAGGGCTGAGAAGCAAGAGAAGCAGTACTTGATTGACGCATGTCCCACATGACTAAAACCCTCCCATGCATGCACCCTCACTGCGTATGAAGGGGAGGCAAATGGCACACATTGATGACACCAAGATGGAAGATGAACACATTTTCTGCATGATGCCTGGCAGTGGCATCACACATTGGCCTGTGATTGCCAGGTGAAACACACATGCCATCACACAGATGGCATGTACCATTGCTATTGAGTGAAGATGGAGAGGAGGGCAGCACCTATTCATTCAGTCCAGTTCCCGCATGTAATAGCTTTTTTAATTCAAACAGGTCAGATTTTTCACCTGGAACTGCCAGTCCAAAATGGTCCAATTGCACAGGGACATGTGTGAACAAATGACATCCAGGTAACAAAGTCACTCCACTTTACCATAGCCATGTCAGACATGTGACTAGAGGACTGCGAAATGCCTAGTAAAAGTGGTGGAATGCAAACAATCTGACTGAATGAACAGTGAAAAATAAGCAACAATGTTGTGGCAAGGTGACACTTCAAGGGCAACTGGCGTGCAGTTGGGCTAGATGTCTACTGTTGGCAGAAGGGATACTGCTATGGCCAAATGCAGCTGCGCAGGATGTATTGCATGAAGCACATGGCTGACCCATACGACTCAGGCGCACACACACTCACCTGGCACACAAACAGAAGCCCTCACACACACACCATGCACATGGATGACACATGTGCACTCACCGGACAATGCCTCGTAATCAGGCAGATCTCCCATGCCTTGGATCTGTTCCTCCGTGACGTAGATCCCAGCGACTGACTCATGTGGAGTGAGTTCCATGTCTACTATTGGAGACCCACCTCCAGTCACTAGAGTTGCGGCATGACTTGAGGCCAGCTTACTCTTTGCCCTGCGCTTTAGGTCATTCCAGCGCTTATAGCAATCATTGGCTGTGCGCCTCACGATTCCAAGGGCACTTCCGATGTCCGCAACGGTCTGCCAGTGTGCCTGGCGTTGTGCAGGTGTGGTCTTGGATCCTGCAACAATGACCATCTCGTTATCATGTGCGGACACATACTCGACAAGTGCATTCAGTTCGTCATCCGTGAAGCTGGGCTTCCTCGACGGGCCGGACTGTGTAGCCGTGTCTGGGGCATCAGCCTGTGCCGGACGAGCACTCTTCCTCTTCCGCTTGGAAGGTGGTGGTGATCCTGAGTGTCCTGCGCCGCTCTGGACACTAGGGGCAGGAGCCCTGGTGGACTCTGTATCAGGAGTGTGGGATTGCACACTCAGCATGGGAGTTGGTGCAGGCATTGGCTCAAGTGTAATGGTGTCAGGGGGAATGTCAGCAGGATGGACTAGGACCGACACTGTCCTGGCTGGGTGTGTGAGAGCTGGGGTGGATGGAGCCGCAGCTGCCCCTGCAGCCTCTCCGCCCTGCCTACTTGGGGCAGCAGATGACCTTGCTGCCCCAGATGCACGTGGCATAATGACATCAACGTGCACCAGCGCACGTGTTATAGGCCTGCTGACCTGGAAGTCAGCCATGGAGTCAGCCAGGTCTGGTGCCACAATGGGCTGGTCCAACAAGGGCTGAGCATGGATGGTGTCAGCCACATCAGCCTCAACGGGAGGGGGGGGGGGGATTATGGGTGCCCTTGACTGGTCCTCCACACATGGGGGGACAGGCTCACCCTGCAAGTAACGACCACGTCCCCTACCGGATCCACCACGGCCACCACTTGTGGCTCTTCCACCTTTGCCACCCTTACGGAATCCTCGCCTCCCAGCCATGGCACTGATGTTAATGTGCGTATGGGAGTGGCTGTAAACTATTGTCCTGGGCAATTGGGGGTCAAAGGGGTTGGGTACCAGATGGTAATTGTACCCTAGTGCTCTAGCAAGGCTGAATGTAACCCCTGGGGAAAGATGACGGGTCACGCTACGCACAGGAGCCCCAAAAAAGGGAGATGACGTGCACGCAACCCCTCCTAGACCACGTGTGCAGAAAGAAAAACCTGCACTACGCTGTGGCACCCAGTAACACAAGAATGAACGTATGCGTGTCACACGCAGCCTAGAATGACCTCTGAAGGGGTAGGGGACACACGGGACAAGCACAGATGTTAGATACGTGCGTGACTCACCGTCTGCCAGGTAAAAGAGCGTGAAAAAGGAGCGCGTTTGGTTGGCAACACCCCCGCCAAAAGAAGATTTGTACGCTGTCTGAGGAGACAGGACAACAGTAGAAGGGAACACTGTTTGAGGGAACAGGCCCAGGTAAACCAGTAAAAGAGAAAAAGCTGTCAGCGGTAACAGGGAATACGAACTTGAAACGCTGTGAAGTAAATCGCGTGTGAAACGACAAGAAGTACAGAATTCACCCATTCGCTCTCCACGAAAAGCACGTACAAGGAAATGGTGTTCTACACGTACCATTTATACAGGCCCACACGTCCAGCGTCACTTACGCGGCGTGTACGCGCTAGGGCCATTTCCACCAATTACACGCTTTGTCACTGCCGCGTGTATGCGATAGGCCCATTCCCACCAATTACACGCTTTGACACTCGGACGTGTCTTTCATTTTTTTAACACGCAACATTTTCAAACGTGCGCCCAATTCTACGTGCACGTGACTTCATAGACACTCATACGCTGGCGACGCCTTTACGCGCTAAGGGCCTTTGATCCAATGACATCGCATATGCGTGCTGCCGTGCATACGCGCATTGGCCCTTTCCTCGTATTACACGCGGACGTGCATTTTTTCACGCGCGCTGAAAACGTCTGTACGCGTCACGTCACAGGGGCGCTTGCGCTTGAGGGGCCTTCTGTCCAATGAAAATGCGTATGCGTGCAGACGCGCTTACGCGCTAAGGGCCTTTCCTCGAATTACACGCTGACGTGCAGATTTTTCACGTGCCAAATCACTCCGTATCAAGCTGGCCACGCGTATGCACACGGAAGACCACGCTCCTGCCCAGAAGGCCGAACTACTGCCCCCCAGAGCCCCGAGCACGCTCCCACCTGTCATCTGCTGCTGCCTGACTGCCTGCTGCCCACGTGCACTGCCATTTGCTGCCTGCACATCAGCCAGGGGTGCTGTTGCTGTGACCACCCCTGCTGGAACCGAAGACTCCCGACTGGGATTCCATCGCTCCACAGCCCAGCCCCAGGACCCAGTTGCCCACCCACTCCTGCCTCTGGGGTTGTCATGTCGGGGCAAACACCATCTGTGACCACTGACAACCCCCGGCCAGAGAGGCAGAGGGGCACCAGCTTCAGTGCCACCGAAGTTGGTGTCCTGGTGGAGCAAGTCCTGGGGCAGTATGATGCCCTCTTCGGAAGTTCCCGCGCCGACAAGGAAGGACGGACTCGGATCTGGACTGACATCGTGACTGCCATCAACGCGGAGGGGGTGGCAGTCCGCGACTTACAACATGTCAGGAAGCGCTGGGAGGACTTCAGGTCCAGGACCCTGAACAAGGCCCGGCGCCTCTTGAAGGCAGCGGATGCCAAGGGGCGCCGGGGCCACTTGTCGGAAGAACAGATGAGGGTCCTGGAACGCATATCCCCAGCGCTCCACGTCCAGGTCCTAGAGAAGCAGACCCGTCTGGAGTCGAGCGGTGAGTGTACATGCATCCTGATTGTGAGCAGTGCGTGTGGTGATTTTTCGGTAGTGTGCAGGTTGCACATCTGTTTGTATGGGGTCGAGTATGGCTGGGGGTGTACAGGGCCGTGAGGCTGACACATGCGAGGGCTGTAATGTGTGAGACATGGATGGTGCTTGTGTGTGTAGGCTTGCATGCCAAATGCAGTTGTGTGGGCACACATGTTTGGATGAATGTGTATGTAAGTAGACATGTCCGTGATGTCACGCATGTATGTTGTTTTCGGCTGCATGTATCAGCACTGTGTACATGTGCATGTGTGTGTATTTGACAAGGGTGCAACAGTGATGCAACATGGATGCATGTGACAGCGGTATGTGGAAGCCTGATTGGCAGATGTGACATGGATGCCCGTCTGAACAGTGCGACACTTGGCAGAGGTGTACACATGCATGCAAGTGTGGGGGTGTGTGTACATGTGTGGTGCACTTCCTGTGTTGCATGTGATGTCGGGCTCACCTTTGGCTGCTCATGCTGTTGTATGTCTAGGGATGGTGGTGGCAGTTGCGATATGGCTGTGGTATGGCTCATGTGTGCGAGTTGTAATGACATGTGTGTTGGGGATTGTGATGACATGTCTGAGGTTTGCCAATGCCACTCATGTGCAACTGTCATGTGTGTATGTGTCCATTGTACAGTGCCCTGATGCCTGTGTTTTGTTTCTCCCTGTCTGCAGCGTCAAGTGATAAAGAGGGCGGAGAAGGTGCTGTGGAGCACAGCGGCGGGGATCCCACCGCCAGCCGGAGACGCAAGGCCCGGCTCCCCTCCCGTGTTGTCATCTCGTCGGGGAGTAAGGAGTCCGGTGCCGCGTCCCAGGCCGCAGCTGCCGGGGGGAGGTCCAAGAGGCGGAGGTTGGAGTTGGACTCCTCGGCAGCAGAAGGGGCAGCTGGGACCCCACAGGGCCCAACAGGGGAAGATGGCACGGAGTCATCCAGGTTGGTGGGGGGTTTGGTGGAGGAGGAGGCCGTGCAAGCACCAGAGACGGGGTCTGGAGGTGGGGATCCCACTGGTGCTAGTGGTGCAGTGCAGGACCAGGGACAGGAGGCAGCACAGGCCGCCGCGGAGGTGCCTGTGTGCAATCCTGTCCCCGATCCTGTCCCTGCATCATCTTGCACCAGCAGGGATGCCTACGTCCAGACCCGTTTTCAGGCAGGGGATGAGCTGACGTCAACTGGTCGTCCTCTGCCTGCGGACGTGGCTATCCAGGTCCGGGTTGAGCCTGTCCTGTCTGGTGTGGCGTTGCGTCAACGGGCCATGCGAGGTGACCTGCAGTCTTTTCATGGAGAGACTGCACGTCATCTCGAATGGCTCGTTGACCACGTCAGCCTGCTGGGACAGGTCACCCAGGCCGGATTCCTCCGTCTGATGGGGCTTGCTCCGACCCCCTCCTCAACTGGACCCCCTACACGCCAGTCGTCCTCTGTGCCATCTTCCCACCCATCAGTCACCTGGGTGCCCTGTGGAGCTGCCTCTGACGGTGTGGCCAGGCTGGTGGAGGAGGCATCCCTGCCACAGTCGGGAGTCGGACGTCCAGCAGGGGTGGCCACATCTACGACTGCACCCCAGCCGGCGGAGGATGTGCAGGCAGCAGGAGGCAGTGCACGGGCAGAGGCAGAGCAGCAGCAGCAACATGGCGGGAGCCATGAAGGCTCGGGGCCTTCGACATCGGAGGGGCAGGCATCGGCCGGAGGGCAGGAGGACCCAGGACAGAGAGTGTCTTCCGTGTGGCAGCGGTTGGGCCACGCCATAGATGCGGAGCGGCGGCGGGCGGAAGAGGCGCGGCTCACAATGGTCAGGGCGGAGAACTCCATGCGGAGGGCCCTGAGGCGGGCCGAGTGCCTCGAGGTAATCCGCAGGGGGTTGGAGGAGGACACGGCGTCGTCCCTGCAGACCCTCAGGGCCATGGAACAGGACCGCCTCCGGGACATCGAACAGGAGTTCGATGATGCCCTGGCCCAGAACACCACGGAGTGAGCCGCTGGACTTGCCTGCCGCCTTTGTATATAGTTCTTTAGTTTTAGGTTTCCTTTGTTTGTTCTTATGATTTGGAGTCGACGGACACTGCTCCACTTTTTGTATATAGTTGCATTTTAGTTAGGGTTTTTTGTAGGTTTCCTTTGTTCAGTTGGGCTCATGGACCCTTGGAAGTATTGTACATAGTTCTTCATTGGATTGATTTTATTTTTCATTTGACTTTGGACAGCATTTTTTTGGATTCGGATTTGGTGTTTTTATTTTTTTAAACGGACATGCAGCTTATCTTTTTTTCATTGCCATTGTAGTTTGTTTCACTTCTTTTGCATTCTTATTTTTTTTAATACAATTTTGTTTTCATACTTCACTGTGTGGTATCATCTCATTGGTTTCATGCATGTCATGTTGGGTGTTTTCCCATTCAATTGCAACCATTGTGTGTGACGGACATGGGTTCATTAGCTTTATGAACATTGGGGGTGTAACATGTAATTTCCATTTCCATGTGGGTGAATGGGTTACTTGGTAGGGCTTTTTGGCTGTGGAGGCTGACCATAACGCACATGATTGGGGATTGTGAGGACCTGGTGGAGGCTGCCCCTGGTGGCTGGGGGGTGGGGGTGGTGGGAGACATGAGTGGGGGCCTGGTGGAGGGTGCCCCTGCACTGCTGGGGGGTGGGGGTGGTGGGAGACATGAGTGGGGGCCTGGTGGAGGCTGCCCCTGGTGGCTGGGGGGTGGGGGTGGTGGGAGACATGAGTGGGGGCCTGATGGAGGCTGCCCCTGGTGGCTGGCGGGTGGGGGTGGTGGGAGACATGAGTGGGGGGCCTGGTGGGGGCTGCCCCAGCACTGCTGGGGGGTGGGGGTGGTGGGAGACATGAGTGGGGGCCTGGTGGAGGCTGCCCCTGGTGGCTGGGGGGTGGGGGGAGACATGAGTGGGGGCCTGATGGAGGCTGCCCCTGGTGGCTGGCGGGTGGGGGTGGTGGGAGACATGAGTGGGGGGCCTGGTGGAGGCTGCCCCTGGTGGCTGGGGGGTGGGGGTGGTGGGAGACATGAGTGGGGGCCTGGTGGAGGCTGCCCCTGGTGGCTGGGGGGTGGGGGTGGTGGGAGACATGAGTGGGGGCCTGGTGGAGGGTGCCCCTGCAGTGCTGGGGGGTGGGGGTGGTGGGAGACATGAGTGGGGGCCTGGTGGAGGCTGCCCCTGCACTGCTGGGGGGTGGGGGTGGTGGGAGACATGAGTGGGGGCCTGGTGGAGGGTGCCCCTGCACTGCTGGGGGGTGGGGGTGGTGGGAGACATGAGTGGGGGCCTGGTGGAGGGTGCCCCTGCACTGCTGGGGGGTGGGGGTGGTGGGAGACATGAGTGGGGGCCTGGTGGAGGCTGCCCCTGGTGGCTGGGGGGTGGGGGTGGTGGGAGACATGAGTGGGGGCCTGGTGGAGAGTGCCCCTGCACTGCTGGGGGGTGGGGGTGGTGGGAGACATGAGTGGGGGCCTGGTTGAGGGTGCCCCTGCACTGCTGGGGGGTGGGGGTGGTGGGAGACATGGGTGGGGGCCTGGTGGAGGCTGCCCCTGGTGGCTGGGGGGTGGGGGTGGTGGGAGACATGAGTGGGGGCCTGGTGGAGGCTGCCCCTGGTGGCTGGGGGGTGGGGGTGGTGGGAGACATGAGTGGGGGCCTGGTGGAGGCTGCCCCTGGTGGCTGGGGGGTGGGAGACATGAGTGGGGGCCTGGTGGAGGCTGCCCCTGCACTGCTGGGGGGTGGGGGTGGTGGGAGACATGGGTGGGGGCCTGGTGGAGGCTGCCCCTGGTGGCTGGGGGGTGGGGGTGGTGGGAGACATGAGTGGGGGCCTGGTGGAGGTTGCCCCTGGTGGCTGGGGGGTGGGAGACATGAGTGGGGGCCTGGTGGAGGCTGCCCCTGCACTGCTGGGGGGTGGGGGTGGTGGGAGACATGAGTGGGGGCCTGGTGGAGGGTGCCCCTGCACTGCTGGGGGGTGGGGGTGGTGGGAGACATGAGTGGGGGCCTGGTGGAGGCTGCCCCTGGTGGCTGGGGGGTGGGGGTGGTGGGAGACATGAGTGGGGGCCTGGTGGAGGCTGCCCCTGGTGGCTGGGGGGTGGGGTGGTGGGAGACATGAGTGGGGGCCTGGTGGAGGGTGCCCCTGCACTGCTGGGGGGTGGGGGTGGTGGGAGACATGAGTGGGGGCCTGGTGGAGGGTGCCCCTGCACTGCTGGGGGGTGGGGGTGGTGGGAGACATGGGTGGGGGCCTGGTGGAGGCTGCCCCTGGTGGCTGGGGGGTGGGGGTGGTGGGAGACATGAGTGGGGGCCTGGTGGAGGCTGCCCCTGGTGGCTGGGGGGTGGGGGTGGCGGGAGACATGAGTGGGGGCCTGGTGGAGGCTGCCCCTGGTGGCTGGGGGGGTGGGAGACATGAGTGGGGGCCTGGTGGAGGCTGCCCCTGCACTGCTGGGGGGTGGGGGTGGTGGGAGACATGAGTGGGGGCCTGGTGGAGGCTGCCCCTGGTGGCTGGGGGGTGGGGGTGGTGGGAGACATGAGTGGGGGCCTGGTGGAGGGTGCCCCTGCACTGCTGGGGGGTGGGGGTGGTGGGAGACATGAGTGGGGGCCTGGTGGAGGGTGCCCCTGCACTGCTGGGGGGTGCGGGTGGTGGGAGACATGAGTGGGGGCCTGGTGGAGGCTGCCCCTGGTGGCTGGGTGGTGGGAGACATGAGTGGGGGCCTGATGGAGGCTGCCCCTGCACTGCTGGGGGGTGGGGTGGTGGGAGACATGAGTGGGGGCCTGGTGGAGGGTGCCCCTGCACTGCTGGGGGGTGGGGGTGGTGGGAGACATGAGTGGGGGCCTGGTGGAGGCTGCCCCTGGTGGCTGGGGGGTGGGGGTGGTGGGAGACATGAGTGGGGGCCTGGTGGAGGCTGCCCCTGGTGGCTGGGGGGTGGGAGACATGAGTGGGGGCCTGGTGGAGGCTGCCCCTGCACTGCTGGGGGGTGGGGGTGGTGGGAGACATGGGTGGGGGCCTGGTGGAGGCTGCCCCTGGTGGCTGGGGGGTGGGGGTGGTGGGAGACATTAGTGGGGGCCTGGTGGAGGCTGCCCCTGGTGGCTGGGGGGTGGGGGTGGTAGGAGACATGAGTGGGGGCCTGGTGGAGGCTGCCCCTGGTGGCTGGGGGGTGGGAGACATGAGTGGGGGCCTGGTGGAGGCTGCCCCTGCACTGCTGGGGGGTGGGGGTGGTGGGAGACATGAGTGGGGGCCTGGTGGAGGCTGCCCCTGGTGGCTGGGGGGTGGGGGTGGTGGGAGACATGAGTGGGGGACTGGTGGAGGTTGGCCCTGGTGGCTGGGGGGTGGGAGACATGAGTGGGGGCCTGGTGGAGGCTGCCCCTGCACTGCTGGGGGGTGGGGGTGGTGGGAGACATGAGTGGGGGCCTGGTGGAGGGTGCCCCTGCACTGCTGGGGGGTGGGGGTGGTGGGAGACATGAGTGGGGGCCTGGTGGAGGCTGCCCCTGGTGGCTGGGGGGTGGGGGTGGTGGCAGACATGAGTGGGGGCCTGGTGGAGGCTGCCCCTGGTGGCTGGGGGGTGGGGTGGTGGGAGACATGAGTGGGGGCCTGGTGGAGGGTGCCCCTGCACTGCTGGGGGGTGGGGGTGGTGGGAGACATGAGTGGGGGCCTGGTGGAGGGTGCCCCTGCACTGCTGGGGGGTGGGGGTGGTGGGAGACATGGGTGGGGGCCTGGTGGAGGCTGCCCCTGGTGGCTGGGGGGTGGGGGTGGTGGGAGACATGAGTGGGGGCCTGGTGGAGGCTGCCCCTGGTGGCTGGGGGGTGGGGGTGGCGGGAGACATGAGTGGGGGCCTGGTGGAGGCTGCCCCTGGTGGCTGGGGGGGTGGGAGACATGAGTGGGGGCCTGGTGGAGGCTGCCCCTGCACTGCTGGGGGGTGGGGGTGGTGGGAGACATGAGTGGGGGCCTGGTGGAGGCTGCCCCTGGTGGCTGGGGGGTGGGGGTGGTGGGAGACATGAGTGGGGGCCTGGTGGAGGGTGCCCCTGCACTGCTGGGGGGTGGGGGTGGTGGGAGACATGAGTGGGGGCCTGGTGGAGGGTGCCCCTGCACTGCTGGGGGGTGGGGGTGGTGGGAGACATGAGTGGGGGCCTGGTGGAGGCTGCCCCTGGTGGCTGGGTGGTGGGAGACATGAGTGGGGGCCTGATGGAGGCTGCCCCTGCACTGCTGGGGGGTGGGGTGGTGGGAGACATGAGTGGGGGCCTGGTGGAGGGTGCCCCTGCACTGCTGGGGGGTGGGGGTGGTGGGAGACATGAGTGGGGGCCTGGTGGAGGGTGTCCCTGCACTGCTGGGGGTTGGGGGTGGTGGGAGACATGAGTGGGGGCCTGGTGGAGGCTGCCCCTGGTGGCTGGGGGGTGGGGGTGGTGGGAGACATGAGTGGGGGCCTGGTGGAGGCTGCCCCTGGTGGCTGGGGGGTGGGAGACATGAGTGGGGGCCTGGTGGAGGCTGCCCCTGCAATGCTGGGGGGTGGGGGTGGTGGGAGACATGAGTGGGGGCCTGGTGGAGGGTGCCCCTGCACTGCTGGGGGGTGGGGGTGGTGGGAGACATGCATTGTTGATCAGTAGTGCAAGGTGACATGTGGGTTGGCTGGGGGGCATGCCCATGGTGGATGGGCTGCCTGCGGGACATGAGCAGGGGTGCAGGGTAGTCCCCCGTGGTGTGGGCTGCCTGCAGGGGCCGTGGAGGTTGTGGAGCGTACACCTGGGAGGACCCACACGGCCAATTCACGTGTAGTACTCCCCAGAACCCCTGAAATACACGTACCCTGCTGAAATCGCGTGTGGAACTTCCCGCGCACCCATGGAATACACGTACCCTGCTCGCACTGGGCCAATCGCGTGTGGAACTTCCCGCGCACCCCTGAAATACACGTACCCTGCTGAAATCGCGTGTGGAACTTCCCGCGCACCCCTGGAATACACGTACCCTGCTGAAATCGCGTGTGGAACTTCCCGCGCACCCATGGAATACACGTACCCTGCTCGCACTGGGCCAATCGCGTGTGGAACTTTCCGCGCACCCCTGAAATACACGTACTCTGCTGGAATCGCGTGTGGAACTTCCCGCGCACCCCTGGAATACACGTACCCTGCTGAAATCGCGTATGGTACTTCCCGCGCACCCATGGAATACACGTACCCTGCTCGCACTGGGCCAATCGCGTGTGGAACTTCCCGCGCACCCCTGAAATACACGTACCCTGCTGTAATCGCGTGTGGAACTTCCCGCGCACCCCTGGAATACACGTACCCTGCTGAAATCGCGTGTGGTACTTCCCGCGCACCCATGGAATACACGTACCCTGCTCGCACTGGGCCAATCGCGTGTGGAACTTCCCGCGCACCCCTGAAATACACGTACCCTGCTGTAATCGCGTGTGGAACTTCCCGCGCACCCCTGGAATACACGTACCCTGCTGAAATCGCGTGTGGAACTTCCCGTGCACCCGTGAAATACACGTACCCTGCTGAAATCGCGTGTGGAACATCCCGCGCACCCCTGGAATACACGTACCCTGCTGAAATCGCGTGTGGAACTTCCCGCGCACCCATGGAATACATGTACCCTGCTTGCACGGGGCCAAACGCATGTGGAACTTCCCGCGCACCCCTGAAATACACGTTCCCCGCTTGGCGTTTGCTGTTTGCCAGCCCGGTGAACTGGTCCAGGGTTAGCGCAGCCCTTTGCGATGATTTCGCGATTTTGATGGCTTTTCCTTGCGCGAGGGCGTTCTTGGGGGCGTTACTGGCGCTGCTGCAGGGTCGCTGCGATTCTCTGCGCCACGGCTGGTTTGGGAGCCTAAAATCCATGAATACGCTGTGCGCGGAAATCGGTTTTGGCGCATGTGCCTGGCGCAGACAATCGCACGCGGACACTCTGCGCCAGCCGCTTGCGACACTTTTCTGCGAAATTCTATGAATTACCCTCTTCATAGATGATATAATATGGAAGGGAACCTCCGACACTTTTCAACAATGTATTGTCTTTCTCAATGACAATAGCTCTGGATTGGAATTCACAGGATACAGTTATCCAACAAATATAGATTTTCTTGATTTGAATATATACATTCATGAAGGCAAAATTGAAAGCAAAACATTCAGGAAATCAACAGAAGTCAACTCCACCCTTTTTGCCTCTAGTTGTCATAGAAAATGTACTACCCACAATATGCTCACTGGAGAATTATTCTGTGCTCACAAATTGCAGCTCAACTAAAGATTTTGAGTTACAGTGTGACTTGTTAAGTAAGAGATTAAGGGGCTGATTCATGGAATTTGTGCGCCGAAAAACAGGGATTTGTGCGCCATTCTGCCTGCAAATCCCCATTTGTTAAACAGGGATTTGAGGGCAGAATGGCACACAAATCCCAGTTTTTCAGCGCACAAATTCCAAGAATCAGCCCTTTAATACAAGAGGATATAATAAAGAATGTATTCCCGCAGCATGTAGGAAAATCGGAAATATGAATAGAGATGCCATGTTAAAACCAAAATCAAAAAAAAGATTAAAGAACATGGTCAGGTGAGTTTAGTCACCAAATTCTCAGAAGACAGCAATCTGTTATTTAAAATTGTCAACAAACACACTCATCTTTTAAGAATGGAAATTACTTAATTGGGTACATAGATAAGAAATCAACATAGATATGTACTCAAGCAAATACTATTAAAAACAAATTAAGTTCCTCCTTCCTTAAACCATTAGATTCCCAAAGTTTGGGTACTTGTGCATGGATGAATCCATGCACACAAGGTTTTTACAAATGTGGTAATTGCAGTATGTGCAAGCATGCACATTCAGATACCAGGAAATACATGCATTACGATGATACAAAAATTAAAATCTTAGATCTTATTAATTGCAGACCCAAATATGTAGTGAATGCGATTATCTGCTTGTGCCATAAAATCTATGTGGGCAGTACAATTCAGGAGATACAGATCTGTATATGTAAACATTTGACAAGTTTGAATTCACAAGACATTAGACTACCTTTGTCATCTCATTGGCAGGAACATCATCAAATGAATAACAAGGATGATATTTGTTTTATTGGATTAAGTAAAGTACAAATTGTATCCGTGGGTGAGATCAGAAACTGATGTTGAGACAGGCAGAATCTAAGATGATTTGTAAATTGCGTTGTGTGAAAAATTGTTTCAATTGTGAACATTAGATGAATGTTTTTTTATGATGAAGGAACATGTGTTGGAATTCTGTAAAGTGTTATCATTGTACTCAGTCTAGGAAAAGACCAGGTACCCAGTGGGACAGTGAGTTTATTATCTGAGGATAATCATCAAATGATTTGGGAATTTAACCTGAGATGCATGTTTTCCAATTAGGAAGAACTAGTATGAGAACTGTGTAACACGCTTTTGTTGTACAGAACCTAGACAAAGATCAGTTGCTCACCCAGATCGTGGGATGATTAATTGAGAATTATCACCAAATGATTTGCGTATTAGAACATTTAAAATCACACATGAATAGAGTGACAACGCTAACTACATATACATTTCATTATTGCAGAAAGTGGTCTCTAAAACTGGCAATTGCGTTTAATGTGACTCTAAACTAATGAAAAGGAACAACAAGTTAAACATAAATCATGTGCACTAATAGAAAAAATGTGTAGAGACATTATGCACACTCAAAATTCCACTGTCACAATGTCCAACTGGAAGAGAAGAAATATTTAGACACACATACATCATGCTGCGTCAATTTATATTCACAACATCATGAAGTGGTATGATGTTGTGAATATAAATTGACTTTTAATTAATGAAAAGTAACAAGTAAAACATAAATCATGAGAAGCATTAGAACAAACATTCAAGACATTATGCATCCAATATTTTCCGCTATCATGATTTCCAACTGGAAGTGAAGACAGACTCAGAGACACAGTCGTCATGCCGTGTCATGATGTTGTGAATATAAATTGGTATTCAAATGGTGATTGCGGGAGATTACCAAGTTAAATGCTGCTACCCGAACAGGATTACACTCCATATCAGGAGAATTTAAATATTATTCAGGTAAGACATGCATCAGTCTCCAGGTTTCCAGACCACATGACAATAGACTATGTTCAGCTAATTTGCTAGGACAAAAACACTATTTATTTGGGTTATTTTGCTTGCACACAGACGGTGATAGAGATCATTGGTACAGCAAGTATTTCCAAATTGACACATCAACATTTATGTTTAGACCCTCATACGGTTTGAACAAGGGGTGAGAACAACGCGAATGCTTTATAATACAATGAATTTAATATAATGCCTTACTAATTTGATCAATAATACTAACCAATTGATTTTACATATTCCAGAATATATATCCTTATCTTGGATGACAGATGAGACAGATGTATAAGGTGAGTTGAAATAAGACACATTAATTTGATATCATACACCAGGGCATTGGTGTTACTAACACAGCGTGGGACATATCACAACCAATTTTATTAAGAACCTTTTTAAAATAATTCAAAATTTGAATTTTCTGTTTTTATGAATAGTTGCCATTAATGGCAATTAGATTACACATGTGTGGGTGAGCCACTTTTCTTTAACTCGACCATTTGGTGAATTGGAATCTTTCTTTAACTCTGAGGAATTTTAAACATTTATGATGATGGATTGTGTTTAATTTACCAATTGAATCTATAATTACAAACTGAATAGCAGACCAGGTAAGCTATATAAGTAACAGAGCTCTATACTCTTTTCTTTAGTATTTTAATTTGTTTAATTTGACTTGCTTCCATTTCCCAAACTCTTCTGAACTTCAGTGAATTGATGAAATTTGGATATGAAATGGTAATGTCAATGAACTTATATTTGCTCTTTTCTATTATTGACTGTATTTGGTATAATTATTTAATTTTGATTCATGTGAATTGACTACATATAAGTCTTGAAAATGACCAGGTCGAAACAAATTTCGGCAACAGTCAACAGTCAAGCAATTAATAAATTGCAACCAAAACAATCTTGGACTAGAAAATCATTAATAGTCTGTGTATTAGAATCATTAAAGGGACAAGCGCACAACCTTGAAATTGTATTTGCATGTAAAAAGTATTTTTGGGAGAGATTGGTTAGGGTAACGTGTCTACTTATAGAATACATAGGGGTTAGTACACCATTAGCTGTCTCTTATCTGTGAGGCATGCCTCAAATTGCCTCTAAATATGTATAATACTGATTATAGCTAGCAAAATGGCAGAGGATTGGTCTATCCAACATTTTATAGCAGGTTGCCCCATAAACATAGACCCACCAATTGTTTGGCATTCTCACCCAACATTGGACTTTCGGCTTGGCTAGCAGCATGTGTGCGAAACGAAACCCAGGTGCTTGAATCACGTCATATTACTCCCCACTTTCCCAATTAGTACATCATCTCTCATCAGTCTGGCTATGAGCCAAATTTTACCGTCCGTAGTTGACCTTGTAGCCTGCTCTCTTTTCTGGGACATTCAATGGCGTGTAAGCACATCACTATCCTCATCTGAGGCTTAATGAATAGCCCTTTTTTTGACGTTTTGACTTCTGAGTTACTTTGGAGTCCCTTGTGAAGAGACCACAAATTTGTCTATTTCAGACTCTTATTTACTGCTATTTGAGATTTATATATACTGGGTGCCATTGCTCTTCTTGGCCCCTCTAGAGACTTGCTCACTGTATAGACTGTCTACACTTTTAATTGTCCAATACTTGGCTCTTGCAGATGCTTTCTTTTTCTTTAATTTAAGCGAAATATGTCTCGTCCATGGCTTATCCATCTGCCTCCCTTCGGGCTTTGCAGCTATTCGTTAAATATAGCATCCTTGATCCCAAGCCAACAAAGACTCCTCTTTGTTTTGCACACAAAGTTGTTCTTCCAGCATCTCCTGACACTTCAACCCTAATCTGTTTCTGAGGTAGCTGAATTGTATCATAACAGGAGCCAGCGTCCATTTTCCAATTATGACCGTCCTTGGCATGTTATATAGTGATTGGGAGGATAGGCCAGGGGCAACGTGCTCGCCTTGGAAGCAAGACGACACGGAGCAACACAGGTTTGATTCCCAGTTCCGCGATTAGCTGGGTATTAAACATGTTATAAATAATCTATCATATCATATAGAAAGCTTCTATGTATCTCATCTACTTTGCGTTACTGCGTATTTACGATTTGGTCAGCAAGTTACTATGGGCCTCATTACACGGTAGGCTATTAGCACCTTGGTCCATGCCGGTAAAATACCGGCACCGCCTTGGAGGAAAGGGGAATCACCGCCCCATTCCAAGGTTGGCGGGGCGGTAATTCCCCCTTCCCCCATTGCCCTTCCCCATTCCCATTTTTGCCTCATAGGGCATAATGGGAATGGGGAAGGTGCTAATTACGGTACCACAAATTGTGGTACCGTAATTGGCACCCTGGTCCCTTTGCGGGTTGGTTTTTAACGTCTGCTAAAAAGCAGGCGTTAAAGTACCAACCCGCAAAGGGACCTCGTAATCAGGCGGTAAGGGTTAACGGTCACCGGTACCCTTACTGGTGACCGTTAACCCTTATCGCCTACTGTGTAATGAGACCCTATGTCTTCTTTTGCATTCATGATTACTTGTTTCGTATATGTATCTATTATCACTTCAGTTACATTGTTAATCTTCAGTATTTTCATATCGTTTCAGTATGTCCTTGTATAGCTTCTTTATGACATCACTCTACCCACACCAGGTTTCACTCAGCGCTGCATGATGTCCAATGGTTCATGCTAATATCCTTCCACATGACATCCTTCCACGCTTTCAGTTTGAGGGTGCATTTGATACGGTTCTCTGTGTCCATATTGTCTCTCATACACTCGATGCGGTATAGGAACAATAAATGGAGTCCCACACAGAGCCTTCTCCCATTGTTCCAGTATGACAGTGGTGAGGGGCGGGAGTTAGGGAAATGTGCCCAACTGCTCCTCTACGTTCCCCTCTCTGGTTGAGTACTTGACCATATTCTTCTCTTCATTCTCCTCTATCATCTCTTCATACTGTTGTTTCTTTGGGACCCATATCTTTGTCACCCCCCCTCAGGTGACCTGCATTCTTTATATGTTCTTCCACACTTCAGATCATGCGGCAGCAATCTCCTGATGGTGGAGAGAATATCCATCATCCTACATATTTTTATGATCCTTAGGGTAGTAGAACCTTGTTCCTAGAGGTGCAATGGTGCTTTTCCTTATATTCTCATGGGTACTATCCTCATTTTGCTTCTGTTCATCAGTTCCAGCCTCTATATCAATCATGATCTTCATCCCAATAGCTTTATTGGCTGTCTTCTGTCACTGTCCCAAGATCCTAGCAATATCAACGCTAGTACTGCTCCAAGTAATGTGAAGGCATTGGCCAACCAAGTTGTAATCCATGAAAACAGAGACGAAAACCAGCCTCCCTCCTCGATCTTGACTACTTCATCCACCATTTCTGTGTGCAAGGATGACAACATCGTTATTGCTTCTGTCAAAAGTCCCATTCTCTTCATCATAAGCAGATATAAATGTACTGCAAGGAGGCCCGATCTTAGCGCACACGCCTCCTTCCCTTGTCTGTAATATTTTATTGTTGCATTGGTTATTTGCAGCAGCTCCCATCTGGTTATCTGTAACCGTTTAGCATTTACTGCAGTCTGAAATCCAGGCAGGAATATAGCTGTAAATATCACTGATGTTCTACTGAACAACGTATGCTCATCTGGAATGTCATAATAGGCTTCTATTGTTTTTTCTGAGAAGTAGTTATCGCTCCTCTGTCTGTTTCGATGAAACAATCTTTTCTTCCTCAGGTGTGTCAATTTTTTGGAAGTCTCTAATGTGCAGGTCACTTTGTTTTACTACTGAGGTTGGTATGCTAATCAGTACCAATGAGCAAATGAACTCCTCCCCATTTTGGTGGCAACTTCATATAGGCTCTTGATCCACAGGCCAAATAATAGTCCATCAGGACTGCTGTTTCTTCTGTCATGCCCAGTACATCAAAAACTCAGCCACACTGTGGTTCTCTCCAACTTTCACAGTGCCATTATTTCGGAAGCATAAAGACGCATTCTTCAGGGGTAGTATTTGCAATGGTCCTCCCTCATCGTCAACCCATGTCAACAATCTTGCAATCTTAGGCCATTGCTTTTTGCATTCCTTTTCTTCATTTGCCACAACTACTTCCCTCTGTCTGGTTAATGCTGTTTCTTTCCACATAACCAATCCATCAGCCCATCCTTCAGGAGTAAGCACTGTTCCATTAATTTGTAGTTGACCTCTTTCCCAGATTTCTCCTATTTCCTTCCCATTCTTATCCTTGCATTGTAACATCTTATTTTCTTCAATCTTGATTCCTGCTCCATTCTCCTTTCTCACTGACCGAGCCTCTCAAGTCCAGCTGGGGTCTTTCCTTTCTTCTATCTCTCTCTCTACTTGTGGTGTTCCCCATGGGTCTAACCTCTCTCCCTGGCTCTTCAAGAACTACCTGACACCTCTTACCCACTGCATCTCTACTTTCTACTCCAATTTTCAATGTTATGCGGATGACACTCAGCTTTCTTTCAGGCTCCCCTAAGTCACCTCTGCTTCTTCTCTTATACAAGACTGTCTGGCCGCAATTCAGGAATGGTGTGCCCCCAATGATCTCTGCTATAATGCCAGTAAGACTGAGATCCTCCTCATTGTGACACCCGCTCCCTCCTTTCCTCTTTCTCTCTCTGGTTGACCACTCTCGGCCCTCTTCCTGCGCTTTCCTGTGAGGCTAAGAACCTTGTGTCATCTTCGACTCCACCCTCGCCTTCTCTTCTCACATCTCTGACATCTCTAAGAAGTCAAACTATCAGCTACACCTCCTCACAGGTATTCTTCCTTTTTTCACTTTCCCCCAGAAGCTCACTGTCTCCAGAGCTCTGGTCCCCTCTAGCCTGGACCATTCCAACAGCCTCTTTCTAATTCGCCCTGCCTCTACTCTTTGACCTTTACAACTTATCCAGAGCAGGACTGCGAGACTTGTCTTTGGCATCAACCCCATGGATCGTATCTCTCCAGCTCTGAAATCTCTTCACTGGCTCCCGTGGCTGCAATGATCAAATTCAAGACCCTCTGCATTGTCCTCAAGGCTTTCTGGGACCTGGTACCGCTCTATCTCCAACTTTCTCTTCCAAAACATCTTCCTTCTCAAGCTCTCCGCTCATCCACCTCTAACTCTCTGAGGGTCAGACGTTTCTCCAAGCAGAGAGTTGGGGGCAGATCTGTCTCCTCAGCTGGGGCCTCCCTCTGGAACAGCCTCCCTGCCTCTCTCATACTTGAGCAGAACCACCTCCACTTCCGAAAGCAATTCAAGACCTTCCTTTTCACTTCCAATTTCTCTCGTCCTCTTCCCTGCTGATGGACCTGACTGCTGTGCTCACTGGTCACCTGGTCACCCTCTGAACTTGGGCCCAGGCTTGTGCATGTCCGGTTGCCCTCACATGGGCTCCCCAGCACTTAAGGGTCTGTATATGCAACTCTACAGTTCCTTCTCTCTGCACTTATGAGCCACCCGCTGGCTGCACTTGTGAGTTAACTGCACTTCCCCCTTCCCCTCCCCCTGGCACTTCTCCCCTTCCCTCTTCCCCGCACCTACCCGATATGAATGACACAAGGCCTAGTAAGATCATTATTTTGTCTTCCTTTTTTTCCTCCCTCCTTGTCTTGTTGCATCTAGAAACACATGTGTACAGGCGTGCTATAAAAGCCACATAATATCATATCATATCATTTTTTCCAGGCTGTTAGTATTTTATTATTTGATGCATTATTTGTGGCTTTTCTCTTGACTTTATATCTTGTACATATTTGTCTTCTCTTTGAGATGTCACTTTATTCAACTGCACTATGGATACTGTTATGCCTTGGAACTATCCTCTGGTTAGGCAACGTGTGAGGTGCGTCAGGCAATGTGCCTTTATCAGTAATATTTCTGTTGCTATTAATATTTTAGCGGTTCCCAAAGCATAAGGTTTAAGGGAACCCACATAGCCGTTTTCATCTGATGTCCTTCTTCCCACCTTCTTCATGTGCTGATACCATAGATTACTCTTTAAATGAGCCAAATTATCAAGATACATATGTGTATCTTCATGATCTTGCCCAACATCACTTTTAAATTGAAAAAAATAGTAAGATTATAAAGGATACTGTACGTGATTTCATCAGGGGCAATAGTAAATGTTTTATTGTCACCCACCATATCTGTTTTGTTTTTTATAATATGTCTAAATGTTATAATAATCAGGATAAAAACACAAATCATAATGCAGAATGACACCACAATACTTATTCCATGGAAACACATCGATTTTCTTCAGTGCAATGAGCTTCTTATATTCTGAAAACTCCTCATTTTTGCTCAGACTTTTAATATGTAACTCTGTAAGTCTCTATGAATCACACCTTTATATCAAGAACTGCAAGATGATTGCTATAATTATTCTAAAAATAATATGATTGTTCTTAGCATTTCCAAGAAACATTATGATGTTGACGTATCTTCTTATTAGAGCTGGATAAGACTGTAATAGGTAGGTAAAAACTGCCTACAAGAATGTGTGTAATGTTACTGCAATAGGTAACATAAAAATGAAGTGTGTTTTTCTTCTTTCAGCTATGGTAATTTAACACAGTGTCTCTTGTACCTATATAAAAAACGATTCAGGATAACTGCAAGTCTGTTTACTCCTTGTCAAATGTTAAAAGAAATTGGCCTTCAGTCTAAGGTGCTGCTGTGTTCTTCATTTTCCATGACTTTACTCTTGGCCACAGAATGAGTCTGCATATGTGGAACTCCTTCTCTTGCTTGTGGGTAGTTGTAGGAGGGGTCGGGGTTTCTCCTTTATATGTCTTGATGTCGTGCAAATTAAGCCAGGCTCTTCGTCCTTTTAACTTGGCTGCTGTGGGTGTGACTTCTTCCAGAGCATACAGAAATTCAAAGCGGGGAGTACTCCAAGTGTGTGCAAACCTTCGTACCAGCAACTGGTCCCCTGGGTGTAAAATTGGTTGTGTTAACAAATACTCTGCTTCAATGGGTTGATATTTCTTTGCTTCTCTTTGACCCCACCCTTCGATTCTTGACCTGCTGAGACATGAAAGAAATACTTGCAGTCATTATTGTTAGTTAATCACGCACCTCATCACCTTATACCTACGCTACACTATGGGCATCCGTTTTTAACCAAGTTGGACCAGCAAGGGGGGTTCACATGCTGCATCCAGTCACCAAATCATGAGGACTTAGATGGTGATCTGAGCCAGGCTGGTTCCTTAGTGCACATAGGGAAAGGGGTAGGCAATGTAGCCATCCCTTCTTCAAAGCTATCTTTATTTTGGCAATTCTTTCCTTCAATAATCCATTTAATCTCTCACAGACACCAGTTGCCTTTGGGTGATACGCAGAGGAACATTTCTGATTAATGCCTAATAGAACAACTATTTTTTTCAAACGGCTCATTTACAAAATGCGGTCCATTGTCAGACAGCAAAACCTCACACACACCCCATCTTGGGAACACTTCACGCACAAGGAACTTGGCAGCCTACTTGGACTCAGGGTGTGTTCATGGACCTTCCTCAATCCATCTAGAAAAAGTACATACCATGACCAGCATATATCTGCAACCGTTGCATGTCTTCAGCATATCTACATTGTCTACATGTAGGTGCTGAAATGGGCCATTGGGTCGAAGAATTCTCACTGTTCACAAAGTGTGCCCTGCAGTACATTTCTGGCACACAATACAATTTACAATAAACTGTGCCACATGCTCTAACAGATTTGGCAAAAACCACTCTTCTGCTATTGTAGCAACTAGACTCTCTCGAGTCACATGTACAGGGCAGTGGAGCTGCTCCAGTGCTACCCTCAATAATGCTAGAGGCATAACTGGATTTCCAGTGCTAACCTATCTCCAAATTGCTTCAGTGCAGGGATAACGAACACCTCCATTTCTTCTATAAATCCTACTCTTCTTGTGGTGTTTGCCCTTGTATCTCAATTAACTGGACAATAGACAGCATTTTAAAGCCAGCCCTCACCGACATGCATCATCCTGTCATTTGTTTAACACTTTCTATTTCAAAATGATAAAAAACTTAAGAAATAGGCTGCCTTTTTGGCTTTTAGATCTGCAACTTCGTTTCCGCTAGAAATAAAATGTCCTTTTAGAATGTGTTGCATATTTTACGACTGCTAGTCAATGGGAGTGCTAGTACTTCAATAGGTTTATCCAATAGGGCTGCATGTTGCACTGGAGTGCCTTCTGCATGAAGAAGCCCTTCCTTTTCCAGTGTGACAGACCTGTGTGTACGGTTGACATCACATAGGCAGAGTAGAGTACACCAATATTCCTCATCTTCAAATCCCTGAAGTGCAGTTATAAGCGCCACTGATTTTGCAGTGTGTGCTGAGCAATGCGAAGACAATCATGCGTTTGTCACTACTTCAATTCATCATCTCGGTTCAGTTTTACTACCGCTGTTTCAGTATACCTTTTGCCGGGAGTTTGGTCAATCTTTGAAGAACCCGGGGGCATTTTCTCTAGCTTGGGGAATTTCATTGTAGTTTTCAGTATACGTTGTGCAATCATGTACATATTTATCCTCTCCCACTGGTCCAGCTATGAAAGTTGCTGGATTCACTGTCTTACATCTGACAATTTGAATCGCAGGGCTCGATATTATTAGCTCGTATCTTGATGCTCTTTGTGTGGTCAATGTACTTTTGGGTTTCTCTAAAATCGCAAATAATGCATGCTCTACAAATAGAGTTACTGAACACCCCGTTGTTATACTTGAAGCTTTTTCAATCATGAATAAAGAAGCAGCTGCTAAAGACTGCTCACAAGGATAATGCCCTTTCATAACTGGATCTAAAATCCCACTATAAAAGGCTAATGGTTTGTGTACAAGGCTAATGTCCTTTTCTGTGTAAGGACTGCTGTCATGACTTCTCCAATTGAATGGGAAAATCATCCTAAATTCCCAAAACAGGGTCTGTACCGATCGCCTTTTTTTAATCCTTCAAATCCTTCAGTAATTTCATCTGTCCAAATTATTTTACTCTTGCCCACCGGTGCTTCTTTCAGTCCTTTTAAAAGTGGTTGAATATATGTATTGTAATCAAAAACTCAAGCCCTGTAATAATTACATAGGCCTAAAAATGGTTGCATTTCTCTCATTGTTTTAGGTTCTGAGGTCTTCATAACTGCTTCTGCTCTTTCAGGCATCACTTTCCTCCCCTCATGAGAAATCAACTGTCCTATATACAAGACCTCCTCCTGACAGTATTGTAGCTTCTCTTTGTTCACTTTATATCCTTTCTATGACAGGATAGTCATGTGCTTAACTGAATCTTCTGTACATCTTTCCTCAATCTCACTGCACACCAAAATGTCATTGAAATATTTGCTTATTGCACTTTCAAGCTGACATTACCTCGGTCCATCTGGAGGACTCTATTAAAGATTGAAGGGGACGCACAGTACCCTTGGGGCAAACGTGTATGTTTAAGGCGGATCATTCTATACGAAAAGGAGGCCAAATCCTGTGAGTCTTCATGGAGGGGAATTAAAAAGAACGCATTCTTTAAATCTAAAACTGTAAAATATTTGGCCTTAAATTGGATGCTGAGCAACATTGTTGTGGGATTTGGAACTAAAGGAAACTCGGCTTCAACTACATTATTTGGATGTCAAAGGTCCTGTAAAAATCTCCACGACCCCCGTTGTTTTTCTCACTGGGTATACAGTTGTGTTACATGGAGAATCGAACGGTACCAATATTCCTTGCTTCATCAAAGCTGAAATGGTCTCGAATATACCTTCATCCGCCTCCCTGGACATGGGGTATTGCTTTGCACGTGGCAAAAGTGCTCCTGTTTTAAGCTTGATTTTAACTGCTCCCACTCCTTTTAATAGACCCACGTCATATGAATTTTGGTCCTTAAAATCTTTGACACTTTCTCTAAATCGTCCTGAAAAAATTATGGTTTCTTTTTTACCAACGCCATTCCCTGCAGTATTGCTCTATTCTCAACTTTTATCCAATAAGTAAGACTGATGAAAAATACTAATTCATCATCTGAGTATTCATCCTTAAACAACTCCTTGTCTGTCAAATATGTCAGCCTGTATCCTTCACTGAGCTCTATCACTGTTCTCTATCCTCTTCCCTCTACATCTGTCCCATGAAGAACCACCCTTTCTTTTATGACCATTGCTGCTTCTATCTCCAAGGGAATTGTCTTCCCTTCTTCATCATTCATAAGGATTTCTAGTCTGAACAAAAACCCATCAGATTTCTTAATAGCTTACCTACCAAGCTGGGTAACCACGATGATAAAACAGTCACCCATGCAAAACTACTTTTGGGTCAAAAGGGACCCTTCATAATGCTTTCTGGCCTGTAAAGGATAATATAAACTCTCTCACATTCATATAATGTATCCCTGGACTGGAACACACTATTCCTTCATCAGTAAAAGCTATTGTCATTAGGTTTCGTCATTAAGTTATGCCCTAATATGTTAACTGGCATTTGCCTAGAATATAATAACGGCATGGACATGTTGTGTTCTCCTATAGAGATTGATAATTCCTATTTAAAAGGAACTAAACTCATTGCCGCAGAGAATCTGTGCACATTCATTGCAATACCTGACATTGGAACGAGTCGCTCCAGTGTTCACAGGTATTGAAAATGTCTTGCCTCCTATCGTCACCTTGACCCTGTCCTCTTGGGGGTATAGTGTCACTGATAGTAATGAACACATCAGGTCATTCTGTGGGCTGTTCTATTGTGGATATATATTCATCCCTGTACCTGTAAAGGATTACCTCCTACCACAGTCACACTCCCTAATTTTGGTGCAGGTGCTAGCCGGACACCTGTAGTCAAATTCCATTGTGGCACCATAGCCTGCTGTGTCTGCGTTTGTACCTGTTGTGCTTGCCTGGGCACTTGCTGTGATTGCCCTTGTGACGATTGCATTTGCAATGGCGCTTGCTGCATTTGCTGTGGTTGCAGCGCATATGTCTGAACCTGGATGTTATCTTGGGCATCATTTTCCTGTGGTTCTGTATTATATTATGGAGAATAGCCCATCCCCCTTTTTGGAGCTTGACAGTTTTGCTGCATGTCTCCTCTGCTTCTACATGTTCTAGCTATGTGTCCTATTCTTCTGCATTTCCAGCATTGTTGCAGCTGTCCGCCATTAAATTCTACTTTTCACTGAGGGTTTTGAAATCCAACTTGTCCTCCTTCTCTAGGCCCATTTCCTCTTCCCCTTGGCCAAAAATTGTACCCACTCTGATCTGTGGGATACACTATGTTGTTTTGCTGCACTGATTGCATCTCCTGCGTCACCCCAACTTGATTGATCAGTAATGCTCCCTCTATGGCTATTTTGGACAACGTTTTCTGAACTAACTTTGTTTCCTCCTGCTTTCTACTCTCTGCTTTCTTCTTATTCTTGTCCTGCATCAATCGGAAGTGATGCACGATCGTCAATTGTATTTCTGGCTATAGCTTCGCTTCCATTCACACTTGTTTCTTAATTTGCCTTTGCACTGGCTCGGACAGTCCCTGACACAAAACGTGGTAAAATAATGCTACCATTTTATCCCACTATTCACGTGTCTCAAGGCGCCATTTCTCTTGAATATCTTGAATATAAGCAACAGAGTCTTCATCCTCCCCATTTTTCTAGTCATAATCGCACCCATACCTGATGTATAGGGGTATTGTACTGTGAGTGCCCACCATACATCTGCTCTGCAATTATTAAACAGTGCTCGATCACGTGTCGTGTTTGGTGCAGTCACACCTGCATATCCTCTATGCTTCCAAATGTCATCAGCAATCTCCTCTATAATTGCTGCTGGCAAGCCTTTTATGTCACCTATAGCTAACGTCATGCCTGATGTCATTCTCTCTAACTCATAAATCAATTTTCTGCACCGGAGGTAAAACTCAGTAACTTACATCTTAAATTGTCTTTATCCATTTGTGGCCATGGTATATATTGTGGTCATCCTGCCCCTTTCTCTAATAATGGGAATTGTGAAATCCTGGCCCATAATTATACCTGCCTACACTTCACGTCTTCCAGGTGGGGCTAGTCTTGCCCGTTTGTCTCCATCCTGGTAGTTCTATTCATCTGCTTACATGAGACAGGGACACATCCCCTGCACTGTGCAATCGAGCTTGAGGTCGCTCAGTATATAGTGTCGATTCTGGTGTTATTTCTTTGGGGCCCTGTAAATCTGACCATTGGACCTTGGACTTGCGGCTCGACTAGCAGCATGTAATGAAACCGTAAACCAGGTGCTTGATCAAGTCAGATTACTCCCCACTTTTCCAAATAGTCCATCATCTCTCATCAGACCAGCTATGAGCCAATGTCTCCTGTCTGTAGTTAACTGTGTAGCCTGTTATTTGTTCTAGGACATTCAAGGGAGTATCAGCACAGCACTATCTTCATCCGAGGTTTAATGAGTAGCCCTTGTTTGCAACTTCCGAGTTACATGTGAAGAGACCACAAATTTGTCCATTTCAGCCTCTTATTTACTGCTATTTGATTCAGTTATACTGGGTGTCATTGCTCTTCTTGGCCTACAGAGACTTGCTCACTCTAGCTTGTATAGACTGTATACACTTTTAATTGTCCAATAGTTAGCTTCTGCAGATGTTTTCTTCTTTGATCTAAGAGAAACATGTCTCGTCCACAGCTTATCCGTCTGTGTCACTTTGTCCTTTGCAGCTATTCCTTAAAAATAGCATCATTTATCCCAAGCCCACATAGACTCCTCTTTGTTTTGCACACAAAGCTGTTCTGCCAGTGTCTCCTGACTCTTCAACCCTGATCTGTTTCTGAGGTAGCTGAATTGTATCTTAACAGGAGCCAGCGTCCATTTTTCAATTATGGCTGTCCTTGCCACGTTCTATATTCCTCTATAGCAAGCTTCTATGTATCTCATCTACCGTACATTACTGCGTATTTACACTTATTGGTCAGCAAGTTACTTTGTCTTCTTTTGCATTCATAATTACTTTATCATTTCATACATGTTTCTCTTATCAATTCAATTACATCGTTACTCTTCAGTATTTTCATATCGTTTCAGTATGTCCTTGTATAGCTTCCTTATGACATCACTCTGCCCACGTCAGGTTTCACTCATCTCTCCATGATGTCCAATGGTGCGTGCTGACATCCTTCCATAAGCATCCTTCCACACTTTCAGTGGAGGGTACATTCGATACAGTTGTCTTAAAGCATATCGTTCCATACAGAGCCCTTCTTCTGCTGTTCCAGTATGACGGCAGTGAGGAGGCGGGAGTTAAGGAAAATGCGTCCAACTGCTCCTCTACAACACAAACCATTTTTTGTTAGCAACCTAGAGCACAAATTACCGGCTGCAATAGATGAGTTACAAAACAGCTAAAACGTACACATTACAGATCTGCACTTATCAACATTGCAACACAGCATCTTTGCCCTGTGTTAGTCTCCGAGCCCACCGCTTACAGATCCTGAAGCTCCAACAAACCATGAAAAATTGGGAAAGTGTGCTATGCAAGACTCAATAACATAGCATAACTGAGCAAAGCTCTTGGCTCTGCTCGTTCTCATTTGGGGTAGTACTCTGAATGGGCAAGGCAACATCAGTGTCTAGCAACCACAAGGTAGGAAATACATTTCAGTCTGCTATGCTATAATCTCTGGCACAGTGACTGGCTGGTGAGACTATATTTCTGTCTGTCAAATTAAGTGATATGGGAATTGGGGGATGGTCATTGCAACAGTAACGCAATTCTCGATGGTGGCATTGTGAGCCACTAATGGATGGGTACCAGGAGATTATAAGGCAGTCTTTGTTTTCAAATAGTGGGAACCTAACCAAGTCTAAAGACTTAACTTTCTGGAGTTAACTCACAGTGGGATTAATTACACACTTTGGTTAAGCAGTGAACCCAGGATTGTGAAACCCTCTGAAAATCAGGCACTTGGTCACACACCTGCAAATAAATAAATACCTTCTGAGCTCACCTTGCTACTAATATTTATCTTTTTGTTTTCAAGGACTACAGCAATTCTGTCTTATAGTGTTTACTTGAAAAATACTGAAATCCCATAAAAAAGCAACCTGACAATATGTAAACACTAATAGAAACTTATTAAGCCAAAATATCATTGTACCTTTATTTTCCACATCCTGAATGGAAAACTATAAGTGCCAAAAGGCTAAATAATGCTAGCCTAAATATCCCTGATTGTACAGCACAGCCTTTGGCATTTTATTATTGTTTGTTTGTTTTTTGTTTATTGGTCAAAGCTTTGTTCAACCTTAACAATTAATGCAATAATATAAACATTACAAGAAAACAAGCATTAAAAGAAAAAATACTAAAAAATCCTGAATACATTTTTTACAAGTCAACAAAGATAAATACATTTGCTGGCAGGTGCATTGTCCAAGTTAAAATCATTCCTACAAATCATAAAAACATCAAAACTAGATTCTTAAAATGTGTATACTATTCACCGTCAACTGTTTCCTCTTCCTATTGCAAGTTATTAAGAAAACCAACAACAGCAATTGCTTTTGAAGTGGGGAAGCCTCTCAAGCAATTCACCCAGAATATTTGACAATCACAGCTCCCGCATCAGGCTATACATTTTTTAAAGTTTAATTGGTGGGCTGTTATATGTTTTATGCAAAAACATCAACAAGTGCTTAAGGGTTTCTAGTTCCCCCTCATTCTTACCAAATCTACATTTCGGGTTTTTCACGTTAATATCTTCGCGTATCAATTAAACCTCCTTTGTCGCATAAAGGTTCCACCTGAACCTCATGAAATCACGCCTAGCCTTTGAAGAGGGGAAAATAGTAAAATATGTGGCCAAAGAATCAATGTGCTTATATTCGTGAGTTAGACGTTTTAAGATTATAAAACGTCGGAACGTGTTCACGGTGTCACACCAACTTCTCAGATAAAGCACCTTCTTTACCTTTCTAGGTGCCTCTATTAGATTACCCTTAGTCATATTAATGTCATTTAAAAGATTCTCACATCTGACAACAAAGTCATTTAAGACTGCTTCTGATTTCTGTTCGATCCTCGTATAAAAATTGGGGAGATGGACTTAAACGTTTGCCATAGAACAATAAAATGTTCCATTGACGCAATGCTCTTAGTGAATGTATTCCCAAGTCATATCTAATAGCTGAAGAAGGGCCGGCATTCGGAATGCCCAATACTTTGTGCCATATTAGGCTCTCCAAAATACAAAATATATCCAAATCTAAAGTTTCCATTCCGTAAATTAGCTTGGGTATAACCTTGCCTACAAAACAAATAAGCAGAGAGATATATGCATATTTGCAGTATCTGTTCTTAATATGCTTTATTTGGGAAATAAGGTTTTCTGCCATATGCTAAAAGTCCAATGTGATATATATTTTATCAGGTTTACTCATGATAGGGAATACCAAGTACACCAGACTTTGTCTATTGGCTTTCTTTTTACTGGCTGTCAGCATCAGAATTGTTGGTTATATGTGATTTTACTGACGGACATTACAGAGTGGTACATTTCATTGCGGTCAACACCGATTTCTTTTCAAATTTGGGGGGTCCACCCAAGCCCTCCGATTTTCCACCCTTATATCACCACCACAACCCCATCCAGATCCATTTTAACTCTTTACCCCACTAGCCATTACATATTTTTTTAATGTTTTCTGTGTTTTTCGGTGTTATAGTCCCATCTCTTATGTGCCACTCTGTAATTATTTCGATATATTGACTGGGTACCGAATTTTTGTTTTATTAGCGTTGATCCTTACGGAATAAACTTTTGTATATTCTGAGAAAGCCACAAGCAGTCTTTGCAATCCAACCTCAGTGCAATCCATCAAAATAAAATTGTCCACGTAGACGAGCCAAGTTAATCTTAAGATTTCTCAATTTAGGTGACATAAAAGCAGCCTGCTCCATGTCCTCTCCAACGTTAGGCACGTAGAGATTAAAAAGGCAGGGGGCCAAAATGCACCTGTACCGTAAACCATTATTCTTTCTGAGAGAGGGACCCCTCCTGATTTAAACGCACCTGTACGTTGGTATTTTCATGTAAACACATGATCAGATTTATCAATGCCCCCAGGACTCCACAGTTTCTTCATTTTTGCCGAAGACGCTTCGACTCACAAGATCAAATGACGAAAATGTATCTATTGCTGCCAAATGAATGACCTCATGCTTTTTCCTCCAAACTAATTCTTGACAGCAATTTTCAAAAACCCATTTAAGTTTGTACCGTGACATTTCCTAAATCCTTTCTGTGTTCTCCCCGATTCTATCACCCATGCCTCCAAATGTTTCAAGATTAATGCCGCAAAGATCTTGCTATTGGCATCTAAAATCATAATAGGGCAATCATTTTTTGGGTAGGATCCTAATCCCCTCTTAAATATGGGAATAATATAGGAGGTTTGCCAAGAAATTGGAAGTCTTCTTTGGTATGTACAGTATTACTGCCCAAGTAATTGGGTCACCCTTCAGTAATTTGTTCAACAAGAGATTGGGGTGAGGGTTCTTGAATCACTATCTTGGAGGATGACATATTCAGTACATCACTTGTATCAAAAATTAAAACCCATCAAAGTTGAACAAAATCCTATTTGGGTCCTGTCTAATTACTGAGTCGACACTGTCTTCAGAATACAGAGATTCTAAGCGTGTAACACCAGCTTCCTCTGAGACGGCGTTAACATGGGATTCAATGTGATTGATCTTTGAGCACTTTAAGAAATACAGAGGGAACTTTTACTTAAAAATGTACGTTGCACAGAAGGAGCGACAACAATGGGTGTGTGGTCGAGGCTATTTTGTCACCCTCCTCTTTCTCTTTTAGCAAATTTTATTTTTTGTGGAGTTCATCATGAATGAAATCTATTTCACTTTGAAAAACATCTGTTTTATTATTTTTATATCCACAAGTCTTATATTAATTTAAAATTTTAAATCACATAAACAAACAAAACTTATTCTCATTTACACATTCATTGGCAACAAAAAGCCTTCAAAACAATATTTGTAACATATTTGTATCAGCATAGTAGATTTTGGAGACACATGGGTGAGACACTGATATACTGTGGTGTCTTATTTAACAATTTCTTTCTGTGTTGTGGGGCCTGCCCTGGTATTAGCAGTGCTGATAGTTGTGTCTATTATCAGGTTGACACAGTGTGTTTCGGCCGTCAGGTCACTGGATTGTGGTGTCACAGGTGAGTGGCCTTCATCAGGACAAAGATCAGTAGGGGATGTGCAAACATTAATGTGCGATTGTCTAGAATGGGGGACAAACACAGGAGGGTGATGAGTTATTCAATGAGAAGGGCATCCTACCTGTCCTTGTAGGAGCCCAGTCCACTCTTGGAAGGGTGGAGTTCAACAGGCAGGGATTGTACAGTGTTGTCAAACAGCAGGGCCCGTCTATATGAAAGGGACATGCTTAGTCACCTAGTCAGATTACAGTTGACAAAAGATACATTCAATAGGACATACAATGCCACTATTTTCCAACATAACTGATGCACAGAGGGGACCTTGTATGTTTGCCTTTAGTTGCACTCAAGTGATCTGCAGACAGTTTTAGTTATTTGCACTATGAGGTGTCAAACAAAGGTGTAAATGTGTAAATGCACGTGCAGTCGCGTATACGCCTTTGCATTTTCACCTTATAGTCAGTGCTTTAAGTGGTATTAGAAATTGAGGGGGGCTCTCATTAGGGTGTGTGGCCTAAGTACAGGTGTGCATAGGCCATACCCCCTATAGATAGCCCCCCCTCGCCCAAGGAGTGGGGGCTGCTAAAAGTAGCAGAGCTGGGGCGCACTGGCATTTTACTTTTTGAGGCGCCCAGCAC
Source organism: Ambystoma mexicanum (assembly GCF_040938575.1). Classification (NCBI taxonomy): domain Eukaryota; kingdom Metazoa; phylum Chordata; class Amphibia; order Caudata; family Ambystomatidae; genus Ambystoma; species Ambystoma mexicanum. Next base: position 97,832,522 of record NC_090927.1, on the reverse strand, counting down.
CTCCTTTTAAACATAAGAAGGGGCTGGGCACAAAGGTGTGACGCCAGTGTGCCCCAGCACACACTCAGCAGGCAGCCTTTTCATTCAAGGAGCCATGTGGTGCAATGCTTCACCAGAGGCTTCTTGAATGAAAGTGCTGCCTGCTGCTGATGGCCCTGTACTCAAACAGGAGGAGGGCTGGACTGCCCAGCTCGCCTTTTGTTCCCGAGTAAATAATCATCAGCCAGCTTTAGGAGCCCCGGGGTTCATACTGGGTGATGGCTATTTACTCAGCCCAGCCCTCCTCCTGTTTCAGAGTACAGGGCCATCAGGCAGCCCGCACTGCACGGTTGCACCTGCTGTTTGCAGGTGTCTGCACTTCGGTTTAGAAAAAATGAAAAGGCGATGGTCTTTCTTCTAATCCGAAGTGCTGGCAGCTCGTGTAACCGTGCAGCCGCTACACGGCTGCCTCAGTTGTCAGCATGGCTGGAGCTAGTCGGGGGTGGGCCCCGGCAGGGCACCGGCTCAGGAGCCTTTTCTGGAGACAGTCGGAGCTCGACCCGGCTAGGCCCGGCCCACTTAAAGCACTGGTTATAGTGCAAATTGAGAAAATGCCAATATGCATGGCACGTGTTGGCAATAGATTCCTTTGGAGCCTGCCTGCTTTTAGCCTGAATAAAAGGCAGTCAGATGAGATAAGAATCCAAAGCATTTGCAGCAACATGAAAATGTTATGCTGCCGAAAAGGCTTGTGCATTTGCATAATGCAGAGGATGGGATGCATGACCTGGGGTACAGACATTAGTGATGTCACAAATCAATGCCTGTTGACGCGTGCGTGTGTGTTCAGTGCTCTTGTGCATTTATTTCACATGGAATTGGTCAAGCCCACTCACACATTTGTCAATTTACATCATTGCTTGTTGTCATGCATGCAGTGCATTCAATTTCAACCCCAGTGTCTCGGAATTCCTCGCCTGACATGGATAACGGTTGGTCCGTGCTCTTCCAATGTCTGCAGCTCCAGGGTGGGCCGTGGGAGCCGTTTACTGTGACTAGGTCCTCCCTGGGCTGTTTGGAGACCGGTTTCCAGCCACACCACTTGAGGTCCTGCCAGGGCTTCTGTGTATGGCTTATTCTGCATGGGTGGTCACCACAGCACTACTTTCTGCAGGAAGACCCACTATAGCTGGCTCCACCTTCACAACACCCCCTCCGTAACCTTCAGCTTGTCATCAGAGATTTTTGGGATGTCTTCCCGTTGACATGGCCATGATGGCGGACCGGAGTAACGTCGGAAAATGCTTATCGTCAGAAAATGCAATCGCTAGCAAAATCTGACAGTACATGTAACGTAAGATTTTGCTACCCGTCAGAAAATGCTTCCGATAGCATTTTTTGACAGTGTGCTTTTCGTAGCCAACCCTATGTTGTACGGGGCAGTGCAGCATTAACCCTATGTTAGCAATGTTTACCCAATTTTTGTATTAACCCCATGTTATCAATGTTAACCCTATGTTGTGCAGGGCAGTACAGCATTAACCCTATGTTAGCAATGTTTACCCAATTTTTTTATTAACCCTATGTTACAAATTTTAACCCTCTGTTGTACAGGGCAGTGAAGCATTAACTATATGTTGGCAATTTTAACCCTATGTTGCGTCATTTATGTAGCGATAGCAAAATCTGATGGCAGGGTAAGCAAAATCTGACAGCACGTAAAAAGTCATTTTCTGCTGCCCTGCAAAGCCGCCTGTGAGGAATTTTACCAATTTAACCCTATGGTAGCTTGCCGTCGTCCTTCCCGGGCAACTGGAGCTGTGCTTCAGCAATTTTAAACCTATCTTGCCTCATTTAGGTAGCGATAGCAAAATCTGACAGCAGCCTAAGCAAAATCTAACAGCACGTAAAAAGTCATTTTCTGCTGCCCTGCAAAGCCGCCTGTGAGGAATTTGCCGATTTAACCCTATGGTAGCTTGGACATCCTTCCCGGGCAACCAGAGCTGTTCCTCAGCAATTTTAACCCTATGTTGCCTCAGTTAGGTAGCGATAGCAAAATCTGACAGCAGCCTAAGCAAAATCTGATCGCACGTAAAAAGTCATTTTCTGCTGCCCTGCAAAACCGCCTGTGAGGAATTTTGCCATTTTAGGGTACGATTTTGGTAGCTGATGTTGAGCTGTTTGAGATTGAGCACGTTGCGGTAGTCCTGATGACCGACATATGCATGTGTAGTGATCACGGAGTCTGCATGTGCCCCATGTGGTTCCCTGGGAAGGGCAGTTTCTCTTTCCATGTCGTGCACCTCCACCCCACCCACATTCCAGCGTAGCGAGAACCAGGGTTCTGGAGACAGTGAGCTTCTGGGGGAAAGTGGGGGAAAGTGAGAAAAGGAAGAATACCTCTGAGGAGGTTCAGTTGGAAATGGGCCTTCTTGGCAAGGTCAGTGATGTGGAGGAGGAGAGAGTGGAGTTGAAGATGACACCAAGGTTTTTTGCCTCACACAAAGGCGCAGGAAGAGGGCTCAAGGAAGGCGGCCAGAGTGAGAGAGGGAAAGCGGGCGCAGTGGTCCCAATGAGAAGGATCTCTGACTGGTATTAAGGCAAAGATTGTAGAAGGATAAACCACTGGTACATTAAATGCCTTGGGGAAGACTGAATTTAGGGCCTGGAGTGTTGCAGCCCCAAGGAAAACAGGGAACCCCATATATTTCTGAAAAGAAGACAGAACAGGGATTCCCGGAAACTCCATAATTTGGAGAAAAAAACACAATTTCCAGACATTTGCCACCAGGAAACCACTGAAACATGCCGGCAACAACACATGTCCTACCTTCCCACATTTCCACAGGTATCCCGACAAAAACGGTACCTCACATGTGTCGGTGCATGTACCTGGGCGCAAAGGGAAAAGGCTAAATCACTGGTACACCAAAGAGCCTAGGAAGAGAAAATTCTTATCGTCAGGGGTGATGTCCCTGGCTTTGGGCGGCCCTCTCCCATGGGGGTCGGCCGTCCCCAAGGCCAGCCCGGAGCTCTGGTTGGGCTGCATTGTAGCATTTTGCTCCAGGAAAGGACAGGGACCCTGCCGGGGCTCCCTGGGACTGCTGTTGTGTTTCGGGATGGTCAACCCACATGGGGGACGGATGCCCAAGGACATCACCTCCAACTGCCCTAGAGTTCTGGCTGGGCTGCCTTACAGCTTTTCCCTCCGGGAGGTATTGGCACACTGCCGGGGTTCCCTGGTGGGGGAAAGCTGTTACACAGGCAAGCCCGAGCTCCAGGATGGTCAGGGGTGATGTCCCCGGCCTTGCGTGGCTGCCTCCCATGTGGGTTGAACATCACCAAGCACAGCGGCACTCCCAGGGAGCCCCACTAAAGTCCCCACCCCTCCCCGGAGGGTAAAGCTGTAATTCAGCTCAGCCAGAGATCAGGGGTGATGTCCCCGGCCTTGGGCGCTTATGTCCCATGTGGGTCGACCGTCCCCAAAACCACGCTGGAGCTCTGGCTTGGCTGTGTTACAGCTTTTCCCACTGGGAAGGGATGAGGACGATGCCGGGGCTCCCTGGGCATAACCACTGCACCACCCATTCCCGCCCACACCACTGACACTTCGACCACAGTCCTGCCAACCAGACTAACAATCCGCCCTCCCCAACTATAATATATCCTCAAGGTGCCCAATTTTTGTTTCAGTCTCGGTAATGCGCCCACTTTCTTTATACATTCGAGCCTTAAAGAAGTTGATATTTGCAACAATATCGTCCAGCTTTGTATTAAGGGAGGGATGAAACCAGACTGCATTGCCGCCATCGAAGGCTCCATCCCTGCAGGCGTGTACACCCCACCCGCAGGAACATCGGGTACAGCATTTGCTTCTCTACCAGGGGTGCTGGCAAAGGAATCCGCGGGCCACGCTTTTTCACAGCCCCATTTGTCATTGCTAGTGTGAGTTGGGCCTCCAGCAGGTATACCCCGCCACCATGCAAACCATGGGATGCCTTTATTTTAGATCTTGGGGGAAAGCAGTGACATCTTTTTGTGAGCTTTGCCTATCAGGTATGCATAGATTGAATAGAGTCGCTGCTAGCGGGCATTTATTTATTTATATTTCTATATTGAGGCGCTGTTACTTGCAAGAGCTTAGTTACAAGGGCACAGGAATAGTAGCATTCAGTGGCACATTATGAATACTACAAGGCATAGTACTGATATTAAGACTGGTACAATTGGTCGCTACATTACAGCTTAAGCAGTGGATCATATGATACGTATTCAACTGATGTGACGCATCTTATGTGAAGAGGGTGGTTTTCATGGTTTCGCGGAAGGCGCTGAGGGAGGGTGCGAGATATGGAAAGCTGGATCCGCCCGCTCTGGCTTTTTTTTACTAGTGGCACAGAGAGCATGTTGGTATATGGTGATCTGGTTGGCCTTGTAGAGGAGACGGGGTGGATCCTTTGAGAGAGGTAAGCAGGGGCAGTGAGGTGAATGCACTTGTTGGTCAGTGTCAGAGCTTTGAAGACGATCCTGTCTTTTATTGGGAGCCAGTGGGCTACTTTTCTGGCCTCCGAAATGTGTTCTCTTTTGGCGATGCCTTGGGCTGCCCGGAGAGCACTATTCTGTATGACTTGTAGCCTCTCTAGGTTTTTATTAGAGGTGCCTAGAAAGAGTACATTGCAATAGTCAAGCCTAGAGCCAGTGTTGGCTCTGGCTATGTTTGTGCAGTTCTCTTTGGAGAGAAAGGGCCTGACTGCGTTGATTAGTTTAGCATGATATGCAGCTGCGGAGGCAATTGCGTTGACTTGTCGATCCATGGATTGGTTGGAATCCAAGTAGACTCCAAGAGTTTTGACTAATTCTAAGACAGGTATTTTGATGGAGTCTATGGTGAAATGACTGAATTGGGAGTCTAGGTTTTTTTTAGCGTGTCTGGTGAGCCTACCTGGAGGAGTTCAGTCTTGTCGGAGTTGAGGCATAGTCCAGGCTTGGATGGTGTTGTAGAGGTTGTTGAGGGTCAGGGAGTCAGTGTCATAGTTACCAGTGAGGAGGATCTGTGTGTCATCGGTGTAGTTAGTGTAGGAAATGCCCATAGCGTCGAGGATGAGGAAAAGGGGTCGTGTGAAGATGTTGTAGAGGGTGGGTGAGAGGCAGGAGCCTTAGGGCACACCACCGAGTATGATGGTTGGTGAGGCGGAGGCTAGGTCCGAGAATACTTGCATGGTTCTGTCTTGTAAGAAGGAGGTGATCCATGCTGTGGCGTCAGGGGAGAATTTGGCAGTTGAGGAGAGGTGGTGGCATAGGACGTCGTGATCCATGAGGTCGAAAGCCGCGTATAGGTCAAGAAATAAGAGAAGTGCTGGTTTGCCCATGTCTCTGGCATCGTCCATCTGGTTTTTCAGGTCAAGTAGGGCGGTCTCAGTCCCGTGTCTGGGGTGGAAACCAGATTGGCGGAGTCCTAGGAGTTTGTTCTCTTCAATGAAGTGTTGAACCTGCAGGTAGGCTGCTTTGTCCAGTATTTTGAGAAGGAATGGGACAGTGGTGATGGGTCTATAGTTGTTGGGGGAGGTGGGATCAAGGGTTGTTTTTTTAAGAGAGGGCAGACCCAGGCTTCCTTGAGGGAGGCGGGGACTTTCCCTATGGCATGGGAGGCATTTATGAAGGCTGTCAGGAAGGGAGCCAGCGCTTCAGTACAGTCCTTGATGATGGTGGCTGGGCATGCATCACCTTTACAGTTAGAGGGTTTGATATTCCTCATTATGTTGATGATGTCTTTTTCCTGAATGGGTTTGAAGGAAAAAGGTTGGGGGGGGGTCTGGGGCTGGTGGTGGGACAGGGATGTGGGTATTGGGTAGGGGTTGTTTAGTGGCTAGTATTTTGTTTTGGAGAAGGCTCAATTTAGTTTGCATGGCTGTTTGTATATCATCCCATCAAGCTTTGTCTTTGCTGAAGTTCTGGGGGGCGGGAGTAGGTGTCTCTAGCTCCCTGAAAATGGCGAAGATTTCTTTTGTGCTAGATTGGGCTTCAGAGATTCTGGATTCAAAAGATTTGGCCTTTGCTTGGGTGATTGCCTTTTTATATTTAGTGGAGCAGGCTTTAAAGATCATCTTGTCTTTGTCAGAGTGAGACGTTTGCCACTGTGTGAGAGCAGCCTTCTTTTCGTTGCGGAGTGCGAGGAGGTCCGGGGTGAACCAGGAGTTGGAGATGGTGGTGGGTTTGGACTGAGGGGGGCAATGGAGTTGATAGCTGCTTTGATGGCAACTTCGTAGGCTGTTGCAAGTGTTTCTGGGTCTGATGAAAAAGGTGGTCTGAAGGCTGGGCCTTGGAGGAATGGCAGTAGCCTTTCCTTTGTGAGCTGGCAGGAGCTTCTAGCGAGGCAGGGTGGCAGTGGTTGGGGTGAGGGGGTGGAGGAGCTGGTGGTGAGGATGCTAAAGGTGATGATATGGTGGTCCGACCATGGGGTGGGAGTGTTTCCAGTGATGATGAGTGGGCAGTTATGCCCTGGTGTGTGAGTTGGGCTAAAGATGGTGTTCTTGTAGCCTAGAGCCTTGAGGGCTGAGTCAAGGGATTTGACTGTTGGGTCCTTACTGTCAAGGAGACCTAGGTTAACGTCACCAAGGAGAATGGCTTTTGATTGTTTTTTGAGGTTGTCAGAGAGGAGGTGGATGAGGGAGGCTTGGAAGTCTCCTGTTGGGCCTGGAGGGTGCTAGACAGTGTGAACAGCAAGGGTGAGCACCGGGCCGGAGGCCTCGTGTAACCATGTTTCTGAGATCATGAGCAGATCGAGGTCATGGATGGTTAGGAGGTTGTGGATGTCTAGAGCGTGGATGTCATTGATGGACCTAGCATTAATCATGGCGCATTTAAGATGGGTTTCAGGTATTGCTTGGGGTGTTTTGTGAGGAGAGTGGGAGGGGTGGTGGACATGGTTGCACTATCGGAGTTGGAGGAATTGCACATCACAGATTTTACACTGGGGGAGCTCATTTTCAGTGGTGATGGACACAGGTGGTATCACATTTGGCACAATAGCATTCAAAATGGCAGTAGCAGAATTGCAAATCACAGATTTTACACTGGGGGGCTCATTTTCAGTGGTGGTGGACACAGGTGGTATCGCCTCCCTGCTTTAAGCCCGGAATGTATGGATTCTTTCTGTCATCTCACCTTTCTTTTACAATCTCACTTCGATCGATGTTCCGGAATACATGGCTATAATCACATTCAACAGGTCGTCAGGGCATCCCCATGAACGAAGCTTGTGCTACAGCTTCTCTCTGTTGACACAGTCGAACACCTGCTCAGGGTCGATAAAGGCAAGGTTGAAGAACACTGTGTTGGATTGCCTTCAATTTTAGTAGATTCAGGATAAAAAGGTTTAGAGACGTTCCAATTCCCTTGATAAACCCAGTTTGTCTAATGTCCAGCCTGCCACTAAGCCTTGCTCGTTTATTGAGGTCTCGTAACAAACTTATCTGAATAGTTTGCCCATAATATCTAAAAGAGCTAACAGACGATGGTTTTGGGGGTGCTCCATGTCCCCTTCTTAAAAATAGGAATTATAGTCACTTGTTTCCAGGAGCAGGGGATCACTCTGGCACACTTGATCTGATTGAAGAGTCAGAAGGTGAATTTGGCCCAGTGATCACAGTGTTCCTTCAACATGATGTGTGTCAGGCCATCACTTCCTGGGGCATGGGTGGGAGATAGCTTTGTAATTGCAACTTTGATGTCATCCAGTGAACACTCGATGGTCCAGGATCCTTTCATTGGTAGACGATCTACGGCTGCGATTGCTGGCACTGCAGCAAACAACTTTGTAAAGTGGGCTATCCATGAGTCTTCTAAGACGTTGGAGGATTTTAGGGCTGCTTAAAACCTGCCATCATTATTGATGAGTTCCCATAGACATCTGGTGGTGTTGTTTCCAACAGCCCTTAGCATGAGTTCAGCATCATGTGGGGCTCCTAGCGCTTTGGTCACAATTAGGCAATTTTTATATTTTAGTTTCCTTTTTTTCAGATCCCGGATCTGGTCGTAGCGATTTTTTTTGCTACAACAATTTGATTGATTAAATGCAGAGGAGCAAAGGACGTCTTGTCGTGTGGGCTGCTATGTCTTGAGTGTTCAGGCATAGTCTATGTCCCCCTTGTAGTACTTGCATCTTGCAGTCAACCATATCGGTGTGACTCGTGGTTATGATGGTACAGGATATTTCAAGGTTATGATCACTCGTCGACATCTGTCTAACTCTGAACTGTGACACCAGTTGCAAGAGATTTACAGAAACAAATGCACAGTCTAAGCAGACAGAGACTCTTTCCTTGATCCAGGTAAAGTTGCTGGGGATGTCTCTTATGGTCTGAGCGTCCAGCATGTGAAGCTCGAGGTCTGTGGTTTCATCAAGCCATCTGTGCGCATTGCGAGCCAGGGTCTCTTTATTGATGATCGCGCACTGCTCATCTATTAGGCGCATGTTTAGATCACCACACAGCTAAACGTGTGGATCTTTGTAGGATACTTGGGTGACATCCAAAGATTCCATTATTCCCTTGATAAATGGATCATAGTTGCACTTATTCACACTGTTGTAGACGTTACAGGTGAGGATCGTCGTATTCTGCATATTATTCTCTATTGCTTTTTCAATAGTCACCAATTGCACATAGATGTTCGGGTTCTGAACGTTTTTGACAGATAAACCTATATGTCTCCTGACGAGGGTAAACAAACCTGAGTATGGTTAGCCCATTTCTCCTTTTTTGGCTCGGGTCAAGTAACAATCATATCCATCACACGCAGGGGCCACTCTTAGCCATGTTTCCTGGAAACACAGAACGTCGTATTTTTCTAATCCCAGTCAACCAATATTGAATAGATGTGAAAATCTGCATGTGTTCCATGAGTCAAGTTTCATCGGCTCATTATGTCTCAAGTTTTGGCACTAAAGATTTGGTGATAGAGCTGGAGTGAGGGCATTTGCGAACCATGACCCATTAGCTTACTCATGAAATTCTTTCCCTGGTCTGTTAGAATTTACTTGGGAAAACCTACATGTGAGAAAAAGGGTAGCAAATGCTTTGACATATGTTGCGTGGTACTATTTTTCATGGGGAATGCTTCGGGGTACCAGTGGCATAGTCTACAAGTACAATAATTAATTTATTCCCCAACTTAGAGGGCTCTAAGGGACCTATAATGTCCATTCCTATCCGAGAGATAGCAACCTTTATTATAGGTGATGGGTTTGGTAGAGCCAGCATAGGAATATGTGTGCTGTTTTTTTGACATATTCACACATCTAAATAAAGTTCTTTGTATCTGCATGTATACCTGGCCAATAGAATTTCCGAGTGATATAGGCTTGAGTTTTAAACTGCCCAAGATGTCCTCCGGTCAGATGCAAGTTAGCAATTTCCAGTACTATTTTCCTGTGGGTTTTAAGTATTACCAACTGGGAATTAGGCCATCCCTGGTTGTTTCTCTCTTATATAGGAGTCCCTGTATTAGAAAGAAGGGGCTGCCTTTCCCTTGGCCTTCGTCTTCAGGTATTACTTGTAAAAAGACCTCAGAGAGTATTGGATAATTTTGCTGGGCGAAAGCTAAACAGGTAGAATAGTGGTTTCATTGTGCTTTCCGGAACTGATGTCAAGTTCTTTTTCAGCCTCTCCAAAACCCCGGTCACCACTCTCAAGTTTCCTTAACTTCCATTTCCTCGGTTGCACGGCTGGGAAATGGCCACCGCCTGAAACTGGTCCGACACAGGCCACAGATATCCTGACTATAATCCAATTAAATCCAATAATTGCCAGCATATTATATTGGAAGACGACGACTGTTGGGAACCGGAGCCTGTCGATCGACAGTGGTGAAATTTTGCTCTCCCTGCAATACAGTTAGCCGGTGAAACTTGTGGCTGGCCTCCTGGCTGTGTTCCCATTGATCTCTACCGCGAAGGTGAGAGTCCTGAACTCCAATCCTGACTCCTTTGGAGGCCCTTCCTGCTCATCCTGTTGAGGATCCGTTGCCAGGGCTCTACTCCGGCGAGCCGGCTGAGCTGAGTGCGGCAGGTGTCAAGCCGCCCCTCCCCGACACAGCACAGGCCATCCCGGAGTGCCCCCTTTCGGGCCGCTCCTTACCCGCCCCTCCAACTCCTGCCATGGCATTTCAGACCTATGGCATCCCACCCTGCACCTAGTGGCGGAGAACGGGCCAACAGAAACTGTGACCCCCCCCCACGCCCGCACCAGCTTCTGCCGCATGCTAAGCCACCTCAACCCAGCCTGCGCGGCTTTGCTAGCCTCGCCTCGGATGGAGTGCTGGCCTGATGGGGCAATCCGGGGCCGTGAGGACCCCGGCTCCAATATCCCATTCTAAGTGTCACAGTGCCCGGGACACACACACTGCCTGGACTGCGGTGCCACCCTGGAGGTGCTCCCTGCTTCACTATACACCCTTGGCCTCCTGGAAATTTCTGATCAGCGCTCTTCTCCGTGAACACCTAGGTCAGGACTCTCCCACAGGTGTGGTCCTGGTTTCCCTGCCCTATGCTTTTTCAGCCCGCTTTTGGACCCCTGCGTGGCCCTGGATCCTTGCAGACTCGGCCCCCTGAAATTGGCCCGCGATCTGCAGCATACAGCTGGACACTGGCATCCAGGTAAGGATTTCTGCCTCCCTAGAGCACCCTGCTTCATATCCCTGGACTTCCTAGCATCCCGTAAGCCACGCTGTCTTATGCCCTAAATGCCATCTGTTGTGGCCCACTGGGTGGACTGCATAAACATCTACTTCTCAAGATCACTGGCTCCATAAAGCTCTGTAATATTTTGCTTTAGTGGGCACCTACCTTGTTGTTCCCCACAGTCGCACCCTACTTCATGATGCACGTTTGAAGTGTATAACTCAGCAGATAAGTGATCCCGACCTCCCCTTGGGGAGCTATGGCAAAGCACCATATGATACGACAGGCCTGTGTCGCAGTGAGCGTCCCCAGCAGTCGTGACCCCCCCCAGCCTGACGGCAACCCCACTCAGTTGTCATTTGTCGGTTCTGTTGTAAAGCCTTGTAAAGTTGTCAGTGCTACCTGCTCCTCGTCTCGGCCATGTGTTCCTCTTCATGTCTGGTGGCGGGCCACAGGTGCTGCGACAGATAGTCCGCTGGGTTGTCTGCTCCAGCTCTGTACGCAACGTCGAAGTTAAATGGCTGTAGTTGGAGCATCCACTTTTCTTTGCCATGCTGGGGGGTGTGGTGCCGACCCTCTGGAGATCGGTGTCAGTGTTTTGTGATCAGTAAATACTTTGGCTGCTTGCCCTAGTACATACACCCTGAGGTGGCGGCAGCCCCATAGGATCACCAGTGCTTTCTTCTCGATATGGGCGTAGTTTTGTCCAGTCTTTGTCAATGCACGGCTGGTGAAAGCAACTGGGTACACGCTTTCGTCTTTGTCCACTTGTGCGAGTACCGCTTCTAACCCCACAGGGCTAGCGGCCACCAGGAGCTCAGTGGTCTGGTCACTGTTGAAAAATGCCATTTTCGTGGTGCTGGATAGTGAGTCTTTTATGCGTTGAAACGCTTGTTGGTGTTCATCTGTCCATTCCCATTGCGTTTCCTTTTTCGTGAGTTCTCTCAGCAGTGCTGCCAGTGTGGCCAGGTCGGGTATAAACCTGGCACAATAAGTAGCCATGCCCAGTACACTTCTCACCTCAGATGCTGACGTGGGGGCTTTTGTTGCTTTAATGTCACTGACTTTGTCTGGGTCCAGCGACACTCCATCAGAGTTGAATACGGAGCCAAAAAAGTTACATTTACTCTTATTGAACTCGCATTTTTCTGCGTGCAGGGTGAGGCCTGATTCCTGCTTTGTTGGCAGAGGCATATAGCATACACGTACATCTGAGTGAACAATAAATTCAAACCATACATGGATCACATCAGTGGTGATAGAACAATAACAGCACAGCAGGCGGAAAGTAGCAGCGTCACAGTATATCAAGATGGTACATTGCATCAATATGAGGTGTGGGAGGATTCTCCCCCTGAGGAGGTCTCATCTAGGCCATGGAGGTAACTATTGAAGGCAGTCCAAATGTTCTTGGGGCAGGATCGCGCTGGGATCATGTTCAAAAACACTTCCTCACAATTGCGGGACCAGGTAAGTAGATTTAGCCATTTCTGGAATGAGGTGGGGGGGGGCACTTCCAATTCTGTAGAATACACTTTTTAGCCACAATGCAACCCACATTAAAAAATGTGGCCATACATTTAGCCCCATCAGACTGCCAAACCCCAAACAGAGCAGCCATTTGGTCTGGGTCAACAGAAGTGTCACAGATTTCAGTCAGTGTCTCCAGGATCTTACCCCAGAATTCCGTAAGCATCGGGCACCCCTAGAACATGTGTAAGTGACGAGCGTCTTCTGCCCCACAGCAAGGGCAGGGTTGTGAGTTGGTTCGAGCGAACCTGGAGATCTTGTATGGAATGTAGTACAACCTGTTGAGTAGTTTGTACTGAATGATGCTATAGCGAAAGTTAAGGGAGGCTCTACTAGTGTGTTAACACATCTTCCCCCACAGGCGGTCTGTGAGCTCCAGCTCCAGTTCAGTCGCCCAGTCATCCCGGGCCCTGGAGGAGTGGGGTGGGGCACCTAGAAGAAGTATCTTGTATAGTGAGGAGACCACTCCACGGGTGCCGACCGAGTTGGCAATGTAGGCAATCCCAGGGGAGTCCAGGGGTTCATTGGGGAAGCCAGGCCAGGCGGTTCGAAAAGCAGCACGCAGCCGATAATATTGCAGAAGTTCCAGGGCTCAACCAGAATGGCCCGGTCTCCAAGTCTGTGGCGTAATTAATTGCCCATTTGGGTAAAAATCTGTTAGAGCGAGGTACCCCAGAGTTTCCCAATGATGCGCCAGGGCCGTATCATGTGTGGGTTTCAGCCCGGGGAATCGCCAAGCGGGGAGCCACTTATAGTACGGGTGGTGGTCGGCACAGGACTTAAATATCCGACCCCAAGCGTGTACAGTGGTATGAACCAGATCAATAGAGGAGTCCGGCTCGTATTGCCGGTGCAGTATTAGTGACATAACATTGATGCTTGCTGCCGCCAGAGTTTCCAATTTAACATGGGGGCAAGGAGGAGGGCCAGTGTACCAATAAGAGGCGAATTGTGCTTGGGCTGCGATCCAATACCGCATCATGTCAGGGGCGGTGAACCCCCCTGTATCGTACGGGGGTGTCATGTCAGACCATTTTTTCCACACCGGAGTGCCATAAAAACTGTGCGCACGCCTTGTGCAGTCTGGTGAAGTATTTTTTCCCGGGCCAAATAGGAACATTACTAAATATATACAGTAGCTTGGGGAGTAGAATCATCTTGACAAGCGAAAGTCTGCTAGCCAGCGATAATGGAAGGGTCGTCATCGCTCCATTTTGGGTTCAGCTTGTTGTGCCGCAACTAAGTAGTTGTCAGCTAGTAGTGATTCTTTGGTCAGGGATATCTGTAGTAGTTAAGTACTTAACCCCATTCAGCGACCAACGCAGCGGGTATTCAGTGTCAGGTTGTGGGGTGGACCTGGTGAGGGGGAAGAGCTTGGACTTAGTGTAATTTATGGTGAATCCAGAGTGTGTGCCTATACGGGTGATGTCGCGTAGTATTGGATCAAGAGGATTGGCGGGGTCTCTAATGAACAGTAGTACGTCATCGGCATAGAGTGAAATGATTTCAGGAGCATCTTTCAGCCGTATCCCTCTGCATGAGTGGCGTGCCGTAACGTGATCCGCCATTGGCTCTATCGCCAGGGCGAAAAAGAATTGGGTAGAACGGGCAACCCTGTCGGGTGCCTCTGGAGAGTGGGATTAGGCCAGACGTCTGGGACTTGACTCGAACCCTGGCCACTGGTGAGGTGTAAAGTAGTTTAATATATCTAATCATGTTAGGCCCAACACCCATAGTTTCAAGTACCAACCACATATGCGTCGAGGACACCATGTCGAACGCCTTCTGGGCATCAAGCGTAACCGCAACTGCATTGGCGCGCTGGTCAATTCACGACATTACATTGAGGAGTCTTCTAATATTGTGGGATGTGGATCTCCCAGGTGCAAAACCTGATTGATCATCGTGGACCATATATGTCATGACTGGGAGGAAGAGATTGGCAATTACTTTAGCGAAAATTTTGGTATCTAGATTCATAAGCGAGAGGGGTCTATATGACCCGCATTCATCGCTGGGTTTGCCGGGTTTGAGTAGTATAGTGATAACAGCTGTGGGCAAGGTGGGAGGTAGAGTCCCCAACCGGAGTGTCTCGTCCCATACCTCAAGTAGTTTAGGAGCCAGCAGGGCAATGTGCTCTTGATAGAATTCAGCTGTAAGCCCGTCGGGCCCGGTGCCTTGCCCTTAGGGAGACTGGATATGGCCTCGACAATTTCATCTAATAGAATTGGAGAGTTCAGTTGGTCTCTAGTTGCGGGGGAGATACAGAATTTGCTCAAGGAGGTCTCTCATATGGGATTCCCTGTGTTCACGGGGTTGGGAGTATAGCTCTGTGTAGAAGTCTGTGAAGACATCTAATATCTGTTGGTCAGAGCATTGGTTTGCCACCCGTCTATCCTTAACACAAGTGATCTGGGTGTGGCCCCACTCTCCCCTTGTCAAAGCGGCCAGTGTTTTGCCAGGTCTATCACCTTCTCCATACTTCCGGGCTGCTTGAGGGTGGCTAAAGTTCTGGACCTCCCTTGTGGCAAGTTCATTAAATGATTGCAACTCTTCACTAATCTGGGAGAGGACGGCAGGGTCAACTGATGCCAGGTGTGCCTGTTCTAGCTCGCGTAGTCTAGCTTCTGAGCGGCTGAGGCTGCTCTGATAGTTTTGAGGACTCCTGCCTCCCTGGAAATGGCCATTCCCCTGATAAAGGCCTTGAAGGCATCCCATCGGGTTCCCACAGTGGTGGATTGGGGTGTGTTGTGTTCAAAGAAGGATTGAATGTCAGCCAGGATGTCTGCCTTGAATACAATATCCTGAAGGGAAGCCGATTTAAATCGCCACATGTTGATGGTAGGCGGAGTGGCGCCCAGGTCCAGAGACAGCAGGACTGGAGCATGGTCCGACAGCGTGTGGGCAAGTATACATGTGTCCACCATTCTTCCCAGCATTCCGCTTGATAATAGGAACATGTCTATTCTAGAGGAGCTGTCGTGAACTGAGGAGTAGTAGGTGTATTTGCGTGCCTGTGGGTGCAGTGTCCTCCATACATCACAAATATCAAGAGTTGCATAGTGAGCCAGCAGTCTACGTGCCGCGCCAGACAGCAGTCTAGGGGCTGTACCAGTTCTGTCCAGGGCAATGTCTAATATGAAATTCATATCCCCGCCCCAAATGATCTGTACCCCCACATAGCCCAGCAGGATGGATGCCACCAGATCTATTAAATCGGGCGAGTCTACATTAGGACCGTAGGTATTCACCAGGAGGTATTCCATATTGGCTATCGCACAGTGCAGTATGACAAACCTCCCCTCCGTGTCAATGTAGCTCTTGTGCAATACAAACTTGAGTGACTTGTGAATCATTGTAAAGACCCCCCTAGCCCGCGTGGAGTATAAAGTGGTATATCTGTTGGGGCCCCAGGATGGTGCCATACTCTTTGTAAGAGGGCCCATAGCGTGCATCTCCTGTAAGAGTAATATTTTGCATCCATGTCTGCTGGCATAGGCCATGACTCTACGGGCCTTAGTATAATTGCGCAGGCCCCGGATGTTCCAGGATATTACTGTAATAGGCATTCTAGGGGTCTAGGGCACATCCCAGCACTGCCGGCGTACATTATGTGCGCAGTGTGAATCACCACTATGCGTGTGTCCCGATGCAGTGTAGTCTGCCAGTCTGCCTCTGCCTTTTCCATAAACAGTTCCCAACCTGTACCCTCCCCCCACCCGCACCACCCCATCCTTGTGGGTAGTGTATCCGACCACCCCCCTCCCTGTAGAACCAGAATTCCCTGAGAACTGTGGGTCAGCGGTGGATCCCCAACGTGGGTTCAGCCCGCTAGCGGCCCAACCGGGGCCAAAACCCAACAACAGTGTAACAAAAATGAACATTGCAATCGCAGTGGGGTGCGCTGTTGCCGTGTGGTGGACTTAGGACAAAACGTGGATAACATGAAGTATCAAGCGGTACATGAAACAATAGAACGCATAATAGTCACATTGTCCCACACCAATCTATATGGACAGGAAGCAGAGTGCCCACATCCTAGGTGGCATATGCCCAAGGGAGTAAGGGCAGTTGAGCAATTGCGAGGTCCGGTACGGTTGAATGAGAGCAGATATGCGGGGAAGGGACCGCAGACAGCCTCAAGTGGGGCTCTAACCAGGTGTAGGAAAAGCTGCAACTGTGCCTGCACTTATTTGCGCCAAGATAAATTACTGGTGTATTTTCTTTTGCTATGAATGACAAATCCAAAAGTTTTGTTGTATTTGATAAAGTTTTTTATTTTAAATTTTCAGCCCCTCTTGGATGACACGTGTTTCGGCGTACAACCTGCGCCTTTTTCAAATCCGGGCCTTTAATGTGTCATTACAGTTCACACAAAGAATAATGTTCTTGTTGTAAATGAAGCACTTTTAGTCTTGTGCTCAATCCCACCTGAAAATTCTGATGCTCGCGCTACAAGCGTCGGGTTTCCTCTAAGGAAGAAAATTCAAAATAAAAAACTTTATCAAATACAACAGAACTTTTGGATTTGTCATTCATAGCAAAAGGAAATACACCAGTAATTTATCTTGGCGCAAATAAGTGCAGGCCCAGTTGCAACTTTTCCTACAGTTTACAAACGGAGTAGAGGAACTCAGTGTCTCCGTAGTGACCTACACTCATGCGACAAAGAACCAACCACAAAAGACAAAAACCCTAAAAAGGCTAATAATCACTGAGTAACCCCGATTTGGTTGCAAAGGTACAGGCCTATGATATCTCAAAAAAGTTCCTCAATGTTAGAACACTTACCAGGTGTGGTTGTTTCGAGTAACAAATGTTTGTGCGTAATAAAGACAGTGGAGTGTTGTTACCATCAGCACATTAAAAGGCAAGCAATAGTGACCAGGCTACATAACTTCTGGGCAAGCAGGGTTCAGTCATTGTCTCTAGAGTCATCATTCACGTTGTGGAGTGGTATCTGAGGCTCTATGAATTTCACGGCTTCCTCCGGGACGGTAAAAAAGTATAATTTCCATGAAGGTGATCTTGAGACGGGCCGGGAAAAGGATTGCATAGGGGACATTGCGTTCGCATAGTAGTTTCTTGACTCCGAGAAACTGGCGTCTCTCCTGTTGTGCCCCAACAGAAAAGTCGGGGAATATGCGAATGGTGTGTGAGTCAAGGCGGAGGTCTCCTTTCTCGCGGGACAGGCGGAGGATAAGATGCCTATCTCTATCATTGAGGATCCTGGCAATTATAGGCTTGGGGAAGTCTCCCGGCTTGGGGCGTGGTGAGAGGGCCTGGTGAGCTCGCTCGACCGTGAAGTAAGGGGACAGGACAGGGTCGCCCAGTAGGTCATTAAGAAGAGTCTCAACGGCCAGCTCCATACGCCCCTGGAGGGTGTTCTCAGGGAACCCGACAATGCGAAGGTTGTTCCTGCGCGAGCGGGATTCAAGATCATCACATTTCGCCTTTTACGGTTTTCATGTCTCGGGTCAAAGTGGCCACCGTATCCTGCAGAGAGTGTAGACTGTCTTCATTCGCCCCTATGCGATTTTCAGCCTACGTGATTCTGGTCGCCGCCTGGTCAACTCGCGACTTGAGGGATACCACATTGGCATTAATGTCATCAAGCTTTTCGTGGAAAGAAGCAAAATTCTTGGCCATAGATTCCATCATTACGGTAAGATCCGGGGTAAGTGCACTGGAGGAAGGCTCGTGTTCAGGGTCCTCCTGGGCGGATGCCGCGGGCTCGACTTTCGCACGAGGGGTGGCTTTTGCAAATTTGTCCATGGCGCCCACCTTATTAGCCCCCTGGATCTATTAGACATTGCAGTTGTGGTTGGGGGAGCCCGCAGACTCGGCCCCGAGCTGCGCAAGGCGCCGGCGTGCAGTGCCAAGGTTGGTGCCCTATGGAGGAGCCAGGGGTGGGAGGCAGCCCAGCAATTGTGATCAAAGTCGATTGGTGGTGAAATTACCAGGGGGTTTCAATGGGGCCAGTTGCCCTAGTGTCAATCTGGAAAAGTGAATACCCTTCATTTGAATGACAGACATAACTTGATGGCCGTAGGCCAACCGTCTTATGCACCAAATTATAGAAATATAGACTGAGATGCTTGACCAACAAGTGGCCATTTTAAACGTAGCAAGAATCGCCATTTTGCTTGTTAGCCATTGCCCATTGCTTTCTGTCTAAAACTGCTTTGCAGCTTGCAGTTCTTGCGGATTCTGCTTACTCTGCTCAACTGTTAACATTGTTGTCTGAATATGAAAGGGCAAGGTCGTGGGAATGAGGAGTTCGTTGAAAACTCCTCATGAGTAGCCCAGAAAGGAATGCCCACGCTCCCTCTCTGTAGCCTTGAGGGAGAGCTGCAGGGCATTTAATCACTTCACATCTGCCAGCCAGTCTCGTACGATGGTAGAATATGTTAGAATAAAACAGCTAAAGGCTTGAATTATGCTCTTCCTACGGCCCCCCTTCGCAAAACCCTTTAGAGCGTGTCGGCTCCCAGGACATGAATAGTACCTCATAGATAGCAAAGCATGGAATGTGTCTCTTCCCCCGTGTGCAGCTTGCTTCCAAGAACAGAACCACCGTGTTCTGTTCAACAACTAAAAGATGCCTCCGCACTTTCTAAATTACACATTGTTACTAGAATAGACATCGAAAGTGTCATAATTGTCATACCCGTCGGAAATGTTCATCGTCATCCCGAGTTCAAAGAAACTTAATAAAGGAGGGTGTTAACCATGACATAGCTGATTGTATGATGTGCATTTTGTATATATGTAACTGATTAACATAATTCACTCTCTTGCGTCCCTCGAGGTCTAGGAAACTCACGTCGTGGGGCGTGAGACCAGAATTGGCCAATTGGGACTATTTTTGCTTGCAATAAACCCTAGCATTGGGAATTCGAACCTCGTGTCTGGTGCATCTTTTCGTGTATGATTATTGCCTTGTTTCCATATCACGAGGGACCCCTAGGGGCCCCTTTCACTAGGGGGCAGTAGGGTCAGTTGGTCATGCAGTCCTCAGTGTTGAGGGTATCCAAGCACTGGCAGGTCATGCTATGAGTCAGCCAGGGTAATGATTAGGGCAGCAATAAGAGTGCGGCGTCCGTCAGCCCAGCACTACAGCATTGGAAAGATGGCGTCACTGAGGGCCCGCCAGTGGGTGAACAGGAACATGCACGGCGTCCGCTGTCGGTCCCCGCAAGTCAGGGGAACCTATGGCCGTATCTAGCCAAGCCCTAGGCAGAAGGGCTGTGTTGGAGCCACTGGGTGGGTTAGTAGTGGCCAAAGTGTCACGGGAGACCAGGCAGTTTTGAAAGGAGTGAGAAAGACTTGATCAGGGGCCACACAGATGGGATCAGGATGAAGAGTCAGTTGCCGCCTAACAGGCAAGCGTAGCAATGGGTGCAGTCCAGGCCAGGCAGTGGGGGCACCCGTGGTGGAAAGGAAACCACTTGGTTGTTATACGCGGGAGAGATCAGCACACCCCCCAGCTCCTCACAATGCTCCCAGCACCCGCGGCCCGGATGCAGCACCAGTGCACAATCAGTCAGCCGGTAGGCTGGAAGAGAGCCGCGGCCGCTCCACAGCGCTCAACAGGATCGGAGAACGCAGCATCGCAGCTCGAGGAGGAGGGGCGGCCTCGGAGGTCATGCAGACGGAGGCCAAGTCTCCCGCGCCGCACGGGCAGATGTAGGAGGCGCTGCAGGCCTCAGGGGAAGGGGGAGACCACTTCCCGCAACCGACAGTAACCAGGCTGTTGGGTGCCGAAGGCCGGCGGGCGGGCAGGCACATCCAAGCCCACTGATGAAGCGGGGTGGGTCTCCCACTGGGGAGGACCCCTGCCAGGCCCGTGGCAGCGCTGGGGAGCGCCCGCACGGCTGGGCCGCAAAGTTGAGCGAGACGTAGCAGGTCTCATGGAGCACGATTCCGGCCAGAGCTCGAACAGGGCAGGCAGCAAGGGATATGCAACAGCCCAGTATGTTTTCAGGCGATGGCAGCAGTGTGGGTCGCTGATGAGGCCAGATTCAGTTCCACATCACGCGGAGCTCTGCAGCTAGGCAGCCATTTTTTGGGCTGCTCAACAGCGCCCCACCCCCCCTACAGTTCCTTTTCATCTGCTTCCCTCATGTGAAAGGGGACTCAGTGGTGTCATACGGACTTTGGTTCTATGGTCGGGTCGATGTGTAATTTGATTGTTTTCCCGCGAAGGCACCCTATCCCTTGAAATACTTTCTGGTGCTTTGTCAGTAGGTCATCTATTTCTGATGGGTTGACGCTGAACGCAAAGTGCACCAGGTGTAAATTCTCTGCACTGTGACAGCTTAGTAACGTTTCCAGCCTTGCATCCACTATGTATGTCCGTGCTCTGCACATGGCTCCGGCATATGTTAGGTCTGATCGGAATGACCCTCTCACGGGTAGGGGCTTCTTGCACCCGTATGCATATAGTCTCACACGTCTGTTCTGGAGTGCCGGCTTTGGGTCTAGATTGTTGTATGCGTGGATGGGCATGACATTCACTGTCGCACCTGAGTCGATGACCACTCGGGTGGGTTTTTCCATTTGATAGGATGGTGCACGATGGCCGTTTGTGTTGCCTTCTCTTCCGACTGGTCTTTGCTCTGTTTGGCTTTATAGCAGAGATCATGTGCACTCAATGTTCTTTTCCTCATGCTTTGTTCCGTCGTTCTTTCCCGCGTCTCTCTGGGGATGTACTCTCATCGGAGGACTCTTCTGCCTCACTACTGCTTGGCAACCTCTGGGCAGTGTCGACTGCTCTAGATTTCCCTCTCCCTTTTTGTTGCCGGTTGGAGTTGTGTTGTCGGCTTGTTTCCCCTCACAGTATTGGGGTTCAGGCACAGGGCAGCGAAGTGATTCAGCCGTTTGAACTTCCGACATGTTACTCCTAATGCCGGGCATGGTTTGCCTCTATGTGAGGGGTCACCACACCACTTGCAGGTGTTGTTCTGCTATGGCTTCGTACTGTTGGGCAGCCGTTCTGCTTGTCGAACTCGGATTGCTGCTATTTCCTCTTCCTTTTTCATGTCATCCAGGGTTAAGCGCTACATGGCTGTCTCCATGACCGCTACTTAATCGTCCGTTCGCTCTTGGAGTCTCCCCATTTCTAGTATGCAGTCTAGCTGGATGTTTTTCTTCGACAATACTCCCCGTCACAGTTTCTCGGACCACATCCCATTGACGATCTGCAGCCGGGCTGTGAAATCCTCGTCTGGGAACACGCAACCGACTGCCAGTTCCTTGGAAGTCGTCAATGGTTTCCTTCTCTCTCTGGCGGGTCATGCAGAAGTGAAACCTCTCATAGTCTGGGTTAAGCTTGGGCTTGAATTTGTTGATCAGCGCTGCTTTTGCAGAGTTGTACTCGTCAGCCATTCCTCTGTTAGGAAGCGTATTAAATAGACGTGGTGCCGCAGCTCCGATGTTTAGTTGCAGGAGCGTACATTTTCTACTACCTTCAGTGATGTCTTTGGCTGCAGGTTAAGTACAAATTGTTGGAGCCATATTCCCGATTTCAGGGATGCTCCTGTGGTGTAAGGGTCAAATGGCTTCATGAATGTAGTTTGTGTGGCCTCCTGGCACTCCAGTCTAAATGTGCTGTTCCTTCTCACAGTGCTGCCGCTGCTCATTCTGAACGGTCTGGTATGGGGGCTGGTCATCTTGGCTTACCTTTTTATAATAGCGTGGGCCTGCTGTTCGCCTAGTTCGTGCACTTTCTGTTGCGCGCTTCCTCCCTTTTCTGATACGCTAGTGGTAGCACGTGTCCCCACGTGGTTGCTGTACAATGGATGGAGGGGTGTTCCTTGGTGTCTGGATGCACCCTGCTCTCCCCTTCTGGTGCCTTGGGGCTGTAGTGGAGGCAGTCTCTGAGCCTTATAACCTCTCCTGATGTCCTTGGAATGGGACATTGGGCAGGCAGCACAGCAGCACGTAGAGATCGTGGGCTGTTCCAAACCGTATAGGCATTGGTGTCTGTGTTGTGGGCAGTTGATCAGGCTGCCGAGCGGCTCGTAGAAGTTTTTTTTCTTTATTTTCAACACGCGCGTGGTGCCGGATTCCTTGTCGCTAGTGTGATGTACCCTGCCCGACCTCTGGTGTGATTTCGTAGGTCGGGTAACACTCGTTCATCTGCTCGTTTCGCACACGAATACGGAGCAAAACAGACACTGGATTCACTTTGCATGTTGCTTGCGCCAGAATGAATCATTCTGTGCAAATCTTTTTTACTCCCGTGTCACGTGGCTCGGGTCTCCCCTCGCCACGTGATCGGGCGCTGCCTGGCTACACACCTCACAAAAGACCCAGGGCTATAGGACCCCCAGTTGCCCCCCTAGGAACGCCCCTGTGCCTTGATAAAGACCTAGAGCGTCAGACATGCATTTCCTATTTAGTTTCCGAAAACAAATCTGAAATTGATAATTTTGTCTCGTTGTTATATCCGCCCTGCGCCCCGCTACACGGTGACGCAGGACGTCTGAATAAAAGCCCCGTCCCTGCGCATGGGAGGTAGTTCCGGCCACAGACTCCAGCAACGTGTGGTGTGTTTCATTTCGCTCCGGCTGGAGCTGCGCTATTGCGGCCTACCTCAGAGGCCTACAACGTTCTGCCTCCGCGCGGAGCCAGGACATAACACTGGCGACGAGGGAAACGGGACCCCGCACACGGCGCCCGACCATCCCATTCCTCCTGCAATGCACGGCCGACCGACTTCCACGGGCCAGTGGCACCGCTCTTCGACGTGTGGGCCTACCGCACACGCAGTGCGCACGTGCGTTCACGGCAGTGGACATTTTGGAGAGAGGCAGCGCCCCCGTCTGCCAACACTTCATAGGCCGCCCTCAACAGGAACCGTCAAGAGACAACGACATCCGCCATGACCACCGGCACGTCCACCCCCGTGCCTGGCACGCCCTCCAGACTCGCGGCAAATCTGTCGATCACGCCACCGCCTACTCGCCCACAAAGCAGCTCATCTACAATGATTCAGCCATTCAACCTGTTCACAGATCCATCCTCGGTTGGCCCCCGGTGGCTGCTATGGCTCAAAAAATTAGAGATGGCTATGGAGTGCAAAGACGTAACCTCGTCCAGGAAGATGAGATCACATCTACTATTGAATGTGGGGGACGAGGTGCTACGCATTTCCAACGCGCTAACCATTGCGGATGGTCAGGACATTTACCAACTGTCGAAAGACGCTCTGACAGCTCACTTTCTCCTGCAACTCAACCCTGATTATGAGACTTTTATATTCTGCACCACGTTTCAGGCAGAAGAGGAGACCTTGGATGCCTACCACACCCGGCTCAGAAAACTGGCGATGTCGTGTGAGTTCACGGATGTCGAGAAAGAAATCCGGAGACAACTCATCAACGGCATCCAATCCGAGAAACTAAGAAGGTTAGTGCTGGGTGAGAGGAGCATCTCCCTGACGCGCATTCTGGAGCTCGGTCGTGAAAGGGAGCTGGCACATGCCAGGGCCGCCAACATGGGCATGACTCTGCAAAAACTACAACCGGCCCTCGCGTCGTCCATGGTGGCCCATGTCACCAATAGACAGTCCTCTAGAGATGAATCTGGCGGCAACTACGCGCCAGCCAGATGGCAACCATGAATCCCAGGGCCCACGGAGTGTGGATGGTGTGGTGGATCGCGTCATGGACGGCGGAATCGCCCGGCACAAGGCACAATGTGTGGGACATGTGGCAGAAAGGACCACTATGCCAAGGTGTGCCGTTCTTCGGGCGCTCCACTAACGCCTCCGCAAAACCCCCAGGAGAGGAGTGGTACAAAGAAAAAGAAGCAAGCAGTCACGAGGTGCGTCAAAACGACCAACTCGTCGACCGAGGAAGACGGGGATGACATCACAGGGACTCAACTGGACCCCGGTAGAGAGCAGCGGACCAAGGGAAGAAAAGTCTACCTAGTGTCAGCCCTGGATCATGGGCATGCTACGCAGAAGAAAGGGATCCAGAGGCGCAAATGCCAGGTCAACATCCAAAACCAGCAGATATGGATGACCATAGACACGGGAGCCTCGGTGAACGTCATGCCCACGTGCACCTTCGAAACTTTGCAACCACGGCCAGCCCTCAAGAACACTGACACTCTCCTGTTCGCATATCGCTGCAAAAAGCTGCTACCGGTGGTTGGCAGATTCTGCACCACCCTCGCAAAACAGAAAGGTGATGGCTGGAAGGTTTTGAATAAATCATAACCACTGGCAAAGCTCTGGGCAACCCTCCAGACCATCGTTTTTCAGCCTGCCAAGCCATTACAGAAGGGGAAAAACCATATGCAAATCAGGCTTGGTCCTACCCCAAAAGGGGCAGTCCAGCCCGAACTGCTAGGTCACATCCCTTCTGCACGAGACCACAAGCATCCCCAGACATGTTTCAGCCTTGTTGGGCGTCATCAGTGAGGAGTAGCTTGGGTCTCTAGGCCCGGCAGACTCGGGACCCACGTCTGGGCATACCCGTCCCACTCGGGGTGACTTTAGCAAAACAGTAAGGTGATGGCTGGAAGGTTTTGAATAATTCATAACCACTGGCAAAGCTCTGGGCAACCCTCCAGACCATCGTTTTTCAGCCTGCCAAGCCATTACAGAAGGGGAAAAACCATATGCAAATCAGGCTTGGTCCTACCCCAAAAGGGGCAGTCCAGCCCGAACTGCTAGGTCACATCCCTTCTGCACGAGACCACAAGCATCCCCAGACATGTTTCAGCCTTGTTGGGCGTCATCAGTGAGGAGTAGCTTGGGTCTCTAGGCCCGGCAGACTCGGGACCCACGTCTGGGCATACCCGTCCCACTCGGGGTGACTTTAGCAAAACAGAAAGGTGATGGCTGGAAGGTTTTGAATAAATCATAACCACTGGCAAAGCTCTGGGCAACCCTCCAGACCATCGTTTTTCAGCCTGCCAAGCCATTACAGAAGGGGAAAAACCATATGCAAATCAGGCTTGGTCCTACCCCAAAAGGGGCAGTCCAGCCCGAACTGCTAGGTCACATCCCTTCTGCACGAGACCACAAGCATCCCCAGACATGTTTCAGCCTTGTTGGGCGTCATCAGTGAGGAGTAGCTTGGGTCTCTAGGCCCGGCAGACTCGGGACCCACGTCTGGGCATACCCGTCCCACTCGGGGTGACTTTAGCAAAACAGAAAGGTGATGGCTGGAAGGTTTTGAATAAATCATAACCACTGGCAAAGCTCTGGGCAACCCTCCAGACCATCGTTTTTCAGCCTGCCAAGCCATTACAGAAGGGGAAAAACCATATGCAAATCAGGCTTGGTCCTACCCCAAAAGGGGCAGTCCAGCCCGAACTGCTAGGTCACATCCCTTCTGCACGAGACCACAAGCATCCCCAGACATGTTTCAGCCTTGTTGGGCGTCATCAGTGAGGAGTAGCTTGGGTCTCTAGGCCCGGCAGACTCGGGACCCACGTCTGGGCATACCCGTCCCACTCGGGGTGACTTTAGCAAAACAGAAAGGTGATGGCTGGAAGGTTTTGAATAAATCATAACCACTGGCAAAGCTCTGGGCAACCCTCCAGACCATCGTTTTTCAGCCTGCCAAGCCATTACAGAAGGGGAAAAACCATATGCAAATCAGGCTTGGTCCTACCCCAAAAGGGGCAGTCCAGCCCGAACTGCTAGGTCACATCCCTTCTGCACGAGACCACAAGCATCCCCAGACATGTTTCAGCCTTGTTGGGCGTCATCAGTGAGGAGTAGCTTGGGTCTCTAGGCCCGGCAGACTCGGGACCCACGTCTGGGCATACCCGTCCCACTCGGGGTGACTTTAGCAAAACAGAAAGGTGATGGCTGGAAGGTTTTGAATAAATCATAACCACTGGCAAAGCTCTGGGCAACCCTCCAGACCATCGTTTTTCAGCCTGCCAAGCCATTACAGAAGGGGAAAAACCATATGCAAATCAGGCTTGGTCCTACCCCAAAAGGGGCAGTCCAGCCCGAACTGCTAGGTCACATCCCTTCTGCACGAGACCACAAGCATCCCCAGACATGTTTCAGCCTTGTTGGGCGTCATCAGTGAGGAGTAGCTTGGGTCTCTAGGCCCGGCAGACTCGGGACCCACGTCTGGGCATACCCGTCCCACTCGGGGTGACTTTAGCAAAACAGAAAGGTGATGGCTGGAAGGTTTTGAATAAATCATAACCACTGGCAAAGCTCTGGGCAACCCTCCAGACCATCGTTTTTCAGCCTGCACCACCCTCAGCCATGGTGAAAACAGGCTACCGTCCAAAATATACGTGGTGAATGCGGGGATTGAATGCCTTCTGAGCGGTGATGCGGCGGAGGACCTAGGGCTGGTACAGTTCGTCAGTCAAGTCAAGGAAGCCCAAGAGGTCGAGAAAATCCTTGCACAATATCCCAACCTGCTAAACGGGATTGGGTGTCTCAAAGGAAAGACGATCAAGCTCCACATTGATAAGTCGGTCCAGCCAAGGGTCGTCAGACATCGGAGGACCCCATTCCACATGCGCGAACAGGCGGAGATAGAACTGAAAGCGTTGGAAGAAGCTGTCATCATCGAAGAGGTGACGGGGCCGACACCATGGGTGTCCCCGATGGAGGCCACTAGGAAACCCAAACAGCCGGGAAAGGTTCGCATTTGCATAGACATGCGCCTCCCGAACACCGCTATCAAGAGGGAGCGCCACATCACGCCAACCCTTGACAAAATTTTGGCTGACCTCACGGGATCAAGAGTCTTCTCGAAGGTCAACTTGAAAGCAGGTTACCATCAGCTGAATCTACACAGACTCTTGGTACATAACGACATTTTCTACACATTTGGGTCTGCGAAGATACAAGCGGCTAAGCTTTGACATATCTTTGGCGGCCGAAGTCTTCCAACAGACCATTCAAGAAGTCATCCGGGACATACCAGATGTCCTGAATGTGAGTGACGACATCCTGATCCATGCCCGGGACAAAGTTGAACATCTGAGAAGACTACAGATGCTTCTGGGCCGATTGGAGGATGCCGGCCTAACCATCCATAAGGAAAAATGTGAGTTTTTCAAGAGGGAGATATCGTTTTTTAGCTACAAGTTCAGCAGTTCTGGCATCTCACCGGACCCCCAGAAGGTTGCTGACATACAGACCGCGAGTCCCCCCAGGACACCCACTGACGTCCGCAGCTTCCTGGGGATGGCCACATACTGTGGGAGATTCATTTGAAACCTGGCCACTCTGTCGGAACCCCTTAGAGAACTTACAAAGCTCAACGCGAAGTGGGAATGGGGGAAAGCTTGCCAGGATGCCTTCGAGAGCATTAAAGAGTCGCTGTCCGTGGAAACAAAAATGGCATACTATGATACAGCACTTCCGACTGAACTCTACGTGGACCCCAGCCCTGTCGGCCTCAGGGCCATCCTCATGCAGGTCACCAAAGAGGGCGAGAAGAGACCCATCGCCTATGCGTTGCAAGCTCTTACGGTGACGGAGCAGCGATACTCTCACATCGAGAAGGAGGCAATTGCTGTACTGTGGGGGTGCCGCCATTTCCACCTCTATCTGTACGGCCGCAGGTTCACGGCGATTACAGACCACAAACCTCTCCTACCAATCTTCATGGGCACCTCCTCGCACCCGCCGGCCAGAATAGCCAAATGGCTGCTACATCTCCAGCAGTACAATTTTGAGTTGATTTATCAGCCGGGATCCAGGCACCCAAGAGCGGCGACGCCACAGGAGGTTCAGGTGGCCGAAGAGACCGAAGAGCACATCTGCCAGGTGGTGCGGGCCATGAGGCCGAAGGCGGTCAGCATTGAGGACATCGCGGAGGAAACAGGCAATGACCCCTGCTGCGATTTGGTAAAAGATGCCATTATTTCGGGTGACTGGAGGTCATTCATGAAAAACACGCACAACAGGACGGAAGAGCCAAAGGCATTCCTCACAGGAACATTCACCGTCCGCCAGGATCTGTCAATAACAGAGAAGGATATGCTGCTCGGCGGAAATCGCATCGTCATTCCGCCAGGCCTGCATGACCGGATAGTGACCCTCGCCCATGAGGGCCACCAAGGGATGGCTGGAACGAAGGCCTGAATTCGACACCGAGTGTGGTTTCCACGGATAGACGAAAAAGTGGAAAAACTAGTCAACACCTGCCTACCATGCCTGATAACCGGAGCCCCACCTGATCCAGAACCGATCCTATCGGCAGAACGAGGCTCTGGCAGGTGGGACGCAATAAGCGTTGACTTCTGCAAACTACGAGAGGGCCCTTTACCTCCTGGTGGCTATCGATGACCACTCCCGATACCCCGAAGTCGAGGTGGTCGAATCCACGGCAGCAGAAGTGGTCATCCCGGCCATCGAGAAGATGTTTGCGACACATGGACTACCCACTACGATCAAAAGTGACAACGGCGCTCCCTTCCAAGGGATTGAGTTCAAACAATACTTGCAAGATCTGAACATCCGGTATCACCACATCATGCCAAGGTGGCCCCAGGCGAATGGCGAGGTGGAACGGTTCATGAGAACAATTAACAAAGTGTTGAGGCTATCGAAGGCAAATGCCAGTCCGTGGAAAGTCGACCTCTATCGGTTCCTGAGGAACTACAGGGTCACCCCGCACTGCACAACAGGCGTCCCACCAGCTGACCTCATGTTCGGCACCGTCATAAGGTCGCCCATTCCACATCACCCCAGTAGAAGACCGGTCGAGCTCGAAGATGGGCGTACCGAAAGAAGGAGAAGGGACGCCAATGCCCACATGAGTGCCAAGAGGAGTCGCGACCATCCAATCACCAGGTGGTCATGTTACGGAACCCGACGAAGTCCAAAATGGACTCCCACTACGAGACTCTCCCATGGACCGTCCGCGAGACACAAGGGACCATGATAACTGTACAAAGGGGGCACCGTCAGGTGACGCGCAATGCGTCTTGGTTCAAGGCGGTGCCGCGCAACCTCTGGACTGATGGGGACTGTCCCCAAGAAGATGCGGATTCCCTGCTGATTGAGGACGAACCAGAGACTCACCAGGGCGGAGAAAATGCAGGTGACCGAAAGTGGGAGCAGTGGAGTGAACCGGACCTGGGTGAGCCGGAGATGGAAGGTGAGAGATCTGATGAGACAGTAGAACCCACCTCCCGGGGTGGCAGATACGGCCTGAGAACCGCCACCCAGCCGCCAGCTCGGCTCAAGGACTATGTGTGGTAGTTTGCATTTTGAGAACTGTGAAAGTAGGAAACGTTTGTAGTTGTTGCGTTCATAAGCATAGGACCATTCGTGTGGGTGTGTTCAATTGTTGTGTTTGTTTATAATAAAGGAGGAATGTTATATCCGCCCTGCGCCCTGCTACACGGTGACGCAGGACGTCTGAATAAAAGGCCCGCCCCAGCGCATGGGAGGTAGTTTCGGGCACAGACTCCAGCAACGTGTGGTGTGTTTCATTTCGCTCCGGCTGGAGCTGCGCCATTGCGGCCTACCTCAGAGGCCTACAACGTTCTGCCTCCGCGCGGAGCCAGGACATAACACTCATATTCACTACAAAAATCAACTTTATCTAATAACTTGGAAATTAGTGAAAAGATGGCTGCTTCACACAAGACACAGTGAGACCAGGTTGGGATAAGTAGCTTCTTTACTTCAGTTCTAGTTCCATGTTCCAAGTTGCAGGTATCAGGTAAGTGCATGAGGTAAGAGACAAACAGAGACATCCACTAGCAGCCTCTCAGTCAAGCGGCTCCCTTTCAACTGACACTCGGGGAACACGCAGACACAAACACTGACTCAACATTCCAGAGGCAGGAATTCCAAAGCCATGCCAAAGCACACGAGCTCACAGCACAGCGAGAGGCAAGGAAGCAGCACTTAACACAATGGTGCTTCAGTAAAGAACACTTTAGTCTAAAAAAAAACTCAGATCATGGTGTTGTCCGTGTGCCCACATCGGCGCATGCGTGAAAAACTAAAGAAGGATTGGCCGTGTTCTGGCAGAGACCAGTGCTGGCAACTCACCCAGTGGCGGGATAGAGGGAAGGAAGATAGTTGCAGCAGGGGCTAGATTGAACACACTTGAAATGAAAGAAAAAAGAGGCAAGTTGAGTTGCTGGAATTCTTGAAAAAACAAGGGAACCGAAGGCAGACCCGGCGTAGCCATGAGCGTGGAGCTGCAACAGACAAGATAGAGCGGTGCGGCGATGGACCATCCGGTTGCTCGGCTTCCTCCACCAGGAACGGCGCTCCCCAGCCTGGTAACTACTGCAAGGGCGGGCAGAACTTTAAGAATTGATGGGGCTGCGGTTGTGCCGATTAAAAGCCGGAGAGGAGCATGTTGAATTTGAAGTTGGAACCAAGGAGTAATAATATAAACAAAGTGTGAGTTGGAGTAAAGGTCTTAGTACGAAGAGGTTGGAGATGGCAATTATGAGAGAAGGAAGGGGGGAGCCACGGTCGGCGTGGACCCACCTTTGGTGTGGCAGTATTCTTGCGACCAATGGCAAGTTACAGACTGCTAATGAGCCGTGGGAAAGCGGAAGGGTTTTCGCTCTTCTCAGGACCCGCGCTCCTTGGGGGCCCAAGCAGCAGGGGCGCTGGGGGTAGCAAGAAGGGCTCAGCTTCCCCCGCCTAAACGCCACCCCCCCAGCCCAGGAACGGGTTGGGAGGGGGCTTTGGCCTACAGTGGACTTGGTTGAGAAAAGGGAGAAGCAGGATTTGGACAACAGAGCAGTCGGCGGGTCGCCTGACCTTCAGAACTATTTTCACAAAGTTTTGTTGGCAGTGTTTTGTTATTATGTTGTGAAAATAAATCTGAGGGCTTTTTATGCCAACAAAGAAAGCATGTCTCAGTTTGCACCTTTCCTGGGGGGTATCGAAAGGGGCGAATAGAATGATCAAGCGTGTTGGTACAAGGATGGACAAATGCCCAGGTTATTACCAAGCCACACTGTCCTGTCCAGGCGGTCCTTGCGGCATTGCCCTGTAGGCCAGTATTAGCCAGCCCAGTGTGTGGCCCCATACAGTTGTTGCTGTCCATTCTTTCGATCACCCCCCCACCCCCCATTCTCTCTTTGGCCTCTCTGTCAGCTTTACATCTGCCTTCTCCTAATGACTTGGTGCTGTCACGTGACAGGGATCAGGCATGAGACCGAGACGAAACCGCAGCGAACGCCTATCTTGGTTTCATGTAAGCAGTTCACACCGGGCGTAAAATACATCAGATGTGCGGGGACCGGAAGCTGGATAGCCAAGCCAAGCATTTGGGTTGCCATACCTCTTTGTCCTTGGAAGAAGACACTCTTGGCAAACTTTGGTTGGGTTTCTAAGGTTCCCGCCCGCACCGTTCTTCTTCCTTCTTCCTGTCTGACAATGCCAGGTTCAGACAGCTGTGCCCCCCTATTCCCTAGTCTTGGGCTTGTGGGTGTCCGGCGTCCTTTGCTCTTTCTCTGGATCCTCTCGTGCTTACGGGGTTTCCACCCCTCGCTTTCCAGTCTCTCTGAATCTTTGGGTTCGGGGGTTCGGTGCTACCCATCAGAGTTCAGTAAACCTTGCATGCCCTTCCCAGGAGTCTGAAGTACAGTTGAGGGGCCTGGGCTAATCTCCCCTTCCACAATGACTCCAAAAGGCTCTCCCGATTCCCTAGCGCTAGACACTCTTCTTTGTTGACTGTCTTTCTGGGTGGGGCGCCCAGCTCGCCACCTCTTCCCATAGTGGGTTCAGTCCATCGACTTAGACCCACCAATTCTTCTTCCACCACAGCCAGCCTTCTCAACTCTCCCTAGACTCTTTCTACTTGCTCCTTTTGCTATTTAGAGCCCTACTCCTGTTCTCCGCCAGTCTTCAAAGTATCCCTTCTTTCTGACTTACACCAAGCTTCTCTGGATTCTCGCCCGCCTCCTCATACTTTTATCCTAGCAAGGGGTGGCCTGGCCCTGGCCTATAGGGAACTCTGGAGATTTCCCGGTGGGCCTCTGTGCCCATGGGTAGACTGGCCTATAGGGAACTCTGGAGATTTTACGGTGGGCCTTTAAGCCCTGGGCATGGGTGGATTGGCCTCTGGGGAACTCTGGAGATTTCCCGGTAGGCCTCTGCACTCTGGGCAGGAGTGGACTGGCCTATAGGGAACTCTGGAGATTTCCTGGTGGGCCTATGCACCCTTGGCAAGGGATGGACTGGTCTATAGGGAACTCTGGAGATATCCCGATGGGCCTCTGCGCCCTGGGCAGGGGTGGACTGGCCTATAGGGAACTCTGGCGATTTCCCGGTGGGCCTCTGCACCCCTCTGGAGATTTCCCTGTGGGCCTCTGCACCCTGGGCATGGGTGGACTGGGCCTCACTGTGGGCCTCTTTTGTATGGTAACTTATTTTATTTTCAAATGTTCTCATAGGAAAAGCATTGGGCTTGTTGAAAAAGTGTAGTATGGGGCCACTTTGAACATTACTTCCAAGCCCCCTTTCGTTCCCAGTCCCCCCTGGTCCTACCGCCTCTCTCTGCTCTTCATAAACCTTCTCTTGTAGTTTTGCTCTGTTTACAGAGTAAGAACTGACAGCCCTACATTATGGTTCCAGGTGCCACACCAGAGAGGCCCGCCAACTGCAAGTGCCTGCGCAGGTCTGCAGGTGAGGTTGTGCAGGGACCTTTACAGGGTCTTCTGTGCTTGAGCAGTCTCCAACATGGCCCTGCTATTCTTGTTTTTCATGTCCGGGACAGCACACAGTCAAGGAGTCTTAAAGAGATAGTGTCCACATGAGGGCGCTGTAGAGTAAGCAGGCTGCTCCACAGAGGAGCATGGTGGACCTTTCCTGACCCGCTGCATGGTTTCTAAGGGAGAAGTGTAGTTGTTGCTGCACTTGTGACTGTTCCCTATCACATGGAGGGTGCTAAATAGTAGTGACCACAGGATCCTCCGTGTATCACCCCAGGACACATCATCCTCTAGTTTGGGGAGGTCCTCGACCCCCCTGGTCACCGCACTAGAAGTCCCCATAAACAGGCAGGAGACTGTGTCAAAGCATTGTTACTCTATCCAAGGGGATGCTTGCAAAGGGCAATCCCTCACAATAACAAAGCCCACATGTGTGGCTTAGGCTTTTGGGGACGTGGTACCACGTACACACCAAGATGCCTCATTCCATTCTGGAGAAGCTCGCATGAATGTATGCGATTCCAGTCCTGGCTTGTTAACTGCCAGGCTATTAGGCAAGTCTATGCAAAAAGGACAAGCATACTCATCC
Source organism: Ambystoma mexicanum (assembly GCF_040938575.1). NCBI lineage: Eukaryota > Metazoa > Chordata > Amphibia > Caudata > Ambystomatidae > Ambystoma > Ambystoma mexicanum. The sequence continues at coordinate 97,799,106 of NC_090927.1, read as the reverse complement.
ATGGCACTTAAGGGGTTAATGGGAAAAGTAAAACTACAAGTCCCAGAATGCAAAGCCAAAACTAGGACTGAACAATCAACTCCTGAGTGGAAAGGATCATGTTGGCATGTATGGTACCAGAAAACAACATTAACTCTATTCGATTATCTTAATACGCGGGGCAAAGTTGTTAAAAGCCCAAGAGGCTCCAGGAAACTCTGGGCACATGAGCCTGTGCAGGGTGGAAAGTTCCTACTGCTGCTACCTATGTGGGAAACGCTGAGCTTTCAAAGCTGACGTGACCGCGGTGGCAGAGAATGGGGTAAACAACAGTGTTTTGATCACTGAAGGGAAAGTCAGTGACCTACCGCTCTGGCAGCTTATCAGGAAAACAAGCTCCAGGCTACGCCTGAAGCGCTGTCAACATGGCGGCCCAGCCATGTGGCCGGCGGGGGGGTGGGGGGCTGGTGAATTTTTTAACTGGAAGGGTGTAAATGTATGCACCTAATATGCAGGAGCAACCGAGCGCAAAGAGGGAGCCTGAACCAAACAAGGGGGGTTCGAGGTGGTGCTCCCCCCCGAGAACATTTTTAAAATAATGGTGCATTTTACTGCACTTTCTGTTAAAAACTGGATAATAAGGCACAGAGATTGCAATCAGTTTTGTATGGTAACCCCTGCAAAAATCCAATAAATGCAAATCACCAACAGTGAACAGGACCAAAACATTTTCATGTTGACTTTGCTCACAACATATGCCAGTGTGTAAAACATGTTCATACTGGCTGTGCCCATACATGGCCATGCATGCTGCTGTTGGGAGGCAGATGACTATGTCATCCATAGCTTCTGCCCGCCCCCCTCCCGGCCTAATACCGCAGAGGTCAGAAGGGTTATCACTAAGACAACCGCACCACCCTCCTCCCAGACAGGTACAGCAGGACAGGGAGACAATTTAATCTGACGATGGCAAAAGCATTTAAACTACCATTGTAACACGCACATCCATTAGACCCAAAGCTCACATGCACTCCGCATGAAGAACATGTTCACTAAGTAAAATATGCATTTATTCATGAAGACTATTAACATGGAATCCACAGACATGAAAAACACTTATGTAACCAATATTTAAGGTGAATGCAACGTGAATAATGTACTAATACAGCTTGCTAACACAGAAACAAGAGTATCATTGGGCAGCCATCTTCTTAAAAATGGAAGCCGCAGCATGCTTCTGAATGAGCAGGGCCTCATAAGTTCGAGAAAGCTCAAAGGGATGTATCCACAGAAATTCATAGTCGTGCAGAGCTCAGACAGTGACTAGCAATTAGTGCCAAGCTCAAAGGAAATAAGGGAGAATGAGAACAGTGGAACAAAGGCACAAGGGTATACAGTAATAGAATTGCTGCAAAAATGTCACCTGTACAAAAAAATTGCAGCAAAAATGATGTGGTTTGACCCGGTAAAGGTGTACCCCATTATACCATTTAAGGGGAGCGAGGGTTGCAGGGGTGTCTTCCGCTCCCATTAAATGGTATAATGGGTCTGGGGTGTAGGGGTGTCCTCCGCATCCTTTACATGGATTGCGGCGGCAAAACCACAACCTTTTTGCCGCGATTTTTTTATTTTAACACATGAAACCGGCACAAGATAGCAATTCCCAAGACGCAAGCAGTACACTCCTGCATTACTGAAAGTTTTATAACAATACAACCAGCCTTTGTTAGCCAGGTGCAGTACAACAGCAAGTCAAATTACCCAATAAAACATAACTCAAGAGTATCCCTGGTGGAAACAGAAAACACAACACACACAATAATATTAGCTAAAATACCAATAAATAGTAGGTCATTTGTTCACATACACGGTCTCCAAGCATGTGATCCATAACTGGAGAATATGGACTATTCATTAGGAGCCAACTGAGGTAGAGCACCTGCAATACTCCCTAGAAACACACGCAGATGCAAGCAGCAACACAAGGCCAAGTACAAAGAGATTGTTGGGTCTCAAGGTAACTTTTAATTCAACAATGGACAGTCCGCAGAAGGAGATTGCATGGAGCTATTCCTTGAGGGATGGCTCGCGGACATATACGATGCACAGTCCTTCTCCAAATTTTTTTCCATTGAGCGAGCCCACCGCATCCCGACCGGCAAGATCACGCCAGGTGCACCGCCACGTACAGTCATTGCACGGTTCCTAAATTATAGAGACAGAGACACAGTACTGCAGTTGGCGAGGTCCAAAGGAAATGTTACGTACAACGGATCAAGAATTGCTTTCTTCCCTGACTTCACCAGAGAAGTACAGAAAGCGCGCCAATCATTTGATCCCCTCAAGAAACGCTTACAAGCAATGGGAGTTAAGTATGGGCTAATATTCCCCGCCCAACTCAAAATATTCCACAAGAACGCAACGTTGCATTTCACTGATCCTAGGGAGGCGTGGAGCTGGGCTGAAAGGCACATAGACGGCGACTGGAGCGCTGAGGGAAGAAGGAGAGGAGAACGGAACAGACCACACCCTGAGCGCCCACCTGATCTGGATCCGCAACAGCAACAACAGGTCGAAATCCCACAACATGCTGAGGCTTGAAAAGCATCGACAGTATCTCAGATACCCAGATCACTACTAAAAGAGAGCTCCTCCGAAGCGCCCACAACAACAACCTCAAGCACAGCCAAAGAGGGGCAACGACTGAGAAGAAGAATAAGGTATCCACTCACAGATTACGCATTTAGAGCCGGCACCACGCTGTATATTACGTTAACAATAAAGCTAACTGTGAATCCGCTGCTTGTACAACTGGCGGTCCGGACTGCGCAACCCCCAATGCTGAAACAAGACAACCCAAGACTAAGTATATCGGTACTCCTTGGGGAATAGTTATTAGTTAACGAATTGACTGTCCTTTGTTAGTGTGTTGTATTGATATGTTCGGGCGACAGGTACTTCAAGTTGGGGTGAAGTATAGGGAGGGGGAAGAAAGGGAAAGTTTTTATGTTGTTTTGTTAGTCCGGATCCATAGCATGTCCAAACACCGACCCAAACCCAACCCTTTGCACATTATACCCCGCTGTACCAGATATCGGGACCCTATCCCCGACAGACACACCAAGGGGAGGCAGCTCTCCCGACCAAAGCATCCTACAGGCCCTCCAACGGGAAAGTTTAGATGACACACTCACAAGCACATCTACCACCACCTGACTGACCCAGGTCCCTTAAGCTGCTCGTCTGGAACGTGAACGGAATGGGTTCTGGGATTAAGAGACGTCTTGTTAAGCAACTGTTGAATAGACACTCTCCCGACCTGGCCCTTCTATCAGAAACGCACCTAGCGGGAACACACTGCACCCTTTTCCAGAGAACAAACTACCGGGCCGCATTTCATGCGGGGTACACAATGGGATCTAGGGGCACCCTTATCCTTATACACAAGAGGCTCCCGTTCTCCCCACAGATCGTGGAATTGGACCCACGGGGTCGCTACGTACTCATCCTAGGCTCGCTCTGGGGAGAGACACTGGCCATTGTGTCAATATATTCCCCACCTGGATTGGGCAGGGGCTTATTGGACGATATTACCACTCTCCTAGGGAAACACCACCCAGATCGATGGATCCTAGGGGGAGACTTTAATGACGTTATGTGCAACACCATGGACCGTACCCACCTTAGAGGGCGTGACCCGGATACTCCCACGAAACTCTCCAGCTTTGTGTCCGCCCTGGGCCTCCGAGATGTGTGGAGGGAATTGCACCCTCAAAGCAAAGGCTATTCGTTCCACTCTGGGGCCCACGGCTCCCTCTCTAGACTCGACTACCTCCTCGTCCCGCATACAGACCTACATAGGGTGATGTCCGCAGAATTCCTCCCCCGTGGAGTCTCGGACCACTCCCCCTTAATAATAGAAATACGAACCCACGCCATGATCCCTCCTAGAACATGGAGACTAAATAACTACCACCTTGGATTCCCAGAATTAGTGGACCACCTCGCGGAGGTGTCCGATGAATATTTTGATATAAACGAACTAGCAGTGGATGACCCAGTAGTGGTGTGGGAGGCTTATAAAACGGTGCTGCGTGGGGAAATAATCTCCTGGGTAGCGAACAAAAGGAGGGAGAGGCTCAAAAAAATGGTGGAGGCGGAGGCTGAGGTGATCAGGGCTGAAAACACACATGTCCTTGACCCAACCCCGCAGACTCAAAGGTCCCTCAAATTAACCACGGAAACCCTCAAATATTATGCTGGATAATGCCAAGCAAGCCCATTGGGACACCAAAGCTAGGATATACGATCTGGGGGACAAGGCGGGCAAGATGCTGGCCTGGCTTGAGAGGAGGGAGGAGGGGAGACGTCATATCCGTGAAATTGTTGCCCCGAATGGGCTCGGGTATCAGACGGATGCTGAAATAGCAGAGGCTTTCGCCCAGTTCTATGCGGAACTCTATCGAGCCCCGACAACATCATTTGACCCGACCCTACTAGACGAAATAATACTCCCAGCACTGTCGGTACAACAACGTGAGGAGCTGGACTCAGATCTCTCTGAATCTGGCCTGGCGCAGCTTCAGGCAGGAAAAACACCAGGCCCTAATGGATTCCCGGCCGAGACCTGGCAAAAGCTTGGAGGGAATAAAATAGCAACCCCCCTCCACAGGATGCTCCTTGGCGCCCGCGACCAAGGCACCCTCCCACCGGACCTATGTAAAGCCACCATTGTGGTCATTCCCAAACCCGATAAGCCCCCGGAACTGTGCGCCTCTTATCGGCCTATCTCGCTAATTAACAGTGAAGCCAAGGTTCTTGCCAAGCTCCTCGCCAACCGACTGCAGTCAGTAGTCCACACCTTGATCCACCCGGATCAATGTGGCTTTATGCCACACAAATCAACCCGTATGAACATACGTCGGCTCCACCTGGCGCTAGAGCGGGCCCCGGTCATTGATACCCCCCTCGCTCTATTGGCAATAGATTTCGAGAAGGCCTTCGACTCGGTCAGGTGGGACTGCCTCTGGGAGATCATGAGGCGTATGGGATTCGGAGACGGCTTCTTGGGATGGGTGAAACTACTCTACACTAATATTCAAGCGGAGGTCAGGGTGAATGGTTGGTCGTCCCGGTCCTTCCCACTGGGAAAAGGCACGAGACAGGGTTGCCCCCTTTCTCCCCTTCTCTTCGCCCTGGCGATTGAACCTCTTGCCCTTTGGCTCCGCCAAAATGCTGCATGGACAGGGTTCAGATGGCCCGAAGGACATGAGGACCGCATCTCCCTGTATGCAGACGATCTCCTGATTTACCTGGGAGACCCAGCTCGATCCTGCCCCAGGGTGACACAGATGCTTACCCGGTTTGGAGAACTTAGTGGGCTTAAAATTAATTGGGGGAAATCAGTCCTCTTCCCGGTGAAGGGCAATGTGTGGGTTGACCCCCAGCAATGCCCGTACCAGATGGAGACGCAAGGCTTTCGATATTTAGGGATCTAGGTGACTACAAACCTGACTGAATACATAAACCACAATTTCCAACCGGTCCTTGATCGCTTTGTCAACGACGTCCACCATTGGAGGCTTCTCCCTCTTACGCCCATGGGAAGAGCCGCACTCTTTAAGATGATGACTCTCCCAAGGTTTCTCTACGTCTTACAGAATGCCCCATTGAAGATCCCAGACTCTGACTTCAAACGGGTCGAATTCCTCTTTCGGGAACTAATATGGGGGGGAGGCCAGTCGAGGATAGCGCTGACCACGCTCCAAAGATCGAGCTGGGAGGGTGGGATAGGGGCCCCACGCCTCCAAACTTATTATTGGGCTGCACAGTTAGCAGTGGTCAACGACCTGCTCCACGGAGATAGGGAACTCCCCCACATCAAGGCCGAGGTTGCGGCCATGCACGGTACCGACCCATGGCAACTGCTATACCAAACTCTCCCGAGACCCCTCCCGCCAACGACCACGACTCATATTACTGCCGTTTGGAAGCAGGCGCATAGATTCGTAGGGTGGGAACACAACGTAACTACCGCACAACCCCTGTGGAGAAACTGCAACCTGCCCGAAATAAAGAAACTTCATCCATGGCCCCGATGGGTAAGGGCCGGGATTCTGAGAGTCGGGGATATTCTTGAGGGAGGAGATATAGCCTCGTTTGAAGTCATCCAGTAACAATTCCAACTCCCGGACACTGAGCGATACCACTATGTACAGATGGCCCATGCCCTAAGAAACCACATACCCGTAGGCACTAACGTCCCGGACTATACACCGATAGAGCGCAACATGCTGCCAGCCTTCATCCCCACCAAATGCACCTCTATCCTATATAATGCTATTACATCCTTTGCTACGCCCGAACTCAGGACCCTTAAAGCCAAATGGGAGGTGGATGTAGGGGTAATAGATCCAGAAGACTGGATCCAAGTGCTAATGCACCCAAGGGAGGTAGCCTTCTCTTCCAGGCTTCGGCTGGTCCAATTGAAGATCCTCCACAGGGTCTACTACCCCAGGACGATACTATATAGGTGGGAGAGAGCCTCGAACCCGAACTGTCTCCGATGCGGGGAAGAAGAGGGGACCTTCTTTCACATCCTTTGGGCATGCCCCCGAATCCGTACCTTCTGGGGTGAATGCTGTACTGCGCTTAGCAATGCCTTGGCGTGCCAAATACCACTGGACCCAAAGATCCTCATTCTGGGTGTCCCGGGCGAGACTGCACTTAACAAATGGGACAGACTGCTCTTGAACACGGCAGCGGGTCTGATGAAGCGCAACATAGCGCAAAAATGGGGAGCCCCGGAGTCCCCAACGATGGAGCAATGGGCATCGGACATGAACATTTGTGCAGTCATAGAACATAGAATATACACTGCCAGAGGCTGCCCCGCCAAGGCGGATAAGATATGGCGGAGGTGGGAAGAAGATGGACCTTAGATCCTCCTGGACCCTGCTGAGGGCAGCGAAGGGGATATGGTTTAATCGCATTAAAACCCGGGGTAATGTCATGGGTGATTGATAACTGACCTGTTCATGATCGAATTTTGAAAGGACATGCTAGTCCACACATGTTGCTGTTGTATTGATAAGAAGTAAAACAATAAAAAATGTTTTATTAAAAAAAAACAATGGACAGTCCATGTGCCTCTATCCCCCTACTCTTTGTCTTGCTCATATCTTGACGACATGTCAAGTGTTCAAGGATGGTTAGCAAGGAACCAGTCTTTCAGAACCCATAGTGGCAGCCCGCCCATCAAGTAGTATGCCAACCAACTGCTTGTTTGAGAGATGATGTATTTTTACCTCTATCAATAGAGGGGTGGATCCAGGTGGAGCCCTCCGATATGTGTGATCCAATGACATGTTTAACCCCTGTATAATCTATAGGTAGCCAAACCCACTGACCAATCCCCGATCGCTGTAGGTTTGCAAACGGTGATGATGTTACAACATCATAGATGACGTGTTTAAAGTACTGAACCAATTGTTTGGCTTCAACGTGCTGAGCGTTGCATGATTTTAACGCTTGCATGCTGTCCCGGTTTTATTTGAATGACATTGAAGCTGGCTGATTTGGATTGACTCTGATTCCTCTGGGTCTGTTGGGGACATTGAGACCACCTTTACACTGCACAAATATATGCCAGTACTACGATATAAGGTCTTGCAGCCAGTAGTAGAAAACGCCATGCAACAGAAAAGAAAGTACATCCAAACTGGCAATAACGAGATAGGACCTGCAGAAACAGGTGAAGATTCTATCTGACCGGGCTTACAACGGATGCAGGCATTTAAGCAAAGCGCCTTACCTACCTGACGCTCTGGGAGACCGAGGGCTCACAGAAGGCGACAGCCCTAAAGTTTCCCTTTGGGGACTCCTTGGAAGACAAGGTCCATAAAGTATCCTGAGCAGATAAGCGTGCAGAGAATCTGTGGAAAAAGGATACCGCTGCAACAATCAGGCATACATCGTAGCGACCTAGAAGCCATACACTAGCAGCAGGTAGCCAGACCACGTCAATGCACAAGAATCAGGGGTTTTGATCCAGACAAGGGATAATAAAGTCCCCCCCTTGAAGAGCCAGAAGTCCTGAAAAATGTCTGAGGGTGGCAGATTCCAGACTCAGTGTGGGAGAAGCAGGCTGCAGACACCTGGACAAATCAGGCAATGATGTGACCAGATAGAGCTTTCAGCCCCACCAGCTCCGTCGAACATGGTCATGTAAAGGAGGTCCCAGACACGACCTGCACCCCTGCCCCTCATTCCGAACTGCCACGAGGGTGCGCACCAAGGTTTGTGACGTATGAAGAGCAAATGAACCAACAGAGAGCTGCACGGGGACTCTGCCCAGTGTATATTAGAAGATCCATACCTGTTGAAGCCCCCATAACCAGACAACCCTGGGCAGCACAGTACCCTATCAGACAGCCATACCAACCATTGACACGAAATGAGGAATACCTACACACGATCCACAAAGAGACCCCAAAAGCCATAATGGAAGGTCAGTGGAAATGACAAGGGCCTGAACAGACGTGAAGGAGCAAAAGAAGCTATTAAAGACAAACACGCCAGTGCAAGTAGCTACGAAAATAATTGTAATGGACACAGAGAAGAGACAATGGTAAAACGTAAGAAAAATGGTGCTACGAGACAAGATGGAAGCAACCGCCATGAGTTAATGTGTGTAAATAGGCTTGAAACGCTAAGAAATCGATACTGCTTGCAATGCTTAGTAGAAGACAGAAGCGGCAAGCGCCAACCACATATCTACCTCAACAAAGCACATTGTACAAGTGCGACTCCATTTTGTAAAATTAGAAATGTACCAAAGCGGCCAGAGGCCTGACGGACCAAGTTTCGAAACCCAGGTAAAGGCAGGTGAGGGAGTGGAATCGAAACTCTGCAAAAGCGGCTCAGGCTTAGGAAATCGAGGTCAACCAGATAAGGGGAGGAGAACATGAGCTCACAGGACTCCAACTTCAGAGCATGCCAGCCTGCACAAGCAAGGTCAAGACAAAAGAGGCCCCAGGCAGGTGGCTGAGCCGAATCAGAATTAAATACAATAAAAGCTAGAAACTGAAGCAGATTCACGGTGAACAGACAGGTGACCAACCAGACATGAAGAGGTACCACCGCCTGATGTCATTCAGAACCCAGGATGCCATAACTTTTCCCGATAAGAGACTACATCTCCGAGGCCAAACTCAGCCAACTAATTGACACATAGCCCTAAGATACTGATTGATGGAAGGGAGGCAGGGTGAAACTTGGTACACCAGGCCCTTGGGTGTCCATTCTGCATGCTGCTAATTAAAATGTGGATTTATGTCTAGGGGTGTAACCTGACCAATCACAATGGACCAAGTTATCTGGAGTCCTATAGATAGTAGAACCAATGAGACGTTGTACTTGAGATGACGTCAATCACGTGTGATGTAGTGGGATGAGCATAGATGCCCACCAGATAAGAGTTATCCAATCCGCATGCCCTATTATCATATACAGATATAGCACCTATACGCAAGTTACCTTTCCTGACCAATTATGTTGCATGATGATTTTTATAGAAAGTAGACGTCAATGATGACGTGAATTAGCTATAAAAGTTACTGGCTGAATTGGGAACTTGGAAGTCGGAACGAGACCGGTGATCACACTACAGCTGATTCCCATTTGTTTCCCTGTTTGATGTATGCATCATTAAACAGACTTCCCTTTGCCAAACTACTGAGTCCTCGTTATTCAGTTGTGTTGGAATAAATGAATCCTGCACCACCCTGTCCACACATGGTGCAACTATCTTGTCTTACAAGTCCTTGAAGGTGAGTGCGGACCAACGGGCCTGTCAGCAATTTCCTCTCCTCGAGAACACTTGGTAGCGTGAGGATGGTTTCGGCCATCGATCATTAATAATCGATTGATATATTATAAAACACCCTTAGACCAAAGGCATGAAGTAACTCTGGGCATTCGGTGAGATCGCGAGTCCTTTCGCCATTCCGGCTGAGTAGGCTGAGAAGCTCCCCGTGGACAATGATAGTGTAATATTCCAAAAATCTGCAGTGGGTCTGAAGGAACCCGCTTTTCCAAGCATAACCCTTCTCATTGCCACGGGCAGTGGATCGGACGAAAACTTTAAAAGCAGGAAGAGGAAGGGGCGGTGATCCTGAAGCTCCAGAGAGGAAACGATGCGATTGGTAAGTGAAGCAATAAACTCCTTACTTTGGTAAATGTCATATAGACACTAGAGCCAGTAAGGGATACCGGGAGGGCACCCGAGAGAAAAACAGTAAAATATCAGGGGGGCACCTGAAATTAAAAACTTAAGGGATACCAGGCGGGGGCACCCCAGAGAAACCTTAAAATTCGCCTTGTTCCTGCACTTTAAAGAGTGGTCAGAAGGAACCTGAACCCAGAGCCCACAGAGGGTGGACGATTAGGCTGCGATTACGTTTAAAGATGGAATTATAGGGGTTCGTTTAAATCCCTTATTGGGGTAGTAATTAGAAGGCAGGTATACATATAACCAGCTGGCGTTCGTCTAGTCTGTCAAGCGTCTGTCTTATATGTTCTGTGTATGATGAATGTGAAATTGCTGTGTTATTGATTAATTGCAATGCATTTTTGCTTTACGCGATTCTGTAACTAAGAGGGAATCGCCACTGGATTGATGAGTTTGAGTAAACTGTTGGTATAAAAATTGGTGGAAAAGTTGGATTGGAGCTTGCGTATGTGATGCTCACTCATAATAGTGAAAAGTTTAAAGACTGTGTGAACACTGTTGGAGACAAAATTAAGAATGGAGGAAGTTACCCCGCTTGCACACCTATGCAAGCAGTTGCCAAAACATGCAACAAAGATGAAGAAATATAGCCAGGAGTGGGTTAAGGGCACCGCGAATAAAATGTTTATGCCGTGGCCCCAGAACAGGTCATTGTCTAAGGTTGTTTTGCAGCACATGACCACCTTCCTACACGCCACATATAGCGGTAAAAAGCTTGAGAAGCACCTTGCTGTTCTCGAGCTTTGGAAAATGTTTGAGCAAGCGAAGGAGGAAGAACCACCCGCAGATTGGATATTAAATGTATGTACAGAGTGGGGTGAGACGCCTACCGCGCCACCTGGCCCGCCTAAGCCAGTGAACGAAGGGAGTAAATCAGAGGGTCTTTACCCACTAAGAGAACTTAAGGCAGCCACAGGTTATAGCAACCCTGCATATGAGTCACCTACATGCAGTAGTGACAAGACGAAAGAGAAGGAACAGGAAATCGATTTGGCCTCTGTGGTTCCAAGGGACAAGGAGAAACGCGGAAATGAGGGAAGAAAAGATCGGGCACAAACGAGTGCACCTCTCAATAGAGAGAGAGAGGGAAAGAAGCGGAAAGGAAACAATGAGTTAACATTTGCAAAGGACGATTGGATGGGAGGGCAGATACTATTGAAATTAGATGGAAAATGAAGTGATGATACAAGGCCGAGTGAACAGTCTGACGAGGCGCAAAGAAAGGAAAGGGAGAAAGAAGAGTATATGAGAGACGAAAGGGCAAGAAAAAAGAATAGGTTGAGGCGAGAACAACTATATCGCAAAGAGCAAGATATATCGCTCAGTCGCACGCAGTATACTGGCTATGAAAATACTGGCAGAACATGCTAAAGTTAGAGGAAGAAAGGAGAGTGCACGAAAGAAAGGTAAAGAAGCGAGAAGACAAGGAAAGTAGAAGGGCAAAAGAACGTCAAAACGAACGGATGAGAGAAGTAGATAAGGCTAGAGAAGAAGCAAAGAAGCGAAAAGAAATAGATGAAGAAGCAGAACGTAAGCGCAGACAAAGGGCGCGAGATCTAGAATATTTGTAAAAGGGAGTTAAAATATCCAATCCTGTTGTAGACTGGGAAGACATAGAAGAATTCTTCCCTGCAAATGATGCGGTGCCTGGTACAAGCGGTACAAATACTTCAACACCAGAAGCATCGGGGAGACGATTGATAAAATAAATGATGAGATGGGGCTGGAATTAATATCTCAAGTGGGAAGGAAAGATGAGCGCTTAGAGAGCACTCAGCTATATAACACAGAGGATTTAACCCGAAGTAGTGGGAGCAGGGGACTGTCCCTGGACAGGCTAGAGATTGGGCAGAATGAAGATGATGTAAGAAGTTGTGCAAACTGGGAATATTCAGAGTCTGACTCCGGTGGGGAAACGGAGGAGGTGCCGCATGATGTTGGGAGACAGTGTGAAAATTGGCTCCCAGGGGACCGAGAAGTGCGATGGTCAGATGTTGGCGGGGCCACAAGTAGGACACCGAAGTCCGCTGGACAGTCCAGCCGACATGTAGAAACATGTAGAGGGGGGCGTCAACACCCGCCTATGCGGATATGTTAAGGGCATTGCCAGGTAGGCGGCAAGGCGAGAACACCGCCCCGGCGAGAGACCGAGGAGGTATTGGGAAGGAAAAGGAGGATTGCGCGCTCCAATTCCCACTGCTAGGAAAGGGAGGAGCAAGACCGCAATATATTCCATGGCCACACATGGACTGAGACGACCTTACAAATAAGCTTCCAATGCTGACATCGGGAGCCTGAAAGTGGATACTTGAGTTAGAGAAAATGACAGGGGGTGTCACCCTAGCTATAGTCTCTTAATTGCTATACTCGGTGAAAGAGCAGACGACGTGTGGAAAAGGGCGGGCTACCCTAGGGTAACCATAACTAACACCTCTCATGAGCGAGCACCATTTAATAATTGTAGAGCAGCAGTATGGAAAGCGCTGCGTACGCTGTATCCAGACACATCTGATATGGGAGGTATAATGACACAAAAAATGAAAGAGTCAGAGAATCTGTTACTTTATATCCAGAATTTTCAGGACGCGGGGTACTCGAAAAAACGCAGGAGTCTTGGACGAAATCTATCCCGGTATTCTACCATATATTGTGCCAGGGGTTACCAGAACCGGTGCAAAAACAACTCAAAAAATGTGTAGGAATAGAAGCTAAACCATGGCCCGAAATACAGTTGACAATCGCTCACTATTGTAGATTATTACAGGAAAAGAATCGGAAAAAGGAGGCAAATCGCAAGGGAGAGGAGGCGAAGCTGGTGCAAAGGAAGCTCTCAAAGTACACTCTCGAGGGAGCCATGCTAACTAGCCCAGCCGAATCGAGTACACAACGTGTAACGAACCCGCCGCAAAATAATCAGGGTAACGTGGGATTTTACCCAAGGGGAAGAGGTTTTGGAGGAAGAGGTTAGCAGAGCAATATGGGAGGGTTCCGAGGTAACCAAGGAGGTTTTCAAAATGTTCAAAGTGGTATCCAGAACGCACAGGTGGGCAGTCCAACTATGCCAGATGGACAAATGGCCCGACCACCACCAGTATGTTGCCTGTGTGGAGTGACAGAACATGTGGCGCGCATGTGCAAAAGCCTAAGTATGTGGTAGAACAACCAAGGGATGGGGGCAAGCATGGTGAATCAGCCTACTACCCCACGACAGGACAGTCACAAAACTATATCGTACAGCAGCAGGCAGTTGGCTTGCAGCAAGGTGCACAACAAGCGGTTCAGCCACTGAACATGGGGAGCTTGCCACAGGGACAACCCCAGCAGACACTGCCACAAATGGCTCAGGGTGTTAATCCCAGAGGGGTAATTAACCCTGGAAATGGGGGAAACCCTCAAGTATACAGTGGAACGAACCTGTATATGAAATAGGACAGCTCACAGGGGACTCTGATGTGTTCTATCCTATCAGTGACACCAGACCCTAATAGGGAACCTAGGGTAAAAGTCACCATAGGGGAGAAAGAATATTCCTTCTTAGTTGAAACGGGTGCAACGCGTTCGTGCATACGAGAAGGCAAGTTTTCCTTGTCTGGCGAGGCCATAGATACCCAGAGTTTTACTGGAGCTCATAGCAGAGTTCCCTTTACTGATGCACTCCCAGTCTCCGTGGGAGAGTGCGACATGAATGTACCCTTATTGTATTCTGGTCAGTCTCCAGTAAATATCATGGGTCGAGACTTGATGACAAAGTTAAATATGACCATCTCTTTTACTGAGGATGGCATAGTGTGCTCCTCCCCAGGAATACATTATTCAAACATGTGCGAAATGATCAGAGCATACTCTGGACGTGCAGCCATGAGACCTATACCGCTGGAGCCAGAGGTTTTCGCATATGGCGTACGAGTGCTTATGGCGGGATTGCTGGGCCTCACAGAAAAAAGTATGAGAACCCCTGATGAGTTTCTATTCAGACCAAGAATACCCATGCATGAAGAGGAGGGCCAAGTATTTCCCTTAATGATACAATCTGCTGCGGTACGAGGAAAAGTGGTATTAGTTGAAGGATATGACGATGAAGGCAGACCATGGTGTGCGATAGTCGCCATCGAAGAAGGGTATCGAGTGACTGACGTCACCGATGGCGATCTGTTCGAAGAACATCCTGACCAAGAAGAGACACGGGTGGAAGTGAGTCTCATATTTTTGGTCAAAATGATCAAATGAGAGGTGCCACAGAGAATGATGTTAGCACTAGTACGCCCGGAATATTTTGATGATGACATGGCCCAAGTGTCTGCCAAAGTATGGACTGCAGGGCCCTATGACGTAGGTCTCCTGAAGGGGGCAGGCGAAGTAAAAATCAAATTAAAGCCAGGAGCAATTCTACCACGGGCACGACAATATCCCATGTCCAGAGAAGCGGATGAAGGGATCGCCACAGACAATTTCCGCCATGATGGAGCAGGGCATCTCAGTAACGTCAGAATCACCTTGCAACACGGTGATTTATCCTGTCAAGAAATCAAAGGGATGGTCCTGGCGTTTAATCCAGGATTTACGAGCCTTAAACTACATAGTCGAAGCCGAGTTCCCTCTAGTCCCTAATCCATCCACAATTTTGTGCAATATACCCACTGAGGCAAAATACTTCATGGTGATCGATTTGAAAAATGCGCATTTCTCGATTCCATTGCACCGTGACTCACAAGACCTAACGTCATTCACTTTCAGACAAATGCGCCTGAAAAGTATGAGGTTGCCGCAGGGGTATTGCGAGTCTCCATCCATTTTCAACACAGTCCTGCAAATGGGCCTAAGTAAT
Organism: Ambystoma mexicanum; assembly: GCF_040938575.1. Taxonomy (NCBI): domain Eukaryota; kingdom Metazoa; phylum Chordata; class Amphibia; order Caudata; family Ambystomatidae; genus Ambystoma; species Ambystoma mexicanum. The sequence continues at coordinate 97,784,011 of NC_090927.1, read as the reverse complement.
ATTACGGTGGACAGTGTTGTTTTACAGTATGTAGATGACATTCTGATCTGCAGCACCGCTGAAGAGCAATGCCGACACGACTCTGTCCAGCTATTGTCTATACTGGCAGAGAAGGGGTACAAGGTTGACAAAGATAAGCTGCAGTACTGCCAACAGGAGGTGTTGTACATAGGGCAACTGATCTCACATGAGGTGAAGAAGGTAACGCCAGAAAGGTCTGAAGCCATCATGAACACATCCAAGCCGCGCACGATAAAACAAATGCAAAGCTTCTTAGGCCTGTGCAATTATGTTCGGGCATGGGTCTTTGACTACAGTTCATACACAAGGCCCTTGCTACAGGCCCTTAAAAAGGCCCAGGCAACGAGAGAAGGAATTGGATGGAATGAGTAAATGGAGAAGGCGTTTACAGAACTCAAGGGGACAATTTCTAAGGCCCCAGTTCTCGGGATTCCTAATTATGCAGAGGAATTCTATCTGTTCTCTCATACCGATGGCAATTTTATGACGGCAGTGCTCGCACAGTGAACCTCACTGGGATACAAGCCCCTGGCATATTGCAGCGGGAGTCTGGACCCGGTCATGAAGGGCCCCTTCCCATGCGAACAAAATCTAGCTGCTGCCGCGTTCGCCATCGAAAAGGCATCATCCATTGTGATGGGGTGCTCCATGACATTATATGTTGAGCATTCGCTGTTCGCCATACTAGAGAAGCCAAAGGGCACACTGACTTCTCAGAGAGCATCGGCCTATGAGGTAATTATTTCTAATCCAATGATCAAAATAGTACGATGCAAAACTTTGAACCCTGCTATGTTTATTGCTGAGCCAGTCACAGAGGGAGAACCTGTGCATAACTGTGCAAATTATGAGGAATTCTATGACGAGATCCCCAGGGTAAAGGAAAATGCCCTGGCAGGTGGAGAGATCATCTTTATTGAAGGGTCTTCAAGAATTGACCAAGAAGACGGACAAAGGTATACAGGCGTGGCCGTGCTAAAACACATAGCGAATGGAAAGTTCCAAGTACTTGTCAGTGCACGAATACCATCTCATTATTCGGCACAGGCTGCAGAGCTATTGGCGTTGATACTCGGCATTGAGAATCATGCAGACCAGGAAGTACAGTGTACAGTGACTCAGCCTATGTGACGTCAACAGTGCACGCAGGGCTAGCGCGCTGGAAAAGGAGGGGCTACCTCCGAGCGGACAGCACGCCAGTGCAACACGCAGCCGTACTGGACAGGCTGATAAAAGCACTATAGCTCCCAGTGGGCATAGCGGTCGTGAAATGCGCCACTCATACCAAGGGGACAGATTTCGTGTCACGCGGATACCATGAAGCAGACACGGAAGCCAAACGCGTAGCATCCAAGAATGAAACAATCATGGACGTGGAGGTGGCACGTACCCATGAAAGGATGATGATAGCACGAGCCACTCCAGAAGCCTATAGCAACATGGGGCAGAGTCAGATAATGGAGCTCCAGGGGGAGGCACCTCAGGAGGAGAAAAACGTATGGAAGCGTCGAGGGTGTTCTTTAAACCCCTCTGACGGATTGTGGAGGCAAGACAGCACTGGTAAACCAGTAATGCCTGTCGACCTTCTAAAGGTAGCGTTAGAACAGCTTCACTACCCCATACACATGTCAAAGGGAAATCTTGCTGCAACACTCGCCGAAGACTGGTTTACACCGAATTTAGCAGAGCATGTTGCATTCTTTATAATCAACTGTATATTTGTCAACAATTCACATCTGGGAACACATTAAAAGTAATGAGAGGAGTCATTCCCAGACCAAATGGCCGTTCCAGCACCTGCATGTCGACTACGTCGATATGATTCAGGTTTGTAGTGGGTACAGGTACTTAATTGTGGTGGTGTGTCCCTTCTCCAGATGGGTAGAGGCAGGTCCCTGTACACACCCTGACGTTGCCTGTGCTGCTAAATTCCTGGTGAGGGATGTCTTCTCTAGATGGGGGGTGTGGGAAGTAATGAGGTCAGATAATGGGACTCATTTCGTGAACGCAGTGTTCGAGCAGATCAGCTTGTTGCGTGGAATAAAGCAAAAGTTCTCGTGGGCGTATCACCCAGAGGGAAATGGGATATGTGAACGGATCAACGGCTTGTTTAAAGAAAGGATAGCCAAGTTGAAGCTCACATTAAGAAAGGGATGGATGCACTGCCTACCACTGGCATTGTATGCCCTTCGGAACCAACCAGGCTCCGACCATCATCTAACGCTGCACAGAATAGTTACTGGGAGAAGGATGAGGACCCCTCCTACCCCCCGAGACAGAGCTAGATGTGATGCCCAGTCTACTAAGGAGGTTCTAGGAGAGGAGATGAAAGCCTATCTGGATTGTCTCACAACAAGTGCCACTGTCATTTCAGGCCAGCTGCAGCGACGGTGGAAAGGGGACGATACAGCACAAACCATAACAGACAGTGCTGATGCAAGCGCAGCTCAAAGCCTTTGTGCACCCCTTGTCTTCTCCGGAGACAGCGTCCTCGTGAGGAATTTTGCAAGAAAGAAATGGGACGAGCCAAGGTTTAATGGCCCGTTCGTAGTAGAGGACTGCACCCTGTCTGCTGTAAAGCTCAAAGGCAGAAGGGCCTGGATCGTCCTGAACAACGTCAAACCCTTTGTGGGAGAAAGCCCTCCTGCTGCACCCAACACCAAAGAATCCACAGACAAGGAAGAAGGACCTCAGCCCGTGCAGACAAGATCTATGGCGAGGAAGAAGAACGCATGAGCAGCCAACCGACGAGAACTTAAGTAAAGGGTAGGCCTTCAAGGCAAGACAGTTCCACAAGCCGAGTGACTGGTGTCAAAAGGACAATTACATGAATATTCCATGTAGCCACAAGAGAACTATTGTGAAAAACGAGTCCACGCTGAACGTTTTCTTTATGCACGAAAGAGACAATAACAAGTAAAGCTAACACCCTGTGCAGCCAAAGTGCAGGGTAAAAGAAGGAAATCGCGTATTCATATCAGCAAAAGCATTGACCTCATGAACATTGAAAGCCACACCAAGCATCTAAAGCCTAAGACTTTGATAAGTTAGAAAAGCAAGACATTTCCAAGGACAAAAAACTGTCTTTCTGAAGCATCCAGTATCAAGACGTTGTTCACGAACACATGGTTCATCCTAACAGAAGTCTCAAGTGGGATGTACTGACCCACTTACAGCTTGTGATACTATAATACCTGGCGCTCATAGGCAGAGAAGGTAGTGTTACTGAATTAATTCAAGACCCTACAAATAAGAAGGTAATCAGGCAACTGCTGACTGTCATCACAGAGGTCTTCGCCGAGTTGTCCGAGCACAGTGAACAAGAGACTAATGCTCCCACCTCAGGTGATCGTTGACGAAATAACTTACACCTTATTCTTCTGAATCATAGAGGAGTGCCCAGGATTAGTTGGGAGAACCACGGACACACTGACATTTATCAGAGACCCCTGAAATAATAGCTTCCTAAACCAGGTTTAGTACAAGCTGAACCATGTGGTAGCGATCCACGCAGCAGGAAAGTGTAAAAACTGCTCACGACAAAAGAAAGACTTGTGATCGGGCCCCAGCAAACCAAAGCAAATGTCCTTGTCACCCACAGACACGCAGCTAGCCCATGATGTCCTGATTAGACTAGTCACAGACTATCCAGAAATGGTGGGAAGGCCTGAAGATGTCAATGTTGTCACTTTCCTCAGAGATCCTGCCAATTTCCTACACATGAACTCTTCTCCACGGCATCATGCTCCAGGTGGAGCTGTCCAACTTCCAGCGAGAATTCCTAAGATGTTTCCAGTGAGACCTTTCGCCGGGGGACAGATCGAGGAGATAAAGACTGTTCACGCTGTAAGGCAAGCCTGAGACCTAAAGACTAGAAAATAAGAGCAAATGTCACTAACACCAGAAGACAGCAGATATGCATTCCAAGTCTTCTTCCACCTCATTGAGAACTTTCCAGAACTAGTGGGCAGATCTAGCAATATCGATGTGCCCATCTTTCTCAGTGATCCAGCAAAGAATGCACCACTTAACAGGCTCTTGAGGGCTATTGCATCACAGCTGAGAAGCAATCACGGACACCCACTGTTGAGGAGAGCCTTGGAAGGGGGAGATCCACGCTAGAACTTTCCATCATCTTCCCACCGGGATAGAGCAAGGAAACAAAGACACAGTTCTACATGCTTCCAACAAAGGACAGATCGAGAAGAGCAGAAACGAGGACAACAACATCTCGTTCTTATTTTCTTAATTTTTATTTTTATTTTTCTATCATCACCTCGCAGAAGAACAAATGGGAGAAGGAGAGACTGTTTGTCAACTTGTCATCGAAAACCCAGGGGAAGGGAATAGAGACACGAACTTCACCACTGTGTTCACTGTTTTCAACATTTTTCTTATTTTTTCCTACCTTCCCATATGTTCACTTTTATTCTTATTTTTATTTGTATTTTTTTTTCAAAGTTTTATTTTGCGTGACGAGTAGCGATTCCATCTCTTCACGGTGTTCTTGTGAACAGGTTCCTGCATGTCCACAGGGCCAAGGTGTGCCGGAAGAGTGCCCTGGGACTGTGTTTATTATAGAAATGCAGAATGAACACGATGTGCTGGAAACAGTAGTCTAACCTTTCTCCATAGTTTAGCTGATGAAACTGTGTTGCACACCCAAAAACTATTGTCATCATCACCTGCAAAAGGGGGGACACTTGGAAAGCACCCGGCTCTATAGTAGTAATAAACGTTGAACAGTGAGATTGGAACAAGAAACGAATAAACAATTGACTATGGACTCAATCAAAATGGGGGCCCAAAACAGTAACATAATCTTACCCCAGGCAGAGGGGCGCCCCCAATTCCCTGGAAGGAAATGCTGCCACCTCTCATACAAAACCATAATGTGTATATGCATAGTAATTATCGTTGTGTTTCGATCCTTGACTATAAGAACTGCATTTTTTATTGGTGCACGAGGTGTCACAATGTCAATGCATCCATCAGATACTGAACATCTGGGGCCTACAAAAGCACCCAGACCGTATATAGTAATCCCTGTTCCAAGAAGAATGGATGATAAAACGAAGAGTTTGCAATTGAATATAATCAGTAGTGACACATACACACGTGAGGTGATGAATGGAGAGAAAAGCTGGAGACAGGATCAGCACGGAATGAATGATGAACTAGCACTTTCCACGACACGCACGCACTCACAGAATGCACACAAACAAAGGCAAGTGTCAATGGTTGCAAGGCTTCCAACAAAGACGGCAGAAAGAAGAAAGCTGCCTACTGAACTTCCAAGTCCAGAAAGTAGTGGAAGCGACCAAGAAAAACCAAGTGAAACACTAAGGACGGAGGGAATAACCAAGTCCCTCAAAAGAACGGAAGTAGCCACAAAAGAAATTACAGAGAAGACACAAATGCTACTGGACTATCTGTTCCCATTTATAATCGGAACAAAGAAATTGCACGAGGAGCTGCTAGGCAGGATTACAGACACTATGACAGCAAGCCGCAGGCCCACAATGCAGCCACACATGGAGAAGTCGGCAGACAGTACGGGGTCAGGGGTAGCCCACGACAGACTACAAGATGAAAAGAGGGAAAGCGCAAAACCATCCCCTATCGCAGCAATGCAGACATGGCAGCCTGCTCCACCAAGATACCCAAAACAGATAAGCAACACCGACGCATTCAGAGACATAGTAATAGGAAATTACAGGAGAACACTCAGGATCAAGAGAAGCCCTTATGAAGATAACAATGAACTTAATGATTACCTGGACAGCACAGCCCATCTTGGAAACAACATATGGTAACAGCACATGAAGGAAGTAGGACGAAGGCAATCGAAAGGTGAATGCTTCGTCTGTGCTCTTTTACCATACAGCATGGGTAAATCCAAGATCTTCATGGCTGTAGAAATCGATGCCCAGACAGCACACTGCATGTCGCACGTTGCCATGTACAAGACCAGAGGCCAGTTCATGGGCAGTGATGCCTCCCTAAAATGGGCAATGGAAGCAACGGATCCGGATGAGGACGATTATGTTCAAGACATAAAAACAAGAAACAGAGCTCATACTAAAAATCATGTGATCAGGTATGAGAACCCTGACGTGAAAAGAGCAGGAATTAGATGGGAAGTGAATCAAAAGCTAATTGTCCGAGGAAAAACCCCAGAAGAGGCCCTAAGTTGGAAGAATAGAGGCCAGATGCAGATTTGGGGAACCGTGCTGTCACCAGACGGATGGGAAAAAGGAGTGGTGATCTGCAGAGCCTGGATCGTCACCGGACATTGTGAACCTACCATCAACATAGTGCGGAACGGATGCAAGCCTCTGTGGCCAAAACTACTCACATGGGTCGAAGACAGAGGAGGACCCCTGCAGATAGTACCACTGGAAAACCCACAATTATGTTTCAGAAACAATGGTACAAGGAAGATGGGAGAAAATCAGAACTGTGGACGAGTCTTCGACGCCCCAGGAATGATACATGGAACCGCAGTAATTATGGATCACTACTGGGCCTGTGGATCCAAGGCATACATAAGGCTGCCGAGAAACTGGGGAGGCGTATGCACACTGGTGAACGTCCACGTTCCTACACTAGTGATCCCAAAGAATGATCTAAATCTGGACAGCTTCCCGAAAACAAATGCCCATCTAAGGAAGAAGAGATCAGTAGAACTAGTGTCCAGGATGAAGAGAGAAAACTACTTCTCCGCTAAATCCGAAGAGGCATTCTATGCAATCCCATATGAACACCGGCTGTTCAGCCTCACCTCAACAGTATTCACCACAATGCTCTTGCCACATATCCAAATTGGAGTGAATGCTAAGTGGTTGCAGATAACCAGATGGGAGTTGTTGCAGACCATCAACACCACAATAAAAGGATTCAACGCGATCAAAGAAGAACTGAGAGCAGTCAGACTGATGACCCTCCAGAACAGATACGTGCTTGACATGATCACAGCAATGGATGGAGGTGTTTGGGCAAAGATTGGAGAATCGTGTTGCACATTATACCATCACACAACGAAGAAAATGGAACTCTCACAGAAGCCATCAACATGTTGACAACCCTGAAAAGTCAGATGACTGATGAAACGAATGAAGTGAATGACGACAGCTGGTTTGAAAACCTATTCTCATGGGTCCCACAATGGATGGCTGATATTTTCAAGTTTCTGGGAGCCCTGCTGGCCATGGTACTGCTAGGATTCTGCATTATCAAGATAATCATCACACAATGCCAGAAAACTGCAAAGAAAGCCATTGGGATGAAAATTATGGTCAATTTCGAGCCGGGCTGGAAGCAACGGGACCTAACAGATGAAGAAATAAAGGACTTTGTGAAGGCAAGTGAATTCGCACCAGAGGGAACGAAGTTCACTTATCCCAAGAAACAAAGAAGCTATGAAGGTAAATGGATTTACTGCAGTCCAAATGGACAATGCCAGCTAATGACTTGGAACAAAGATGAACATGTCAAGACTGCAGGGAGTTTAAAAGGCGTGATAAAAATATGGACCCCAAAGACGCACATGTTCACGCCTTCATGTACCAATCGCGAAGATGATGAACAAAACACAGAAGAACCAAACGAAATTGAAGAGAAGAATGAAGCAGAAGTGGTCCATGAACCGACCAGAGGGAGGAGTGTAAAGGTGCTACCAGACACGACCTGCACCCCTGCCCCTCATTCCGAACTGCCACGAGGGTGTGCACCAAGGTTTGTGACGTATGAAGAGCAAATGAACCAACAGAGAGCTGCACAGGGACTCTGCCCAGTGTATATTAGAAGATCCATACCTGTTGAAGCCCCCATAACCAGACAACCCTGGGCAGCACAGCACCCTATCGGACAGCCATACCAACCAATGACACGAAATGAGGAATACCTACACGATCCACAAAGAGACCCCAAAAGCCATAATGGAAGGCCAGTGGAAATGACAAGGGCCTGAACAGACGTGAAGGAGCAAAAGAAGCTATTAAAGACAAACACGCCAGTGCAAGTAGCTACGAAAATAATTGTAATGGACACAGAGAAGAGACAATGTTAAAACGTAAGTAAAATGGTGCTACGAGACAAGATGGAAGCAACCGCCATGAGTTAAAGTGTGTAAATAGACTTGAAACGCAAGACGCTAAGAAATCGATACTGCTTGCAATGCTTAGTAGAAGACAGAAGCGGCAAGCGCCAACCACATATCTACCTCAACAAAGCACATTGTACAAGTGAAACTCCATTTTGTAAAAGCAGAAATGTACCCAGGCGGCCAGAGGCCTGACGGACCAAGTTTCGAAACCCAGCTAAAGGCAGGAGAGGGAACGGAATCGAAACTCTGCAAAAGCAGATCAGGCTTATCAGGCTTAGGAAATCGAGGTCAACCAGATAAGGGGAGGAGAACATGAGCTCACAGGACTCCAACTTCAGAGCATACCAGCCTGAACAAGCAAGGTCAAGACAAAAGAGGCACCAGGCAGGTGGCTGAGCGGAAGCAGAATTAAATACAATAAAAGCTAGAAACTGAAGCAGTTTCACGGTGAACAGACACGTGACCAACCAGACATGAAGAGGTACCACCGCCTGATGTCATTCAGAACCCAGGATGCCATAACTTTTCCCGATAAGAGACTACATCTCCGAGGCCAAACTCAGCCAACTAATTGACACATAGCCCTAAGATACTGATTGATGAGAGAAAGTAAGGGTGAAACTTGGTACACAGAGTGCTTGAGTGTCCATTCTGCATGCTGCTAATTAAAATGGGGATTTACGTCTAGGGGTGTAACCTGCCCAATCACGATGGACCATGTAATCTAGGGTCCTATAGACACTATAACCAATGAGACGTCGTACTCATAGTGACATCGATCACGTGTGTTGTAGAGGGATGGGCGTAGACACCCACCCGATGAGAGTTATCCAATCCGCATACCCTATTATCATATACAGATATAGCACATATACGTAAATTACCTTTCCTGACCAATCATGTTGCACATTGATTTTTATAGAAAGTAGACGTCAATGATGACGAGAGTCAGCTATAAAAGTTACTGTCTGAATGAAGAACTTGGAAGTCGGAACGAGACCGGTGATCTCACTACAGCTGATTCCCATTTGTTTCCCTGTTTGATGTATGCATCATTAAACGGACTTCCCTTTGGCAACCTACTGAGTCCTCGTTATTGAGTTGTGTTGGAGTAAGTGAATCCTGCACCCCCCTGTCCTCACATGGTGCAACTATCTTGTCTTACAAGTGCTTGAGGGTGAGTGCTGACCAATGGGCCCATCAGCAATGTCCTCTCCTCGAGAACAGTCATAAACCCTATCCCAAGAAGCAAGAAAATGGTGGCTATGGCAAAAGCTATCCTGAAACTGCTAGAGACACGGGCAATGGTAAGGGTTGCCCTAGAACAACAAGGACAGAGGTTCGATTCCTTAGTATCTCTAGTTCTGCAGACATCAGGAAAGGCATCAGGCAGGTGTGGGGTGATTTTGGACCTGAAAGTCCTGAATGTATTTTTTAAATGGGGAAAGGTTCAAAATGGCAACTTTACAAAATATAAATCCACTGGTGACAAAAGGGAATTGGTTTGTGTCACTGCACCCACAGGACGCTTACTATCACGTTGCTATCGGACCCTGACAGCAGACGTTTCTTAGATTTGGGGCGGGTGGGATCCATTATCAGTTCCTGGTCCTACCCTTTGGTTTGAAAACTGCACCGTGGGTCTTCATGAAGCTGGTGACGCCCTTCGTTACTAATCTCCACCTGGAAGGCATTCACATGTCCCCTGACTTGGATAACGGGTTAATTAAGGACTGCACAGGCCCACCATCAAAGTGTGTGTGGGACCTTTCTGAGATGGAGGTTTCCTTTGAACTGGCAGAAATATCTCTACAGATGCCCTCCCAGAACTTGAACTTCAGAAGGGCAAAGTTCTGCATCAAGCAACGCAAGGTGATTTTCCCACTGGAAAGGGCCGTATGCCTACAGGCGGTACTGGCCAGAGATCTGGCAAAGGATTGGGTATCGGCACGAGAACTCCTAGGTGTTCATGGTCACATGACCTCTTGTGTATTCCTGGTTTCCTGGGCTCAGCTTCACCCCATGCCCCTGATTTCCCATCTCCTCAGCCACTGGCTGCCATAGCTCAGACATACACATCCTTGATTCCCATGACCCCTTCCTGCCCCCCGCCCAACCGGGGGCTAAGAAAGGATCTATAATGGTGATTACACATAGGGAATCTGAGGGAGGGCGACAGCTTGGACTCACCCTGAAAGCCCATTCCAACACTCTTCCCGAATTCTCAGGAACTCTTCCTGCCAGGGAGAACCTTCTGGAAGATCTACGAGAGTTTTTGTACCGCCCAGATAGATATGTTTGCAAGCCCAATATCAGTAAACGTCGACCTGCTCGGCTCCAGGTTCCGCACAGCAGTGGCCTGGGGAGTGGATGCATTGATCCCAGACTGGCCTCAGGACTTACTGTATGCCCCCCCCAAAATACCCCTGATTCCTAGAGTTGTCAGGAAAATCAGGGAGGGCATATCCCAGGTTATTCTGGTTGTTCCATATTGACCAAGGAGGAAAAGTTTCCCACTCTTGTAGAACTGCAGACTCCGTTTATAGTGATATTTTCGAATTCAATAATTTCGAATGCATTAATTTCGAATCAATAATGTCAACAAAAAAAAATGTAGAATTTATAATTTCTTTATTTTTTTTTTAATGGGGGGATTCCCATCCCAACCCCCCGTTTTTTTAAATAACCTTTTTTTTTTTTTTTTTTTTTTTTGATGTCTTAGTTTAGTGATAAACTTTTGCATCATTGTGAATCGTATACGATATCAAAGAAGATGTAAGAAGGGCTTTACAATTTTCTTTGCTTGAGATCCAGAATGTTAGACAGAAAGCGGACAACTGTAAATATGTATTTGTTATTTGTTCCGCTGAGGATAGTATTCCATCTTTCATCTTCGTCCAATTCTTGTGAAGCCAGGTCGAAATGGGAACCAAATTGCCTGCGTTGAGCTGCCAGCGCCGGACACTCCATGACTAGGTGGAATATGGTCTCTGGTATGGTTTGAATTTCGCAAAACCGACAGTAGTTTCTTGCTTTGGGGATCTGGTTTGTTGTGGCTAAATAGTAGTTTGTCGGCAGGATATTCAATCTGATTCTCAGAAATGTTGATCTAATCACTGGATCGGGGAATAATCGCATGTATGGTTGTGGTTCATTTAGTTTTCTGTTGTCCTTGTTACAGTATAATGTCCGCTTATAGGAGTTTTTCTGTTCGATGGTTTTGATCCAGTCATTTTGTAGTAGTTTGACTTTGGCATGTTGGGGGCGCTTCGTTAAAAGTTCTTGAGATATTTCTTCTTGTTCCATTTCCTTAGTGATAGATCTTTTCCATTTTGATAGAACTGTGGTATTTAAGGTCGCCGTTTTAGTTTTGAGGATGTTGATTGCTGGTGTCTTGTCGTCCGACAGGAGTTTACGATAGATGTCCAGACGTTTCCATCGTACTATGGAGCCGATAGATTGAGTTGCAAGTTCGTACCTTATTCGCGGCATGGGGTACGATTTTGGTAGTGATAGAATCTTACGCCAAAATATAGACTCAAATTTCGTCCAATTTACTTCTTGTGCGTTCAGCATTGTTTCAGTGCCATAAGTTATTATTGGAATGTATTTTTGCTTGTAGTACGCAATTATCGGTTTAAATGAAAACTTTCCGAATTTTCTGTGTAGGATGCAGCCTTGGCGTGCTAATGTTTGCGCCTTCTGTTCAATTTTGTCCAACCATTCTGCTTCTGTATTTGATTGGTTAATCGTGATACCAAGATACTTGAATGTTGTCACGTTTTCCAACTTGTTTCCATTGATATTGAAGGTGGGTTGTTGTTTAACTTTATTTTGAAATTTCGTCAATTGCATGGATTTTGTTTTAGTGATATTGATTGTTAGGTCATTATGGGTCATGTAGTTGCTCAGAGCTGTGAGTGAGAGTTGCAGTCCATATGGGGTTTTGTCCATTAAGACGATGTCGTCTGCATAAGCCATTATGGATACAGAGGTTGAATTGATTTTTGGGGGGTTTGCTCTATTATTTTTCAGATGTTGTTCAATATCTGATGTGTAGAGGTTGAAAAGAGTCGCTGCTAAAGGACATCCTTGTTTTAGCCCGTTAAATGTTGGTATTGCTTCAGTGGTCATTCCTTGTTTTGTGAGCCTGACTTTAATTGAAGTGTCTGAGTATAGTAGTTTGATGGGCTCAAGAATGTTCGGAGGACAGTTCCATGCCTTAAGCTTCGCCCATAATTTTTGCCGAGATATTGTATCAAAAGCCATCTTTAAGTCGATGAACACGGCGTATATCATGGTCCTGGTGTTAATCGCTTCGTGTTTAATGAGATGGAGAAGGAGATTGATGTTCGTTCCAAGATTGGGAGTAAATCCAGTTTGCCGTGTTGAGAATCTACCTGTCGAGTTGACCCAGGCAGTGAGTTGTTTTAGTAGGACTGATGCAAAGAGTTTCCCTAAAGGGTCGAGTAAGGCAATGGGGCGGAAATTTTGTGGGTTGTCACGCGGGCCTTGTTTGTGTATGGGGACTAGTGTTGCCGTTTTCCAAGTAGTAGGAATTTGGTTGTGTAAGTTTATAATATCAATTATCTTATGCAGAAAGTTTGCCCATGCCGAGGGATCTTGTTTGAGCATGGCATTCGAAAGTCCATCAGGGCCCGGCGCTCTTGAGGTGTTCAGTCGATTGATCATGAATAGAAGATCTTCGTATAACCCTTTTTTACTAGCCAAATCCCAAAAAATCATATAAAATAAAAAAGTAAATATTCTACATTTTTTTTTAGACATTATTTTTTTCGAAATTATTCATTCGACATTTTAACTGCACACCACTCCGATAGTATTGAACATTCTGAAGTGACCTTGCCATCTACAAGCCGGGCAAGTCTACGGGTGCACGAAATCCAGTGGTCGGTCTGGAAATTGAGAGGAACAGGTTGCTGGCCTTAGGATTGTCCAAACAGGAGGCAGAGACGGTACTTTACCCTAAATGTCCAGCCACCCTGAAGCATTTGTCAACACCGGATGAATGTCCTCTTCTTTTGGTGACTTTGGGGGCAGTGTACGGATTGTGGCAAGACGAGTGGTGATGGGATGCCCTAACACTCAGTGTCCGATGGGTGCATTATTGGGCCTTACTCACAAGTTACAGCTTGGGTGCTCCTCAAAGGTAAGTACTGGGATGGGGAGAAGGGACGTGGAGGCAAAGCCCAGATTGCTTGTCAGCAATCCTCATTACTCCTAATAATACTCTTCCTCATCACAATACTGTTGTCACTCTGCACCCACCCTGGGTTCTGAAGGTCCCATGATCCGACTTGGGAAAAGAATCCTGAGGATTGGGCGTAAGTATGAGTTAACATACCTCTGCTGTGAGGGAGGCGGGCCTCAAAGGTAAGCTCTGTGACAAGGGAGAGTAGGACTAAGAGTGATGACGATTACCGGTGAGCAATCGGGGCATTATGCCACTTCCTTGCTGCACAGTAGCCTTGCTGTGATCACACCCCCTCACTGTCATCAGTAGACCAGTTCACACACACACACACACCCACTTAGGAGGGGCACCAAACATTCTCCCCACGGATAAGGCCAGGTGCTCTGAAACTACTTTGCTGGTGATTTGGTGCAGTATAAAAGCAGATAACCATTACACAAACACAATCAGACGTACACACACATGCACACGCACACACACTGGAACACACACACAAACACAAGTATAAACACTGGCTGACAGACACACATATTGGTAAGAGCAAACACTATGTTCCTTTTCCTAAAGTTTCCTCAGTTTAAGCATTCAGATTGGCAGGTGATTTTCTTTGACTAAACATTTTGTCTGAGTAGTTTTTTCATGAGTGCACTGAGGCCTATGGGTGAATAGCGCTATATAAGAACACGATAGATAGATAGATAGATAGATAGATAGATAGATAGATAGATAGATAGATAGATAGATAGATAGATAGATAGTGCGTTATCCTCGAGCAAGTTCTAATGCATAAAAGTCACACAGGGATTAGGGCTCAAGGGATAAGGGGCTGATGGTTATGGACCAGTATTTTATGCTCATTATTTAGCCAAACATATTATTGTTCCTGCTGTGGCCCTACCAAGCGCCACTCTAGTCAAAGGCCCTGCAATAGAAGAGTGATCTTGGACCAGCAATTCAGTTTCACATGGGCCTCTGTTCCGTGTTAAAGATTAAGAGCTATGATTTGATTGGTTGTTTATAATGCACTTCATACCCAGAGGTTTCTAATCGCTGATCCGGGGATCAAACATGTGTTGCTCCGTGTTGTCTTGCTTCCAAGGCGAGCGTGTTGCCCCTGAGTTATCCTCCCAAGACTATTCGACATTGTTGATTTAGCCCACAATCATTTTTGGCATGGAAACAGTGGGGCTACGAGACCTCCACATCAGATACCCTCTATTGTAGCTCACCAAGCAGGCCCACGTATAGTGATGAGGGAGCATTGGCAAGAGGCCAGAGGACAGCAGTAAGATATTTGCATTTATTTATTTATTTATTTATATAGCGCTCCTAACCCAAAGGTATATGGGTGCAGATTTACAGGTTACAATTGAGGTGCAGGTAGTTTCATTTTCAGTTAGCAGAGTGCATAATGTGATAAGAGGAGGCAGATTATAATACAACACGAAAGTACAAATACAGTGAAGGAAGTTCAGTGATGCTGCCGGGCATATCATATTTACAATGCAGTGGTACACTAGGTTCCTAGCATATGTCAATGGTCTGGAACTTGGATCCTTATTATTCTTGTGAGAATAGCCCCGTATAAATGTATTTTTCAGAATGCCCAATAAGCTGTCTCAGTTCTGAGGTCTGCAGACAGAGCATTGCAGAGTTTGGAGGATAGGTTTGGAAAACTCTTACCCCCTGTTTTTTCTAGTTTGTATCTAGGTACCATTAGTTGGTTAACCTGAGAGTTTCTGGTGGGTCTGTCAGATTGGTTCTTGGTGAACTTGCAGTTTAATATTTGGGGGCTTTGCTTGCAAGGCACTTGTGGGTTAGAGGTAGCGTTTTAAAGGTGATTCTGTTCTTCACTGGAAGCCAATGGACCATTTGTGAAGTGGGGGTAATGTGGTTGGCTTTTGGAATGTTAAGTGCCGCTTGTAATGCGTTGTTCTGTAACACTTGTACTTTGTTTAGGTTAAGGCAGCTTGTGCCGATCTATAGGGCATTGCAGTAGTCCAGTCTTGATAATATCAGGGCTCTAGCCAAGGTGATATAGCTGTCAGGAGAGAGGAATGGCCTGCAAGCGGGACTGAATTTAGCTGTATACACCATCGAAGAGGCTGTGGCATTGATTTGTTTGGTAAGTGATAGTGTCGAGTCAATGTGGATCCCCAGAGTTTTGACCTCTGTTGCTCCTTTGATGGTAATGTTATCAATAACAAAGCATTTCAATTGTTCAGGCACCCTCTAAAGGCCACTAGTGGGGAGGAAGGACCTGAAAATGGCACCTATGTGTGGCAGGGATGCCACCAGAGTGGAGCCCTGTTTAGCGGAGGAGAGGACTGAAGGTAGTCCAGGGCACACAGCAATGAGGAGGGCAGCATGAGCATGAGGCACGGTTGAAAGACCAGCAGTGATCTGTGGATCTCAACATTCTTGGGGGAAAAAAATCTTGTACCCAGTGCCCGACATGACTCATAACTCATGCGTTGGAGGATGGCAATTACCAAGTATGTCAGAAGCCCTGAAGGAACAGACGCAGGTAGAATTGCCGATAGCATTTGATCAAGAGAAACAAGTAGTATGTCAAATACATTGAACAAAATTATCAGGCAGGGAGCCAGAAGTGTTGCCGGATGGCAAGAAGATAGTTTGTTTGAAGCACTGAGGATGAGACATAGGCAATACATATAAAGCATTGACAAAGAGTAGGCAGTATGTTGAAAGCACCGGAGACAGAGAAGCAGGCAGTATGTTGAAAGCACCGGAGATAGATAAGCAGGCAGTATGTTCATAGCACTGTTGAGAGAGAAGCGGGCAGTCTTTTCATAGCAACGCTGAGGGAGAAGCAGGCACTTTGATGAAAGCGCCGGAGATAGATAAGCGGGCAGTGCGTTCATTGCACTGCTGAGAGAGAAGCAGGCACTTTGACGAAAGCGCCGGAGATAGAGAAGCGGGCAGTCTGTTCATAGCACTGCTGAGAGAGAAGCAGGCACTTTGACGAAAGCGCCGGAGATAGAGAAGCAGGCAGTCTGTTCATAGCACTGCTGAGAGAGAAGCAGGCACTTTGACGAAAGCGCCGGAGATAGAGAAGCAGGCAGTCTGTTCATAGCACTGCTGAGCGAGAAGCAGGCACTTCGTTGAAAGCACCGGAGATAGTGAAGCAGGCAGTCTGTTCATAGCACTGCTGAGAGAAGCAGGCACTTCGATGAAAGTACCGGAGAGAGAAAAGCAGGCAGTGTGTTCATAGCACTGCTGAGAGAGAAGCAGGCACTTTGTTGAAAGCGCTGGAGATAGAGAAGCTGGCAGTATGTTCATAGCACTGCTGAGAGAGAAGCAGGCACTTTGACGAAAGCGCCGGAGATAGAGAAGCAGGCAGTCTGTTCATAGCACTGCTGAGCGAGAAGCAGGCACTTCGTTGAAAGCACCGGAGATAGTGAAGCAGGCAGTCTGTTCATAGCACTGCTGAGAGAAGCAGGCACTTCGATGAAAGTACCGGAGATAGAAAAGCAGGCAGTGTGTTCATAGCACTGCTGAGAGAGAAGCAGGCACTTTGTTGAAAGCGCTGGAGATAGAGAAGCGGGCAGTATGTTCATAGCACTGTTGAGAGAGAAGCAGTCACTTTGTTGAAAGCGCCGGAGATAGAGAAGCGGGCAGTATGTTCATAGCACTGTTGAGAGGGAAGCAGGCACTTTGTTGAAAGCGCCGGAGATAGAGAAGCGGGCAGTGTGTTCATAGCACTGCTGAGAGAGAAGCAGGCAGTATGTTAAAAGCCAAAAACACACATAAGGGGACCAAGGCCGGTTTCTGAACCCTGTACGTATTCCCGAATGTTTTCACAGGTGTAGTGCAGGTCAGTTTTCCTGGTTTTGTATTTAAGATGCCGCTAGTTAATAGCCTATTTTGACACTCCAACCAATACTAACTCTCCCCAGAGTGATGAACTATCCCTAGGCTGAGGTGGTGGGCCCTCTGTCTAGGGTGAGGGCAAAGAAGAAGAGATTGACTCTCTTTAGACCATAGCTGAGAGGGCAGAAGCGACAAAGTCCTAAAGAAATAGGTATTGTTTGTTTATTGAAAAAGCCAGAAAATGGAACAAAAATTGACCCGATTATGAGTACAAGCAAAAGGAAAAATAATCATTTAATACTTCTGCTTCTTTAAAATAAAAAGTGAGTTTAACGATATAGGTTATTATTAAAGAAGTGACCAATTATTGGTTGGGCATTGCGTATTTCTTCTACAATCCACTGAAACCGGTCGACCAGAAGTAGTAGCACTTTCTTCAGGACCTTCAAAATTTTAGTTAAGATGAGAATACCACCAGTAAAGCGTTATTTCTTGTTTTTTGGTCTTCTACTCTCAGGTTGTTCGATGACCGCAGAGAATTGGCTATCCAATGTTAAGTGCTCTGCTCGCAGATTAAACGGAAGCAGAGGGTGGGCAGGCTCATCAATTTCAGCTGTTGCTCTTGCACCTCTAAATGGTGTCCATTTCGTTCAGATCCGTGTGCAGCTGACTGTGCCTCGTGCTTCTGCAGCACTTTATTCCGATCTGTGCGCAGTGGACTGTGTCTCGCGCTTCTGCAGCGCTTTATTCAGATCGGTGTGCAGCTGACTGTATCTAAAAAAACTAGAAATAACGCTTCACTGATTTCACAGACCTCCAAGGAAAGCCTTGGATCCTCACAGACATGGTACTGGGATATTGAGAGCTGTATTTAATTGGAAATATAAGTAGTGCACTGATCCCTCTACCCCCCAATATGAACTCCATATTTTATCACACCTTGTCAATGCCCAAGGTCGGCCATACTGCTTGCCAACCAATAGGCGCCCATGCTTATCCCAGGTTAGTGCCAAACTAATGAAATGTATAAATGGTGAAGTAGCACATGTGATATCTGAAGTGGGTGGGCCCCAGGGTGGAACTTTTATTTATTTTTTTGTATTCGTAGAGCGTTCTTCAGCCCGCAGGCATCGAGGCGCTAAATCAGAGCTTAAGGAGGCTTACTTGAGGGTTACAATGAAGCCACCCAATAAAAGCACTTCTTCACATTAAAGGGTTACATGGTACAGCATATCACAGGTTAAAACAAATCTAACAAAGAGGTTCGTTTTGATGGCTTTACGGAAGACAGAGTGGGAGTCAATAGCCCTGAGGTGGGGTGGGAGAGCATTCCAGAGGGTGGGGGCGACTGTGGGGAAGCTGGAGCCGCCCGCACGGGCTTTGCGAGTTCTGGGAACAGCCAGTAGGTTTGAGTACTGGGATCTGGACTGTTTGCAGATGGTGGGTTTGGGGATCGTATGTGCTAAATAGGGAGGAGCGAGGTCATGGAGACATTTGTGAGTCAGGGTCAGGGCTTTAAAGATGATCCTTTGCTTAATTGGAAGCCAGTGGAATTGTCTTCTAAGTTCAGAGATGTGTTCTTTGCACGAGAGACACGTTGCGGCTTTGAGTTTGTTATTTTGAACAATTTGGAGCTTGGCAATATTCTTGGCAGAGGTGCCTATGAATAAGGCATTGCAGTAATCAAGCCTCGAGCCAACAATGGCCCTGGCAATGGTGAGGCAGTTTTGTTGGGACAGGAAGGGTCGGATTGCGTTGATAAGTTTTGAGTATTAGGCAGATGTGAAGACTATGGCATCAACCTGTCTATTCATGGTCATGTCAGGTTCTAGAAAGGCACCAAGGGTTTTGATGGATGGTGACACAGTGATAGGAATATTGTCAATGATGAAAGAGGAATATTGGTTACTCAGCTTACTCAAGGTGGAGGGTGAACCAACCAGCAGAAGCTTGGTTTTCTCACTATTGAGGCAAAGCCAGTTTTCTGCCATCCAGGTTTTGATTGTTGAGTAAATGGAGTTCAGGCTATTCTGGTCGGATGCGTAGTCTCCCGAGAGGGGGATCAGTACCTGAGTGTCATCTGCATAGTTCGTGTATGGGATGCCCAGGAGGTCGAGGATTTTAAACAAGGGCCTCGTGAAGAGGTTGTGAAGGGTAGGGGCCGTGCATGAGCATTGCGTGACCCCGCACTTAATGGTGCTAGGGTCAGCACAGGAGGAGTCCGAGAAGACCTTCATAGCTCTGTCTTTTAAAAATGATTCTATCCATTTGCACGCATTATCAGAGAAGTTGGCTACTGATGATAAATGCTGGCATACAGTTTTGTGGTTGACCAGATCAAAGGCCGCTGACAGATCGAGGAGCAGGAGGAGCGCAGGTTTGCTTGCGTCTCTGAGGTCATCAATTTGGTTTTTGAGGTCAAGGAGAGACGTTTCGGTCCCATGACGTGGCCTGAACCCTGGTTGTCTGAGTCCAAGGAGACGGTTGTCTTCTAGGAATTTCTGAATTTGCAGGTAGGCTGCTTTATCCAGAATCTTCAATAGGAAGGGGACAGTGGTGATAGGCCTGTAGTTGCTTGGGATGGCTGGGTCAAGGGAGGGCTTCTTAAGGAGCGGACAAACCCACAATTCCTTTAGATCTAGTGGGACTTGGCCAGAGTGAAAGGAGCCATTGATGAATGCCGCTATGATTGGGGCTAGTGAGGGAGCACAGTCCTTGATGACGTGTGCTGGGCAAACATCACTCTTACAGTTTGAAGGTTTGATGGTTTGGAGAAGTGAAATGACCTCTGAAACACTCATGTCTTTGAAGTCAAACCGAGGGGAGGCGTTGGAGTGGGAAGTCAAGGTGTGGGCGCTTTGACTACTGGTGATTAGTTTGGTAATCTCCCTTTGGTGAGCGAGGATTTTGGCCTGTAAGGTTTCAAGTTTGTTAAGCATGGTGGACTGGATAGAATTGCACCAGGATTCGTCCTTCACAATTGGTGAGGGTGGGGAGGAGGGGGTCTCCAGTTTTCTGAATATGGCGAAGATTTCTCGGCTCCCAGATTTAGCATTGGAGATTCTAGTATTGAATGATGTGGCTTTGGCGTTGGTAATGGTGGTTTTTTATAGATTAGAGATGGTTTTGAAAGCGATTCGGGTGGCTTGTGTTGGGTTATTGACCCAGGTAGTGAGAGCTGCTCTTTTTTTTCCCCTCACATCTGTATGAGATCCTGAGTGAACCAGGCATTACAGTGCTTGATTTTCTTTTCTTTTTTGAGGGTAAGAGGTGCTACCAGGTCAACGGCCTGGAAGAGGACGCTTTTGAAATCGTTGGCAAGGATTTCTGTGTCATTGTAAAAGGGGGTGAGCAGGGCAGGTACCTTCTGGTGCTGGGAGAGGTTGTTGTGGGTGAGGAGTTCAGTCCTGTGCGAGAGGGCAGCTGGGAGGGGGATGGTGGGTTGTTGGGGGGTCCTTAGAGCTAATGATGTTAAAAGAGATACAGTGACGATCAGTCCAGGGTAGTGGTGAAATCAGGGGGTGGCTGAGGGAGCAGTTGTGGTGAGCAAGTCCAAGGAACAGCAGCCTTTCGTGTGGGTGGGGCTGGAGATTGTCTGCGAGAACCCTCGGGTGGATAAGGCTTTATTGAGGGCTTTGGCATGGGTGTCTTTGGGGTCATTGAGGCCCAAGTTAAAGTCACACAGGAGCAGGATTTTCGAGGATTTCTTAAGGTTATCCAAGATTGAGTGGGTGAAGGCCTCTTGGAAGTCACTGGATGGGCCTGGAGGACGATAGATGAGGTGAATGGCGATGGTGCAGTTGCGGGAGAGCTTGAGCTTAAGTAGAAGGTAGTCAGAGCTCTGATCGAGGTCTTTTTGGATTGTCCCAATTGAAAGGGAATCTTTGGCGATGACGGCCACCCCACCACCTCTGTGGGAAGAGTGGTCTCGCCTGTATATAGTCTACCCAGGAGAGATTGCTAAGGCAAGGGCAGGTCCTGATACATTAGTCAACCAAGTTTCGCTAAGGAATAGCAGGTCGAGGTTGTTGTGATTAATGAGGTCATGAACATCTAGGGCATGTGCTGGTAGGGATCTAGAGTTCACAAGGGCACATTTTAGGTGGGCTACAGAAGAGGGGGGGGAACAGGTGGGGGCGTCTGTGCTGGGTATGGCTTGGGGCTGGGCTTGAGTGGGACTGCCAGCAGAACAGGGTAGCACTTCAATAGGTACAGGCATAGCTGAGGGCAGGACAGCAGTGGCGCTAGCAGTAATACAGGCAGTAATACAGGGCAACACATCAATAGGTACAGGCATAGCTGAGGGCAGGGCAGCAGTGGCGCTAGCAGTAGTACAGGCAGTAATACAGGGCAACACATCAATAGGTACAGGCATAGCTGAGGGCAGGGCAGCAGTGGCGCTAGCAGTAGTACAGGCAGTAATACAGGGCAACACATCAATAGGTACAGGCATAGCTGAGGGCAGGGCAGCAGTGGCGCTAGCAGTAGTACAGGCAGTAATACAGGGCAACACATCAATAGGTACAGGCATAGCTGAGGGCAGGGCAGCAGCGGCGCTAGCAGTAGTACAGCAGTAATACAGGGCAACACATCAATAGGTACAGGCATAGCTGAGGGCAGGGCAGCAGTGGCGCTAGCAGTAGTACAGGCAGTAATACAGGGCAACACATCAATAGGTACAGGCATAGCTGAGGGCAGGGCAGCAGCGGCGCTAGCAGTAGTACAGGCAGTAATACAGGGCAACACCTCAATAGGTACAGGCATAGCTGAGGGCAGCAGCGGCGCTAGCAGTAGTACAGGCAGTAATACAGGGCAACACCTCAATAGGTACAGGCATAGCTGAGGGCAGCAGCGGCGCTAGCAGTAGTACAGGCAGTAATACAGGGCAACACATCAATAGGTACAGGCATAGCTGAGGGCAGGGCAGCAGCGGCGCTAGCAGTAGTACAGGCAGTAATACAGGGCAACACCTCAATAGGTACAGGCATAGCTGAGGGCAGGGCAGCAGCGGCGCTAGCAGTAGTACAGGCAGTAATACAGGGCAACACATCAATAGGTACAGGCATAGCTGAGGGCAGCAGCGGCGCTAGCAGTAGTACAGGCAGTAATACAGGGCAACACCTCAATAGGTACAGGCATAGCTGAGGGCAGGGCAGCAGCGGCGCTAGCAGTAGTACAGGCAGTAATACAGGGCAACACCTCAATAGGTACAGGCATAGCTGAGGGCAGCAGCGGCGCTAGCAGTAGTACAGGCAGTAATACAGGGCAACACCTCAATAGGTACAGGCATAGCTGAGGGCAGCAGCGGCGCTAGCAGTAGTACAGGCAGTAATACAGGGCAACACATCAATAGGTACAGGCATAGCTGAGGGCAGGGCAGCAGCGGCGCTAGCAGTAGTACAGGCAGTAATACAGGGCAACACCTCAATAGGTACAGACCTGGTGGAAGGCAGGGCAGCAGTGGTGCTAATCCTGGCATTAGGAAGCATTACAGTGCGGCTAGAGGTGGGTGCACAGGCCCATGGTTCTTTCCTCTGCACTGTGAATGCGGACTTGTTACAGCCCATAGGTAGTTCATTGTAAACAGGCAGGGCCGCTCGATTGATTATTTGAGGCTGCCGGGCAGCTGAGCGGATGCCTGCTGTGGAGAGCATGCGGTGGCCATACTCAGGTAAGTGCAGGCTTACGGGAATCGGGGGAAGGTGAGGAGGGGAGGGGCTTAGTCTGTGGTCAGTGGGCAATGCGAGCGAGCGTGGATCCGTTTCGTCCATGGAACGGCTCTGGAGGTGTGCGGGAGATGATGAGGGGAGCCTTGTTAGATAAGGGCCCTCCAATCAAGACTAGTGCACTTATATGAAGTATGTGTTGGTTCATAGTGTGAACCAATAAAGGTTAGAGATGGGTTTTTTAACCTGTTTGTCATCATGAGATCAGCGGCGTCAAATCAACACTTAATAAACTGTGGTCATCAATGGAAAACTAGAAGACCTTGAGTGAGAGGGTGCCTGTTAATCCTTTCCCCCCTCCCAGCTTTTTGGGTATTGGGAATAAAGGTTGGGCTTAGCTGGCATCCAGCTTACTCCTCCCCTCTGCGTCACCTCTTTTATTGGCAAATACCAGATCAAGGGCTGTGTCACTTTTGGGCCCTGGTGTACAGAAACCACCATCAATAGGGTTCTCATATGGCAGCATATCCCGATTATAAAGCTGCTGTCACCCCCCCTCAGGTGCTTTGCTCTGATACTCCACTGAAGTGGGACAGACACGCCGCCTAGGATCTCTTCACGCATGGTGGCAACTCCAAACACAGCTGCCTGGGGGTTGCCTCCCATGTTCCCCATGCCATAAATACCCCATGCAGTCCTAACCTGTAATTAGGTGCTATTTTAAAAATCAGAGGCATTTAACATGCCAATTGTCTTCCCATTACCGCCTTACCTGTAACGTGGCCCTTAGTAAGCGGAAGCGTGTGCCAGGGAATGTGCTGTTCATGGGTGTTGAGGGCGCGCAGTGACTGTGGCAGTCGCTCCAGAGCCAGTTTGGGTTGCAGTGCTCCAGGTCCTGACACCCTTGTCATGTGTCTATGGGTGGCGGGGTTCCTGTACCCCATTTTTAGCACCTGTACTCGTTCCTTCTAATTGAGCAAATTATTGAATGCTCTGTGAGGGGTCAGAAATGCGAGATGGACAACTTGATAAAGTTTTTTACAAGTAGCCATTTTATTAAATTACATGGCTGTGATAAACGCCTTGCTCTCCCTAACCTAACAAGGATTTCCCTGCCTATGAAACTAGGACTAAAGAAACACACTCTTATATCAAAAGGTATCTGTCCCTCACACTTGTACAAAAAACACAATCATATAGGTATTAAATGGCCATTGAGACTCAAACAAATTATAATTAGATTCATAAATTAACTGTATAATCATGTATCCTTATAACCCGGGTCAGTTCCCCCTTCCCCAGGACCAAAGTAGGATTTTCCAACTTACAGTTCTAATCAATGAAGTTCTTTGCATGAATCCAGTTCTGCTTCAAAAGCAATGGAAAGTTCCTCTCAATAGCCAAGTTTTGTTTGCAACACAAAGTTTCCTCATTTTATTTGGTTTTCACTTGGCATTTGGATTGTTCCACTGGCAAACAAGATTCATCACTTCCAAAATAAAGTTTTCCATAAGCTCTTATTTCTTAAACCAAATATGTCTTCACACGTCTAGTGAATATTTCAATATAACTTTTCCTCTTTGGAAAATACAACTTCTTCATGTTCTTTCTTTATAAACAACAATGTTTTTGTAAGGATGATGTTATCACAGTACATCAAACACATTAGTGGCCTTGCCATGTTCTTTTCATAACCACCTTCCACCACAATGTAGTACTTCAATGTCTTCTTCCTGGTCCACTAACCTGTCAGGACTACCTCTAACAATCCCTTTCCTGATATACTCACCTGCCAGGATAAAAACTCCCACCTCTGTTTCCAAATACTCTGAAATGTGTTTTGATTCAAACTTTAATCTCCAACTCTAAAGAAAGTCTTTGACTTTTAATAACATTGAAATTCACAACTTTGCTCACAAGGATACAATACACATTGATGCTGTTTGTTCCACTGGTATGTTTGCCGATTGAACTGTAGGTTAGATTCCTCTCCTCCTTGAGCCTTTCTACAGGTAGGGCTTCTTTCCTTCCACCTTTGGTTTTCTACTACCACACAAGTAAACTGTTAGTAATGTCTTTTATTCACATTTCTCCCCTTCTTATAATTGCCCTCCTTTGGCTTAGGCAATACTGGTTATTATTGTGTTCCAGTCTTACCTCCTCTTTACTTGGGCAATGATGGTTTGTTACAAAATTGCCCCTTCTTTATTTTGGTAAAGGTTGTTACAATCTTTCTCTTCTTGCTTTCCTGCAATGTGTATTTCAATCCACATATACTTTAATGCATTTGTTTGGTATTCAAATTGACCGTTAGCAGCCAGCGGTCTAATACGGAATGCCCGGGATCACCTAATGAAGGCCAACGCACCGGGCTTCCCGTGCACATCTGCTCGACCCGCTGCCACTTCAGTCTTCTCTTCTGGCGTCAGGCCCAAGTTGTTTGACAGCTCCAGTCATACTCCTGTGGTCCACACGTACTGCAACAGGAGCTAGTTGCTTTCTTTCCATACTCCAGTGAACGTCAACCACCGGAGTAAGACACAGGGTAGGGAGAGCTCCTCTCTACCACGGGACAGGCAGCTACTGCACTGCTTCCAACTGCGTATCTTCTGCAAGGCAAACTCCCAGCTTCTACAACTCTCTCAGCACCACATTCAACTGAATGGCAGCTGCGGTCCTGGTGTCTTCTCTCTGCTTCATCCACTGCTGCAGTACAATTCTCCTTCTACTGCTTCTATTGCTTTTAATCACCTGCACCCGGAGGGGCCTTAAATATTGAGAGGCCCTGCTCAGGGGTGGGCCATTAGAACCACTAGTCTGCATGTCACGGTTCTGCACCTCTGAGCTCCTTTTCCTCGTCTGAGTACCTGGAGCATTATGGGACTTGAAATCCCCAATGCTCTTATGCTTATTTTCAACAAAGGTTTTATTCTGTTTAAATTACTTTTGAAATATACTATTAGGGGAGGTTTGTAAAGGAGTAAATGGTTAATTCTGGGTTTTATGGGCACGTCCAAGAGGGAATCATTCTCATCAAACTTAGCGATATGGATTCTCTGACTCTTACATATATAATTCCCCTGTTGATTATAAGGGTGTTCCCTTATGAAAATGTGGGGAATTTTGCGAAGGAAAGCCCCGCTCTGACAACAAGCTATTAGATATTCTGACGTAATGAAAGTATCACCCTCTGAAGAAGACGAATACCGTGTCTCTCCTAGCAGAGCCGTCCTATTCCCTTGGGGGCCTTCTCCCAGGTGATCCACCCGGCCAATACCGCCCACAGGGTCATGATCAGGTAGCGTCTGCCTTCTCCTGCCCACCTGGAGGAGACTTTAGGTGGGATTCTGTGAGGACTCTGCAGGACTCATCACCGCTCTCTCTGCAGGTGTTTCCTTCTCTGGCCACATTTTTGGGCAGGTGATCTCTTTAAGGAAAGAAGTTTTTAAATTACATTACATTATTTATTTATGTATTTCTTAGTTAATGCAATCAATCTATATAATAGCTTTGTGCATAAATGCCAAACAAATAAACTATTCAACAAAAATGTGTATAAAATCCATAAATAGGACATAAAAGGACACAATAAACATCAAGTTAAAATCTTCAAAATAATATTAATCTTTCCCCACATTACCTTCATAAACCTCACTCCATAATGAACTAAAATCAGTTTGGTAAAATAAACTAGCACACGCTAAAAGCAGAGACACGCGTAGTTGGCATAGTGCCTCACATTCCAGTATCAAGTGTTTGACCGTCTCCATTACTTTACATTAGAAATATGCCACTCTTATATTAATACTTTCCAGGAGTCAATGCTCTAGATGTTGTGCTATGGCTGCTCTGCACCACATCACCGCTCAGGGCAGATCAAGGCATCCGCTCGGACACTACTTTGAAGGATGGACTGAGGACTCCTGTTGCTGTACTGGAGGCCCTGGGATGTGGTCAGTCCAACAAGGACCTTGACATCACGACTTTAGTATTGCCTTATATCTGAGGTTCTGGCTGGAATGAATCAATCAGGGGTTATGTGAAACCAGTGCTTGAAGTGGGAAAAAAGAGGTGCAGGTACTCACCAGTATAGGCCGGCATCAGGGAAGCTTTGCAAAGTGCACGCGCAGTACAACCTTTGTGGCGCAATGCAAAGCTTCCTTAATACTAACCGTGGAGGGCAAAAAAAGGAAGCAGAGACAATTATAATCTCCACTGCCGGGGCAGGAATATTTATCGATTTTCATGAAAAACAATGAGAGGCAAGGTGACAATACTGGGCACTGATGCTGGCCATGTCCACATGCCGCTCCACTCAGCCTGCAAGACACTGCTGCACATTCTCTAGTGTAATAACCAGCCGGGTGGGTTAACAACAACAGGACAGTCCGCAGCCAGCAGCCCCAACACAGGGGCAAAGTCAGCGAAAAGACCCATATCGAGCAGGAGAGCCAGTCATGAATGCCAACCTATGCAAGACGATCTTGCTGCAGTGGTTGACAGGCAAATCATCAGTTCAGTAATGATTTTGCTGACATTCGTCCAACACTTTACGATAAAAAGAAACAATTGTCGATCTTTGTTCCTGTGGTTCGATGATCAACCTGCAGCACAAGACACAGATAAGATTAGAGCAAAATATGAACAATGAAACATTTAGTTTATTTCAAGACACAACTAATATTTTATGTTGATTTCACCCTCAATGAACCAGTGGGAGTTGAAGCTTCAACCCCAAATATGTTGACACCCTCAGGAGAAGTCAGGTGATGTCAACAGTAGATGGGGAGCTGCCCCTCCCCCCATGAAAGAAAATATTTGAGCCATGCCACTTATTTACTTACAATAAAAGCACTGGTTCTGCCTCTCTCCCTCAAAATCTCACCTTCTCCATCTGTGGGTCTACCTGTGTCCCTCTGCTCCCCTGTCGTCCTCTCTTAATTCGTCTGACCGTCTGGCTCTCTCTATTCGAGGCCACCCTTTTTCACTCTGCCCATATTTTCTCCCCTGTTCATGAATGTACCCAACTATTTGACTCACTCTATATCCCTCTGTTTGTGCCCCCCTTCTATCTTATTTATATCTGGGGTGACCAGATTTTCAAAACAAAAAAACCAGGACGGCCAAAAACATGAAAGAGGGACTACCCCATCGCGCCCACCAATTACCGCCCCTCCCCCAACACACCCCCACAACCACCCCCCAACCATATTTTCAGCACTTCTCCTTTCTATAAACTGTTTATAATCTCATTTGTGCAGTTTTGCCTGTGAATCGTGGCATGTTAATTCAAGACGAACGTTAGCTCTAATTGATATCTACATTCAAGGAAGCTGGACAACCATTTGCAAGCCAGTCTCCGCGGCACAGTCAGTAAGTGTTTTGACTTGTACCTGCAAGGTTGGGGGTTCGCGCCAAACCCCCAACTTCAAAATGCTGAAAGTGTTGTGAAAAATAATTACGGTTTTTAAAAAAACTCCCGGGACCCCCGGACGGAGGGTGATTTCCCCGGACTGTCCAGGGAAACCCGGACGTCTGCTCACCCTATTTATATCTGTCCGTTTCAATTCTTTTTCCCTCTGCATGCCAGTCCCTTCCGCCCTCTCCCTCTCTTCCTACAGTCATGCTCTCTGCATGCCAGTCCCTTCCGCCCTCTCTCTCTCCCTCTCTTCCTACAGTCATGCTCTCTGCATGCCAGTCCCTTCCGCCCTCTCTCTCTCCCTCTCTTCCTACAGTCATGCTCTCTGCATGCCAGTCCCTTCCGCCCTCTCTCTCTCCCTCTCCCTCTCTTCCTACAGTCATGCTCTCTGCATGCCAGTCCCTTCCGCCCTCTCTCTCTCCCTCTCCCTCTCTTCCTACAGTCATGCTCTCTGCATGCCAGTCCCTTCCGCCCTCTCTCTCTCCCTCTCCCTCTCTTCCTACAGTCATGCTCTCTGCATGCCAGTCCCTTCCGCCTTCTCTCTCTCCCTCTCTTCCTACAGTCATGCTCTCTGCATGCCAGTCCCTTCCGCCCTCTCCCTCTCCCTCTCTTCCTACAGTCATGCTCTCTGCATGCCAGTCCCTTCCGCCCTCTCTCTCTCCCTCTCCCTCTCTTCCTACAGTCATGCTCTCTGCATGCCAGTCCCTTCCGCCCTCTCTCTCTCCCTCTCCCTCTCTTCCTACAGTCATGCTCTCTGCATGCCAGTCCCTTCCGCCCTCTCCCTTTCCCTCTCTTCCTACAGTCATGCTCTCTGTGTGCCAGTCCCTTCCGCCCTCTCCCTCTCCCTCTCTTCCTACAGTCATGCTCTCTGTGTGCCAGTCCCTTCCGCCCTCTCCCTCTCCCTCTCTTCCTACAGTCATGCTCTCTGCATGCCAGTCCCTTCCGCCCCCTCCCCCTCCCCCTACAGTCATGCTCTCTGCATGCCAGTCCCTTCCTCTCTCTCCCTCTCCCTCTCCCTCCCCCTCTCCCTCTCCCCCTCTCTTCCTACAGTCATGCTCTCTGTGTGCAAGTCCCTTCCGCCCTCTCCCTCTCTTCCTACAGTCATGCTCTCTGTGTGCCAGTCCCTTCCGCCCTCTCTCCCTCTCTTCCTACAGTCATGCTCTCTGTGTGCCAGTCCCTTCCGCCCTCCCTCTCCCTACAGTCATGCTCTCTGCATGCCAGTCCCTTCCGCCCTCTCTCCCTCTCTTCCTACAGTCATGCTCTCTGCATGCCAGTCCCTTCCGCCCTCTCTCCCTCCCCCTCTCTTCCTACAGTCATGCTCTCTGCATGCCAGTCCCTTCCGCCCTCTCTCTCTCCCTCTCTTCCTACAGTCATGCTCTCTGCATGCCAGTCCCTTCCGCCCTCTCTCCCTCCCCCTCTCTTCCTACAGTCATGCTCTCTGTGTGCAAGTCCCTCTTGTTATCCGAGGTGAAGTACGGTACACTTAAAAACAACAAGAACTGCAATATAGACTGTGAAAGCGACACACATAACACGGGTGTTGTCTTGTTCATTCACAGAAAATCTTCCATGTGAAATATAATAATATTAGTTTTTTATGACGCGCTCAATACCGTGAGGGTTTCTACGCACGGACCCCCCGGGACTCAAACCTGCCGTGCTCTGCTAGTCTTGCTTCCAAGACGAGCGCAGTGCCACCGAGCTATACTACCCGCATATAAGTACCTAGGGCGGGGGCGCAGCCAATCAGGTTCTGTGAATCGCGGTCTGAAATCTCTGATCTCGGCCTGCGTTCCATGTAGCCCGCAGTCTGCCACCCCTGCCGCAGGCCACAATTTTACCCCCACCCGCCTGTTTTTTAAAAAAAAAGAAAACTATTCCCCGACCCCTCTTCCCTGCCCCACTTACATGATTGTTGCAGCGGCAGCAGGCCGCCGCCGCCGCAGCAGCTTCCCTGCCGCTCACTGTTCCTGGCCGCCAAGGTAATGGAAGAGGGTCTATGTATGGAACCCAGTCGTCCAAAACCATGGCAGCCATCTGGCAAAGGTTTTCATTGAATGGTATCCGTAGCGTCCCATTCAATTTGAAAATGTTCTTTTTTTAGGCACCCCAGGTTACCGCTTTGGTAACCCGGGGTGCTAATGCCGTTAGCACCCGTACCAAGGGCTAGGGGGAAACTTCACGGTGCCCTCGTTATAGACCCTTGCTTCACTCTGGCCTATAACTTGGGCTGCCGGGATGTTCACCCCACTCCAGCCCTTGGAATCGGGTGCTAGCGCAAATGTATGATATGATATGATATGGCATTTATAAGGCACCCCAGTAGCCCTATCCATGTACATTCAAGGAAGCTGGTAAGTGGTAGGTGTGTGCTGTTCGGCTAGCAGGCAATGGCACTAACATCCACGGGTTCCGCGGTTCCCCTTTTGTTATGCAGTGTTGGGGAGGATAGCATTGGAGGGAGGGGAAGACGCTGGGAAACATGCCTTTGAAAAAGGCTACCAGAGCTTTTCCCTGCATTTGGCAACATTTAATAAAGTGTTATCATCGTGCTCAGTGCTACATAGTGTAGTGCCGGTATTGTATTTCACGTTAGAGAAGTCTCGACAAAAATATGAAGTGCAGGTACTGAGGGCTGGGTAGCCCGGGTCCATTTAAAGCCCTGTGTGAAAGCAAAAGCAACCGAAAGGTCCAGCCCCTCAGACATCAAATGCCGCATCCAGCTCCACATAGAAAGTAAAGGGAACTTCTCAAAACGGACAGACAGGGGGACCTTCATCCTGAGGTGCAGCAGAGAGAAGAGACTTGCCTATGGGATGGCAAAAGGGCCTCGTGCCCCGGGCTTCCACCTTTTGGGGTGGGGGCCACATGGCTGCCTGTCGATACCCAAAAAATGGGTACCGACTTCCTTGAATTGTGCACCTCAGGAGGATAGCTTAGGGGCAACGTGCTTGCCTTGGAAGCAAGACAACACAGAGCAACACAGGTAAATATATCATATCACCACAAATGAAATGCGCAAAAATGTAAGAATTTCCACTGTGCCTGTTTGACCAGACACCAGGGAAGGCCCAATGCATGAAAGGTACAGCCCTGGACCTTTATGCATTTTCTTTGAGTGGGAGGGTAGCAGCGGTAACCGCTGCTCTCCCACTTGCAATTCTATCCTTTAAATAAGGATAGAAGTGCATTTCTATGTGTTTCCGCATTTTACAGTGTCAGGTATCTTTAAGGGCCTATTGCTCACTCTGAAAACCACTCCAAGCATCTGGGTCTCGACAATCCCTGGACACTAATGTATTTCAGGGGGCTGGTCAGTGCATCTTTGAGCTACTGTTCAGCTACCCACACCTTTGCGTGTATATATACTTTTGTGGCCCCGACTGCTCTTCAAAACAATGTACCTCACCAGACAGCACCTGCTATAAAAAGTCACATGGCATCAGTATGATGCAAGTCTAGAGATTGGCTCCTCCAAACCAGGGTTGAAAAACCTAGCAGCCACCCCAATAAAGAGCATAGAGTGTTCGTTGGGGGAGGGGATTAAGTAGACAAATTCAAGTCTGTGGAACCAACGTGTCGAGGCTCAAATCCTTGCTTTGCCAGAGGACGATACAGTGACCCTGGGCAAATCATCTTATCTCACTATAACACCTGGATGCCTGCTCACATATTGCTGCCATTGTTTAGCTCATTGCCTGATCTTTCTTTGTATAAAGGTCATTTTGGGGAGGGATCATAGACAGAAGAGAGCTGACCAAATGTCACAGGCCCCTGGGGAGAATATTTTCAGGTGTGTTTATTTGGCAGAAGAAATGGGCTGCTTTTTTATACAATTTCAAAGGTACTCCTGCACATCATTAATAACAATCAACATGTCTCTGTGTTAAGTGTATTTAGAGCTTTAAAATACAATAGAAAAAACCCAGATTAAATCTTTTAAACTCACACCAATTAACATTCTGTTACTTGATTGCTTGCCTTGATGATGGAAAACATGAAGCCAGAATGATTCTCCTTTTACAAAACATGCTTCGATACAGTTTTGTTTATACATATTGTCAAGTTGGGCTATTATGTGATTTTTGTACTTTCCAAGACAGTTCTACAAAACAGTTCATGAAAGTCAAACATTCACAACTAATTGTACTTTGTTCTACGATAAGAACTGGAAAACAATGTTTCAAGTGTAGAAATTGCAGATTGGCTGCGGATTATGAAAAGAAATTATATTTTATTTATATTGTGCTCATACACAAGTGTTTCAGAGCGCGACCGGGCAAAGGGAGGGGAACAGGGGAGAGAACAAAAACAACGATCTTACTAGGCCCAGTGACACTAAGAGCACGCAAGTGCATGGGAAAGGGAACAGGGGGAAAGTGCATGGAAGGGGGAAAAAGTGGAAGAGCGCAGAGCAGTGCCGGAAATAAATAGTAATAAGTAAAAATAAATAAAGGCGATAAGCAGTGGTAGTGCAGCAAGCAAGTGGTAAAGTGCTAGGTTAGTCAGATAGGGTGTATCTGATAAGTGCAGAAGAAGAAAAGTGGATGGGGACTGTACGGGTACAGATACAGACCCAAGTGCAAGGGGTGGCCCGGAGGCAGTGCAGGAAAGAGGCAGGGTGTGCAGGTTCCTGGGCCCGAAGAAGAGAGGGTGGCCAGGTGCACAGTGCCAAGAGAGAAAACAGCTCAGCAGGGCAGAAGAGGGGAAAAGTCAGACGCGAAGAGGAAGCTGTTTCCGGTACCGGAGATGGTTCTCCTCAAGTTTTAGAGTGGCAGGGAGGCTGTTCCAAAGTGAGGCCCCAGCCGAAGACAGAGATCTACCCCCAGCTCGTTACTTATGCAACAGGAGTGATCTTCGGCAATTTATTTAATCTTGTGGTGCCTAACGTTGTCAAAATTGCCATTCTCTAAACATTTCAAATTGTCAGACCCTAAGAGTGATTTAGTTCTATGCTCTCCAAAGAAGTCTCACTCATGGCCATAGCGTTGCTTAATATATAATGGTGGGCTCACTATACACCACAAAGTCATTTGTTTCTTTGCTGACTAATATAAATACTGCATGTAAACCATCGCTCTCTTCTAATCTCTAATCTGGTAGCTGCTAATTAATACCCGCAATCTCTTCTATGTTATGGTGTGTGCACCTTTCCTGTTGCTTCCAATGTGTCTGCATACTGGAGCACTTTCACATTCTGATAATACGAGCCCGCTGTCTATGCTGAGGTATGTGCACCTTTTTCATATGGCTACTCGCCCACTACAAACCCCTCCCCGCCCCAAAGCACATCCTCTTAGGATCTCTTTGGGATAGCTTTATTAAGCAGCAACATCAAAATTGGACCTGCCAGTGTTCTTTCAAAACAGTCTTCTGAGAGTGAACCGGTTAATTGCAGTTGTAAATGGGTTACTAGTGCAATAAAAATAGCTTACCAAGTGGGGCTTCAAACACTTGATATATACGCAGTGAACGTGTCTTTGCACTGAAGGCTTGTTAAAAACAAGCATTGGCAAAGCTACAGCTTTGGCTAGGGTATAGCTATCAATTTGGCATTTGCCAGGCACTGCTACCTCATGCCCAGGTGTTCTATCAATGTTCCAGTGGTTGCCATATTATTATGCCCAGGTGGTACCATTATCGCAGTGCCTGGCAAATGCCTTTGTCATGGCTACACAAAAAGCAAAAACTGTTGGCTAATGATTATTAAACTGTGTCCTGTACCCTTGTCGTGGACTGCTAATGTTCCCTTTGAATTGCCACATGTTTGTTATTCTGATTTCCTCAAGTCTGCAGAGGGTAAGGGGACTGGAAGGGAGTACCCCAGCATATCAACCTATGGGCTGTGAACACTCTCAAGGGTGGTTTAAGGGGGCACGACCCAAGATTCTTGATCCCTTCATTTCTTTGGTTCGGAGGGAGAGGGTGCCCAAAGGCTGCTGTGCCCCGGGCCCCACAATTCCTTAAGATGGCCTTGAAGTGGAGTCGACACAGGTGAAACCCTCAACAGGCAGCTGTGTGTGTGTCTTCTATTAATCCAACCAGAAATCTTTCAAATCTTTCATCAAGTTAAAAATAAAGAGACTGAGAGTGGACCCCAGCAGGCTCAGAAATGAAAACAAAAGAGAGCTGCATGGGCCTGGATCCAGAAGTGGGCAAGAATGATACAGATTAAGCTCAGGGTTGTCCAACTCCAGGCCTCGAGGGCTGGATCCATGCCGGGTTTTTAGGATAACTATTAATATTCATGAGATACATTTCGATATAATGATTCTAAATGTATGCGCATTCTTCCTCATGAATATTAATGAGGGATATCCTGAAAACCCATCAGGATTCCGGCCCTCGGGGCCCAGAGTTGAGCAACCCCAACTTTAGCCGATATTAACAGCAAGCTACTGTAAATGGAGTAGATTTCCTATTGCATCACAAGGCCAGGGCATGTCTGCAGAGCAAGTGCAAGCGCCACAGGCGTTACTTTGGGTGATAAAACCTCCAAGTTTCATTCTTCACTGAGGACTCAGAGGAGGAAACCTTCTTGCAAAAGCTCTTTGTACTGCTCTGGAAAAGCTCACCAGGTGGGTCAAGGAGAAGTTCTAGTTGACATCAAGTTGGCAATCCTTGCGTTAATCCCATGCTGCCCTACAGGGCGTATCCTAGTCGCGCGGCACATCTACAAGACCATAGAGTGGATAATGTCATCGTGATGATCCCAACCGCATGAAGCTAGCCTGGGTACCTCCATTCTGCTCTTTCGAAAACTCAGGGGACGCTCATCGGGGTAAGGATGGTACACTGGATAAATGACATCCTGAGCCCACAGAAGAGGAACACTGCAGGATTTTCCCTTTCAATCAGTAATTTGGCAAGAGCAAGCGAGACCATAACATCAACAAGGCCAATCTACGTGGACACTTGGAGAAAATGAATAGACATAATAAAAATACTGTTCTTCTCTGTGGAACTGAAGTCTTTTGATTATGTCTATTATTATGTTTTCCTAAGACATAGTAAAAAGACGTGAATGCTGAACAGAAGTCTCTTCAATGTTTCTATTACTTTTGGTCGAGACGTGCACACGCACAAATCGGTCAAAGCCCATAATTATGGCATAAATAGAAACCGAATGTAAAACTTGCCTCAATGTGCCAAGCAGCAGGAAAACAAACATACCTTTAAAAAGAAAGGTCACAAAACTCCCCCCAACTCACCTGGCATCCTACAAAAGGGCTGCTGCAGAATGCACTCCTTATGCATCATCAAGCAGGGGGAAGACACCAGAGCCTCTTGCTAATATGCATCTTCATAAGCTCTGGCATAGACCAAGCTCTGTAGCGTCTGGGCAGACCTAAAAATGGGTGATTCATCTGCTAAGTAACGCTCCTTCGAGTGAATCCAAATTATGTACGCGGGATCACAGGTTTAATTCAGTAGAGCAGTATAACAGTATAGCAGTACAGCAGTATAGCAGATGCCACCACAGTATAGCAGATGCCAGCACAGTGTAGCAGTATGGCAGATGCCACCACAGTATAGCAGCAGTATAGCAGTATAGCAGATGCCACCACAGTATAGCAGTATAGCAGTCGAACAGATGCCATCACAGTAGAGTAGTATAACAGTATAGCAGATGCCACCGCAGTATAGCAGTAAAGCAGATTCCACCACAGTATAGCTGTATGGCAGATGCCACCACAGTATATCAGTATGGTAGATGCCATCACAGTATAGCAGTAGAGCAGATACCACCACAGTACAGCAGTATGGCAGATGCCATCACAGTATAGCAGTATGGCAGAGGCCACCACAGTATAGCAGTATAGCAGTATAGCAGTATGGCAGATACCACCACAGTATAGCAGTATAGCAGTATAGCAGATGCCACCACAGTTCAGCTGTATGGCAGATGCCACCACAGTATAGCAGTATAGCAGATGCCACCACAGTATAGCTGTATGGCACATGCCACCACAGTATAGCAGTATAGCAGTATAGCAGATGCCACCACAGTACATCCGTATGGCAGATGCCACCACAGTATAGCAGTATAGCAGTATAGCAGATGCCACCACAGTATAGCAGTATGGCAGTAGAGCAGATGCCACCACAGTATAGTAGTATGGCAGATGCCACAACAGTATAGCAGTATAGCAGTATAGCAGATGCCTTCAGAGTGGAGCAGTATGGCAGATGCCACCACAGTATAGCAGCATAGCAGTATAGCAGATGCCACCACAGTATAGTAGTATGGCAGATGCCAACACAGTATAGCAGTATAGTAGATGCCACCACAGTATAGCAGTATGGCAGATGCCACCACAGTATAGCAGTATAGCAGTAGAGCAGATGCCGCCACAGTATAGCAGTATGGCAGTTGCCACCACAGTATAGCTGTATAGCAGTATAGCAGTATAGCAGATGCCACCACAGTATAGCAGTATAACAGTATAGCAGAAGGCACCACAGTATGGCAGATGCCATCACAGAATAGCAGTATAGCAGTATAGCAGATGCCACCACAGTATAGAAGTATGGCAGATGCCACCACAGTATAGCCGTATAGCAGATGCCACCACAGTATAGCAGTATAGCAGATGCCACCACAGTATAGCAGTATGGCAGATGCCACCACAGTATAGCTGTATAGGAGTGTAGCAGTATAGCAGATGCCACCATAGTATAGCAGTATAGCAGTATAGCAGAAGCCACCACAGTATGGCAGATGCCACCACAGATTAGCAGTATAGCAGATGCCACCACAGTATAGCAGTATGGCAGATGCCACCACAGTATAGCTGTATAGCAGTATAGCAGATGCCACCACAGTATAGCAGTATGGCAGATGCCACCACAGTATAGCAGTATAGCAGAAACCACCACAGTATAGCAGTATAGCAGATGCCACCACAGTATAGCAGTATGGCAGATGCCACCACAGTATAGCAGATGCCACCACAGTATAGCAGTATGGCAGATGCCACCACAGTATAGCAGTATAGCAGATGCCACCACAGTATAGCAGTATGGCAGATGCCACCACAGTATAGCAGTATAGCAGTATAGCAGATGGCACCACAGTATAGCAGTATAGCAAATGCCACCACAGTATAGCAGTATAGCAGATGCCACCATAGTATAGCAGTATGGCAGATGCCACCACAGTATAGGAGTATAGCAGTATAGCAGATGTCACCACAGTATAGCAGTATGGCAGATGCCACCACAGTATAGCTGTATAGCAGTATAGCAGTATAGCAGATGCCACCACAGTATAGCAGTATGGCAGATGCCACCACAGTATAGCTGTATAGCAGTATAGCAGATGCCACCACAGTATAGCAGTATAACAGTATAGCAGAAGCCACCACAGTATGGCAGATGCAGCCACAGAATAGCAGTATAGCAGTATAGCAGATGCCACCACAGTATAGCAGTATGGCAGATGGCACCACAGTATAGCAGTATAGCAGATGCCACCACAGTATCGCAGTATGGCAGATCCCACCACAGTATAGAAGTATAGCAGATGCCACCACAGTATAGCAGTATGCCAGATGCCACCACAGTAGAGCTGTATAGGAGTATAGCAGTATAGCAGATGCCACCACAGTATAGCAGTATAGCAGTATAGCAGAAGCCACCAAAGTATGGCAGATGCCACCACAGAATAGCAGTATAGCAGTATATTAGTATAACAGATGCCGCCACAGTATAGCAGTATGGCAGATGCCACCACAGTATAGCTGTATAGCAGTATAGCAGTATATCAGATGCCACCACAGTATAGCAGTATAGCAGAAGCCACCACAGTATGGCAGATGCCACCAGAGAATAGCAGTATAGCAGATGCCACCACAGTATAGCAGTATCCAGATGCCACCACAGTATAGCTGTATAGCAGTATAGCAGTATAGCAGATGCCACCACACTATAGCAATATGGCAGATGCCACCACAGTATTGCAGTATAGCAGTATGGCAGATGCCATCACAGTATAGCAGTATGGCAGATGCCACCACAGTATAGCTGTATAGCAGTATAGCAGTATAGCAGATGCCACCACAGTATAGCAGTATGGCAGATGCCACCACAGTATAGCAGTATAGTAGATGCCACCACAGTATAGCAGTATGGCAGATGCCACCACAGTATAGCAGTATGGCAGATGCCACCACAGTATAGCAGTATGGCAGATGCCCCCACAGTATAGATGTATAGCAGCAGTATAGCAGTAAAGGTGATGCCACCACAGTATAGCAGTATGGCAGATGTCACCCCAGTGTAGCTGTATAGCAGTATAGCAGTATAGCAGATGCCACCAGAGTATAGCAGTATGGCAGATGCCACCACAGTATAGCAGTATAGCAGATGCCACCACAGTATAGCAGTATAGCAGATGCCACCACAGTATAGCAGTATGGCAGATGCCACCACAGTATAGCTGTATAGCAGTATAGCAGTATAGCAGATGCCACCACAGTATAGCAGTATGGCAGATGCCACCACAGTATAGCAGTATAGCAGTATAGCAGAAACCACCACAGTATAGCAGTATAGCAGATGCCACCACAGTATAGCAGTATGGCAGATGCCACCACAGTATAGCAGTATAGCAGATGCCACCACAGTATAGCAGTATGGCAGATGCCACCACAGTATAGCAGTATAGCAGATGCCACCACAGTATAGCAGTATGGCAGATGCCACCACAGTATAGCTGTATAGCAGTATAGCAGTATAGCAGATGGCACCACAGTATAGCAGATGCCACCACAGTATAGCAGTATAGCAGATGCCACCCCAGTATAGCAGTATGGCAGATGCCACCACAGTATAGCAGTATAGCAGTATAGCAGATGTCACCACAGTATAGCAGTATGGCAGATGCCACCACAGTATAGCTGTATAGCAGTATAGCAGTATAGCAGATGCCACCACAGTATAGCAGTATGGCATATGCCACCACAGTATAGCTGTATAGCTATATAGCAGTATAGCAGTATAGCAGATGCCACCACAGTATAGCAGCATAACAGTATAGCAGAAGCCACCACAGTATGGCAGATGCCACCACAGAATAGCAGTATAGCAGATGCCACCACAGTATAGCAGTATGGCAGATGCCACCACAGTATAGCAGTATAGCAGATGCCACCACAGTATAGCAGTATGGCAGATGCCACCACAGTATAGAAGTATAGCAGATGCCACCACAGTATAGCAGTATAGCAGATGCCACCACAGTATAGCAGTATGGCAGATGCCACCACAGTATAGCTGTATAGGAGTATAGCAGTATAGCAGATGCCACCACAGTATAGCAGTATAGCAGTATAGCAGAAGCCACCGCAGTATGGCAGATGCCACCACAGAATAGCAGTATAGCAGTATAGCAGATGCCACCACAGTATAGCAGTATGGCAGATGCCACCACAGTATAGCAGTATGGCAGATGCCACCACAGTATAGCTGTATAGCAGTATAGCAGTATATCAGATGCCACCAAAGTATAGCAGTATAGCAGAAGCCACCAAAGTATGGCAGATGCCACCAGAGAATAGCAGTATAGCAGATGCCACCACAGTATAGCAGTATGGCAGATGCCACCACAGTATAGCTGTATAGCAGTATAGCAGTATAGCAGATGCCACCTCAGTATAGCAGTATGGCAGATGCCACCACAGTATAGCTGTATAGCAGTATAGCAGTATAGCAGATGCCACCACAGTATAGCAGTATGGCAGATGCCACCGCAGTATAGCAGTATGGCAGATGCAACCACAGAATAGCAGTATAGTAGATGCCACCACAGTATAGCAGTATAGCAGATGCCACCACAGTATAGCAGTATGGCAGATGCCACCACAGTATAGCAGCATAGTATATGCCACCACAGTATAGCAGTATGGCAGATGCCACCACAGTATAGCAGTATAGCAGATGCCACCACAGTATAGCAGTATGGCAGATGCCACCACAGTATATCAGTATAGCAGATGCCACCACAGTATAGCAGTATGGCAGATGCCACCACAGTATAGAAGTATAGCAGCAGTATACCACTAAAGGTGATGCCACCTCAGTATAGCAGTATGGCAGATGCCACCACAGTATAGCTGTATAGCAGTATAGCAGTATAGCAGATGCCACCACAGTATAGCAGTATGGCAGATGCCACCGCAGTATAGCAGTATGGCAGATGCAACCACAGAATAGCAGTATAGTAGATGCCACCACAGTATAGCAGTATAGCAGATGCCACCACAGTATAGCAGTATGGCAGATGCCACCACAGTATAGCAGCATAGTATATGCCACCACAGTATAGCAGTATGGCAGATGCCACCACAGTATAGCAGTATAGCAGATGCCACCACAGTATAGCAGTATGGCAGATGCCACCACAGTATATCAGTATAGCAGATGCCACCACAGTATAGCAGTATGGCAGATGCCACCACAGTATAGAAGTATAGCAGCAGTATACCACTAAAGGTGATGCCACCACAGTATAGCAGTATGGTAGATGTCACCCCAGTGTAGCTGTATAGCAGTATAGCAGTATGGCAGATGCCACCACAGTATAGGTGTATAGCAGATGCCACCACAGTATAGCAGCATGGCAGATGCCACCACAGTATAGCTGTATAGCAATATGACAGATGCCACCACAGTATAGCAGTATGGCAGATGCCACCACAGTATAACAGTATAGCAGTATAGCAGAAGCCACCACAGTATGGCAGTATAGCAGATGCCACCACAGAATAGCAGTATAGTAGATGCCACCACAGTATAGCTGTATAGCAGTATAGCAGTTGCCACCACAGTATAACTGAATAGCAGTATAGCAGTATGGCAGATGCCACCACAGTATAACTGTATAGCAGTATGGCAGATGCCTCCACAGTATAGCTGTATAGCAGTATAGCAGTATGGCAGATGCCACCACAGTATAGCTGTATAGCAGTATAGCAGTATGGCAGATGCCACCACAGTATAGCAGTATAGCAGTGCCACCACAGTATAGCGGTATGGCAGATGTCATCACAGTATAGCAGTATGGCAGATGCCACCACAGTATAGCTGTATAGCAGTATAGCAGTGCCATCACAGCTCTGATTGTGACTCAAGCTGCATGCCACACACTGTAGACTGCAGTCCACCCTCTCTGCAGCAGTCCAAAGGGTTCTATCTAATAAGGACCCTGCAAAAACGTTGCCTGGAAAAAAGTAGCCAAACAATTGCCGTTTTGTTGCAGGGAACTTATTACATTGAACATGCGGGGAACACCACTGCAACCCCCAAAATCTTTTCTGTTCTCAAAGGGGGCGGGGGACACCCCCGCAACCCCTGCTGCCCTTGACCCCGTACATATGGTCACCACATATAATGTCGCCATGACATTTTCCCGGCGATATTATTTACGGCAACCATATGTATGGGGATATTATTACCTGATACCGTCCGAAGGCAGAGAGGGCTTGGGGGGGACTCCCCAGCTGTGAATATCCCAGGAGGGAAAAGGCCCCCCGGAGAAATGCTCTAGGAGAGCACACAAAGATTCTCAAATGTTTAGGGACGCTTGGGTGGCTGATCTGCCCAGTGAAAGGTTCGCCGGCGAAGTGATAGTTCCCAGCGAGCCACTGAATCCATCATTTTGTCACTGTGATGTCCTGACCCCCTTCTTTTATTTATTAATTTACTGGGTGTTTATAACGCGCCCATACAGCAAATGGTGCTTCAAGGCATCAAATAAGGAGCAAGACCTTCACCTCCTCCCAATACCACCCTAAATATTTCACCCCGCCCTTTTCCCCTCTGGGGGGGTCGTGGGGCAATCCATTTACCCCGCCCTTTTCCCCTCTCGAGGGGTCGTGGGGAAATCCATTTGACAGCTGTGTAAGCACGTGCATGGACCAAACATCGCAGCCAAAACATTATGCTGTCCAAATGAGCATGTATGTCTCCTGGTTTACAGACACTTGCAAGTCTTGCGACACATGAAATGAGCGCCAAGCCTTGCGTGCATCACGTGCACAGAAGGGTTTCAGCTTAAATCGCTATCACAAATAAACATCTACAGTCATTCTTATGTTCCCAGCATGCCCTTTGATTTTACGCAAAGTAATCTGGGGCCATTGGTCCCACTCCCCTTTCTCGTAGGTGCTGTATTTACAGAGTGCGGCTGAATTACTGATTGGGGCTCACTTTGAAAGCCGTGGTGAGGTGTGGCGAGTGTAAACGCGGTGGGAAAGGCACACCACCCGTCCTTGCGCTTGTTTTACCACTCTGGGGCATGTGGTCAGATTGCGAGACAAGAGGGGAAATAGGTTTCTCCCTCCTCATTCCTGCTCCGCCTGCGAAACCGCCTAGTTCACGCTAGCATGAGATTTTCGTGCAGGCATAAAACGAATGGATTCCTATTTAGGGGTTTTGCCTGCATTTAGCACCTTCTAAAAGCAGGAGGATTCCATAGGAATCAATTGTAAAGGCCGTCTGCAGGTGGCTTATCCATGTTTACAAAATGGATTGAAAAATCGAAGTGTAAAGATGATTTCGAAAATTGCAGGGCAGAGACCCGCCACCATGGAAGTGCTAATGTTGGGGGTCCCTTGTATGCAATTACCACTTGTAACAAACCATACAGGACTAATTGAATTAGTTGCGAATTTCGAACAGGCTAATTAGGGAGAGGGGGTGTGGGTGGGTGTGTGCGTGTGTTTGTTGGTGGTGGTGTTTTGATGAAACTCTACATTCAGGATACACAAAATGTAAGGCTCCCAGAGTCGTGGTCCTATTCAATTGCGTTACCTATTCATAAAAAAGTAATTCTGATCTCTTCCAGCAACTACAGAGCGATCTCACTAATTGACACCTCGTATAAAATCCTGAATTCTGTCTGGTTTCATGCTACAAGACTTGACTAAGTGGATAGAAGGCAGTCAGAGATTGAGTTTGTTCCAAAATGGTTTCAGAAGTTCGATGAGAGCCTCCGTTAGTGGTCTCGCACTTTCTTTGATTTCGGAAAAATAGATCATTTGGTAGCAGGAAGCAACTTGGCCAGCTTGGACATGGCTTTGGCATTCGATTGAGTGGCTCGGCAGAGGTTGTGGTCTAAGTTGAGCAATTGGGGCACACCAGCCGGCCGGTTCAATACACTCCTGTTGTTGTACTCTAATAAACTTAAAGTAAGTCCGAACTCAGGTGGTTTATTATCACGAGATATAAGGCTGGAAGTAGAGCTTGGAAAAGGATGTGTGGTGTCCCCCACCCTTTTTAATGTGTAGTCTCAGACTTACAGGAGTTTCGGGGTGTCTCCTGCTTCCCTCCAAAGGTTTGGTGATTAGAAGTAGGTGGGATGGCCTACACCAATGATGTTATATTGTTGAATGTAACACCAATAGGGCTGTAAAGAAGATTGCAATGCACGGGGAGATATGCAGCTTTAAACATATTGATGGTTGATCGCAGGAAATCGTATGTTATGGCAACGAATATGGAAAAGAGGGTCACAAAGCCAATTGTGTAAGCTAATGCCTTATCTGTCCCCTACTTGTGTAGCGAGGGTAACTATTCTCTGTGCCAGCTGCATTTCCAGGAGAATTTAAAGTGCAGGTTCAAATGTGTCCTTTTTCATTTTATAATTGTGTTTCTTCTGAGGAAGGCATGGGGGCACATGTTCTCCGGTCAACGGTTGCTCTACTACAAATAAATCAGTCTACAAAAAAGAAGGTGACTGGTACAGTCGCAGAAATAAGACAGAGGACGTGGACAACATAATTTACCTGGGGTTTATCTTTTCAACTAAAGGCAGGCAACCCTGCTGAAAGAAAAATTGGAGGTGAAGGCAGAGGCCTTTATGGTGTCAACAAAGTTAATTCGTAGAACATTTTGTTTTGATTACAGCTGATTGACTTTTTTATGGCCAAGATTTTCCCTGCGATTCTGTATCGTCTTGAGTTGTTCCCTAAAAGTATAAAATAAGAACAGGGACAGGGGACAACTTTTTGCAGAATTTGGGAAGATCCATAGAGATCCAGCTGATAATTCTCTTAATGTGTTCATGAAGGCGTGTGATGGATTTTTAGGAGAGGCGTCGATAAATCCTGATGGAAAGGATGCAGACTTATTTTTTTGAAGATTGAAAGAATGGGATCATATAGAGTGTTTGGGGTCCTTGGATAAGCTGACACTATACAAGGGATGCATTACTAAGGCCATGGCTGGGTACAAGGGCTCAGAATTCCAAGAATGTCTTTGCAAGGCCCCTTCAAGAGTCTTCAGGACCTGGCTCTTAGGCTTCTGTTTGGATACTGCGGAGGTGGTAGGGCTGAAGATAGGTTTACCCGCTCCGTGTCGGATTTGGAGATAATGCAAGAAGGATGAGGAAGCGACATTGCAACATCGAATTCTGTTTTATTTTAATAGTTTCATACATAAGCCCATGGCGGTTTCTACAGATAATTTGTTGAGAAGATTGCTAACGAGTAAAAATTTAGCATTGTTAATTGCGATGGTTGAATTTTTAAAAGAACTTTTGCAGTATTGGGCGATATATCTGCCCAAACCAAGCTATTATTAAGTCTGGAGAATTAATTCCTAATAAAACTTTTAGGAATATTTAATTAAGAAAATGTTGAGGGAGTCTCAGAGTTTTCTAGTATATATGTGCTATGGTGTTTCAACCCCAGTAATTATTTTGATGAGTTTTTTT
This sequence comes from Ambystoma mexicanum, assembly GCF_040938575.1. Taxonomy (NCBI): domain Eukaryota; kingdom Metazoa; phylum Chordata; class Amphibia; order Caudata; family Ambystomatidae; genus Ambystoma; species Ambystoma mexicanum. Next base: position 97,739,032 of record NC_090927.1, on the reverse strand, counting down.
TTTTTTTTGCTGAAACCTTTCTACTGAAAAAACTCATCAAAAATAGTATTATTTTTATATTGGGGGTTTCCCCCTTAAACTCCCATCCCCTATTATATTCTCTGTATTCCCCACCCCCTACCTCGTATATCCCCCTTACCCACCCCCTACTTTATTTTTCGATGAGTTTTTCATTGTAAACGTTTTGGCAAAAAACTAATCGAAAAATATACTGGTGATGAAACAACGTCATACTGAGCTTTTCTTAAACAAATACAAGGGTGTACTTTTTCTATTGAGGGTGATGTTGGGTATTCATCCTATATGTATTGGTTTTGTATAAGCTGTTATTTATTTGTGAGCTGTGTTACTTATAAATGCATTTGTGAAAGGTTTTAATGTAAAACCAGAACACATTAAGTTAAATGTTAACAAAACATGGAATTGTTTGTTTACTGAGTGAGAGAGTGTTTTCTTTAAAGACAGTGACATTTATTTACATTGTGCAGACTGGATGTTTGCAAGGTCTCATGATTCATTTTTTCGGGCATATGGCCTCCAATTTTAGGCCACTCCCATACTTTTTCTGCCACACCTCCTTTTTAGAGCCCCGCTAATTTTTGCATCTAGGATTTCCCTCATGTTACCCTAGAGAACCAATTGTAAATTAAATGGCTTTTTAGCTCATTTTTCTCAAAACCTTTGCTGTAAAATGCACCTTGTCAACACATTATTTAAAATATATTCTCGGGGAGAACCTAGAGACTCTGCATGTGCTTGGGCTTCCTCGCTGCACGCGGTCACTAGCGCTAATTCATGGGAAATCTTAATGTCCCTCTATTAGAAATATCCACCTGTTGCCACTAGCCTTGAATAGTTTACAATGCCAGTGCCCTCTCAGGAGCTGCCTGCCCCCTGGCACTGAACACTGCCTCTGCCAATGGCATACACATAATAATGTTACTGGCTGCGCGCTGTGGTGGCTGTGTGTTTGGGTACCAGTGGTCGGGCATCGCTGCTCACTCATGTTTCTATGTCATGTAAAAGATGCAAGGTTTGAGCCAAAAAGTTACTTACTTCTTTCACACAGTGCAGTGCACCGAGCGCCCAGCGGCAGCATGATTATTCGCATTGCACTTGTGTGATGGCCAGTGTGGCAAACGGGCCATAGTATGAGTATGAATGTCAGATTACCACAATATTCTCAGATAGCGGCTTAAGGTTTGAATACATTGTATTACTCTTTCAAATTCAATTCTTAAAAACAAGATTTCAGGACACTAAGGTACTCAGAAGATAGCATTGTCATTTTCTACATATCAGTATTATATGCTCTACAAGTGCCAGGATAATATGTTCTGAAAGTGTTCTGGATGACATGCTCTACAAGTATCTGGATGATAGGCTCTACAAGTGTCTGGATGATAGACTCTACAAGTGTCTGGATGATAGACTCTACAAGTGTTTCGGTGATATGCTTCACAAGTGTCTGGATGATATGCTCTACCAGTGTTCTGGATGACATGCTCTACAAGTATCTGGATGATAGGCTCTACAAGTGTCTGGATGATAGACTCTACAAGTGTCTGGATGATAGACTCTACAAATGTTTCGGTGATATGCTTCACAAGTGTCTGGATGATATGCTCTACACGTGTCTGGATGATATGCTCTACCAGTGTTCTGGATGACATGCTCTACAAGTATCTGGATGATAGACTCTCCAAGTGTTTCGGTGATATGCTTCACAAGTGTCTGGATGATATGCTCTACAAGTGCCAGGATAATATGTTCTGAAAGTGTTCTGGATGACATGCTCTACAAGTATCTGGATGATAGGCTCTACAAGTGTCTGGATGATAGACTCTACAAGTGTTTCAGTGATATGCTTCACAAGTGTCTGGATAATATGCTCTACAAGTGTCTGGATGATATGCTCTACCAGTGTTCTGGATGACATGCTCTACAAGTATCTGGATGATAGACTCTACAAGTGTTTCGGTGATATGCTTTACAAGTGTCTGGATGAAGTGCCAGGATAATATGTTCTGAAAGTGTTCTGGATGACATGCTCTACAAGTATCTGGGTTATAGGCTCTACAAGTGTCTGGATGATATGCTCTAGAAGTATCTGGATGATAGACTCTACAAGTGTTTCGGTGATATGCTTCACAAGTGTCTGGATGATATGCTTCACCCGTGTCTGGATGATATGCTCTACACGTGTCTGGATGATAGACTCTACAAGTGTCTGGGGACACAGGATCTCACACTGGATCTCCTAAAATTGCGTGGCAAAAAAGGACTGCTCTCACTACTTGGATTAATAACCCCACGGATGACACCAGAATGGCCTTCAAATCTATCTCGAAACAATATAAAACTGACATCACCAACACTAAAGCCACCTCGCACAATACCAGGAGAGCTAATGCTAAATCTGGAAGTAGAGAAATATTTGCCATTTTCAGAGAACTTGAGACACCCACCCCTCCCCCTTCACGATCATGAAGGACGAAGCCTGGTGTAACGCCATTCAATCTGCCATGCTAAACAAACTGGAAACCTTGCCAGCCAAAATCCTCACACACCAACAAGAGCTCGCCAAATTGATCTCCAGCACTCAATGTGACCACACGCCAGGAGATAAGCCCACCCTCTCCCCTGTGTTTGACTTCAAGGATATGAGTGAGAAGGAGGTCACCTCACTTCTCCAATCCATCAAACCCTCCAATTGCAAAGGGTGACGCCTGCCACGCACAAGTCATCAAGGACTGTGCCCCTCCCTAGCCCCCATAATCACAGCATTCATCAATGCCTCCTTCCATTCAGGCTACGTCCCAGTGGGACAAAAGGAAGCATGGGTTTGTCCGCTCCTAAAAAAGCCCTCCCTTGACCCCTCCAACCTAGGGAACTACAGGCCCATCGCCACCGCGCCCTTCCTATTGAAAATTCAGGATAAAGCAGCCTACCTGCAAATTCAGAAATTCCTAGAAGGCAATCAGGATTCAGAACTCGTCATGGGACTGAAACAGCTCTCGTTGACCTCAAAAACCAAATCGACGATCTCAGAGACGCAGGCAAACCTGCGCTCCTCCTGCTGCTGGACCTATCAGCAGCATTCGATCTGGTCGACCACAAAACCCTTTGCCAGCACCTTTCATCAGTAGCCAACTTCTCTGACAGGGCGTGTAAATGGATGGACTCATTTATAAAGGACAGAGCAATGAGAAAGTCTTCTCTGACTCATCAAGCGCTAACCCCAGCACCATCAAATGCGGGGTCCTGCAAGGCTACTGAACGGCCCCCACCTCCTCCAACCTCTTCACGAGGCCGCTGTTCATAATCCTACACTCCCTGGGTATCTCATACACAAACTATGCAGATAACACCCAGGTACTCATCCACTTCTCGGAGGATTACCAGCTCGACCAGAACATGCTAAACTCCATATACACAACAATCCAATCTTGGATGGCAGAAAACTGGCAATGTCTCAACAGTGAGAAAACTGAACTCCTGCTAGTTGGTTCCCCTTCCACCTTGAGCAAACTGGATAACCAATATTCCGCCTTCTCCATTGACAACATCCCCATCACCATGTCACCTTCCATCAAAACACTAGGTGTCCACCTGGAACCCGACCCGACTATGGACAGGCAGGTCAACGCCATATCCTCCTCATCTGCCTATCATTCAAAATTCATCAGCTCAGTCAGACACTTCCTGTCCCAGCAAAACTGCCTCTCTATCGCCAGGGCCATAATTGGTTCCAGGCTTGACTACTGCAATGCACTACTCATCGGCACTTCTGCCAAGAATGTCACCAAACTTCAAATCGTTCAAAATAACGCGCTCAGAGTTGCCACCGGCCTTGCGTGTAGAGAACACATCTCGGAACTCAGAAGAGGAGAGGATCACATTCAAAGCCCTCGCCTTGACTCACAAGTGCTTCCACGACCCCCCCAAACCCCTACTTGGCATGCAGAATCACCAAACCTGCCACCCTCAGACCTTCCAGATCCCCTTACTTCAACCTCCTATCTTTTCCTAGAACCCATAAGGCCCAGACGAGTGGCTTCAGCTTCCCCACTGTCGCCCCCCTACTCTGGAACTCCTTACCGCCTCACATCAGGATCATTGAATCCCACTCAGCCTTTTGCAAAGCCATCAAAACTAACCTCTTTGTGTGACTATTTCAACATGTATTTTATGACAACATGCACTAGCATGTATTCTGTGATACTATGTAAACACTTTCTTTGAACTGTAAACAGGTACTCTTGGGCAGCTTCCTTGTAACCCTTAATCAAGCCTTCTTAAGCTCTGATATAGCGCCTCGATGCCTGCAGGCTGTAGTGCGCACTACAAATTAAAATAAATAAATCAAATAAATATGCTTTACAAGTGTCTTGGTGATATGCTCTGCAAGTGTCTGGGTCATATGCTTTACAGGTCTCTTGGTGATATGCTTCACAAGTGTCTGGATTATATGTTCTACAAGTGTCTGGATGATAGGCTCTACAAGTGTCTGGATGATATGCTCTACAAGTGTCTGGGTCATATGCTTTACAAGTCTCTAGGTGATATGCTTCACAAGTGTCTATATGATATGCTCTACAAGTGTCTATGTGATATGCTCTACAAGTGTCTGGATGCTATGCTCTACAATTGTCTCGATCATAAGCTTCACAAGTATCTGGAAGATATGCTCTATAAGTGTCTCAATGATATGCTTTACAAGTGTCTGGTGTTATGCTTCACAAGTGTCTTGAAGATAAGCTCTACAAGTATCTCAGTGATATACTTCACAAGTGTATGGATGATATGCTCTACAAGTGTCAGGATGATAGGTTCTACAAGTGCCAGTAATCTGTCTCTCCATCCTCTGATTTTCAATATCATCATAATTCATAACGTGATACTTTATTTCGGGGGCTTGCCATACAAGTACAGAAAAGTCCCATACATACCATCACAATAAATAAAACATTCTATCAGTGTAAACCACTTATTAAAACCATTAAAACCATGATTACATGTTACTTACTGAAATCTCTACCTAATTAATTGTGCAAAAAACAGTTCAAACATGAGTTCATTTAGAAAATGAGTGTGGCAGCCCCTCTACTGAGAAGGAACATGGGTCAAATACTCAGTTCTATGGAATTTCATCCACTCAGGACGGTCTACAAGCATGTTTTAGCTCACGAAGACCCCCTTGCTCACTGTGCTTCGAGTGGCTCGGCTGCACCTCACTGATGAAGCCCGACTAGGCTGAAACATGTGTCTGGGATTGCTGTTGGTACTCTTGTTCAGAGGCGAATTGCCTGGAATATCGGTGCTGCACTGCCCTTGCAGGGTGGGACAAAGACTGGTATGCACATGGGTATCTCTCCTCTGTGAAACATGGAGAGAGCAAAAACCTGCGTGTAGACCCTCCCCTGTGGGCAACTTCCCAAAGAACAGGTTATTTGGCCGTGTTCGTTCTCGGTAGACGGGCTCCCTCTTTTTATGAGTTAATTTAGACCTAATTTGCCATGCCCTTGTGAGGTATCTTGAGACTGCGATGGCAACCGCGTAATGGCAGGTTAATTTACATAACACATACGCAGCATGCAGAGAATGGATAGGATATATTTTGGTGTAGTTTGAATAGTTAGAAAGCCATCCATACGAATACTCTGCCACTGGGAGTATATTTAGCTGAAATGTAATGTGCAAGAGGGAATATCACCTGTAGATATGATTCCGTGACTAAATCGGTTTTGGATATAATGTAATGTGGAGTTTTACTGATTCTATCTCTTTTTTTTTTATTTGAGTTTATTGACATTTTCAAAGTCATGTAAAGGTGCATTACAGAACATTGGTCAAAGAACGGACGAATCCAATGTAACATGTCTATGTAAATCTTTTCCGTCTCCTAAAAAGGGAAGGCCTATACTTGGCTTAGAAAATAACTTTTTTCTTTCTCACCCCCCCACCCCCCTCCCACCCAAAACAATCTATCCCCAACTTCCAAAAGTCATTAACATTTATATTCAAGGAATAGAGGGTAGTGCACATTATACCATTTCTAGTATTTACATTGACATGGGTTTGTGTAGACTTTAAAAAAAAAAACTCTGGGTCACATTGTATGTCTTTTTATGCAGACCAGGGTAGGAGTTCTCCCCGGGGGTGGGGGGGGCGGTTTTCTGGTTACAGTGCATAGTTTACTGATTCGTTCCCGGCATGTACTTACATACAAAGTCTCTCCCCAATGTGTCACTTTGGGTCACTTTTCTGTGCAGATTTCCATTTGGTGACTAAGGTGACGCGGGCCGCTAATAATAGGTGGGCTTCTAGGCCCTTGATTTTCTCTTTCTTCATCACATTATTCAACTCCAAAGAGGACTAAAAAGGGATCAGCAGACCTCTGGACTCCGTCGAGGTCCTTGATCCATCCCAAGACTGCACTCCAATAGATCTTCATTTTGGGGCAGTCCCACCACATATGCCAGTAGTCAGCAATACCCCCACACTTGCACCAACATAGTGGGTTTAGCGATTGAAACATTCTGGAGAGCCTGAGGGCGTCATATTGCCAACTATGTAGTAATTCTATTGCATGCAGTTTATATTGGCAAGCTATAGAGGCTTGGGGGGCAGCCCTGCACATCCTATCCCACATGTTCGAGTTAATCTCTTTGCCAAGGTCCCTCCCCCATCTATCCTTCAGACATAATGTGGAAGCTCTTCCCACGTCAACCAGTTCCCTGTGCATAGCGGATATCAAGCCTTTCATTTCTGTTCTGGAATTCAGGAGCTTCTCGAAGGGGGTGAATTCTCTATCCACTTTGTCTTTCCATTCTACCCTGGTCAATGCTCCCTTGATTTGCAGAATGTGGAAGACAGGGAGGGGACCCAGTCCGAGGTTCTCACCCAGGTCCATAATTGTAATAAAGGACCCCTGTTGCCAGAGTTGACCCGCCCTCTACAGGCCTGCTTCGAACCAGGTTTGAAATATGTCTAAATTAGGAATTTTTTCTCTGATGGCTGGTGCCCATAAATGACTCAGGGGGGATGGCCAAGAGGTTATACCTTTCATTTCCCTTCTCTACCTCCATATCTCCCAAATGGTCCCCAGAATTGGATCATCTCTAAGTCTCTGTACTAATTTATTCCTCGGGACCCATAACCACTCAGAGACCATTGCCGGTGACAAGTAGTGATTGTCCATTGCAACCCATTGAGGTTCTTTATAATTTCGTAGATGGGAAATCAGAATGCTGGTTTGGGCAGCTTCATAATATTTTTTCAGGTCTGGCAGTCCCGTTCCTCCTTTATCCTTGGGTAATGTTAAACTATTATAAACTACCCTCACTTTTTTGCCATCCCATAGGAACTTCACTACGGCTCTCTTGGCCTCTTTGAAAAAGGTGTTCTGTATTTGAATAGGGAGCATTTAGAAGGGATACAGAAAGCGAGGGAGACACACCATTTTTATCGCATTAAGGGCCTCATTACGACCCTGGCGCTAAGTGTTTAACAGTGCCGTAAAAGGCTGCAGCGCCGTTAACCCCTTACCGCCTTACTACGAGGTCCCTTTGCGGGACCCGACCTTACGGGCTGGTCTACACCAGCCGTGAAAGTAGGGACCCGCACAGGGACCTTGGTGCTAAGTACGGTACCGCAATTTGCGGTAACGTACTTAGCGCCTTCCTCATTCCAATAGAGCGCTATGGGGCGAAAATGGGAATGGGGAAGGGCCATGGTTCAATGGGGAATCACTGCCCCGCCAACCTTGGAATGGGGTGGTAATTCCCCATTGAACCATGGCGGAACCCGTTACAACACTGGCACCAACCATGGTGCTAATAGCGCCATGGTTTAGCGCCGGTGTTGTAATGAGGGCCTAAGTCTGCCCATCCACGATATTGTGAGTTTCTTCCATTTGGTTAGGTCCGTCTGGAACTTTAGAAGGAGGGGTGGAAAATTGGCTTCGCAGAGTTTGTTGCTATCTCTCGTGATCTGTATGCCTAGGTATTTAAACTTGACATTTTCCAAGATAAGGCCCAGGGGAGAGTCTGTCTACGTCTGCTTGTGTGGTTTCATGCAGGGGGAATAAGATTGACTTGGCCTCATTGATTCTGATGCCCGAGGGGGTACCGTATTTCTAATTAGCTGGATTACCCTGGGGATCGAGGACATAGGGTTGGAGATGTGCAAGAGTAAGTCGTCCGCGTGCAGAGCTACTTTATATTCTGTGGCTCCCAGTTTAAGTCCTTCGACCTGTGGGTCGTCTCTCAGTTTTTGGGCCAGGGGTTCCACAGAGAGGGCAAAAAGGATTGCTCAAGAGGGCATCCTTGCCGCATTCCTCTGCCCAATTCAAACCAGCGGGAGTATGTACCGTTGACAAAAATCGAGGCCTTGGGTGATGAGTATACCGCCTGGATCCCTCACCTGAATTTCAGAACTATTCCCACCTTGCGGAGGAACGCCTTCAGAAAGCCCCTTTCCACCCTATCAAAGGCTTTCTCCACATCAACTGAGAGGAGAGCTGGGTCATTTTTCATAGTTCGGGATTCGTTGACTAGGTTTAAGGTCTTCCTCATAGTGTCAGCGCCTTGTCTGCCCAGTATAAAACCAACCTGGTCCGAATGTAATAGGCGCGGCATATATGTCTCTAGTTGGCTGCCAGGATTATAGTATATATTTTAGCGTCGATATTTAGTAAGGATATGGGGCAATACGAACCGCATTGTTTGGGGTCTCGACCTTCTTTGGGGATCACCGAGACAAGGGCATGGGCAAAAGAGTCTGGGGCTTTCCCGGTGTCCAGGATCTCGTTGAATAGTTCTACCATAAAAGGGAGAAGGGAGGAGAGGGAGGATTTATAGAATCCAGCGGAGAAGCCATCTTCACCGGGAGATTTGCCCAGTGCCAGTCTTTTGACTGCATTCTTGACTTCTTCTTCCGTTATCGGACTTTCTAATGTCCTGCTTTCGTCATGTGTTATCTGTGCAATTTTTACAGAGGATAGGTATTGATCAGTATCTGATTCCCAAAGTTGGTTTCTGATCTATACAGAGTCTGGTAGAAGGTGGCAACGTCCTCGGGGATATCCGCATTGGTTGGGATGTGATGAGTGTCCTGGGTTTGTATTTCAAGCACTTTCCGCTCTGTCCGTTGGGCACATAACCTGGCCGCCAGCATAGAGTCTGCCTTATCCCCTTTCTCATAGAACTTCTGTTTTAGGAACTGCAATTTTACGGGCTATCATTCCGTGCTCGAGAAGGCAAAGTTCCTCCCTCTTTTTCTTTGCCTCTTTAAGATCTTATCTATTTCCTAGATTTGTCTTCTCTGTCCTCCCTGTCCAAATGATAGATCTCCTTCCTAAATGTTTTTTTCGATCAAGTGTCTTTCCCTTTTCTTACTAGCACCCTCTTTAATTAGAACTCCCCGCCAGGTCGCTTTCCCCGCTTCCCATACTATTAGTTTGGAGACTTCCCCGGTGTTATTCATTTTTATATATTCGGTAATTTCAGAATCCATCTCAGTTTTAAAAACTGGGTCTTTCCAAAATGTCTCATTGCACCGCCATCGGCCTTCTTTCTTGGGTAATATGTCCCAATCAATTTCAACCTTGGCCATGTCATGTTCTGACCAGGTGACCAGTACAATATCAGAACTTTTTGTGACATTGTGCACTTCTTTTGTTAAATATATATAATCTATCCTAGTAAAGGTGTTATGTGTGACAGATTAGAAGGTGAACCCTTGGTCTCCTGGATGGAGTTGCCGCCATGTATCTCTCAGGCCAAATATCTAAAACATATTTGCTACTTCACTGCGCCCTCCTGCACTGAGATCCCTCACTTCCTTTTTACCCGCTTTTCTATCCAAATTGGGGCCTGCCCATAGATGGAAGTCACCTCCCAAGAGGATATGTCCAGTTGCTTCTAGCATGATTTTAGGGACTGTCCTGGCTAGGAATCTTGCTTGGCCCGTGTTGGGGGGAGTATGTGGTTGCGAGTGCGATGTTTACCTTTCCCACAGTGCCTGCGAGGAGTAAAGCCTGCCCTTTAATATCGCCCCATTTCTTAGAGGTCGTGAATCCTAGTCCCTTTCCGATGAGTATCCCCACTCCTCCCCTTCTAAGAGGTCCGGAACACCAGGATTCCATCCCTGTTCGTTTCCCCAGGAGCTTCCGTTCCTCACCCTTGGCATATTTTGTTTCCTGCAAGAAGAGGATATCTAGTTGTCCCCTGTGGAATTCGTGGTTCACTAAGGATCTCTTTGTCGGGGAATTAAGGCCTTTAACATTTAATGTCCCCACCCTGAGGAAGTCTCCCACCCGTTGGTTTATGCTATCTGCCATTTGTCTGCATACATTTTGGAAGACCCTTCAGCCATATTTGACACCCTGTCAGTATGTCGGTGAACCAAGCGTGCGTCCTGCAAGTCCCATTTGGGGATCTCTCCTTGACCCACCATCCTCCTTCCCCCTCCCTCCTCCTCATCCTCCATTTAAAATGTATTTGCATTTACAAAGTGCACAAATACGGCCCTGAGGCATTGTGGCACTATTACAGCGAGCTTGAACTTATCATAGGTAAGATGTAACATAGTCGATTGCAGAAGTCTAACAAGATGACATACTTTGAGTGCAGCATTGAGAGACAGGAATGACAAGTTGTAAGAGACAGAGCGGGTCAAGTATTATGCTTTGCTGTGGTTACAGTGCAATAGCATAACTATGCCGGCTGGTTTTAAAAATTAGAGGAACAGAAAGGTTTTTAGGTTTTTGCAGAAGGTGGTGTATGATTTTTCATTCCTTAGTGAGGTTGGGAGGGCAATACAATTTTTGGGTGCGAGGTGTTGGAAGCTAGACCCTGCAGCTTTAGTTCTTTTGAACGTAGGTACATAGATCTGGTTGGTGAGGTGGGCTCTAGTGGGTCTGTTAGAGGAGTTGAGGGTGATTCTTTCAGAGGTAGGGTGGGGCATCTATGTAAGGCATCTGTGTGTGATGGCCATGGCTTTAAAGAGTATATGTTCCTTTACCAGTAGCCAATGGGCCTCTTCCTTGCTTGCGAGATGTGTTCCCTTTTGGGAATGGTCAGCGCTGCCCGGAGCGCGTTGTTTTGCGTGATTTGGAGTTTTTTTAGATTGTTGACAAGGTGCCTAGGAATATGGCATTACAGTAGTCCAGTTTAGTACCTATTGTGGCTCTGGCGATGGATAGGCAGTTTTTGGTGGAGAGAAAGGGCTTGACTGCGTTGATCACCTTGGTGGTGAGCGCTGCGGAGGAGGCTATGGCGTTGACCTGGCGAGACATGGATAATGAGGCATCTAGGTGGACACCTAGGGTTTTGACAGTCTTGGAGGCTGTGATGATGGAATTATCGATGTTGAAGGTTTTATATTGCGGGGGGAGTTTGTTGAGTGTTTCGCTAGTACCTACTATGAGGATCTCAGTTTTGTCCCTGTTTAGGCAGAGGCCGTTGGCAGCCATCCAGGTTTGGATAGCTGTGTAAATTTTGGTTAGGGCTGTTGCATCTTCTTCATAGGTCCCAGTTAGTGGGAGTGGTACCTGCGTGTCGTCCGTGTAGTTGGTGTACGCTATGTTGCGACAGTCGAGGTCATTGAAGAGTGGAAGGGTAAATATATTGTAGAGTGTGGGGGCGGTGCAGGAGCCCTGAGGAACGCCACAGTGGATGATAGTAGGGGATGCCGAGGCTGTGTCTGAGAAGACCTTCATGAGTCTTCCATTTAGAAATGAGGCCACCCAGGCGATATATTCTGGGGAGAAGTGATCTTCATTTTTTAGGTGCATGCCGAAGATATCATAGTTGACAAGGTCAAAGGCGGCGGACAGATCCAGTAGGAGAAGGAGTGCCGGTTTGCCTTTATCCATGATGTCCCCAAGTTGTATTTTTAAGTCGATTAGGGCTGACTCTGTCCCGTGACCTGGTCGGAAGCCTGACTGTCTTTTGCCTAAGATGTGGTTGGTTTCTAGAAATTCCTGGATTTGCGTGTAGGCAACTTTTTCCAGGATCTTGAGCAGGAAAGGCACGGTGGTGATGGGCCTATAGTTATTAGCAATTTCTGGGTCGAGAGTAGGTTTTTTTAGAAGGGGGCGTACCCAGGCTTCTTTTAGACTGCCTGGAACTGTGTTGGCATTGAAGGAGGCGTTGATGAATGATTTGAGAAATGGGGCAAGTGTTTCAGTGCAGTCTTTAATGAGACTGGCTGGGCAAGGGTCTCCTTTGCAGTTGGATGGTTTAATCTTGTTCATTATCTCAATGACTTCCTGTTCTGTTACTTCCCTGACTTTGAAAGGGGTTATGGGGGCTTTGGCGGAAGGGGGCACTGGGCTGGAGGTGGGCAGGTGGTCAGTAGTGGTGGTAGATTTGTGGTGCTCCTTAATTTTTTCTTGTAGGAGTTCGATTTTATTCAATAGGGCAGATTGTATAGAGTTACACCAGGTTTGGTCTTTAACAATTTCTTGTGATTTGGTAGCTGGTGTGGTGAGTTCTTTGAAAATGGTGAAGAGTTCTTTGGATTCGGAGCTTGCATTCATAATTCTTTCATTGTAGGACGCTGACTTGGCTGTGATTATAGCTTTTTGTATTGCGAGGTGATTTTTTTGTAGGAGGATAGGGTGGCTGGGGAGGGTGTTTTCTGCCAGGTGTTCGGCGCTTTTCTTTTCTGAGAGCAGAGCTCTTTTAGTTCCGAGGAGAACCAGGTGTTAGAATGTTTCACTGTTTTAGCTTTTATGTTCTGTAGAGGGGCAATGGTGTCTATAGCAGTGCTTATTGTACGCTTATAAATATCTGCTAACACTGATGGATCGGAGAACTTGAGATCTGTTGTGAGGGTCCCGAGGTGTGATATGATCTTATCTTTGGTGAGATTTTTGGCGCATCTTGCCAAGGATGGGGGGATAGGGTTAGGCTTTTTGGTCTTAGACGCCGCGGGGATGAGGAAATGAATGATGTGGTGGTCTGACCAGGGAGTGGGGGTAATGGAGCTAATGTCAATCTGACAGTTGTGGTCGGCTACCCAATCAAGGATGCGGCCTTTGTTATGTGTGGGTGAGCTTATTTTTTGGTCAAAGCCTAGTTTCTTTAGGGCTAGTGTGAGAGATTTGGCTGGCTTGTTCTTTTTGTCGTTGAACCCTAGGTTGAGATCACCTAAAAGGATGCTTTTGGTGGTGATTTTTAGGTTTTCTGTTAGGCGATGTAGGAGGTTCTCATGGAATTCCGATAGTGGGCCAGGTGGGCGGTAAACGAGGTTGATGGTGATGGTGGAATTGGGGGAGAGGGTGATTTTTATAGCAAGGGAATCTATGGTATCACCCATCTGTTTTATCATCCATCTCTAGTCGATGGCGTCCGAACTGGGCTGGTTGAGAATGTTGATCCAGTGTCGAACCACCAGTGGGAACCATTACCTCACGATCCGTATGCAAAAAGAAACCAATCTCAATAACATTTGAGCTCCCTTGCTGTCCCCCCTCCCGCCTCCAGGATCGTAACATTAACTCAATAAAAGGATATATGGTGTCTTATGTGACTCTGCTGCTTGTCATCGAAAGATTGTCCACCTTCCCTTTAGGGTGAAGCACCCAGTCAGAATGTCTGCACTCTGCAATCGAACCTCAAGCGGTTCAGAACACTAGGGCCTTCTCATTCCGTCTGATTTCGTATCTTTGTGGCTGATGTGTATAGTACGTTCTGGCTATTCGTCTTCTTCATTTATTGATGTCGGGTGTGACATTGCCTCGTCTGTATTTCCTCGATCCCTTGACTCTTTTTCTTCGTGGTCCTTGGAGTTCCCAACAACTCCTACTCTGTCCTTCTTCCTCCTGTACTCCACCTTCTGAACGTGTTTCCAAAAGTTCTGCGATACAATCACAAATCTCCCTTTCCGATTTCAATCCTATTCTCTTGCGAAGAGGTAGTCCCATCTGTATCGGGTTCCTTGTTCCTTGAGCCATTTCCTAAGGGGGCCGCACATTCGCCTCAATGCCAAGGTCAGTGACGATAAATCCTGATAAATGGTGTGAGCGGGCCTCCAGTCCTGTCCTTCTCGAGAATCCTGGCTTTATCCTGGTACCTGTGAAACCTGGCAAGGAAGGATCTCGGGCCACCCGTAGGTCCTCCAGCCTATGTATTCTCTCCATTTTGGGCTCATCAATTTCTTCATCCGCTACCAATATTTTGTTGATATCACGATTGGTCTTTCTGAGGTCTCCTTCTGTCTCGCCCTCGTGTTTCTCCTCTCTCGATTTTCCAAATCACCCATTTTTAGTGTGAATTCCTGGTTTCAAGAGTATCTATGGAAGCTTGATTGCTTTCAACGCCTTCCAGTCTCTCCTCTATTTTATCCATTTGTTGTGTTATCTTGTCTATTTTACCACCTATATTGGCTCCCATGGTTCTTATCTCAATTAGGAGAGCAGCGATGTCCCCTTTTGTCGCCGCAGCTTCTGTCGTGGACGTCTCCATGATTATTGTATTATTCTGCGGCTGATACTGGTGGGAGTAAGCGAACTTGGGTAGTTTCACTTTAGTGTCCATATATTGTCTGCTGCAGTGGAGGAGACACACGCCCCGTTGCCGGGGTCCAATCCTCCGTATCAGTTCTCTTTGCTGGTGGCTTTGCTGTGATTCGAGGAGCGACTAGGTATTCAGAGCATCAATATGGGTGGTAGGCCATTCAGCAGTCCCGGACCCCTTCAATTTGTTTTGTGTGGCCTTAACTTCATTAACGGTGTAGGGTTGCCGTCTTGTTACCACAGTCCTCTGCCATATGTTCTCACTTTGCTGGTGATCAAGTGAGTTCTTTTCCGTTATGGGGAGTGTGGCCTCATGACGCCCTGAGGATCCGTGGTCTTTGAGTCAGGTCCTTATTTTTGTGCATACCATTGCCGATATGTGGCGTGTTGAGGTACCAGTTGCGGTCTATGGGGCTTGATAGATTGGACCCGTCCCCTCACTCCTTGTCCATCTTATCATTCTTTAATTTGAGAGTGATTGCTTCATGCTCGAGTTCTGTGCAAAGCCTGGTCACAGAATCATGTGTCTCCAGACTGATTCCAGGATTCCCCAACCAGAACGGGCCACACGGGGAATGTGTGATGTGGTGTGCAGATGGAGGGGGGCCTTGCCATGCTTGTGGGTCCTGTTATACTGTATTTCCCTTCGTGTGCCAGGCACTGTGACATTTATTTCCTGGCTTTGTCTGCCATAGCGTTGTCTCTCATTGAGAGGAGGTGCTTTTCGTACCCTTTTGCAGTCGCTCCCCCTCTCCAATGTATGGTGACAGGGGCACTTATGTACGGCGGAGAGTGTAGCTTCCGGGGGTTTCAGTAAGATCTCAGCCATGTCTGTTGGTCCGTTCACACACGTGTAGCGCATAATGAGAGGGGAAGTTCCTCATCTTCCATTTCCTCTGTACCTCTTCTCAAGCGTATGGTGGAAAGGGTGCGTGTGCGTGCTGGGGGAGTATGGCCTCTGGGGGCTTCAATCACATCCCATCTTGGTCTACTGGCCCGCTCTCACTTGTATAGGGCGTGTCGCACAACGTCTCATGCTACTTATTACATATTATTAAACCCTATGCATTGCACACAAGGCCTTCTGGGGTCTGGGGCTGCAATACCTTCAACTATCTCTTCCTAAATATCTTCCTTCTCGAGCTCTTCGCTCACCCGCCCCTAACTCCCTCAGTGTCAGTCGCTTCTTCAAGCAACGAGTTGGTGGCAGATTACTCTCTTCGGCTGTGGCCTCTCTCTGGAACCTTCCTGTCTCCCTGAAACTCGAGGAGAACCATCTCCGGTTCCGGAAGCACCTCAAAACCTTCCTCTTTGCCTCTGCTTTCTCTCCCCCTCTCCCCTGCTGATTTCCTGTCTGAAACTGCTCGGGTTACCTGGCCACCCTTTTTGATCTCTGGCCCAGGTCCCGTCAATTGCCCACCTGCACTGCCTCCCTGGCAACCCCTGCACCTGGGGACCATTGTTCTGTATCCCTACAGTTTCCCTACCAGCACTTTTGTCTGCTCTTCCTTGCACTTGCCACCAGCTGGTCGTTTATCTATTTTCTTATTTATTCCACTTGTTCCCATGTACTGCACTTTCCCCTCTCCTTTCCCCCGCGCACCTCTCCTTTTCCCCCCTTCCCATGCACTTGCGCGATCTGAATGACACTTGGCCTAGTAGGATCGTTGCCTGTCCTCCCTTTTTTCCCTCCCTTGCCTCGTCGCGCCTTGAAACACTTGTGTATAGGCGCATTATAAATGCCATATCATATCATATCACATATGCACTCAAATATGGTGGGGGGTCTTCTCCTACCATTTCGGATGGGTTCAGGGGATGCTACCGGGTCCGGTTTCCCGCGTTGTTACTGCTTTTGTGCATTCACCAGCTTCAAGGACGTGCACACATCTGGCAGGGGCAGACTAGATTGGCCCGCTCGTCACCAGCACTTCCAGATCGGGTCACCGGTCTCGGATCGAATGCTGCTCTCGTAGCCTGGGACTCAGTGCAGGCGGCCAACTCTGCAATCAGGGCTGAAGAGTTTCCAGATGGCGCACGGGCCGCCCTGCAAGCACTATGCAGTGAGCGCGGGACTGCCTGGCTCATGGCGCATCTCTCCAGAGACTCTCCACACTGTCCGGCGCCGAGGCAATGATTTTTTTTTTTTTTTTTACTTTTCCGTTGGTCTCCGTCATCTAGGGGATGTTGGTGGTCCGTACACCAACAGGACCAAACGAAGGCCCAAGCTGATCGCTCCGCTCGGGCTGGATAGAACATAACTTTGGGCTTTCACGGGGCACACGCCGATGCGTCCCGGACTTCACGTGGCAATATTCCCTTCTCCTTGCCTGCAAAAGTCGTGCCATTTAGCTCAGAGGTCGCAGAGAGCAGGTTTGGATAGAGGGGGTCCACTAGAATGTTTAAGTAAGGATCCAGACGTTGTTCGCTGAATCTGGCGCTGTTTCTTCAGGATGCAACGCAGGACGGCGATTGTTTCACTTTCGGTCTCACGCAGTTAGTGTCCCCATTTTCTCAGAGTGATTTCTTCCACAATCCTGCACCGTTTCTCACCGGGTTTTCTTCAGTGTAGGGGGGCATATTCATGCAGCAAATGCTCACTTCTCGTCTGAGGGGGGGTTCCGAAGTGGGGGATCAAGCCGCTTCCCCGACCTTGGAGGGAGAGCTCACACGGAGGAAGAGCTCTTCCGTGCACCCCTTGGTGGCCAATGCCTCTATCTTATTGTTGATGTCCCTGTATATTCCATCTGGGATTTTGATATTTCTATCCGACAGATAAGCAGATTCCATCCTATTTAATCGAGTGGGCATATGTCAAAATAAAACCAAAACCACGATTTAATTCCTCCCGGGGTGAGTATTACATCCCATAACGTCTCTTTGTAGTGACTTATTTTGTCTGATTTCTCCAGACGTAGCCAAAAAATAAGTGGTTTGCATTGTACAATAAAACTCACAGATGTTAGCCCACTTCTGAAAACAAAGATACAGTGGGGGACTTGTTTGTTAACTGAAGACCTGGTTTCACAAACTTACTTTCAGTTTTCATTGAAGGCCATATAGTGCAACAGGGACTGCTTGGGCTTTGTAGACCTCTAGAACTGTCAGTCCAGCTCGGCATCCTAAACGTTGATTCCCCTGATCTGTAGCTCCACCCGACGCCTTAAGAACAGTTCACTCTTCTTTCGCTGTGACGCCCATTTTAAAACCTTCTGGAACATTATCCTCAGATAGTCATATTGATCAACTTTACGGAGCACTTTCCCATCAATTCTAATGTTAGTCCTGGACTTGCGGGAAGGGTTACATGTTATCACCATAGTCTTTTCATGATTCAC
This sequence comes from Ambystoma mexicanum, assembly GCF_040938575.1. NCBI lineage: Eukaryota > Metazoa > Chordata > Amphibia > Caudata > Ambystomatidae > Ambystoma > Ambystoma mexicanum. The sequence goes on along the minus strand of NC_090927.1, from coordinate 97,721,167 downwards.
TGTTAAGCCTCACTTTTTATAAAAATGCACCCTTTGTCGGCCTGTTTTTGCCAACCCTTCTTTGCATTGGAAAGTAAAACAGCGTCATCAGCATATATAGCAGGATTTCAACCTTTATTTTGGTGATCTGGGGGCGTCTACCCCCACATTACGAATACTTATCACCAGATCATTCATATAAATGAGAAAAAGTAAAGGGGTTAAAACACATCCCTGACAAACTCCACCAGTCACCGTGAAGGCACCTGTTCTTTCCCCAACTTGCCTACATCGAACGACTGATATATTTCCTTCATAAAAGCTTTGAATGGGGCAAGGGATATCTGTGAGGATCTTCAAGGGGCAAGGATCTTCACGCGGCAAGGGATATCTGCGAGGATCTTCACGCGGCAAGGGATATCTGCAAGGATCTTCACGTGGCAAGGGATATCTGCAAGGATCTTCACGCGGCAAGGGATATCTGCAAGGATCTTCGTGGGGCAACGGTTATCTGTGAGGATCTTCATGATAGGATTTCCCACAATCCATTGCGATTTAGTGAATCAAATGCAGAAATAGTTCCTTCTTTAAAATCGCACATATTTCCTTACAATCGAAAAGATACACAATACATCATCAGTGGTACCCATCTCTAGTTTAGAACCAGCTTGTAAATCTGAAATTAAAATCATATCCTTTGCCCAATTCTCTAGACGAGTTTGGAAAACGTTCCCATACACCTTCACTAAACTATCAGTCACGGTTATAGTGACTTTTTCGAATGGCTTATTTTTTAATGCAATTTTCTCGAAAACATTTTGGCGGAAAACAAATTTCGAATGTTTTTTTTTGTTTTAAATGGGGGGGCTCCCACAAACCTCTGTTTTTTAACACTTTTTTTTACTAACGAAACCCAAAAAATATATATATTTAAAAAAAAGAGATAATTAAAAAAAAAAATCGGCAAAATGTTTTCGACGAAAATGCGTTTCGAAAATAAGTATTCGAAAATATGACCGGATACCATCAGTCACACTGATTCCCAGGGAATTACCGGTCTGCTTTTTTACACAGGAACTATTACGACTTTTTTTCAGCTGGAATGGGTATAGTCAGCCATGAGTAAACAGTAAAAAAAACATGTTAAAAATAAGATCCATATTTGCCACTCAGCTTTAGAAAAGATCTATGGGGATTCTATCCGAGTCCGGAGCTTTTCCAGTTTCTGTAATTTTAATGCATTCTCAAACCCTACCTCGGAGATTATAATCATGTCCCTTTCATTTACTTGGTTACATAAACTGGAGGTGAAGTTTACCATCTCCAAGGTTTAGAAATTCGTAAAATGCAATAAAAGTCTCAGTTTCATGGTGAAATCCATCATTATTAGCTGACATCTCAAGATTAAATGCCAAAAGCTACAAGAATCTTTGTTCTGTTCAACGTTTGCTGCTGCACTGCACCTATCTGAAGAGTGTCGTTGCCCCGGCTACATCCAAAAAAGCACAGACGCTTTCATTGCTGGAGTTTCCATACGAAGCACCAACCTCGTCATCACTGCTCCTGTAAATCGAGCCACCCGTTCCTGGTGCCTCCCGAATCGCGACCTCGGAACTTTGCATAGATAGAATCGACTTGCCTGTTCCTCCCAGCCCCAGCCCCCAGCCCAGTCACCGTCGATCCTTGTCCGCCGAAATGAACCTAGTGACTGCCCGATCCTCAGAGCTCAAGTAAGCGATTTAAGACCGCAGCGGCCTTCTGCTGGACCCCGAATCTAAGCCAGCTTGCCGCTGGGCCACCGCGGCTACTGCATCTACCGAACCCCATTCACACCCCTCGTAAAGGGAAAGCTTTCCTCGACCCGCGTTACCACAAAAGGCGACAGATGTGTATCCCATGACTGTGCCTGTTTTACCTTCATGATTGTGTTGGCTCTTGGCTTGTAGACGTGCGAGGGCTGAGTGGGTGCTTTTGTACTCCTGCAGGGCAGACGCCAATTCCTCCCAAGTGCTCAGAGCAGGTAGACAGAGAGCCAGACTCTTAGGCTCGTGGGCAAGTGTGGCCGGGAGAAGAACAATGACCAAAACAAGCCAGCAACAAGTAACGGGGGATGTTTTATGTGCTCAGAAGGGAGCATTCTGCCTAACAGCCACCGACGTCTTAGGAATTCAGACTTTCTGAGATTAACCATCCATCCCAAGGTTTCAATGCTCTCATTTTTCAATCCACACCTGTTTCCACAGCTTTTCCCCGGGTTTGGAATTCTCTACCTCTTTCAGTTCCTTTCCTCCACTCTTTGGCTTTGGAAAATCCCTGACAACTCATCTCTTCATTTTAAGATTGTAATGTTATTTTTTCACTTTTCTTTTCTGTTTATTTTTTTAGGTTGTAAATATGTTGAAATGTATGAACTGTGGTTTACTTCTTTGCTTGTCATGTATTGTTGAACTGATATGCAACGTCTCATTACTTTCAATTTACGGCACCCTTCAAACAACTTTAAGATAAATAACATAGTTACACAACAAGATTGTCCCTAATTTGGCACCCTCAGACGACGTCCCCATCTGACCAGTCACAGCAGTGACTTTTCTTTAAAAAAGCAGAATATTCATTCCTAAATAACTCTATGCTCCAAGAAACCTTAGCCCTGTCCCATTAATTTCCTTAATAAAAACACCAAATCAAACCATTCCCACTGAAAACCCCCACCATACCCCAATACACAAACAAGGCTGGGAGCAGTCTCACCGTTCCACTCCTCACCCAGTAAAGTGATAAGGAGTGTTCTCAGGTTTAAACCATCCTCGTACTCCGTAGACCAATCAGGCGATGCCATGCGGCTGTGGACTGCACCAATCTCCTGGGCACACTGGAGCTTCCGTGGCTGTCTCCCAGTCACACCCCAGACCCTTTTGCGAATGTTGGGAAAATCCTTTAGATATATCATTGTACAACACTCATCGGTTTAGCAGGAATTAATTTAACCGCAGAGAAGAACAAAATTCCGCCCAGCTCGTATTTTTATAGCGCCAAGAAATAATGACTGTATGGGGTTTGCTATACAAAAGGTCACATATCCAAATAACGACTGTTACGAATAATCTGCACCAAATTATTTTTCCAGATACGGGTACATGAAGCACAGAGGACATGGATGGGGGTTGGTCAATGCAGGCTGTGTATTTCTCATGGCCTCACGAGTTCATTGTGTATCTCAGTAGGTTCACGATTTGATTTTGTTGCGGTAGGTGTGTAACTAGCAGGTCACAGGTTCTAATCTTTAAAATCTGCAAGGAACTGGCCAATCCTGCCGCAGTCTCCACCTCTCCTGTCCCTTCCCAGGCCCTCTGCACAGCACTGGCCTCACATTTCATTTCTAAAACTCAGGACATCCTGTCCTTACTCTCCGCCTATTCCCTCCTTTCCCCTACTCCCTGCTCTTCCTCTGGCCCTCCTGCAGCCACCCCTCCTCCCCCCTTCTCTTCCTTTCCCCTTTTCTCCACAGATGAGGTTTCTAGACAAGTCCGATATATGAAAGTCTTGTCGAAACAGGTTCACCCCTGTTCCTCCAAAACTATCAAGGACCACATCGACTCCCTGGCTCCTGCCCTGGCTGATTTCTGCAATCACTCCTTCACCACCTGAGACTTCCCATCCCCCCTGAAGCACTCCCTTGTGCACCCTCTTCTTAAGAAACCCTCTGACAACCCCTCCTGCCTGGCTAACTATCGCCCAATCTCCATTACTCCCTTCCTGGGCAAGCTCCTGGAGAAACTGCCCATTTCCCAGCTTAATCTCCACACCGAATCTGTTGGTTGCCTTCATGACCTTCAGTCTGGCTTCAGAGCTGCCAGAAGCACAGAAACTGCTCTCCTGAACATCCGTGAAGCCCTGCTCTCCAATTTTGACTCTAACACCCCTTGTGTCCTCATTTTGCTTGATCTCTCTTCTGCCTTTGACACTGTCAACCATACCATCCTTCTCAACCGTCTCCGTGATAACCTGGGTATCACTGGTCAGGCTCTGGCATTGCTAACTTCTTTCCTCTCCGACCGACCCTCCCAGGTCCAACTTGGATACTTCCTCTCCAATATCTTTTTCTCTACCTGTGGTGTCCCCCAGGGATCTAACCTCTCTCCCTGGCTGTTCAACCAATACTTGCCACTCCTTGCCCACTGCATTGCCGCTCTCTGCCCCAACTTTCAGTGCTACGCGGATGATACCCAGCTCATCTTCAGGCTACCCTCGGCCTCCTCCTCCCCTTCCCTCATCTCTGACTGTCTTTCTGCTATCCAGGAATGGTGTACCGCCAATGACCTCTGCCTTAATGCCAGTAGGACTGAGATTCTACTCATCGGCAGACCCACTCCCTCCTTCCCTGCAGCTCTCTGGTCGGCCTCTCGTGGCCCTGTTCCTGCTCCCACCTGCAAAGCTTAAAACCTCAGGGTCATCTTTGATTCCACACTCTCCTTCTCGCCCCACATCTTTGACGTCTCTACGAAGTCACACTACCAGTTGCACCCCCTCAGAGGTATTCTTCCTTTCCTCTCCTTCCCCAAAAGCTCACTGTCTCCAGGGCCCTGGTTCTCTCTAGGCTGGACTATTGTAACAGCCTCTTTCTAAATCTGCCTGCCTCTACTCTCCGCCCTCTTCAACTTATCCAGAACAGGACTGCGAGACTTATCCTTGGCCTCAAGCCCATGGATCGTATCTCTCCAGGACTGAAACCTCTGCACTGGCTCCCAGTAGCTGCGAGGATTAAGTTCAAAACCCTCTGCATTGTCCACAAGGCCTTCTGGGGCCTGAGGCCGAAATACCCTCAACTCTCTCTTCTCAAATATCTTCCTTCTCAAGCTCTTCGCTCATCCGCCTCCAACTACCTCAGGGTCAGTCGCTTCTCGAAGCAACAAGTTGGTGGTAGATCTCTCTCTTCAGCAGGTGCCTCCGTCTGGAACAGCCTTCCTGCCTCCCTGAAACTTGAGGAGAACTATCTCCGGTTCCGAAAGCACCTCAAAACCTTCCTCTTTGCCTCCGCTTTCTCTCCCTCTCTCCCCTGCTGAATTCCTGGCTGAAACTGCACTGGTTACCTAGCCACTCTTTTGGATCTCGGGCCCAGGCCCCGTCAGTTGCACACCTGAACTGCCTCCCTGGCAACCCCCGGGACTTTTTTCTGTATCGCTACAGTCCCCCTACCAGCACTTAAGTCTGCACTTACCTTGCACTTGCCACCATCTGGCTGTTTTATTATCTTATTTATTCTACTATCCCATGTACTGCACTTCCCCTCTCCCCTTCCCCTGCACTTTTCCCTCTCCCTTCTTCCCATGCACTTGCGCGATTTGAATGACACCTGGCCTAGTAAGATCGTTGTCTGTCCTCCCTCTGTTCCCCCTCCTTTGCCTTGTTGCGCCTTGAAACACTTGTGTATAGGTGCGTTATAAATGCCATATCATATCATATCATATCATATCATATCATGTAAAGCACAGCTTTTTATTCTTGCGTCGTCGATGAAATGAGTTCCATTGAGTTGCTCCACTCTTCAATAATCCCTACACATGCACTGCACGTAATTTGATTTTGATGGAGTTATAACGCGCACAAAACAGACCAAAATGATAATGGCGCAGGTGACATTTACAACAAACAGATACCAGTGTTATATAAAAAACCTACATCCTGCCCTAAAGGTCAAACAGTTCCAATCAGATCTAACAGGAAATAATGCTTTATTTAAACAAAAATGTTTTAAGGGCCTTGCGAAACTTAAAGAGCGAGTCAAGCGTCCTCAGTAACCATGTGTTCGCAGACATTTGGTATATACTGTGGATCTAGCTCCAAGAAGATGCAGAGCACTGTATATGTAACCTGTTATAGTAGTTTAGCAAAAAACAAAAGGTGATGGCTGGGAGGTTTTGAATCAATCATAAACACTGGCACAGCTCTGGGCAACCCTCTAGACCATTATTATTCAGCCTACCAGGCCATTACAGAAGGGGAAAGACCATATGAAAATCAGGCTTGGTCCCACCCTAAAAGGGGCAATCCAGCCCAAATTGCTAGGTCACATCCCTTCTGCACGAGACCGCAAGCATCCCCAGACATGTTTCAGCCTCATTGGGCCTCATCAGTGAGGAGTAGCTTGGGTCTCTAGACACAGCAGGCACGGCACCCACATTTGGGCATATCCATCCAACACGGGGTAACTTTAGCAAAACCAAAAGGTGAATGTTGGAAGGTGTAGAAAAAAATCTTAACCTCTGGAATTGCTCTGGGAAACCCTCCAGAACATCGTTCCTCGCCTGCCAAACCATTACAAAAGGGGAAAGACCATATGCAAATCAGGTGTGCAGTAGCACCCGGAGCATTCCAAATGCTGAATGGGATTACCAGAATAAATGATCTCAGACCTCAATAACCGGACAGACTCAAGGAATATAGCAAAATACAAAGTTAATATCAGTTCAATAAAGTAGGGAAACCTGGAGAACAAACATTGCAGTTCACACACTCTCAATGCATTTTGATTACAAAAAAGGCTTTATACCTCAACATATGTCAGCAATGACATAATCCTATGTGGCTAACCGTAGAAACCTACTGGGTGGAGGGATTGGTTAAGGCAACATACCTATAATTATAATTGTTCATTTATAATGCACTGAATACCAACAAGTTGTTTATAAGGGCTGGATCGGGATTCAAACCTTTGTTGCGCTGCGTTGTCTTGCTTCCAAGACAAACGTGTTGCCCCTGAGCTATCCTTATATAAGTGTTAGTATCATCCTTGGCTGCGATCAAGTCTACACCCCATCAGCTGAGCAAGAGAAGAGGGAAGGCGAAAGCCCGTCCACTGCACCAAAGACGTCGAGATCCAGCAAAATCATAATTTGACCGGAGTCGTATATAACTCCCACATCCCCAGGATTGTACGGCGATGGGGAGACAATATTGAAGATGTGGCAAGATGAAACGCAACATAAGCATGTGCCGGGTGGCACGGTGTTCATTCCCAATTTGGCTACGATCACAAATCCTCTGAGGAATTTTATCTGAAGTTATACCGCGTAGAAGTGGACTGCGTTCACTCAGACAGCATTTGTGAAGGCCAAAGCAGCCGCTGTGGAGAACACAACAATGACATTCTTTAACCGTCCTTGCCAATCAGAAATGTTGGTTGATGAAAGTCCAGTATTTCATACATTTGTGTGCTTGTGTTGTGTGTAGTGAGTGAATGCATGATAATAAGCGTGCCTGTGAATGAGCGAGTACATGCTGTTTGTGCATGTCTGTAGTAAACATGTGTTTGTGTTGGGCACTGGAGCTCATATTGGCATGATCCCCCTCCCCACCAACCAAACTCAGCTCCCTGTGTAAAGTGCTGGGGGGCACAGTTGGCAGGCATGGTCATTTGTTTACTGGGCATCTATGATAGATGCCTAGTACAAAATACCATGCCCCCCCTTTTGGGCCCCCGAGCGCCTTGCATGCTCACATAATAACATTGTGGGCGTTCTAGGCACAGAGTTGCCCGGGGGGCAGGCATGCCATTTTTTTTTTACTGGGCATCTATGATAAAGCCAGCATGATAAGTCTTATTATGTAGCAAGACTGGAATTTTGGTGCAGCCAGTATAACCATTTCTTACGACGGAGTGATATTTTGGATTGGTCATCTTTGATAAAGGAAGCATGACAAATGTTATTACGTGGCTCGACTGGAAATTTGGTGCAGCCAGTCTAGCCATTTCTTCCTGTGGCGTGATGTTTTGCCTTGGTCATCCTTGATATAAGCAGCATGATCAGGGTTATTCCTTGCGTAGACTGGCATTTTGGTGCAGGGCATCTTTGACAATGCAAGCATTATAAGTGTTATGTGACTAGACCAGTAGTTTGATGCAGTCAGTTTGGACATGATCCATACTGTTGCATGGCATTTTTAATGGTAAAGCCAACCGCTCTGAGGTGTGGATACTGCCATATACTAGCTGGGTGGGCATGGACTTGTTTTCTTATAGTATCATTAGTAGCATTATACCCAAAGTAACTATGAGTATGTTCTTATATGGGAATAACGGCATACACTGTTTCAACTGTCATGAAATTATATGGGCAGAGCCAGTGTAAAAATGTATCTATACTGGCATTTACTGTGGGCAAATATATCATGAAAATGTGTTGGGTAAATGCACCTGTGCACTGTTGGTCATTTGCATCTATTGATTTTTTTTCATGGGTTACCCTACAAAAGCAATTTCAAACTCTTTGGATTTTTACCCAATAATTTTTTTTTTATGTGTGCTGTAAAATGCACAATTTTTTGCCATTAAGACATTTCTCGGTAGAGGGAAATCCCCCTAACCACTCCCAATTGGTTCAGGTTCGGTCGCTCTGACATATTTGGGGAAAATACTTGCAACCTTCCAATCAAAAAATCCATCAGCCGCCACTGGGATGCACAGTCAGAAATTTACAACTGAGAATTCTATGGGAGAAAGTGAGACTCCTGCAACCTCCTTTCGCCTTGTACTTGGCACCTATGATAGTCTATCCTTGACTTTCATTTGAAACTGAGGTATGAGGGATATCTCTTCTGTTAAACTCTTTCTGACTTGCTTAAAGCTGAGTTCGAAGCATGTCTCTTCTGTTAAATACCATCTCTAACTACACGTTATTTCAAACTGATCTGTGAGCAGGGACGCTGAGTACGGGGGGGGGCTGCGGGGCCCGGGTTCCCCAGCAAAATGAAATCGGGGCTGAACCCCCCTGCCCTCCAGGCCGGAGAGAAGAGACGCAGTATGGGTGGCCCTTTGTTCCATCCATACTGTGACGCTCTCTGGCGGCCCGGGTAAAAGCCGGGGAAAAACGATGTTTAGAAATTGTGGGACAGATGCAAAACAAGTCTGTCCCTCAGTTTCTAAAAATCGTTTTGGGTTGGGTATACTTCTACGTCTGTAGAGGTACACCCAACCCAGAAGGACTTTTAGAAATGGAGGTACAGATGCAAAGCAAGGGAGGGGGCAGGGAGCAGGGGCAGGGAGAGGGCAAATGAGACTGTTTGCATGTCTCTGAGTGTGCACGTGGTGAGGGTGAATGCTATGGGCAGGGAGCGGAGGCGTATGAGCCAGCACTTTCGAGTAGAGCAGCCATATTTGAAATGGGGCAATGCTGGTACTCCTCAGTTAGCTCGCTATACTCTTGATGGGATAGTACTGCTGTAACAGGGCTTCTGTAATTGTTGAATCTTCTCAGCGATAATACTATGCTTTTGTTGAGGCAATGCTAGTTCATCTTGGTGGGGCTGCTATACGTTTGATGGGACAACATCAGCACCTCTCAGTTGAGCTGCTACACTCTTATTGACAAGGCCCCAGCACTTCTCAACAGATGGATTTCTTTTTATTTTAATTGGTTATTTATAATGCGTGTACTACCCAGAGGTTTCTAAGCGCGGACTGAGGGAGCGAACCTGTGTCGCGACGACCGAGGGAGCGAACCTGTGTTGCACGGACTGAGGGAGAGAACCTGTGTTGCGCGGACCGAGGGATCGAACCTGTGTTGGTCTGTGTCGTCTTGCTTCCAAGGCGAGCACATTGCACCTGAACTATCCTTCCGATACTCTAAAGATCTGAAGTACATTTAATGATACAGAACCACAACTATTGAGCACCTGTCAATATATAAGTCTGTCATCATAAGTATAACTCAACACTGTTGTGGTTATACAGGAGCTCATGCATTTAAAGGGATGGAATTACTCAGAATGTAGCAGCACTATTCAATAACCCAAAGTTCTTAACCATAGTTAATGTGAAAATACTACAGTTCTCACCGTTGGGACAGTACTGCCACTTCTCACAGAGGCTTCTACACCTTTTATGGGGCAGCACTGATCCAGCCAACTGCTCACATGCTCAGAATTGTCATTTCTTAGCAGGACTGCAACACTATACCATTGTGTTCTGTGTGTTGAGTGCTTCTTCACCACCAATGTGCATTCATGGCTCTCTCCGAGTGTCTAAATAGTAGATCTGTCTACATTCAATTGGCAACAGGCATGTCTGGAGCTGCCTGCTGTCCATAAACTGCCACTCAGGATGTTGGGAGCCGTGATGGGGCAAGGGATAGAAGGCTCGAGCCTGTCGGATAGCAGAATCAGCAGGGTCTTAAAACCGGCTCACTCCCTCTGGAGGGGCCATCAGGCAAAATGAGCCTGATCCCACATACAGGGGGTTGTTACCCCTTTATCTCTCCTGAATGAAAGAATAAGCTCTTCCAGACACAAGTTATCACCCCTGCACACACATTGAATGAATATGGTATGGATCTATAGATCGAGAAAACTGGAGTGACAATTCAGAGTGTTTTAACAGAAATATAATTGTCTTCCCAGATGGGAGACTGACTCCATTCATATACATGGGGTCACTGAGAAGACCAAGAGTGAAACTGTACATTCAGTTGTGAGATTACCAGCAACGGGTATACTATGCTCCAAGGAGTGAGGTGCCCACTCAGTATATCACACTGTTTATAGGTGTGAGACCCATCCTGAATGCTTCCCCAAAGAGCCCTGGCCAGAGTTTCACACTGAAGAAGTGAGCATGTGATCCGGGGTCTGCCGCCCACACACACGCAGGGGATTCCCATGCTCCCACTTGCAAGATTTGCACCAAATTAGTGAGATTGTGCTCCAAGGTAGGAGGCACCCGCAGTCTTTGCTCTGACGTTTGACACACTCACAGGATGGGACGGCATTTTGTTCTCCCATGCTAGTTGTGTTGCTTTGCCTTTTGAGGGCTGCTACAACCTGGATGATTATAGAGAGGTGGAGTAGGGGCCGTGATGGTCTACTGGAATGCAACAGGAAGGCTTATACCTCCTTCTTACTTGACTTTAGTATATGCAGTACATGCTAGCCAATGTTTCCACTGTTCTGCGCTGCAGGCGCCTCCACCCCTCCCCCCGCGTGCCATTGCACCAAGTTGGCGACTACATGCAAATTTGCAGTCCTATAACTGCCAGTGATGTCCAGTATTTGGCCCCCCCTCTGGGAAATTCATAAGTTGGCTCCCCTGGCTGTGAGTGACGTCGGCTTGAGTTAAAGGAATGCAGTCTCTTCCTGAGTGCATAGGGCACTTTTGCAACTGTTCAACATGGGTTCATGTTGTAGGATGTATATTAAGTTGAAGCAACACTTTATTGACTTAAACCTACTCTGGACATGTTTCATTTCTCAAACCAGCCTGGTAAACTATAGGTATTGGCTTGTAGACCATTTTTTTGTGTGCCTGCACTCTCTCCCCTCCATCCCCTCGCTGCATTTATGCCCCCTGGTCTGCCCCCTGATACTGATTTCTAGTACGCCACTGCCTGTAGGTTAGGTGTGGGATGGAGCCTGTCACTATGTTTGGGCAGCTGGCCTCTAACTATGCCCCAGGCACCGGTGCCAGTGCTTGTCCTGAATAACAGGGCCGAGCAGGTGAAGCATTAAGCTCTGACCTGGCCTTGCAGTGACGCAGTGACGCAAAGACGGCCATGGCGGACGTGCCAGGGTTCACACGCACAGAGAGAGGACTGACGCAGGCGCTTAGCTCAGGCCTGCCGCTCCATCCTCAGGTGGGGGGGAGGTGGGCAGGGAGATGTTTACCGTCGCTTGGAAAGTCAGAGCATGCCAGGTCCAGCGATCAGCACGAGGGCAGCAAGAGATAGAGGCGGCTTGAAGTTAAACAACAAAGATTAATCATTAGCACGGAAACTGATAAAGTTGGGACAAACATGGTTTTCGTTGAGTGTGCAGGCCATGTGAAGGCATCAGGAAGAGTTAGGGGTAAAGGGCAGGCACATCCAAGGAGAGCAAACAGGTGGAGAGGGAGCGACACTGGCGACAAGGGTTGGGGCGGTTGGCAGTACTCAAGAACCGCAGAGAGTTAAGAGTGAGAAAGCAACACCAGGGAGGACCCTGGCCTCTGTGCATTGGTTTAACCCACCGCTGGTACAGAGGACCCACTGCATAGCACTTGGTGGTCTCCTATTGGTACCATGAGGGGGACAAGAAGATACAAGCATGTGATCGAGACGCCGGATCCTGGCAAGTGGGAGGTAAGTCGGGGCTATATGGCTGCATCGTTGCGAGTGGGACGTAAGTGAAGGCCGTATGGTTACATTGTTGTGAGTGGGAGGTAAGTGAAGACCGTATGGTTACATTGTTGTGAGTGGGAGGTAAGTGAAGGTCATATGGTTACATTGTTGTGAGTGGGAGGTAAGTGAAGGCCGTATGGTTACATTGTTGCAAGTGTGAGGTAAGTGAAGGCCATATGGTTACATTGTTGTGAGTGGGAGGTGTGAGTGGGAGGTAACTGAAGTCTGTATGGTTACATTTTTGCGAGTGGGGCATAAGTGAAGGCTGTATGGTTACATTGTTGCATTTGAGAGGTAAGTGAAGACTGTATGGTTATATTGTAGCAAGTGGGGGTAAGTGAAGGCCGTATGGCTGCATCGTTGTGAGTGGGTGTTAAGTGAAGTCTATATGGTTACATTGTTGTGAGTGGGAGGTAAGTGAAGGCTGTATGGTTACATTGTTGCGAGTGGGAGGTAAGTGAAGGCTATCTGGTTGCATTATTGCGAGTAGGATGTAAGTGAAGGCTGTATGTTACATTGTTGTGAGTGGGAGCTAAGTGAAGGCTACACGGTTACATTGTTGGGAGTGAGAGGTAAGTGAAGGCAATATAGCTGCATCGTTGTGAGTGTGAGGTAAGTGAAGGCTATAAGGTTACATTGTTGTGAGTAAGAGGTAAGTGAAGGCTGTATGGTTGCATTGTTGCAAGTGGGAAGTAAGTGAAGGCTGTATGGTTACAATGTTGTGAGTGGGAGGTAAGTGAAGGCTGTATGGTTACATTGTAGCGAGTAAGAGGTAAGTGAAGGCTGTATGGTTGCATTGTTGCAAGTGGGAAGTAAGTGAAGGCTGTATGGTTACATTGTTGCGAGTAAGAGGTAAGTGAAGGCTGTATGGTTGCATTGTTGCAAGTGGGAAGTAAGTGAAGGCTATATGGTTACATTGTTGCGAGTAAGAGGTAAGTGAAGGCTGTATGGTTGCATTGTTGCAAGTGGGAAGTAAGTGAAGGCTGTATGGTTACATTGTTGTGAGTGGGAGGTAAGTGAAGGCTGTATGGTTACATTGTTGTGAGTGGGAGGTAAGTGAAGGCTGTATGGTTACATTGTTGCAAGTAAGAGGTAAGTGAAGGCTGTATGGTTGCATTGTTGCAAGTGGGAAGTAAGTGAAGGCTGTATGGTTACATTGTTGTGTGTGGGAGGTAAGTGAAGGCTGTATGGTTACATTGTTGTGAGTGGGAGGTAAGTGAAGGCTGTATGGTTACATTGTTGTGAGTGGGAGGTAAGTGAAGGCTGTATGGTTATATTGTTGCGAGTAAGAGGTAAGTGAAGGCTTTATGGTTGCATTGTTGCAAGTGGGAAGTAAGTGAAGGCTGTATGGTTACATTGTTGTGAGTGGGAGGTAAGTGAAGGCTGTATGGTAATATTGTTGCGAGTGGGAGGTAAGTGAAGGCTATCTGGTTGCATTATTGCGAGTAGGATGTAAGTGAAGGCTGTATGTTACATTGTTGTGAGTGGGAGCTAAGTGAAGGCTACACGGTTACATTGTTGGGAGTGAGAGGTAAGTGAAAGCAATATGGCTGCATCGTTGTGAGTGTGAGGTAAGTGAAGGCTATAAGGTTACATTGTTGCGAGTAAGAGGTAAGTGAAGGCTGTATGGTTGCATTGTTGCAAGTGGGAAGTAAGTGAAGGCTGTATGGTTACATTGTTGCGAGTAAGAGGTAAGTGAACGCTATCTGGTTGCATAGTTGCGAGTGGGAGGTAAGTGAAAGCTGTTTGGTTGCATCATTGCGAGTGGGAGGTAAGTGAAGGCCGTATGGTTACATTGTTGCAAGTGGGAGGTAAGTGAAGGCTATATGACTGCATGGTTGCGAGTGGGAGGTAAGTGAAGGCTGTTTGGTTGCATCATTGCGAGTGGGAGGTAAGTGAAGGCCGTATGGTTACATTGTTGCAAGTGGGAGGTAAGTGAAGGCTATATGACTGCATGGTTGCGAGTGGGAGGTAAGTGAAGGCTGTTTGGTTGCATCATTGCGAGTGGGAGGTAAGTGAAGGCTGTATGGTTGCAGGAATGTTGAACTTCGAGCTTGTGCACATAATGGTGGTCTTTGTGGTTGTCTTTGTAAATTTGGGCTAGTATGGTCGACCCACCGAATTGAAATAGCCAGTCAGTGTTGATAATCAATTTTGCAAGTAACGTCTACTGAAAATGATTGTGTTCATTGGTACCAAATGCATTGTAGTTAATACCAGGTTTTTATGAAATGCTTTATTTCAAATTCCTCCCATTTCTAATCACTGTAATAACAAAGTCTTATATAATGAGGGAGCGGTCGTTATTGTGGAATAATGACCCACCAACCCAAGTTATCGCCTGAGGCAATGCTAAGAGACATAACTTGGAGGAGGGCCATTGTGTTAAGTGGAAATGACCCCTGCAGAGGTCTAGTGGCCTATTAGCACACATTGGTGATAGCAGTATACTAGTAGGCTATTAGCACACATTGGTGATAGCAGTATACTAGTAGCCTATTATCACACATCGGTGATAGCAGTATACTAGTAGGCTATTATCACACATCGGTGATAGCAGTATACTAGTAGCCTATTAGCACGCATTGGTGATAGCAGTATACTAGAAGCCTATTAGCACACATTGTTGATAGCAGTATACTATTAGCCTATTAGCACACTTTGGTGATAGCAGTATACTATAAGCCTATTAGCACACATTGGTGCTAACAGTAGTATTCTAGAAGCCTACTAGCACACATTGGTGATAGCAGTAAACTAGTAACCTATTAGCACATATTGGTGATAGCAGTATACTAGAAGCCTATTAGCACACATTGTTGATAGCAGTATACTATTAGCCTATTAGCACACATTGGTGCTAACAGTAGTATTCTAGAAGCCTACTAGCACACATTAGTGATAGCAGTATTGGGTCTGGAGCTTTGGTGCTGACGTATAAAGCATTATTTTAAGAGTGAGTAAAGTAAACAGACAAAAAGTGTTCATATATTAAATAAGGTTTTATAAAGTCATATTTAAATAACATGGATGTCACTACATGGCACACATTTTAATTGCAAGCTTGGTTTAACTGGAGCTGTTTTAACATGAGCATGTTTTAGATATAATGGAAAAGTAAACAGTATCGTTATACAAAGTGGAAGCATTTTTCCATGTTTCACCATTTTCGCATGAAATTTGCATAGTGAAAAAAAAATCCTCCCAAGGTCTAATTGATTGACATCTTTCTGCAAAATTGCATTGCTGTCTGTTGGACGCAGAGATGGATTGATTTTGTTTTCCTGTCATGTTCTGAAGTCTGAATGCGTGGAACGAAGCCAATACCAGTAGTTATTGACTGCATTCCGAGCATTCTAATTGGCTGAGAGGAGGTCAATAATGACATACATGTGCTAATAGCTGTTATTGTCATCCAGTTTCATGGTACTTAGCTTATGGACTTCTGAAGCAGGAAGGGCTGAGTCAGTCTTGCAGGAATTCAAACTTGCAAGCTTTAGGCTTGCCACATGCCTGCGTGAGCGCTTACCCTGTGAGCTACCCACCCATAAACTTTCCCCTAAACCTTGGATAATAAGGTCGGGTGACACTCGCTTTGGATAGTTATGGCAACATGGGCGCGTAAATGAGCGCGCACATCAAACAGGAGGAATATTTGAATGTGTTAATGGTGTCATCAGTGGTGTTTCTTGGTCTGGAAAAGATCTGGGGCTACGCTAATGTCGGGACTGTCGGGACTCAGGGCTAGCTCGCCTTTTGGATGTAGTGTCTGAGCTTCTATCCAGGGCTACGCTAATGTCGGGACTGTCGGGACTCAGGGCTAGCTCGCCTTTTGGATGTAGTGTCTGAGCTTCTATCCGGGGCTACGCTAATGTCGGGACTGTCGGGACTCAGGGCTAGCTCGCCTTTTGGATGTAGTGTCTGAGCTTCTATCCAGGGCTACACTAATGTCGGGACTGTCGGGACTCAGGGCTAGCTCACCTTTTGGATGTAGTGTCTGAGCTTCTATCCGGGGCTACGCTAATGTCGGGACTGTCGGGACTCAGGGCTAGCTCGCCTTTTGGATGTAGTGTCTGAGCTTCTATCCGGGGCTAGGCTAATGTCGGGACTGTCGGGACTCAGGGCTAGCTCGCCTTTTGGATGTAGTGTCTGAGCTTCTATCCGGGGCTACGCTAATGTCGGGACTGTCGGGACTCAGGGCTAGCTCGCCTTTTGGATGTAGTGTCTGAGCTTCTATCCGGGGCTACGCTAATGTCGGGACTGTCGGGACTCAGGGCTAGCTCGCCTTTTGGATGTAGTGTCTGAGCTTCTATCCGGGGCTAGGCTAATGTCGGGACTGTCGGGACTCAGGGCTAGCTCGCCTTTTGGATGTAGTGTCTGAGCTTCTATCCGGGGCTACGCTAATGTCGGGACTGTCGGGACTCAGGGCTAGCTCGCCTTTTGGATGTAGTGTCTGAGCTTCTATCCGGGGCTACGCTAATGTCGGGACTGTCGGGACTCAGGGCTAGCTCGCCTTTTGGATGTAGTGTCTGAGCTTCTATCCGGGGCTACGCTAATGTCGGGACTGTCGGGACTCAGGGCTAGCTCGCCTTTTGGATGTAGTGTCTGAGCTTCTATCCGGGGCTACGCTAATGTCGGGACTGTCGGGACTCAGGGCTAGCTCGCCTTTTGGATGTAGTGTCTGAGCTTCTATCCGGGGCTACGCTAATGTCGGGACTGTCGGGACTCAGGGCTAGCTCGCCTTTTGGATGTAGTGTCTGAGCTTCTATCCGGGGCTACGCTAATGTCGGGACTGTCGGGACTCAGGGCTAGCTCGCCTTTTGGATGTAGTGTCTGAGCTTCTATCCGGGGCTACGCTAATGTCGGGACTGTCGGGACTCGGG
Organism: Ambystoma mexicanum; assembly: GCF_040938575.1. Classification (NCBI taxonomy): domain Eukaryota; kingdom Metazoa; phylum Chordata; class Amphibia; order Caudata; family Ambystomatidae; genus Ambystoma; species Ambystoma mexicanum. The sequence goes on along the minus strand of NC_090927.1, from coordinate 97,704,162 downwards.
GCTAGCTCGCCTTTTGGTTGTAGCCCCTGAGCTTCTATCCGGGGCTACGCTAATGTCGGGACTGTCGGGACTCAGGGCTAGCTCGCCTTTTGGTTGTAGCCCCTGAGCTTCTATCCGGGGCTACGCTAATGTCGGGACTGTCGGGACTCAGGGCTAGCTCGCCTTTTGGATGTAGTGTCTGAGCTTCTATCCGGGGCTACGCTAATGTCGGGACTGTCGGGACTCAGGGCTAGCTCGCCTTTTGGATGTAGTGTCTGAGCTTCTATCCAGGGCTACGCTAATGTCGGGACTGTCGGGACTCAGGGCTAGCTCGCCTTTTGGTTGTAGCCCCTGAGCTTCTATCCGGGGCTACGCTAATGTCGGGACTGTCGGGACTCAGGGCTAGCTCGCCTTTTGGATGTAGTGTCTGAGCTTCTATCCGGGGCTACGCTAATGTCGGGACTGTCGGGACTCAGGGCTAGCTCGCCTTTTGGATGTAGTGTCTGAGCTTCTATCCAGGGCTACACTAATGTCGGGACTGGCAGGACCCGGGGCTAATGTCGGGACTGGCAGGACCCGGGGCTAGCTCGCCTTTTGGTTGTAGCGTCTGAGCTTCTATCCGGGGCTACAGCCAAAAGACCCAGGGCTATAGCCCCCTCAACCGCCCCGCCCCCTAACAATACCTCTGCATCACAGGATCCTTGTACAGTTGCAGTACTTGGCAGTAATCACTCATCACCACTCCCTGTCTTAATGTTATCCCCCTACACCCCCCACTCCCCGGTCTGGCAGTCTAGACACGGAAAGTGACATCGCCAACAGCTGCCACATATCCAGCTGTGCCATGAGGCTGCAGATTGGCTATGCATCATGGTTTAACTTTTTAGATCTGGCTTGAGAGAGCTTTGCCTCTCAGCCAGGGCACATCAGCACTATGTAGAAGGGTCTTGCTGCCAATCAGATGCTCCTTGCTGCATACAGGGCGCATCATGGTGGTAGCGCTGTTATAGCATTACCCATTATTTAGAATTCATCTTAACGGTTAAGGTTTCGGGGAACCAGTTGTTCATTTAGACGCACATTATTATGTATTTATTTTCATTAGATCAATTGTTTTAGGTCAAATAGGCTAACACCGATTTTGAGAGATCCTTTTGTTTCAATGCTGCTTGATATATTGATGTTTATTTTTTTTTTTTTTTGCGCTGCATTACAGTGTGGTTAATAAATATAGTAGTATAGCTCCCATTCCATAACACTAGCAAAGCAGAAAGGTGGTTGCAGAAGGCTTCATACATTCATCTAAGCCTCTGGTATTGCCCAGGGAAACACTCAGGATCTTGTCAAGCCATTACAATAGAAGAAGGACTATGTACAAACCAGGCTTGGTCTCACCCCAAACAAGGCAGTGCACCTTGAACTTCTAGGTCACATCCATCATTGGCCCATCACCAGAGAGCTGTAGATTGGGACTCGAGGCACAGCAGGCTCGAAACCCAGAGCCGGGGCGGGGCCAAGCCTGATTTGCATATGGTCTTTTCCTGCTGTTATGACACAGCAGTCTGAAAAGCAATTATATGGAGGGTTGCACAGAGCACTTGGCAGAGATTAAGACTAATTCATAACTTTCCTGCCATCAGCCTTCAGTTTTGCACTCTTCACCCTGAGTGGGACGGGCATGCCCTGATGTGGGCAGCAGAGCTGCTGTGCGTAGCAACCCAAGCTACTCCTCACTGATGATGCCCAGCAAGGCCCACACATGTGTGGGGATGCTCGTGGTCTTGTGCAGAAGGAATCTGGACTAGCGGCTCAGGCTCGACAGCCCTTTTGGGTTGGGACCAAGTCTGATTTGCATAGTATTTCCCCTTCTGTGATGGCATGACAGGCTGAAAAATGCTGCCATGGAGAGTTGCCCAGAGCTGTGCCAGTGGTTAAACGGAATTCAAGCCCTTTCAAGCCACCAACCTTCACTTTCCCTATCCACAACCAACTGCTCTGTGAAGTAGAGTACACTTCATTGGGGGGCTATTGCATCTTAAATAAATAAGTATTTCCATGAGTGCCATCTTGGAATGGTGCCTGACCATGCTATGTTTACTTCTGTGTGCCAGCTATGTGATGATAATTTAAGTGTGTGTTTGTTTTCCATGTGTGTGACAACATTCAGCTGCAGATGTAATTGTGCATTATAGTGGAGGAATCACGGTATCACTGAATTTTAACTTTGACTTGTAGCACGTAATACAAAAATGCAACATATTGAATTAATCTCTGCATTTTTTAAAGGAGACTATTGTTTCTTCCAGCTTATTTTTGCAAAACAGTGTAATTTAAAGGTGCCCAAAATATGGCCCGTAGGCCAGGTGCCCTTTCAGGGCAGGATTTATAGCCCGCTCAATGGAGTTGGACGATGGTTATTTGTTCTCTAAACCTTAGAGATCAAACTGTGCAAAACAGGATTTAAAGCAGGGTGACTCGCCTTCATTGTCTACGTGTTTATTTGAAACACTTGTGTATAGGCGCGTTATAAATGCCTTATCATATCATATATGGAAGAGGTACAAAATCACCAAAACAAAACATAAAACATATCCTTCAAACTCGAATTAAAAAAACATCCCAAAAATAAAAACACTCAATGCTCCGTGAAGATACCAGGGCCAGTGCCCGCTTCGGGAAACCGGGTGAATGCACTGACTATTTTGAGGTGGCCACGAGAGTTCATCAGGGCTGTGTGCTAGCGCCCGTCCTCTTCACTCTCTACATAAATGGCCTATAAATGGCCTGTTCAGAGCATTAGTGTACACAAAAGCAGACTTCCTGTGGGTCGGTAAAAAAGCATTCCCCTTGCCTGCTTATGCTGACGATACCGTGCTTATTGCACGGACGCCAATAGCCCTACAAAAGCTGATCAATAATTACACTGATTTTATGACAGAGTTAAAACTTACCATAAATATGAGCAAATCCACAGTGATGGCATGTAGTGCTGGGAGAGGGAAAACAGTCACAAATCATCCCATGGTGAGCAACGGGTCTGTTATCCCCAGGGTAAGAAAGTTCGATTACCTACGTATCCGTTTCTCAGACAACTGGAGCGGGATGGCCCATGTTCAGAGACAAGGCACAAAAATGAAACAGGCATTGGCGGGTATTGCAAGAAACCACTAAGTCTCGTTATGGAAGTGTATCGCGCACAAACAAAGGCTGTGACCAACTATGGTGCCACCCTGTGGGGGACTGAAAATGCAATGGGTTTTGAAGTTAAAGAATCATTTTCTAAAAAAAAACTGTTGGGCCTTCCCAGGTCAGCCCCTAACTATGCCGTGCACATTGGACTGGGTATCACCCATGCAGCAGGCGATTGCCTTCCTGCACTGGCTGGGGATTTGGTCAAATCCGAAAGCCACTCGGACACATGACATTATTAGATCCCTGTTGCAAGGCCCTCATTGGTGTTGCATGGCACCCCTGTGAGGGGCCATGGTACGTTCCATGGAGTTATGTGGTCACATGGTTACCCATGTGACCAACCTAATAAAAGGTCCGAGCCGCTTCCGGCTCGGCAGTCACGAGTGAACCTGACTCCGCGTGGTGTGTTGTGTTGGTGCCTGGGGGGTGCCTCGCCACGTGTGCTGGGCCCAAGGTCGGGGCCCAGCTGGAGGACGGTGCCCCTGCCGGGCAACGCCGTCCCTGTGGGTCCCCCAACCATGTGAGGCGGGTTGGGGAGCGACCCCGGCCTGGGTGCCCTCAGAGCCGGGGCCGCGGTGGCCAGGTGGACCTGGCCACGTGTGTGGAGCTCCGGTGTCCCGGAGCGGGTGGGATGAGCCCCCACCCTTCATCGTGCGGCGTGATCGCCGCACTGCAGCGTGTGTCGTCGGGTGCCACCCGACCCGAGTGTGGGGCTGCCCGGTGGACCGGGACAGCCCCCAACAATGGCGACGAGGGCTGGAGCCCTGCGTGTGATGCGGCGTCGGCCGCGATGTGGAGGAGCGGAGACTCTCCCCCCTATCCCCGTGGGGGAGAGAAGTTTCTGCGGCGTCGGCCGCGAGAGGGGGGAGAAGTGTGCGGCCCGCGCCGCAGTGAAGAACGCGGGGGCTGCCTCTTTCCCCGTCGGGAGGGAGGGTGCCCCGGCGTTGGCCGCAGCGAGGAACGGCTGACATCGCCGCAGGAGGGGGATGCCGGTTCCCCTCCCCAAGGAGCGCTGGTGCGGCTGATATCGCCGCGGGGAAAGAGAAGGAGGCGGGCCCAACACCAGCTGGGCCCGCAAGGAAATCATGGTGGGCGAGCGGCCCGCCTGTCCCCCGAGGGAGACGGAAGAAGCCCGCGGCATCGGCCGCGTGGGTGGCTGCGCCCCTCCCCCATCGTGAACCTCCCCCCGGCATCAGGGAGGAGGGAAACGAGGGGCCGCGGAACTGCTGAGGCGGCCCCGACAGAGGAGCGGCATCGGCCGCAGCACGGAGGTGGGGCAGGGCCGCCTAACAGCTGACGCGGCCCCCAACGGAAGGCGGGCCCATCATCAGCTGGGCCCGGAAAAAAAAAAATGAAAAAAAAAAGGGATGGTGCAGGCCCGAATCGAACGGGCCTGCAAAGGAAACAAAGGAGGCGGGCCCAGCACCAGCTGGGCTCGCAAGGACAGGGAAGTGCTCGCTCTGAGGAGCGGGCAAAAGAGCTGCCTGCCTTGCCCCTGCAGGCAATGGAGCGGCATCCGCCGCCGTGGGGAAGTCGGCTGCCCCTCTGCTGTCCCCACTCCCATCTGAAGGGGGACGGCCCGCGAGGGTGGGTGTGCCCGCTCCGAGGAGCAAGGAAAAGAGGTGGGGGGGCCACCGTACAGCTGAGGTGGCCCCGGTCCAGGAGAGGGGTGGGTACCGCCCACCAAGGGGGTTGCCTCTCTCTCAAGAGGGGCGGTGGCGGCTGCGGATGCAACAACGCGAAGGAAGTGGGTTCTGCCATCCGGCCATGAGGTTTGCCCCCATACAAGTGGACATAGCCGATGTGGCCCCTGGGCCTCCCCAGGTGCGGCTTTGCCGGTGTTTTGTGTGATCGTAGTAACTGTCCTAAATGAACTCTGGTGAGGGTGCGAGCTGGTTTCCGGCGACTCCATACTGAAGATGGACATCATGAGTGACATTCCCCGGAAGACTGTGAGCCGGCAGACATGGACTTGCTTAAAATGGTCCAGTTAGTGGGCAATGTTGTGTGGTGCGCACCTGTAGGCTCCGAGTGCTTTATGTGGTGCCAGTAGCCCTCACTGGTGCCGTTCAGGGACATGAGAGCCACTCACCCAGGTTAATAAAGGGTGTGTAAAGTAGTAGAGTGGCTCCAGTAGTAGTAGTGGTAGTCGTGGTGGAATTTTGGAGTTTTTGCATTTTGTTATGAAAAAGGAGGAGTGTTGCATGGCACCCCTGTGAGGGGCCATGGTACGTTCCATGGAGTTATGTGGTCACATGGTTACCCATGTGACCAACCTAATAAAAGGTCCGAGCCGCTTCCGGCTCGGCAGTCACGAGTGAACCTGACTCCGCGTGGTGTGTTGTGTTGGTGCCTGGGGGGTGCCTCGCCACGTGTGCTGGGCCCAAGGTCGGGGCCCAGCTGGAGGACGGTGCCCCTGCCGGGCAACGCCGTCCCTGTGGGTCCCCCAACCATGTGAGGCGGGTTGGGGAGCGACCCCGGCCTGGGTGCCCTCAGAGCCGGGGCCGCGGTGGTCAGGTGGACCTGGCCACGTGTGTGGAGCTCCAGTGTCCCGGAGCGGGTGGGATGAGCCCCCACCCTTCATCGTGCGGCGTGATCGCCGCACTGCAGCGTGTGTCGTCGGGTGCCACCCGACCCGAGTGTGGGGCTGCCCGGTGGACCGGGACAGCCCCCAACAATTGGCAAAAACACCCTAGTTGATGCTTATATCTGAATGTGTGCCTATGGTCAATGCACCTTCTCTACAGTGCCCGGCCCAAAATTTGACACTTGCAGAGAGGAGTGCATACATGAGGGCCTTCCGTTCGCGTATTTCCACAAAACGCGAATCCATTGGACTTGTGCTGCGTCGCAACAGGCTCCATTCATCCCCTTCAAAATTAGACATTATTCAGCCATACTTGTGGTATAGCGACAGACAGACCGACAGCTGGGCACGTACTACGGCGCGCGTAAACCTGCTCCTACTGAGGGATATTACGCAGACGTGGCAGGAGCAGAATGTGGCCTGTCCGGGTTGCGTGGGTGCGAAGGAAGACTGCCTACATCTTGTCCTGTTTTGCGCTCAATATCAGGGCATCAGGAAACAAACCATTACCCCACTCCTGAGGGAAGTGAAGTTTACGCACTGTCGCCCCACACTCGTTTCTGCTGCGTGCAGAACCATCAACTGTTGCTTGGGGCATGTCAGAATATCCGAGGAAGGCCTGGAATAGAAGGACGCATATTGTGAACATTTTAATAGAAATTGCCCCCTCTCCAAGCTAATGTTTTCCATCTAAATCAGATGTTAGATGCCACAGGGATGCTTGTTTTACATTGTCGGACATCGCCTGGCATAATTATGGACTGTGTATTTTTTGATTTGTGTATCACAGTTTATTTATGTACATTATGTTTTTAGATTAGACTGTGCATATTTGTTTGTGAGTTCTGGTTTATGGACTTTAGATCCGAATAAACTGTCAAAACTGATAAACACTCCATTACAGAAATAGGCAAGGGAGAGGTAGGACTAACGCCCATGGGAGCAGAAGAAACAAAACAAGGGGTGGATGTCTAAAGGTTGTATTAAGAAGGATATGGGAGTAGACAAAGTCCTGACGCTAGGAGGACCTGTTGTCCTGAGTCCAACCCGTAATCTAGAAAGCGGTCTTCCGCATCTGCAAGGGTCACCTAGTAACTCACACTCACCGGGAGGCGTAGCGGGCCGCCGCGCATTGTCTTGCACTGGGTTGTTGTCCATCTCAGGGAGGAGAATTTGGTCTGCACCTTGCAGTGAACCACCCAAGTCCTGGCATATGTTGGTGACAGTATCAGCCTTCACTATGGCTACCTGCATTTTATGACTTCAGCTTAGGGGAATGAGACCCTTCTGACTTGCACTCATTGTGGGGAGTCCTCCTATGCGCCTCAGGTTGTTCCAAAAAAGACAATAAGTGCACAATATGGCTGTAAAAATGGGGCATACCTGCTGGTGTCTCCTTCCGGTAGGAGTGGTGCTGAGCATGTTGGCATCTGGGCACATGTCTTTTGTCTGGGTGTGCCACCTATGCCCGGGCATCGCCTCCTGGCAAGAGGTGGTCAGCACATCAGTGTCTGGCGAAGCCTAACAGCTCACCCCCCTTGCTCTAGGGGTCTGTCCTAAGCTCCTGGTAGGTGTTCTTCCCTATGGGTAGTCTTTTTGAGTTGCACTACCTGTTTTCCAGGCATTAACACTGCGAGGCTCTTTAGCTGTGATGGGGATCTTGCAGGCTCCATCCTGGTCTGGGTAATAACCCCCATCTGGAAGCTCTGCCAGGTCTCAATCAGTGGTGGGTGCCCGCCATCCCTATAGAAGGCTGCCCAGGCCGCCTGCTCCCTCAGCCTGGCCTGGCTCACTTACTGGCTCAGGTGGCTAAGCCACCTCTGGTTGCACCTCTCTGCCACTATCTGGCCTACTCTGCAGGGCCAATGCAGGTCTCCTCCCTGTGATGTGGTGAAGTTGGGGAGATCGTCACGTGTGCAGGGAGAGAGCCAGACGGCACAGCGAGCGGGTGAGGAGGAGTCAGTAAGGAGTAACGTGGAGATGAATAAAGACGTGGATAGATTACATGGCTGCCCGCAGAGGCGTTGCTGGAGGGGGGAGAGGGGGCTATAGCCCCGGGTCTTTTGGTTGTATCTCCGGCTAGAAGCTCAGGTGTTACAAGGCTAGCTAGCCCCCTGTTCCAACAGTCCCAAAATTAGAGTAGCCCCAGATCTTTTCCAGACCTAGCAACACCCTTGGCGGTCCGCGCCGTAATTGAGTGGCCTCTCAATTAGCACCGTGAGGGCTCCATGTGTTACGGTGGGTGTCCTCCACCAGGAACACAATATTGGTGACGAGGCAGTGTTCATTCCCACTCATGCAGCCGTGCCCGCCGAGGAGAAGGATAAGGCTGGGAGGAGAACTGTGCGTGCGGTGCTGTTAAGACGGATGTCTGAACTCTGTCCTGGTGGCGCAGAAGTTCAGAAGGCCAACCTAATTACTTGGAACAGGGTAACCTCTGGACGAGCCAGACCAATCAAGGTAGCGATCGCGGCGGTCAAGACTAGGTCTCAAGAGGGGTGAGGGTGACTGAAAGCCCGCAATGAGCACACAAAGCAAGAGCGCTTACAAACTACTCCAAACAGTTGTTATATCAAAAATAGATACACATTTATTTTAAGGCCTTTAAAACAATGACCGTAGCGAGAAAATCACAATATCACAATATTAAGCCAACACATACCATATCAACACAATATATATACAAATACAACAGTCGCTAGCGTTTATAAGCACGAAATGTGTAGTCCACCTGCAAGGGAAGGAAAACAGGCAGTGCGATAACGCTTTAGACTCAGTTCGCCTTCAGAGGCACCTAACTAGATGGAAGTCCGAGCCCTGCGAAGAGTGGAGCCTTGTGCTTAAAGTACCTGCCACGCCGGTGCCCACGGGCAAAAGGAGAAGCTCTTCGGAGGAAGTCAGGCAGTTCGGGTTAGTGCACAGCAGAAGGAGAACAGGTTCCGCAACTCAAGCGCAGCCTCCATAGCGGGCAGAAGCAGAGCGCGAGTACGGCCAAAAGGGTGCTGTTTTTACACAGCGGGGAAAAGCAATGGGCTACTGCAGGAGGGCGACCAGATCCTAGCTATACTACTCACCGGTCCCCGAAGCAAGCAGACCCAGGCTTCTCCACGTTAGTTTCAGCAGCTGGCAGGTTCAGAAGAGCAGGGAACGCCTCGTAGTTGTGTAGAGCAAAAAGACGTCCCAATCGACGAAACCAGCACAGTTTGTTGCCGCAGCAGGACAACGGAGCGGCCGTGTGTATTCGAGCCAAATGTACACTCCTCCCTTCAGACTTGGGAATGCCAAGTGTACGAAGCGTGGGAGAGTGACCAGGACTCGAAATACAACACAACCTGGCGGCGGTTACAGAGCAGGACTCCCTTGTAAGCTGGTCAGTCAACTGGATGGCCCAGAGACGCTTCCGAAGGCTTACTTGGCAGGAGTTGATGAAGTCCCCGGGAATAGCTGTTCCTGCTATTCCAAAGGTCGAAGCACCAGTACAGGCCTTCTGGTTCGATCAAAGGAGGAAAGGGTTTCACAGGACGACAGCAGTGCAAAGGAGGATTCCTTCAGCGGGTCACCAGCGATTCCTCGGTCCAGCCTCTTGGTTGCAGGATACTTGGCTCCTGTATTCCTTCGTTCATGAGAACTCAGGAGATCGACATGGTAGTGGTGTTTCCAGCTCCCACTTATCCACGGTTCCCTTCGCGCCAAAACGGAGGGGAGCCAATGGGAGATCCGCTCATCAACACACATACCATACGTGGACCAATCACGGACCACGGTGGTCCCAGGCATTCTCACCACCCTAGACTCTCTGGCACCCAGGATGTGTATTGGGACCAGACATCCCAGCCCACACCCTGGAGGCACACAAAAGACATGTAGAAGCCCGCGAAAGCAACCACGTTTCGCGGGAAAGTACATGCCCAAATAAGGAAGGCCCCGGGTCGCTCGACCTGGGGAAGGTGAAGGGAGCAAGACGGTCAGTGGACAAGACAAAGGAGCCTCGTGGTCTGGCCATTTTGGGAGCCAGGCCACCATTTTGGGTTCAGTGCGAAAAACGTGCTCAGAACGCCAAAAGGAGCTCAAAATAAACAAAACGATCGCTGCCACCATTCGAGTCCCTGAATGACTTGCACCGATCAAATACCATCCTAAAAGAGTATCTAGGGCCTGTAGAAGGCTAGAGACCCAAGAGAGCTGTAACTTAGCTTACAGTGCCCTCTTGTGTCATGTTGCACTAAAGCCGCAACACGATAAAAGAAACTACGGGAAACAGCGTTCCCCGGTACTGACTGTCTTAAGGGCATGTCAGTTTCCCCATAAGAAAAGAGCGAAAGCCCAGAGGAGTGCGGCAGAAGGCTGCACTTCTCTGGCAAAGTCAAGAACAAGGTGAAAAACAACAGCAAAAAGTTTAGGGGTTGCCACATGGAAGGAAAATTACCTACAATTACGAAATCTTTCCTAACAGGTGCACCGCAGAGAAAGCGGCTGTGACTCCAGCCCCGGCAATGGAAGGTGTGCGGAGCATTATCCCAGCGTGCGAGGACCGCACAGGATAAGGCAAAGCAGTGGTGAAAGACTGCAGGATACCCCAAGGAGTGAGGCTGCGCTGAACGGAAAATCACAGGGAGGGTGAGCGGACCAGAGAGGAAACACCAGGTGACTGTACACGGGTCGGCAGGCTGGCTGACACGCTCCGGTCCCACAGACAGGGACGTCATTTCACCAAAATGCCAGGGGTAGTGAAAGTGACATCACACGACCCTTAACATCTGATGACATCACAGGAAGTGATGTCATTTGACCTCACCCCAAAGTGACATCACAGGAAGCGATGGAACACAACCTTTCACCCCTTGACAAGACAGGAAGTGGCATCACCTAGCATTGTTTCCAAGTACACTTCGAAAAATAAGGATAGAATATCACTGTAAAGTGATATACATTTTTACAGGAACGGATCACCATATGTATCATTCATATCAGCGTGAATAGGTCCATATTACCAAATTACTGTGAATGCAAGCAGACGTCCGAGGCCAAATGATAATGATGTGTTATTATGTAGCACTTACGCTCAAGTGCTTCTTATAGAACAAATACACATACAATATCACGTAACCGGTGTTGGTACTAATTTATCAACCTCGGCAGGATGAAAGGCTGAGTTGACCTTGCCGGGAGTCGAACCTGCAACCTACAGATCACACGCACATTGCAGCAGCAGTGAGCGCTCAACCCACTGAGCTATTGTGCCAGCTATAGCTATCAGAAAACCAACAACTCCCGAAAACAAAGAGCAACATGCTGCTAGCCATAGCTCAGTTTAATTTAAAAAAAAGATTTTTTTTTCTTAACTTTTTTTTTAGGGGTAGCAAGCGAGACCTCAGGGGTAGCAAGGGAGACCCCAGGCGTCGCAGCTGAGACCCCTGCTGACTACTAAATGACATCCCTGCCCACAGAGAGGGACACACAGGATACTTTCACCAGTAAGGGTGGCAGGTATAGACTCACAGGCATGCTCAGGCGTACCAGTCGAATTCACAAGTACCACAATTCATGAAATAAGAGGACAGGAAAGCAGGCAAAGAGGCCTGTGCACACAGGGGGCCGAAGTGGAGCCACAACATCAGCTTTACGCCTGCCATCACTGATCGGGGCAAAGATTGCACAAACCTGTAGCATCTATGCTACGCAAATGTAAACCTGCCTGACCGAGGAGACCTGCCTGATCACACCATGGTTCCCTGTCATGGAATCCCGTGGCAGCCAAGCGAGCACGAGTTCCCAGCCTGAGGCCTGGAATTAGAATGCGAGTTGAAGATCAACGTTGGACGTCTCCCTCCTCTTTCCCTGTATATTTATACTTATATACCTGTTAACTCTAATAAATATATTTATCCCTCTCAAATCAACTCTGGGTAGTGTCCATTGTTCAGCCCCGACACTACAATTGGCGACGAGGATCTTCAATTCACCGCGTGAGGTTGCCGGGTGTAAGGATCTACAATATTACATCTCTGTGGCCGCTCCGCTCATGTCCGAGCGTTGTAGTGGCCCAATATATATTCATTAGGTGTGGACCTCTCAATCTCAATCCCGGTGTTGCAGTGGTCCCTGAATCACACCCAAAGCAAGGTATGGCTTGTTCTTATGAGCGCAGCGTCGCATTTCCAAACGTTAACACGCGCATTAGCGTTTACCTGCCAATCGCGTCCCTGTATGGAATATGTAACAAGGAAATTAATTGTTCCTCTTAAAGCTGCATACACGCCGTTGGCGATAAGGAAGTGAACTGGTCTGGTCTCGAAGCCACAGTTGTATATTATATTACAGCCTAAGCCACGTTGTTATGTGCACATGTTGGCGTTTCATTCATGCCCACAGTCATTATTACTCATTAATCGCTGTGTTGCACAACACGCAATATCAAGTGGACCTGTGTTGATAAAGAAGCACCTAGAGGAACATAATATTCAGGCATTGACTATGGCTAGAGGCTGCGCTGTTCACAGCAATCATACATGGAATGCACTTGTACATGATAATTAAGGATTGTCCCAGCATATTACTAGGCAAGTAGTACATACCATTTCTGGAAGGCTATACCAAGCTTAGCCATCACCAACACAGCATACTGCATTATGGCTTTCAGCAGTGTTCCCCCACCTGCATTCTTCATGCCTGACACCAATGAGCCTGGCATTTCCGTGGAAAAGATGGATTAAGTCATTTGAACACTATGCTGGAGTTGTTTGTGGTCCAAATTGCAGTGCAGAAAAAAGGAAATCTCTGTTGTCACATTGTTTGGGTCCGGCGGGTCAGGAGAAGTATGAAACCCTGCCAGAATTATCAACAGAAGAAACTTCAGACATCAATGAATATGAGCGTGCAGTCAAGAAAATTGACAAACATTTTGAAAAGAAAATAAGTATTATTTTGGAGAGGTACAAATTTGGCAAGAGAACACAAGAGGAGGGAGAAAGTGTTGAGAAATTCATCACTGCTTTAAGGAAACTCTCCAAGTCATGCAATTTCAATGACCAACTCAATGAAAGACTAAGGGACCAGTTTATGCTGGAATGCCGGAGTGCCAAAGTGAGAGAGAGACTCTGGTCAGAAAATGATCCGTCACTAGATATAGTGCTTCGTGTAGCGAAGGAGGTGGAACATACCGGGGAGTGTGTAAAAGAATTAGAAAATAAAGTGAAACATATGTAAATTGAAACCAATAAAATGAAATCTGCCAAAGTATCTTGCAATATTACGGATGAAACTGAATCCATATCTATGATTAATAATCCCTCTGTTAAACGAAAGACGTTGGCCAGACAATACAAGCTGTCACAGTCTGACAAGGGGAAGTATGGGATTAACCAGAAGGGACATCCTCATGACCGCACCAGAAAAGATAGTCCTGAAAAACAACACACAAACTCAAGAAGAAGACGCCAAGGGAGGTGTAGTAGGTGTGATAGTGCCAATCACTGGGCCGATGATCCAGAGTGCCCAGCCTTAAAAATGATATGCAGCAGATGCAAAGGTAAAGGTCATTATTCGAGATGCTGCAGGTTTCACAATTCTTCCACTAATTGGATAGGAGTTAACTCGGACAGCGGCCACAGTTGTGGAGAGGAAAGTGAAGAATGTGTTTTCGTCATAACCGGCGATGATGATGAGGAAGTTCTAGAAAGTCCCAAAGCCATGGTTTTGGTTGATGGTGTAGAATTACACATGATGATTGACACCGGTGCAAAGTACACGCTACTGCCACAACATTTATGGGACAAGGAAAAGCATGAATATCTGCACGAAACCGATATCAACCCCAGAGCTTATGGTAGTGTGAGGATTGACACCATAGGTTGGTTCTGGGGCAAGGTGAAATTTAAAGATAGGAAAGCCAAAGGCAAAGTTTACATCACCAGTGTAGGCAGGACACTGCTATTAAGTTGGACTCACCAAAGCAAACTGCAAGTCAAATTAGATTCTACGGTTGAAGAATTGGTATTTGCCATCAACAATGATGTGGGTAAACCAGAGAATAGTCGTGATGCAGCTAAAGGGAACACCATAGATGTCATGCAAGTTGTCTTCCGTGACGATGTGGGATGCCTTCAAGGTTACGTGCATGAAATACAGTTAAGACCTAATCATGTTCCAGTTGCCCAGAAATTGAGGAACTTTCCTTTGTCCATGCGTGATGAAGTCAGAAGGGAAATAAAAGGAATGGAAGAACAAGGAATCATTGAAAGTATTGATGCCAGTGAATGGGTCTCGCCGCTGGTTGTCATTAGAAAAAAGTCAGGAAAACTCAGAATTTGTATAGACATGAGAGAGTTAAACAAGTGTGTTGTCCCTGACTGACATCCTCTTCCCAACATACAAGATTTAATCTCCACAATTGGGCCATTAAGTTTTTTTTCCACTTTGGATTTGACCTCTGCGTACCACCAAGCCAGATTACATAAACGATCCAGACATCTCACTGCTTTCATTACGCCGGATGGCCTCTATAAATTCAAGAGGATGCCATTCGGTTTGGTGTCCGCCGCATCAGTGTTCCAGAAGATAATGCACAACTTGTTCGAGGGCGTACCTGGTGTAATTTGTTATTAAGATGACATCTTAGTATACGCTGACAATCAAAAATTGCATGATGAGAGACTTGAGTATGTGTGCGAGAAGTTATACAAAGCAGGGATGACTTTAAGCAAGGATAAGTGTACAATGAATTGCTCTGAAATAGAATATTTAGGACGCAAGATCTCTGCCGATGGAATTTCACCGAAACCCCAATTAGTCAATACCTTCAATAAGATGCCCAGACCATGCAACAAGGAAGAGGTTTGCACATTTATTGGAATGGCAGAATACTACACCAAGTTTGTTCAGGACTTTGCAATCCACACTGTTCCTTTACGAGAACTACTCAAAAAGAAGAGCTTTGAGTGGAACGATGACTGCGAGGAAGAGTTCAGTTTCATTAAAGCTGCAATAGGTTCAGCTCCGGCATTAAAGAATTTCTGCAGTGACAGGAAAACGATTATCAAGACCGATGCTAGTAATGTTGACCTCAGAGTTGTTGTCACACAAGAAGATAAAGGGCATGAAGCTTTAATTGCATTTGCTTCGAGGTTGCTGAAAGGAGCTGAATTATCATATGTTGCAATTGAGAAAGAAGCGTTGGCGATAAAATGGGCAGCTGAAAAATTCAGGAGTTTCATATGAGGCAGTCAAGTAGAATTTCGTACAGACCATAAACCATTGATCCACGTATTCACGTCAAAAGGCTTGGACAAGGTTTCAAATAGAATCAGGAGGTGGGTGATGCTTCTTGAAGAGTACAATTACACAGTACGTTAGGTGCCTGGAGCTAAGAATGTCACGGCTGACTGTCTGTCCCGCCTAACAAATGTTTCGGAAATCACTGATGGGGAAGATGACATGGAAGTTGTATTGAGCATAGGGGCAGCATCGATTTCGAAGGTGGAATGGGACAATGCAGAACGAGAAGACGAAACATTCAAAGGTTTGAAGGAATTACTTAATAGTCAGGTTCCATGGAGCAAATCAAAATTTGAAGAAGCGAACTTGATGGCGTTTTGGTCTGTTGCAGACGAGTTGCATGTGCATGATAAATTCATCATGAGAGCAGAAAAAATAATCCCTCCCTCAAATCTACGCCAGAGAGTGATCGAACTTGGACATGAAGGCCACCAGGGTATTATAAAGACCAAACAAAGGATAAGAAACGATTTCTGGTGGCCCGGATGTGATTTGCAGATAGAACGCTACATCAGGGACTGTATCCTTTGTAGTAATATTGAAAAAAACTGTGTAGGTGTGAAACAATCTATGGTGCTTACTGAGATTCCTAGTAAAGTATGGAAGGATGTGGGCATAGATATCCTAGGTCCTGCGAATAGCAATGGAGTGCAAAAATTTTGTTTGGTTGTTATTGATCTCCTCACCAGGTGGGTGGAAGTGTTGATTGCACCTAGCATTACTGGGAAAACTGTGACTGATTTTTTGTCTGCTGTCTGTGAAAGGGAAGGATACCCAGGGAGCATTCTTTCCGATAATGGTACACAATTTGAATCTAAAGAGATGGCTGATTTCTGCAATAAATACTCCATCAAACATAAAAGAAGCGCTATATATCACCCCCAGACAAATGGTACAGTAGAACGCTTTAATAAGATATTGAAAGAGACCATTAGATTGGCTTGGTCCAATGGTTTGAACTGGGAGGAGGCTGTCAGGGAAAGGGTAATTGCTCATCGTTTTACACTGCATTCCACCACAGGAATTTCCCCTTTTGAGTTAAGTAGAGGAAGGAAGGCCAACACAAAGCTAGCACCATTGTGGTTAGATAACAAAGGCAATGGGGTGGAGAAGGACTTTGGCACTGTGTGTGATAAGATCAGAAAGGTACAAAGGAAGAACAAATACTTTCATGATAAAAGGGGGCATACTGATAGGTACGATAAGGCCTCGGTGATGGGGAAGTTGGTCAGAATTCTTCTTCCTCCCGCTCTCAGAGTGGGCCCGTGTAAGTGGTCTCGGCCAATCAGAGTCATAGAGGCATTTCAACATGCTGTCGGAACAGAAGATGGAAGAATTTGGAATGTAGAGAGAGTATGGGTATGTGGTGGCGGCAAATATGGCAGTCGTTGTGGTGAGAATAGTAGTTTGGGTGTGTGTGATTCGGGTGAAAGATTAAATGGTCGTGGTAATGATGTTGGAGTGAAAAGTATGAGAAGTGTACCCAGGGCAAAGGTTATACCTAGAAGCATGCTGAAAGTGTGTCCATACAAATCTGGAGTTGTTTCCTTGTCAGATCCTTTCAGATACGCTGGTTGCAAGTCGAGATCGGGAAGGACATATTGCATACCTGAACGCATGAAGGACTATGTGTGACTCAGGACATATCGCATATCCAATTGCATGAAGGACTATTTGTGATTTTGTTTGTTTTTTGTTCTTCCAAGACTTTTGTTTTTCTTTTGTTTATTGTACATTATAAAGGAAGGGAGATGTGTAGCATCCATGCTACGCAAATGTAAACCTGCCTGACCGAGGAGACCTGCCTGATCACACCATGGTTCCCTGTCATGGAATCCCATGGCAGCCAAGCAAGCACGAGTTCCCAGCTTGAGGCCTGGAATTAGAATACGAGTTGAAGATCAACGTTTCCCAGCCTCGGCAGGGTTGGACGTCTCTCTCCTCTTTCCCTGTATATTTATACTTATATACCTGTTAACTCTAATAAATATATTTATCCCTCTCAAATCTACTCTGCGTAGTGTCCATTGTTCTGCCCTGACACTACAAAACCCAGCGGTTGGCACAAAATACCAACGTGGACTATGAGAGCCACATGTTCCACACGACCCAGCAATTTAAGGGTGAATCGATGGATGCCTTTATGATGCGCCTCCGCATGAAACATTGTGATTTCAACAACTACTCCAATGAGGAGGCTTTAAGTTCCCAAATTATCGTAGGATGAGAATGCACCAACTTAGGAAAAGACTACTTCAGAAACCGTGCACAATGGAGATTTTACGGCTGGCAAGGTCGGATGTGTCACTGGCCTGACAGGGTGAAGCCTTGAGCAGCGTCAAAGTAAATGGAGGACAGTCAGAGGTGGTCAATTAAATGGAAATGTTCCCGTCACACACAAGCAATTAAGAGCCGTTCTGCTATCAGTGCGGTTATGAATTCACAAGGAGTCAGGCCATAGGAGAACAGTGGTTGGCATGCGGGGGAGACAGCCACTTCAAAGCTGTCTGTCGAATGGCTCATAGCCAGATACGAGGAGAAGGAAGTGGTGCAGTGGCAGTACACACCAAAGAGAAGCCAGGGGGGTCCCAACCAGGGACAAGCCAATCTTACGAGCCACCACCATGGAGACTTAAGGAGAGGAAAGAAGAAAGGATAACACAAGAAAGAGCGACACTGGAATGGTGATCACACCGGTCGGCAACATCGCGGGTGAAGAGAAGACCCACAAGATACATCAGCTACCTGGTCGAGCAGTCACAGTCCAAGAGTAGATCCAATAAGTCAGCGGTGGAAGAACCCAAGAAGAAAGGGGATCCCTGTGCATTAGGAAATCCTACGGCAAAAGTGCAGAGCCTGACACTGCTAATACAGGTCAATGGTCTCTGGGCTGAATTCCTAGTTGACACAGGAGCAACCGTCAACATAATCAGCAAGGACATTTTTAGAGAGATTCCACAGGTCCCAAGACTCAGACCAGCAGATGTGAACATTTACCCATACGGATCAATGACTCTGCTACCATGAAAAGGCTACTTCATGGCAGAATGTAAATATAAGACTCAGTCAAGGAAGATTCCCATACACGTACTAGAAGCTTCCACAGAGAGTGGATGTATCGCAAGCTTTAGGGCAGTGCTGGACATCGGACTGATAAACATACTCTACCAACTCATGGCTCACAAGTACATTGACACGTCTGCAAACATAGAACAACTATTCCCCACCCTATTCGAAGGACTAGCAAAACTAAAGGACAGACATATCACCCTACACATCAATCCAGAAGTGCTCCCTGTGGTGCAGCACTATCGAGGAATCCCTGTGAACATACAAAGACAGTTGGAAGATGAACTGCATTAACTGCTGGAGTAGGTCATCATAGAGCCTGTGATGGGGCCTAACCTGTGGGTCTCACCGATAGTACCGGTCCCCAAGAAAGAGTCAGACGCCATCAGGCTATGTGTAGACATGCACCGCCCCAACAAGGCCATATGAAAGAAAGACACCAATCCCAGAAGAACACCAACATGATCCATCTACTTAATGGAGCCACTGTGTTCTCCAAGCTGGACCTGTGCAAAGGGTGCCACCAGCTCGAACTCAGCAAACAGTCCAGATACATAACCACCTTTGTCACCTTATCGACCTCCCAAACGTTGTGCAGGAGACGGAAAACAACCAGGCGATTCAGATCATCCTTGTGTACCTTACATCAGGACGCTGGAAACAGGCTAAGCAGGTGCAAGACGGTGCTAGTCCCGAAGTATATCGGAAGCTTGGCTCTTGTCAAAGAAGAACTAAACGCGGCCAAAGGAAGGTCTGCTGCTAAAAGGAAAGAGGATCTTCATTCCACAAACCAAGCAAAGATGGATACTAGCCGTAGCCCACAAGGACACATGGAGAAAGTATGCACCAAGAGGCTACTGAGGCAAAAGGTGTGGTTTCCCAATTGGACGCAGAAGTGGAAGCCCTCCTCAAGAACTTCCCCATATGCGCTGCAATCAACCCTCACACAAGGCCAGAACCCTTGTGCATGACTACACTCTCAGAAAAGGCCTGGGGTGCAATTGCCATTGATTTCTTCAGGCCCATCAGCTGGGGGGAGTTCATACTAGTAGCAATGGATAAATACTCCTGTTTTCCGGAAGTTCAATTAGTACACTCGACAGCAGCCGATCACACCATATCAGCGTTGGACAGAATGTTCACCACATATGGGGTACCAAGGGTGGTCAAATCAGACAGCAGACCCCTGTTCACAGGGCAAGACTTTAAAACATTTGCAGAATAAATGGGGTTCAAACACCGGAGGGTCACGCCTCTATGCCGCTGGCAAATGGGACAGTGGAATGCTTTATAAGCAACATGAAGCAGAGTGTCCAGACTGCACATCTAACTGGGGAACCTATCGAAAATATGTTATATCAACTATTGCGTGACTACCGGATCAACCCTCACAGCACTACTGGGAAAGTTCTGTCAGAGGTCATGTTTGGCCGCAACATCAGGACAGGGCTACCTCATGTCACTTACAAGGACGAGAGCTATGGGGGGGACCAGGATATGATGGAGCACGATGCTCGGGAAAAGGAGAGCATGAAACAACAGTGTGACACAGCCAGACAGGCCTGCAAGTGCAACGTATCGCCAGGAGACACTGTGATAGTCTGACAACCGCTGACTCACAAGCACACACCAGCGTTCAGCAGTACCCCTTTAACAGTTATCATGGTGAAGAGTTCGCTCATCACTGGGGAAGAGTGTAGCAAGGAAGGTGACCCTCAGCTCATCACACTTCAATAAGATGACAGGGTTAATTACAAGAGAATTTAGAGATGAAGTAACAGATCCTGAGCCGTGGGACGACCCATACGTAGGAGATGGCGAGGAGTCGGGTGAGGAACTCGCTGAATCTCTGCGTGGACCGAGCACGGACCACAGACAGGTGAGCGGCCCTTGTCGGCCTCAGAGAGCCCACAACAGGCACCATAAACTAACTGAGGAGATGGGCTAAATTTTAACACCATATATAAAAAATGAAGAGGTTGTGGCCTTGTGAAATTGGGGAGATGATCACGCGTGCAGGGAGGGAGCCGGATGGCACAGGGAGCAGGGTGGGAAGATGAGGAAGAATAAGTGAGGGCTAATGTAGAGATAAATAAAGAGGTGTTTCAGTTACATGGCTGTCAACGCCGTAATTGAGTGGCCTCTCAATTAGCGCCAGGGGTCCACACTCCTTGTGCGTGTGAGAGAGAGAGAGAGAAACGGCCTGCTCTGTAGGGACAGGTGTATTGGATTATGTGGAGATGCAGATTAGTCCTTGCCTCACGGCCCAACCCTATAAAAAGCTAAAAAACCTGTCCGCCATCTTGGGATCAGGCATCCCACTAAGGACACCTCTTCATTCCTCAGAGGTCCCTGTGTGGCGTGCGTGTGTGTGTGTGTGTGTCTGTGTGGGGGTGTTGTGTTCCGGTGTTTGTACGTTTTCTCCATGCTGGAGAAGCATTCTTGAGCTACCAGCAAGTGCTCCACAAAGTTAATAGATGAAGTTTTTGTGTAAGCCCCTGGCCGTGGTCCGCTTTGGGTCTCACGGAGCTGGCGTGTGCGATTCCCTTAGCTCTCAATCCCCTCGTGTAACCATTGATGGAACTATCATCTTGGGCAAAAGGTGTCTTGCTGCTTGACTCCTCTCTGGTCCGGTCACTAGGAACCATGATCCCGACAACTTTGGTGGTCCAGAATTTACCAAAAGGAGGACTAGGGATCTCTGGGGGTTACTTCATGCACCTCTTCCGTGATCTGTTCTCTCTATGTCAGTGTGGGCCGGCTCTCTCTCACACTATCTCTCCTCTGTTATTATAGCCTTGCATGATCTGTTCTCTCTGTGTCATGTGGGCCGGCTCTCTCTCACACTATCTCTCCTCTGTTATTATAGTCTTGCATGAGCTGTTCTCTCTGTGTCAGTGTGGGCCGGCTCTCTCTCACACTATCTCTCCTCTGTTATTATAGCCTTGCATGATCTGTTCTCTCTGTGTCAGTGTGGTCTGGCTCTCTCTCACACTATCTCTCCTCTGTTATTATAGCCTTGCATGATCTGTTCTCTCTGTGTCAGTGTGGTCTGGCTCTCTCTCACACTATCTCTCCTCTGTTATTATGGTCTTACGTGATCTGTTCTCTCTGTGTCAGTGTGGGTTCGGCTCTCTCTCACACTATCTCTCCTCTGTTATTATGGTCTTACGTGATCTGTTCTCTCTATGTCAGTGTGGGCCGGCTCTCTCTCACACTATCTCTCCTCTGTTATTATGGTCTTGCATGATCTGTTCTCTCTGTGTCAGTGTGGGCCGGCTCTCTCTCTCACACTATCTCTCCTCTGTTATTATAGTCTTGCATGATCTGTTCTCTCTGTGTCAGTGTGGGCCGGCTCTCTCTCACACTATCTCTCCTCTGTTATTATAGCCTTGCATGATCTGTTCTCTCTGTGTCAGTGTGGTCTGGCTCTCTCTCACACTATCTCTCCTCTGTTATTATAGCCTTGCATGATCTGTTCTCTCTGTGTCAGTGTGGGCCGGCTCTCTCTCTCACACTATCTCTCCTCTGTTATTATAGTCTTGCATGATCTGTTCTCTCTGTGTCAGTGTGGACCAGCTCTCTCTCACACTATCTCTCCTCTGTTATTATAGTCTTGCATGATCTGTTCTCTCTGTGTCATGTGGGCCGGCTCTCTCTCTCACACTATCTCTCCTCTGTTATTATAGTTTTGTATGATCTGTTCTCTCTGTGTCAGTGTGGGCCGGCTCTCTCTCACACTATCTCTCCTCCTCTGTTATTATGGTCTTGCATGATCTGTTCTCTCTGTGCCAGTGTGGACCGGCTCTCTCTCACACTATCTCTCCTCTGTTATTATGGTCCTGCATGATCTGTTCTTTCTGTGTCAGTGTGGGTTCGGCTCTCTCTCACACTATCTCTCCTCTGTTATTATGGTCTTGCATGATCTGTTCTCTCTGTGTCAGTGTGGGCCGGCTCTCTCTCTCACACTATCTCTCCTCTGTTATTATGGTCTTGCATGATCTGTTCTCTCTGTGTCAGTGTGGGCCGGCTCTCTCTCTCACACTATCTCTCCTCTGTTATTATAGTCTTGCATGATCTGTTCTCTCTGTGTCAGTGTGGGCCGGCTCTCTCTCACACTATCTCTCCTCTGTTATTATGGTCTTGCATGATCTGTTCTCTCTGTGTCAGTGTGGGCCGGCTCTCTCTCTCACACTATCTCTCCTCTGTTATTATAGTCTTGCATGATCTGTTCTCTCTGTGTCAGTGTGGGCTGGCTCTCTCTCACACTATCTCTCCTCTGTTATTATGGTCTTGCATGATCTGTTCTCTCTGTGTCAGTGTGGGCCGGCTCTCTCTCTCACACTATCTCTCCTCTGTTATTATAGTCTTGCATGATCTGTTCTCTCTGTGTCAGTGTGGGCCGGCTCTCTCTCACACTATCTCTCCTCTGTTATTATAGTCTTACGTGATCTGTTCTCTCTGTGTCAGTGTGGGCCGGCTCTCTCTCACACTATCTCTCCTCTGTTATTATGGTCTTGCATGATCTGTTCTCTCTGTGTCAGTGTGGGCCGGCTCTCTCTCACACTATCTCTCCTCTGTTATTATGGTCTTGCATGATCTGTTCTCTCTGTGCCAGTGTGGGCCGGCTCTCTCTCACACTATCTCTCCTCTGTTATTATAGTCTTACGTGATCTGTTCTCTCTGTGTCAGTGTGGGCCGGCTCTCTCTCACACTATCTCTCCTCTGTTATTATGGTCTTGCATGATCTATTCTCTATGTGTCACTGCAGGCCGGCTCTCTCTCACACTATCTCTCCTCTGTTATTATGGTCTTGCATGATCTGTTCTCTCTATGTCAGTGTGGGCCGGCTCTCTCTCACACTATCTCTCCTCCTCTGTTATTATGGTCTTGCGTGATCTGTTCTCTCTATGTCAGTGTGGGCCGGCTCTCTCTCACACACTATCTCTCCTCTGTTATTATAGTCTTGCATGATCTGTTCTCTCTGTGTCAGTGTGGGCCGGCTCTCTCTCACACTATCTCTCCTCTGTTATTATGGTCTTGCATGATCTGTTCTCTCTGTGTCAGTGTGGGCCGGCTCTCTCTCTCACACTATCTCTCCTCTGTTATTATAGTCTTACGTGATCTGTTCTCTCTGTGTCAGTGTGGGCCGGCTCTCTCTCACACTATCTCTCCTCTGTTATTATGGTCTTGCATGATCTGTTCTCTCTGTGTCAGTGTGGGCCGGCTCTCTCTCACACTATCTCTCCTCTGTTATTATGGTCTTGCATGATCTGTTCTCTCTGTGCCAGTGTGGGCTGGCTCTCTCTCACACTATCTCTCCTCTGTTATTATAGTCTTACGTGATCTGTTCTCTCTGTGTCAGTGTGGGCCGGCTCTCTCTCACACTATCTCTCCTCTGTTATTATGGTCTTGCATGATCTATTCTCTATGTGTCACTGCAGGCCGGCTCTCTCTCACACTATCTCTCCTCTGTTATTATGGTCTTGCATGATCTGTTCTCTCTGTGTCAGTGTGGGCCGGCTCTCTCTCACACTATCTCTCCTCCTCTGTTATTATGGTCTTACGTGATCTGTTCTTTCTGTGTCAGTGTGGGTCGGCTCTCGCTCACACTATCTTTCCTCCTCTGTTATTATGGTCTTACGTGATCTGTTCTCTCTGTGTCAGTGTGGGCCGGCTCTCTCTCACACTTTCTCTCCTCTGTTATTATGGTCTTGCATGATCTGTTCTCGCCGTGTCAGTGTGGTCTGGCTCTCTCTCACACTATCTCTCCTCTGTTATTATGGTCCTGCATGATCTGTTCTCTCTATGTCAGTGTGGGTTCGGCTCTCTCTCACACTATCTCTCCTCCTCTGTTATTATGGTCTTGCGTGATCTGTTCTCTCTATGTCAGTGTGGGCCGGCTCTCTCTCACACTATCTCTCCTCTGTTATTATGGTCTTGCATGATCTGTTCTCTCTGTGCCAGTGTGGACCGGCTCTCTCTCACA
This sequence comes from Ambystoma mexicanum, assembly GCF_040938575.1. Lineage (NCBI taxonomy): Eukaryota > Metazoa > Chordata > Amphibia > Caudata > Ambystomatidae > Ambystoma > Ambystoma mexicanum. The sequence goes on along the minus strand of NC_090927.1, from coordinate 97,680,073 downwards.
CTATCTCTCCTCCTCTGTTATTATGGTCTTACGTGATCTGTTCTCTCTATGTCAGTGTGGGTTCGGCTCTCTCTCACACTATCTCTCCTCCTCTGTTATTATGGTCTTGCGTGATCTGTTCTCTCTATGTCAGTGTGGGCCGGCTCTCTCTCACACTATCTCTCCTCTGTTATTATAGCCTTGCATGATCTGTTCTCTCTGTGTCAGTGTGGGCTGGCTCTCTCTCACACTATCTCTCCTCTGTTATTATGGTCTTACATGATCTGTTCTCTCTGTGTCAGTGTGGGCCGGCTCTCTCTCACACACTATCTCTCCTCTGTTATTATGGTCTTGCATGATCTGTTCTCTCTGTGTCAGTGTGGGCCGGCTCTCTCTCACACTATCTCTCCTCTGTTATTATGGTCTTACGTGATCTGTTCTCTCTGTGTCAGTGTGGACCGGCTCTCTCTCACACTATCTCTCCTCCTCTGTTATTATGGTCTTGCATGATCTGTTCTCTCTGTGCCAGTGTGGACCGGCTCTCTCTCACACTATCTCTCCTCTGTTATTATGGTCTTACGTGATCTGTTCTCTCTGTGTCAGTGTGGTCTGGCTCTCTCTCACACACTATCTCTCCTCTGTTATTATGGTCCTGCATGATCTGTTCTCTCTGTGTCACTGCAGACCGGCTCCCTCTCACACTATCTCTCCTCTGTTATTATGGTCTTGCATGATCTGTTCTCGCCGTGTCAGTGTGGTCTGGCTCTCTCTCACACTATCTCTCCTCTGTTATTATGGTCCTGCATGATCTGTTCTCTCTATGTCAGTGTGGGTTCGGCTCTCTCTCACACTATCTCTCCTCCTCTGTTATTATGGTCTTGCGTGATCTGTTCTCTCTATGTCAGTGCGGGCCGGCTCTCTCTCACACTATCTCTCCTCTGTTATTATGGTCTTGCATGATCTGTTCTCTCTGTGCCAGTGTGGACCGGCTCTCTCTCACACTATCTCTCCTCTGTTATTATGGTCTTACGTGATCTGTTCTCTCTGTGTCAGTGTGGGGTCGGCTCTCGCTCACACTATCTTTCCTCCTCTGTTATTATGGTCTTACGTGATCTGTTCTCTCTGTCTCTGTGTGGGCCGGCTCTCTCTCTCACACTATCTCTCCTCTGTTATTATGGTCTTACGTGATCTGTTCTCTCTGTCTCTGTGTGGGCTGGCTCTCTCTCACACTATCTCTCCTCCTCTGTTATTATGGTCTTACGTGATCTGTTCTCTCTGTCTCTGTGTGGGCTGGCTCTCTCTCACACTATCTCTCCTCCTCTGTTATTATGGTCTTACGTGATCTGTTCTCTCTATGTCAGTGTGGGTTCGGCTCTCTCTCACACTATCTCTCCTCTGTTATTATGGTCTTACGTGATCTGTTCTCTCTGTGTCAGTATGGGCCGGCTCTCTCTCACACTATCTCTCCTCCTCTGTTATTATGGTCTTGCATGATCTGTTCTCTCTGTGTCAGTGTGGGCCGGCTCTCTCTCACACTATCTCTCCTCTGTTATTATGGTCTTGCATGATCTGTTCTCTCTGTGTCAGTGTGGGCCGGCTCTCTCTCACACTATCTCTCCTCTGTTATTATAGCCTTGCATGATCTGTTCTCTCTGTGTCAGTGTGGTCTGGCTCTCTCTCACACTATCTCTCCTCTGTTATTATAGCCTTGCATGATCTGTTCTCTCTGTGTCAGTGTGGGCCGGCTCTCTCTCTCACACTATCTCTCCTCTGTTATTATGGTCTTGCATGATCTGTTCTCTCTGTGCCAGTGTGGACCGGCTCTCTCTCACACTATCTCTCCTCTGTTATTATGGTCCTGCATGATCTGTTCTCTCTATGTCAGTGTGGGTTCGGCTCTCTCTCACACTATCTCTCCTCCTCTGTTATTATGGTCCTGCATGATCTGTTCTCTCTATGTCAGTGTGGTCTGGCTCTCTCTCACACACTATCTCTCCTCTGTTATTATGGTCCTGCATGATCTGTTCTCTCTGTGTCACTGCAGGCCGGCTCTCTCTCACACTATCTCTCCTCCTCTGATATTATAGTTTTGTATGATCTGTTCTCTCTGTGCCAGTGTGGGCCGGCTCTCGCTCACACTATCTTTCCTCCTCTGTTATTATGGTCTTACGTGATCTGTTCTCTCTGTCTCTGTGTGGGCCGGCTCTCTCTCACACTATCTCTCCTCTGTTATTATGGTCTTGCATGATCTGTTCTCGCCGTGTCAGTGTGGTCTGGCTCTCTCTCACACTATCTCTCCTCTGTTATTATGGTCTTACGTGATCTGTTCTCTCTGTGTCAGTGTGGGTTCGGCTCTCTCTCACACTATCTCTCCTCTGTTATTATGGTCTTACGTGATCTGTTCTCTCTGTGTCAGTGTGGGCCGGCTCTCTCTCACACTATCTCTCCTCTGTTATTATGGTCTTGCATGATCTGTTCTCTCTGTGTCAGTGTGGGCCGGCTCTCTCTCACACTATCTCTCCTCCTCTGTTATTATAGTCTTGCATGATCTGTTCTCTCTGTGCCAGTGTGGGCCGGCTCTCTCTCACACTATCTCTCCTCTGTTATTATGGTCTTGCATGATCTGTTCTCTCTGTGTCAGTGTGGGCCGGCTCTCTCTCACACTATCTCTCCTCTGTTATTATGGTCTTGCATGATCTGTTCTCTCTGTGTCAGTGTGGGCCGGCTCTCTCTCACACTATCTCTCCTCTGTTATTATAGTCTTGCATGATCTGTTCTCTCTGTGTCAGTGTGGGCCGGCTCTCTCTCACACTATCTCTCCTCTGTTATTATGGTCTTACGTGATCTGTTCTCTCTGTGTCAGTGTGGGCCGGCTCTCTCTCACACTATCTCTCCTCCTCTGTTATTATAGTCTTGCATGATCTGTTCTCTCTGTGCCAGTGTGGACCGGCTCTCTCTCACACTTTCTCTCCTCTGTTATTATGGTCTTACGTGATCTGTTCTCTCTGTCTCTGTGTGGGCCGGCTCTCTCTCACACTATCTCTCCTCCTCTGTTATTATGGTCTTGCATGATCTGTTCTCTCTGTGTCAGTGTGGTCTGGCTCTCTCTCACACACTATCTCTCCTCTTATTATGGTCTTACGTGATCTGTTCTCTCTGTGTCAGTGTGGGCCGGCTCTCTCTCACACTATCTCTCCTCTGTTATTATGGTCTTGCATGATCTGTTCTCTCTGTGTCAGTGTGGGCCGGCTCTCTCTCACACACTATCTCTCCTCTGTTATTATGGTCCTGCATGATCTGTTCTCTCTGTGTCACTGCAGGCCGGCTCTCTCTCACACTATCTCTCCTCTGTTATTATGGTCTTGCATGATCTGTTCTTTCTGTGTCAGTGTGGGCCGGCTCTCTCTCACACACTATCTCTCCTCTGTTATTATAGTCTTGCATGATCTGTTCTCTCTGTGTCAGTGTGGGCTGGCTCTCTCTCACACTATCTCTCCTCTGTTATTATGGTCTTGCATGATCTGTTCTCTCTGTGTCAGTGTGGGCTGGCTCTCTCTCACACTATCTCTCCTCTGTTATTATGGTCTTACGTGATCTGTTCTCTCTGTGTCAGTGTGGTCTGGCTCTCTCTCTCACACTATCTCTCCTCTGTTATTATGGTCTTACGTGATCTGTTCTCTCTGTGTCAGTGTGGGCCGGCTCTCTCTCACACTATCTCTCCTCTGTTATTATGGTCTTGCATGATCTGTTCTCTCTGTGTCAGTGTGGGCCGGCTCTCTCTCACACTATCTCTCCTCCTCTGTTATTATAGTCTTGCATGATCTGTTCTCTCTGTGCCAGTGTGGACCGGCTCTCTCTCACACTATCTCTCCTCTGTTATTATGGTCTTACGTGATCTGTTCTTTCTGTGTCAGTGTGGGCCGGCTCTCTCTCTCACACTATCTCTCCTCTGTTATTATAGTCTTGCATGATCTGTTCTCTCTGTGTCAGTGTGGTCTGGCTCTCTCTCACACTATCTCTCCTCTGTTATTATAGTCTTGCATGATCTGTTCTCTCTGTGTCATGTGGGCCGGCTCTCTCTCTCACACTATCTCTCCTCTGTTATTATAGTTTTGCATGATCTGTTCTCTCTGTGTCAGTGTGGGCCGGCTCTCTCTCACACTATCTCTCCTCCTCTGTTATTATAGTCTTGCATGATCTGTTCTCTCTGTGTCAGTGTGGGCCGGCTCTCTCTCACACTATCTCTCCTCCTCTGTTATTATAGTCTTGCATGATCTGTTCTCTCTGTGCCAGTGTGGGTCGGCTCTCTCTCACACTATCTCTCCTCTGTTATTATGGTCTTACGTGATCTGTTCTCTCTGTGTCAGTGTGGTCTGGCTCTCTCTCACACTTTCTCTCCTCTGTTATTATGGTCTTGCATGATCTGTTCTCTCTGTGTCAGTGTGGGTCGGCTCTCTCTCACACTATCTCTCCTCTGTTATTATGGTCTTACGTGATCTGTTCTCTCTGTGTCAGTGTGGGCCGGCTCTCTCTCACACTATCTCTCCTCCTCTGTTATTATGGTCTTGCATGATCTGTTCTCTCTGTGTCAGTGTGGGCCGGCTCTCTCTCACACTATCTCTCCTCCTCTGTTATTATAGTCTTGCATGATCTGTTCTCTCTGTGTCAGTGTGGGCCGGCTCTCTCTCACACTTTCTCTCCTCCTCTGTTATTATAGTCTTGCATGATCTGTTCTCTCTGTGTCAGTGTGGGCCGGCTCTCTCTCACACTATCTCTCCTCCTCTGTTATTATAGTCTTGCATGATCTGTTCTCTCTGTGTCAGTGTGGGCCGGCTCTCTCTCACACTATCTCTCCTCTGTTATTATGGTCTTGCATGATCTGTTCTCTCTGTGTCAGTGTGGGTCAGCTCTCTCTCACACGCTATCTCTCCTCCTCTGTTATTATAGTTTTGCATGATCTGTTCTCTCTGTGTCAGTGTGGGCCGGCTCTCTCTCACACTATCTCTCCTCCTCTGATATTATAGTCTTGCATGATCTGTTCTCTCTGTGCCAGTGTGGACCGGCTCTCTCTCACACTATCTCTCCTCTGTTATTATGGTCTTACGTGATCTGTTCTCTCTGTGTCAGTGTGGGTTCGGCTCTCTCTCACACTATCTTTCCTCCTCTGTTATTATGGTCTTACGTGATCTGTTCTCTCTGTGTCAGTGTGGGCCGGCTCTCTCTCACACTATCTCTCCTCTGTTATTATGGTCTTGCATGATCTGTTCTCTCTGTGTCAGTGTGGGCCGGCTCTCTCTCACACTATCTCTCCTCCTCTGTTATTATGGTCTTGCATGATCTGTTCTCTCTGTGTCATGTGGGCCGGCTCTCTCTCACACACTATCTCTCCTCTGTTATTATGGTCTTGCATGATCTGTTCTCTCTGTGTCAGTGTGGGCCGGCTCTCTCTCACACTATCTCTCCTCCTCTGTTATTATGGTCTTGCATGATCTGTTCTCTCTGTGTCATGTGGGCCGGCTCTCTCTCACACACTATCTCTCCTCTGTTATTATGGTCTTGCATGATCTGTTCTCTCTATGTCAGTGTGGGCCGGCTCTCTCTCACACTATCTCTCCTCTGTTATTATGGTCTTACGTGATCTGTTCTCTCTATGTCAGTGTGGGCCGGCTCTCTCTCACACTATCTCTCCTCTGTTATTATGGTCTTGCATGATCTGTTCTCTCTGTGTCAGTGTGGGCCGGCTCTCTCTCACACTATCTCTCCTCTGTTATTATGGTCTTGCATGATCTGTTCTCTCTGTGTCATGTGGGCCGGCTCTCTCTCACACACTATCTCTCCTCTGTTATTATGGTCTTGCATGATCTGTTCTCTCTGTGTCAGTGTGGGCCGGCTCTCTCTCACACTATCTCTCCTCCTCTGTTATTATGGTCTTGCATGATCTGTTCTCTCTGTGTCAGTGTGGTCTGGCTCTCTCTCACACACTATCTCTCCTCTGTTATTATGGTCTTGCATGATCTGTTCTCTCTATGTCAGTGTGGGCCGGCTCTCTCTCACACTATCTCTCCTCTGTTATTATGGTCTTACGTGATCTGTTCTCTCTATGTCAGTGTGGGCCGGCTCTCTCTCACACTATCTCTCCTCTGTTATTATGGTCTTGCATGATCTGTTCTCTCTGTGTCAGTGTGGGCCGGCTCTCTCTCACACTATCTCTCCTCTGTTATTATAGTCTTGCATGATCTGTTCTCTCTGTGTCAGTGTGGTCTGGCTCTCTCTCACACACTATCTCTCCTCCTCTGTTATTATGGTCTTGCATGATCTGTTCTCTCTATGTCAGTGTGGGCCGGCTCTCTCTCACACTATCTCTCCTCTGTTATTATGGTCTTACGTGATCTGTTCTCTCTATGTCAGTGTGGGCCGGCTCTCTCTCACACTATCTCTCCTCTGTTATTATGGTCTTGCATGATCTGTTCTCTCTGTGTCAGTGTGGGCCGGCTCTCTCTCACACTATCTCTCCTCTGTTATTATAGTCTTGCATGATCTGTTCTCTCTGTGTCAGTGTGGTCTGGCTCTCTCTCACACACTATCTCTCCTCCTCTGTTATTATGGTCTTGCATGATCTGTTCTCTCTGTGCCAGTGTGGACCGGCTCTCTCTCACACTATCTCTCCTCTGTTATTATGGTCTTGCATGATCTGTTCTCTCTGTGTCAGTGTGGGCCGGCTCTCTCTCTCACACTATCTCTCCTCTGTTATTATGGTCTTGCATGATCAGTTCTCTCTGTGTCAGTGTGGGCCGGCTCTCTCACACACTATCTCTCCTCTGTTATTATGGTCTTGCATGATCTGTTCTCTCTGTGTCACTGCAGGCCGGCTCTCTCTCACACTTTCTCTCCTCTGTTATGGTCTTGCATGATCTGTTCTCTCTGTGTCATGTGGGCCGGCTCTCTCTCACACACTATCTCTCCTCTGTTATTATGGTCTTGCATGATCTGTTCTCTCTGTGTCTTTGAGGTCTGGATTTCCATCACATTATCTCTCCTCTTCTATTATTATGGTCTTGCATGATCTGTTCTCGCCGTGTCATTCAAATCTGGTACATGTGGGCTCTTTCTCCTACGGTGATCTGGTTTTCTCTCTCTCTCGCTCTCTCTTTTCCCTGTCTGTGTGTTTCTCACCATTGCTTGCACTCTCTCTTTGTCCCTCTTTCACTCTATATCTCTCCCTCTGTCTGTGCCTGTTTCTCTCCCTCTATCTCTTTGCTACCGTTGTGTGTGTGTCTCTTTCTTCATCTCGTCTTCTGTTTGCATCTATCTTTCCCTATGATTCTCTCTCTCCTTCTATCTCATCCAATCTGTTACTGTCTGTCTATATCTCTCCCTCTAGGTGCATATTTTTCTCTCTCTTTCTTTCTCTGTATCTCTCTCACTCTCTTTACTGCCTCTGTGAGTGTGTCTCCCCCTCTTTACTGCCTCTGTGTGTACTTCTCTCTCTTTGTCCCCCTCCATCTCACCCTATCTTTCTCCTCTTGACTCACCCTCTGTGTAACCCTTTGTAGGAAGAAAGGACACTTTGAGAGGCAAAATGATGTACATTCTCAGTAAAATTAGTGATTAAAAAAGGACATCATTTATTTGTACTAATTTTGTAATGTGGCTCTTTTTAAAAATGTACATTGTTCACTCTAGTAATCAATTACAGTGTACATTGCAGTCATAATGAGAATGTTACACTTGTTTTACTGAACTAAGCACATTATCAAAACCTAAAATAAGTACATCTATATTCTTTCGTATTATACTCTTTCCAAACACCTGTATATGATGGGGGACAACTCGCAACAATAAGGGTTCCTGGCTATTTTGCATAAAATGAAAGAGCATTATGGGAACATAATTATCAGTATGTGGTTGAGTTCCTAATTTGCAGAGGGGGTTAAAATCTTCGCTTCACTGCTGATCTGAAGTCTGTGATCCTGGGAAAATAATTAATGTTACCATGACGGACACATTGGACAAGCGCTTACTTTGACACTATAAGACTACTTTACAATAGTGCACATTTAATGATTATGGGAAGCGGTGTTCCCTCATTGTCCTCTGTTAGTGGCCCCTGAGGCTGTTATCTAGAATTGCATTAATATTTCACTAGCCCTCCATCAGTTCCATATTACTTGATGTAACAGGCAGATATATAGTATCAACAGAGATTCTAGTATAATGGACTGATTGCAACAGAACCAACATAAACATTTCTCCCCTGTTGCTGCCCATAATCAGAGTTGCTTGGGCCTTCCAGAGTACTGTCCCACAGGAGAATGGGTCAAAGTCTTTGCTGTGCCCTGTCGCGCTACGTTATTGAGCCTTGTGCCGCACACCTTCTGGCATTTTCATGGTTTCATGGCGCTTCATCATCTGCAGGAGGGCGGGCAGAGGACTAACGTGGGAGAAGGTGAGCAGAGCAAGGTGGCTTCGTTGAACTGTGGATGTCTGCAGATCTGAATAGATAGGGCTCACTCTGGTGTGTTCGTTTTAGGCATTGTATGTGCTCCCCACACCAGTCGTTAATATATGCTCAAGTTGCTAATGTAGACTGTGCGGTTGTCTATGGTGTCTGTCATGCCAGTGTTAATGAGTGCGGAGAGGTGTACTGGTGTATCTGTTGTGAGTTAGAGTGTTGTTTAGGGACATTCAGTGTAACCTGGGTTTCGGTGCTGAAGTTGTGTGTCAAGGTGTGTTTTCAGTTAGGTGGTTAGTGTTACCATACATTGCCCAATGAACCACTCACTGACTGAGGACAACCCTTTTTCACTTTGGAAACATCACAGTTGGTCGTATCTATTAGTTTAAATCCATGCAAACATTCCTTCTCTTGCTTTTGTGACATATTATTGTGATGTTAGGCTAAGTGATGCTGTGTCCGGTGACACTATGCCCTGGTACACACTCTGGGCCCACATTTTCTAGTCAGTTACTCGGCACTTCCTTTCTGACTGCCCATTGACACCCCAAAGCCAATCCTACAGTAGTGCCACTCAGAATTGCACGGGGTTAAGGTACAATGCATCTGGAAATGTGCCATGAACAAGCAACCGGCGAAGCCAACTGCCATCGCCATGACAACCATAGCATTACCATGCCGTCAGGCATCATTGCAAATGTGCATTTGGATTATAAATCCCATCATTTATGAAGGCAATGCCACTGGGTAAATGGGCCTCATTACAAGTTTGGAGGTAGCCATGCTGTTTTTAGTGGCATGGCTACCCCCAAACTCGGGTCCGGGTTCCGCAAAATGGCAATTACCGGGCCATTCCGACATTTGCCTGCCCGGTAAATCCCATTAGCGGGATCCGGACCCGGTACGTCCCCATTCCCATTTGAGCCCCCTAGGGCTCAACGCGAACGGGGATGATGCTAACAACGGACACGTTAATGACGGGTCCGTTCTTAGCACCCTGTTCTGCTCGCGGGTGCCGCTCTGCACGTTTGGTCTGGCCAGGCCTACAGAGCGGGACCCATTGCAGAACTCATAATGTGGTGGCCCGGTATGAACGGTGCTGGCCCCTTACCACAGTCATAATGAGGCCCAATGTGCTTTCAAATGTGTGAATAATGTTACACTAGTTCAAAAATGCATTCCTTGGTGAGCATGGGAAGAGAGCTTCATACAACTAAGTGTTCCCGATCCTCACAAAGTCTCTAAAGGTAGCCCCTCTCACACCATTTGAATCGTTGGTCTCCCTCCAAAGGTTAGGACTAGTTGTGCCCCTGCCAGCAGACATGGCAAAAAACGCTGGTGTCGCCATTTCATCATAAAGATCTCTGCTCTTCTTAAGTGTTATATCTTATTGATGTGCAAATGTTTATACTATGCATAACGAAAAGATGCATACCTTTGTCAACAAGCAGATGGGTTTATCACATATACATCCATCTGTGGATAGCTTTCTTTGATTTTTGTTAGTAAACAATGATGTGAGCAATTCAGATTCTGAAAGAGAGCTTAATTCAGATTCTTAAAGGTAGGTATGCTAATCAGATCCCCTTTCATCAATGTTTCATGCCAAATTATAGTTTAATCACATGTCTTTGCAGAGATGGCCTACATATGCCGGTGCCTACCTATGCAGTGGCACAGAGCAGGTTTAAATGTCACATGAATTCCTGACAGCTGCTGGGACACAAAGTCGCTGCAGGATGATGTAGCTTTTTAACCTTCTGCGCCTCTGATATAAATTATAATAATTGTATGCCTTAGTTAGTCTGATGGCCTGTACAACTTTAAATATAAGTCAATTCTGGTTGTGGCATGGTGACTACTATGAGCACACAATTAAACAGCCACATCAATTTTATATGACACTAGTGTCAGCTCTGTGACAAGGACCCAGCTATCCCAGTACTGATTTGCATTGTTGTCTGGTCTGAATGTGTCCCCCATTCCTATGTGGAGCAAATGCCATGACGCTGCCTCTTTGATTCTCCTTCAGGATGAGTAGCACCTTCCACCAGGACATAGGCACATTCCCCAGGAGGTTTCCTGGGCATTGCTGCTTCAAAGGTAGAACTGGCATGACACCGCCAGGGTGCTGGTAAGCGGAGTCCCTTTGAAGTCAGCAGGCAATCAAAGAGGAGGGAATTTAAATAATCATAGAGGGAAGGTAGACCTTGAGAAGTGTCCCGCCATCTTGGTTTCTGTTAGGGATCTCTGGCTTTCCCTGAACCATCTGTTTCCTGCAGGCAAGGTACTCTGTGTGTGATGTCATGAATCAAACCACACATCTTACAATATTGGGGATTGGTCTTTGCAGCAGGCTTGCTTTCGAGCAATCCCTTATGGCATTTTACCTTTAAAGGGAAAAGGGCATATCCTCAGTCTTTGATGCCTCTTTCGACCATCAAGCGATGAAGGATACACTTTTGACCTCTGTTGGGAGTGCATTGCATTCCAATATTCTCTGCCATAGAGGTAAAGACAGAGGACATTCAAGGAGGAAGACATCGCTATCCCGTTAATCATCCCTACGGGACATCAATGCCTTTCTGCTGACTGCACTGGGACCAGGATGCTGTTAAGTGGAGGGGAACGATCACCTCTAGGTACCACCCAAGCTGCCTGGAGTGGGGGAACAGAACAGAAGGACTAACCTTGTCTTGGCGCCCCTGGGTTGGGTCTCTCAACAAACCAAAAACCTTGAAGCCGCTGGAATCCTGCTTTGCTGCCTCGATTTGCCTCTGATCGACAGCACCTATCACCTTTGAGCTACCACCGGACTCAAAGCGGTGCTTTTGGCACTTTAAGCAAACTTTGACCCACTTGCTGCATCTTGAGCCATCCAGATGCCAGCTCGACCTATTGCCGTGGACCATCTCGAACAAACTGACCACCTACCAAACCTTTGTAGGAGCATCCGATTTGAGCATGGACTCAACCTGCTAGAAGCCAATGAAATTGACATTGTGAATGCTGACTTTACCCAGAAGAAGACATCGTCTCACTGCCTACTGGACTGCTGCTCGAAACTCTGCCAGACATTGTCATGCCATCTCGAACACCAAATCGACCTTTCGGGAGCCTGCACCAATGAACCGACTCAATGCTTATGGCCAGGGGGACCACATGACTCAAATCATCTCCACCACACCTGAAGTGCTGCGACATGGCTGAGGGAACAGACAACTACTGACACCAGAATATGTGTAAAGGGTTTTATCAAGCAAAAGTAAAACATAAGACTATTGCATTAAATTTGTGTCAGGATGGCTGGAACATAAAGGTTTGCAGTATACAGAGTTCTTGAACTTAGTATTATAAATGAAGGACAGCACACAAAAAGGCATTCAGATCGTTCAAGGCAGAAAGGTCTTCTGTTTAGGTCACACTAGCATTCAGTCTTTATCCTTTCTTCTGGGTAACACAAGGCCTCTCTGACTTTCTTGGGATTCAGGGCTCCCCCTTTGCCAAGTATCCCAAAGGGCATCTCCTTCCCGGGGGCTGGCTCATTTACTCAGGGATATAGTTCCTTGCTCACCTTTCCACACCCAGGGATATAGTGCCCTGCTCACTAATCAACACCCAGGAAGAGAGTGCCCTGCTCACTAATCGACACCCAGGAATATAGTGCCCTGCTCACTAATCGACACCCAGGGATATAGTGAACTGCTCACTAATCAAAACCCAGGGATATAGTGCCCTGCTCACTAATCGACACTCAGGGATATAGTGAACTGCTCACTAATCAAAACCCAGGGATATATTGCCCTGCTCACTAATCGACACTCACTGTAGCACACCCTTCCTCTGAATTGCAGGCACTCTCCTCTTCTGTTGCACACCCCTCTTGAGAGGTCAAAGTCACTCTCTCTTACTTATTGTCACCCCTCCCATCTCTTGGGTCAAGGGTCTCCTTCCTTTGGTCTAAATGGGCTCTCCTCCACCTCACTGGACCCCCCCCCACTCTTCTAGGGTCCCTGGGACTCACCTCTTCCTCATAGGAGTACATTCCACTTCTGGGGTTCAGGGGGCTCTTCTCCCCCTCACTGGTGCCGACCCATTTATTGGGGTTCAGAGGGGCTCTTCTTCTACTCACTGGAGCAGACCTCTTTATTGGGGTTCCGAGGGCCTCTTCACTCATTAGTGGAGAATTCCCCTCTTCTGGAGTTCAGAAGACTGTTCTCTCCCTCACTGGAGCAGACCCCTCTTCTGGGCTTTAGGGAAGCTCTACTACCCCTCACCAAAGAACACAATTTTTCTGGTGCTTTGCGGGCTCATCACTCCCTCTCTGGAGTACACCCCTTTTCGTGCTCTCCCTGTTCCTCAGGAAACGCCTTTCCTCTGCTCTCAGCCTAAAATACACTGGCTGTATTCTTAGCCTCAACTATAAATGTTAATTTGTTTTTTTACACACTACATATTTACATACATTACTATCATTACCCAATTGAAGTTGATGCTCACTGTTCTCCTGTTGTCCGAGGTAAACCTTTGAAATGATTGCTTGATTCCCTTCCTATTCTGAGCAGAGGGAAGGAAGTCTGTAAAAGCCTTGCCGCCGCCATCTTGGATTCCAGGTGCAGGAGCTGGTGTTTGTCTGTTTCTCTGCTTCTGGCTGCCCCCCTGCGCATAAGTTCGTTTTGTAGATTTATGGTGGTTTAAAAGCCATTCCAAGGGACAGGAAAACCTCTAGTAAGTACTCACATGTGCAACATAATGTTCCTTTCGAGAAAGGGGAAGGAAATATGTATCTTCTTTAATTGGGGCAGCTGCAGGGGGAGAAAACCATTCATCTTCACGTCAGCTGCTCATGGGGGAAGGGTTGTTGGCATAAGTTAAGTTTTTTCCTTCATGGATGTGCACCTTTTAACTAAGGTGTCTCTCTGGGTGTGTTAGTGTTTTCACCATAGTGTATATTTCGCTGAATCTCTGAAAGACCCGCCGGAATCCTCTATGGGTTTTGGACCTCTAAATCTGATTGATCTCGCAGGATACAGTCCTGAATGCTCTTTTATTTTTGGACCTGGTAGTTTCTAATGAATTGCTCTCTGGGGATTTGGGAATAGTTCAGGGCTGGCCCTGATAGTCTTACTCCCTGGTGGACCGGGGCGTGTATGAGATATTGGCACTGTGACTTTGTCACAGCTCCAAGAATCCCAGCTCAATGCTGTCAAGACCGTAAAGGCAACACCGTACACTGTGAAGAGGCCCTCTCCCCCTGATCCACTTTAGGGACCATAGTGACCTTTAAGTCTGCACCTCCTACTTTTTCCTTCCGTGAACCTTCAACATTGACATTGCTGCCCAATCTCCATGCCCCAACACCCCAGAGTGCCCATTCTCAAAGGTTTACATTCTCTGTGTTTTCTTTTGCAGGGCTAGGTTTTTCTAGTATCGCCTGATTAGTTGATTGCATTTTTATGTTTTAATTAAGGGACTCTATTTATTTAGAACCTTAATTCTGCATTCCTTTAATTCAGAACCAGTGTACTTAAGTAGTTTGTGTTGCTAGTGTTATCAGATCACGCCCCTCCTGAAGCTATAGCCTGCACTCTGCCCGGGTTACCAAAAGAGGCAAACGAGGTACACCTGTCGGGCTGTGACTGTTTCACCTTTACTGTTGGATCACTGCTGGTTTAGTACTTGTCTAGGGCTGAGTAGGCGGTTTAGCCTCTACGCATCCCTGTACTCCTGTAGAGCAATAGTCATGTCATCTGGGGGGCCAAGGTCTTGACCTTATTTAGACCTATAGGACAGTGTAAGGCAGGATCACGTTGTCCAGTGTCAGGTGGCAATATATTACCCATTCCTGGTTTTTAGGCTCACAAAAGACATCAAGTTACATTTAAACAGTTTGTATATCTGTGTCTGTGGTACAGTTAGTGGGAACCGAAAGCTACATGATGTAGAACTTTGGGCAGCACTAGCATATATTGAGACAGACCGCAGGATTTGATTTGGGCACTAGCAGCATGAGGACCGGGCAGGGCAGAAATATATTCCTGAGACAGGCCTTATGTTTTCTTTGGGAACTAGCAGCATTGAAATGTGTTTTACAGTGGCAGTGCTGGCATGTATTGTTGAGAACAGATTCCTTACTTTCTTGGGACACAACCAGGATTAAAAGTGGGCAGACCTCATGATCTGATTTGAAGAGAACCTGCTTGAAAGCAGGGTAATGCTGGCATATATTGTTGAGGCAGGCATCATGGATTTATTTTCTTTTGAGACAGTCAGCATCAACAAGTTTTGCAAAAAAGTACTGTGTATTGTTGGTGAACTGGCATCTACTGGAGTCATTCACGTGTTGTCCTGCAGAAAGAGTGTACATTTTCTACTGTTACCCACTTTTTTGAAAATATGTCTGCAAAATGCACGATTTCAACCCATTATATTAAAATTAATTCTAAGGTGAAGAACCTCAGGCAAATTCAGGGGAAAACTTGAAACCCCTCATTTTAAAAATCCACTGCCTGCAACGACTCTAGAGAATGGTGGTATTTTCGGAGTGGAGCATGAAAGCCCATTAAAATGGCCAACTAGGTCTTTCTGCCTTCTTTCACCACACATTGGGGAACCAGATTCCCTCCAATAAAACATGACTTTTTCCATAGTTCGATGCGCACTCCTGCCAGACTGAATTCTCCCATGACTGTGGAATGCATGTTTAGAATACTGAGGCGGTATGCTCCAAATCTGTCGGGAACGGCGCGCCACCCAAGTTAAGGGCACGAGCGGAGCGAGGGTCCCTTAATGAGGGCTGCGCTGCTGTTACTGACAGGGTCAGCCCACCGCCTACACGGGTGCTAAGAGGTAAGGGGACGCTGGCTACCCAGACTGCTTGGAACGCGGCGTGTACCGTACAATACAGCCCACGTCCCGAGCATCGTGATTGGCCAGCGCCCCATTGCCGGGGGCTAATGAGGTGAAGCAGATAGAAGAAGTTGATGGGCATAGTAGCTGTTTAATGGAAAAGTGATATTTTGAGTGCTTAAGCACGTGTTGCTTTCTCTGAAAAAGTAACTTCTAAGTCACACTGTGTGGCGGCTATCAGTGCATTGTGATGGATGACTGCAATGGTGGGGGTGAATGAAACGGGTTGGGAAAGAGCGGGTACAGGGTGGGGGGTTGCTATGGTGATTAGGAAGCAGCACCAGGGTGGTGCTGGGTAAGATTTCCACAGAGCTGGTAAATCTTCCTTTCCTGGTTCAACCCCAGAACATTTTGTTAAGTGAAACCAGCACCCCCCACCTTATGTGGAATGCTGGGGAGGTACAATGTATCCGCTTTCACACTAAAACTGTAACAATTCTGTTACAGTGACAAGCTCACCTTCAATGGCTGGTGGCAGTGATACCTTTTACTAATTCGGTGCACCTTTACTGCGGGCTGTGATCACAGCTGCAGTAAAGGCACCTACGGGTGCTCATTTGACCAAAATGGCCCTGCCTTCTTTTTCTGCCATTTTAGTGATTTTTGTCGTTTCTTGTTCCTTCCCCTGCCATCCAGGGTGGGAAATTCCTTTGTTTGAGTTTTGTCTTTGGCGGGAGTCCCCTGGACAACCCCGCCCAGGCTCCAGTCAGTCTGTAAGCACAGGAAGTGGGGGAGGAGTCCAAAACTTCCCCATCCTTTGTCTTACGCCTTGCTTCAACTGGGACAAATCCCAGTGGGGGGCTGGCTGTCCTGATTGGACAACCAGACGCCCCTTTTGTGTAAAATGCAGGGAGAGAATGCAGAGGTTGTGCTGTATTTCCTGATAAATACTGGACACCTGGAAGCTGAAGTCATGTCGACCACTGGAACAGAAAACTGAAGAGGATGATGAAGGAAAAGCGGCAGAGATGATTTCCATCTACCGGAGAGCCTGCTGTGTAACCAGAGCCAGCTGCAGCCCTTCCTTCCAATCAATCGGAGGTCTCTGAAAACAACGACCCAAACCCACAGCCTGGTGAGACCCACTAGAATCAAGAAGACCTGCATTTTGAGCCATCCACAGGTTGCTGCGACCTTACGTTCTTGCAATACACCAATACCCTGGGACCTCCAGCCACTGTGCGGTGCACGGTCTTCTGAATTCCGAATCTCGCTGAAACTTCGTGGGCATCTTGGTGTTTCTCCAGAGATACAAATCTAGTCCAAAGATTTCCCTCACCACAGAGCTGGACCTTTAAAATGACGAGAATTCGTACGCGATTTTCTGTCTTCTTCTGTGCTCCTTGAAAACGTGCCAAATCCGCAGAACCGCATTCAGCTGCGAGGGAAACCTTACCTAGAGCCTTCTTCATCGATCCCTGCTGCAAAGTCCCTTCTGAGGTCTTGTGTTCAGTCTCCAGGACAAGGAATCCACTGACCGGGTATTTGGCTGCAGTCCCTGAAGTTCTCCTGCTGCAATCTCTTCTTCATTGCTGAGGTACTGTGTTGGCTTCGGTATATACTTACCTTAAGCCTGTTGAGATTTATGTGTAGTCCTGGGGTGTTTTCTGTGATTGGGAGGTCCCTCGTCCACGACACCCAGTCCCACTGCTAGAATCCTGCTGGGGTGTCTTCTGTGAAGGTACTTCTAACCCTAGAAGTAAAGTACTCACATGTTTGCCAGTTTTCCTAAGGAACTCTGACTTTTGCTACTTAAGAACTTATTCTAACACTGCCTGTTGGTCACTAGTCCTAGTGTCCCACCCCCCTTCTGCCACTGAGAACACTCATGCTCTAAGGGAAAGACTTTGAGGGGATTGGGACTTCTGCCTAGAAAAGAAATCAAGTGTTTTACTTACTTGTAAAGAGTTGGTTGGTAACTGTAATTCTAAGAGTGAACAGTTACAGAAGTTCTTACTGGTCTTGAATGTGTGATGCACTATTCTTAAAAGTATGGTTAACATCTTTTCTTCCCGAGCCACTGTTTTGCCAGTCTAATAGAAAGTAGATGTGAAGGTGTTTTACTCTCCTGTGATTAGGTTGTGCCTCTTTGCAAGAGTAATGTGTTGGTTTCACCAGGTTAGTCATGTTAGGATAACTGTATGAGTGGCCTCCAACTGGGTCTTGCTTCCCCTGACTTGCTGCTAGCCTGTCCTTAATAAGTCTACATTAGGTTGTTGCCTACCTAGAATAACTATTCAGTAGTGTGACATTGGGTTTTACTTCCCCTTCATTGTGAAGTTAAAGTAAGTGGGTTTTACTTACCTTGTGTTAGCTGTGTGCCATCCAAAATAAGTTACCAGAGTTACTGCTTACCTCAATCTGGGGTTCCCTGATTTCAAAAGCATCTGTAAGTGTATATTACATCCTTAGGTTTTACTCATCTGGTATAACTGTGTGTTATGACAAAAGTAGTTATAGGTTGTTCCTGCACCTAGGATAAGTGTTTCACTATTCATGAAAAGTATGTTGTCCAGTTGACTGTTTATGTGATTTGTTCCAAGAGTCACTGTACAACTGGAAGGGCCTACTGCCCTTGTATTACTAAATGTAATCTGAAAGTAACCATTGCTCTTTTACTCCCAAGGAATAGGCTTGACCTATACTAAATGTGTATAACAAGGTTTTGACTTTCCTAGAACTACTGTTAGGTGTTCCAAATAAGGTTTATAATTGGAGTCTGTGTGCTTTCAAGTATAGTGTTGTGTTTTTATACTGTGATTTCTTATAATATTTTAATACTTACTTACCCGTAGATTTATCTGGGCCTACCTGTATTTAAATCCTTTATTTTTACAATACATAGAGTTTCAGTGTTTCTTTGTATCATTTGTATTACAATTTGACTTGTACTGCTTCTACTGCCCTCTCTCCCTCCTACAATAATCCTGGCTGCTGTGTCTACGCTACCATGAACTCAGGTGGTACAGCCTTATACTAAGAGTGGAGTTTTGTACTGCCTCAGTTGAATGGTTTTGCTAAGCCTTTAGTTGGACTTCAGAAAAACTGTTCTAACAGGTGGCGGGTTATTGAACCACAGATTAAAAGGGGGCAGAGGTGAGAATATATTTGCGTGCACCATTGACAATGCTTTACTGGTAGTTGGAACAGAGAGATGCGAACAGGAAAGGATGGGTTGTCGTTTTCAAATGGCGAGTGTTTATTTCTGTTTAGGCGTCGTCCTGCTGAGATGGCCTGGATCGAACGCCTCTTCTAATATGATATGATATGATATGCCACTTGTAACGCACCTATATGCAAGTGTTTCAAGGCGTGACGAGGCAAAGGGGGAACAGAGGGAGGACAGAGACAACGATCTTACTAGGTCAGGTGTCCTTGAGATCGCGCAAGTGCAGGGAAAGGGGAGGGGGAAAGTGTGCAGGAGAAGGGGGATGGCACAGTGCAGTACATGGGAGCAATATGTCATGGATATTGCTGGGTCAAAGGGCCTGTGATGTCATTCCCTGTAATATCATCGTTATACTAATTGGTATTTTGTAAACTTTTTGTCCAAAGAATGATGGCAGATAAAATGTGGTATAACTGCATTGCGGTAATACCACATGAGTAATACCGCATGCAGTAACACGTTTGTGAGGAGGAATTTTCCTCCACACAATAGCAGCCGGAAAAGGAGAGTTTTGGAAGAAAGAACAACAAATCCGCTTCCACACTCCCAGTCTCCTTCCGGTGCAATAATCAGACCTTATATCTTAATGCAGGTCCCAGGGATTTTAAAGTACAAAACTGCTTTGAAATCAAGCAAAGCTTTTTGGATAATATTTCAGATGACATTTTCAGAAGAAGCATGCGCGTGGCAGTGCTCGAAGTGGGCAGGAGAGGGAGCGCTACTCTGCTTTTTTTAAAAACGTTTTCCTGTTCCTATACCTTTTTTAAATAAACGTTGCGGAATGTTTTAGTTTTAAAATAAAAGTGTAGGTAGAAGCTGAAACTTGCAGTTCACTGAGGGATCCCTTAAACAGCAGGTGTGTTTGTTTGGGAGTTTGGGGGGCGTGGCGATGGGGTTTCTGGGGAGCAGGGGAAAGCCAGCAGGGAACATAGTCTCCCACTTCCTTCCGTACACTTTGACCTCTGGCCTGTGGTCACCAAGGACAGGGCCCGCCTTTTCCCTTAAGCTCGTGGACGGCCTGTGAAACCTACTTACACATTGGCAGCTCCATCCAAAGGACTGAAGGGCGAGCCCACCGCACTGGTTCCACCTTCATTGCCAACTCATGCTCATGTCTCTCTCTGATTAGTCACGTGCGCCCTGTGGCTGGACCCATGCTAGATAGACATCTTCCATGAGTACATGGACAGATCGGGGGGCTGGCTTGGCGGCCATGCAGTAGGAGGCACGATCGAGAAGCTCCTTCGAGATCCTGAAGCAGATCCAGCCAAACTGGTGCAAAACTACTAAAAAGCACCTAACACTAACAGAAAGAGACGTCGGAACATCCGTAGATCCCTTGCTGAGTTTCCTGACGGAAATTGGAGCAGGAATCGAAGAAAAAAAGGTGAATGAAGACGGCACCCGCGGAAAACAAAATGGCGGGCGCCAGCGGCCGAACCGCCGGAGAGAAAGTCAGCAATTCATAACCACAGGCGAAGAGCGGTTGGCTAGGGCAACACCCTGCACAGTGGGAGCCACCCCAGAGAGGCGGCTGAAGACGCACACAGGCGGTCCAGGAAAGGGAGCCCAGGCACTACAGAGGTGCGGAGCTGGAGGAGCCCAGCATGGAGAACGCACCGAGTTCCACTCAAACACGGGCGCAAGGGCCCCATCTCCCTCCGGAGCCACCCCGCCGCAAGATCGACAAAGTTAAGGCGGGTTAAGATAATCACCTATACACAACAGTGAGCACACCTTTACAGCATGAGTCCTCTTTTTTTTACAGTAGGGGTTTGTTGGAAAAGGACTAGGTACAGAGAGAAACACACAAGGGGGGTACCAACAAACTACCTTTTGATATCCTCATCGGAGGTGACACAACTGGGTCTCACACCACCAAAACCATGTATTCACAGACCATCAGTCTTTTAGCAGATATAAAGAGATGGTAGGCTCAAGTTTAGCAAAAAATAGCTCATATATTTATTATATTTTCTAATAAAACAGACCATTTGGTCACAATTGTAAAAAAACACATTGTACATAAAAAAACACAAATAAAAAGAGACCGTTGATCTACAATGTGAAACTCGTGTTGCATTCACATAATGTTATATAATCAAAAAAGTAGTGGTGTTAGTAGCACATGGGCGACTTTAATTTAGCCTGTTCTCATTTTGCTAAACAATCCCCAATATCTTTGTGTCGACGTGCAAAAATCTGTTTCCAGACTTAATGTTTTGATCCCATACCGACTTGTCCTTATTTTGTGTTGGTCGTGTATGTAAGGCTTTCTTCAGAACTTTCTTGCAAACGCCCTTTCTTGCAAACGCCCTAGCAGAGATAAGATTACCGAAACTAACAGCTAAACAGACAACTATTGGACGCCCCCATTACTGTGGAAGAAATCGAGACAGTGATTTCTGAGCTCCCTTTGGGCAAATCCCCGGGCCCTGACGGGAGAGTTTTATAAGACATATAAGGGCACTATAGCCCCAAAATTACTAGAAACATACCAGGAGGCATACGAAACAACACAACTACCAAACAGTATGTCGGAAACAATAATTGTACCGATCCTCAAACCAGGGAAATCCCCAGTGGAGTGCGCCTCCTATAGGCCGATTTCCCTTTTTAATCAAGACGCCGCCAAAATACTTACCGCGGTCCTGGCTAACCGTCTGAAAGTAGTAATATCCACGCTGATCCACGCTGATCCACTTAGACCAGGCGGGCTATGTTCCAGGACGCAATACATCTTGCAACCTCTGCAGACTGCATCATGTCATAGATCAGACGAACCAGAGACGGGGCGAATGCGCAGTAGTGTCATTAGACGCTGTTAAAGCCTTCGACTCCGTCAGCTGGAAGTGATTGCTGAGTGTCTTGACCCACTTTGGTATAGGGGAAGGGTTTCTTAGATGGATTAGGCTGCTGTACAGAGATCTCAGAGCAAGAGTGAAAACAGGAAAACACATTTCGAAACCCTGGAGAATATACAGAGGAACCAAACAGGGCTGGCCACTGTCACCAATGTTATACATATTGGCCCTCGAGCCATGGCGGTCTTTCTCAGGGCAGAATATGGGGACACAGGGATAGAAATAGATGGAGTAGTACACCAGATCTCGTTGTATGCAGACGACATCCTCCTCTTCGTGGAGAACCCGCACGCCAAGCTACCTTGCCTCCTATTAGGGGCGGGCGCATACACCAGGCTCTCAGGGATAGCCATCAATAAAGAGAAGTCTGTCTGGTTTCCCCTTGCTGACCTATAGAAGGTCCCCTGAGACAAACTTCCAGACATGAGTCTAGTGTGGCCACCAAACTCCTTCCGGTATTTGGGGATAGAGATACACCACGACACGGCTGAATCGCACAAACGCAACACACAGGTAGCCCTAGAGAAAACACAAAAGGCCATGGACTTCTGGGGGGCACTCCCATTGGGGATGATGGGAAGAGCGGCCTTTCTGAAGATGGTTGTACTCCCACGACTGTTATACTACTTTACAAACATTCCGCATACCATACCCAGAGCTTTCTTCACGAAGCCGAACATAATAATACGAAGGTTCCTGTTGGGAGGAGGGAGGTGCAGGATCGCGATGACAACCCTACAGAGGGAGTATGAAGAAGGGGGCAACAGATTACTTAGCAGGGCATCTGCAATTTGTGGTCAAATGGCTGGGCGAGGACGAATCAAAAACACTCTTCCCGCCAGCACTGAAATCATACTACCTGCGAGAATTACCATGGATCGACAAATCCCTGCTTAGGACCCTGCCAAACATGCTTAAGCTCGCAACGGATCTGTGAGCTAGGGCGTGGAGACTCCAGAGGGCAAAAGATCCCTGTTCAACACAGATCCCGTTAGCAGGATTACTAGGCACAGACACGAGTACACTCGCAGCATACAGATCCCATTGGGAAGCCAAAGGAGTAGCGCAAATACGAGATCATAGAGTGGACGAACAATGGATGGAGTTCCGAGACTTGGTGGAAGAATATGACAATTAAGAAGAGGTGGCCGGAATGGCCAGAACAAGAGGACATAGGAGGAGAACTAGATGCATGGTACGATATATCGGAAGGGGGACACACAACCTCCAGGCTATACGAACAATTGCTACGATCCAATAATTTGCAAGTGCAACGTATAAGAGGATGCTGGGAAGAAGAACTTGGGAGACCCCTTAGCGATCAGGAGTAGACCAGAGTGCTGAAATATCCCAAAAAAGAATCGAGGAACACAAGGTTTAGACAAGCACAATTATACACCACGCACAGGGCATACCTCACGCCCAAGAGGATGAACAGAATGAACTTAGGAGACCCCCGCACATGCCCCTCCTGCTCCGAAGAGGAAGCAGACATGATACACATGTTCTGGACCTGCCCAGTGATACGGGTCTTCTGGGATAAAATCAGACATAAAGTGGCCAGAAGTGGACTTCAAAGACAAGCAGAAAACCCTGAGCTGTACCTGCTGGGCCTATTCCCAAGAGGAGGCAGACACAGGACGCATCTAGCAAAAATGAAAGATCTAATATGCATACTAGCCAAACAGCGGATAGCAATGGCGTGGGATACAAAGGAAGGACCGACAATAGACTCATGGTGGGCAGACTTCAGGAAATGGGCAATGGCAGAAATGACGGTGTGGATACGAGCGGTGCAGAAAGGAGAAGGGCAAACAGGACACAAAATAACAGCGTGGAACTCCCTGATGCAGGATCTCTTCGAACATAGAGAGGAAAGTAGAGGGGATGATCCTAGGGGGGAGGAGGAACAATAAAGAAAAGACACTTGAGGAGCCCCCAAGCGCAGGAGGTCTTAAGACCGCCACGGGCGTAGAGTTAGCCTACAACAATACGTTTGCCGGATCACTCTGAGATGGAAGATGGGAAGGGATACCCACGCAGAGTGCCAGTCAGTTGTGTTATATGTTATATGTTTTGTTTGTTTTGTAATGTTAATATAAAATCAATAAAGAGTATTTAAAAAAAAGTACATGGACCGATCAGGCAAAGATTCAATGTTATAATTATACTTGTTCTTTTATAAAGCGCTTAATACCGGAGACCAGTTTCTAAGCGCGAGGCAGGCCCATGTTATCAATGTTGGAAGGAGGTGTAACTGTGTAAGCCCTCTCGGATTCCATGTAACAAACAGATCTGAACAGCAGGCTCACAACGCACTGAGCAACAGCTAAATTACTCAATACAGGAGTCATCATTCCTGATCGTCCTATGACTGCGTCTTACAGAGAAACTGAGGAGGACTTTAGTCAGGCCTCAACAGCCTTTTATGACTGGCCGTCTCGTTTTGCTGAATTCTTGGCAGGGAAACACCAGTAGATTGCAATGTCGAGTTGCTTGTGTCCATGGTAGAAAAATCGATTCAATGTGGTTGGCTCGTGGGCAAAGGTCGGTTTTTGAGGCCAAACATTCCCAATGTTAAACAGTAACTGTTTTTATGAAAATGTGGAACGAATCCAAGGCAGGGGAATAGGCCTACGTGCAGGTGGACCTTGGGGGCTCTGGGGGCTGCTCACGGGTTCCCCTACTTTAATAGTCAGTTCTTTTAGCGGCCTGCACACTCCAGCTCGGGCTCTTAGGGGGCGTGGCCTGGCAGGAGGTCAGTGCCGCAATTAGGATGCGACACTTACCTCACCAGTTAGGCCCCGCCCCAGCAAGAGACCACCTCTATTTTGCAAAAGGGCAGGGGTCTTGGCCTAACAGGCACCATTCAGTTCAGGTAAGTGTTTCCTGGTCTTTTAATTGCTGCGCTGACCCTTGCCAGGCACCCCTTTCACTGGAGATGCGGGGATTATCACCCTCTCACTGCATCTCAAATGAAAGGGGTGCCTGGCAGGGGGTCGGCTACTCAATGAAAAACTAGGGTTTGTTTGTGTGTGTGTAAAGCCTGAAGTTCTCGCTTGCACACACCAGTTCCAGACTTTACAAAAAAGGCCTCGCCTTTTGATTGTGTCGCCGACCTCTTGCCAGACACCCCTTTCTGTAGAGATGCAGGGAGGTTGGCGACACAATGACAAGGCAAAACCTTGCCTCCCATCTGCCTGGTGGGCTGGGGTTAGCAGGGGACTCCAGGGGCCTTGGCAGGGCCCCGTCTCAATCATCATTTTCAGACATGGCCCCGGCTGGCCTTGGACACACTAAAACCCTACTTATAATGCTTGGCCAAGGACAGGGAGTAAACATTTTTTGGGTAAAATGCTGTAATCACAATAGCTAGAAAATGAGCCTTCTGCTCAGAGGCGGAAAGCGAGGTGAATTGAAAAGAGATGGATTTGAAAAGGCTGGGGAGTTGGTATTTTTAAACTATGGGCATCGGTGGGGCCGAGTCCATCTTGGTTAAAGATCACCTCCTAACGGATTGTATCTGAGGCTGCACCCCTGAAGCAGGAGCATGCTGAAGCCCGCCTACACATCAAAAGTTTCAAGCCGCCAACTCAGCCCTTCATCCATCTTGGTGGATAAATGTGGTGCTATCAAATTAGATAATAATGACAGTGTGACGAAATCAACTTCCAGGGCACCAGTGGTGCAAGGATGAATATCAGTTTCTAAACCATCAATCAGCCCCACACCTCTAGTACACCAGAAGGGCTCCGAACAGATTGGAAACACAAGTAAATTATAAACCCCCATGTCCAATTTTGGTAACATGGGCGGAATGGCAGGCTTATCTCTGAAAGGTTGTGGATTGTTGGTTAGTTGCAACACGGCGAAAATACAAATATTACCCAATGATAAAAGGGACTGTCTAGTCAAGGTTGTATACAAATATGTATTATTATCACAACCGACAGTTCTAGCACACTGCAAAATACCCACCCTGCAAAGGAATACAGAAGACAGAGAGTTTCAAAGAAGGAAAAGGGATGCACTCTGGATACTGACAGGAGGGTAGTCGGTATAGTAATTAATCGCAATAGTTCAAGGATACTTGGTTTCCACACAAAGAGAGCAATGGGTCGTACAATTTCACCAGGGGCTTTTGGAGAAGGACCAGGGGGACAGAACCACAATGTACCTTCTGGAACAGAGTTCAAGATAGGAGATAGCTGCGGGTATCAGGCGGCAAAGCTGGATGGACGGCTACAAGATGGCCAACATTGGGCTCGGGGTCAGGAATCGTTGTCTCAGTGCTGGTTGGAGATTCTGAAGCACTGGTCGAGGCGTCTCGGACGGCATTAGCAGCTGCAGCATAACAACAGTCAGCGGTACAGTTGGTTGCAGCTTGAGGGGCTTGACTGGCTTGAAAATGTCCTTTAAGGTGGACATCAGTAGATGCTTGCCGATGCACTCCTTCTAGCTTCTTCCCTGGGCCTGTGACGTCCTTTGAAACGGATGGCCCAATGCTGGGGAGAGTGTTGCAGGCAGCTGTCTTGTCCTTGGTTTGGCTCAGAGACTCTCTGGCACTTCCCTACTAGGAAGCTGCTGCAGAGCCTAGCAGGGCACGCTGTGTGCTGTTTGGGTACCAGTTCTGGAGTTACTGGAGGGTCTTCTGGATTCAGTATCTCCCTCTCTTCCCTGGGAGATGTTTAGGAGAGCAATCCTGCTTCCCTCTTGGAGGTCCTGGCCTTCCTTCAAAGGCGGAAGATGTAAGGCAGACTGTACCTTCACCCAGGTTCCAATGCTTAGTTCTTTGTGTGACTCCTTGCAAAATCTTCAGATGATCTTCCAAAAGAGGGGCTTGGCCCCCTTTAAAAGCCGAATGAACCACAGGGATTGGTGTAGGCTAAGCCTACCTTAATGAACCAATCTTGGGTCCCCACCAACAATCTCCTGTATGCGTGAGGTCATAACCAGAGTGATGTGCAACAGAAAAGGTAAAAGGGGTGAAAACATGTAATACTTAGTCCACCGATCTTCCTGTCTGTTGTGGATCATAGGCTCTTTCTGGTTAATGGAGCTCTATGTGGTTCCTGATTAAAACGGCAGGTCTCCCTTGAAGCTGCAGCAAGACCAGACTTTCTGGCTCCGTCAAGCCACATACTCGTACATTCTGAATGGGATCTCCCTGCGGGAATGACTACTGTAAACATGCAGTCCCAGACATGACATTTCACTGTCAATCGATACTGAGGGCGGGAGCTGGCATCAGGTTGGCACAGTGCATAAGAAAGGGTGATGGGGATTCCTGTCTCCTTTGTTACCCTCTACAGCCAGCCCCCTAGGTCGGCCTGTTTAAAGTAAACTCTGATTAATATGTCCTGCCTGTCCATAATGTAAGAGTACCTGGTTGTAACAGCGCCTTGATGCTGATGGGTTGTGTGTGCTTCATAAATGTAAAAATATATATATATATATATATATATATATATATATATATATATATATATATATATATATATATATGTGAATTCTGCCACCAGCTACAGGGATCAACAAATGACATGGCGGATCCATGGAGCCTTTGTTAGTTAATTAGGTTGGTAATGGCAGCGGAAAGGTTTGACCCTACCCCTTCTGGTATGACATGGTGTACTCCTGGCTGTCATATCCCAACTAAATATGAGAGGGGGACTCCACCCAGAGTACACGGGTCTATGGGTACATCATGCAGTGAGCAAAGGAAAAAGTGTGCGGATTAGTCACACCCATTTTCCGGTAGTTGATCTATAATTCAATTAAATTTAACATTTAAAAAAAAAATAGGCGAGCACACCCACTGTGCGGTTGGTCGAATTCCTCAGAAACAGGTGCTCATTTTATAATTATAATTATAATTATCTTTTATGACGTGCTTAATACCGGAGAAGCCCCAGAGTGCAGAAATATGGTGTAAAAGCAATGTAACCTGGCAGGGGATGAGGGTGCTGTGTGGGATGTTTTTACCCATGCATCCAAGCCCTACCTCAAAAACTGTGCAGTACTGGCATTGAAAACATCATGATGGCCAGAGATTCCCAGAAAATGCCCAGGGAAGTGCATGAAGAATAGGCTGCCACCCATTTTGCCGATGTTATGGGCACAGAAGGGCACTGCCTAAAACCACCATTGGACTACCCACACAGTAGCCTGAAACCATTGGGAATGGCAATGCTGATTGCCAAAAGCAACCTAGAATTGTGGGGAATTCATTTTCTTAAATCCCAAAAATGGGTGCATTACCAGTACTCACCACTATCAGAAAGCCGGCGTTTTAAAACAACACCAGACTTTTTTTTTTTCTTTTTTGTGTAAAACTGAATAAATGAACCCAAGGCAGGCCAAAGAAAGACTTACTGAGAGGTGGATACAATCTAAAGTTATATTCTGAAGTGACTTGAAGGTTTATAACAAGACTGGCTGAGTTGTGGATTTCAGCAGTTTAAGTAAATTTGGACTGAAAGACACTAAAAATCTAAATGTTTAAAAGAAATGAGTGACCTACTTTTGAGTGTCACATAGGTTGCAATTGTTTAAATGTCATAGTTTTAAACTTAGAATCAGCATTCTAGCTGCATATGTAAAAATGGTTAATTTTATTTGAATGAAGAAAACTGGGTAACTAAAAGTGACATTAGCTGGGGCCTGGCTTAAGGAACTGAATTCTGCCCACCAGCTACCCCCGACAGGAGATGAGACTTGCACAACAGCTGTGTTCCCAGGCCTAGCTGCCCTTTTGCTGCTCCCACCAAAAGGGATATGACACTTCTCTGATTGAATTACCTGGGCTCTGCAGGAAATTGAACAAAGCCCTGTCCTGACTCAGGCAAATGTTTTATTATGGGGGCCGTAAAAAGTGGCTTCCTCCTGGAAGGAAAGGGGAGGAGCACTGCCTGTGAGAGCAAGCTGGCTTGGCAGAACTGGAAAAACCAGAAATTCAACCTTGTGCTGGGGGAAAACCACACCCCTGTAGCCAGAATATGGTTTTAGAAAAAGATGAATAACTCATAGTACGGACTTGTCATAATTATTTAAATGATACCATAATTCTTGTGATTTTTCTGCCCACATTTTAAGAGGTTTTTAGAACCGGTGGCATGATCTGGGGGCAAACTAGCAGTTAAGAGGGTATTACTTAAAATGTATGCATGTTAAAAATCTGACACTTCAACAAGTAATGTCCATACTCCTTGCGCACATGTGTATAAAATTGGGGTAATGTCCGATATTACAAAATCAGTTAAAAAGTGCAAATGTTGCCATTTCTGAATGCAAGCTCCCAGGAAGAGCAGATCTGGACAGGGTATACCTCCTGTGATATGTGATGGGTGCATGTAATTTTAAACAAATGTGTACCTGTGCAAATATGTCTTTTGGGTCAAAATATAGATTGTGTGTAATTTGACAGGGGTGGGTTCTCTGTACCATAAACAGACCTCATCATGATGACACTTCATTTCATTCCCCCAATCAAGGGGAAGAGGATGAAGTGGCCAATGACAAGTGGAGAGGGGTAGAGCTTAGTGATGCTGCACACACACCCATTTTCAAAACACATAAAAGCAGACAGTCAGGACAGATAGGGACATTCAATTCCATTTGCTGCGGAGCATGCTGCCAGACCATACCACATCCAGAGATCCAGATTTCAAATCCATCAATCTCCAGAGAGAGCAGAGCTGACCCAGACCACTGTTAGCAGAACCAGAGAGCTGACCCAGATCACTGTGAAGTGCCGAGACCAGACCAGAGTCCAGTCTAAAACCTGACCAGATCCGTGGCGAGGCCCATTCTATTTCAAAAATATATTGTGAGTACCCAGCAGAACTGTGCAGAAGCAATCTCTTAGTTAAAATAATATAATTCAATCTATTTTAATCTAAGTAGAACTACCTCCTAACTGTCACCTGTCATTTGCAAAGCTGTCACCTGTCATTTCTAGTTGCTAGCTGTCACTTGTCACTTTGAACTTTAAAATTTCAAATCTGAAAAACGACCTTTACCATATCGCTCATATCTCCGTGACCGTTTGTCTTAGAGGCTTGCAGTAACTTTCCTCTGAAAGCTTAGAATCTTAGCTTTTCAACAAACCTAGAACCGCATTCCTATTCCATACACTTATGCCGCAATCGCGAAAAACGCACTCGCAAATTTGCCGCGATTTGCAAATTTCTCCACGTGTGAAAACAGCAGTTCTTGCTTTCCTTGCTAAAAATTTCGTTTGCCTCTTAAGAACCATCCCTGAATCATTGCTAGAGTGAGCCTGGACTAATATTAACTTGATACCACTCACCCTGAACCTCTAGAGGGAATTAAAAGCATTTTAGCATATTTTTCACTTCATTGCCAGCACATATAAAAGCATTTTGGGGCCTGTGTTTCAAACTTCTGTAGTCTAAGCTTGCTGGGGTGAACTCAATTACATTTGATTGCATTTCTGAGAACTGTGTGCTTTTCTTCCATTTCTTTGCATTGCATAAAAGGGGGGAGGGGATTGCCAGAGAAAAGTGATTACATTGTTTTGTTGAAATCATATTGAGTATTTTCTGTATTGCATTTCATTCAACATTACATCCATCTGAACTTATATAAAGCATTCTCTACCACCTTATTCTTCTGTTCCTATTCACAAGTGTGCTAGTGCCAGACTATCCATTATTGATTACTGCTCAGATTCAGTGTGATATTCAATTATTAAATTATTATAAAGTGTGATATATATATCTATTGTTTAAATTCTCAAATAAACCTATTAACTTGCAAAACAGAACTACTTCTTGGCTCAGTGGGGTCAGGGGGATTCCAAGAGAGGGGTGTTATATAGGGGTAGTCATCCAGAACGCATGAACTGGACATAAAGATATATCAATAAGGGTTTCCATTCAGTATCCCAGACTAGGCATTGACTTAGCTGTAGTATTGAATTGAATCCTCTTACAAATTGGGGGCTCGAGCGGGACGTTTGGGTTAGATCTACCATTTGTGCAGATTAATACAGTGTGCCAGCTGACCAGATACACATATCCGGTCGGATCACCACGCTGTGTTACGCTGTAAAGCACTCCTCAAAGGAACGCTCTAAGGAAAAGGTCTGTTTTGCAAAAATAAAATACAAACTTCTGTAAATCAGGAAGGAACTCAAATTCCAGAATGACGACCTTAGTAGACATGAAAATAGCCAGAGAGCACTTCTTACATAAGTTATTTGTGAGAGGTGAGTGGACTCACCAGGACCAGACGGTCTGGTTGCAAGCAATCGCACCCCAGATCACGGAAACAGGGTCAGATATATGGAGAGATCAGGGTCCCTTACATGTGGCCCTGAGTGAACTATACATGGCTCCTAAAGCTAAGGATGAACAAGACAAGATGGTTCGGATAGCGGCATACCTGTACCTAAATATGGGAGACATGCAGGATAAATGTACTGAAAGCCAAGATCTGGCGAATAAGCGACAGATGGCGTTAGAGAAGGTCCAATCTGACATGGTCTCTTCTGAGCAGAGGCTGCAGGGGAGCCAGGAGTCAGAAAATGATAGTAGGCAGTATATCATTAAAATAAAAGAGGACATGGATATACTGCAACAGGAAAAGACAGACCAGGATACCAGATTTCTGGCTTTGCAGAAGGAACGCCAAGACAGTTTGGACTCCCTACTGCAGAGCCAGAAAAAGCTGGAGCAACAGATCAATTTCAACAGGGCATGCACAGAGTAGGTAGCCACCCTGCAAATCCAACTAGACAGAAAGAAAGAGGAGAGCAATAAACTGATCCTGAAAGACCTGGATACCCAGGCAGAGTTTGATCAGGAGCGCCAGAAAGCTGGTGCCTTCCAAAGGCAAAGGGACGACCTGGCGTCACAAATTCAAGCTCTTGGTCAGGAAAGGGACACCTTAGGCCAGGAAGTCTGCCACTTAAGGAGAAAAATGGAAGAAAATCACCTGGCCCACCAGGGACTGGGTGACCTCCAAAAAGAACACCAGGACTTGCTAGAGCACACCAGGAGGGTGGAGGAGGCTCTGGCAAGACAGGAGCAGGCCAATAGGGACACAGCTCAGGAGGTAACCCTCCTGCAGCAAAGACTGGCCCAGTGCTCCAGGACCAATCAGGAAACGCAGAGAGAGAATGAGGCTCTCTGCCAGCACAATGATAGACTCCAACAACAGGTAGCGATGCAGGAGAGACTGATAGAGTCTAGTAAGGCCTTAACTGAGGAACTGAAGGCGCAGGCTCTTGCATTGCAACAGGGAGCAGGGGCGGATAGAGATGAGGTTCGCTGGGAAAGAGAAACTCCTGTGCATAACCCCAGGAGCCCTAGTACCAGAGGCCTTTATTTCTCTCAGTCCCTGGACTCTGCCACCCCCATGTTCCCTGATGCACATGAGCACAGGGCCACAGGGATGGCAGATTACTATCCAGCCTGAAGCATGGGGCTCATAGGCCAGTACCACCCAGGAATGGAGGGGCGGGCATCCGGGTATGGGCACCCAAGCACAGTGCAATTTGATGGGGAACCCCAGGTGAGTAGGCCCATTAAGGGCATCCTGAAAACCTCTGTCCAGTTAGGTCAGTGGGGGGGTACCCATCAAATCCTGGCAGCAAGGAGGGATCTGAAGACTCCTCTGAGCGGTACAGGACACAGGAGACCAGGTCCCCACATTCTGCCAGCCATTCCCAGGCTCGCAGAATCCGGGAAAACCTGGAAGAACAGACGGGAACCTCTGGGAGCAATGCCTCTGAGTCAGAAGATGAATGGACAAGGGTTACCCGAACCAAAAAGGCCAATAAGGCAAAAAGGGCCTTGAAATCAGGAGTGTCATCACGCCTTATCATAAGAACGCCAAGTACTCTGTTTGGGAACACTTGGAGCTCTATGAGCAAATGATGGAGACTTTTCATTTGAAGGACAGCCAAAGCTGTATCCAATATGTAAAGTGGACATTCTCCCCAGAGTACTCCAGTTTCTTTGCAGGGCTGGAGGACCAAAATCATTCCAGGTGGTCCACCTATAGGGCGGCCATATTAAAACATTTTTCTGTTCACAGAAATCCCCAAGAGGCTCGCAAGGCAGCCTACAATTTGCAGTGTGGGGAGGATCAGGCCCCACAAGAGTTTGTGCAAGAACTGAAACGTGCCTTTGCGCAGACCACCAGAAGGGTGCGCACGGATAGCAGATAATTTATTAATAAGTTTTTCCATGCCTTGCCCAAATACATAATGACCCAGCTTGTGAGGGATTTTCATGAGAAAAGATCTTTAGAATGGGTCATTGAACAAGCCACCCGCATCTACGAGGTGCAGAAACCGGTGGAAAACAAAAACCAGCCCAAAAACCCCAAAACTAACAGCACCCCTGCTGCTGCCAAGGTGGCAGAGGTAAAGGTTGCCCCCGTTTTGGATTTGGAGATGGGGGGGCCTAAAAAGCTACCTGCACCTAATAATGCTAGGCCCAGAAGGTCCTCTGGCCAGTCACAAACAGGGAGTCAAGGAGGTAGTCCCACAAATGGGGTCCCTCGCTCTCCTGACTATGTAAGTCCCCGTTACAAGGGAAATCGACCCATCCTGGGTTATGTGTGGACTCCTCCAGCCCAAGGGGGGGGATCCAGCCAAGCACCTAACCCAGGGAACCTCCCTCCCAACTTCCCACAGGAGGGCAGAAATTCTCCAAATCCTGGGCAGAACTTTTTCCCCAGGTATCCACCCAATTTCCAGCCCCAAAATCATCCATCCTTCTTTCCCCAATTCCCTGAGCCCAGACAACCTATTCCGGGAGAGGGGAGGCCAAGGGTGGAGGGGTACCAAAATCTTCCCAACCAGGGGTACTACCAAAGAAGGGATAGCTACCCTTCCCGGGATCAGCCCAGGGGAGAAAACAGGGCCCCGTATCAGCCTGAGCGGGTTTCCCAGTTAGAGCGCCAGGTTCAAAACATGGCGCGGGATCTGGGTCACATACTGAGGGCTCAGCAGAACCCTCAGATCGGCATGCCGGCGCAGAACGCACCCAACTCTGGACCTGGTGCTCCAGAACAATGACGGGGGCAGCACCCCGATAACTCACCGGTTCCCAGGGAGGAGGCACAAGGGGAAGGGGGGTGTAAAGCCTTGGAGGAAGCTTCCTTCCTCACTTGTAAACAGCCCCTGGAAACCCAGGAACCGGAAACAAAATCTCCTGCCCCTGAAAGCCCGCCTCCCAAGGAGCAGAGGGTGGGTAGGAAAAACAAAGGACCCAAACAGACCCGTTTTGTGGAAGAAATACAGATCTTCCAATTTGAAGGAGAGGGATCCCCAGAGGATCCTGGGGAAAGGATTTTCTCCTTCAGAGATGGGGGAACTCCTCCCAAGGAAAAATGGGTCCCAAGGGATTCCAATCCAGACTGGGGAGATGTGGAGACTGAGCTACCGCCGCCCACCATCTCATCCCAGAACCAACAGCAAGAAAATCCCCTGGTTCAAACCCATCCTGGTGACTGCCTCCAAAAAGGGGGGGCGGCCCGGAACCGGAGCCAGGGGAACCCACAATGGCTCTGATCTCCCGTTGCCAACTTTTTCTTTCAGATTCCCAAGGCTCTCCACAGAATTCTGCCCAAATCTCTTCGCTAGCAATGTCCAAAACCAGAAAGTTAGCCCACCAGTTGTCCAAAAATGTGCATTATCTGTGCCCCCTTGAGGAGAAGGAGGGAAGATACTATGCCCCGGTACAAGTACAGGGGCAGGGTACAATTTTGGCGCTGGTGGACACGGGATCTCAAGCTACCCTTCTGTCCAGAAGGGCCTTTGATGAACTGAATGCAGGAAGGGGAGGGAATTACCAAATTCCTCTCACCTCACTTCCTGGACAACTCCAGAACTTTGACGGGAAGGAAATTCCCGTCGAGGGGACGGCAGATTTGGACATTAAAATTGGGCGACACAAGTTGAAACACCCGGTCATAGTTGTGACCCCAGAGGGCACCCCTTGTTTACTGGGGAATGACCTCCTGAGGAGGTTGTCACCCTTAATAGATTGCGTAAACAGGGTCCTCTGGACCCAGACTAGCCGACCAATAAAATTAAAACAGAGTGTCAACCATGTTAGTTTAAACGGCACCTGCCACATGGTTGAACAAAAATCTGACCAAGTAGAATTTCACTTCCAGAATAGCCAAATTCCAGGCGTGACAGTAATAGCAGTAGGACAACAGACTGGTAATGGGGGGTCCTCTCTATTTCTGAAAATCAACCCTCCTTCCAGTTTAAGGTGGTATTCCACACTGGAAGGAAACACCCTGAAATTCTTTACTAATCCACAATCAGAAACTCCCACTCCTATAGTCCAGAAAGATGTGAAATCAGCTCAGAGCCTGGCTGATATTCAGCAAATTGGAGAGCAGTTGTTCATCCCTGTTCAGTTAAATGGTGGGAAGGACTCTGTTCTCGCTCGAGTGTGTGTGAACAACGGTAAGAGCTTCATCAGCGAAGCCATGTTCCGCCAACTCCCAAAAGATCCAGCCATTCCCACATTCAAACTGATAGACAAATGGGAAATGGACCTGGAAGCACCCAATTCCAAACATCTCCTGCCAAGCAGGTGTATGCTCAAACTCTCCATTGGCAACAAGAGCATAGTCCACAATTGTTGGGTCGTGCGAGACGTCCCTGCCGCCTTTTACTTAGGCAGTGACATGCTCAATCGCTTTGCCATTAGTTTGGACCTAATAAACTTCAAAGCTTGGTCCCGATTAGCGGATAATCCCATGGGCTTTGATGATCCAGAAAAAGCATTTAGGTCAGCTCAATTGCTACCTTATGCAGTTGAAATTCAGATCAAAGAGGAAGTCACCATCCCAGAAAGGACCCGACAATTCTCCCTGGAAGTGAAAGCTAAAAGAGGACAACATTTGAAAAACCCTGATGCTTACATACATCTAAATGCTTTTCTCCAACAGCAAGGGTTGGGGGTAAACCCAACTCCATTAGTCAACATAGAACATGACACCATTCTAATAGAGGTGGATAACAGCGACTTAAAGAGTATTACTCTAGCCGCAGGCACCATTATTGGAATGGCGGTTGATGACCGACATTCTTCCATAGATTTAGGTAATGAACTGTTAGGGCCAATCCCCAAGGACTGCTTTGACAGTGACAGTGAGGACAATACAACACCAGACAGGATTTTTACCCGGCATGGGGGGAACTTCCCCTGGTGTACACCTCTTGCCCTTATGGTAAGGAAGATGTGACTTGTGACTTCAGGAGGGATGAGGTGATTTTCCAGGTCCATGAGGGCTGCCTTTCCCACCTGAAGCCTCCAGTCCAAATCAGCACTCTGACCAGGGACTTCTCCACCCAGCTGGAGGAGGCCGCTGAGATAGCCAAACCAGAAGTCTTCCCAGGCTTCAGGCAGATGGTGGAAGAGAGAGTCAACCTAACTGATGCCTGTGTGACTCTGGAACAGAAGCAAAAGTTGAAACAACTCTTCTTGGATTTCCAACATCTCTTTGCGGTAGACTCATATGACTGTGGTCGCACCGACATCCACACAACAACAATCCCCACGGACCCTGGAATGACTCCAGTGTTTGTGAAGCAATATCGTTTGCCTCTCGCATCAATGGAGTCCCTTACTGAAATAATTAAGAACCTTGAGTCCCGGGGAATAATCCGCCCAGTCCACAGCACCTTCAATAATCCGGTGCTGGGAATATTGAAGCCAAACGGCCAGTGGAGACTCTGCGCCGACCTCAGGGAGCTCAACAAACAGGTCCATACTTCCCGATGGCCTCTGCCCTACATTGACCAAGGGCTGGCCCAGATCCAGGGGTCACAGGTATTCACTGCAATAGACCTGACCAATGGATACTGGACTGTGCCTGTCAGCATGGAGGACCAATACAAACTGGCTTTTACCTTTGGGGGCCAGCAGTATACATGGACCCGGACTCCCTTCGGATACCTTAACTCCGGTAATGAGTTCAATATTTTCCTACATAAGGCCATGCCCGGCCTGGGTGCGAGGGGTAACCTGGCTTATGTAGATGATGTCCTCATCAAAAGTTCATCTGTGGAGGAATACATAGCGGAGATCCGTTATGTTCTGACGCAGTTGAGGGCCGCCGGAGCAAAACTTTCCTTTCAAAAAGCACAGTGGTGTAGAACCCGTGTTAATTTCTTGGGGCATGAGATTACTCCTCAGGGTCTCCGTCCCCAGGAAAAGAAAGTGGAAGCACTTCAGAAACTGAAAGACCCCACAACTCTGCGGGAACTAAGGAGCCTCCTTGGACTGACTAATTACAGCAGAAAGTTCATTGAGGGCTACGCAGAAATCACCAGACCCCTGATTCATCTCCTGAAGGGGGGGGTCAAGTGGGAATGGGGTCCAGAACAAGCCGAGGCAGTAAGACAACTCAAAAGAAGCCTCTCACAAGCGCCCTGCCTAGCTTACCCTGTCAGAAACAAGGAGTTCTTCCTGGAGACGGGGTTCTCTAATACGTGCTTGACGGCAGTATTATACCAAAAGCATGACAAGGTCAATAAAGTAATTTCCTATGCGAGCAAAACTTTATCCTCTGTGGAGGAAAAATTCAACGATTGTGAGAAGGCACTCCTGGCAACGGTGTGGGCATTGAAGAATTACCCCCCGTTTATCCAGGGGGAACACATCATAGTGGAGACTCCACACCAGCCTCTGCAATATCTCCAAAGTGATAGAATCCGGCCCGGAAATGTGAGTAATTCCCGAATTACTTCCTGGATTCTGTCAATGCAAGGCTTTCCTGTGGAGGTCAGATATGGCCAAAACAAGAAGAGTCCCCTCGCGCAAGGTCTGGCTGACTTGCATGATTGTGCCAGAGAAAACTGTCTCGAGGACGAAAGTCTAAAAATCAAGGACAACACGGAGGCATACCTTAATTCCCCACACAAAGTCTTTGAAGAGGACACGTGTGAGGGAATGCCCACTGTGTATGTGGATGGATGCTCTTACCATGTTGACAACGACGGGGAGAAAGAACTGGTGGCCGGCGTAGGGAATGCATGGGTGAATGAGTCCCCAGAACCCTCTGCTGGATACAAAATTGGTCCCCGAAGTAGTCAGGTGGCAGAATTGATGGCTGTGCATCAGGCCATCCTCACTGCTGTCCAGCATCAACTCCACGAACTGGTCATAATCACAGATTCGAATTATGTACGGAACAGGTTCGTGGAGCACCTGGTTAATTGGAAAACCAGAGGCATGTTATGTGCTAACAGCAAACTCTTGAAACATGGGAAGTTGATCCAAAACATTGATGATCTGGTCACCTCGAATGAGATGACCATCTATTGGAAAAAGATCAAGGGTCATTCCAAAGTAGAGGGACCAGACAAAACTGGAAATGACTTAGCTGATCAGCTGGCCAAAACCGGGGCCA
This sequence comes from Ambystoma mexicanum, assembly GCF_040938575.1. Taxonomy (NCBI): domain Eukaryota; kingdom Metazoa; phylum Chordata; class Amphibia; order Caudata; family Ambystomatidae; genus Ambystoma; species Ambystoma mexicanum. Next base: position 97,642,287 of record NC_090927.1, on the reverse strand, counting down.
TCCAAGGGGATCTAATTGAGATTGAGTCCCTGTTGGGGGAGATCCAGGTCACTGCTATCACTAGGTCCCAGACAAATGCTCACAATGATCTTTCAATTGCACAATGGAGCAAGGAGACCCCTGATGCTGATTTGATTACCACTCAGAAGGGGGATCCAATAATTGTAAATTTTACCAGCACCTTGAGGACCCTGAGAACTTTCCCCTGACGGATACCGATTACATTGGGAAAGAGGACCTAAGAGTGTTGATGAAATGTCCAAAAATGTTCTGAATCCAAGACGGTTTGCTGGTAAGGAAATCCAAAGCTGGCCACGATCAGTGGATGGTTCCTACCTCATTCCGAAGCCTGATGTTAAGTCACGCCCATGATGCGGCCACCGCCGGTCATAGGGGGTTTCACACAACATTGGAAATCTTAAGAGAGGTTGCATACTGGCCACACATGGGCCAGGACCTCGACCAATACTTGAAGGGGTGTCTTGTGTGTGCACAATTTCAGCCATCATCCCTCACGCACCGTGCGCCTCTCCAAAAGAGGGGGATGACCCTGCCATGGTCAGATTTACAAATCGACTTCGTAGGCCCCGTGATTCGCTCGGCTAGGGGGAATAAGTACATGTTGACTGTGACATGCTTGTTTACCAAGTGGGTGGAATGTCTCCCAGCCCCAAACTGCAAGGCAGAAACGGCAGCTGCCTTGATGATTAACCACATCTTTTCCCGTTTCGGTCTACCTCAAAGGATTGAGTCAGACAGGGGTAGCCACTTCACCAGTGAAGTAATGACAAAGATGTGGGAGATACTGGGGGTCAAAAGGAAGTTACATATTGCTTACAGGCCAGCTTCTTCTGGGGCAGTAGAGAGATATAACCGAACCATTGTGAGCATATTAAAGAAGTTTGTGGCAGATTCTGGGCCAAGTTGGGATATCCGATTACCTCTGGTCCTAATGGCCATCAGATCTACCCCTTCATCTGCAACCAAAATGTCACCATTTGAGTTGATGACTGGATGCAAGATGGTGCTTCCTCAGCATTTGCTCTACAGGACCCAAGAGCAGACACTGATAAATGCCTCCACAACTCATGAGTATGTGGAGAATTTAAGGAAACACCTTCAACATGCTTTTGCTTATGCTCAGCGGAATCTAGAAAGAGCAGCTGATAGCATGAAGACCCACTATGACCTGAAAACTTCCAGGAAGGAATATCAGGTGGGGGACCGGGTCTATCTATACAATTTCCAAAGGAACCAGGCAAAACAGCGAAAATGTTTGCCTACATGGAAGGGACCCTTTGAGATTATAGACAAAATCTCCCCTGTGGCCTACAAGATCCGCATCCCCAAAGGCGGTTTGGCAGAGGGGGAAGACAAGTGGGTCCACATAAACCAGTTGAAGTGTTGCCATCCCAGGCACACTCTGCAACAACTGGAGGAATCCTCTGGAATCCTAGAGGGTACTGTCTCAGATTAATTCAGTTCTAACTTAAAATATCCTACATATCGCCTATCAAATTCTGTGTTTCTCAAGTTTATGTGTTCCAGTCTCTTAATTTAAAAAAATGTGCATGTGCATATCTGTTGAGTTCTAAAATTCATATGCCACCCCACTATATCAATGGTGGGGGAGAAATGTCCATGAATAGGTATTGCCGTTCTTCCTTTGTCGTCCTAGGAGAAAGAAAACCTCGAGACTGGCCAGGAAGGACGATCCGGAGACCGGGAGCAGAGACGCAAGGGGCCCAGGGTACCGCCCAATATTCCCATCAGGACCGGCTAGGAGAACCGATCAATCAGTACCGGATGGAGGAAAAGATGCTGAACGCTGCCATCTATTGGAAGAAGATGAGGAAACATCCCAGGTCTTGCGAGTTCCATCATTGAAACAGAATGGCCATCGCAAGAGGGGGGCTTGTGGGATGTTTTTACCCATGCATCCAAGCCCTACCTCAAAAACTGTGCAGTACTGGCATTGAAAACATCATGATGGCCAGAGATTCCCAGAAAATGCCCAGGGAAGTGCATGAAGAATAGGCTGCCACCCATTTTGCCGATGTTATGGGCACAGAAGGGCACTGCCTAAAACCACCATTGGACTACCCACACAGTAGCCTGAAACCATTGGGAATGGCAATGCTGATTGCCAAAAGCAACCTAGAATTGTGGGGAATTCATTTTCTTAAATCCCAAAAATGGGTGCATTACCAGTACTCACCACTATCAGAAAGCCGGCGTTTTAAAACAACACCAGACTTTTTTTTTCTTTTTTGTGTAAAACTGAATAAATGAACCCAAGGCAGGCCAAAGAAAGATTTACTGAGAGGTGGATACAATCTAAAGTTATATTCTGAAGTGACTTGAAGGTTTATAACAAGACTGGCTGAGTTGTGGATTTCAGCAGTTTAAGTAAATTTGGACTGAAAGACACTAAAAATCTAAATGTTTAAAAGAAATGAGTGACCTACTTTTGAGTGTCACATAGGTTGCAATTGTTTAAATGTCATAGTTTTAAACTTAGAATCAGCATTCTAGCTGCATATGTAAAAATGGTTAATTTTATTTGAATGCAGAAAACTGGGTAACTAAAAGTGACATTAGCTGGGGCCTGGCTTAAGGAACTGAATTCTGCCCACCAGCTACCCCCGACAGGAGATGAGACTTGCACAACAGCTGTGTTCCCAGGCCTAGCTGCCCTTTTGCTGCTCCCACCAAAAGGGATATGACACTTCTCTGATTGAATTACCTGGGCTCTGCAGGAAATTGAACAAAGCCCTGTCCTGACTCAGGCAAATATTTTATTATGGGGGCCGTAAAAAGTGGCTTCTCCTGGAAGGAAAGGGGAGGAGCACTGCCTGTGAGAGCAAGCTGGCTTGGCAGAACTGGAAAAACCAGAAATTCAACCTTGTGCTGGGGGGAAAACACACCCCTGTAGCCAGAATATGGTTTTAGAAAAAGATGAATAACTCATAGTACGGACTTGTCATAATTATTTAAATGATACCACAATTCTTGTGATTTTTCTGCCCACATTTTAAGAGGTTATTAGAACCGGTGGCATGATCTGGGGGCAAACTAGCAGTTAAGAGGGTATTACTTAAAATGTATGCATGTTAAAAATCTGACACTTCATCAAGTAATGTCCATACTCCTTGCGCACATGTGTATAAATTTGGGGTAATGTCCGATATTACGAAATCAGTTAAAAAGTGCAAATGTTGCTATTTCTGAATGCAAGCTCCCAGGAAGAGCAGATCTGGACAGGGTATACCTCCTGTGATATGTGATGGGTGCATGTAATTTTAAACAAATGTGTACCTGTGCAAATATGTCTTTTGGGTCAAAATATAGATTGTGTGTAATTTGACAGGGGTGGGTTCTCTGTACCATAAACAGACCTCATCATGATGACACTTCATTTCATTCCCCCAATCAAGGGGAAGAGGATGAAGTGGCCAATGACAAGTGGAGAGGGGTAGAGCTTAGTGATGCTGCACACACACCCATTTTCAAAACACATAAAAGCAGACAGTCAGGACAGATAGGGACATTCAATTCCATTTGCTGCGGAGCATGCTGCCGGACCATACCACATCCAGAGATCCAGATTTCAAATCCATCAATCTCCAGAGAGAGCAGAGCTGACCCAGACCACTGTTAGCAGAACCAGAGAGCTGACCCAGATCACTGTGAAGTGCCGAGACCAGACCAGAGTCCAGTCTAAAACCTGACCAGATCCGTGGCGAGGCCCATTCTATTTCAAAAATATATTGTGAGTACCCAGCAGAACTGTGCAGAACCAATCTCTTAGTTAAAATAATATAATTCAATCTATTTTAATCTAAGTAGAACTGCCTCCTAACTGTCACCTGCCATTTGCAAAGCTGTCACCTGTCATTTCTAGTTGCTAGCTGTCACTTGTCACTTTGAACTTTAAAATTTCAAATCTGAAAAACGACCTTTACCATATCGCTCATATTTCTGTGACCGTTTGTCTTAGAGACTTGCAGTAACTTTCCTCTGAAAGCTTAGAATCTTAGCTTTTCAACGAACCTAGAACCGCATTCCTATTCCATACACTTTTGCCGCAATCGCGAAAAACGCACTCGCAAATTTGCCGCGATTTGCAAATTTCTCCACGTGTGAAAACAGCAGTTCTTGCTTTCCTTGCTAAAAATTTCGTTTGCCTCTTAACAACCATCCCTGAATCATTGCTAGAGTGAGCCTGGACTAATATTAACTTGATACCACTCACCCTGAACCTCTAGAGGGAATTAAAAGCATTTTAGCATATTTTTCACTTCATTGCCAGCACATATAAAAGCATTTTGGGGCCTGTGTTTCAAACGTCTGTAGTCTAAGCTTGCTGGGGTGAACTGAATTACATTTGATTGCATTTCTGAGAACTGTGTGCTTCCCTTCCATTTCCTTGCATTGCATAAAAGGGGGAGGGGATTGCCAGAGAAAAGTGATTACATTGTTTTGTTGAAATCATATTGAGTATTTTCTGTATTGCATTTCATTCAACATTACATCCATCTGAACTTATATAAAGCATTCTCTACCACCTTATTCTTATGTTCGTATTCACAAGTGTGCTAGTGCCAGACTATCCATTATTGATTACTGCTCAGATTCAGTGTGATATTCAATTATTAAATTATTATAAAGTGTGATATATATATCTATTGTTTAAATTCTGAAATAAACCTTTTAACTTGCAAAACAGAACTACTTCTTGGCTCAGTGGGGTCAGGGGGATTCCAAGAGAGGGGTGTTATATAGGGGTAGTCATCCAGAACGCATGAACTGGACATAAAGATATATCAATAAGGGTTTCCATTCAGTATCCCAGACTAGGCATTGACTTAGCTGTAGTATTGAATTGAATCCTCTTACAGCTGGCTGGGGATGAGCCAATGGCAGTTGGTGCTGACTGAAGATGAGCCAGTGACAGTGGGTACTGGCTGGGGATAAGCCACTGATAGGGGTGCCAGCTGCGGATGAGCCAATGGCAGTGGGTGCTGGCTGGGGATGAGACAATGACACTGGGTGCGGGCTGCGGATGAGCCAATGGCAGAGGTTGCTGGCTGGGGATGAGACAATGACACTGGGTGGTGGCTGGGGATGAGACAATGACAGTGGGTGCTGGCTGGGGATGAGACAATGACCCTGGGTGCTGGCTCGGGATGAGACAATGAAACTGGGTGCTGGCTGGGGATGAGACAATGACACTGAGTGCTGGCTGGGGATGGGACAATGACACTGGGTGCTGGCTGGGGATGAGACAATGACACTGGGTGCTGGCTGGGGATGGGACAATGACACTGGGTGCTGGATGGGGATGAGACAATGACCAAACTGCAAAAACATTTATATCCATATGTATTATCAGTTTTCCAAATTAAGTGTATATTCGTCAAATGGCACCTAATTTATAAGCCGTTACATTATTTTGGGACGCCCCCTCTAAGTTAGCCCCCTCTTGACAGAATCCCACCAAACTTTGCAAAATCATTTGGGATCAGGTCAGGAATATAATCGCAAAATTACATGCAGTTCCATTAAGTGGCGCCAAAGTTATAAGCCATCCAAGAACTGCTTTTCACCAAACCAGTAATGCAGAGGTGTCCGTGAACTTTCACAGGACTGTTCGCGAACATTTTTCTTCTTACAGCCATATCCCATCCCATCCTCATCACCCCTCACCTCCCCAGAGATTATTTGATAAGTTTGACAAGTGCAATGTTGTGTTTTTTAATATGTTTTTACTGCGATGTCTGCAGACACCGGCCGATGTCTGTGAATCCAAGATGGCAGGTGTTTACAAAAATCTATGCCCCTCACCATTCACGTCAACCAATCAGTGAACACGTTGTGTGTCCGCGGATATGACGCAAGTCTATTAGCCAATCGGTGTCCTATCTATGGAGCAAACAGGGAAGTGTGTCTGCGGAGCAGACATAGATATCACACATTTGTTTGCCTTACGTTTTGGTCGTTTAAACAAAAACTACTGGGCGGATTTACACCAAATTAACAAAAGCACGCTTTTGGGACCAAGCCACCACTCCTGCCACAAATTTGGTGAAAATCCTGACAGCGGTTTGGGCTGTAGGGGTAAGCAAAGTTTTTTCCTATTATGTCTATGGAAAAAAAGACATTTTGGGACCCCCCTATAACGTTGTCGCCCCTTGACCAAACCTCACCAAACTTTGCAAACAAATTCAGAGTGGGCCATATACTATTTTTGCAAAGTCTGGTGAGGAGCGAAGTTATCAGCCGCCCAAAAAGTGCTATTCCTATGGGTTTAGCAACTTAACCATAACTACATGGCCGCTACCGCAGGCCATGTAACATACATAAACCTCTCTCTCCTTGCTTCACTTTCCACCACTCCTTCTCTTCCTCTCAAATAAATATATTGTCCCCATACAGAGCAAAACAAGCATCTGCTCGTTGGCAGTTGAGGGAAAGGAGCGGTCTGGAAGCTCCACTCAAAACTATGAGCCAAATGCTAAGTGTTGGAGAAGAATGGTAAGCCTGTCGCGGAGTAAGGGTGCCGCTATCTGTGGCTGTCTGGCAGCTGCAGGAGGCGAGGCGAGCCTACCTGTATAACATAAGCGGGCGTTGCGTGTCCGCTGTCTGAGAAGACTTTAGTATGCTACAGGAAATTGAGTCCAGCTGTACCATAACGGCACTCCACTAGGTCTATATTGATTTATGTTGCCCTATTAAGTACTGCGCAGCGCCTGTGTCGTGTACTGCGCAGCACCTGTGTCGTGTTCCACTCAGGCCTGCATTTGTATCAAATCATACGGATCCGCCAACATTCCATTTTCCAATTTCCACTTTCCAGCCTGACGGTGCCCTGTGTTTGCTCTCTGGGTGCCATGGTGAGCTGGGGCTCAGAAAAGTACCTTCACACCCAATATGGTCCCCCTACGGTGACGGCCAACCATTGATTCAATTTTTGCTTGAAGATGTGTTTTATTCTAAGGTTTGTTCGCATTTTTTGAAACAAATAACTTTTTTTCCAGTTCCATCGTGAATCTTAGCTTGCCTTTTAGTTCTTGTGCTCCAACTCAGCATCATGTTAACTGTTTATCAGACTTTTCTTGTTTTTGTACAACTTGCATATTTTGCACATTCGGCAAATTTGGCATTTTCTGTGTAAAAATGTGCAGAATCAGCCTCATTGGCACAAATCTTGTGAATTGCACGTATTGCGTAGTTTGCAACTTGTCTTATCTTCACAAGTATTTCTTGCTGGCTGGATCAAGCACATTTTTAAATTGGTGAACAGGAAAGCTGCTAAAACCATCTCACCCATGGGAGGCCACAAAAAGGTCTATAAATTGCTGAAACCCATTGAAGATGTTACTGTCCTTATAATGGAGATTAGTAACCGGCGAGGGTCAATCAGAATGTAAGAAACATTCTGATTGGCCCTCGCCAGGGCTTTACCCGACTGGGAATCCCTCGCCCAGGATTCCTTCTCTTTGTTCCCAGCGGGGGGGCGTGGTAGCTCCTTAGACAATGAGGAGACTCGAAACGGGGCAATCCCTGCTCCGAACCTCCACACGCCTGGAGGCTGCCATCCTCCCCCGCCGGGGATTCAGGTAAGTATTTTCTTTCTCCCACCCCATCCCCTAGAAACAATCACCTCCCTGCCCTCCCAACCCCACTTACCTTCTTTTTTCTCCTTTTTCGGGAGCAAACGCCCTGGGAACACTTCTGTCCCCAGCGCGTCTTCTCCCGATGGCCACCATGGAAAGGGAAAAGGGACTCTGTTTTCCCTTCCGCGGCGGGGCATTTTGTGTGATTTTTTTATTTTTTGAAACGTTGTTTTTTCGGTACAGAAAACAATGCTTTAGTACCCTGTTCTTGCGGGCCGGGATACTAATAGCAATAAGCCCTTCGCCGTGGGGGCATTACTGAGTCAGTAAATACCCCGGGCCTTCTTCAACTATGGGGCCCGGGGCATTACCTGACTTGGTAATACCCCCGCGACTCAGGCTTATTACTAATTGAAGACCTTCTGGGTGATATTGAAGCCGTCGATGCATCAAATCCCACGAGAATACTATCTCCGGTGGCTAATGGAGGTGCACCCCGTCCTAATACGAATGGTAGTGTAAACCCCAATGCTCCAGACTTGTTTTCTATTGGCTTTGAATCTCTGGTGAACCGGCCCTGTAACCCAATTGCTGGGAATTTTATAGCGAAGGGTAAAAAGGGATCTGATCAACTGGATGCTTACGGTTCGAGAATCCAGCTGTGTGATCCCAATAGAAGCCTTCCCAGGATGTGACCCTCACCCTCTGTCCCTCTCAGATTCTTTTGAGTTGATTCCTGGGCTGAGAGAAGTACCGCTTGGGGACAGGTCCCCAAAATTAAATAAAGAGGTATTGGAGCCTGTTAACAAGGGGAGTTATATAACGGCTAGGGATGGGACATCGCTCGCAGGTGTGACTAAGAGAGAGGGTATCGGTATTGAGCTGGGGGGACGGAGGAGTACTAATATGGATGTGCTCAATTCTTGCATTGATATGAGCATCCATTGTTTGGAAATTGCCCCAAGATATCCCCAGGGCACCGAGCTTTGTGACAAGCCATATAAAAAAGTGATTTGATTATTGTCGATTAGTCTTTTACGACAGATGTTTTGTAGCACTGGGGGAAGAGGTGGTGACACAGGCTGGGAGTGCTGAATGGTAGAGGGTGGTCAAGAATAAGGGTGGGTAGGAAGGCAGTGGCTAATGTGGCTAGTGGGATGGTCACATTCTCAATAGGAGTGCAGGTAGCTCTTGACGAGCCTGTGGGTAAATTATGAATCTGGTCAAGGCAGCTGTGCCCCGGCTGCCCTATGTTGAATGTAATGAACAGGGCCCGTTGAACTTGGCTCGTAAACAGGTGATAGCACCGCCCCCAACTGGGATTAAAAGGGTTCCTGGAACATCCTATTCTCAGACTGTTAACACAACGGCTGTCCCAGAGAATCTGGGTCCTTTACCCAATTAAGTGTCTAGCTGAACTGGACTGTCTACCAGCGGTGTTTCCAACCCGATGTATAATGGTTGCGATGATGGGGTGGTAATGCCGATGTCAGCTATTCTCAATGATTGTGTATTCAGGAAAAATGTAGCAGGGCAGACCTTCTGTAGACCCTTTAATGAGTTTGGGCCCTCAAGTGGGAATCGTTGATTAGCTAAGACTGGGGATCACTGTCACTGGAACAGGGATGCTAAGAGTGTGTTTCTTTATAATGTGTCCAGGCAAGCTAAGGGATCTTTGAAAATCAGACATCGCTGGTGAATGAAACCATTTATTGATTACGGCATATCAGGGGATGTAGGTTAGTAATGCGGGTAGATATTTTAAATTGTGACAAGGGGAGGATACCCACGGGTGTACAGAATCTTATACGGATCTCTCTGATAAAGATGATGTTAGTAGGAGGTCTTTCGTCAATTGAATCCCGTACATAGATATCCCTCTGCAAATTTCTATTCGCCCAAACGCCCCATTGCTTTACAGTAACACACCTAGTTTTAGAAATGGGCCGCAAATGAGGTCTGTGTCCTTTGGAGTGAGGGAGGAGGGACAGGAGGGGGTGAACTGACTACCTACGTGTTGCGTTGTGAAGCCCAATCCAAGCCCCTGAGTGCTACAAGGGATGATTAGAAACATCCCTTAAGTTGAATTCAAGATGTTGTCCTGGAACGTAGCTGGGGTCAATAGATAATTAACGGATTTAGAAGGGTCCGATTCATCCATTTATATGATCTGGTCAGTTTCCAGGAAACCTGGGCGATGGATGACATTGAATTACAAGGTTTCCGCTCGTTCTGTAAGAACGCAAATAAGGGAACAAGAGGTAGACCGAAAGGAGTGTTGGCAATTTTGATTAGCCCCTCTGTTAATTTGACTATTAAACTGATTCCCAATTATATATCATGTTTAGAAACCGTCCTAATTAATGGGAAGCATGCACTGATTTTTTATATATTTAACAGGCTAGTTGAGGCTGCATCGTTAACAAGTGTCAAGGTAATGAACTGCATAATCAAGGAGTATTAATCCATTAATGATACCACTCCCCTAGTTCTGGCAATGGGGGACATCAACGTCCAGTCTGAAGCACTGGAAGTACTCATTGGTCTATGGGATAACCAGGATACAGCATATGGGTTTCCACCATTGGACTCAGTCAAACCTGGTAGGCTCCATCCTCGTGCCGCAGAGGTTGCTAGGATTGTGTATGAGGCTGGATTGTGATCTTGCAATGGAAGAGTCGCTGCGGATATGCCAGTGGATATTCCATATGCCGGCCATCAGGGTAGCTCGAGGATAGATTATGTTATCGTTAGTATTGCTGACTGGGACTTGGTGGCTAGTTCGGACGTCCTCAGACGCAGTGACAGTGATCGCTATACTATAAAACGTGTACTGACCTGAGATTGGGGGCAGGATTGGGGGTCTGATGGCACGATGGGTGCTAGTCAGATTGCTGTTATTGGCAGTTCAAAAAGTCCTGTTCAATGGCCCTTCATGGATTTGCCAGTGGTTAAGCCCACAATGTACGCAGGCATAGATCTGCTTGTTGTGGGCATTTGTTTGGCAGATGGTCCTACACCTAGCATCAGGGACTTACACACTTACACTACTCTTTTTCACCAAATCAGCAGTGACCACTAGGAAAGTTATCCTGGGAAATGGAAGCTGGTACATTGAAGATTTTCAGATGGCAAAGCAAGATTTATAATTTTATCTTGAAAATACATCTTTGATTGATTTCCCATTTGAGATATCTGTGGGCTAAATATCAGGACCTTCTGGCCATAAAGAAAGCAGGCTTTGCAAAATGTAATGGGGGATGAATTGTTGTCCTGCTGTGGTAATGGAGATCAGATCAATTTCTGGAAGCTCATAGGAGGAAGAGAACTGAATCCTGCGGGGCCAGTATTTACCCATATCCCCCTATTGAACTGCAGAAACATTTTAGCAATCTATACTTAATAAACCAGGGTGAGACTGTAGTAGGGCCTCAGTGTTTAGACACTGAGTATCTTGGTGAGAACTTTCCTCCTATTACAATTGTTGAGGTGGAGGGGGCCATCAAGGAGTTGGTAAGCGGAAGAGTGCCAGGCCCCAGTGGAACCCCCATTGATCTGCTGAAGGATGAGTTGTGTATATGAGCTCCACTGTTGATCCGTACGTTTGATCACGTTGTTAGGTCCAGTAATGCTCCCCAGTCTTGGAGGGAGGCGATAATCTTGCCTATGCACAAAAGGGGAAACCTCTGGTCGATTACAGACCCATCTCCCTTTTGGACATTCTAGGCAAGGTCTATGCCAAGGTGTTGCTGACTCGCCTTCAATATTTGGTATCTGAAGGAGGCCACATTAACCACCTTCAAGCTGGGTTCCAGAGTGGGACTAGCACCGTGGATCAGTGTTTTAGGTTAAGCACAATTTTGGCCAAAAAACATAGTGCTTCACTGTAGAATGTATGCAATATTTGTGGACCTACGCACTGCGTTTGATTGTGTTTCACACAATAAACCTTGGTTAGTTTTAGGGAACAAGGGAATCCCCTGATATCGCCTGGCTAGTATCCAGTCCTTATATACTTGTAACAGAGCATTTGCAAGGTGGGGTGTAGGAGGGGAGACAATGGAATCCTTAGCAGTAGAGAGGGGGGTGTGTCAGGGGTGTGTGTTGGAAACCATGTTATTCTGCATATATATTCATTTAATTATCGAGGACCTGTTGGCAAGTAGCCTGACCCACCCTAACTAGGCAATGACAGGTTGCTCGAATTATTATATGCAGACGATGCAGTGTTACTATCAACAACCCCTATGGGGCTAAGACACAATCTGCAATTATTTGTTCGGAAAAATAAGGCACTGTCTATGGTGCTTAATTCTGAAAAAAACAAAAGTGATGGTATTTGGCCAAAGGCCTTGTAAGAAAATGAACCAGAATATTGTAAATGAGGGCTGTGTTCTGGAACAGGTGAGCTCGTACGACTACCTAGGGATCAGGTTCTCAGAGGATCTTACTTGGTCGGCTCACCACGTTAGGGCTGTGGCGACGCTACAGAAGCATAGTGGAGGATTTCGCCGTTTCTATCATAAACATGGCAAGGGTGCAGTTTCGCCAGCTGTTAAAGTGTTTAAAGCTCAAGGATGTGCGGCAACCTTGTATGGGGCTTAGTTGTGGGGGCACTGATCTAGTGCCCCCTTCAATGTAGTTGACAAAACATTCTTAAGAGCACTTCTTATGCAACCCAGAGGAACACCCATGGCGAGCCTGCGGTGGGAATGCGATCTTCAACCAATAACCGCAGTACTGGCGAATACGCCGTTGCTATACTGGCTTGGAATATGGTGTGCGCCTGAGCTGAGTAAATATAGAGAAGCGTTAATTAGTCTGTTGAATGTACCGGGATCGGGCTCCTTGCCCTGGCTCAGGCATATTCGTAACGGGCTAGCTGGTTTGGACATGGTCATATGCTGGTCAAGCCCTGCCGGTCTGACCTTAGGTGTAAAGTAGCTGGTGAAAAAATGGTGCCACGAAATTACTATTAATAGTGCCACGAAATTACTATTAATAGTATGAGAGGGGCCTGCATTAATCTGTGTATTGAGTTGAAACCTAATGTGGGCTTTGAACTTTATTTAGATCATGTTGGCCCTGGATATGCACGAGCCTTATAAATTCAGCTGCGCAATAATTCATTGAAACTGGCCACATTTACAGCGAAATGGTCACGTCTTAATGACTGTCAATGTAAGGTATGTGGATTCCCTCAAGAAACGACAATGCGTGTGTTACTGTTTTGCTCAGGGTACAAGGATTTGAGGGAACGTTTTTTGCTGCCACTTTTTATGTCGGGATGTTCGACTGCCACTTGTAGCTGTACTTTTTTGTGAAACCTCAAATGATTTGAATGCAGTTTATTTGATCTTGAAGTATGTTTTCAGAGCTTGGCTAAGAAGGTCAAGCACTTTTAGATTGTTGTGTTAAAATGTTATTCTTAATTCACCGAATGAAATCATTAACGCTGGATCTGGTTTTATTGTACATGATGTGACGTTGTTAAACTCTTTATTGTTTGATAATTGCATGTGCAATATGTATTTTACTGATGCTTTTATGGTTTTATAGCCGAATAAAGTTATGTTTTACACTCATATATTAAAGGGCCTGTGGTAGCGGTCCTGTAGTTATGGTTAAGTTGCTCAACCCATTGGAAGAGCACTTTTTGGGCGGCTCTTCAACTTCACCACCCAAACCCAGACAAATCCTCACGAAACATTGCAAAAAAAAGTATATGGCCCCGTCAGATTGATTATGTGGAGTTTGGTGGGGTTTCGTTAAGGGGGCAAAGCTATAGGGGGTCCCAAAATGTGTGTTATTTTCCCATAGACGCAATGGAAAAAGAAAGTTTGCTCACGTCTGCAGCCCAAACCGCTGGACAGATTTTCACCAGATTTGCGCCAGGAGCGTCAGCTTGATCCAGAAAGCGTGCTTTTGCAAATTTGGTGTAAATCCGTCCAGTCGTTTTTTTTACAATTACCAAAAAAAAGAGGTAAAAAGAAATTAGTAATATCTGGGTTGGTCGGCGGACTCATTTCCCTGTTCGGTCCACGGAACGGGCCTGCGATTGGTCCAGAGGGTGGCATGATGTCCACAGACATTGGATGCACCCGCTCGTTGGATGGTGAAAAGCGGGAGTTGCATCAGATTTCCGTGCCCGATGTCCGGACGGACAGTGGCCGATGTCCGCGAACATTGCTGTAAAAACATTAAAAAACACAACATTGCTCTTGGCAGATGAATGAAACAATCTTTGGAGAGTGAAGGGTGATGAGGATGGGATGGATATGGCCTTAAAAAGCCCGAAAACTAGCATTTTTATTCCCCTATGTCCGCGAACAGTCCAGTAAGTCCTGTGATGTTCGCGTACATCTAAGAAGTTGGAGGACATCTATACCTATTTGTGCATTACAGGGTTGGTAAAAATCAGTTTTTGGATCCTTTATAACTTTGGCGCTACTCAATGAAACTGCATGAAACTTTGGAGTTTCATTGTAAACCTGATTCTGAATGGTTTTGCCAAGTGTGGTGCTGGTTTAACAAGAAGGAACAAAATTCGAGGCGGGTCCCAAAATATTGTGAAGGCTTATAAATGTGGTGGCATTTGACGAATCTGCACAATAGCTTGCAAAAATATTTAAGATCTAGATGTGAATGTTTTTGCAAAGTTTGGTGGGGTTTTGGCAAGAGGGCACAAAATTAGAGGTGGGGTCTCAACTTTTTTAGATGGCTTATAACTCTGTTGTCGTTTGACGAATATGGACAAATGTTTTCAGGAGATCATCCAACATTGAATGTTTGTGCAAAGTCTGAATGGATTTTGTCAGGTGGGGGCTAGGTTATATGACTATTGTATGTATGTACATAATGACACTTTTGAAAAAATAAAACATTGGCAATGATCTGGAAAATCTGGCTTCTGACCATGGCCATGAGGGACCAGCAATGGGATTAAAGTGGGCATGGCCACCAGCGACCGGCTATGTGGTAGAGTTCTTCGGGATAGCTTTGAAAGGTTAAATAAAATGTGCTTGTGGGTACAGGTTGAAATGCTGGATGGGATTGCAGCAAATATGCACAACGAGGGTCAGGAAGAACTGTAAAGCATGGTTTTGCAAATATGTGCTGTGTTTTTTTTTAAAGTGCAAAATGTAAGTACACAACACAGAGATATAACATTGGTGACTGGGCAATGGGCCTGGCTGTCAGCAAGGAGAAATGTGTACTGTAATTTGCTTATTGGGGCATGTGGCATGGCGGAAGCGGTACGTTTTAATGGGGAAACATATTCTGCTAGCGGTTACAGCCTCAAGTGATGGACTACATTTCAACAAACTTGTGCTGTGAGCATTAGCAAGGACCTGAAAGCATGTTTTTGGAAATATGTCTTGTGTTTTATTTTTCAAAAGTGTAAGAATTTAAGTAGGAAAACTAGTGGTTTACATTTGGTGTAGAACTTAAAGCTGGGTTCTTGCAAATGTGTTTGTGTTTTATTTTTTGAAAAGTGTCATAATGTAGGTAGAAAAAATTATGATATACCTTTGGTGACTGAGGCAGGGACGTCATTTCACTAAAATGCCTGGGGTAGCGGAAGTGACATAACACGACCCTTGACCACTGATGACATCACAGGAAGTGATGTTATTTGACCCCACCCTGAAGTGATATCGCGGGAAGTGATGGAAGACAACCTTTCACTCCTTGACAAAACAGGAAGTGCCATCACATAGCATTGTTCCTAAGTACACTTTGAAAAATATAGTTACAATATAACTATAAAGTGATACACATTTCATACAAGAATGGATCACCATATTTTTCATTAATATCAGTGTGTATAGGCCCATATTGCCAAATTACTGTGAATGCAAGCAGATATCCATGGGCAAATGATAATGCTGTGTTATTATATAGCACGTACGATTAAGCGCCTTATATAGAAAAAATATACATACAATATCACCCAACCTGTGTTGGTACTCATTTATTGACTTCAGATGGACGAAAGGCTGAGTTGAGATGTTTAGGAACAGACTACATCAGTGTCTCGCCCCCTGAAGTGTGCCTGAAATAAACCTTTAATGAGTCTAGCAATTATTGTATAGAATTCCAGAAAGACACATTATTTGGCATTCCTATTCTTTCTTATTTATGGTCACTTTTGAAAGTGTTAGACTTGTGGAACCCCTATTATTTCTTTTTTTTGTAAGAGGCCTGAACACGAAGGCCAGCCACTCCAGAAACAAAGAGCCACATGGTGCTGGCCACAGCCCAGGAACTTGAATGAAAAACAATATATATCATTTTTTCTTTTCTTTTTTTTAGGGGTAGCAAGGGAGACCACAGGGGTAGCAAGGGAGACCTTAGGGGTTGCAGTTGCGACCCCTGCTGTCCCCTAAATGGCATCCCTGGACTGAGGTATAGCCTGTGGCAATGGGCAGTGGCCAGATTGTCTGTGTCATGGCCTAAGGCCATGACCCGGACAATCTGGCTACTGGCCATGTCTGTGAGGGACAAGCAATGGGGTTAAAGTGGGCATGGCCACCAAGGACCAGCTATGTGTTAAAGTTTATCACAATTGGGATAGGTTTGAAAGGGAATATAAAATGTGCTCGTGGGTACAGGTTGACGTGCTGGATTGTATTGCATCAAATATGCACGATGAGGGTCAGCACGAACTGGAAAGCATGGTTTTGCAAATATGTCCTGTGTTTTCTTTTTTAAAGTGTAAAATACATTTGTGTCTGGGCAATGGGCCTGGCTGTTAGCAAGGAGAAATCAGTACTGTAATGTGCTTATTGGAGCATGCATCATGGCCAAAGCCTATGCCCCATGGATTTGAAGACTGGCCATGGCTGCAAGCTATGAGCACTGGCCATTGATTACATTATCAGGGTATAGTGGACACTAGAAACACTTGTGCCATATCATATCGCTGAACTAGGATGCAGCGTATGTGCAGTGAATAATAGGGCTGGTTTGCTTTGGCTGGGGCCATGGTGGAGCCTTCTGTCATGAGCAATTGAACAATGATTTCCATCCCCAGCATGCACTGCTCAAAACAACAGACATAAGTATGTGTTGAAAAAAAAATGTTTCTTAAAGGAGGTTTATAGTTCTTTCATATATATGAAAAGAGGAATTATTAATAACTGATATACAGTGATGTAACACTATGAAACATTTTCACTTATAAAAACCTATTAAATTGACAGAAAACAACATTGTTAAAGGGATGTCATGGTCAAGATGCATCCCACCCTTGGGACTTCCCTGCTCCAGTAGTTACCCAGTGGCGTCCCACCTTGGCATCGCTTGGCATTTGACTCCTGGGTTCTCATGAGCACTTGTCCATACATACTGCCTCTTCTATGTATGCACGTCTCTCACTGCACAATGCATATGTGCATTTATAAAAGCATTGTGTACAATTGTTTTTTTTTATAAGTAAGGGAAATGCAGATGCAAAAGATTTATAAAAGATTGTCAAGTGGCAGTTGGTGTGTGGAAGCTTAATGTGGTCATAGGGTTATATGCACAGTTTTTGGAAGTGATTGGTGGATGGATGTGTGACTGTTTGAAAGCAGGCATTGAGGGAGTGTTACAAATAAGTCGGTAAGATAGCTCAGCGGGTTGAGCGCTTGCTGCTACAATCTAAGCGTGATCTGCAGGTCGCCAGTTCAAATCCCAGCAAGGCCAACTCTGCCTTTCATCCTTCCGAGGTCGATAAATGAGTACCAATTTCAGTTGGGTGGTATTGTAGGTAAATATGTGCTCTGTAAAGCACTTGGGATAAAGGCGCTATATAAATAATATAATTAAATATAAAATTAAAAAGTGTAGGTGTTCACATGCTATTCGGGTATTTTAATGATCCATGGCATGGAAAGGGGACTGTGGAGACATGGATAGTTATAAAGGTCAATTGATTTTGGTCCTTATTGTATGATAGAGAAAAGTATTTGGGGCAGAAAATTGTTTCGGTCATTTTATATTTTTCTATAATATACTATTGTACATTAGTACTCTGGTTGGGGGAGCAAGTCAGTCAGATGGTTAGAAACACGGGCTTGAACCGCCGGTACAAGCCTACATTCCAAGCTCCCTGATGGCCTGCTCTCCCCACCATCATCTTCCTCCCCACCCCCGTCCCATTTTATTAATTTTTTCACCCCCTCTACTTACCTTATTTCGGCGGCAGTGGGTGCTGGCACCACATTTTCTCTTTGTCTTCACCTCCCACAGGGTGCCATGTAAAGGGATGAGGGGCTCCGTATGGAGCCATGCCTTCCCTTTCCATGGTGGCCATCTTGGAAAAGGAAGTTCCTTCCTCCAGCGGGACATCGCCTGTGTCCTGCTGTAGGAAGGAAAATACTTTTTTTAGCACCCCGGGTTACCGCTTTGGCAACCCGGGGTGCTAATGGCCTTCATTCCTTGTCCTGGCGCTGGAACGGGGGATAACGAACTGGAGTCCTGATTATCTGTCATTGCTTCACTTGGGATGATAACTTGGGATGCCAGGTCCTTATTCCCGTTTCCAGCCCCTGCAAAGGGGGATGAATGCCTCATTATATTATTCCCATTAGCATAACACAAAATGGTAATGGAAATTTTGGAAACTCTTATTGAGTCTATGTACTTTACTGAGAAATGTAAAGTAGATGGAGTCTATAAGATTTATTTTCAGTTCTATTTTTTAACTGTGAAAGAAACATTTTTTTTTTTTGTTGCAGGAGAGGTTAGAACTTAAGGTGGGGAGTGAAATGAGGGAAGAGGCACCAAGCACTAATATGGAGCGGCAGGTGGACAGGGGAAGATGTTGCACGTATGTTACTTCTAAGATAGGGGGCAGTGTTTCTCATGCTCCTTGATTACAGCTACCAAAGCACTTCGAAATTGCTTCCCCCTGCGGTGTGGTGTGTTGCAGTTTATACAGAGGACTGTTGTCTTCGACAAAAGATATGGACCAACAGACTCTTTTATTGCTTGCAAAGTAGCTGGGGGTTTTTCTGTCCCACAGGAGTAGGCTGTGTGCTTACAGTATTTGTTGAGGAAGATGAGGTGGAGGAAGACAGCCTACTACTTGCTAAGAAAGGAACAACCTTTCTCAGAGCGTTGCAGTGGTTGGATTTGGTGTGGTGGCGCACGGAGGTGGTACCGTAGGAGTACTGTTCAGGTTGTCTGTGACTGACTGCATTTCACTTTGGTAGCTTTAGCCTTTGGTACATTCCCAACAGTGGTAAAGAACCGCCACACCCATGATTCGCTCTGATTGCTAGAGGTAGCACTTCCTCTACCTCATCTTCTCGGTCCTCTTCATTGTCTTTGAAAGTACTGTGCCTGTGGTGGGGTTGGCTCTTTGGGGGGAGGGATGGCAATAGCTGATGCAATTCTTAAGATAAATTGCAGTTTTGCTCATATTCTTCCAAGCAAGTTCTCTGTGCTAGACACCCCCTGCCGGAGCTTTCAAGCAGGTGTGTTTATTACATTGAATAGCTAGGATGGAGCCAGCCATGGCTACATGGCTGTCTGCAAAATGGCTGTGCAGTAACGGCACTGCCTTAGAATGCAGATGAAGAAAACCCAACTTGCCCCCCGGACCTCCACAACTGGCCACACCAAGCAAAATGAGCATATGAAAGAGAAATTAAGTGTGCCATCCCTTCCAGTACTACTAAGAGGTTTCTGTCATGAGATGTCCCTTCTGTGACCCACCTTGCATGGCAGCGACACACCACGGTATTATGTTAACTGCCTCAAACCCCTCCCCCCCCGGTTTCACAATTGCACTGCTCTGTGAGTGCACCCCTCTCTCTAAGGCAGTAATATTGGCCTCTAAGGCAGTAATATTGAAACCTTTTTATGTCGAGTGCCCCTTGAAAAGAAATGTTGTTGCCACACCCACCCCCCCCTTTTGAATACACATATTGATGCTAGGACTCCATAGATGTCAGTTCTGCTTATATTTCCTATTAAAATCAGTCACCGTACCCCCTTTAGGATGAGCCTCATGCCCGCCGTACATGCCCTTCAGGCCCCCTCGGGGCCTCCCAGGGGGGCAGCCCCACCCTTTAAAGACCACTGCCCTAAGGAAGGGCACTGCTTGGCTCCCTCACCGTTACACTGCGCCTGCGCAACTCGAGCTCCCATCAGGAAATAGACTTGCTGGTCCATTCCATGACTACTGAGAGTGGGGGGGGTGGCAAATGACCCACCAACACGAGGAGGGGGCAACAGCAATCATCCCAGGTGCATGAGGTGAGTGAACATGATTCAGGACTGCTGCATCTTTACATGAATGAGCGTGGGGCATCAGGGATTAATAGAAAGCCGCCATCATGGCTGGGTGCTCAGGCACCCTCTGTTCTTATGTCCATATCTTTTGCTAGTTGTACTGATAATCTGAGTAACACATTTCAGAAACATTATGACATCACTATTCACCTTAGCTACCCCACAGTCTTAAATGTTGCAACATTAGGATTGGACTCCAAATACTTGTACTCACAAACTTTATTCCATGTCATCAGTGAAGTAATTTAGGTCCCAGGGTGTTAGCATATTTGTTCCATTTAATTTGACCGAATGTTAAATTCAACCAAATTTGGCCAGTAACATTTAATCGAATAAAAATGAACAATTAGGCTAATATATATCAAACACGTTGAGCGTGGTTTGTGGGGGTGTCCCCCGCTCCCTATGTTCGGTATGTATTAGCCTTGGGGGGTTGCAGGGTTGTCCCCTGCTTCCTCAATATTGGAGGCGGGGGACCAAAAAAAATGAAAAGAAGAAAAAGGGACCTTGCGGTGTTGGATCTGACCTGCGTTAGATGCCGCAATGCTGAAGTGGACCAGGGGGTGAGCTGGTGTGAGCTTGTTTGATCATCTGAGAATTGATCGCATGTGGGCTTTTCTTTTCAAACAGTTTGCCGTGATCAATTCTCAGACAATCAAACATCCCCAAACCGTTCCCAGGGGGTCTTTGTCTGGAGAGGCATACATTGCTCTCCATTAGGAATCTTGGTGGCTGCGGGATGACAGTTTTTTTCAATTATAAACCTATATAATCTCTCTGTCTCCTTTTACTGAACCCCCTCCTTGTGTCATTGAAATAACGCTATACTGATTGAATAAACTCAGGATGGCAGCATTGTTTTGAATGACAGCTGCCCTTCTTCATTTCTTGTGAATTCATCTACTATTGCCATTGCTGTATTTGTATTTGTATTTGTATTTTTATTTATTTATTTATATAGCACACCTGGCCCAAGGGCATCCGGGCGCATCACTTAGGAAACAGGCATAGTAAACATTATAGAAAATATACAGAACACGGAATCATTTACAAATAATATACAGTTTCAAATTATGTGGACATCAAAATTACATATGTACAACAGAGAGTAATTGGTAGACCAGAACATAGGGGTGGCTAGCAAACAGTCTGATTCAAGGGGTGGTCTTGGGCAGACAGCCAGGCTTTGACCTGACTTTTGAACGCTGGGAAGGAAGGTTTCCGCTCTAAGAGGGTTAGGTAGTGAGTTCCACAGTTTCGCCGCCAGGACCGGGAAACTGATCCCCCCAGATCTCTGAAGGTTGAAGTGAGGCATAGAGAGGCAGCTAGACTGGGCACTTCTGAGGGGTCCGTTAGAGGTATGGATAGTAAATCTATTGGCAAGGTAGCTGGGTGCTTGGTTGGCTAGGCATTTATGTGTTAGTGCTAGAGTTTTTAGAGATACTCTTTGTGTTACTGATAGCCAACGGAGCGTCTGTATGGTGTCAGAGATGTGTTGATTCCTGGGGATGTTTAATGCAGCTCTAATTGCATTGTTTTGTACAATCTGTAGCTTATTGAGGTTGCATTGGTTGGTGCCAAGGTAGAGGGCATTGCAAGGTCCTGGCTAGAGTGGTACAGTTGGCGGGTGATAAGAAAGGGCGTCAGGCTGTGATGAGCTTGCACGTATATGCTGCGGCGGAGGAGACTGCGTTAGTTTTCTGGGAGAGGGAGAGGGTGGAGTCAATGTAAATGCTTGGGGTGCCTAGGATGAGAAGCTCTGTCTTTTCATCATTCATACAGAGTTCATGTTGCACCATCCAGGCTTGGATGACTTGGTAGATGGAGTTAACGGCAGTGTGTCAGCTATATGATCACCAGTAATGGGTATGAGTATCTGGGTGTCGTCCGCATAGTCGGTGTAGGTGACACCCAGATAATTCAGGATATCGAAGAGTGGCTTCGTAAACACATTATAAAGTGTGGGGGAAACACGCGATCCTTAGGGAACCCCACATGTGACAGGTGAAGGTTCAGCGGCTGCAGAGGGGGAAAAGACCCTCATAGACCTATTATCCAGCAATGAGCTGATCCAGGCCGTAGCTTTGTCAGAGAAGTTGGCCGTTAGTTTGAGATGTCGACAAAGGATTTGGTGATTTACTAGGTCGAATGCCGCAGATAAATCAAGTAGGAGTAAAAGGGCAAGTTTACCCTTATCTTTAATGTCCTCAATCTGTGTTTTAAGATCAATCAGGGCTTGTGCTGTGTGCCAATCACAAAAGCAAGCTACAGTATGCATCTTCTCTTCCAAACATTAGATTCAATGGCTTAGACATGTGTGAAATGTGTGTGCTCTGTGGTGTGGTGTTGCTTTATATTTACTGGTCAGATCCATGAAGCCTGAGCTGCTTGTCTAAAATATATCTAAAATAAGACCCCTACCTAACAACACATATGCTTGGCAAGTATGTTCTAATGACGCCTACATCTGCTATTCTGAGTAACTGAACTTCTCATTACACAGATCCCTACAGATTTAGTACTCAAGAAAATAAAATCCCTATAGACTGTAGTTACAGGTCATGTACTAACCTACCTCTTATCTGCCTGATAGCTACTATGTAACCCTCGCCTCAAACCTGCCTCTGTCCCTCACTTCCTCTGTCTCCACTCTAGCACTTCACCCATCATGGTCACATTACGAGCACAGCTGGCTGTGGCGCCTCCCTGCACTTACAAATGTCCAATGTTGGTTTTCCTCAATCTATGTATGACCACTTATGTATTGTCCCCGGTGACTGTTCCATTTACTGCCCTCCACAACTGGGTCAGAATGTCCCTGAAACTCACCCCGTTGTAGGAAGCTCACAGCTTCACGTCAAATCTGATTTGTTATCTATTCTATGTTCTTTTTTGATCAAAAGAGCATTATTCCTCCTGTATAAATAAATGGATTGCTCTACCGAGGAGCAATGGACATCCAGAGAAAGTGGATCCTAGGTCACACCTAGGAATTCCCTCAAAAGCCGGAAAGAATGTTCTTTTCTGAACTGCAGGATGTTGGAGCTGTCCTGATAGCAACCGGGATGGTATTCTAGTTTGCTGGGGCACAGCAGGAGGAAGACGGTTTCCTGGTCTTTTCCCTGCAAGCCCGTTTCATGGAAAGTCTTGTGGTGGTCTGACGCCTGCAGGAGCCCGTGCCAGCAGAGGTGGCAAGATAAGCAGGCGTTCAGGCGCTGCTTCCCTTGAATTTGATTACGATGTTGAAGAGAACCGTGGCAGGGATAATCGGCCACTGCAGGTCACGCAAAATGGTGATGATGTGGTCGGTGATACGGTGGAACTTCTTGTGATGCATGCTGTTGGGTGATGAACGTGCTTGAGCTAGGCTAGGCGTTCAGCAGGGAGCTGAGCTTGGAGAGAGTTTCACCCATCAATGTGTGCAGTCACGCAGGTCTGTACTGCAGTCCAGTAGTCATGTGCTGGGAGGAAGGGTGGTGCCGTGTGAGGGGATACCAAGTGGTCTGGGGCCTTTGGTTAATATGCTGAATGAAGCAGATGTGACTACAAATGATGAACCCGAGGGATTTGGTGGCTGGGACGACTTGGAGTTAACCCATCAAGTGCATGTTATCAAAGTGCATCAAAGTGCATGTCATTCAGCCATCCATGGATGATTTCCTGTTTGGATGCATGACCGAGGAGAGCAAATTCCGTTTTGGTTGGGTTGAGCTTTCGATATGCACTAGTCATCCGCATTTGAATGGAGGCAAAGCATGCAGATGTCATGGGAGAGGTTTGCACTGACGTACAGCCGGGCATCTTCTGCGAAGCAGAGTAGAAAGATGTTTGGATCATGAGGAGTGAACCTACCAGTGCTATGTACAGGATTATTGAGTCCGGTGGAACTCTGCAAGTAACCAGGCGCGGTCGGATCTGAATGTGCACACCTGAAGAGCTTGGTGTCTGTCTGATAGGTAAGAGGAGAACCGATTGAGAACTGTGCCCGAGATGCCCTTCTTTGTTTAAGACGGTTGGTCAGAGTGTGGTGGCCAACCACAAGAGGCAAGAGTCCCTTTTGTCCATGATCTGGACAGCATTATTAATCACCTGAATAGTAACTGTTTCTCTGCTGCATTTGGGACGGAACCCAGATTGGCAATCTCAGATCAGGTCGTGCCGGCTGTCTATTCAGGGAGTTGATTGGCTTCTAGCCACTCAATCATTTCATGGATAAATGGGAGGCTGACGATTGTCAGGTTTGCAAGGTAAAGCAAAAATGGGGGATATAGGGGTGCACAGACAGGTTAAATCAAATTTAGAAAATAGAGATATTGTAAAGAAATGTATCAACAAGTGATAGTGTAGAGAAGTTACACATAGTCTTATGGTGCAATCGGGCTAATGTCACAAGGCCACTTGGGACAGAAAAACAGCACAAATCCAAAGCAGTGTATTACTACACGGCAGGCCCAGCTGCACTCAGTAGGGGCATAAAATCCCTCTATTTTCAATTAAATTCACTTAGCTATTGGGTGCCTAAAAGGCATATATTCTGTGGTGTGTAGACACCACTTGATAATTTATAGTTTCCAAACGCAAATGTAATTACTGCTTTGCACAGTGTTAGGTAAACGATAATTTGTAAAGTGGTAAAGAAAATGTAACAATC
This sequence comes from Ambystoma mexicanum, assembly GCF_040938575.1. NCBI lineage: Eukaryota > Metazoa > Chordata > Amphibia > Caudata > Ambystomatidae > Ambystoma > Ambystoma mexicanum. Next base: position 97,617,732 of record NC_090927.1, on the reverse strand, counting down.
AGAACCCAAACATAGCAGTTAGCTTGTGGACTTTAATCTTCAAGATCCAACAAGTCATACCAGAATATAAATAATGCTAGTACAGTTAGTGTTCTCTAATGTATAGAAAACGGACACTCATAAATATACAATGTAACATAACTTGAAGCAAACAAAGGTGTTGATAAACTGCATCTCTTATAGAGCGACCCTGATGTAAATCTGTATGACAGTTACAGTACACAATGCTCTAAATGCATAGATTCAATTGTTTCACATGTACAAATGAAATCTCATATTAAGATGTTGCAAATAAGGCCGACGCGTTTCGGTTCAGAGAACCATCTTCAGGGGATAGATTTCATTTTTCAATTTCCATATTCATAATCAGAAGGTAGTAACACAGTCTCTGTAAGGTAGTAAAGAGAAAAGAGAAAGGATTTCTTAGGTAAACCTCTATAGTAAATGTACAGTCTATTTAAAAAAAGTGTAGAGAAGGTCAAAATCACTAACCTTGCTGAAAAAAGAGCCGTATGGGAGTCCCGGGCTCCAGAGGCAGCGCCACGGGGTGACTGTGCCCCACTTTGGAGAATCATAAAGATGGTTCTCTCCCCTCCCCCAAATTTGGGAAGGACTTGTGCTTTGGAGGGGTGTCGGTTGCTGGTCACCTGAACAGAAAAAAACGTTTTCACTACAGCTACCAGAATCCTTTGAGTCTAATTAGACACACCTGCTCAACAGCCTCCCTGATGATTATTTGAGATAAGAAAGCGCTAGGAGGAGAACAACCACAGACCACAGAACTGCAGCTGAGGGATCTAACCCTGTTAATACTGACTACCTGATTTGCAGCAAGGGATCTAACCCTGTTAATACTGAGTACGTGATTTTCAGCAGAAGGGATCTAACCCTGTGAATATTTGTCCATTTTGGGATGTGACCCAGCTACCTATTTTTTGCAACAGGTTTAATTGACCAGGACCGGGAGTGCGCGCCTCACCCACCTTCTTTTTTGTACTGAACACCCGCAAAAGGTCACTCCATTTTTTCCCATCTCTCTCTGCTCATTTTCAGAGGGTCCCCACAAAATCCCTATTCACGCTGCATGCACCCCACATTCTCGATCACCCGCGATCCCCTGGTCCCCCGCCTATCTTTCGTGCGGGCTGCTCCCCGGCGGGCCCAAGCATGGGGTACGTACTTGGGCTATTTGCTCGATGCTCCTATGTGTCCTTGTCTTGGGATCAGAGGTCTGGAGACCACAAAGAACTGTAACATTACAAGATCATATCCTCATATACATTGTCAAGATTTGTATCATTTTGGAGACGCCTTAAGGTGTTATCATTCCTCACGGTTCATCTTGTTTCATGTTACTACAAACTATTTCCACCAGATTTAAAAATGTTTCACTCAGTGTGAAAGGACAAATCTACTCCACAATGGAGTGAAGAAGGGGTATGTTCTTGCTCCTCTGTTTTTCAACCTGCGCATCTCACATCAGTACAAAGTTCTCCAAAGGATTAGAGGGCTTCATTTTCCAGCGTCTACTAATTGCAATAAAGTATTTATTTGGCATCAGCTCTCCATGGGCTCCTGGAGGAAGTCCTTTCGTGCGCTAGAAGAAATAATGTAATACATAGTCATGCCCAAAACAGGGTTCCATGTCATTTCCACAGAATAAGTTATTTCGACAGTTTTCATCAAAATGTTGTTTTTATGGAAGGTCCCCCAGCCCCCTCTTACCCTTTCATTAGAACCCTTACCCCCAAACCCCTGCCAACCCCTAACCCACAAATAAATACAATTCTATAAAAACTGTAGATGAAACTTCCACTAAGTAAATTATCACGCAGTAATTTACATCGTGGAAACAGCATGATACCCCAAAACAGTGCATGTGTTCAAATATTATGGAAAATCAAATTGAGTGTTCAAGAGGGAGACTTTCGAAGTAGTCCCAATGCTCTGCTGCCGATTGTAGTACTTGACAGGGTTTAGTAATCATTTTCGTCATACATTGTCATCTTCTTTATTTATTTATTTATTTATTTATTTATTTATTTATGTTTGCTTGTTAGGCACTTATACAGCAAGTAAATACTTCTTCAATGTGCCCACAGTGCAACAGGGAGGAGTCAAGGGATGAGAAACAATGAAAACACGTAAAGAAATTAAATACAGTGGGGGAGGGGCAGGGCAAACCTACTATGCCTTGGGAGTGTTCAGAAAGTGCAAGTGCAGAAGGGAGAGGGAATGGCATAGGTGCTGGGGTGCTCAGGGGTGAACAACAGGTGAAGTGCAATGTAAGGTAAGTGCGATCCGCGAAGGGTGGAAGGTGAGCCGAGGCGAGTGCTGAGGATTGACAGAAGCTGGGGCGATTGGGTGTGGGAGATCAAGGCCCCGAGGATGCATAAGGGCCCTGGACACCAAACAAGCGACAGTGCGATTAGCAGAGGAGAGAGGGGGCGAAGGAGGAGGTAAAGAGCAAGGTCTTGAGAAACGTCCAGAATTAAAATAAAGTCCTGCTCACGACGAAGAGAGAGGGGGAGGTAGCTGCGACCCATAAGGTGCCTGCCTGCAGAACTGGAAGATGAACTGGGGATTTGATGAGATGGTGCAAAAATTACTATGTAAGATCATGCCATCGAAGGTCATACACACATGTCGGCGCTATTTATCAAACAATGTAAATGGCCCCATCTAGTGATCACATTATTCATAGCTCTCAACCATTTGTGTCGCAAAGGCGGGTGAAAACACCTGATTTTGTTTTTGGCGGGTGAGAGCCCATTGAAACAAATGGGCGTACAGGAGGCTTGGCGGGTGAGTCAGCTGTTTACAAGGCGGGTGACACCCGCCAAAAGTGTGTGAGTTGAGAACTATGCATTATTTCATTTATAAACATTGTGAATATATTGGCTCAGTTGCCAGTCAGATGACCCCTAGCGACTTTGGAGTGAGCACCCACCCCCATCATCTGAACGGTGGCTCCATTTTCAGATGGTGCAGGAGGGGGGGATGAAAGGCAGCATTTTGTAAAGCTTTCTCTTATTTAGGGGCATAGAGTGAGAGCTGGACAAGATCACAGGATGACTACAAGTAAGTGATTCTGGGCTACCCAAAATGTGCTCGCCAGGTGTGTAAAGACTGGGCGAAAATACACCAAGGAAGGCTTTAAATGCCCGCTCCGCTGTACAGTGGGGCTGATTTCTAGGGATATTGCGCTGTATTAAACGTGTTAAATCATAAACATACACAGGTGTGCAGAATGATTTGCACGTGACAGCCCTGTTTTCATGAATGCTGATGTTCCAGAGAGCCACCGGTCTGTGATTTTGCCAATCAATCCTGCGATTGTGCTCTGAAACGATCACTGCAGTGTGTCAGTGTATTGTGAGCCACACACTATATGATATGCTATTTTATTCATATCGCACTCATATACATGTGTTTCAGAGCACGACCAAGCAAAGGGCCTGGACAGGGGAGAACAAAATACGATGTTACTATGCCCAGTGACATTAAGGACGTGCAAGTACATGGAAAAAGGAAGAGGGGGAAAGGGCGTGGAGTGGAGAAGTGGACAGTGCGTACAGAGGACAGAACAGAATAACTAATAAGTGGGATGAATAAATAAGTGCAGACAAAAAGGTAGTGTAGCCAGACACGTGGCAAGTGCATGATTAGTCAGATGGGGTATATCTGATAAGTGCAGAGGAAGAGTGGGGGACTGTATGGGTAGATACAGATCCCAGTGCCAAGCGTGGCCAGAGGCAGTGCAGGAGGGAGGCAGGGTGCATAGGTACCTGGGTCCGATGGACAAGAGGGTGGCCAGGTGCACAGTGCCGAGAGAAACAGATCAGCAGGGGAGAGGGGGGGGCAAAGGCAGAAGCGAAGTGGGAAGGTCTTGAGGTGCTTCCGGAACCGTAGATGGCTCTCCTCAAGTTTCAGGGTGGCCGGGAGGCTGTTCCAAAGGAAGGCCCCAGCCGAGGACAGAGATCTGCCCCAGCACGTTTCTTTGAAAAATGCCCGCCCTACGGGAATTAGATGAGGAAGAGCGAAGGGCTGGAGAAGGGAGGTATTTACGGAGGGATAGTTGAACATGCACATTAGGACCCTCATGATGTCCTGTTAGGGGCTGTATTTCTGCGGTTGGAATCCTGGATTAATTGTTATTTGCATTACATTTTATCCATCATTGAAAGTGTTTGAGAATGTCCAGCATTTCATTGAGAAAATGTGCTATCCAGCCCATTGTTGTGTTATTTTCCATTCCACTAGCCTGTTTGCCAGTGTATGTGTTGCCTGTTGTGCTGGCGCTCCTTCCTTGCCCTAGGTTTTCGCAAGCATGACATTCGGTGGCGTGTCCAGGGGGTGGCCTGGGGTGGCACGTGCAACCCCTGGAATCTGATTGGCCACCCCACGTGCCACCCTATTATCCTAAACTATGATCATTCTGTGTGTGTGCGCTCGTACTTCATGCCACCCCTGCATAAGGCAGTACCCCACTTGGGCCACCCCAGTCAAAAGCGTCTGGACACGCCACTGGTGACAAGCAGAGTCGCCCGCTGCCCTCTAGACGCTGCACTAAAGACTGTGACTTTTGCTTTTCAGCTGGCCGGCTATGAAGCGTCTCTCCCCATCACGGAGAAATCCAACCCAATAACCAAGGACCTGGACCGGGCCGACCCTGTGCAGATGGTGCAGCTCCTGAGGGACTGCGATGCTGAAATCTTTCAGGAGGAGGACGACACCCTGGTGAATTATAAGGTGAGCGGTCCAGAGCTCTCCACCTATGACCCATCCCCTGTTCCTTCCGCCAGGACCTCTGCACAGCCTGCACTTGCAGGAGGGGGCACGAGGACAGGACGGTGGTCCAACATGGTGGTGGGTGTTAGGAGCTACGGGTGACTGTTGCACAACACAAGTCAAGTAAGGAAGAGAAGGTGTGCACATCTGTGCTCAGGGCTTTAAGTGGGCCGGGGCCTGACGGGGCTGGGCCCCGGCAGGCTCCGACATTTCGTTTTGAGGCGGGGCCCTGCCGGGGCCCACTAATCTCCCTGGCAGCCCCGGCCACTACACGAAAAGGCATTTTTTCTACAGCCTGAAGCTCTCGCTCGTGAGCGAGAGCTTCAGGCTTCAGAAAAAAAAATGCATTTTAGCCATAATGGGGGCGCCGCACCTGCGAGGCATCCCTTTAATCAAGTGATGCACGTGGGCCGGCGCCACCATTATGGAGAAACGTGAGGCCGCTGGAAGCAGAGGTCTTGCTTTCTAAATACTGAAGCTCCCGCGGATTCGCGGGAATTTCAGTCTTTAGGAAAAAGGCCTCAGCTTCCAGTGAGCTCACCCTTTCAGCCTTAATGGTGACGCTGCCCCTCCAAAGCTGGCGAGGGGCAGCATCACCATTAAGGCTGAATAGGCGAGGCGCTATCCCCTGCCAGGCAAGCCCATAAAAAATAAATGCAGATCAGCACCCTCTCCCCCATTGGGGAGAGGGTGCTAATTTCTACAAAAGGCTGCCTGGCAGGGGTGCCAGTAGCCCATTGAGCCGGGGCTCGTCAAGGGGGCGTGGCCTAATGGGCCACGAAGACCCCCGTTGTTTTGCCACGCCCCCTCAATGAGCCCCGGCTCGATTTGTAGTGCCACTTAAGGCACTGCCTGTGCTCCAGTAGTAATCCTGGGTGCACATCGTAGGGGACAGCAGTAGGAGAGCGGGTCTGCGAGTGGTGGACAGTGAAAGAACGGTGTTAAAAGTAGGTGTTCTTTGCGTGCGCAGTTTACAATCATTGTAAGATAATTTACCAATATGTGGGAGGCCCTCTACCAAGAACAAACCTAGCACATCTGGCCGGTTCTGTGTGATGCCCCCTGCCCAGGATTGTCGACAACCATGTTGTAGCCCCCTGTGCCTTTCACAGAGGAGGAATATCCATTTGCATATCAGTCTGGTCCCAGCCACCAGGACAGTCCAGCACCCAAATGCCAGGCAATTCTCCCCTGAACAAGAGTACCATTAGCAACCCCAGACACGTGTTTCAGCCTAGTCGGGCCTCATCAGTGAGGTGCAGCCCAGCCTTTATAAGACACAGCGAGCAAGGGTTCCACATCTGGATTACTGATAATATTTTGGGGTAAAGCTCCAAGTTTTACAAAATGTACAGACGTGCGGGAGCCCCTCTACTGAGACCCAACATGGCTCAAATAACCTGTTATGTGGGGGTGTTTCCCACATAGGACGGTCGACAACCATAAAATGGTTGCAAGAAAAGGTGATGAGTATGAAAAGTGACCTTGGCCAATGAGCCCAGGTGTGAATAGTGCACTTCATTGTCTATTAACTGTCTGAGATTTAGAAGCAGCTGATGGGGGGGTGCTCTGAATCAGCAAGAGAGTCAGGAATCCTGCTTGGGTTACAGCTGTAATCAGTGGGGTGTCAGTGTAGGGGCTGAGCGAGGCACTGCCCTAAGATGAACAGCCCAAAAGGGGAAGGAGTGCATTATACCACACACACACCCCCCAGCCCCCCCATACCACAGGCCTGATAATCAAAGGTAGAGAGGTGCGCGTGTTCACAGATGGAACAGAGCAGGCTGGAAATGACCCGACTCCGCCCAGCTAAACCTCGGGGTTCTTTCACATGTAACCCTAAGGGTAGGGCCTGGGGGTAAGAAGTCACATTGATTTGCTAATTTTGCAGTGCAAAGCCTCTTTTGACATGCAGAAGTATGGTCTGTTGCATGACAATATTCATGCTATAACAGTGGAGCTCAGGATTTAGCATGGACATATGTTCTTTTCCTTCCTTCCTTCTTTTCGTTTTGCCTAACACGTGTCCAGAAAGAGTTCTTTGATGTTGTCAGGTTGGTTTATAATCTGATTTGGTGATGTGCACGTCAGTTTGATAGGACACTATGTACTAGTACAGCTGCTCAAAGGCAGCCAGCTTTGTAACTAGAAAGTATTGTATGTTGGTTCTAAAAAATAATGTTGTGGCACAAGACGATAGGGTCCAATTGCCTAAATTATGACCTGGGAAACCAGGAACCGGGCTCAACCCCCAGAGTCCCCACTTCATCACATGACGTCATCCAGGGTAAAGAAGAACCTCCCTGTGCTTTACTTCCATTAAAGCCCCTAGCGGCGATTCAGTGTGTGCAAAAAGAAGTCTCGGGCCTACTTCATTACAGCAGATCAGAGGAGACCTTTGGAAATGTGTCATTTCTACCATGACAATAATGTTTTTTATGTAGCGCTTTCATTTAAAGCGCTTTAAATAGGACATATGTACATACATTACTATCATTACCCATTCTAACTCATTTAGAGAGCACACATAGCCGCTCATACATCTCTTAGCCCGCTCACGACCACACTGCAGGTGAAAAACTGTCCCCCCACATATAAGTGAGCTAAATTATAAACTTCTTTCAGTGATATATATAATTTTAAAAGAGTTTATTTTTTTAATAAAAGCATTCATTGGTTTAGGTTTTTGGAGTTTTACTAGCTCAAAGCGTAATGGCCCATATATTGCTCCAGAGTATAAATGGTGAACTCAGTGGGCAGGCTTGATGGGCCGGCGTAGGGGGCTAGGGGAAGGGGGGGGCAGCCGTGCATGGTCCTATTTTTTGTCGAGCCGAGGGGTATTGCCTCCAAACATGCAATTGTAACAGTATTTAAGAAAGGCATTTAAAAATAAACAAACTGAACAATGTATCCCTTGCGTACATCATTGACAGACGCAAGATCAACCCTCTATCCGTCCCCCAAGCACCCTACATTACCTGCCCAACCCACCGCCCTTTGTAGTTTTGGCTCAGAGAGGTGCTGCTGTAGCAGGGATTCCGAGGCAAAATGAATGGCGTAGAACTCTACATGTTAGCACCCCGGCAGCCTCCCAGCCAATCAGAAAGCTCGGCACAGCGTCTTCACCTCATGGTAAAGACCCCATTCTGGGCCTCCTCAGAAGTGGGAGGCCGCCATCTTCCTCAACAGGAGAGCCGGTAAGTGTTCCATGCACTCGCAGCGCCCCTTCCCTCTCCCATTCCCAATCCCCACCATCCCTGTACCCCGGCCCCATTTACCTGCAGCGCCCTTGCCCCTTGCTGATGCCGGGAGCACTCCGTGTTCCTGACGCTTCCTGTCGCGGTAATGGCCGCCATGGAGAGGGAGAAGTGACGGCATGACATGTAGTTCCCGTCTCCTTTGTTCTAGGCGGCCATCTTGTTATTTGTTGTGAAATGGCAAACACGTTGGTTCTCAGCTTTAACAAAAATGATTAGCATCCTAGTAAAATATACTGGAATGCTAATAGCAATAAACCCCTGCTGGTGGGTGCATTAACACGTCTGTTAATGCCCCAGAGCTAATGTAATACTCCCACTCAGCTTGGTTTATTGCTTAAGTAAGGTGATGTGCTTTGATAGCAGTTGAGGAGGCAAACAGTGTTTATTCAGCCACTCATGTGTCAATCACTTGACACGTAATACTGATTGGTTGCAACTGTGCCCTTCCTTCTATGCAGGCTCTCCTATTGGCTCCCCTCCTTATATTGGCTGGCCAATGAGTAACAGCCATTTATTCCTGTAACCAAAGTTACCTCAAAGGCAAAGGGTTACATGCAGCCAAGTGTGCCTTGAGTCACTGGGCTTCTAGGCACAGCGCGGAATTGAAGTTGTTGGTTTGCCTCCTTGTTTATTTTGTATAGAAAAGGTAACTGCCTCTTAGAAAAATATGTCCTATCATTTTGTTTTGAAAAGAAACGTAAAGATCGGTAGTAACAGAGTAGCAATTTCATTGTGATTATTTGTGGGAAAATTGAATATATACACGTGCTAATGTGTAAACAATAAGCAGTCGGGGACCAGCTGACGCCAGCAAAGCCGAAACTACTGGCTTTGCAAATGCATGTGTATAGCCTTACTCATGGGTTGCATGTCCCTACACCTGCCAGGGAATGCCATGGTTCACTCCGGCGGGTTCATCCCCCCTCCCCCTTATCTCATCGTTCAAGCGACCCTGGACCTCTTTATCACGTGCTTGCTGTGCTAAGAGTCCATGGGCCGTCTAGACTTTGAGTCCAATAAATAAATAAATAAATAAATAAATAGATAAGGGCACCTGCTGATCCTTGCTCCCCAGGTATATGTACGTATGTGTGGCTGCATAATCAATACCTAATATAAAAGGTAGCGCCCTGACGCCTCAGGGTTTAGGCGCTGTACAAATGTAAAAATAAATAAACAAATAAACATTAAATATAGAGCTGGAGATTAAGTAGAGTGGATGGAAGTGGTGCAGGTAAAGAGCGTGGTGGATTGTGCGAGTAAGCAGCCGGGTGATTAGACTGCGGGAGCCCAGGACCCACTTCCACAGGCTTCCTTCACTGCTTTCTCATTTGATGTTGCCTTCCGTCGACAATGAGAAGAGCAAGTAACTGGGAATGTAACTTAAGCAGTGGTGGAAATGGAAAAAATGTGGTGGGGGATCCCACAAGTGCCAGGGGGGGGGGCAGAAGGGGCGTGGTCTAGAGGGGGCGGGGTTGGTAGTGGCCATCCGGTCAGATAAATACTTCAAAAAAGAAAGAAAGAAAAGCGCTCACAAAGGCAACATTGCCTTTTACCGCCGGCCAGGGCTTTAAGTGGGACGGGGCCTGCCGGGGCTCAGCCCCTGCAGGCTCCGAAATTTCGATTTGAGGCGAGGCCCTGTGGGGCCCACTAATCTCCCCTGCCAGCCCCGGCCACTACACGAAAAGGATTTTTTTCTGAAGCCTGAAGCTCTCCCTCGTGTGCGAAAGCTTCAGGCTCCAGAAAAAAATGCCTTTCAGCCATAATGGTGGCGTTGCACCTGCGAGGCGTGGGCCGGCGCCACCATTAAGGCTGAAAAGGGGAGGCCCCTGGAAGCAGAGGCCTTGCTTTCTAAACACTGAAGCCCCGCGGATTCGCGGGATTTGCAGTCTTAAGGAACAGGGCCTCTGCTTCCAGGGGCCTTCCCTTTTCAGCCTTAATGGTGACACTGCCCCTACTCAGCTGGCAAGGGGCGACGCCACCATTAAGGCTGAATAGGCGAGGCCCTGTCCCCTGCCAGGCAAGCCTATAGAAAATAAATGCAGAGATCAACACCCTCTCCCCATAGGGAGAGGGTGTTGATCACTACAAAAGGCTGCCTGGCAGGGGTGCCAGTAGCCCATTGAGCCGGGGCTCCTCGGGGGAGCATGGCCTAACGGGCCAGCAGGACCCCTGCAGTTAGGCCAGGCCCCCTTGATGAGCCCTGGCTCATTTGTTGTGCCAAAAAAAGAAAACGAAAACAAAAAAACGACCGCGAGGGAAGCATTGCCTTTTATGCTGCTCTGGCACTGGTGTGTAAAGCACAATGCTCGCTACACGTACAACTGACTCCTTTCAGTTGTACGTGTAGTGAGCATTGTGCATTACACATCAGTGCCAAAGCCGCGGTAAACGGCAATGCTGCCGTCGCAGATGATTTTTTATTTTCTTTTTTCCAGCGTGGTTCATGGGCTTGAACGGCCGACTCTGGCCGGATCCCGAGATCCGGCTACACATCTGGTGCCGGATCTCGGATCCGCCGAGAGCCGGCCCAATGACCAGCACTGCTGTTAAGTAACTATAGCAACTGGACTGGCCTCTGCACAAGAAGGAATGCATTGCATTACTTGTGTTAGAAAGTACTGGTCTTTGCCATGACCTTTGGCCGATTAAAGGGCGCGTGGCAACTGCTGCACCCTTCACCTATAAGCACCTTCCTCCCCGGGCTGAACCTGCGGGGCAGAGGCCTTGCTAAGGGGGCTAGAGCCCCAGGTCTTTTGGTTGTAGCCCTGGACAGAAGCTCAGACGCTACATCCAAAAGGCGAGCTAGCCCTGAGTCCCGACAGGCCCGACATTAGTGTAGCCCTGGATAGAAGCTCAGACACTACATCCAAAAGGCGAGCTAGCCCTGAGTCCCGACAGTCCCGACATTAGTGTAGCCCTGGATAGAAGCTCAGACACTACATCCAAAAGGCGAGCTAGCCCTGAGTCCCGACAGGCCCGACATTAGTGTAGCCCTGGATAGAAGCTCAGACACTACATCCAAAAGGCGAGCTAGCCCTGAGTCCCGACATTAGTGTAGCCCTGGATCTTTTCCAGACCTAGAAACACCCCTGCTGTGGTTATTCAAGGAAAGAGTCTGGAGAGGGGTAACGGTATGAAGAGTGGACCCTAATGGCCCCCACCACCACTACACAAGCAAACCTACTCTGCAGCCCTACAACTCTCCATTACACTCAGTGATTGTAATTGGTTATTTATAACACGCTTAATACCCAGAGGTTTATAGGCGCGGACCTGGGGATTGAACCTGTGTTTCTCCGCGTCGCCTTGAGCATTTTTCCCGTGAGCTGCTATCCTCCCGAGACTCAGCTATCTGCTTCTGCTTTATGTCTCCTCTATATGCAATCATTTTGTCAAACGAAACATTGATTGCGTTCCTATTTCAGGCAAAACAAGGTTAAGAACTCACGCGGTTAACGGACCTCATGAAGTCCCTGCACCTGGGTCTTCAGTGACCATTTGCAGGTGCCCTCCAGCAAATGTGCGAATCCCACATGCTGGCACCATCGCACTGAGTGCCCTGAGCGTCACCCGAATCCGCAGTTGGGCAGCGGGTGCACATCTGAGATGCCCACAGGGCGCTAATCCTGTGCTCCGGGGCAAATCGCTCACAATCAGGCCCTTTCTAATATGTCTGCACCTTAAAATGCTAAGAAAGAGCAAATAGGCAGGGTTACCCTCAAATATGCATGACCGTCGGGTGTTGCAGGCCGAGTGTGACAGAGGCGGTGTGACCTGGGGCTGGAAAGGGGGACTATTGAGTGTGTTGTTGCTGTTTTGAGGAAGGGGAGGGTGCATGAGGGCGTGGGGGGTGGTTGAATGCAAAAAGATGGAATTTTTGGAACCACATTTTTTACAGCAAAATGCAGGGGAGACCACCCACACCCTCTGACCTATCCCCTCACCCCCTTTATATGTACCTAACCCAGACCCACCATCTACCTATTTGCAGTAATAAAAAAAAAATCCAATGTTTGGTAAAAAATCATTCTAACTCTTTGCTTTCGACCAAATTTTTACTAACCTCATAAAGGCTTCTATGTAGAATCATTGTTCTCAACAACTTCTGAATGTGGTTCTTACTTTTAAGATGTTTTTCTCCCTGTGTCCTTTGCAAGGGATGAGGCAGCTGCTCCCCCCCATATATTACCCAATGCTCCCCTTTCACTTATTGCCCTTCTACAATCTTTTGTTATGTGCTTGGTCCGACCTGTAGGATAGCTCAAGGGTAACGTGTTTGTCTTGGAAGAAAGACAACGCAGAGCAATTAAATATGCTCTGCTTTAAGCCTGTCTCCATTGTATAGAATGATTTTGGGGTCCGCTTTATTGTCAAAGATGTTACTGAGCCTCGTTTTTGGCATTTGTTTTCACAGGATACCATGTAAAGCAATGTCACGTGACGGGCTATTCATCCAGAAGCGCTCACTCTCTTTTTCTCTTTTCAGAGGTTGTACAGTGAGTCTGTGCTGAGGACTGTGTTTGATATCGCCAAGAAAGTGCAAGAAATATTAAAGGTACAGTATGACAAATACATGGTCTCCTGCGCAAGCAGAAACAACCGTACTAGTGGCCAAATCTGTGGACTTGAACACAGCGTGGTTTAAGTCTCTGTACGTTGCCAAAGCGTGGTCTAAGTCTGTGGACCTGAACACAGCGTGGTCTAAGTCTGTGGACCTGGCCACAGCGTGGTCTAAGGGCCTCATTACACGGTAGGCGGTGAGCCATGGCGCTATTAGCGCCTTGGCTCATGTCGGTAAAATACTGGCACCACCTTGGCGGAAAGGGGATTTACCGCCCCATTCCAAGGTTGGAGGGGCGGTAAATCCCCCTTCCGCCATTGCCCTTCCCCATTCCCATTTCTGCCCCATAGGGCTCTATGGGAATGGGGAAGGCGCTAATTACGGCACCGCAATTTTGCGGTGCCGTAATTAGCTCCGAGGTCCCTTAGCGGGTTGGTTTTTAACGCCTGCAAAAAGCAGGCGTTAAAGCACCAACCCGCTAAGGGACCTCGTAGTAAGGCGGTAGGGATTTACCGGTACCGGTATTTTACCGGTACCGGTAAATCCCTACCGCCATCCGTGTAATGAGGCCCTAAGTCTTTGGACTTCAACACAGCGTGGTCTAAGTCTATGGACCTAAACACAACGTGGTCTAAGTCTATGGACCTAAACACAGCGTGGTCTAAGGCTCAGGACTTGAACACAGCGTGGTCTAAGTCTCTAGACTTGAACACAGCCTGGTCTAAGTCTCTGGACCTGAACACAGCGTGGTATAAGTCTATGGACCTATACACAGCATGATCTAGGTCTCTGGACTTGAATGGACTTGATCACAGCATGGTCTATGTCTATGGACCTGAACACAGCGTGGTCTAAGTCTCTGGACTTGAAAACAGCATGGGCTAAATCTATGGACCTAAACACAGCGTGGTCTAAGTTTATGGACCTTAACACAGCGTGGTCTAAGTCTCTGGACTTGAACACAGTGTGGTCTAAGTCTCTAGACTTGACCACAGCGTGGTCTAAGTCTGTGGACCTGAACACAGCATGGTCTAAGTCTATGGGCCTAAACACAGCGTGATCTAATTCTCTGGACTTGAATGGACTTGAACACAGTGTGGTGTAAGTCTCTGGCCTTGAACACAGCGTGGTCTAAGTCTCTGGACTTGACTGGACTTGAACACAGCGTGGTCTAAGTCTCTGGACTTGAACACAGTGTGGTCTAAGTCTCTAGACATGAACACAGCGTGGTCTAAGTCTCTGTACTTGAACACAGTGCGGTCTAAGTCTCGGGACTTGCACACAGCGTGGACTAAGTCTCTGGACCTGACCACAGGGTGGTCTAAGTCTCTGGACCTGAACACAGCGTGGCCTAAGTCTCTGGACTTGAACCCAGCGTGGTCTAAGTCTCTGGACTTGAACACAGCGTGGACTAAGTCTCAGATAAGGAAGTAGAGCAAGGGTGGCAATCAGTGAAGTTGATAAGTTTAGAGACAGAAAGTGCACGGAAAGAATGACTACCAAAGCAACATTTAATTATGCATGATGGCCAGTGGCTGGCTGGTAGTGCTGCTTAACCAGCACATTTATAAAAGTGTTTACAAACATTAATAATTAACACAAATGAAAAAATACCAAACACATTCCCTGCTGCCTGGTCCCCTAGTCCCTTACAATGTCTGTTGTAACACAGCATTCCCTGAGTCAATTCACGCCCCCGCCAGGAATGGTGACTTTCCTGCACGACACGCCCCCACCAGGCCCTCAGTGGAATGGTGCCTTTCCTGCAGGACACGCCCCCACCATGCCCTCAGTGGAATGGTGGCTTTCCTGCAGGACACGCCCCCGCCAGGCCCTCAGTGGAATGGTGACTTTCCTGCAGGACACGCCCCCGCCAGGCCCTCAGTGGAATGGTGACTTTCCTGCAGGACACGCCCCCGCCAGGCCCTCAGTGGAATGGTGACTTTCCTGCAGGAAACGCCACACCAGGCCCTCAGTGGAATGGTGACTTTCCTGCAGGACATGCCCCCGCCAGGCCCTCAGTGGAATGGTGACTTTCCTGCAGGACACGCCACGCCAGGCCTTCAGTGGAATGGTGACTTTCCTGCATGACACGCCCCCGCCAGCCCCTCAGTGGAATGGTGACTTTTCCTGCAGGACACGCCCCCGCCAGTCCCTCAGTGGAATGGTGACTTTTCTGCAGGACACGCCCCAGCCATGCCCTCAGTGGAATGGTGACTTTCCTGCAGGACGCCACACCAGGCCCTCAGTGGAATGGTGACTTTTCTGCAGGACACGCCACCGCCATGCCCTCAGTGGAATGGTGACTTTCCTGCAGGACACGCCCCCGCCAGGCCCTCAGTGGAATGGTGACTTTCCTGCAGGACACGCCCCCGCCATGCCCTCAGTGGAATGGTGACTTTCCTGCAGGACACGCCACACCAGGCCCTCAGTGGAATGGTGGCTTTCCTGCAGGACACGCCACACCAGGCCCTCAGTGGAATGGTGACTTTCCTGCAGGACGCGCCACACCAGGCGCTCAGTGGAATGGTGACTTTCCTGCAGGACACGCCCCCACCATGCCCTCAGTGGAATGGTGACTTTTCTGCAGGACACGTCCCCGCCATGCCCTCAGTGGAATGGTGACTTTCCTGCAGGACGCCACACCAGGCCCTCAGTGTAATGGTGACTTTCCTGCAGGACAAGCCCCCGCCATGCCCTCAGTGGAATGGTGACTTTCCTGCAGGACACGCCCCCGCCAGGCCCTCAGTGGAATGGTGACTTTCCTGCAGGACACGCCCCCGCCATGCCCTCAGTGGAATGGTGACTTTCCTGCAGGACACGCCCCCGCCATGCCCTCAGTGGAGTGGTGACTTTCCTGCAGGACACGCCACACCAGGCCCTCAGTGGAATGGTGACTTTCCTGCAGGACACGCCACCGCCAGGCCCTCAGTGGAAGCCCTCAGTGGAATGGTGACTTTACTGCAGGACACGCCCCCGCCAGCCCCTCAGTGGAATGGTGACTTTCCTGCAGGACACGCCCCCGCCAGGCCCTCAGTGGAATGGTGACTTTCCTGCAGGACACGCCACACCAGGTCCTCAGTGGAATGGTGACTTTCCTGCAGGACACGCCACACCAGGCCCTCAGTGGAATGGTGACTTTCCTGCAGGACACGCCACACCAGGCCCTCAGTGGAATGGTGACTTTCCTGCAGGACACGCCACCGCCAGGCCCTCAGTGGAATGGTGACTTTCCTGCAGGACACGCCCCTGCCAGGCCCTCAGTGGAATGGTGACTTTCCTGCAGGACACGCCCCCGCCAGGCCCTCAGTGAAATGGTGACTTTCCTGCAGGACACGCCACACCAGGCCCTCAGTGGAATGGTGACTTTCCTGCAGGACACGCCACACCAGGCCCTCAGTGGAATGGTGACTTTCCTGCAGGACATGCCCCCGCCAGGCCCTCAGTGGAATGGTGACACCGCCAGGCCCTCAGTGGAATGGTGACTTTCCTGCAGGACACGCCACACCAGGCCCTCAGTGGAATGGTGACTTTCCTGCAGGACACGCCCCCGCCAGGCCCTCAGTGGAATGGTGACTTTCCTGCAGGACACGCCACACCAGGCCCTCAGTGGAATGGTGACTTTCCTGCAGGACACGCCCCCGCCAGGCCCTCAGTGTAATGGTGACTTTTCCTGCAAGACACGGCCCCGCCAGGCCCTCAGTGGAATGGTGACTTTCCTGCAGGACACGCCCCCACCAGGACCTCAGTGGAATGGTGGCTTTCCTGCAGGACACGCCACACCAGGCCCTCAGTGGAATGGTGGCTTTCCTGCAGGACACGCCACACCAGGCCCTCAGTGGAATGGTGACTTTCCTGCAGGACACACTACACCAGGCCCTCAGTGGAATGGTGACTTTCCTGCAGGACACGCCCCCGCCATGCCCTCAGTGGAATGGTGACTTTCCTGCAGGACACGCCCCCGCCATGCCTTCAGTGGAATGGTGACTTTCCTGCAGGACGCCACAGCAGGCCCTCAGTGGAATGGTGACTTTCCTGCAGGACACGCCCCCGCCATGCCCTAAGTGGAATTGTGACTTTCCTGCAGGACACGCCCCCACCATGCCCTCAGTGGAGTGGTGACTTTCCTGCAGGACACGCCCCACCAGGCCCTCAGTGGAGTGGTGACTTTCCTGCAGGACACACCACACCAGGCCATCAGTGGAGTGGTGACTTTCCTGCAGGACACGCCCCCGCCAGGCCCTCAGTGGAATGGTGACTTTCCTGCAGGACACGCCACCGCCAGGCCCTCAGTGGAATGGTGACTTTCCTGCAGGACACGCCACCGCCAGGCCCTCAGTGGAATGGTGACTTTCCTGCAGGACACGCCCCTGCCAGGCCCTCAGTGGAATGGTGACTTTCCTGCAGGACACGCCCCGCCAGGCCCTCAGTGGAATGGTGACTTTCCTGCAGGACACGCCCCCGCCAGGCCCTCAGTGGAATGGTGACTTTCCTGCAGGACACGCCACACCAGGCCCTCAGTGGAATGGTGACTTTCCTGCAGGACACACCCCTGCCAGGCCCTCAGTGGAATGGTGACTTTCCTGCAGGACACGCCCCTGCCAGGCCCTCAGTGGAATGGTGACTTTCCTGCCACACCAGGCCCTCAGTGGAATGGTGACTTTCCTGCAGGACACGCCACACCAGGCCCTCAGTGGAATGGTGACTTTCCTGCAGGACACGCCCCCGCCAGGCCCTCAGTGGAATGGTGACTTTCCTGCAGGACACGCCCCCGCCACGCCCTCAGTGGAATGGTGACTTTCCTGCAGGACGCCACACCAGGCCCTCAGTGGAATGGTGACTTTCCTGCAGGACACGCCCCCGCCATGCCCTCAGTGGAATGGTGAGTTTCCTGCAGGCCACGCCCCCGCCAGGCCCTCAGTGGAATGGCACTTTCCTGCAGGACACGCCCCCGCCATGCCCTCAGTGGAATGGTGACTTTCCTGCAGGACACGCCACACCAGGCCCTCAGTGGAATGGTGACTTTCCTGCAGGACACGCCACACCAGACACTCAGTGGAATGGTGACTTTCCTGCAGGACACGCCCCCACCATGCCCTCAGTGGAGTGGTGACTTTCCTGCAGGACACGCCCCACCAGGCCCTCAGTGGAGTGGTGACTTTCCTGCAGGACACGCCACACCAGGCCATCAGTGGAGTGGTGACTTTCCTGCAGGACACGCCACACCAGGCCCTCAGTGGAATGGTGACTTTCCTGCAGGACACGCCACCGCCAGGCCCTCAGTGGAATGGTGACTTTCCTGCAGGACACGCCCCCGCCAGGCCCTCAGTGGAATGGTGACTTTCCTGCAGGACACGCCACACCAGGCCCTCAGTGGAATGGTGACTTTCCTGCAGGACACGCCACACCAGGCCCTCAGTGGAATGGTGACTTTCCTGCAGGACACGCCCCCGCCAGGCCCTCAGTGGAATGGTGACTTTCCTGCAGGACACGCCCCCGCCAGGCCCTCAGTGGAATGGTGACTTTCCTGCAGGACACGCCCCCGCCATGCCCTCAGTGGAATGGTGACTTTCCTGCAGGACACGCCACACCAGGCCCTCAGTGTAATGGTGACTTTCCTGCAGGACATGCCACACCAGGCCCTCAGTGGAATGGTGACTTTCCTGCAGGACACGCCCCCACCATGCCCTCAGTGGAGTGGTGACTTTCCTGCAGGACACGCCCCACCAGGCCCTCAGTGGAGTGGTGACTTTCCTGCAGGACACGCCACACCAGGCCATCAGTGGAGTGGTGACTTTCCTGCAGGACACGCTACACCAGGCCCTCAGTGGAATGGTGACTTTCCTGCAGGACACGCCACCGCCAGGCCCTCAGTGGAATGGTGACTTTCCTGCAGGACACGCCACACCAGGCCCGCAGTGGAATGGTGACTTTCCTGCAGGACACGCCCCCGCTAGGCCCTCAGTGGAATGGTGACTTTCCTGCAGGACACGCCCCCGCCAGGCCCTCAGTGGAATGGTGACTTTCCTGCAGGACACGCCACACCAGGCCCTCAGTGGAATGGTGACTTTCCTGCAGGACACGCCACACCAGGCCCGCAGTGGAATGGTGACTTTCCTGCAGGACACACCCCCGCCAGGCCCTCAGTGGAATGGTGACTTTCCTGCAGGACACGCCCCCGCCAGGCCCTCAGTGGAATGGTGACTTTCCTGCAGGACACGCCACACCAGGCCCTCAGTGGAATGGTGACTTTCCTGCAGGACACGCCCCTGCCAGGCCCTCAGTGGAATGGTGACTTTCCTGCAGGACACGCCCCTGCCAGGCCCTCAGTGGAATGGTGACTTTCCTGCCACACCAGGCCCTCAGTGGAATGGTGACTTTCCTGCAGGACACGCCACACCAGGCCCTCAGTGGAATGGTGACTTTCCTGCAGGACACGCCCCCGCCAGGCCCTCAGTGGAATGGTGACTTTCCTGCAGGACACGCCCCCGCCACGCCCTCAGTGGAATGGTGACTTTCCTGCAGGACGCCACACCAGGCCCTCAGTGGAATGGTGACTTTCCTGCAGGACACGCCCCCGCCATGCCCTCAGTGGAATGGTGACTTTCCTGCAGGCCACGCCCCCGCCAGGCCCTCAGTGGAATGGCACTTTCCTGCAGGACACGCCCCCGCCATGCCCTCAGTGGAATGGTGACTTTCCTGCAGGACACGCCACACCAGGCCCTCAGTGGAATGGTGACTTTCCTGCAGGACACGCCACACCAGACACTCAGTGGAATGGTGACTTTCCTGCAGGACACGCCCCCACCATGCCCTCAGTGGAGTGGTGACTTTCCTGCAGGACACGCCCCACCAGGCCCTCAGTGGAGTGGTGACTTTCCTGCAGGACACGCCACACCAGGCCATCAGTGGAGTGGTGACTTTCCTGCAGGACACGCCACACCAGGCCCTCAGTGGAATGGTGACTTTCCTGCAGGACACGCCACCGCCAGGCCCTCAGTGGAATGGTGACTTTCCTGCAGGACACGCCCCCGCCAGGCCCTCAGTGGAATGGTGACTTTCCTGCAGGACACGCCACACCAGGCCCTCAGTGGAATGGTGACTTTCCTGCAGGACACGCCACACCAGGCCCTCAGTGGAATGGTGACTTTCCTGCAGGACACGCCCCCGCCAGGCCCTCAGTGGAATGGTGACTTTCCTGCAGGACACGCCCCCGCCAGGCCCTCAGTGGAATGGTGACTTTCCTGCAGGACACGCCCCCGCCATGCCCTCAGTGGAATGGTGACTTTCCTGCAGGACACGCCACACCAGGCCCTCAGTGGAATGGTGACTTTCCTGCAGGACATGCCACACCAGGCCCTCAGTGGAATGGTGACTTTCCTGCAGGACACGCCCCCACCATGCCCTCAGTGGAGTGGTGACTTTCCTGCAGGACACGCCCCACCAGGCCCTCAGTGGAGTGGTGACTTTCCTGCAGGACACGCCACACCAGGCCATCAGTGGAGTGGTGACTTTCCTGCAGGACACGCTACACCAGGCCCTCAGTGGAATGGTGACTTTCCTGCAGGACACGCCACCGCCAGGCCCTCAGTGGAATGGTGACTTTCCTGCAGGACACGCCACACCAGGCCCGCAGTGGAATGGTGACTTTCCTGCAGGACACGCCCCCGCTAGGCCCTCAGTGGAATGGTGACTTTCCTGCAGGACACGCCCCCGCCAGGCCCTCAGTGGAATGGTGACTTTCCTGCAGGACACGCCACACCAGGCCCGCAGTGGAATGGTGACTTTCCTGCAGGACACGCCCCCGCCAGGCCCTCAGTGGAATGGTGACTTTCCTGCAGGACACGCCCCCGCCAGGCCCTCAGTGGAATGGTGACTTTCCTGCAGGACACGCCCCGCCAGGCCCTCAGTGGAATGGTGACTTTCCTGCAGGACACGCCACACCAGGCCCTCAGTGGAATGGTGACTTTCCTGCAGGACACGCCACACCATGCCCTCAGTGGAATGGTGACTTTCCTGCAGGACACGCCACACCAGGCCCGCAGTGGAATGGTGACTTTCCTGCAGGACACGCCCCCGCCAGGCCCTCAGTGGAATGGTGACTTTCCTGCAGGACACGCCCCCGCCAGGCCCTCAGTGGAATGGTGACTTTCCTGCAGGACACGCCCCGCCAGGCCCTCAGTGGAATGGTGACTTTCCTGCAGGACACGCCACACCAGGCCCTCAGTGGAATGGTGACTTTCCTGCAGGACACGCCACACCATGCCCTCAGTGGAATGGTGACTTTCCTGCAGGACACGCCCCCGCCAGGCCCTCATTGGAATAGTGACTTTCCTGCAGGACACGCCCCCGCCAGGCCCTCAGTGGAATGGTGACTTTCCTGCAGGACACGCCACACCAGGCCCTCAGTGGAATGGTGACTTTCCTGCAGGACATGCCACACCAGGCCCTCAGTGGAATGGTGACTTTCCTGCAGGACACGCCCCCACCATGCCCTCAGTGGAGTGGTGACTTTCCTGCAGGACACGCCCCACCAGGCCCTCAGTGGAGTGGTGACTTTCCTGCAGGACACGCCACACCAGGCCATCAGTGGAGTGGTGACTTTCCTGCAGGACACGCTACACCAGGCCCTCAGTGGAATGGTGACTTTCCTGCAGGACACGCCACCGCCAGGCCCTCAGTGGAATGGTGACTTTCCTGCAGGACACGCCACACCAGGCCCGCAGTGGAATGGTGACTTTCCTGCAGGACACGCCCCCGCTAGGCCCTCAGTGGAATGGTGACTTTCCTGCAGGACACGCCACACCAGGCCCTCAGTGGAATGGTGACTTTCCTGCAGGACACGCCACACCAGGCCCTCAGTGGAATGGTGACTTTCCTGCAGGACACGCCCCCGCCAGGCCCTCAGTGGAATGGTGACTTTCCTGCAGGACACGCCCCCGCCAGGCCCTCAGTGTAATGGTGACTTTCCTGCAGGACACGCCCCCGCCATGCCCTCAGTGGAATGGTGACTTTCCTGCAGGACACGCCACACCAGGCCCTCAGTGGAATGGTGACTTTCCTGCAGGACATGCCACACCAGGCCCTCAATGGAATGGTGACTTTCCTGCAGGACACGCCCCCACCATGCCCTCAGTGGAGTGGTGACTTTCCTGCAGGACACGCCCCACCAGGCCCTCAGTGGAGTGGTGACTTTCCTGCAGGACACGCCACACCAGGCCATCAGTGGAGTGGTGACTTTCCTGCAGGACACGCTACACCAGGCCCTCAGTGGAATGGTGACTTTCCTGCAGGACACGCCACCGCCAGGCCCTCAGTGGAATGGTGACTTTCCTGCAGGACACGCCACACCAGGCCCGCAGTGGAATGGTGACTTTCCTGCAGGACACGCCCCCGCTAGGCCCTCAGTGGAATGGTGACTTTCCTGCAGGACACGCCCCCGCCAGGCCCTCAGTGGAATGGTGACTTTCCTGCAGGACACGCCACACCAGGCCCGCAGTGGAATGGTGACTTTCCTGCAGGACACGCCCCCTCCAGGCCCTCAGTGGAATGGTGACTTTCCTGCAGGACACGCCCCCGCCAGGCCCTCAGTGGAATGGTGACTTTCCTGCAGGACACGCCCCGCCAGGCCCTCAGTGGAATGGTGACTTTCCTGCAGGACACGCCACACCAGGCCCTCAGTGGAATGGTGACTTTCCTGCAGGACACGCCACACCATGCCCTCAGTGGAATGGTGACTTTCCTGCAGGACACGCCCCCGCCAGGCCCTCATTGGAATAGTGACTTTCCTGCAGGACACGCCCCCGCCAGGCCCTCAGTGGAATGGTGACTTTCCTGCAGGACACGCCACACCAGGCCCGCAGTGGAATGGTGACTTTCCTGCAGGACACACCCCCGCCAGGCCCTCAGTGGAATGGTGACTTTCCTGCAGGACACGCCCCCGCCAGGGCCTCAGTGCAATGGTGACTTTCCTGCAGGACACGCCCCCGCCAGGCCCTCAGTGGAATGGTGACTTTCCTGCAGGACACGCCCCCACCATGCCCTCAGTGGAGTGGTGACTTTCCTGCAGGACACGCCCCACCAGGCCCTCAGTGGAGTGGTGACTTTCCTGCAGGACACGCCACACCAGGCCATCAGTGGAGTGGTGACTTTCCTGCAGGACACGCCACACCAGGCCCTCAGTGGAATGGTGACTTTCCTGCAGGACACGCCACCGCCAGGCCCTCAGTGGAATGGTGACTTTCCTGCAGGACACGCCCCCGCCAGGCCCTCAGTGGAATGGTGACTTTCCTGCAGGACACGCCACACCAGGCCCTCAGTGGAATGGTGACTTTCCTGCAGGACACGCCCCCGCCAGGCCCTCAGTGGAATGGTGACTTTCCTGCAGGACACGCCCTCGCCAGGCCCTCAGTGGAATGGTGACTTTCCTGCAGGACACGCCCCCGCCATGCCCTCAGTGGAATGGTGACTTTCCTGCAGAAAACGCCACACCAGGCCCTCAGTGGAATGGTGACTTTCCTGCAGGACATGCCACACCAGGCCCTCAGTGGAATGGTGACTTTCCTGCAGGACACGCCCCCACCATGCCCTCAGTGGAGTGGTGACTTTCCTGCAGGACACGCCCCACCAGGCCCTCAGTGGAGTGGTGACTTTCCTGCAGGACACGCCACACCAGGCCATCAGTGGAGTGGTGACTTTCCTGCAGGACACGCTACACCAGGCCCTCAGTGGAATGGTGACTTTCCTGCAGGACACGCCACCGCCAGGCCCTCAGTGGAATGGTGACTTTCCTGCAGGACACGCCACACAAGGCCCGCAGTGGAATGGTGACTTTCCTGCAGGACACGCCCCCGCTAGGCCCTCAGTGGAATGGTGACTTTCCTGCAGGACACGCCCCCGCCAGGCCCTCAGTGGAATGGTGACTTTCCTGCAGGACACGCCACACCAGGCCCGCAGTGGAATGGTGACTTTCCTGCAGGACACGCCACACCATGCCCTCAGTGGAATGGTGACTTTCCTGCAGGACACGCCCCCGCCAGGCCCTCATTGGAATAGTGACTTTCCTGCAGGACACGCCCCCGCCAGGCCCTCAGTGGAATGGTGACTTTCCTGCAGGACACGCCACACCAGGCCCTCAGTGGAATGGTGACTTTCCTGCAGGACACGCCACACCAGGCCCGCAGTGGAATGGTGACTTTCCTGCAGGACACACCCCCGCCAGGCCCTCAGTGGAATGGTGACTTTCCTGCAGGACACGCCCCCGCCAGGCCCTCAGTGGAATGGTGACTTTCCTGCAGGACACGCCCCCGCCAGGCCCTCAGTGGAATGGTGACTTTCCTGCAGGACACGCCCCCACCATGCCCTCAGTGGAGTGGTGACTTTCCTGCAGGACACGCCCCACCAGGCCCTCAGTGGAGTGGTGACTTTCCTGCAGGACACGCCACACCAGGCCATCAGTGGAGTGGTGACTTTCCTGCAGGACACGCCACACCAGGCCCTCAGTGGAATGGTGACTTTCCTGCAGGACACGCCACACCAGGCCCTCAGTGGAATGGTGACTTTCCTGCAGGACACGCCCCCGCCAGGCCCTCAGTGGAATGGTGACTTTCCTGCAGGACACGCCCCCGCCAGGCCCTCAGTGGAATGGTGACTTTCCTGCAGGACACGCCACACCAGGCCCTCAGTGGAATGGTGACTTTCCTGCAGGACACGCCCCCGCCAGGCCCTCAGTGGAATGGTGACTTTCCTGCAGGACACGCCCTCGCCAGGCCCTCAGTGGAATGGTGACTTTCCTGCAGGACACGCCCCCGCCATGCCCTCAGTGGAATGGTGACTTTCCTGCAGGACACGCCACACCAGGCCCTCAGTGGAATGGTGACTTTCCTGCAGGACACGCCACACCAGGCCCTCAGTGGAATGGTGACTTTCCTGCAGGACACGCCCCCACCATGCCCTCAGTGGAGTGGTGACTTTCCTGCAGGACACGCCCCACCAGGCCCTCAGTGGAGTGGTGACTTTCCTGCAGGACACGCCACACCAGGCCATCAGTGGAGTGGTGACTTTCCTGCAGGACACGCTACACCAGGCCCTCAGTGGAATGGTGACTTTCCTGCAGGACACGCCACCGCCAGGCCCTCAGTGGAATGGTGACTTTCCTGCAGGACACGCCACACCAGGCCCGCAGTGGAATGGTGACTTTCCTGCAGGACACGCCCCCGCTAGGCCCTCAGTGGAATGGTGACTTTCCTGCAGGACACGCCCCCGCCAGGCCCTCAGTGGAATGGTGACTTTCCTGCAGGACACGCCACACCAGGCCCGCAGTGGAATGGTGACTTTCCTGCAGGACACGCCCCCGCCAGGCCCTCAGTGGAATGGTGACTTTCCTGCAGGACACGCCCCCGCCAGGCCCTCAGTGGAATGGTGACTTTCCTGCAGGACACGCCCCGCCAGGCCCTCAGTGGAATGGTGACTTTCCTGCAGGACACGCCACACCAGGCCCGCAGTGGAATGGTGACTTTCCTGCAGGACACACCCCCGCCAGGCCCTCAGTGGAATGGTGACTTTCCTGCAGGACACGCCCCCGCCAGGCCCTCAGTGGAATGGTGACTTTCCTGCAGGACACGCCCCCGCCAGGCCCTCAGTGGAATGGTTACTTTCCTGCAGGACACGCCACACCAGGCCCTCAGTGGAATGGTGACTTTCCTGCAGGACACGCCACACCATGCCCTCAGTGGAATGGTGACTTTCCTGCAGGACACGCCCCCGCCAGGCCCTCAGTGGAATGGTGACTTTCCTGCAGGACACGCCCCCGCCAGGCCCTCAGTGGAATGGTGACTTTCCTGCAGGACACGCCACACCAGGCCCTCAGTGGAATGGTGACTTTCCTGCAGGACACGCCACACCAGGCCCGCAGTGGAATGGTGACTTTCCTGCAGGACACGCCCCCGCTAGGCCCTCAGTGGAATGGTGACTTTCCTGCAGGACACGCCCCCGCCAGGCCCTCAGTGGAATGGTGACTTTCCTGCAGGACACGCCCCCGCCAGGCCCTCAGTGGAATGGTGACTTTCCTGCAGGACACGCCACACCAGGCCCTCAGTGGAATGGTGACTTTCCTGCAGGACACGCCACACCAGGCCCTCAGTGGAATGGTGACTTTCCTGCAGGACATGCCACACCAGGCCCTCAGTGGAATGGTGACTTTCCTGCAGGACACGCCCCCACCATGCCCTCAGTGGAATGGTGACTTTCCTGCAGGACACGCCCCCGCCATGCCCTCAGTGGAATGGTGACTTTCCTGCAGGACACGCCACACCAGGCCCTCAGTGGAATGGTGACTTTCCTGCAGGACATGCCACACCAGGCCCTCAGTGGAATGGTGACTTTCCTGCAGGACACGCCCCCACCATGCCCTCAGTGGAGTGGTGACTTTCCTGCAGGACACGCCCCACCAGGCCCTCAGTGGAGTGGTGACTTTCCTGCAGGACACGCCACACCAGGCCATCAGTGGAGTGGTGACTTTCCTGCAGGACACGCTACACCAGGCCCTCAGTGGAATGGTGACTTTCCTGCAGGACACGCCACCGCCAGGCCCTCAGTGGAATGGTGACTTTCCTGCAGGACACGCCACACCAGGCCCGCAGTGGAATGGTGACTTTCCTGCAGGACACGCCCCCGCTAGGCCCTCAGTGGAATGGTGACTTTCCTGCAGGACACGCCCCCACCAGGCCCTCAGTGGAATGGTGACTTTCCTGCAGGACACGCCACACCAGGCCCGCAGTGGAATGGTGACTTTCCTGCAGGACACGCCCCCGCCAGGCCCTCAGTGGAATGGTGACTTTCCTGCAGGACACGCCCCCGCCAGGCCCTCATTGGAATGGTGACTTTCCTGCAGGACACGCCCCCGCCAGGCCCTCAGTGGAATGGTGACTTTCCTGCAGGACACGCCACACCAGGCCCTCAGTGGAATGGTGACTTTCCTGCAGGACACGCCACACCAGGCCCGCAGTGGAATGGTGACTTTCCTGCAGGACACACCCCCGCCAGGCCCTCAGTGGAATGGTGACTTTCCTGCAGGACACGCCCCCGCCAGGCCCTCAGTGGAATGGTGACTTTCCTGCAGGACACGCCACACCAGGCCCTCAGTGGAATGGTGACTTTCCTGCAGGACACGCCACACCATGCCCTCAGTGGAATGGTGACTTTCCTGCAGGACACGTCTCCGCCAGGCCCTCAGTGGAATGGTGACTTTCCTGCAGGACACGCCCCCGCCAGGCCCTCAGTGGAATGGTGACTTTCCTGCAGGACACGCCCCCGCCAGGCCCTCAGTGGAATGGTGACTTTCCTGCAGGACACGCCACACCAGGCCCTCAGTGGAATGGTGACTTTCCTGCAGGACACGCCCCCGCCAGGCCCTCAGTGGAATGGTGACTTTCCTGCAGGACACGCCACACCAGGCCCGCAGTGGAATGGTGACTTTCCTGCAGGACACGCCCCCGCTAGGCCCTCAGTGGAATGGTGACTTTCCTGCAGGACACGCCCCCGCCAGGCCCTCAGTGGAATGGTGACTTTCCTGCAGGACACGCCCCCGCCAGGCCCTCAGTGGAATGGTGACTTTCCTGCAGGACACGCCACACCAGGCCCTCAGTGGAATGGTGACTTTCCTGCAGGACACGCCACACCATGCCCTCAGTGGAATGGTGACTTTCCTGCAGGACACGCCGCCGCCAGGCCCTCAGTGGAATGGTGACTTTCCTGCAGGACACGCCCCCGCCAGGCCCTCAGTGGAATGGTGACTTTCCTGCAGGACACGCCACACCAGGCCCTCAGTGGAATGGTGACTTTCCTGCAGGACACGCCACACCAGGCCCGCAGTGGAATGGTGACTTTCCTGCAGGACACGCCCCCGCCAGGCCCTCAGTGGAATGGTGACTTTCCTGCAGGACACGCCACACCATGCCCTCAGTGGAATGGTGACTTTCCTGCAGGACACGCCCCCGCCAGGCCCTCAGTGGAATGGTGACTTTCCTGCAGGACACTCCCCCGCCAGGCCCTCAGTGGAATGGTGACTTTCCTGCAGGACACGCCCCCGCCAGGCCCTCAGTGGAATGGTGGCTTTCCTGCAGGACACGCCACACCAGGCCCTCAGTGGAATGGTGACTTTCCTGCAGGACACGCCCCCGCCAGGCCCTTAGTGGAATGGTGACTTTCCTGCAGGACATGCCCCCGCCAGGCCCTCAGTGGAATGGTGACTTTCCTGCAGGACACGCCCCCGCCAGGCCCTCAGTGGAATGGTGGCTTTCCTGCAGGACACGCCACACCAGGCCCTCAGTGGAATGGTGACTTTCCTGCAGGACACGCCACAACAGGCCAGTGCTTATCTCCGGGGCTGCCGCCCTCACAGCGGATCTCCTCCTGCTTTAACCACAGGACAGCACTCTCTTCCTCCTCCGTCAAGATATCTGTGTTATTTGTATTCTCTGGTTGTCAACAATGTCTTCGGTGACTCCAGCAAATGCACACCTGATTTCTCAACTCTTGGCCTCAGAGAGACGCAGAGACAGAGTGAGACAGAATGAACGTGACGTTCCAGGGAGCGAGAGACAGATTCCCAGGTGAGAGCACCCATCAACGGCCAATATCGGCTGCCAATGCGTGAGCTCATGATCATCACGCCCAACATATTGTCCATCACCCATAAATCCCTATCTAACTCTGCCCCAATACCTCTCCCAAAAATCCAAAAAGGTTCACTCCTCAAGAGCGACTCGCTCCGCAAATACTCGTCACACCAAGATTGAGGCTAGCTAGAGCCGGCGGGACGAGTGTCCCGGTCCCCCGCCCATCGCTTCCATTGTACCCCTGTACTATAACCTGCCTGCCTGGCAACCAGCGCCTTGATGCCCACGGGCTTAGAGTGCTTTCCAAATGTAAAAATAAATAAACAAAATATGGGTTAATCACCCTGAATTTTTAATCGGGTGGAATTGGAAACGGTTGAACTGTCAGCCAACGCGCATGCGCGAGATTGCACTTGCTGTGACGCCTCAGACCTGAAAGGCTCTAATGTGTTTTGATTGGCTCTCCACAGGACCCCGAGGACGGGCTGATCGTTTTGAGTGGGTGCGGTGCTTCGGGGCGACTGGCGCATTTACTAGCGGTAAGTCTACTACACGTGGCCTGGATTGGCGTGCTTCGTCTTAACCCCAAAAATGGTTCCCTGCAAAATCATTCCCAGTTGCTCAGCACACCCCCCCCCCACACCAGAAACAAGATGCATAGGCCCTCAATATGCCATTATTGTTACAGGTGACCCTCCCAATGTGCATTGCCCCTTTAAGGGGATGTGTTCCTCCCACGTGTGTTGCCCCTTTAAGAGGGGCCATGACTGTGTCATGGCCCAAGCTAATAAAAGGAGCTCCTGCAGGCACGTGAGACAGAGCGGCTGCAGACTCTCAAAGAGGAACGACTGAGTCCGTGTCTCATTATCCATGTAGGCCCCAGGCCTACACGTGGAGGCGCAGGCCTGCACGCCCAGACACTGAGGGACTCGCCTGCCAGGATGGCAGTCGAGGTCCCCTCGGTCAGAGGCCTGGCAGGCTGTGACCCCACGCCAGGGTACCAGAGGCCCTGGCACCCGGGGCCATGCCGGATGTCCATGGCAGGCCCCCACCCCCACACATAGAGGGACTGCACGGCGCTAGCATAGATAGCGCCCGGGGCCGCCCGCCGGATGACCATGGCCGGCGACCCCCAACAATGGCGACGAGGACCACGAGTCCGCGTGGCCCCCCTGCTGCCAGTAAGTGGTGGAGGGGGAAAGAGGAGCGTCCGACCCCACCGCGGGTCCAGCGTGGCCTGCGCCTCACCGCCACAAAATGGGCGATGTAGGCCCGGGCTGCCCTGCGGTGGGGCACACACCCCGCGGCGTTCCGCCGCAAAGAGAAGAACGAGAGCGGCGGCTGCCGCGAAGGAAAGGAGGTTCCTGCGGGGAGAGGGTGAGGCCCCTCCCCCCAACGACATCCGCCGCGGAGCGCGGGCGCGCTGCCCTGGCCTTGCGAGGATGAAGAAGAGATGGGGCGGTCTCTCTCACGTGAGAGCTGTGGAACACCCGTCCCCACCCCACCAGAGGCGGCGTTCCGCACCCTGGGTATGTGATACCCGACGCTAGAAGAGAGGGCGGGGAGTGCCCATCACCCCTGAGTGCCCGATTCCCTTTCCGCGACAGGGAAGAATATGGAGCGGCCGCAGCCGCGAGAACAAAGGGAAGACCGAACCCTGCTGGCCGACTCTCCCTGGCCGCGGTCCTTGGTGAAGAGATTACTCGGGCGGCCAGGGAAGGGTCGGCCTGAAGTTTTCCCCAGCGGGTTTTTCTTAAAAAAAAAAAAAAAAAAAAAAATGACGCCTCCTGCCGAAAACAGCGATCGGCGCGTGTGCGCACTGATCCCGCCCGGGAGAGAAAGAGGTGGGTGCTCGCCCCTGCAAGCCCCAAGCCAGAAGCCTGCCAGAAAGTAAATGGGGGAGAGGCCCACAAGACTGACCTCCCGATGGGAAAGAAGTCGTGCTGCCCCAGGGGAGAGAATTATGTCCTGGGCAGCCGCCAAAAAAAAAAAACAAAAAAAAAAAGAAAACGGTGCTCCAAACCGGAGTGAAAACAGGGCGGTGGATTACCTGTGCATCAAAAGGGAGCCTGTCCAAGAAGAGAGAGGAATACCCAGCTGTGACAACCGGAGGCCGTATTGCCTGCACGGCCCTCTGTGCTCAGCGGTGCAAGGTCCCACCATGCGGGAGAGCTGCGGCCGCAGGAAAGTGAGTGGCCGCCGCCCCATGGGCGGCGGCAGGATCCTCCAGCGTGCTGCCCTGCTGAAGTCCCTGTAAAGGTCCCAGGGCAGGCGTGGAAATGAACAGCTCTGTGTCAGAGCTAAATGAAAGTGCCTGGCGGCTCCATGTCAGAGGTTGGACACAGGTTCATGCTATGCGAACAGAAGCACATGGCCCTCACAGTATCCTGAGCCCCACCAGCGCAGAACAATGAAGTGCCATGGGTCACAACAGAGGCAAAGAAGGATCGAAAAGGGCAATCCACCAGCACCAACGCATGTCGCAGTGCTAGTCAGATGAGTATTCGGATGGTCACTACTAAGAAACAAAACTATCTGCAAGGTCAGTGTAACGCCAGCCCAACAGTGCCTTCGTCATTCGTCTCCTGCTGTGAACTTGGGAGCAAATCTCAAAAGAACAGAAAAACAACTGGCCCCAAACGTGCACCCGGCGGTGCCGACACTCCCGGTCTACTGGCTGCCTGTGCAGTGAAGTCTTAAAGGACAGTAAGAGGTGTGTGCATCAAACAGAAGGAGCCCGGCTGTAGTGTGGAAAAATAAATAAATAAATAAATGCTGCCAATAGCTGGTCCAGCTGGCACGCTCGGCCGCATCCTGGTGGCGCGCAGCTCTCTACAAACGTGTCAAGGCTCGGAGGGGCTGGAGGAGTCCCAAATGGGCAGTTGGTGCCAGACATCCCACCAAAGCACCCTCCCTTGTGGGCTGGTTTGGCAACACTGAGTTCCTGCTGTGGTAGACCGTGGGCCACCCAGGTCTGCCAACTGAACTGAAGCGCTCTCCACTGGGGCACCCTCAAGCATATCCCACGGCATGAAAGCAGGTTGCTGCCTGATGGGACACTCTTCGGTTTGCCACTTCAGGGACAAGGACTGTGCTGTTGCCCCAGCATATCTATGCCGCAGCTAATAAGAGGTGGTCGTTGAAAGCCCTAGCACATCAGTAAGGGGACTGGTGTCACGAGGACATCTAAGGGGGGCTGGTTTAGTTGCTGCCAGACACTGTGGGTAGCTCCAGCAGCAAAGGAGAAACAACTTTCCGTTGCCAATACACATGGGCACTCAGACGTTGGTTTCGGAGTGTGAAAACCTAAGTGGTCAGAAGCTATCACGCGCCAATCGACTGTCGACTGCTTCCCGTCTGTTGTGACTCCCTATCCCCACATCTACACCGAGGCATGCAGCTTTTCCCCCCTATACTCCCCAAGCATGGGTGGCAGAGAAGGAGCCCTGCCACTCCAACTGAAGAGTGTTCTATGTTAGCACAAGGACATTGAGGAGCCCTGGTCATCTGGACCAGGAAGCAAGACGCTGCCCGTTCCACCGGAACTGAAGGGGACATTGATGTGCCGGGCCTCCGGGTCGGAATAAGGGAAAGGACGGACTCTGCACACTGAAGGCAGAAATGGGTCACCATAAGAGATGCTGCAGGCGCAGGACTGGTCAATTGTGAAGGCCCCAAGCACTGGACCACGGTTGCTCTGCACCATCTGGTAGCCCGAGGACGCCCCCACTGCTGTGGAGAGACCTAAGCAGCAGGCAACCCCAATACTGGACCGCCACGGCCACCCTGCCTGTCCCCCAGGTGGTTTTGGCACCGAGCCACAAAAGGGTCCTCAACTGCCTGCCACGGTTGTTGCCCCACATGCCATGTCGTCACAAGGCTAGTCCAGCTTGGCCTTGGGGAAAGTACCTGCCAGCCCCCGAACTCAGCCAACAAATGGTGTCCGACCAAACCACCACCCAGAAGTGGTGCAGCGGACAGGGTATGGGTTGCGGCTCATCCTGAGTGCTCGTGCGCCCTCCTGCGGCCCTGGAGGAAAGAGACACTCCTGACTGGGGGAGCAACACACAGAAGGGGTGAGTGATGTCCTGTCACCCGTGCCCGACCCACAGCACAGGAAGCAGCCTGGACGCCGGATGTCCATGGCAGGCCCCCACCCCCACACATAGTGGGACTGCACGGCGCTAGCATAGATAGCGCCCGGGGCCGCCCGCCGGATGACCATGGCCGGCGACCCCCAACAATTATTAACCCCTTAACGGCCGGGCTATTATGCCTGTCTATGCAAACAGGACGAGCATACTCGTGAACAGTTAGAGGGAAAAACCACCAAAACCCATGTGAAAAAAAGCAAAATGCATGCAGGACTACCCACATTCACCAACATGGTCCGCCAATCAATTCTAACGCCATAGGCCTGATCCAATTCCATGCACAACTTATTGTCCAGCGTGCACGAATGCACGAGCTAATACACTTGCAAGGATCTTGTGTTGTCATTGTTACCTGCATGTGAGTAAGTATTCTGTAACAGCGCTACGAGGCCTAAGGGCTGCTAAACTGGCGCTGTGAAAGTTGGTTGAGTGGCTTCACGCTAGAGAATCCCTATGGTTTATGCTTGTGAATTGTGTTTTATGAATGTCAGTTTCAGTGTTTTATATAATGTTTTGATCATTTGAATTATACATCTTTAAAAAGTCCTTGGAACTGAAGCACAATACAAAATACATTTAAAAAAAACTATAATCAGAGAGCCCATGTTGCCTGCCACACCAATAATCATATTGTATGGCAACTGTAGTGGTTTACATGCCCCCCAAGTGGCTCGCGTTTGTGGAGGAGTAACCTCCATCACGCATTCCTTTTCCATTACTCCTCCTTTGCAGGGATTGGTGCAGCTGAGAGGGGTCACACAGTGTAATTTGTGACTCCGCCTCCTCATCCTTCTGCTCCTCCCTGCAAGTGCCGCAGCATCTACACCTGTGTGTCATTATCATGCTGGTGTAAATGCTTTATTGAATCCGCCTGCTTTTTACACCCCCAAAAAGCAGACGGATGCAGTAGGAATCTATTGTAAAGTCGGCCTGTCGCGGCGCGCAGCGTTTCCTCACTTCCTCCATGCGGAATGCAAAAGGCAGGGGCCAGGTAAATTCTGCCTCCACCTTGCACCTCCCTTTTGCACCCCAAGGTGCCAATGATTAAACATATGTGGAGGGGACCACCGTTTGCACTTGAATGCAAAAGTAACAGGTTCTCTCGCATAAAGTATTGCCCCTTTTCTCTTCATGAAAGTTTTTACATATTTTGTAAATCGCCTGGCAGGTCTAATTATAGTGTTTAGTCTGTTCAGACTGCTGTGTGGCGAACCATCGATATCTAGCGCTGCGAAGTGGCTGCCTCGCAAAGTAGCACATTGCAAGATCAAAAAAGAGAAAAAATACCCCTGTTTTACGCCGTTGAACACGCAAACTTTACTTCAGCTGTAAAGTTTGCTCAGGGAGTAAGTTAAGTTCTTATTTGCCACCTGTATGCAGCCTGCAGTGCCCTCGCCATCCACGTGCCTTGGGCCTTGGGGCGGGATGAACGATGGTTTCTGTGAAGGGGTGTAATACAGAGAG
This sequence comes from Ambystoma mexicanum, assembly GCF_040938575.1. Taxonomy (NCBI): domain Eukaryota; kingdom Metazoa; phylum Chordata; class Amphibia; order Caudata; family Ambystomatidae; genus Ambystoma; species Ambystoma mexicanum. The sequence continues at coordinate 97,583,882 of NC_090927.1, read as the reverse complement.
GAAACCCGCAATGTGAACCCCTGGATTTCCACCCTTTATCAAAAACAATCAGAAGAGCTGGGAGAGGCCGCGTGCGCTGCTCCCCAGGCGCTGCTCCCCAGGCTGGTTATACTTGTACTCAGATATCGCGACACTTAATGTAACTGTGAAAGCGGCGTGTTAGAACATCACCGACTGAACTTTGAGAGGACGGATGCTAAAGCGCTTATTGGTGGTTATTCTGTTTCTAAGCACTGTTCTCCAGGGTAATAACATGTGGGTGAAGCGTGCAGCCGTGCCTAAAATTCGCCCCCCCCCCCGGTTCCACGGATATCCGGTCAAACCCTGGTTTCTTCTGCCTTGCCAGGAGAAGGTGACTGCACATTCTTCCATTGCAGCAAGCGCTGGCACCTCGTGCATGCTGTTACACCGTGCACGTGCTGCACCTGTGCATGCACATGTTCCTGGATTGCACTTGGGTTGGCTGTGCCGACACACTAGGCACGCCCAATCCATGCAATTATCGAAGTTGCGGTGGGAGTGAGGTTGCAATGATGGCCCCCACTGCAGCAACGCCATTGCACAGATCTGCACAGATTCATTGCATGTAGCTGATGAATAGACCACGTGTTCAGTGAATCCGTGGAGCATCTGCGTCAGGTGTGGAGGCTGGTCACACTGGCAGGGAAGGGTTCAATGGATGGGCGTGGCTTCGGGTTGGCGCCTTATGCCAACAGATCACTCCGCTGGGGATCTTTGCTCTCATGATGGCATTTGCATCGGGAGTGCATATCCACATCTTCTCAGATGGTCTACTCTACTCCAGCCAGCGAGATAGCTCAGCAGGTTAGACACTGGTTGCGTTTAAGACTGCAGGGCTTAGGTTTTAGCCACTGCAGGGGTGACTTAGGACCCTTCTTCCTTCAGGGGGTTACACACTGAGTGCCATTACATTTCCTAATAATAGCCCCCATCATTACAGTGCTTGGGAACCGAAGGAATACAGCATGAAGTGCTATTTGAAAGCATGTTATTATATTATTCTAGTTTCGACACTGTGATGAGAGTGGTGACATGTATCCTGGTGGTTGACATGTGTGGCTCGCCATTCTCTTTCAGAACTCCTTCAATAAGTTGCTGAAAGGCCTGCACCGGCCACCGCATTACACGTACATCATCTCCGGCGGCGACAGGTAAGATCATCCTTCCAGGGGTAGACCTACGTGAAGTCAAGAGTCTGGCCTCCCACCCATCACTGGGATACCCGATGGGACAGATCGCAGGGGATCGTGTTGTTCCACTTGTATTGTGCTCTTCATAGATTTGAGGTGGCCTCCTGTCCGTCGCGTTTCATTACACTGATGGGGTTCTATCTTAAAATATCGACTGAACAAACATTGTGAGTCACTTCACTAACTCAATGAATCTCGAGTTCTGTATTTATGGTGTTTGGTTGTTTTTATTATACGGGCTGTGGTGGGTCGGAAGAAGGAGTCTGACTCTTTAAGGACATTCTAAGTCACTTTTATTGTAAGAAAAGGGCCTGTCTTTCCCTATTTCTATAGGACACAACCTAGCTCAAGGCACTGAAGGTGCTTGTCTGTCGTCAGGAAGTCCCAAGGAAAAAAAAGTCACTCAGTCCGAATCTAATTCTACCTTGCCCTAGCACTAAGATAGCAAACATAAGATTGGCTTGATTCTCCTGGTGTGCAATATCTTCTGGCAGTCTCTTTGTATCAATGTCTCTATTCCTCGGGCTGCTTGTCTAGCACAATCTTTTGTAATAGTCTCTGTTTATCTCTTGAATGAACTCGCGTAGCTCTTCTACAACAGTCTTTAGTTTTGTACTCTCTTTACACGTTCCTCGTGAGGCTTTCTCACATTCTGGTTGGATGTTTTAGACCTCTCATACACTATTGATCCTGGCTTTCTCGACTTGGCTGAGGTTTGTTCCCACTTGGTATTTCCCCTCGCATGGGTTCTCTCTTTGCAACTATCTTGTTGTGTTGATAGTCTTGTCTGTCCTTCTTTCTCCTATTTTCGTCTTGGTGCTCCTATAGTAATTTCCCTCCTCTATCTGATCTTTGTTCAGAGTCTTCATAGACTTCCCACACAGGGTTATTCAGTTTCCTCTTTATACAATTCCAATTTCAAAGGTTTATATTAAGCAACTCGTTGTTTGTGCCGGGATGTGTATTTGGCTGCCCCGCTTCTCCCGTTCTTCCGGCTACCTCTCTGTATGTTGGGGAACCTTTGAAGGCCATGGCATTTGCTCGGACGATTCTCTTTGATGCTGACTTTCTCGTTCCTTGGTTTTGTTGTGCTCCCATTCTCAGTTTCCCTTCTGTCGTACACAGAGGTTCCCAGTTACTTTCTCATTCTACATTTTCTTTGGTCTCCCGTTCTCGGCTTCTCTTCTGCCGTATACAGGGGTTAACATTAGGAAGCAGTTTGTGCTCCTACTTGCCTTCTCTGATGGTCTCGGCACATTTCGTCAGGCGTCCATCCCGCTACGACATGGATGTGGTCTTGCCACCACCTGACACAGGACTCTGCTTTCCTGTTTCCCAACTGCTCCTCCGTTGTTGGAAACGCCGGGTCTCCAGGGTCTCACTCTTGCATTCTGCTGCTCTTCGGAAGCCGCGGGCACCATGGCTCTTCTCAGGTCCACCTCTCCAAGGTGTGATCATGCCAGGGGGCTCCCCCCCTGCGTAGGGTACTCTCTGCTGCTCTATGTTCCTCCACTCATCCCAGTTAAGTATGCATCTCCTCTTAAAGAGACATTCACCTTTCCTTCTCTGGGCTGGTTGGTTCCAGCATTGCCTTCAGCCAAATATGCAGATTTTACATTAGTCTTCGTAGCAGATAGTCCCATGTATGCTACTATGCCGTGTGCCTTAGGGAGTTTCTCACAGGAACGGGAGCGCTTGTCCCCTAAGTGGGAGTCTCTCCCAGTGGTATGCTACTAGGCCGTGTGCCTTAGGGAGTTTCTCACAGGAACGGGAGCGCTTGTCCCCTAAGTGGGAGTCTCTCCCAGTGGTATGCTACTATGCCGTGTGCCTTAGGGAGTTTCTCACAGGAACGGGAGCACTTGTCCCCTAAGTGGGAGTCTCTCCCAGTGGTATGCTACTATGCCGTGTGCCTTAGGGAGTTTCTCACAGGAACGGGAGCGCTTGTCCCCTAAGTGGGAGTCTCTCCCAGTGGTATGCTACTATGCCGTGTGCCTTAGGGAGTTTCTCACAGGAACGGGAGCGCTTGTCCCCTAAGTGGGAGTCTCTCCCAGTGGTATGCTACTATGCCGTGTGCCTTAGGGAGTTTCTCACAGGAACGGGAGCGCTTGTCCCCTAAGTGGGAGTCTCTCCCAGTGGTATGCTGCTATGCCGTGTGCCTTAGGGAGTTTCTCACAGGAACGGGAGCGCTTGTCCCCTAAGTGGGAGTCTCTCCCAGTGGTATGCTGCTATGCCGTGTGCCTTAGGGAGTTTCTCACAGGAACGGGAGCGCTTGTCCCCTAAGTGGGAGTCTCTCCCAGTGGTAGGCTGCTATGCCGTGTGCCTTAGGGAGTTTCTCACAGGAACGGGAGCGCTTGTCCCCTAAGTGGGAGTCTCTCTCAGTGGTATGCTACTATGCCGTGTGCCTTAGGGAGTTTCTCACAGGAACGGGAGCACTTGTCCCCTAAGTGGGAGTCTCTCCCAGTGGTATGCTACTATGCCGTGTGCCTTAGGGAGTTTCTCACAGGAACGGGAGCGCTTGTCCCCTAAGTGGGAGTCTCTCCCAGTGGTATGCTGCTATGCCGTGTGCCTTAGGGAGTTTCTCACAGGAACGGGAGCGCTTGTCCCCTAAGTGGGAGTCTCTCCCAGTGGTATGCTGCTATGCCGTGTGGCTTAGGGAGTTCCTCACAGGAATGGTAGTCCTTGTCCCCTAAGTCGGAGTCTCTCCCAGTGGTATGCTGCTATGCCGTGTGCCTTAGGGAGTTTCTCACAGGAACGGGAGCGCTTGTCCCCTAAGTGGGAGTCTCTCCCAGTGGTATGCTGCTATGCCGTGTGGCTTAGGGAGTTCCTCACAGGAATGGTAGTCCTTGTCCCCTAAGTGGGAGTCTCTCCCAGTCGTATGCTACTATGCCGTGTGCCTTAGGGAGTTCCTCACAGGAACGGGAGCGCTTGTCCCCTAAGTGGGAGTCTCTCCCAGTGATATGCTGCTATGCCGTGTGCCTTAGGGAGTTTCTCACAGGAACGGGAGCGCTTGTCCCCTAAGTGGGAGTCTCTCCCAGTGGTATGCTGCTATGCCGTGTGCCTTAGGGAGTTTCTCAGAGGAACGGGAGCGCATGTCCCCTAAGTGGGAGTCTCTCCCAGTGGTGTGCTGCTATGCCGTGTGGCTTAGGGAGTTCCTCACAGGAATGGTAGTCCTTGTCCCCTAAGTGGGAGTCTCTCCCAGTGGTATGCTACTATGCCGTGTGCCTTAGGGAGTTTCTCACAGGAACGGGAGCGCTTGTCCCCTAAGTGGGAGTCTCTCCCAGTGGTATGCTGCTATGCCGTGTGGCTTAGGGAGTTCCTCACAGGAATGGTAGTCCTTGTCCCCTAGGGGGCAGTCTCTCCCAGTGAGGTGCCACTGTCCAGACCCCGAGGGAGTGTCCTGCAGACCGGGCTCACTTCCCTAGCCTCAAAGGGGGAGGCTCCGCATTGGGGGAGACGGGACGAATACCTTCGATTCGTCACAGGGCGTGTAGACTTTTAGCTCAAAGGAGGGCTTCCTCCGCTCGCATCTGCTTGCTGCCATTTTTGTTGTATTTGGCCCGACTCCTGCTCTGCTTCTTCAACTTTTGGAGCAATCACCCATCGCCTCCCACCTTCCTGTCCAAATGTTCAAGTGGTGTAAAACTAGGTCCAATGTCACACCCAACACTAAAAGATGCATTTCTGGTTCCCAAATCCATCTGTTTTGCGCTGCTTCACATTAACACTAAAAACATGGATCCTGTGTTTTAGAGTCAATGCTTTTAACGTCGATATTTTAACTGGACACCATCTCCGTACTTACCCAACTTCACCCTTCAGTATCCCCCTGTTAGGATCTACTGGGCTACTTGTGTATGTTTCCTTGTTTGCCATTCATTGTATTCACTATCCAGCTTTGTTTGGTATCGGAAAGTTGGTGCTGTCATGTTACTATCTCTACCCCATCCCTTGCGGCCTGTTCATGGCATTTCCAGTTCCCCAGGCAGAAGGCCACTCGCCTCTGAGTTCTTTCAGTTAAAAACTGTAAAGTTACCACGCTTCGGTGTTTCATGCATCTGAGTGTCACGTTCATATGGATCATGTCCACGCAAAAATGTCTCCTGGCAAAAAAGCAGGTTTTTTTTGCGGTGACATTATTACATTAAACATACAGGGGACACCCCCGCAACCCCTGAATTTTTTAACAAGGGGGGAAGGGTAATGGCTTTTCCTGGCGACATTATATATGGGGACATTATATATGGGGACATTATGTATGGGGACATTATATATGGGGACATTATGTTTGGGGACGTTATGTATGGGGACATTATGTTTGGGGACGTTATGTATGGGGGACATTATGTATGGGGACATTATGTATGGGGACATTATATATGGGGACATTATGTTTGGGGACGTTATGTATGGGGGACATTATATATGGGGACATTATATATGGGGACATTATATATGGGGACATTATGTTTGGGGACGTTATGTATGGGGACATTATGTTTGGGGACGTTATGTATGGGGGACATTATGTATGGGGACATTACGTATGGGGACATTCTATATGGGGACATTATGTATGGGGACATTATGTATGGGGACATTACGTATGGGAACATTACATATGGGGACATTATGTATGGGGGACATTATGTTTGGGGACATTATGTATGGGGACATTATGTATGGGGACATTATTACCGGATACCGTTCATATTGCATGTTGTATGATACTCACTCAGATACCTTCCAGGCTTACTATGTCAGATATATGTGCATGATATGGAATTATCATACAGTGTGCATTTTCTTTGCAGGTCCTTGGTAACGTCCCAGGAGGCCCCAGAGGACAGCCCAACACTAGGCGTTGCCGAGCTGGAAAAGGTAGGGTCCATCCTAGGGGCAGGTCCGACTCTTCTGTTAGAATAATATCTACAAGAAATTACAGTGCTTAGAAGAGAGAGGCATCTGGCATGAAGCACTATACATGAGACTACGATTACTATTGTCATTATGTTTCACATTTTCATCATCATCCCTCTGCAGGTCTGCGAAGGGAAAAAGAAAGTGGTTTTCTTTGGAATCTCATGCGGCTTGTCGGTGAGTGCAGCAGTCATCGACTGTACGGCAGTTTGTTGCATTCTATTGAAGTGATTTCACTGTACCCTTTGTTATAGCACTGTACAGTACTGCATTTTATTATACTATATATGCTACTAGTCTATAGCAATGCATTTCATGGTACTGCAGTGTTTCCCACTCTACAGCAGTGAATTCAATGGGCCTGGAGTGTATTGCACTAGCATCCATGTGGTTACTACAAATGAAAAATACTGAATACTAAATGCTAATTGTTTATTCTTCTATTTGTGCAATTATGTGAGGGGAGAGACACCCGCAGCACCCCCTTGCTCCTCTTACACAATTATCTTTAACCACCCCCACATATAACTGCACCATAATTTGGGGGGGAAAACAAGGTATTTTTGCAATCTGTATTTTTGCATTCAGTATTTTTGCACTCGCAGTAAACGAGCGATACCTTACGTTGAACTGCCACGTAGTCCTTTACAGAGCGTTGTATTCCATTTCAGCACAGTTCACCTCATTACCGGTATTTACGATGTATGTTTGCTGGTAAAGTCGAGGAGATCCCTGATGCTAACAGCTGTGAGGATCTCCTCTGCATTTCCTCCACAATTATAATTTGGCTGTGCGAAAAAAATGTGGTAAAGTCACAGGCCCTCATCAGGAGGTTGGAGGTAACCATGCCGCTTTTAGCGGCATGGTTGCCTCCTTACCGCATTTCGGGCCCGGGTTCCTCAAATGAGGATTTACCGGGCCATCGCAACCTTGGCGGACCCGGTAATTCCCCGTCCGAGGAACCCGGACCCGGTCCATCCCCATTCCCATTCGAGCCCCCATAGGGCTCAATGGGAATGGGGATGGAGCTAACAACAGGCCCGTTAATGACGGGCCCGTTGTTAGCTCCCTGGTGTCCTCGCGGGACCTGGTATGGACGCCTGGTTTTTCCAGGCGCCCATTGCGGGTCCCGCGAGGAGACCTCGTGGTAGGGCGGAATGGGTTTACCGCACTGGCACCTTTACCGGTGCCAGTAAACTCATTCCACCAATCTCCTGATGAGGGCCACAGTAATGGATTTGCCACCACTTTGCCACTAACTTTGGCTGCAGTGACAAACTTGGAATGTGATCCAATGTGTCTATTGCATCGTGGTGAGTTGTATTGTATTGAGACATATTTAATTGTACAGTAGTCTCTTTCATTGTATTGTCTTAGTGCAAAATGATTTTGTACCGCCTGATGTTTTTAGTTTCCCATCTTGTGGGCAGGTTTAATGACAGTGGTTGCCTTACAGGTGAGCAGTGCTTTAAGTGGGCCGGGGCTAACTGGGGTTGAGCCCACTCAGTCTCCAGAAAAGGCTCCCGAGCCGGGGCCCTGCCCGGGCACAGCCCCGACTAGCCCCAGCCATGCTGACACCTGAGGCAGTCCATCTAGCAGCTGCACAGTTACACAAGCTGCCTGCAGGTGTCAGCACTTCACATTAGAAGAAATCAAATGGCATGTCCCCTCGATGGACAGTCTGGAGTTATATTGGGGATTCTACTTCAAATAACTTACAGTCTGGAGTTGCTGCATCAGCAAGATCCCTTTCAGCTGCCTGTCTGGAAACCAGTTTCTAACATATGGCATGCTCATCTCTCTCTGCAAAAGATCCTTTCTCCAGTCTGCCTGGAAACCTGTCATTCAGTAAGTATCACTTCTCCCGAGCCAGCCAATGCCTTCAAATAAGATCCAGAAATCTCTTGATGAATCGCCAATCTCTTCTCTCTATCTGTGTGCAAGGTATTATATAATCAAAAACTCCTCCCTATGACTTTCAAGGGATCCCCCGAGCTGGCGTGGTGGGAGAAGGCTTTCGTATCAGCACCCTATTCCAGTTATTTACTCCCTGCTCCAGCACAGGGAGTTAAAATAAATATGGTGCCTGACCTGGCATTGACCAGGGAGCACCACATTTTTCTTCCACTGCCCGGGGCGCTGCTACCACTAAGGCCAGCAAAGGTTACACATTTGTAAGTTATCAAAGTTGTTGCGTGCCGGTGTGTATCTGAGCATCGGGAGCTGGGAATCAAGCACAGAGCCATATTTCACTTGCTGTACCACTGGGAAAATGCCCGCATGCGCAAAGTGTGTGGGGACTTCTTTATTTGCTGAGCCATGACCTGTAATGTCACCTGCTTGTGCTGGTGTGCGTGCCTGCATGTGTGCAAGTGAGTGATGGGCATGAATCAGTCAGCCCTCATTCAGCTAGGAGATAACTTAAGTTAAATGTACAGCTAGATGCAAATGTAGGAAATGGCCAGGGGTCGAAGTGTAAAAGAAAGCAGTGGAACTATGTTCCCCCTGCCTCGTCCCCTTATATTATGCACCCCTCGTGCCCTTCACCCTGCGCCTGTCCAACTCAATACTCACCCATGTTCAAACCACACACATGGGTCCTTCTTTTCCTCCACTCCACACCACACTGCTGTGCTTTACTACAGTGCTATCAAGACTGATGAAAACACAATTAAATAAAATGCATTTAAATGAACACCATTAGTTTGTCATTGACCCCCAGAGCATGCAGCTTTAAGCAGCCTCCCCCTTCCAATCACTCACCATTTGCACCTCTTAACGGACATGCCCAGGACAATAGACCCGCCCCATCCATCCATCAACCCGTCCGTCTATTACCTGTATAACTGGCTGTGTCTGCAGTAATTCATGCGTAATTGCTGAAGACAAAGGCAGATCACTGCCGAACAGGGCTTTGTGGCAGCTCGGCAATGGGTGTTATGTCCCATTCAGTCTATTCAAGTAAACAATGAAAATTCTGCACCGGCAAGATGGCGCAAGATGATGTGCCATTGCACTGTTACTAGGACGGACCAGGTTCGAATCTCCAGTAGGGCAGCAGTAATAGAAAAAAGTGCCCTTCCCTGCTATTCTGTAACCGGTTTTGCAGGTTGCATAAATAAAGGAAAGATGGCAGATTTTCGCTGAAATAAGGGACTGTCGTGCCAGTAGTTTCAGCCCACCTTGACCTCTGGATATGACCAATAATATGAAGGGATGGTGTCCTCGGTCCCTTGAAGGGCAGCACATCTCACTTGGCTGTCTGGCTCATGAATGCTCCGTAAATCATTTACTAGTGGTTTACATGAGAGATGTGGAGTGGTGGGAGAGAGGGTGACAGGAAAAAAGAGATGCAAAGGTGGATGTGAAAGGAGAGGTGGGTAGAGAAAGGTGCTGGGGAGGTGGGAAACTGAGGACTAAAGAGGAAGGAGGTGAAGGGCAGAAAAAGACACTAGAATGTGAAGTAGGGAAGAGTGGGTTGCAGAGGAAAGAGAGTGCCAGAAGATTCAAAGAGAGCTTTCCTTCCGGGTCCAGTTACTGAATATGGCTTTTTGCATATTGGACCGTGTAGGCCTAGAATAAAATAAACCAAGAGAACATTAATGATTAAACCACCAGAATGACGAAGATTTGTTACACACCTCACATCCAACACTTAATTATGTGTACATTTTCGCCATAACCAGCAGCATTCTGGGTTTTCATCCATTGACAAGCCCAGCCAAACAAGCCGTGAGATAGGCAGTGAGCAGTAACCATAGAGTGGCATGAAAGCGCCTGGCGACAGTAACACCTACAGATGGGCAGAAGTCCCTAACTATGGTCAGCGTTCAGAAGTCTGCAACCTTTATCTCTCCAGATAAAAGCGCCTGGTGACAGCAGCGCCTACAGATGGGCAGAAGTCCCTAACGATGGTCAGCGTTCAGAAGTCTGCAACCTACAGCCCTCCCTATGAAAGCGCCTGGCGACAGCAGCGCCTACAGATGGGCAGAAGTCCCTAACGATGGTCAGCGTTCAGGAGTCTGCAACCTTTATCTCTCCAGATAAAAGCGCCTGGCGACAGCAGCGCCTACAGATTGGCAGGAGTCCCTAACGATGGTCTGCGTTCAGGAGTCTGCCACCTTCAGCTCTCCAGATAAAAGCGCCTGGCGACAGCAGCGCCTACATATGGGCGGAAGTCCCTAACGATGGTCATCGTTCAGGAGTCTGCAACCTTTATCTCTCCAGATAAAAGCACCTGGCGACAGCAGCGCCTACAGATGGGAAGAAGTCCCTAACGATGGTCATCGTTCAGGAGTCTGCAACCTTTATCTCTCCAGATGAAAGCGCCTGGCGGCAGCAGCGCCTACAGATGGGCAGAAGTCCCTAACGATGGTCAGCGTTCAGGAGTCTGCAACCTTCAGCTCTCCAGATGAAAGCGCCTGGCGACAGCAGCGCCTACAGATGGGCAGAAGTCCCTAACGATGGTCAGCGTTCAGAAGTCTGCAACCTACAGCCCTCCCTATGAAAGCGCCTGGCGACAGCAGCGCCTACAGATGGGCTTAAGTCCGTAACGATGGTCAGCGTCCAGGAGTCTGCAACCATCAGCCCTCCCGATGAAAGCGCCTGGCGACAGCAGCGCCTACAGATGGGCTTAAGTCCGTAACGATGGTCTGCGTTCAGAAGTCTGCAACCTTCAGCCCTCCCGATGAAATCGCCTTGTGACAGCAGCGCCTAAAGATGGGCAGAAGTCCCTAACGACGGTCAGCGTTCAGGAGTCTGCCACCTTTATCTGTCCAGATAAAAGCGCCTGGCGACAGCAGCGCCTACAGATTGGCAGGAGTCTCTAACGATGGTCTGCGTTCAGGAGTCTGCAACCTTTATCTCTCCAGATAAAAGAGCCTGGCGACAGCAGCGCCTACAGATGGGCAGAAGTCCCTAACGATGGTCATCGTTCAGGAGTCTGCAACCTTTATCTCTCCAGATAAAAGCGCCTGGCGACAGCAGCGCCTACAGATGGGCAGAAGTCCCTAACGATGGTCATCGTTCAGGAGTCTGCAACCTTTATCTCTCCAGATAAAAGCGCCTGGCGACAGCAGCGCCTACAAATGGGCAGAAGTCCCTAACGATGGTCTGCGTTCAGGAGTCTGCAACCTTCAGCCCTCCCGATAAAAACGCCAGGCGACAGCAGCGCCTACAGATGGGCAGAAGTCCCTAACGATGGTCAGCGTTCAGGAGTCTGCCACCTTTATCTCTCCTGATGAAAGCGCCTGGCGACAGCAGCGCCTACAGATGGGCAGAAGTCCCTAACGATGGTCATCGTTCAGGAGTCTGCAACCTTCAGCCCTCCCGATGAAAGCGCCTGGCGACAGCAGCACCTACAGATGGGCAGAAGTCCCTAACGATGGTCATCGTTCAGGAGTCTGCAACCTTCAGCCCTCCCGATGAAAGCGCCTGGCGACAGCAGCGCCTACAGATGGGCAGAAGTCCCTAACGATGGTCTGCGTTCAGGAGTCTGCAACCTTCAGCCCTCCCAATGAAAGCGCCTGGCGACAGCAGCGTCTACAGATGGGCAGAAGTCCCTAACGATGGTCATCGTTCAGGAGTCTGCAACCTTCAGCCCTCATGATGAAAGTGCCTCTGCAACCTTTATCTCTCCAGATAAAAGCGCCTGGCGACAGCAGCGCCTACAGATGGGCAGAAGTCCCTAACGATGGTCAGCGTTCAGGAGTCTGCAACCTTTATCTCTCCAGATAAAAGCGCCTGGCGACAGCAGCGCCTACAGATGGGCAGAAGTCCCTAACGATGGTCAGCGTTCAGGAGTCTGCAACCTTCAGCCCTCATGATGAAAGTGCCTCTGCAACCTTTATCTCTCCAGATAAAAGCGCCTGGCGACAGCAGCGCCTACAGATGGGCAGAAGTCCCTAACGATGGTCAGCGTTCAGGAGTCTGCAACCTTCAGCCCTCCCGATGAAAGCGCCTGGCGACAGCAGCACCTACAGATGGGCAGAAGTCCCTAACGATGGTCTGCGTTCAGGAGTCTGCAACCTTTATCTCTCCCGATGAAAGCGCCTGGCGACAGCAGCGCCTACAGATGGGCAGGAGTCCCTAACGATGGTCATCGTTCAGGAGTCTGCAACCTTCAGCCCTCCCAATGAAAGCGCCTGGCGACAGCAGCACCTACAGATGGGCAGGAGTCCCTAACGATGGTCATCGTTCAGGAGTCTGCAACCTTCAGCCCTCCCAATGAAAGCGCCTGGCGACAGCAGCACCTACAGATGGGCAGGAGTCCCTAACGATGGTCATCGTTCAGGAGTCTGCAACCTTCAGCCCTCCCAATGAAAGCGCCTGGCGACAGCAGCACCTACAGATGGGCAGGAGTCCCTAACGATGGTCATCGTTCAGGAGTCTGCAACCTTCAGCCCTCCCAATGAAAGCGCCTGGCGACAGCAGCACCTACAGATGGGCAGAAGTCCCTAACGATGGTCTGCGTTCAGGAGTCTGCAACCTTTATCTCTCCCGATGAAAGCGCCTGGCGACAGCAGCGCCTACAGATGGGCAGGAGTCCCTAACGATGGTCATCGTTCAGGAGTCTGCAACCTTCAGCCCTCCCAATGAAAGCGCCTGGCGACAGCAGCACCTACAGATGGGCAGGAGTCCCTAACGATGGTCATCGTTCAGGAGTCTGCAACCTTCAGCCCTCCCAATGAAAGCGCCTGGCGACAGCAGCACCTACAGATGGGCAGGAGTCCCTAACGATGGTCATCGTTCAGGAGTCTGCAACCTTCAGCCCTCCCAATGAAAGCGCCTGGCGACAGCAGCACCTACAGATGGGCAGGAGTCCCTAACGATGGTCATCGTTCAGGAGTCTGCAACCTTCAGCCCTCCCAATGAAAGCGCCTGGCGACAGCAGCACCTACAGATGGGCAGGAGTCCCTAACGATGGTCATCGTTCAGGAGTCTGCAACCTTCAGCCCTCCCAATGAAAGCGCCTGGCGACAGCAGCACCTACAGATGGGCAGAAGTCCCTAACGATGTTCAGCGTTCAGAAGTCTGCAACCTACAGCCCTCCCTATGAAAGCGCCTGGCGACAGCAGCGCCTACAGATGGGCAGAAGTCCCTAACGATGTTCAGCGTTCAGAAGTCTGCAACCTACAGCCCTCCCAATGAAAGCGCCTGGCGACAGCAGCGCCTACAGATGGGCAGAAGTCCCTAACGATGTTCAGCGTTCAGGAGTCTGCAACCTTCAGCTCTCCAGATGTTTTGGACTACAACTCCAATCGGGCCTAACAACATAGTCAATGGCGAATAATCAATGGGGTTGTAGACCAAAATTAAATCATAAAAACAGAAGTTTGAAAAAGATTAAAGTTTGGAAAAAAAAGTTTGGAAACATAAACCTTTGAAAAACAACCGTGAAAAGAGATGAATCCTCCAGTTAAAATAATCAGGAGGAAGAGGAGAGGTGGATCCAGGAGAGGGAGTGGGATAAGTGGAGACAACGTGTTTTAATAAAAATAAAAACCTTTTGATTTTGGTCAAAAGGAAACCTCGTTTGGGGCAAGCAGAGGAAATGTCATCAGTGAAAAAATGGCAAAAAAGGGGCAATAACTGCATGATGGGGAACATGAAGTGGACGAAATAAAGGAGGAGGGGGGTCAAGAGGGCAGCAAAAGGAAAGGCCCTTTAAAAATAGTGTAACAAAAGGAATGCATCAAAAGTACATACGTTTCAAACTTAAGTGGCACAGCACTGCAAAGTATACATGACAGGTGGATTTTCTGACTTTCACTTCAATTTCGAGATTTAAGTTTCAAACTTTGGTGCTTCAACTTTAAGCTTTTCAAAGTAATTACTTATAATCAAAACAGTCAACAAACATATTTTCGAGATGGGTAGCGGCAACTAGAGATGGCCCCGTAGATGGTGGCAGTGCCTTGAGATGGCTGCCAGCACCTGGGGCGGAAGGGAGATTGGGGGGAGCAGGATCTCTAAAAGACGTTGTCAGCACCAGGAGCCCCTAGAGATAGTCTGCAGTCTCTAGAAATGGTGTTCAGTATCTGGAGGTGGTCTGCTGTCTCTTGAGGTAATATGCAGTCTCTAGAGATGGCCTGCAGTCTCTAGAGGTGGTCTGCAGTCTCTGGAGGTGGTGTGCACTCTCTAGAGGTGGCCTGCAGTCTCTAGAGATGGTCTGCAGTCTCTAGAGATGGTGTTCAGTATCTGGAGGTGGTCTGCAGTCTCTTGAGGTGATATGCAGTCTCTAGAGATGGCCTGCAGTCTCTAGAGATTGTCTGCAGTCTTTAGGGATGGCCTGCAGTCTCTAGAGATGGTCTGCAGTCTCTAGAGGTGGTCTGCAGTCTCTAGAGGTGGTCTGCAGTCCCTGGAGGTGGTGTGCAGTCTCTAGAGGTGGCCTGCAGTCTCTAGAGATGGTCTGCAGTCTCTAGAGATGGTGTGCAGTATCTGGAGGTGGTCTACAGTCTCTAGAGATGGTGTACAGTATCTGGAGGTGGTCTCTTGAGGTGATATGCAGTCTCTAGAGATGGCCTGCAGTCTCTAGAGATTGTCTGCAGTCTCTAGAGGTGGTCTGCAGTCTCTGGAGGTGGTGTGCAGTCTCTAGAGGTGGTCTGCAGTCTCTAGAGGTGGTCCTCAGTCTCTGGAGGTGGTGTGCAGTCTCTAGAGGTGGTCTGCAGTCTCTAGAGGTGGCCTGCAGTCTCTGGAGGTGGCCTGCAGTCTCTAGAGGTGGTCTGCAGTCTCTAGAGGTGGTCTGCAGTCTCTGGATGTGGTGTGCAGTCTCTAGGGGTGGCCTGCAGTCTCTAGAGATGGTCTGCAGCCTCTGGAGGTGGTCTGCCGTCTCTTGAGGTGATATGCAGTCTCTAGAGATGGCTTGCAGTCTCTAGAGATTGTTTGCAGTCTCTAGAGATTGTTTGCAGTCTCTAGAGATGGCCTCCAGTCTCTAGAGGTGGTCTGGAGTCTCTAGAGGGGGTCTGCAGTCTCTAGAGGTGGTCTGCAGTCTCTGGAGGTGGTCTGCAGTCTCCGGAGGTGGTGTGCAGTCTCTAGAGGTGGCCTGCAGTCTCTAGAGATGGTCTGCAGTCTCTAGAGGTGGTCTGCAGTCTCTAGAGGTGGTTTGCAGTCTTTGCAGTCTATAGAGGTGTTCTGCAGTATCTAGAGGTGGTCTGCAGTCTCTGGAGGTGGTCTGCAGTCGCTGGAGGTGGTGTGCAGTCTCTAGAGGTGGCCTGCAGTCTCTAGAGATGGTCTGTAGTCTCTAGAGGTGGTCTGCAGTCTCTAGAGGTGGTCTGCAGTCTCTGAAGTCTCTAGAGATGGTCTGCAGTCTCTAGACGTGATATGCAGTCTCTAGAGGTGGTCTGCAGTCTCTAGAGGTGATATGCAGTCTCTGCAGTCTCTAGAGATGGTCTGCCGTCTCTGGAGGTGGTCCGCAGTCTCTTGAGGTGGTGTGCAATCTCTGGAGATGGCCTGCAGTCTCTAGAGATGGCCTGCAGTCTCTAGAGGTGATATGCAGTCTCTGCAGTCTCTAGAGGTGGTCTGCAGTGTCTGGGGGTGGTTATCAGCACCAGTAGATGGCTTATATCCATAGAGACCCACAGCCCATATGAAGGGCTGGAAGCATGAAAAGATGGTCTATGGTGCCTGGTGATGGTCGGCAGGGATTAAACATGGAATACAGTGCAGGGGATGGTCAGCAGCAAACAGACAGTCCTTATTCCCTAGATATGGTCAGCAGAATTTTAAATGCCGTTCCTGTCAATAGGGATGGCTTGTAGTTTCCATAAATGGGTGGCAATGCCCAGTGACAGTGCCTACTCCCTGCAGAGGGTCGTTAGCCCCTAGAGGCCATGCCGAGCCCCTAGAGAGTGTCAGCGGTGCAGGAGAACAGCCCATAGACCCTACAGATGTTTGTCCATCACTAGAGATGGTTACCACTCGCTGGGCCTGGAGACAGGTCTTGGTCCCTAGAGATGGACAGTGGTGTCTAGTGACACCTGATAGTGCCTAGAGATAGTCGGTAGTGCTTTGAGACAGTTTCTAGTCCGCAGAGATGCTCCGAAGCGACATGATAGAGTCTGCAAGCCCTGGAGAGGTCAGGACATAGAGACAGTGATCTGTCATATTGGCAGCAGCATGTACAGACTGCCATCTGTAGAGTTGGCTGCCCGGTATTACGCACCATACGCTTGTGGGCAGCCCCGCACTAGAAGCAATGGTGCTGCAGCAGGCAGGGAAATGGATGTCAGAGCTCCACCTGCAGTTCTGATCCACTATCACCACATCCGTACCACTGTAGCTAGCACCACCAATGGTTGTACAACGTGTCTCATAGAAGTTGCATGTGCCATACTCAATGAGTCTCTCTCCGGTTCTCCGCAGGCTCCCTTTGTGGCCGGGCAGCTCGACTACTGCCTGAACAATCTGGACATCTTCGTGCCCGTCATGGTGGGCTTCAATCCAGTGAGCATGGCCAGGTGAGCCCCTAGAGCAAAGTCTATAGAGCCGGGACAGCCGCCGTGTTATGCGCCCCTTATGGTGGGACTCTTAAGGGTCATGGCTTCAGAATTAAGCAATATTGTACTGCCAGCACCTCATTTTATAAAACTATGCATTGGGATGTTATGCACATTCTATGCTCTTTCCTCAGTAGAAAGCTTATGGGGTCTTGTGAGTGTCTGTAGGGAATTGTGTGAGTGCTCTGAGTACCAAAACAGAGTGTGTTGAGTGCACTCTTATTGTATGTTGGGTTCCATATACGATTGCTCGAAGGCGAAGGGTATTCTGGGGTCTATGGAGGGTCTGTTCGGAGGTATGTGAGGGTCTGGGTCTAAGGGATATGCAGTGATCTATGAGGGGCTGTTGAGGGCCAGGGGTGTCACTATTGTGGGATATGGGGGTGCTATATGATAGCGTGTTGGGCCTTAAGTGGGCATGAGAGCATTTGCTGGGAGAGTGTATTAGGAAATGTGAGTGAAGGTCTGCTGAGGAGCAGGTGTGGATCTGTTGGAGGGTCCTGTGAGGATATGTTGTGGTCATGTGTAGATCTGTTGGGGGCCAAGGGAGGGTCCATTGTGGGCTACTTGAGGGCCATGGAAAGGGCAGCTTGAGCTCTGTGAATTTCGGGTGGGGCTTGTGGAGCTCTGGTGTGGGCACTGTGCGGGGCTGTTGAGAACTTTGCGGGGATCTGTTTGAGTCATTGAGGTCTGTGCCTGGGACTATTGGGGGCTTTGTGATCTCTTAGCAGCAGATGTTCTTGGCACAAAGGTTTCTCCTGTTTTAGGAAAGAGGCCATCGATGGCTGGAACTCGTCCTTCTTCCAGGTGGCGGAGCGGATGCAGAAGCTTCAGGAAACCCAGAGCGCCTTTGTCCTGAACCCGGCTGTAGGGGTACGGATTTTTTTTTTTAATTATAATATACTTTTAACCACATGGCTTTGTATATACAATATTAATGCAACATAGGAACATTTAAAACATCACAACAGTAATACAATTTATCCTAAAACCTGCTCTATGTTATAGACCCCTTCAACCGCAGCAGTGTCTGTACACTTCACAATCAAGAATGGTTCACTGCACAGTCTTGTAAGAAAAACGGCCATGCCTCTTGTTGCCTTCAGCCATTTGCTCTCTCATGCCCATCTATGTCCAAGCAGTAGGCGGGCATTTAATACCAGTCTGCAGATGGAAGCATTTCTCCTGAAGGGATGCAGGGTTACTGGATGGTGTGATCAGTGGCCTATCCATAAAACATATGTGACATTGGTAAACCCCTCCTGTGCTGATGAATGAGTGGCAGCCCCCCCCCTGCAGGGGGTCCATCGCCTGCTCTAATTACTGATGCACAGTGAGAGGCATATGCTTTTCCCTTCCCCTACTACAACCCCTGCTGGGGGGCCTTGGACACTCCTCTGGGGGTGAGGGGAAGGCTCTGGAGGTAAGGGGTGATAAAATCACATCAGAGCACTTATCCTTTGGTGTGGACTATAAAGAGGCCCTGATCCTCTGGGGTGGGTTCTAAAGCAGGGCTCGCACATCCACTAGGTCACTCACGTTGGCGAGGAGATTTTATGACCTTGCTAGCAAGTATGGAGATGTTCAAAACTTTTATTTGATATTTACTGCAAACACATGTTTGCAGTAAATAGCAAATACAGGTTTCACTGTGCATGGTTGGCCTTTGGATGGAGGCACTGCACTAAATATGAAGTGTACTTATGGGGACATGCACCATTTTACAGAAAGCACTGGTAAACTGGTAAACATGTTGTCACCCTGCACCGCGGGGAAAGTGCATTTCTCTTAGATCAAGGATGTAAACTGAGGCACTCGGCCTGCAGGTCTAGAGGAATTGTCATGAATTTGTAAGTCCTGTAAAGAGGGGCTAACCCAGTAGTGTGGATTATACAAAGGTACATGCCCTGTGCTGTACCTTGTAAAGGGGCTCTGGCCATATGCTGTGGATTATAAGGAGGAGTGGGCCCTGTGATTTGGACCATAAAGAATTATCGGTCCAGTGGTTTGAGCTTTAAAGAGGATGTTGCCCTGTGGTGTGGGTTGAAAAGAGGCGGTGGCCCTTTGGCGTGGATTCTAAAGATGGGCTGGTCCTGTCATGTGGATTATAAAGGGGGTCTGACCCTGTTGTATGACTTGTAATGAGACTCTGGCCCTGTGGTGTGGACTGTATAAAGAGGGGCAGGACATGTAGCAGTGATTATGCAGAGGTTCTGGACCTGTGGTGTGGATGTTTGCAAATAGAAGGTGGTTGATCCTTTGGTTTGTGATGATTTGTGACACTTGTGGCTTGTTCAGATGGTGCATACCAGTGAATCATGAGCAGCAATGAGCCCAGTGGACTTTAATGGGAGTTACCAGTGGTGGTTTATAACATGGGGGACCCAGTAGGAGTGCCCAATGGTTGATAACAGGAGTGGCATAGTGGTTTTTAACTGAAGGAGCTGTTTGGTTTGTAATGATGGTTGGCAATTGTGGTTCTCGAGGAGGGGCAGAAGAGTCATTTTTAAAGGGGCGTAGGCTGTGTTTTGGAAAGAGTGACCTGTTTTCATATAGTTCTCTGTTTTCTGACTTATGTGCCACCTGTGGTTAATTGAGTGGGAAAGCGCTTGTCGATGACCACGATGGTCAGGGCCTTCCTCTCACCCTCGCTTCGCAGATGTCTCTGCATGACCCTTATACCACTGCTTTGTTTATTGCACCGTCGCTCATTTTCCCCGTGTTTATGTCTTAGCCTGAAGGCATCAGCGGCTCCTCGCGCATGAAAGGTGGCAGTGCCACGAAGATCCTCTTGGAGACCCTTTTTCTGGTGGCGCACAAAGCTGACTCCAACGTTGAGGTGTCTGAGAAGTAAGTCCTGCTGATGGTGGTGAGCCGCGGATGAAAATGTGAAAGGGTTTGTTATAGACCTCTACATCTTCAGATCCATGATTTTAAAACTCCAAACACCACTCAGGTCATGTAACCCTGTGCCTAAGGATTGTGTGTATTAACACCACTCAGGTCATGTAACCCTGTGCCTAAGGATTGTGTGTATTAACACCACTCAGGTCATGTAACCCTGTGCCTAAGGATTGTGTGTATTAACACCACTCAGGTCATGTAACCCTGTGCCTAAGGATTGTGTGTATTAACACCACTCAGGTCATGTAACCCTGTGCCTAAGGATTGTGTGTATTAACACCACTCAGGTCAGGTATCCCTGTGCCTAAGGATTGTGTGTATTAACACCACTCAGGTCATGTAACCCTGTGCCTAAGGATTGTGTGTATTAACACCACTCAGGCCATGTAACCCTGTGCCTAAGGATTGTGTGAAGGATTGTGTGTATTAACACCACTCAGGTCATGTAACCCTGTGCCTAAGGATTGTGTGTATTAACACCACTCAGGTCAGGTATCCCTGTGCCTAAGGATTGTGTGTATTAACACCACTCAGGTCAGGTATCCCTGTGCCTAAGGATTGTGTGTATTAACACCACTCAGGTCAGGTATCCCTGTGCCTAAGGATTGTGTGTATTAACACCACTCAGGTCAGGTATCCCTGTGCCTAAGGATTGTGTGTATTAACACCACTCAGGTCATGTAACCCTGTGCCTAAGGATTGTGTGTATTAACACCACTCAGGTCGGTATCCCTGTGCCTAAGGATTGTGTGTATTAACACCACTCAGGTCAGGTATCCCTGTGCCTAAGGATTGTGTGTATTAACAACACTCAGGTCACGTATCCCTGTGCCTAAGGATTGTGTGTATTAACACCACTCAGGTCAGGTATCCCTGTGCCTAAGGATTGTGTGTATTAACACCACTCAGGTCAGGTAACCCTGTGCCTAAGGATTGTGTGTATTAACACCACTCAGGTCAGGTATCCCTGGGCCTAAGGATTGTGTGTATTAACACCACTCAGGTCAAGTATCCCTGTGCCTAAGGATTGTGTGTATTAACACCACTCAGGTCATGTAACCCTGTGCCTAAGGATTGTGTGTATTAACACCACTCAGGTCAGGTATCCCTGTGCCTAAGGATTGTGTGTATTAACACCACTCAGGTGTGTGTTTTGCATTCTGTTCTTGTGTATCTGTTTCATCACAAGAGCAGTGACTGTACCAGAATAATAATAATATTAATAGTAATACAATTAAGATCAATATAATAATCATAACAAGTATAATAATAAATAATACCCTGTTATAATACATGTAATAATACCATTGTCTTTCTTGAGTTTCAATCACAGGTTATGCAATTCTTTGATATTTCACTCAATTTAATATATACTAGGCTTTGATTTGTGCATTCCAAATTGAAACTATGTAACTGGAAAAAAAGGCCATATTAATTAATTGGTCCAATCCATCTCCCTTTTAAATAATTACACATTCTGCACAGCGAGGAAAAAAGATTTTCTATTGGCGTCTTATATGCAAATTTAAAAACCTACACGTTTCTGAGAGTGTTACAGCATTCATAATTACTGTTCCAGATTCTCTCATTCCGTCCTTATCACTGCCTTTCCTTTTTAAAAGTCACCCTCACTAATGTGTCTAGCATAGACATACTTCTTTAGTCTGTAGTTTCCCTTTTCATTTTTCATATTTTAGAATTATTTTCTCACCCATATTTAAGGCTTTCCTGACCACAAGGCAGGGTTAGTGATCTCTTATCTTGCTTCTGCAGTTTGGTAAAAAGTGTAGGCTTACTCCTCAACTTAATATCGTCTATATTAATTTGTCTGGTTCACACACTGACATAAGAGGAGACCATGAAACTACAGGGTTCATAGTGGATCCAACATTTAGTGGAATCAATTAGATTAAAAGTATCCATATTTTTATCAGGATCACAATAAAGCCGAATGCAGAGTTCCTTCCGCCACGGTCCAGCACACTCATCCTTTTTTATTTCAGAAATTGTAGACAGTGTATCGCTTCATTCTTCTTCTAACATATTAGTATCAATCTTTGCCTTCCATTGCTGTAAAGATTGGATAAAAGGCATAGCTTTCTATGAGGGGTTTGTTTGTAAATCCTCAGATACAATATAGTGATTTTTTTTACATAGAAGCATATATTAGGGGATAGCACTCCAAGTTGCTTTCAATTGACTTCCTGAGTATTAAAAGAAATGTTCTGTTTGGAGCTCTTGGAAATTGTAATCCTTGTATTCTTTTTTTAGTAAATTATTAAAACTTTGTTATGGATTAAGTCTAAAGTTACAAAGTTTCTCCAAAGGAAAGCTATGTAGTGTATACATTTATTTCTTATCCTTCATGATCTGTTCCAAAAGGAATGTTTTCTTTGAAGAGATGTAACTTTCAGATTCTTACAGGACAGTGGGCTGATGTCTTAGCAGGTAGAACATGTGCCAAATGGCTGGTGGTTAGCTAACTTACTAGACGTTTGGAGTATTGCCCTCATTGGCCATGATGCAATTTCGTAAAAGGAAAGATCTGCCCAATTAGAGATTTCAGAGCTGACTTGCTCGCGAAACGTACCTGTTTGAATTGCTGTGACACTTTGACAGTACCCCTTTACATTCAATCCCAACATTTTTGAAGAAGGTTTGTGGTCTCCTTTTAGATACGTAGGTCGTTCTGCCTTTTCCATAATTGTGATTTAAGCAGTGTCTCAATTTGTCATGAAAACCACAAGTCCTGTTCTCCTTTTTGTTCACTAGGTACAGCCATTTGGGTAGAATTACTTGCTCCACAAGGATGAGTTTAACCCACACAATCTAACCTCCATAATTTCCACTTTATTATGTTTTCATTTACACTTTCCAATGTTGGGTCCTTAACAACGACGCTGTCTTTTTCATAGAATTAGGAAATGTGACCCATAGGAAATGAATGCTGCTTTAAGACCATACAACTTTGAAATCACCCTATACATTTTGGTTAAACCTTGTAAATGGTTAGTCTTGTTTATTTTAATGAGTTGAATTTGTAATTTAAGATTTTCGTTAAGAAACTTTATTTCCTCCAGTATGCTGGAGAGGGGTCTGTTTGGGTCTGTCAGACAGTAACCTATGGCATATCATACATGAATCACAAAACCTTCTACAATTGTGCATGACTTTCTGTTCCAAAGATTTGACAAGTATTGACATGCCCAGTGGTTTGGACATTTGTTTAGACAGACATATTCTACTGTTTCAGATATTTTGAACATTTAAATGTTTATAGATTACAATCCTCTACAAATTATACCAAACATCAATGACATTTTACTAAAAGTCTTTGCATTTTTATTTTGACAAAACTCATAAGATTGGAATGTTACCAGTTGTATTTACTTTTATTATGCCACAAGAGAACAAATGAGAAAAGCCGCAAACTTCAAGTCAGAGCTCTGTGCTGAAACACTGCATAGCTTGCGAATCAAGTAGCCGCAAGGACACTTCGTTAAAAAGCATTTAATTACACTACACTGCTTGATAGCGGAAACTAACACATTACCTTTCATACTGCTGTTTATGCAGGTAGAATTGGCTTAAAATGTGATAAGGATTTAGTTGACACACAGAATGTGCCACATATCATCCCACTGGCCTACATTTATCCCCCCACACATGGCAGAAATAATTGCCAAACCCACATGCACGTTCTGTACCAACATTGATTTTTCTGTCAAAGGTGGCTAGCAGCATCTATATGAGCCAAAACTTAAAATGAAGAAGATAGGGCACCATTCATATAACCCATGTGAAACAGTTCCTCCATTCGAAGACATTTCATTTGTGGGGAACATATTCCATTTCGATTTCCTGTAACTCTATGTCCAGATTGTCCCAATTCACTTGGTTAAACGCCTTTTCTGTATCAGGGGTGGGCTTTCTTTTAATGTTCTGGGATTTGTGTCAAATTTGGCAATAGCTTTGGACTAAGAAGCACCAGCTTCTTATTTAGCTGAATAGCTAATCAAAATTAGGCTATCTCTAAAAAAAGATGCGAGTACTGTAACTTTATTCAGGGAGCAGCCAGAGTATTTTGAGTACTGTATCTTTACGGGATGATAGATCTATTGGCTCTGTTTATGAAGCACCTAATGTATAGAGTTCTACGAATCATTACAGTCATAGGTCTCTTAAGGAATAGATCATAACCAGCTGAGCTACTCTGTTTTAAGTGACAGAGAGATGAGTCAAAATGGACAAATATCAAAGGGCGCCCGTTAACGTTGCCATTTCTGCTATTCTTCTCATCTAGATGTCTGCTGGAAATCCTGAGGACCTATGAGCGGGCGCACAAGGTCACATATTCTCAGAGCAAAAAGATTGCTGCCCTGGTCAAGCAGGCAGGAACCAGGTGGGTACAGCATGGACATGAAAGCCTTTCATTCCAGAGAGTGATAGTATGTACCGTTGGCATCCAGCGCATATCACAGGCAGTTTTCAGAAAAGTCTGGTGTTTACAATGGGCCGCATTGTGTTTGTCAGAAAGTGTGCTTGACTGAAAATGCATATAGGTTCAGAAAATGTATCCCAGCCAACTTGTTGGGTATAGAAGTGATGACGTTCACCTTCATGGCATGCCTTTTTTACTGTGACCATGACATGTCACCATGCCGCCTCTTTCATGATATCACACAGTTGAACCGCAACGAGCTGAAATCAAGCCCTCTCGATGGCATTGGTCTATTGCTTGCTGAGAACCTCACCCCTATAGCCTGTGTCCATTCCTTACTTTGCATTGTCGAATACCATTGGGCTCTCTGTTATTTAACCTCAAGTCTTATTTTCTAGTGTGTCCTGATAAACAGAACCTTATTCTGGATTCCTAGCAGCGAGGAGGTGTCAGGGGGTGGGATAACTATTTCGTGATTACTCAGGGGCTAAAATCACACTTAAGAATCAGAAGGAAGGGGTGCAGGGTCCAACACCTGGGGGGAGTGGGAAAGGAAATGAGGGTGGTGTGAAAGGTGCCCTGTTGGTTAACTTAAATACATACTTACTTGAAGCTGTTGATCTGGGAATCTTATCTCATGACTCTGTGTCGGACCCGAACCCCCCAGCTTGTAACCCCAAATTCATAGAGTCCTAGTTCCAAGGAAGGGAGTCAGACGTTGTGTAACCTGTGTTTATTGTCACAGTGTACACTGGCCAGATGACTCCCTGTCTCTGTAAAAGTGCTTTTCCAGTCCTGCATCTCAGTTGCCAAACTAGAGCATTCTAGGGGATGTGGTCTTGGTCGTCGTTAATTGAATCATTTGGACTCTAGCACCAGATATAATTAACTTGTGAACTGAAAGTCCAGGTCTGGAAACGTGATGTCAAGATGCCACAGAGTCATCTTGCCACGCGATTGCTGAGCACTGATCCGAGAGCAGGGGTGCTATAGAAAGGGGATATATGCAGAACAGAAGGTAACTGTTGAGTGCCTGTCAAATAGAGGGCAGGTATTGGCTAAACAATGTTAGTGGACAAGGTGGTGAAATACTGGATTGTCTGGTTAAAAACCCTGGAACTTGTGAACTTTGTGTGTAAGGGGTTAAGTTACATGGGATTTGTATAGTGCACCTAAACCATGTGCCACTGATATTCCTCTAGTGTGACTGCTGAGCTGGATAGTCAGACTGCACATCATAGGGTAGGTGAGTGGATGGTCTTGGCAGGAATCAGAAGCATAACAGACCCTTCCGAGTTTGTGATGGATTGGCTTTGGCTGGCCTTTAGAGACCTAAAGTCCCTCCTGGTCACCTTCAAGTCCAGGTTTGAGATGATGTGTGTGAACCTGCGTCGAATTATTCCTTTCTGGTAGTGTCACATGTACGTCTGGCTCTAGTCCTTGCGAGCGGGGAGTGATAGGGAGGGGCATGGAGACAGGGACGTCATTTCACCAAAATGCCAGGGATAGCGGAAGTGACATCACACGACCCTTGACCATTGACCCCACCCCGAAGTGATATCGCGGGAAGCGATGGAACACGACCCTTCACCCATTGACAAAACAGGAAGTGGCATCACATAGCGTTGTACACTACAAAAAATATGGTTACGATATCACTATAATGTGATGTACATTTCATACAAGAATGGATCGCTATATGTATCGTTAAGATCAGTGTGTATGAGCCCATATTACGAAATTACTGTGAATGCAAGCAGACGTCCATGACCAAATGATAATGATGTGCTATTATATAGCACTTAGGCTTAAACGCTTTACATAGAAGACATATACACCCAATATCACCCAACCTGTGTTGGTACCCATTTATCAACCTCAGAAGGATGAAAGGCTGAGTTGAGGCGTTTAAAAACAAACTAAATCAGTGACTCACCCCCTGAAGTGTGCCTGAAATAAACCTTTAATGAGTCTAGCAATTATTGTATAGAATTCCAGAAAGACACATTTTTTGGCATTCCTATTCTTTCTTATTTAGGGTCAGTGCTGAAAGTGTTAGACTTGTGGCACTCCTGTTCTTATTTTTGTTCTTTTTTTAAAGGGGCCTGAACAAGAAAGCCAGCCACTCCAGAATTAAAGATCCACATGGTGCTGGCCAGGAGCTTGCATTGCATTGCAAAAAAAAAAAAAGTCTTTTTTTTTTATTTAATTTTTTTAGAGGTCGCAAGGGAGACCACAGAGGTCGCCCCTGCGACCTCTGGCGACCCCCAAATGACGTCCCTGCATGGAGAGGGGGATGTTCAGTTGATGTGTGGCACTATTGTGATGCATAATAAGCAGCAGCGAGCAAGACTCTTCTGTGTTGCTTCAGTGGCCACAATGTCACAGTACTCTTTGTCCTTCATCTCTTCTTTTACACGGCCCATGTGTGCAAGCGCCTTGTGCACTCTAGCGTTAGGCCTGCTCAACCCCTGATTGCTTTATTCATAATGGGGAACCCTCCGAACACTCCACCCACACCCCTCTATGTACCCGTTCCTCTAACATACCCACCCATCTCTGCACCAGAATAAGTTGTGTCCCCTTCCGACCCTCCTAACGCCGCACTCCACATTCACTCTCAGATGTCCCCGGTAGCACTCCTGCGTGGACCTGGCACACTACAAAGAGCTAAGGCAGCCACCAGAGGTTCCAAAGAATCAGTGGGTCACGTGTTCCGGCCATGACATGAAGTCAAACTATCAGCTGCGCCTCCCCATAGGTATTCTTCCTTTTCTCACTTTCCCCCAGAAGCTTACTGGCTCCAGAGCCCTGGTACTCTCTAGGCTGGACTATTGCAACAGCCACTTTCTAAATCTAACTGCGTCTACTCTTCGACCCTTACAACTTATCCAAACCAGGACTGCAAGTCTTGTCCTTGGCCTCAAGCCCACGGATGATATCTCTCCAGCTGTGAAATCTCTTAATAGGCTCCCTGTGACTGCAAGGATCAAGTTCAAGACCCTTTGCATCATCCACAGGGCTTTCTGGGGCCTGCGACCGCTCTACCTCCAACTTTCTCTTCCTAAACACCTTCCTTCTCGAACTCTCTGCTCATCCACCTTCAACTCTCTGAGGGTCAGATGCTTCTCCAAGCAGAGAGTGGGGGATAAATCTCTCTCCTCGGCTGGGGCCTCCCTCTGGAACAGCCTCCCTGCCTCTCTCAAACTTGAGCAGAACCATCTCTGGTTCCGGAAGCAACTCAAGACCTTCCTTTTCGCTTCCGCTTTCTCTCTTTCTCTCCTTGGCTAATGTCCCTGACTGCTCCGTGCACTGATCACCCGGCTATCCTCTGAAATCGGGCCCAGGTTCCTGCATGTCCAGTTGCCCCTGCACTGCCTTTGGGCTCCCCCAGCACCTAAGGGTCTGTACCTGCTAACCTGCAGCCCCTTCTCTCTGCACTTATGAGCCACCCGCTGGCTGCACTTATTGAGTTACCTGTACTTCTCCCTTCCCCTCCCCGCTGGCACTTCTCCTTCTTCCCTGCACTTGCGCAATCTGAATGCCACAAGGCCTAGTAAGATCGTTTTTTTGTCTTCCCCTTGTTTCCCCCTCAATGTCTTGTCGCGTTTAGAAATACTTGTGTACAGGTGCTTTATACATGTCATATCATGATAATACGGTGGAAGCTCATTCCACATGATGCCACTAAGAAAGTAGGTGCTTTGTGCTGATTGGTTAAGTGAGCTCATTTCTAGGCCTAACTGGCATTTCAAAGTCTAGCCAAATGGGGTTGTATTCAGCTGCTTCCCGAAAATGCAGTAGTGTGCAGACTGTTAGGACAGGGCAACTAGGATTACAGAAGGACCAAGCGCAATACTTCCCAATCACAGCAGTGGCCACATCTTCAGGCAGCCAATCACTGGGCTCCTAGTTCAGATGGCCATCCTCTGCTGTGTGTAGGGAGGGGAGCCCTTCCACTAGCTCGTGTAGAACCTGTCCAGGCCCACACTGAACCTCTTCTCTCCCCAGCTTGCAGAAGAAGGGACACCTCTACATCCTCGGTTGGGGCACTCTGGGACTCATGGCTATCATGGATGCAGTGGAATGTATCCCGACATATGGGGCAGGTAAGAGCATTCGACTTTACACAGAAAATTCATTGGCAATTGTCTAAGGGGTGTAGAATCATATTAAGGATCCTCTAGTGAACGTAGACTCAGCATCCGGGTGGGATGCGGGCACCAATCAGATTGCTCAGAATTCAGGCTGTCCCTGGTGTAATAAGTGACGCAACCCTTCCGTACTACTCACCCCGTTCCTCCTGCCCACATCAACTGCCACCCACATCACTTTCTGCATCACAACCAGTGTCAGATTATACTTTAAGCCAAGTAGGCACCACCCTATGGGCACCCACTCCTTTTAGGGGACCTGCACAACGGATCAAAGTAAAGTAGTGCAGAAAATCTAAAATGATTTAGGAGATAATGTGTGAGGGGGGCCTTGGCATTTCTCCTGCGCAGGGGCCTCCACAGAGTTGGATCCGGCACTGGCCACAACCCACTGACCAGGGGTGTTGCTAAGTCTGGAAAAGATCTGATGCTACTCTAATGTTGGGACTGTCGAGACTCGGGGCTAGTTTGCCTTTTGGTTGTAGCCCTGAACTTCTAT
The DNA here is from genome assembly GCF_040938575.1 of Ambystoma mexicanum. Lineage (NCBI taxonomy): Eukaryota > Metazoa > Chordata > Amphibia > Caudata > Ambystomatidae > Ambystoma > Ambystoma mexicanum. The sequence goes on along the minus strand of NC_090927.1, from coordinate 97,555,260 downwards.
CTGGGGCTACAGCCAAAAGACCTGAGGGTAGCACCCCCAGTCACCCTATGGCGATGCCTGATGCCACTGACACCGCCAGTCCTTCACCCTCATTGCTGGCTTTCTGCTTTCCAATATGGGAGCAAGGGGTCAAAGCCCGTGGTGCCGTGCGATCCTTTGCAAGTTAATGCTTAGTTTGCGATACCAATCCTCAATTTCTAAAAAAGGATTTCCTTGTTCATGAACAGTCATGGACAATCAGACTTTGTTGAAAAATGCAATCTTTAATTCGGAGACCCATTTGGTAATGTCTAATGCATTTCAGACGAAGACTAGTCCTTCATCAGGGACAACATCTGTCTCCTTATAAAACGTCAATATCCCGCGAGGCATGATGTCTCGCGATATCATGTGAGGAAGCTAAAAACTTCCATCACTTGAAAGTCTTCTGGTTCACATGTCATGTCATGCCTTGCTAGAGAAATAACATCAATGGTAAGGATTATCTGCCCTGGGGACATTCATTCTATGTGTGTTTCTTAGACTACAGGGACATCCGTGGATTCATCAACAGCGGCTACAGCGGGCTGCAGAACAAGGAAGGAGACCTGACATCCCTGGTAAGGTATGAATGAATCTATGAATGAGTGCCCGGGGGGAGATGATATGGCTAATACCACCCCGGGGGATGGACCGTAACAACAACCTGCCTTATTGTGATTGTGTACGATATAATCAATTCTTACGTCTATACCTATGGTTGCTTGCGGCCGAGACATTTAAGCACTCTTGCAGGTCTAAAAGGAGTGCGCCGACGAAGAGATGTTACACAAACAGGAAGAATTTCAATTCCTTCCTAAAAGCCAGGAGGTTATGGCTGCTCCACAAATCCTGGGCTAGTGCATTCCATGGCTTGGCGGCCTGAACTCAGAAAGCATCGCCAAAAGGCCTCAAACGCTAGAAACGTTGCACCGCCAGAATGAAGAGCGTAAGCTGCGTGCGTGATCGACATCTTATTACGCTCGGCTGAGGCTTGCTTGATTTCTGTGCCCCGTTTTAGGTCCTCCCATATTGGCGGCCGCTCCTTCTCAGTGGCGGCTGCCCAGCTCTGGAATTCCATCCCCCAAACATTGAGAGCTACTAAAGAGCATCTTACGTTTTGCCGGTCATTGAAAACGTATATTTTCTAGTGGTTCCTTTCCACCCCATTCCTGCATCAGGCAGTGCCATGATGCCTTCATTGGTGACCAAGCGCTTTATAACGTAACATAACAGGGAGAATACTGTACACATTTACAGGCAAGATATATGGACCAGCGTCCTGCAAAGCTTCTTGGGTGCAATTCCTATGCGAGTGTAGTTTACGATGTAAAAACAGTATGGAAACATGGTGTAAACATATTTACCAAGATTTCAGGTTTAATGAAAGAAGAACTTTAAGTATAGGTCAGGTTACATCGGTGCCACAGTAACATGGATTTTTCCAAGCCGTGGCGCAGCATCAGCAAATGTTTACTTTGTATTGTTTGGGATTACTATAGGTTTATGGTTAAGGACTATTTCACTCTCAACATCCCATTGGTATTCCTAATGTTTGTAAACTTTACTCTTTGTTTTTTGGGAATATTGGTAGTTACCTTCATGTTGGCATTCCCAACATCTCTAGACCTGAAAACGAGGGACCCCCAAGATAGCTGGTGCCAAGGCTATCAATTCCTGCTACCCGCACACTGTGTAACCTCGTGCGTCCACCCGTACTCGCCTTTATATTGTATATATTGCATGTTCTCCTTACTATGCTCTGTATATACTTCCTTTGCCTACATGTATATTCTATTTTTGTAACCAAGCTTCGCATATTCTTGTAAATGCTGCGCCTTGATACCCCTGGGTATATCTGCGCATTATAAATAATAAAACAAACAAACAAACCTATAATTATTATAGCGTGTAAACTTAACTCTTTTCTTTATTTTTCTCCAATTGATGACTACATGTTTATCAAGATCTGGTGATATCCGCTGTATTGTATTTTTTGCAATCACTATGCAAGTACTGTGCTAGCAATGACAGGAAGCATGAACAGAACACAAGTAGTTGTGCATTTTACCAGAGCAGCCCAGAGTGTAGGAGCCATGAGGGGACTAGCTCGTAAAGAAGCTACCAGGAGAAGCTCGGAGTTACTCCTGGAGAGAGATTATTCGATTCATAAAGATTTTTGTGGTAGTAGACATATTTATGATTTACTTCTCCCTTCCAGGAGTAAGTCGGGAATAAGTCAAAGCTACTTCTGTTAACTTCTGGGTGGTAGCTGGGATTTCTTTTGCAGAGGTTGGTGTAAATATTTGCCAAACTTGTGTGTAAGTGGCCGAGCATCGCAAGGGAGTCTGAACCAACCTAAAAATAATAGGTTGAAATGGTGAGATATGACATCACATTTTTTGCAAAACATTGAGTAAAACACTATGCAAGATCCAAAGAGTTCGTAGGATAAGACAAGAAAAAATAAAACAGATGCCAGAGCAGCAGTAGTACACAGGGGTGCACTACAATGTGATACTCCAACAATATATGGCAGCACTACCACTGTAAATCACATGTTCATGATGTTGGTGCTCATAATATATGTTGTCATTGCCATAGTGAAATATTTTAATGATAGTGGTGTCCACAATATATGTCATTGTTACCACTTCAAATTATTCTCATGAATGCAGTGCCCCCATCATTACCACTTTATCTCACATTAATGATGGTGGAAACTCAACAAATGTCAGCATTGACACTTTAGGCTGCTTTTGTGACACTGGTGTTGACAGTATATGTCACCATTGCTACTTTAAATCCTGTTGATGTTACTACTGCTTCCTATGTGTGTCCTCTTGACCCTACACATTATGTTGATGACTGGTGCCACCAATATATGTCACCATGCCACTTTAAATGACATTCATAATAATGGTGCCCCACTATGTACAATAATTGGCAATTTGAATCACACTCCTCATGCTGGTGCTCCCAATATGAATTAACATTTGACTGTAAATAGCGTTAAGGGTTGTATAACCCGGCAAGGCGTGGAGCATTGGGAATGCCTATATCTCAGGATCCTGTGCGGGGAGAGCACACATGTGCACTGCTCTCTGGTTTTCCTGATTGCTCCATAAATAGCGGACGGATGGGTAGCAGATCATCGACAATCCTCCCATTAAAGACCCCTAGAATCGAATAGTTCCTCTCCAGGAGTAAGTCAAGAGTAAGTCAAAGTTACAAATGGTAAAGTATTTGTGAATCAGCTCCTAAAACCCCATTGGAAAAACCCATTGATAATGTCATCATACCTATGTATCGAAAGGTCCATGGCAGTGTAAGAAGTCAGTGGACAATACCTTTGCTAGGCACCACCAAGAAAAATCTAGCTAAATTGCAATTATTGCAAATGAGTACCCGGCGCGCGCTGTACACCAGGAATACTATGTGTGGATTGGCTCTTTTCCGAGCCATACCACACGATATTCACACGGTATGTTAGTGCATCCCGCGCGTGCCAGGTACTGTGTTCCCGGCAGGGGCGTGGCAGCCCCTTAGCCAATGAGGAGGCTCGAAATGGGTCACTCCCCGCTCTGAGCCTCCCCATGGCTGGAGGCCGCCTTTGTCCCCCTCTGGGAACTCATGTATGTTTTTTTTCCCCTCATCCCCTCCCCCAGAAACTCCCCAACGCAGCGTTTCGGAACAGAAAAAAATGCTATTAGTAACCCGGTCTAACAGGCCGGCGTATAAGCCCTTCGACAGCGGTTATGCCCCCGGGGCCTCGTTGTATCTATGGACCCGTGGGGCATTACCTGGGGCAGTATTGGCCTGCTTATTGCCACATAAATGCATTACCCAAAACTCCCCTACCTATCTGAACCAATGCATCATGTGAAAAATGCCAACTAGATCTCTCAGATCTAACTCCAGCACTCACCTACTCATTCCCCGTTACAAAGACTCAACAACGGGAAGGTCCAGCTTCCCTGTAGCAGCTCCCAGGTTATGAAACTCTCTCCCCTCGAATATAAGTCACAAGCCCTCACACGCACTCTTTAAGAAACTTTATTCTACCAATTCTAACCCAACTGCTGATTAAATGTAAGTGTACACTGCTGTCAACCAACCACTGTAACTATTGCCATTATCTGTATCACCGGACTTTTTATTTCCTGTAACAATAAAGCATTACTGCAATCCTGTAACTCGCGCCGTGATACGGCCGAGGTTGGGTCTACAAACAAATGCAATAAATAAAATAAATAAATAAATGCTCTGAATGAAAGCCAGTGTTGTCCTTTTGCAACTTCAGAGGGTTAGTGAAAGAGGCCTAACACACCCATTGAACATAAAAGCATCACAGCAAGTGGTACCGCGTGATCCTTGACTAAAATGCTTTTTTCTATAAGTAATCTTTACTGACATCCCAAGACTTAGCACTCTGTAACCACAGTAGATGTAATATATATATATATATATATATATATATATATATATATATATATATATATATATATATATATATATATAATTGGGCAAACCCATGCCTTGCTGCCATTGCATGTACATATATTGTAGCACCCACAATTCTACGGCCAGCACCCCGTCCTATCTGCCCAACTATCGCACCCGCCCCAGTGTATGGTGAATGATCGTGGAAAGCTTTGCACACTCATCGTCCTCGGCGCTATCGTCACTCTCAGCACCCTTCCAATCCGGTCATTCTGCTGCCACCTGCACTCACACCCCGGCAGTCCCATTGCACCTATCGGCACCCTGCCACCTGCGCATATCAGGGTCCACTCTACTGCACCTGCAACACGTTGACTCGATCTCGACCCGAAATGTTCATGGCACTTCTTATTGGTCACCAGGTTGCCTAAGGTCCTTTGTCTTTGCACCGCCATTGTTAGCGATTCTGTCGACTTGCGCCTAAATGCCCCTGCACCCCCAAGGTACCTGTCTGCCTAACGCCGTACACCAGTGTTCAGTGCACGACACCTAATACTACTGGGTATAGCGCACCCAAATTCCACACTGTACCGTGTGATGATGCTCTCCTTTTTATATGCCTAAAACGGCCTACCCTTGTACACCACCGCCCAGCGCATCGTGCCTGTACGCATATATCAAATGTTTTGCCTAATATGTTCTATTTCAAGTGCGCATAAATACCGCAGTACTGTGTGAAGCTCACCTTCTACACGTAATTGCCTAAACGTGTCTGCCACCGCCTACTGCACTGTGCTTATGCTGCAGCGCTATAGGGGGGTCCCACCCCTGCTTATTCTATATACGGGGGTCCCACCCCTGCTTATTCTATATACGGGGGTCCCACCCCGGGGGGTCCCACCCCTGCTTATTCTATATACGGGGGTCCCACCCCGGCTTATTCTATATACGGGGGTCCCACCCCTGCTTATTCTATATACGGGGGGTCCCACCCCGGGGGGTCCCACCCCTGCTTATTCTATATACGGGGGGTCCCACCCCTGCTTATTCTATATACGGGGGTCCCACCCCTGCTTATTCTATATACGGGGGGTCCCACCCCTGCTTATTCTATATACGGGGGTCCCACCCCTGCTTATTCTATATACGGGGGGTCCCACCCCGGGGGGTCCCACCCCTGCTTATTCTATTCCTGTACCTGTGCCCCATTGTATTTCTTTTATTTATTTATTACATTTGTTATACGCCCAGACCCTGAGGTATCACAGCGAGCACTCCTGCTGCTCACCATTCCAACTAACCTTATTGCTCAATTGTGCACCTCTATTCCCCCTTTGCACGACCCTACTGTTTGCTTGTTGCCCTCTGCACCACTGATGCTCAACATTCTATAATATGTTAGTATTTAACTAGGCACATTAGCACTGTGTACTGCTACTGCTCCATACAATTCCATTGCAGCTGTTCAATTGTATTATAACGCCACCTTGTACCACCTCTCGCTAGCCTTGTCACCACTCCTTGTCTCTGATCGTGTCCAGCTCTCTAGCTGACCACTCAGTACAACAGGGTCAAACCTAACTGTTCAATTGTGCCACCGTACTATAGATAGCTCACTAGCTGACCCGAAAAAAATGATTCTTCATACTCAGCCGCTGGAACTGTTCCTTGTCTAGTCTCCCAGCACCTAGCTACCCTTCACCCTCATCTATCAATCTCGCTCACTCGCCATAGCTGCTTTAAGAAGAGCAACGCTCACGTTGGCAACCACCCTACCCTTATTCCAGGCCATAACGCCTAGCAACTTCTTACCTGCCTTGAAGACCCTCGCTCCTACAGATACTCTACACCCAGTCACACCCACCACTGAATCTCCATTCTCCCCTGCAGAATGGATCACCCGCTTCACCATCCCCCCAAACACTTCTGATTCCATGCCCTCTCCATAAAAGAAACGCAAGACTAGGCTCACGTTTGCGCTACAGGAGCACACAATCCCAAAGAGCCCAGCACACCTCAAACCCCTACTCCTCCCCCTGAGCCAATTGGCCTACACCGCGTCACCAGCTCCACCACGCTCCACAAACCCCTACAAGGAGCCCCAGTCACTGCCAGCCCAACCATTAAGGGAGCTCTTATCAACGCACGTCCGCTAGTGGCGCACGCTCCCGACATTGCAGACCTGATCACATCCAACCAGCTGGACTTTCTCACTGTCACAGAAACCTGGTTGCCTGGAACCTCGGAAGCCAGTTGGAGAAAAGCCCCCTCTTCTGCCACTAAAGAAAGGTTCTCCATTGCAGCGGCCACATACAAAACGGCCATTACCAATATTAAAAAGGAGATTTTCAACACTAGAATCCGGAACGCTAAATCTGGTACTAAAGAACCTTTCTCTATCTTAAGAGAACTGGAATCCCCGGCACCGCTCATTGACGACTGCATTACGGATAAAGCCTGGTGTGTCAATATCCAGCAAGCTTTATCAGATAAGATAGTACTCCTACAAGCTAAGATAGAGACCAAAAAGGCTAGCCTTGCTCCTATTGCCCACTCATGTAATGCGTCCAGCCCACATCGCCCCTCTTGTCTTCCATTCCACTTCTCCCCAGTTACTGCAGAAGAAGTGGTAAACATAATTGCGAGCCTCAAACCTTCCAATTGCCAAGGAGACTCATGCCCGGGGTCAGTTATCAAGGGTGGTGCTAAAGAACTGGCACCTTTCATCACTGCCTTGATTAACTCTTACTTTAAGAACTCCTTAGTCCCCAATAACCTCAAAGAAGCTTGGGTCATGCCTCTACTCAAAAAACCCAACCTGGACTCTAACATACGACCCTAACATACCAACCATCTACAGACCCATTACGACTGTCCCATTTCTTCTGAAGATCTTAGATAGTGTGGCATATCCCCAAATTTAACAACATTTGGAAGACAACAACCTCTTAGGCTTGCGACAATCTGGCTTTAGACCCAGGCATGGGACTGAAACAGCCCTCCTGTGCCTAAAAATCCAAATGAATGCCGGATGAAGCCAAAGACATGGGCAACCTGGCCATCCTGCTCTTTTTGGATCTGTCTGCAGCCTTTGACCTGGTTGACCATCAAATCCTGACCAAACACCTCTCCATGGCTGCTGCATTCTCACCGAATGCCACCAACTGGATCCAATCCTTCCTTTATAATAGGACGACCAGGGTCTTCGCACCTTTGTCTGCGGCTGACCCAGTCCCTATCCAGTGCAGAGTCCCCCAAGGATCATGTGTTTCTCCCACACTTTATAACATCTTTACTAAGCTCCTTTTTGATCGTCTTGATGATCTGGGTGTCATGTACATGAACGACACGGACGATACCCAGGTCCTCATTACCCTCTCTGGTTGCTATGAAAAAGATACTGTAAAACTAAATGAAATTTAACTAGAAATCCAGGCCTGGATCGCTACATATAGCATCTGTTTAAATGATGACAAGGCGGAACTGCTGATCATCAGTACCCAAGCCCGTCTCAACAAACTCGACCCCGATACCATTCATTCACCATCGACGGCAATATCATTAAAGTCGCCAAAGAGGTCAAAACCCTTGGTGTCTACCTTGACTCCATTCTCTCACTCAAAAAGCAAATTAACTCTACAGCCTCTGTGAAAACAAGGAAATAATATGAGGCAGGGTAACCAAAAAGGAAACACACCAAACAAAGGTTACAAAGGAACATACAAAGTACTTTATTTTATACTGAATCCAGTTACAAAAGAACAGTACAAAATTCAGATAGCTATCGACCCTCAGTACAACACAGCAAACTCCGGCGTGGTTCGGTGTGCTCAGTGAGTGCAAATATTCATTGAAACAGTCAGGCTTTTATACATTTCTCCAGCCTGTTGTCCAGCCTTTCTTCAGGTTCTTCGTAGGCCAATATACATATATTCATAGCAATAGGAGGCACGATATAATTTCTAGTTTGACACCTCCACCACAGATTACACTGAAGGCTAAACCTCTGTCCAAACCTATTTCCACCAGCAATGTGGTAGCATAGTCAGGAAGTGGCAGTCAAGGGTTAGTGAAGGATAAACCTCTGTCCAAACCCACTGCCACCAGCAATGAGGTAGCATGGTCAGGAAGTGGCAGTCAAGGGTTAGTGAAGGCTAAACCTCTGTCCAAACCTATTTCCACCAGCAATGAGGTAGCATAGTCAGGAAGTGGCAATCAAGGGTTAGTGAAGGCTAAACTTCTTTCCAAACCCACTGCCACCAGCAATGAGGTAGCATGGTCAGGATATGGCAGTCAAGGGTTAGTGAAGGCTAAACCTCTGTCCAAACGTATTGCCACCAGCAATGAGGTAGCATAGTCAGGATGTGGCAGTCAAGGGTTAGTGAAGGTGAAACCTCTGTCCAAACCTATTGCCACCAGCAATGAGGTAGCATAGTCAGGAAGTGGCAGTCAAGGGTTAGTGAAGGCTAAACCTCTGTCCAAACCCACTGCCACCAGCAATGAGGTAGCATGGTCAGGATGTGGCAGTCAAGGGTTAGTGAAGGCTAAACATCTGTCCAAACCCACTGCCACCAGCAATGAGGTAGCATAGTCAGGAAGTGGCACACCCTGTGCAGGCTCTCAGGCTACACTTTGTCAGCTGGTTGCTCACCAATTGAGAACTTTCCTTCCTTCTCCAGGGTCCAGAGTTCGCCATTTCCCAGGACGACTTTGTGAAGACTGTTCTGCCTTCCATGACAGAGACGGACACAGTTGTGTTTAATTTCACTCTAGACGGTGAGTCCTGTGGGGTTGAGTGTTGTGGTGTGATGTGATAGGGAGGGAATGGTTTCTGTTATTGTTCAATGTTGTATATGAGGCCATGAGGTCTGTGGGCCACCTGCATGTACCACATTTGATGAAGATCTATCTTGGCGGGGGGCAAAAGGGGGCGATGAGGATGGCACATCTACCCATCCAATAGAATCAACCAGTGCTATGGTCTAACCACCAAAACAAAAAGCAAAATTATTTACCGAAAATCAATATATATATATGCACATATTTCTCATAACGGCCCATTTACCCCACCACTGGTCTTCGTGACCTTTGACATGAAGATGCGACATCGTGGAGGGCGTATATTTCCGGCGCTTGATGGTCGAGACCCATGTGTAATTATTTCATGAAGAGGGTCAGGTGTATCGTTCTATGAACCTATGTGGGAAAACTGAAGTTGCGTTGACTGCCAGCACTACTCTGTCCCCCAAGGGCTAAGACCCAGGGGTGGACAGGCCTATAGGGCACTCTGGAGATTTCCCGGTGGGCCTCTGCACCTTGGGCCTCCTTTGTGTGGTATTTCCAAATGTTCTCATAGGAAAAGCATTGGGCTTGCTGAAAATGTCTCATATGGGGCCACTTTAAACTTTATTTCCAGGGCCTCTTTTGGTCCCCAGTAATTATTTCCAGGGCCTCTTTTAGTTCCCAGTCCAGCCCTGCTAAGACCGCCCCACCTGCTGCAGGAAACCATTCCTTTATCAGGGGGGCGGGTCCTTTATCGCGACACGCATTTGGAACATGGTCATTGTCTTGAATGGTGGTACTATGCCTCAGGTGGCGTAAATAAGGCGTTGCATCCCCGAGGGCAGTGTCGCTAAGTGTGAACCCCCGTATAACCAATCAATGTTCAGAGCAGTGCATCATGGTCCTGGCATAATGCAAGAAAGGTGGCAAAGCTCATTACAATGATTGGTGTGAAATGAGGGATGAGGGATTGTGTCAGCACTCTTCATGTGCTTTGGGTAAGGCCTATGCGACGCCCTCTCCTCCAGACCTTGTGCCTTCTGGCTGTTACAGTTCCATGCACTGTCACTTTAAATGTGACGTCGTACTAATGACAAGTCACTTTGTTTAAAGGAAGCTCATGTCTGGGACTCTGATGTCACACGATTCAGTGAGCTGCCTTGTAGGTGGTAAGAGTAACTTCAAAGAGTTGAACTTGCAGGTTTTGGAGCCAGACCTCAGAGCCCCCCAGTATTCCTGAGAAGCGCCTGCAATTGGGTGGGCGTGGCTTACGCCATTGTGGCTCCCCTGTTTCCCATGCTTGCCCCGGCCTGAAAGAACATGCTTGCTTGTGTTCCTGGTTGTGACGTCCAGAAGCCTCCAGGCAAATAAGTGCCCATTTTTGGCTTTGGTGAATTTGTGTGGCGCTTGCACCACAGAATTGCCTAAACCATTGTTACAGAAAAGAGAGAGGGAAGGGGGTTCTGAACTGAGAACATCTGGTTGGCATAGCTACCAGCAATGCAACGGCATGAAAATGCCAACTCACTAATGTTTCTTTTTCCAAACTCCTCTGCCGTACTGCCAATGAGGAGTTCCCTAAAAATGTTTGCTCCAATCAGCAGCTTTGCAAAAAGCAAGTCAGGGGTCGAGCTTTCCACTTCTCAGCCGTGCAGTCATTTCTAAGGTTCTGATATTGAGCTATTCTGGGCTATTTCGCACACAATGGGGCAATATTTTGGCTACTTTCTAAGACAAATCTGTGTTGTTAGTCCTCCCAAGGCTGCCTCTCTACCCCCACCCAGCCCACGCACACACTCTCTCTCTCTACCACACCCCGACTCACTCTACCTCCACCCAGCCCACTCCCACTCTCTCTACCCCCTCTTCCCCGCCCCACTGAATCCTGCCGAAGCTGCTTTGTTCTTCATGTTTTCTATCCCCAACCAACCCCCATCATCCCCCACCACACACCTACCCCACCCACACTTTCTCTACCACCACCAACTCACCCACTCCACCCACACTCTATCTACCTCCTCCCAGTCCCCTCCAAACCCACCGCCTGCCCCATTCTATCTACACCCACTGACCCACCCCATCCACTCTCTCTATCCCTACTCACCCACCCTACCTCCATTCTATCTACTCAACCTACCCTCACTCTCTCGAAAACCACCCACGCAAACACCACACTCTCTACCCACCACCACTCTCTCTACTGCCACCCAGTGACCCTACCCCATCTCTCTACCCCCATCCACCCTACCCATATCCTCTCTACTCACCACCTTAAGCTTACCCACCCACCCTACTTCAATGTTAACTACCCATCATGCTATGCCTACCCACCTCCTTTCTCTATACCCACCCCCACTCCATTTATCCCCACCCACCCCACCCTCTCTAACCCCACCCCAAACCACTGTCTCAGACATCACCCACCCCACCCCACTCTCACCCGCTCCATTCTCCCTACCTCCAACCACTGTACTCTCGCTCTCTCTATACCTCCAACTGCCCACAACGTATCCCAACTCTCTCTACCCCATCCACCCACCCTAACCCAACTCTCTCTACCCTCACCCACACTAGCCCCACTCTCTAGACTCGTCCACACCACACTCTCTCTACCCAACCCACCCTAGCTCCTCTCTCTGCTCCCACCCACCCTAGCCCCACTCTGCCTTCCCCACCCACACTACCCCCTCTCTCTACCCCCACCCACCTCCCTACCCACACCCTCTCTATCTGTACCCACTAATCATATGCTCGCATTCTCTATCCCCCACTCCTCCTACCCATACTCTCTCAATCCTGCACTCTCCCTCCCTACCCTTGCCCTCTCACCTTACCCCATTCTCCCTACCCCACCCGCCCTATCCACACCCTCTCTACCCCCACCCACCAACCCTAAACCCCACACTCTTTATCCACAATCCCTGCTCTCTCTACCCCCACCCACCCCATCCCCTCTCTCTCTCTCTACACCAACTTGCCCCCCATCCACTCTCTCTACCCCCACCCCAATGCTATCTAATACCACCCACCTGCCTCACCCACCCACTTCACCCACCCTACACTCTCACTCTACTCCCACTCACCATACCACTCTAGACCCTCTCTCCCGTACACCCAGCCATGCATTGTACCCCTACTCTCTTGCACCACTCTACCCCCTATTTCCACACTCATCCACCGTACCCCCTCTATTGCCCCACCCCATCCACTCTACTCCCCCACCCACACATCCTTCCCCCTCTCTCTTCCCTCTTTCATCCTTCCTCTCACACTCTCACTTTATTTCTTGCCCTCTCACTCTTACACTTTCTCGCTCATATTTCCTCTTGCTCATCATTGATAGCGCCCTCTATCAATGGCTTCCTCCCTTGCTCTGTTCCCCTTCCCCTTCTCATTCTCCTTCACACCTGCACTCCTTATTGCATCCTCCTTTGAAACTTAGCACTCTCCTCCTTGCATCCCGGTACCTTTAAATTCAAAATGCAAAGAACAGCAGTAAAAACGATTGGCTTTGCCCATGCTTGCCCATGCTTGTCCCGGGAGGATAGCTCAGCGGCAGCGTGCGCGTCTTGGAAGCACGACAACACGAAGCAACAACAGGTTCGATCCCCGGGTCCACGCTTAGAAACCTCTGGGTGTTTAAGCGCGTTATAAATACGTAACTAACACCAAAACAAAAAACACAATTACGCAACTAAGAAAAAAAACAAAAACAATTCCTGTAACAGCGCCTCGATGCCTGTGGGCTGTGTGAGCGCTTTATAAATGTAAAATAAAAAATAAATAAATAAATGTATAAGTCGAAACAGCCACCTACATTACAACCAGACACCTCATTAGTGGTCAACGGTGAATAACCCACACTGAAGGTTGATGGCTGGAAGGTTTTGAATTAATCATAACCACTTGTATTGCTCCGGGCACACCTCTGTGCATGCCTTCACACATTTCTGGAGCCTCCCGGGTCCTTGTATGCGAGAGGGCAAGACCCAGCTCGAGACACTGATGCCGGAAACTTCATAACAGAGCAGCTCAGACTTTATAGGTCCCAGTTCAGTCACGCAAACTAACGGGTCCACTCTCCTCTGACCAGAAATCAGCCGTATGGACCACACTCATCTCCAGGGCATCAGGTTCAGGGGTCCTTTCTTCTGTTCCTTAACCTTGTCTCTGGGAAGCGGCCCCTTCATTCTCCCCCTATGTCCTTCCAACGGCGGGACCTCTGTCTCCTCTCCTCTGGAGGTTTCTTTCATCTCTAGACGCTTCCTTTTCGAGAAGGATCTTTTCCGCAGAGCAGAATCTCTTCCTTATGTTATTTATGTTTATAGCGCATTGAAGGCCCGGCGGCATTCAAACGCTATAATCATCCTTCGTCCTCCTCTGCTAGACAAATCATAAGGTTATATGCAGAGCTTTAAGTGGCCCGTGGCTAGCCGGGGCAACCCCGAGCACTCTCTGAGATGGGCTCCCAAGGTGGGGCCCTGCCGGGGCTTACCTCGACTAGTCTCAGCCATGCCGACCTCTCAGGCAGCCGTTTTGACGAGCGCTGCTCGGTTACATGGCTGCCTTCAGGTGTCAGCATTTCGGATTAGAAAAAAGAAAAGGCACTGCCATTCGGCTAAACCTGCGGCGTGGTGTCTCTTTATTCAGAAACGGACAGAGGGCTGGGTTGGACAGCCTCTCCTTTTGTTTCTGAGTAAAGTGACATCATGCAGCAGGCAGCCAATTGCATTCAAGGAGCTGTGTGGTTAATGGGTTGCCTGGGAAGGTCAGCAACTCCCGTATGCATTTCTTTAATCACAGCTCCTTGACTGTAAGGGCTGGGGGGCTCTTGTTGGGGGGTGTGGCATAAGCACTCGTACCTAGGCCACGCTCCCGAACAAGAGCCCCACCTCAATTTACCACCCTACTTAACGCACTGGTTATACGTGCGCCACAAAAACAACTGTGTCAGCGATGCAGTTCCTGTTAGAAAGGCGCAAATGGTGCAGCGCCTTGGTTTAGTTGTGCGGCACTTTAATTCCCACTGACTTTGCCGTTCTCCTTTGCGGTGGCAGCAGACACGTTTCGACCCGAGCCCAAATCATTGTGCGCTTTCTTCGTGTACTATTTTTGTAATCCTACTCATAGTGTGGACTTGTGAATATTTGCCAGGGGGATTTAACATGTCCTTTATTTAAATAACGGGAAGGTGACTTGAAATGTGAGATTGTTCCCACCCGGAAGTTTGACATGTGCAGGATAATAGCAACATTATTCAACCGCCATCTGATAGCTAGTAACCAGCACTACAGCTCAAAGGGTACCAATGTGTCCTGGAGTGCATATTGGTTCCACTGATAGAGCAGCAAAGATTATTACCCAGCAATTGGATTCTCAGAGTGCAGAAGTGCCTAAAGTGCGTGATAGTTCAACAGGTACAAAGTAATAGCCACAGTTTTCATGTCCCTTTGAATTAAACAACAAATACTCATAAGCAACAATTAAATTCATAAAGTGCAAGTATGCATACGCTACATGGTAGTTCAACCGGTACAGGATGGTGGACGCGTTTTGCAAGAACCCTTCAGATGCATAGAAATTCGCATTAAGGCTCGTAAGATTTACATGCCATATTTTCACATTCAATATTTTCTATTTGACATGTCTAATTTTCAACATAATATGCTAAGAATGTTCACCTGCATCCATGCAGACTTGGTCGGCCATTACCTAGGTAGAGTATGTAAATATCGGCACATAGCGTAAAAAGGGGGCTTGCTCCGGGAAAAGGGGAGGCCTCTTCCGCCCAATGCTACTCCGACCCGTGACCCCACACGACCCTAGAACTCCTCTTGACCAGTGTTTGCCTCTCTTTTGCTTCCAGATGATCTCGCCAGTGTTGAGAAGCTGGTCTTGCTGGTCAAGGAGAAGACGTCCAACATCCAGGCCATCTCGCACGCCACGGCCGGCCAGTACCTCCCGGTAAGAGCGCTGTCCCTGCTGTCCTCTTTCTCTTAACTCACCCTCTGGCACTATGAGAGATCGGCTCAGCTTGGCAGTCGAGTAAGCCCAAGGCGCCAATGATGGCAAAGATGCAATGGGTGTGCCGGGACTGCCAATTCCTGCCGCTCGTACGGGATGCCTCACTATCAATCATCTAGCGGTCCAGGATTGATAGATTTCCCCAAGTTTTCCTTCTTGATCAATGCATTTGAAATGTTTAAATTAAAAGAGACAAAATGGCAAAAACATTCCATTTAACCCAATATTATTCCCATTAACAAAACCTCCCCCTGATCGAGCTTACCGGCACCCTTATTTCCGGATCGGCAAACTTGTAATGAAGCCCAATGTCTGGGATTGGGCAAACAATGGCATGCTTGCGGGAGGTGTCAAGACTCTACGAGCACCTCTCACCCATCTCAGTCCTCCAGTTATCTCTGCCTTCCCTCCTGCCTCTTTCCTTCTCTCTGCTCCATGTGCCTCCCTCTCTGTTAGGTTATTTCACTTCTCAGATTTAAAACAGGGACTACCCCCATCTTGGTTTCCCACTAACAAAACGTACTAAGTGACTATTCCGGCAGTAGAAGTCCGGCGGTAAAAATGCTGGCTGCGGCATTCCTGCGTATCACCATGTAGAAGGGGGTAAAGGTCAAGGTTAAACAGAGTGTGGGTGGAAATGGTAATGGGGCACAGGGGGCACCCCCCCCCCGTAAAACAGAAGAAATAAAATGGAGTCTTGCAGTATGCTTTCATTGCTGCCATTATAACGCCATCACATAAACACATAGGGCCAGATTCTAAAAAAATAACGAGAGAATGCGCTCGTTTCATTTGCACTACTATGAAAATTGCTCAGGTCACCTAATTCACAAAGGAGACCTGAGAATTTCTGGAGAGGCTGAATAACAGTGTAAAGATGCGGTGTCCAGCCCCTGCGTATATTGCACGTGCTCCCAACACTAAAGTATGGCCGGCTCTCAGCAAGCACGTGGATGCCTGGAGCGCCTTAAAGGGCCCATCTCGGTGAAATGACTAAAAAACAAAGGCATTTACATCCCCGTTTGGGGGCTGAAAATGGTAGTCTGACCGCCAGGGTTTTCAAACGAAAATCATGACAAAGTCAGAAATGGCCGTGCCATGATTTGCGCCTCCCCCTGCGCCTGCTCCAACAGACCTTTCTTTGTAAATTGGGCTACTCCTACTTTTGGCGCTCCTCACTTTCGCCAAAACAGTTTTGGAGAATCTGCCCCATAGATCTCTCCAAGGTCTATGTCAGATGACAAAACGTTGCAAGAATGTCACCGCAGATTAGGCTTGTTCCCTGGAAATGAGGGTCACTGGGAAATTGGAACAAACCAAGTACAAGACTTGGCCGATGCACGGGGGGAATGTAAGTGTCATTGGAAACCATTCATGCACAGGGCTTCCCTGAAGGGCTACATCCACCAACAAGTGTGTATGGTCAAGAGCAGCGGCTAGGAAGGTGTACAAGAGGTGTCATCTATTGGGGGTGTTGTACGCTGCAGGACTTGGAGACCGGAGTTGTAATACAACAATCAATGGGCCTCATTACGACCCAGGCGGTCAGGGGTTAACAGCGCCGTAAAAGGTGGCGGCGCCGTTAACCCCTTACCGCCTAATTACAAGGTCCCTCTGCGGGTCCCCACCTTAACGGCTGGTTTTACCAGCCATTAAGGAAGGAACCCGCAAAGGGACTTTCGAGGTAATTATGGTACCGTAACTTGTGGTACCGTAATTACCGCCTTGCCCATTCCCATTGAGCCCTATGGGGGCAAAAATGGGAATGGGAAAGGGCCAATTGTGAATGGGGAATTACCGCCCCTCCAACCTTGGAATGGGGCGGTAATTCCGCCATTCACCATGGCGGAATCGGTAAATTACCGGCGTCAACCATGGCGCAAATAGCGCCATGGTTACCGCCTGGGTCGTAATGAGGCCAAATGTATGTGTTCATTGGCAAATCACTTTATGCATCGACAGTGTCCTAGCGGGCTGTATGAAGCTCCTGCTTCCTGCTCACAGTTAAGGGGTGCTCTGACGACATTGGAGATCCAGGGCAGCGCACAAAGCACAACCTGCGTGCAGCTGCAGTTTACAGCACTTTAAGGACACTTCTCACCTTGTTGGGTTTATGAAGCTCCAGTTTCCTCTTCACAGATAAAGGTGCAACTCCAGTGCCAATGGAGAGCCAGAACAGCACAGAAAGCATGACTGCTCGCGACTGCACTTTAGAGCACTTTGCAGACACTTCACGCCCCACCGGGCCTATGAAGCTCCAGTTTCCTGTTCACAGTCAAAAGTGCAGCACAGAAAGCATGACTCTGTGCAAAAGCATTTTACAGCCCTTTACGGACATTCAGGCTCCAGTTTCCTGTTCATAGTTAAAGGTGCAAATCCAGTGCAATGGAGAGCCATTGCAGAACAGAAAACATGACTGCTCGCAACTGCACTTTAGAGCACTTTGCAGACATTTCACGCCCCGGCAGGCTTATGAAGCTCCAGTTTCCTGTTCACAGTCAAAGGTGCCACTCCTGGGCCAATGGAGAGCAAGAGCAGCAGAGAAAACATGACTGCACACAAATGCACTTTACAGCATTTTGCAGACACTTCAGGACGGCGCCAACAGGCTTCTGAAGCTCCAATTTCCTGTTCGCAGTTAAAAGAGGATTTAAGAAATTACTGTAAGTGGTAATTCTTTATTCTTCTGGCGGAAATATCCCAGTGAAAGTGCAGGACGTATTTCCTCCATCCGGGATCCTAACTCATAATTAGGTGGTCCGGAAAAACAGGCCATAATTCTGTTTCCTGTTGTTTTTTCACTTACCACCCACCTCGGTCCTACACCCAAAAAGGGAAAAACCTCTCAGTGATTATTGGTTTTGCTTTTAAATCTGAGTATTGACCCCTGTTGATGGAGAGGCCAGGTTAGGAACCCATTTTACAGCCTCTTGATTAATATGCCGGTCAGATAGCACAGTGATCTAAGCGCTTACCCCTGATATCTGTGTGCAGCCTGCTGTGGCAGGTTCGAATCCTGGCAGCGTCAACTCAGCTTTCATCCTTCCGAGGTTGTACGTTGGGTACCACTCTGTGTGGTAATAATGCATTCTGTCATTGCAAGGAGTGAGTTCAACTGCAAAGGTTATTTTACAATGGCCTTAGGACACTCCTAATCTCGTGTGACTAAGCATCCAGGGCTCGGATAGGGAGATTGACCATATCTTTCATAATGGATGAGTGACTATGTAAAGACGCCGGTGGGGGGTGTCTGTACTTTTCCTCTCTATATGGTAGAGGAGAGGCACAGAGGACCCCAGCCAAGATTTTCTATTTGGTAGCTATGGTTGAGCAATCAAGGCCTAGTTTCTCAGGAGGTGATACAGGCTGGTTCTTAAGTACAGTGTAGTCCTCAAGCACCCACAAAGGAATGTCCACACACTGTATCGGTTACAACACAGTCTTTATATAATTAATGTTCAAAGGTATATACAATATCACGATTACTCACTTTGTACTCCGAAAATCAGCAATGGTAAATATATACAGTTTCTAAAGTGGTACCACTAACGTTATTAGATCTCATTAAAGTGCATACGGTCAGAATGACACACAGATCAGAATAAAGAGGAAACCAGCCATAGAGAGAGGAAGGAAAGCAGGATGGTTGAACAATTGGCAGAATACTGGCCCCGTAGCACTAGACACAGTTCTGTGTGGAGATCCCCCCACCTGGGCAACCTATAAAGCAAAGATGTATCACAAGCCCAGTCCATATATTGTTCACACTAGACTTTCCAATAGTTCTGCAACCCCAAAGTACCTTGGCATTGTAGCTTTCTGCGTTGGGGAATCGACGGCCCTTCTTCAGTGTCCTCCCTTTCAGGCAGGAGTCACGGGTCGTCGAACGCCCGACGGAGAACAGGGTGAACTGCGGAGGTGAAGTGGCAGCTTTGTTCCTAGCGGTGGTCGTCGACGATAGAGTGTTGGTGTCCTGCAAGGAAGAGGCGTGCGGGGCACCGCGATGTCGATATTTCTGGACCGCAAAGAGTTTGAAGAACTGTGGCCCAGCAAGGGTGTCGAGTCGTCGGCGTCTCTGTGGCCTTTGGGTGGCGGGAAACCCACCGGTGGATGCTCCTCGGGACGTCGGCGGTCAGGCCTTCTCCAGCAGGATACAGCGGCGACGGTGCGGACGAGAGCGTCCTTGGATCAGTGAAGTTCTTAGGCAAACGGGAGCACGGCGGCTCCAGTCGGCAACAGCAGTCGTCGACAGTGGCAGACAACAGTCCGGGTGCTTTTCTTTGGGGTTCCGCAGCAGTCCCCGTATCGGGTCGGCAGCCTGTCGAAGGTCTGTCTACCAGGGAGCTTAGGCAAAGAGCAGCTGTGCACGATGGTCCCTCGTAGCTCAGGTAGAGGGCGCCTTACCAGGTCCTCTCTGGGTCAGTCCTTGGAGACACAGCAGCTTTCAGATTGTGAAAGAGAGCAACAGCAATTCTTCTCTTCCAGCAGGGCTTCAAGGTCAAGCGTCAGTTTCATTCCAGATACTCTTCGGAGTTTGGACTTCAGCTCTGAACACTTCTGAACACGATTCCTAGCAGTGAAAGGTCCCCAGATATACTGTTGATCTCCCATTCATTCCGCTGGGTCACACTGAAGCATCCAATCACTACAAAGGGCATTCATGCAGGCAGGCAACCAATCAGGCACACAGTGCATTCAGGCCATTCACTTCTCTCCAGACACTCACAACAAGTTATATGTATTGGGACAAGTACCGAGCCATTCAACACTTCATACCACATTCATACCGGTTTCGGGCGGGGCTGTCTCAGTCATTGTGTCAACCACCAGATACTAGACACCCACAACATAGAATGCGTATTCATCACACACTCCATTCACCCAGGTCCCACCCACAGGCGTACCCACAACATACGGTCGTTGGGAAGGCTCCATCCAGTCTGGTCAGCACTTCCCCACACTACCATATATGGAACTTCCACGCAACAACCAGTCAGGGGGAAGGGACAGAGACAGGGCTTCGCGGGACTTCGGGAAGATCAAGGTAACAGGCAATGGAAGGCAAGAGGCCATGGGGGGCATTTTGTCTCCATCAGGAATCTACCGATTCCAATGACAGGGCCTGGGCATCCCAAAATGGAGGACGCTCAGGGCACCAGTCATTTCAGCAGAGAGCTGCCACCAGCCCATACCCTGATCTGTGGGCCACCCACAGGTGCCCAAAAACATACACTAGGGGCACAGGGTTGCACCCCTACCCATGGGTGCCATAAGGGTACCCCATGGGTCTGTTCACCAAACCAAGAGAGAGAGCTGCACCACCAGGAGTCCCACATGAACTCCTGCACGGAAAACACGACAGAACACGATAAAAAGCAGTAAAGGACAAGGATACGGAGGCCCTGTCCCTCTGATGCATTTCCAGCATCTCAGACTATTTCTTACATGATGGTAGAGTGACTATGTTTTACATGATGGGAGAGTGACAACGTCTTGCATAAAAGAAAAGTGACTATGTCTTATATTGTGGAAGAGTGACTATGTCTTGCAAGATGGAGGAGTGACTATGTCCTACCCACCTCTCTCTCTCCAGGCCTCCACCAAGAAGCTCTTCCGTGCCATCATCAGCATCACGTGGCCAATCCTCTTTCTGGAGTACGAGGGCACCTTTATCCAGGTAAGTGGAGGATGGTATTCTTTGACTTTTCCCTTGGGGGTAGGGGAGGTGTTCTACGATGGGCTCTCTAGAGGCGGTCCTGGTGATCTTTCAGAATAGTCTGTTTCCACCACTTGGTTTTCCAGGTCTTCGAGAGGGTCTTTGGGAGGTGTTCCAAGATGGGCTCTTTAGTGATGGTCCTGGTGATCTTTCAGAATAGTCTGTTTTCACCACTTGGTTTTCCAGGTGTTCGAGAGCGATTTGGGGAGTTGTTCTACAATGGGCTCTTTAGAGGTGGTCCTGGTGATCTTTCAGAATAGTCTCTTTTTGCCCCTTCGTTTTCCAGGTCTTCGAGAGGGATTTGGGGAAGTGTTCTATGATGGGCTCTCTAGAGGTGGTCCTGGTGATCTTTCAGAATAGTCTTTTTTCGCCCTTTTTGGTTTTCCAGGTCTTTGAGAGGGATTTGGGGATGTGTTCTACTATGGGCTCTCTAGAGGTGGTCCTGGTGATCTTTCAGAATAGTCTGTTTTCGCCATTTGGTTTCTCCAGGTCTTCGAGAGGGATTTGGGGAAGTGTTCTACGATGGGCTCTCTAGAGGTGGTCCTTGTGATCTTTCAGAATAGTCTGTTTTCACCACTTGATTTTCCAAGTATTTGAGAGGGATTGGGGGAGGTGTTCTATGATGGGCTCTCTAGAGGTGGTCCTGGTGATCGTTCAGAGTAGTCTGTTTTTGCCACTTGGATTTCCAGGTGTTTGAGAGGGATTTGGGGAGGTGTTCTATGATGGGCTCTCTAGAGGTGGTCCTGGTGATCTTTCATAATAGTCTTTTTTCGCCCTTTTTGGTTTTCCAGGTCTTTGAGAGGGATTTGGGGATGTGTTCTACTATGGGCTCTCTAGAGGTGGTCCTGGTGATCTTTCAGAATAGTCTGTTTTCGCCATTTGGTTTCTCCAGGTCTTCGAGAGGGATTTGGGGAAGTGTTCTACGATGGGCTCTCTAGAGGTGGTCCTTGTGATCTTTCAGAATAGTCTGTTTTCACCACTTGATTTTCCAAGTATTTGAGAGGGATTGGGGGAGGTGTTCTATGATGGGCTCTCTAGAGGTGGTCCTGGTGATCGTTCAGAGTAGTCTGTTTTTGCCACTTGGATTTCCAGGTGTTTGAGAGGGATTTGGGGAGGTGTTCTATGATGGGCTCTCTAGAGGTGGTCCTGGTGATCTTTCAGAATAGTCTTTTTTCGCCCTTTTTGGTTTTCCAGGTCTTTGAGAGGGATTTGGGGATGTGTTCCAAGATGGGCTCTTTAGTGATGGTACCGGTGATCTTTCAGAATAGTCTGTTTTCACCACTTGGTTTTCCAGGTGTTCGAGAGCGATTTGGGGAGTTGTTCTACAATGGGCTCTTTAGAGGTGGTCCTGGTGATCTTTCAGAATAGTCTCTTTTTGCCCCTTCGTTTTCCAGGTCTTCGAGAGGGATTTGGGGAAGTGTTCTATGATGGGCTCTCTAGAGGTGGTCCTGGTGATCTTTCAGAATAGTCTTTTTTCGCCCTTTTTAGTTTTCCAGGTCTTTGAGAGGGATTTGGGGATGTGTTCTACTATGGGCTCTCTAGAGGTGGTCCTGGTGATCTTTCAGAATAGTCTGTTTTCGCCATTTGGTTTCTCCAGGTCTTCGAGAGGGATTTGGGGAAGTGTTCTATGATGGGCTCTCTAGAGGTGGTCCTTGTGATCTTTCAGAATAGTCTGTTTTCACCACTTGATTTTCCAAGTATTTGAGAGGGATTGGGGGAGGTGTTCTATGATGGGCTCTCTAGAGGTGGTCCTGGTGATCGTTCAGAGTAGTCTGTTTTTGCCACTTGGATTTCCAGGTGTTTGAGAGGGATTTGGGGAGGTGTTCTATGATGGGTTCTCTAGAGGTGGTCCTGGTGATCTTTCAGAATAGTCTGTTTCCGCCACTTGGTTTCTCCAGGTCTGCGAGAGGGATTTAGGGAGGTGTTCTATGATGGGCTCTCTAGAGGTGGTCCTGGTGATCTTTCAGAATAGTCTGTTTTCGCCACTTGGTTTTCCAGGTGTTCGAGAGGGATTTGGGGAGGTGTTCTACGATGGGCTCTCTAGAGGTGGTCCTGGTGATCTTTCAGAATAGTCTGTTTTTGCCACTTGGTTTTCCAGGTGTTCGAGAGGGATTTGGGAAAGTGTTCTACGATGGGCTCTCTAGAGGTGGTCCTGGTGAACTTTCAGAATAGTCTGTTTTCACCACTTGGTTTTTCAGGTGTTCGAGAGGGATTTGGGGTGGTGTTCTATGATGAGGTTTCTAGAGGTGGTCCTGGTGATCTTTCAGAGTAGTCTGTTTTCGCCACTTGGTTTTCCAGGCCTTTGAGAGGGGTTTGGGGAGGTGTTCTACGATGGGCTCTCTAGAGGTGGTATTGGTGATCTTTCAGAATAGTCTGTTTTTGCCACTTGGTTTTCCAGGTCTTTGAGAGGGATTTGGGGAGGTGTGCTACTATGGGCTCTCTAGAGGTGGTCCTGGTGATCTTTCAGAATAGTCTGTTTTCGCCACTTGGTTTTCCAGGTGTTCGAGAGGGATTTGGGAAAGTGTTCTATGATGGGCTCTCTAGAGGTGGTCCTGGTGAACTTTCAGAATAGTCTGTTTTCGCCACTTGGTTTTCCAGGTCATTGAGAGGGATTTGGGGAGGTGTTCTACGATGGGCTCTCTAGAGGTGGTATTGGTGATCTTTCAGAATAGTCTGTTTTTGCCACTTGGTTTTCCAGGTCTTTGAGAGGGATTTGGGGAGGTGTTCTACTATGGGCTCTCTAGAGGTGGTCCTTGTGATCTTTCAGAATAGTTTGTTTTCGCCACTTAGTTTTCCAGGTCTTCGAGAGGGATTTGGGAAGGTGTTCTACGATGGGCTCTCTAGAGGTGGTCCTGGTGATCTTTCAGAGTAGTCCGTTTTCACCACTTGGTTTTCCAGGTGTTCGAGAGGGATTTGGGGAAGTGTTCTACGATGGGCTCTCTAGAGGTGGTCCTTGTGATCTTTCAGAATAGTCTGTTTTCACCACTTGATTTTCCAAGTATTTGAGAGGGATTGGGGGAGGTGTTCTATGATGGGCTCTCTAGAGGTGGTCCTGGTGATCGTTCAGAGTAGTCTGTTTTTGCCACTTGGATTTCCAGGTGTTTGGGAGGGATTTGGGGAGGTGTTCTATGATGGGCTCTCTAGAGGTGGTCCTGGTGATCTTTCAGAATAGTCTGTTTCCACCACTTGGTTTCTCCAGGTCTGCGAGAGGGATTTAGGGAGGTGTTCTATGATGGGCTCTCTAGAGGTGGTCCTTGTGATCTTTCAGAATAGTCTGTTTTCGCCACTTGGTTTTCCAGGTGTTCGAGAGGGATTTGGGGAGGTGTTCTACGATGGGCTCTCTAGAGGTGGTCCTGGTGATCTTTCAGAATAGTCTGTTTTTGCCACTTGGTTTTCCAGGTGTTCGAGAGGGATTTGGGAAAGTGTTCTACGATGGGCTCTCTAGAGGTGGTCCTGGTGAACTTTCAGAATAGTCTGTTTTCACCACTTGGTTTTTCAGGTGTTCGAGAGGGATTTGGGGTGGTGTTCTATGATGAGGTTTCTAGAGGTGGTCCTGGTGATCTTTCAGAGTAGTTTGTTTTCGCCACTTGGTTTTCCAGGCCTTTGAGAGGGATTTGGGGAGGTGTTCTACGATGGGCTCTCTAGAGGTGGTATTGGTGATCTTTCAGAATAGTCTGTTTTTGCCACTTGGTTTTCCAGGTCTTTGAGAGGGATTTGGGGAGGTGTGCTACTATGGGCTCTCTAGAGGTGGTCCTGGTGATCTTTCAGAATAGTCTGTTTTCGCCACTTGGTTTTCCAGGTGTTCGAGAGGGATTTGGGAAAGTGTTCTACGATGGGCTCTCTAGAGGTGGTCCTGGTGAACTTTCAGAATAGTCTGTTTTCGCCACTTGGTTTTCCAGGTCATCGAGAGGGATTTGGGGAGGTGTTCTACGATGGGCTCTCTAGAGGTGGAATTGGTGATCTTTCAGAATAGTCTGTTTTTGCCACTTGGTTTTCCAGGTCTTTGAGAGGGATTTGGGGAGGTGTTCTACTATGGGCTCTCTAGAGGTGGTCCTTGTGATCTTTCAGAATAGTTTGTTTTCGCCACTTAGTTTTCCAGGTCTTCGAGAGGGATTTGGGAAGGTGTTCTACGATGGGCTCTCTAGAGGTGGTCCTGGTGATCTTTCAGAGTAATCCGTTTTCACCACTCGGTTTTCCAGGTGTTCGAGAGGGATTTGGGGAAGTGTTCTACGATGGGCTCTCTAGAGGTGGTCCTTGTGATCTTTCAGAATAGTCTGTTTTCACCACTTGATTTTCCAAGTATTTGAGAGGGATTGGGGGAGGTGTTCTATGATGGGCTCTCTAGAGGTGGTCCTGGTGATCGTTCAGAGTAGTCTGTTTTTGCCACTTGGATTTCCAGGTGTTTGAGAGGGATTTGGGGAGGTGTTCTATGATGGGCTCTCTAGAGGTGGTCCTGGTGATCTTTCAGAATAGTCTGTTTCCGCCACTTGGTTTCTCCAGGTCTGCGAGAGGGATTTAGGGAGGTGTTCTATGATGGGCTCTCTAGAGGTGGTCCTGGTGATCTTTCAGAATAGTCTGTTTTCGCCACTTGGTTTTCCAGGTGTTCGAGAGGGAGTTGGGGAGGTGTTCTATGATGGGCTCTCTAGAGGTGGTCCTGGTGATCTTTCAGAATAGTCTGTTTTTGCCACTTGGTTTTCCAGGTGTTCGAGAGGGATTTGGGAAAGTGTTCTACGATGGGCTCTCTAGAGGTGGTCCTGGTGAACTTTCAGAATAGTCTGTTTTCACCACTTGGTTTTTCAGGTGTTCAAGAGGGATTTGGGGTGGTGTTCTATGATGAGGTTTCTAGAGGTGGTCCTGGTGATCTTTCAGAGTAGTCTGTTTTCCCCACTTGGTTTTCCAGGTCTTTGAGAGGGATTTGGGGAGGTGTTCTACGATGGGCTCTCTAGAGGTGGTATTGGTGATCTTTCAGAATAGTCTGTTTTTGCCACTTGGTTTTCCAGGTCTTTGAGAGGGATTTGGGGAGGTGTGCTACTATGGGCTCTCTAGAGGTGGTCCTGGTGATCTTTCAGAATAGTCTGTTTTCGCCACTTGGTTTTCCAGGTGTTCGAGAGGGATTTGGGAAAGTGTTCTACGATGGGCTCTCTAGAGGTGGTCCTGGTGAACTTTCAGAATAGTCTGTTTTCGCCACTTGGTTTTCCAGGTCATCGAGAGGGATTTGGGGAGGTGTTCTACGATGGGCTCTCTAGAGGTGGTATTGGTGATCTTTCAGAATAGTCTGTTTTTGCCACTTGGTTTTCCAGGTCTTTGAGAGGGATTTGGGGAGGTGTTCTACTATGGGCTCTCTAGAGGTGGTCCTTGTGATCTTTCAGAATAGTTTGTTTTCGCCACTTAGTTTTCCAGGTCTTCGAGAGGGATTTGGGAAGGTGTTCTACGATGGGCTCTCTAGAGGTGGTCCTGGTGATCTTTCAGAGTAGTCCGTTTTCACCACTTGGTTTTCCAGGTGTTCGAGGGGGATTTGGGGAGGTGTTCTATGATGGGCTCTTTAGAGGTGGTCCTGGTGATCTTTCAGAGCAGTCCATTTTCGCCACTTGGTTTTCCAGGTCTTCGAGAGGGATTTGGGAAGGTGTTCTACGATGGGCTCTCTAGAGGTGGTCCTGGTGATCTTTCAGAATAATCTGTTTCCGCCACTTGGTTTCTCCAGGTCTTCGAGAGGGATTTGGGAGGTGTTCTATGATGGGCTCTTTAGAGGTGGTCCTGGTGATCTTTCAGAGTAGTCCATTTTCGCCACTTGGTTTTCCAGGTCTTCGAGAGGGATTTGGGGAGGTGCTATACGATGGGCTCTCTAGAGGTGGTCCTGGTGATCTTTAAGAGTAGTCTGTTTTCGCCACTTGGTTTTCCAGGTCTTCGAGAGGGATTTGGGGACGTGTTCTACGATGGGCTCTCTAGAGGTGGTCCTGACGATACTTTAATATTGGCCTCTTTTTTAACCTCCTTTTCCATAAATCTGTTTTCGTCTCTTGGTTTTGCAGAAGTTCCAGAGGGAATTGAGCACAAAGTGGATCCTCAACACAGTGAGCACTGGGGCCCATGTGCTGAAGGGCAAAGTCTTCCGCAACTACATGGTGGACTTCCGGGTCAGCAACTCCAAACTCTTTGTCAGAGCAGTGACTGTCCTGCAGGTACTATACACCTTTTTGTAGACCTACATTACTGAACTCGGCCCAAGAACCAGGCATATGATTCAGCTATCATTGGCTTTTATAGGATGGCATTACAGAGCTTGGCCAAGAAAAGAGGCCATACTTAAGGTACTGACGGGTGTTACTGCATGTACATTTCAGACCTCAACTTAATGAAATGGCCGTCATCCAGGTTCTGCCAGGTCGCATCACATGTGGATATTATAGAAGGTTTGATACAAAGCTGACCCAAAGACAAGGGCCATGCGCTATCAGATGTTATTGCATGAACATTACAGAGCGCATCCTAAAGCCAGCCCATCCCCTTGGCACTGTCGGGTGTTATGACATGTACATTAAAGAGCTCAACACAGGAATAAGAGCCATCATCATAATGGCTGGTGGAAGCCTTCTGTACCAGCAGTCCAATGTTTCTCCTTTATCTTACCTAGTTTTAAACAGAACATTCTACACTCAAAGGGTGGAATTCCCCAATAGAAGTAATACCCCGTTTCTCAGATAAATACCAGGTGGGAATGGCCTTTGGTCTTAGTTAAATCCACTGCTTTGCTCGGCCCTTCCTTTTGGGCCAAGAACAACTACCACCGGGACATGTCCTTGGAATTTTGCAGTATTAAGGCAATGTTAACTGAGGCGGCAGGTCGATCCTGCTGAGCAATTTGTGTTCCTCAGCAAAGTGGGTGTCTCTTAACATGGGTGGCGGTGCAGACCTCAGGATAAGGATGCGACCCCCGATGTAATCTGCCCTGCTGTCTTGTATAGCAAACCTTGTCCGTCCATGGAAACATTCCATTAGCACCCACTGACACACTGTGCAGTCTTGGGCAGGTCCCCTTTCCTCACTGGGATTCATTCACGTATGGCATCCATGATTTCCAAGCATCCATGTACTCGTTCACCTGGGAACGAGGTTGGGTGGCACTCGGTCGGATAGCTCAACGAGATAGGCGCTCGTCTCTGACATGGGGATAGCCTGCACGCACCAACTTCTAATCCTGGCATGTGTGACTTCAGCCCTCCGTTGCACCAAAGGTACACTTTTGGGTACCATTAAATTGGGTCATGCGAACCGCTGCTATTACAGTCCTTGGAAATGAGAGGAGTGCAGCATGACGGATTATGTAAAAAACTGCTAAGGTGTGTTAAATGTTAAAGGTAATTGTACCGCGCACCGTCACCAACGGAGTTGGTCCCCAGGCGCTCAGATGGATCTGTCATCGAGAAGGCGGGTTGGGTTAGTGAGCTGCAGAGGGAGGGAGTAGGATAGTGAGAGAAGTGATGCCCTTTGGTGCGAGTATCGGATCAATGTCAGACCTCGTTGTTTGTTGTTGCGGTGAGTGCACTGTTAATGATAATAATGTCTCTGTTTCTCTCCCCCTTACAGAGGCTCTCGGGACAGTCTCAGGCCCGCTGCAGCGACACCTTGCTGCGATCCATCTATGGGACAGAGGTTCTGTCAGAGGAGATCAGAGAAGCGGAGGTCGCCAAGCACGTGGAGATTGCGTCGGCGAAAGAGCAGGTGATGAGGCAGCACCCGACCCTACTTGCCCCGGCTCCACTCTCTGTAGCCCTCTCTCATCCTAGTCTCTCCTGTCCTCTGCCAGCCTAGCACTCTCTGTTGGTAAAGGGTCGCCACTTTAGGGGACACACAGGCTACAGCCTTACTGAGCACATAGTCCACTGATTAGCGCCATTCTCCATTCGACACAGTAAGGAGTTGGAGGCAGTGTCAATGTTGCTCCACAAGTTCTTTTATTGTCCACATCTTTACAGCGGTGTAAGGGTAAGGTGGTGGCAGCGGCTTATTCATGTGTAAACAGCTCATCTGTGTGTAGGCCTTCACCTGGTGACAGCCTTGTTTTCTTCCCATCTTCTTTTCTCGTCCCTTATTTGTCTTTCTTTCTTTCTTTCTTTCTTTCTTTCTTCCTTCCTTTCTTTCTTTCTTCCTTTCTTTCTTTCTTTCTTTCTTTCTTTTTCTTTCTTTTTTTTCTTTCTTTCTTTCTTTCTTTCTTTCTTTCTTTCTTTCTTTCTTTCTTTCTTTCTTTCTTTCTTCCTTCCTTCCTTTCTTTCTTTCTTTCTTTCTTTCTTTCTTTTTCTTTCTTTCTTTCTTTCTTTTTCTTTTTCTTTTTCTTTCTCTTTCTTTCTTTCTTTCTTTCTTTCTTTCTTTCTTTCTTTCTTTCTTTCTTTCTTTCTTTCCATCTCCTAACCTCTCCTTTCTATGTTTCTTTTATTAATGTTGTTCCCCTTTCTTTCCATCTTGCCTTCTTTGAAATGAAGGAAGACAATGGCAAGCAGCCTGGAGCATTATGTATGCCAGGGTGTGGTCTGTGGCTCCTCTGCCACCCGTGGCCAGTGATGGAGGATTTGAGGGTCTTGGGTGACGCTCTGCCGTAGTTGCCATTCCAACATGGCCGATTCCAATCTGTAGGTGCTTATACAGTCCTATTTTTTTCTTTGCATTTTGGGACTTGTAGTCTGAGTTTTCCAATGGGAAAAGTGGAACTGCATGTCCCAGAATGCAAAGAAAAGAACCAGGAGGGGATGAGCAGCTACAGATTGGAATGGGCCATGTTGGCAACTAGGCCCCTCTTGCGTCTTGCTCCACAGACGTTTTGTTAGCAAAATCCGGCAAGGACACAAAACCCACCTTTATAGAAAAGCGTTCTACCCATGTTCAACCCAGCCCAGCACCGTGTAAGACAATAAATGAACCAACATTCTTCTTACCTCACCTCCCCAATCCCCCAGAGTGCCCCAAAGCAGCTGGACAGGAGTGTGAGCGCTATAATAAAAACTACATAGAAATAATTCAAACTGGACTCCACAAATATATCTCAAAAAAGAGTGGCGACACATAAATGTCAGATAATACGGTGCAAAGTTTTCACTTTATTTGATTGACCGTTTAATTATCTTGTATTTCCGTCGCAGCACTCCTGCCCTTCTCAGTCCATCTTCTCCGCCACTCTTGGCACCCCCCCCCCTTTGTGATACAGACTCTGCCTCTGCTCCTCTGTGCAGTCTCCCACTCTCCAAACCTCATTCCCCACCCTCAGTCCTTTATCTTCTCTGCCAATCCTGGCTCTCCACACTTTGTCATGCAGACTCTATTTATTTATTTATTTGTACATTTATAAGAGGCGCACAATGCCAGTCGACATCCAGACGCTGGTTACAGAACAGGAAAACAGAAGGTGCAAGGGGAAGGTACATACGAGCAGGCATGTCAGTTAAAGAGATGCGTTTTCAGTTGTTTCCTGAAGGTGTTGTATGTAGGTTCATTTTGTAGGTAGGGGGGAAGTTCATTCCAAAGGGCCGGAGCACGGACCAGAAAGCTTGCCCCTCCAGCTCTTTTCCTGTTGTATCTTTGCATGAAAAGTCAGTGTTTGTAGGCTGATCTTACTGGTCTGGTCGAGGAGTGACATTTGATTTTTTTGACCAGGTATTGGGGGGCATCCTTGGTGATGCGCTGGTGGGTGATGGACGGATCTTAAACTTAATTCTGTCCTTGACGGGTAGACAGTGGGCAGATATTCTGGCATCTGAGATGTGGGCAGGCTTGGTAATGTCTAGTGCAGCCCAGAGGGCGTTATTTTGTATTGTTTGTAGTTTGTGCAGATTTTCAGATCTGCCACCAAGTAGCGACTTGCAGTAATCCAATTTAGAGCCGATTAAGGCACAGGCAATTTCATGGCGGTTCTGAATGGTGAGGAAAGGTTTTCTAGCGTTGATGAGTTTGGTGGCGAACCCTGAGGAGGAGGCAATGTGGTTGACGTGGCGGGTCATGCAGATCGAGGAATCCAGGTAAAAATATAGGGTCTTCACAGAGGATGCCACGGGTATTTTATGGCCTTCAATTGTGAAGGTTGTGTATGCCTCATGGAGTCTCGCTAGGCGGGCCGGGGGTCCAATGATGAGCAGCTCAGTTTTCTCGTCACTGAGGCAGAGGACCGGATGGTTTCGTAGATGGTGTTTATTCTGAGGGAGTCTTTGAGATGGCTGCCAGTGAGGGGGATGATGATTTGTGTGTTTTTCTATAAGGGTAGGATTTGTGTGTTGTTGGCATAGTTAGTGTAGGAGATGCCAAGAACATCTAGGTGGTCGAAAAGAGGTTTGGTGTACACGTTATGAAGTGTAGGTGATACGCAGGATCCTTGTGGTACGCCGTAGGAGGTGGGCGTGGGGTTGGCGGCAGCCTCCCCAATGAAGACTCAGAAGGATCTGTTGGTCAGAAAGGAGAAGATCCAGTTGGCAGCAGCTGAGGAGAAGTGGGCTGAGGTGGAGAGGGCTTTGCATAAGATCTTGTGGTCCACAAGGTCGAACGCGGCCGAAATGTCAAGTAGTAAGAGGAGTGAGAGGGTGCCCTGGTCGTTGGCGGTGTCAAGCTGGTTCTTCAAGTGTAGTAGGGCTTTTACTGGTCTGTGTTTGGGGCAGAAACCCGATTGTCGGGGTTCCCAGGATGTGGTGAAGCTCTAGGAAGGATTGAATCTGTAGGTATGTGACTATGCCAATGATATTCAGGAGGAAGGGGACAGTTGTGGTGGTCTGTGGTTGGTGAGGGTTGCCGGGTCGAGAGAGTTTCTTTTTAACAGGGCGATCCAAGATTATTTGAGCGAAACAGGGACTGTGCAAGTGGCGAAGGAGGTGTTGATAATGGTAGTGATGAGGGGGAGAAGGGGTTCTGTGCATTCCTTTAACAGAGAAGCTGAACAGGCATCGCCCTTGCAGCCGGAGGGCTGAGGCTTTTGATGATGCTGGCGAGAGTGGCAGTGCAGATGGGCTGGAACTGGAAGGGGGTGGCTGTAGAGCCACGGAGGTAGATGACCCAAGGGGAGCCTCTAAGTGGAAACATAGAATCATGGTCTTTCCACTAGTTCATTTTATCATACTTTCAATCCAGTATGTACCAAGTTCATTATTCTGTAGAGTACTCCGGCAACAGAATAATGGACTTGGTACATACTGGATTGAAAGTAAGATAAAATGAACTAGTGGAAAGACCATGCTCCATTGTTGTAGAGCTACGGAGGGCGGGAGCTGAAGGTGGAGGTGAGGGGGCTGTACGGAAGACT
The DNA here is from genome assembly GCF_040938575.1 of Ambystoma mexicanum. Classification (NCBI taxonomy): domain Eukaryota; kingdom Metazoa; phylum Chordata; class Amphibia; order Caudata; family Ambystomatidae; genus Ambystoma; species Ambystoma mexicanum. The sequence goes on along the minus strand of NC_090927.1, from coordinate 97,523,005 downwards.
GTTTTGCTTTGATGTTCCTTGAAGTTGGGGGATTTTTCTTGTGAGGGTATCTTGGATGCTGTTTCACCAGGCGTTGTCTTTTGTGATGGAGGGGGGTGGGGATACGGGGTATCCAATTCCTTATGGGTGGAAAATAGTTCACGGGAGCTGGAGGCAGCTTTGGAGGCAGCTTTGGAGATTCTCTCGTTGTAGATGGCTGCTTTGCAGGTGAGATGGATTGTTTGTAGTAGTGCAAAATGTTAGCAAGGAAGGCTTTGTTGGCAGCGGTGGGCTCTTTGCCCCACACAGCGTCAGCTGCTCTTTTTGCAGCTCTGGTGGAGCAAAGGTCAGAGGTGAACCTGGAGTTAAGGTGTGCGGTATGTTTGATTTTGTTAACTTTGAAGGGGGTATCTTGATCTATCGTCATGCGTAGCAAGGTATTGTAGTGCTAAACTAAGGCGGTGGTATCCGACATTGGATAGGTATGTTGAGGAGAGGGATATCCCGATCACAGGTCAGGTTGTGGGAACTGCGGGCCATGTTCAGAGCTGGACTGGCTGTTGGCTTGGAGGAAGTGATGGAGTGGGAATGGAGAAGGAGATTGAGTGGTGGTCAGACCACAGGAATGGGTGGTGTCATACGATGGTGATGTTGCTGTTGTGAAATATTAGCCAATCTAGGATGCAACCATGGGAATGTGTAGGTTCAGTGATGAGTTGGGTGCAGCCTAGGGCTTCCAGAGAATTGCACAGGACGGTAGCCTCAGTGTCGGAAAGGTCGTTGAAGCCCAGATTGAGGTCACCTAGGAGCAGGAGTTGTGTGGTAGGCTTAGGATTAGACGAGATGAGTTGAATGAGGTCATCCTCGAAGGTGTGAATAGGGCCGGGCGGCTGATAGATGAGGTGGATGGTGGTATTGGCGTTATGTGAGAATTTCAATTTTGCTGAGAGTAGTTCACTGTTAGGTAGGGGGAGGAGTTGATGCGGCGCAGCGGGAGGGAATCCTTGTAGATGATAGCGACTCCCCCACCTTTTTTGGGCAACCTGTCGCAACGGATCATGGCATAGCGTGGTGGGACAGCAATGGATAACATTGGTCCTGCAGTGGGAGTTAGCCATGCTTCGGTCAGGGCCAGGAGGTCACGGTTTTACACTGTGATAAGGGCAAGGATCTCATGGGCATGGGCAGTATGGGATCTTGTGTTCGGGAGGACACACCGGAGATGTGTGGTCAGAGGTTCTCTGGTGGTGGATGGGACTCCTGTGGCTAAAGTGTGGCTAAGTAGTGGGTGGTAGGAGGTGGGTCAGGTGACGGCACATGGCCAGGGCTAGTGCGGTGTTGGAGGTTGGTGTTGCGTAAATCAATGCCTGGTGGGAGGGCATCAATAATAGGTGGGGGTGGAGAATGCTGCCAGGTGGCCGGGCCCACTCAGTCAGGTTGAGTGGACGTGTTTTTGTGAACATTTCAGTACAGTACCTTAAGCAGTTTGCCTCTTCTCTTCTGGGCAATCTCCCACTCTCCAAAGCTCATTCCTCATCCTCAGCCCTTTACCTTCTCTGCCACTCTTGCCCATACAGACTCTGCCGCTTCTCTTCTGTGCCGTCTCTCACTCTCCAAACCTCATTCCCCATCCTCAGGCCTTCATCTCCTCTGCCACTCCTGGCTCTCCAACCTTTGTCATACTGGCTCCTGCTCTTCTCTTGCAGTCTCCCAATCTCCAAACCTCATTGTTCATCCTCAGGCCTTCATCTTCTCTGCCACTCTTGGCCACACAGACTCTGCCTCTTCTTTTCCGTGCAGTCTCCCACTCTCCAAACCTCACTCACCATCCTCAGGCCTTCATCTCCTCTGCCACTCCTGGCTCTCCAACCTTTGTCATACTGGCTCTGGCTCTTCTCTTGCAGTCTCCCAATCTCCAAACCTCACTGCCCATCCTCAGGCCTTCATCTTCTCTGCCACTCCTGGCTCTCCAACCTTTGTCGTACTGGCTCCTGCTCTTCTCTTGCAGTCTCCCAATCTCCAAACCTCATTGCTCATCCTCAGACCTTCATCTTCTCTGCCACTTTTGGCCACACAAACTCTGCCTCTTCTTTTCTGTGCAGTCTCCCACTCTCCAAACCTCACTCCCCATCCTCAGCCCTTTATCTTCTCTGCCACTGTTGGCTCTCCACCTTTTGTCATACAGACTCTGCCTCTTCTCTTGCAGTCTCCCAATCTCCAAACCTCATTGCTCATCCTCAGGCCTTCATCTTCTCTGCCACTCTTGGCCACACAGACTCTGCCTCTTCTTTTCCGTGCAGTCTCCCACTCTCCAAACCTCACTCACCATCCTCAGCCCTTTATCCTCTCTGCCACTGTTGGCTCTCCACCTTTTGTCATACAGACTCTGCCTCTTCTCTAGTAGCCTCCCACTCTCTGAACCTCATTACCCATCTTCATGCTTTTATCTTCTCTGCCACTCCCGGCTCTCCTCCCTCTGTCTACAGACTTATTTTTCTGTCGCATGAGGGAGAAGTCTTCCAGCCACCTCTCTTTCACACTTTCATATACCCCCCTCATTCTACTAATCTACCCTTTCTACACATGTGGAATAATCACTGCTCTGCAGCTCAGTTCAGCTGGTGTATTTAGTCATTTCTTTGCTGAACGACAATGGGGAGAGGAATTATGGCATTGCCAAACTGAAACATTGGGCCTCATTACACGGTAGGCGCTAAAAAATGTGATTTACCGTCATGGCGCCATTAGCGTGTCCGCCATCGTAGGAGACCGCTAATAGCGTCACATCACGAGTCAGCGGACACGCGCATAGGGCCATGACGGTAAATGACCCCACCGCCATGGCGGAAAAGCACCTTACCGGCTCCGACCAAAGTGCTGATAGCACCTCCGCCCTCATGCTGCACGCTATTAGCGGCCACCGCTGTTAGCGGTCACTGCTATTAGCGGTCACTGCTATTAGCGGTCACCGTAAAACACCGGAACCGGAAATAGCGTCATCGCACCGGAACGGGAAAGAGCCCGGCGGCCATCTTTAAAAACACAATCCATTGCCATCCCCTGCACTCAGGACCTGCAGCAACACCACGACTGGCAAAACCACATCCCAGAAGAACAAACAATGCCCAAGGCCCTAAAGAAAGCCGATGCGCGCCAGCGCAAAGAACGCTTCTCAAATGAGGAATTGAAAATGCTGGCAGACACCCTGGCTGCAAATGCAGAGGTAGTGTTCGCTAGCGACATGCGGCGCCCGGCACTCCTGAGAAAAAAGGAAATCTGGGCTGAGGTGGCGCAGAAAGTCAGTGCGGTGGGCTCCACCCCCCGCACCGTAAAGGACGTGCGCAAGCGGTGGGATGATCTGCGCCTCCGTGTACGCAGCATTTTATCGGCCAACAGGAATCTGGCCATGGGCACAGGAGGCGGAGGTGGATCCCCGATGAAGATGCAGGAGTGGGAGGAGACATGTGCCAGCACCATTGGCATAGAATCCATCGAGGGAGTGGGCCGAATGGAGTGTGGTGTGGCAACAACGTCAGACGGAGGTGAGTGACCACGCAAGACACAGCAATGCCAAGCATGAGTCCCTCCCCTAAATGTGAATTGGGAATCAGCTAATGGATGGGGTCATCACACACACATGTACACAACCCTGCATATATGCCCTGCACATCCCCACACAACCACATGCATGCAGCACCTCACACACGTGTCACCCTGACACATGTCCGGATGACCCACCCATCTGGCCAACAACCTGCAGGCCCAAAGTAGATGTCCAAATGCAAAGAACTGCAGCAACAACAACATATGCATGATGCACGTTGACCCATCACTGATGTTATCCCTGTCTTGCTCCCCCACAGGGTCACAATCTGACAGTGAGGAGCTGGACGCTGCAACGCAGGCCCCACCACCCAAAAAGCAGGCCAAGGGAAAGGATGCAGGCACCAGGCCCAGTACATCGAGGGGCACTGGGATATCTGGAGTGGCCCAGCGCACAAAAGCCACCCACGCAACGACCACACCAAGGGTCGAAATGCCATCCGACACTGTGGCAGCACCCCCACCACCCACCCCCACCACTCAGGAGCCAGTGCCAGAAGGCACGCCGTCCGCAGCCAATAGCTCCGTTGGGGAAGCAGCAGCCACGGCACCTATGAGTGATGTGGACGACCCATGTCCGACACCGGAAGGGCAGCGTACACCCAGCCCCCAGCTGTCCCCACTCCACAGCCCATGCAACACATCCAATGGCAACATCCATGAGGTGCATGCCGGAGATGCAATGGATGGGTCATTCAGTCCCGTGGCGAGCTCACCTGATGTCGGCCACATGCAGCAAGCTGCGCCGAGGAGTAACAGGGGCAGGGCCGCAGACGACACCATGAGCCTGATACGCCAGCGCCAGGAGGAGCTCAATGCCCTGGTTGCCCGGCAAGTGAGCGAGGCTGCCTCGACCAGGGAGGAGATCCGGGGGTTGTCAAGGGACATGAAAGCTGCCATGGACAGCAACACGACGCGCCTATGTGAGGAGATGGCCGCTGTGAGGCAGGTCCTAACGCGCATTGCTGAGGCGATGGAGAGCATGCGTCACTCACAGGGAGCAGATCAACCAGCCACGCCCTCGTCTACTAGCTCCGACCAGACAACCATCCTGCGCAGGTCCAGCCGGTCCTTGCGGCGGTCAGACTCACAACCCCCCAATGGTGGTAGTGGAGGAGGGAAGTAGGGCCAGCCTGTCCCTGTTGACACTTGGGAACTAATGCAGCACTGATGTGCACACCATGTTCGGTGGAGTTGTGGGGGAAGGGGGGTGAGGGTGTTTGGGGGAGTTGTGGGGGGAGGGGGGTGAGGGTGTTTGGGGGAGTTGTGGGGGGAGGGGGGTGAGGGTGTTTGGGGGAGTTGTGGGGGGAGGGGGGTGAGGGTGTTTGGGGGAGTTGTGGGGGGAGGGGGGTGAGGGTGTTTGGGGGAGTTGTGGGGGGAGGGGGGTGAGGGTGTTTTGGGTGGAGGGTACATGCACGTTTGAATGTCATAATGCTCAATACAGACGTAATGGCATGGATAATCACATGACTGGACATTGATAATTGTGTATGTGTGTATTATTGTTGAAGGGTGCACTGTGATCATGTCCTCCATACACCCCGTGCCCTGAGCTGAACACCAATTGCACCCTCCTAATCCATGTGCATCAGAAACAATGGTCTATCATGTGCTGCCGCACAGCACGTCCCTCATGGGCATCGCCACCTGCATGACCTGCAGCCCCCTCTCCTCCATCCTCATCCCCGTCATCATCCTCAGACGGTGGTCGCAGTTCTATGTCAGGGGGCATTGGCACATTCCGTCTGATACACATATTGTGAAGCATGACACATGCCATGGTGATCTTGGCCACCTTCTCATGCCCGTACAGGAGTGCCCCGCCCGACCTGCTGAGGCACCGGAAGCGTTCCTTCAATAGGCCGAATGTCTGCTCGATCACCACGCGGGTACGGGTGTGTGCATGATTGTAGTCCTCTTCGTGCCTGTTCTGTGGGTTCCGCACAGGGGTAAGGAGCCACCTCTTCAGGGGATAACCTGCATCACCTGCATGGGTGCAACAATGGGTATGTGTAAGTGTCTACATAATGTGGAGCGTGCACATGTCACACAAACAAACATTGCATATTCAACGACATCCACTGATCCAAGCACGCATGGCAATCAGGGTAACTGCAATGTGGGAAGGTGAGGTGGTCCTTGCAAGTGGACATGCACCATGCATGCATACAGCAGGGATTGCCATGTCCCGCCAGAGTTTAAGTGATTTGTGTTTCCTGGCCCTGGCAACGTTAGTGCCACACTGCTAGTACACTGCCATTCCTTAGTTGATGTCCCCATGCTGTTTGATGGCAATTCTGTGGTGGGGTACGGGTGTGCCTCACCACAATGGCTACAGGGGATCCATTTGTATGCACTCATGTGCGCGGACCATTTCTGATGTAGTTTAGCGTACATTTCAGTTGTGATTTTGATATGCATGTTGCTGATTTGTGTAATGGGGGAATGGTGTGTTGTGCGGTGTGCATGTTGTTTGGAATGGCCTGTTTGGCGTAATGGATTGATATGTTTGCCGTGGCACTCACTTCCGGCATGTGGTTTTGTCTCTGGTCCATTGTGGGCTGCCTCACTGTACAGTGATGCAAATATGTATGTCCATTCTTCTCATGACACAAGTTCACGCACAGTTGGAGTATGCATCTCCCCCCCCCCATTCACGCCCAGTTGGAGTATGCATCTCCCCCCCCCCATTCACGCCCAGTTGGGGTATGCATCTCCCCCCCCCACTCACAATCCACATCACACTGACATGTGGTCAGCCTGCTACTCACCAAGTAGCCACGAACGTTGTCCAGCATGTCGCTCCATGTATCGTGGTATTGTCGAGTTCCGCAGGACCATTGCATCATGGGTTGAACCGGGATATCGGGCACAGCAATGTGTGATGATCTTATTGGAGTCACATACCATTTGGACGTTGATGGAGTGGTATTGCTTTCTGTTACGGTACACTACCTCATTGGCATGTGGGACCACCAGTTCTACATGGGTACAGTCGATGGCCCCAATGCAACTTGGGATGCCTGCCAGTGTATGGAAGCCTACTTTGGTGTTGGAGATCTCCTGGGCAGTCCGTGGCATGTATATGTGTTGACTTGTGTGCTGCAGGAGGGCATCGAGCACCTGGTTCAGTGTGCGTGAGAATACTGGTTGTGATATGCCATGCATCTGACCTACCGTATGCTGGTAGGTGCCTGTGGCCAAGAAGTGGAGCACTGTTACTACCTTCAGTAGAGGGGGGATGGCAGTACGGATGTCAATGAGACTCACAATGTCGTTGTATATCATGTCTACTATGGTGGTGATGGTATCCCAGTCCAGACGGTACAGGGTGTGTATCTGCTCAGGGGTTAGGTTGACTGGACTGGCTCTGATCCTGGGAATTGGTGGCTGCCTCTGTGGTATCACTAGGTGCACTGGTGGTGCTTGCTGCGCCTGTCTTGCCCTCCTCCTCCTCCTCCTGCGTCTCCTCTGTGCTGCCTGTTGTTGTAGCTGCTGCACAGCAATCATGTCCTCTAGCCCATGTAATGCTGCTAGTATTGCATCCATCTTGGTGTGGGAATGGGTGTGGGGAGGGGTGTGGTGTGCTCTTTTGTGCTGCCAGTCTCCATTGCCTCCACCTGTGCTGATTTTGTCCACCTGTGGCAGGTTGGAACTCTGCTGTGCTCTTTTAACGTGTGGTTCGCGATGCCGGTATTAGCGCCTTGCCGGTAAGGGTTCTTTGGGTCTAGTACATGCCGGTATTGCCATGTACGCATGGCTCGCGATGCCGTGATATTAGCGCTATGCCGCTATTTCCGGTCTGAGGGGCCGCGCGCTCACGGACTTACCGCTAATAGTGCCACCGTACTTTGCGGTGCCGCTAATAGCGGTATGTCCGGGTCGTGATTGGGGAGGGGATTTACCGATATCGGTAATCCCTTACCGGTAACGGTATGTCCCTACCGCCTACCGTGTAATGAGGCCCATTGTCTTTTTGGATTGACGTTTTTAAAAAGCAGAATTTTCTATTGGAGGTCATGAATTCAGTTTGGGCACCGTAGACCACTCTCCACACTCCCTGAAGCATATTCTCTTCTCACCCACACAGGTGGTCTGCACCGCCCTTGTGAGCTTACTGCGCAACTGCTCTGTCATCGAAGCCAGCGCTCGCCTTGAGACCTACCCTACCATCCGAGCGGCAGTGGAAGCATCGCTCAACGCTATTGGTCGGAAGAGGAGCTTAATAAACATTGAGATGCAAAGCGTAGACACAGAGGACGGACCTAAATTCACCAAACCCACCGATTGAAGGGTCAGAACAAACAGCCCGTCTTCCATACAACTTTGGCCCCAACGGTGAATCATCAGTTTAGGGCTGGACTAGAAAGTCCCTTTTTGTATCTGTCAGTGTCCTATTTTATAAGTAAAGTCCTTCTAATGTTTTGAAGAAGCATACGCACACCTGGATAAATCCCCACTGCTGATTGAATACCGCCTACCCGGAAGTGTGGCCATGAGGTCCTCCTATGGCCGTTGATGGGATGTCTGCTTAACCATAAAATGATACATTTTGAAGTCGGAGTTCTGTGAACACATCGCCTTCATCATTGCTTAATTTGGAAAGAAATAAGTGCCAGGGCCAAATAATTTCCAGCACGCATGTGACACTTCGGGCGGCCAGTTCCCCACCACTGCTGCCACCACCCAGAGCTGCTCCGCACAGTCTTGACATATCTATGGTTAGGCTCCAGCTGGCACCTGCTCATTGGGGTTGATGGATGCACCGATTATCGCCACTTCATAATCGCACTGTGTCTCAGACAATAAGTACCGGGGCTCAAAAATAAGTACATGGGTCGAGCCCTGGTCAACACCCGCACACATTAAAGGAATAGTGCGCTCAACATTTTTACTGTTTTAAATTTAAATAATGGGCAATAATCAAAACATATATTAAACATCTTTTTTAAAGAAAGTTCCTATGTAAAAGTTTGAGCAAATAATGCTCAAACCCAAAACATGTTAAGCATTAGGAGGCATCCCTTTTATGAAATGGATGAGCCTCCTGTGCTCGAGTTAATCTCTGCCCTCGCGGCAAGAATGAAGCAAAAGCCAACTACTGGTAGATTTGATTACAGCAGCTCTTGCTTCATTATTGCTGCAAGGACAGAGAATGCAGGCAGGACGGCTGCTGCCGGTAAGTGCATTTCTTTTTCTTTGACTAACAAAGAAAACCACAGCAATTATAAATACAACCAAGTTGTATTTATGAATTGCCGTGGTTTTCTTCTAAGTTTCCCGGGCTCCCCCGGCTCGGGGGAGCTTGAGAAAATTGGGGAAAAAAAACACGGCAATTATAAATACAACTGTGTTGTATTTATAACTGCAGCAGCATTCTACGATTCCCAGGCTCCTCCGAGCCGGGGGAGCCCAGGAGACTCAAAGCGAAAGTACCAGCATTTATAAATACAACGTTGATGTTTTTAAAAATGCAGTGGTTTTCGAACCACAGCAATCATAAATACAACAACGTTGTATTTATAATTGCGCACCTTTTTTTGGCCTTTTTTTGGTCTTTTTTTTTTTTTTGGTCAAGTGCAGGCAATTATGAATACTTTGCCGGCATCCGGCAGAGTATTCATAATTGCTGCGACTTTTTCTAGTTTCCCGATCACGGCAAACGAGAAAAGAAAGTCGCAGCAATTATGAAAACTCTGCTGGCAGCCGGCAAAGTATTTATAATTGATCTACCTTTCATTTTACGTTTTCTGTGCTTCCCTGGGCTTGGGGAGCACAGAAATGTAAAATGAAAGTGAAGGCAGCCTCCTCTCCATGTTAAGCTCTGCTCTGGCTGCAGTAAACACAAACTCCCAGTAGGGGGCATTTGCTACTTGATTAGAGCCTCCGGGACAGAGCTTAACATGAACAGAGGAGGCTGCTTGAAATGACAAAATGCATGACCCCATGTAAACATTTTGTGCCACATTTGCTCAAAATGTTACATGAGAATTTTCTTTAAAAAGGTGTTTAATATATGTTTTTGATTATTGCCCATCTTTTAAGACAATAACATTTTTGAGCTCACTATCCCATTAAGCACTGGCCTTCATCACGGAGGGGTCTGGAAAATTGAACAAGAAGGGTCTGAGGAATCCTTCAGGGGAATTAGCCTTAATCTTCAAAAGATGTCTGGGAAATTGAATGGGGGACCTTAAGCTTATTATAGGGAGTGTGGAGGAATTATGGAGGACATGACGTGTACTTAGCCTTTAATCTGCGGATGGTGAGATAGCGTGAACAGCGACCTCTTGGTGGACTCTGGATCTATCATAGGACTGCAAACTCCTTTGTGAAACTAAATATAAAAATATCATGGAAACGAGTAGATCCACAGCCATAGAACAGTGAGGAGTGTGGAAAAGTGAGAACCCATTACAGTGAACTCCAGCCCTAGCACACCTAGCAGTGATGAGGTGACAGGCAGACTCTATGACTGTGAGGCCCAGAGCTAGGGGTGAGTAGTAGAATTGATCAACCAGTATTGGCTGAGTACAGGCTAGTACTGGTTGGTATTTGGTCAGTATTAGTGCACTGCAGCTCTAGCTCAGTTAGGGCGCATGGGTAAAGGTGACAGGCAGAGTCCGCGACAGTGAACTCCAGGCCTAGGAGAGGTGATGAAAGGTGACAGGAAGAGTCCAGACGGTGAACTCCAGGCCTAGGAGAGGTGATGAAAGGTGACAGGCAGAGTCCAGACAGTGAACTCCAGGCCTAGGAGAGGCGATGAAAGGTGACAGGCAGAGTCCAGACGGTGAACTCCAGGCCTGGGAGAGGTGATAAAAGGTGACAGACAGAGTCAGACATTGAACTCCAGGCCTAGGAGAGGCGATGAAAGGTGACAGTCAGAGTCCAGCCGGTGAACTCCAGGCCTAGGAGGGGTGATGAAAGGTGACAGGCAGAGTCCAGCCGGTGAACTCCAGGCCTAGGAGAGGCGATGAAAGGTGACAGGCAGAGTCCAGCCGGTGAACTCCAGGCCTAGTAGAGGTGATGAAAGGTGACAGAAAGAGTCCAGACAGTGAACTCCAGGTCTAGGAGAGGTCATGAAAGGTGACAGGCAGAGTCCAGACAGTGAACTCCAGGCCTAGGAGAGGTCATGAAAGGCGACAGGCAGAGTCCAGACAGTGAACTCCAGGTCTGGGAGAGGTCATGAAAGGTGACAGGCAGAGTCCAGACGGTGAACTCCAGGCCTGGGAGAGGTGATGAAAGGTGACAGACAGAGTCAGACATTGAACTCCAGGCCTAGGAGAGATGATGAAAGGTGACCGAGTCCAGACAGTGAACTCTAGGTCTGGGAGAGGTGATGAAAGGTGACAGACAGAGTCCAGACGGTGAACTCCAGGCCTAGGAGAGGTGATGAAAGGTGACAGAGTTCAGACAGTGAACCTCAGGCCTAAGAGAGGTGATGAAAGGTGACAGACAGAGTCCAGATGGTGAACTCCAGGCCTAGGAGAGGTGATGAAAGGTGACTGAGTCCAGACTGTGAACTCTAGGTCTGGGAGAGGTGATGAAAGGTGACAGACAGAGTCCAGACGGTGAACTCCAGGCTTAGGACAGGTGATGAAAGGTGACAGAGTCCAGACGGTGATCTCCAGGCCTAGGAGAGGTGATGAAAGGTGACAGGCAGAGTCCAGACAGTGAACCTGAATTTTAGCATGTCTGAGAATGATGAAAGGGGGCAGACAGTCAGTCTGAGCCTTACAACAGTGCTAGGAGTGATAGGCAGAGTGCAGTAATGGGGAACCCCAGCACAGCTGGGAGCAGTGATGAAACAGAGCAGGCACAGCCGGCAGAGGTGCACCCCATGTTCTATTGCAGCATGTATGTATAAGAGAAGTGTGTAGAGAGATTCCAGGCCCTGCCTAGTCAACAGGTCCCTCAGGAGAGGCCTAGCCACAGGAAGCATATCACAGGCAAACGCCCATACAGACTAGGGCGGAAGCGTCCACTCTTATATTAGTGTGTGTTGACTGAGTGGGCCCCAGTTCATCCCGCTTCCGTGACGCAACTGGGATATGATGGCATCTTCCTGCTTATCCAACTCAGATAAGATCCAAACTGGGTGATAGGTTTCCAGACAAACAAGCACCAATAAAGCCAATAGTTTTGGCTCTTGTATAGATACAGATTTGCCACGCTTTCGCCATTTGCTGTCTTTGCGATTATATGCCTAGGTGCTGCCATCTTTGCCATTATATGCTGAAGGCGAACGTCCCCTGATAGCACGATCCACCCCTCAGTGAGAGACAATAATGGACTCTCCCATATGGGAATAAGGCTAAGACAAAGTGCGGGTGAGCTTAATGGGAGTTTATATAAGTCAAAATAGGGCATGCAAAGGACTCTGCAAACTCCGAGAGCGCTCTGTCTGACATTAGCAAAGACAGGCGTATATATTTACAAAATATGTCACAAGAACCTACACACTATAGGGGGCACATGTTCATGGGGATTGGGTGGCGATGACTAACTATAGGTGCAGCTGTGATGTGGTTCGCCGTGGTTGGTGGACGTCGCTGGTTGCCAACGTGGGCCGGGCAGGTCGGCTGGGCTCATCGGGGCGGTGCTGTTGTGCCAGGCGTGGCCAGTGTCATTGATGAACGTCTTCCCTGGCTTTCTGCCCTAAGGCCACGCACACCGCATTCATTCAATACCGCAATATTATCTTCCCCCGTAAATCCTACAATAGGTTATTCCAGAGGTTAATGCAACACAGGAGGAATGCACCTAGAGTGGGGTCCTTTGGTGATATATCAATACATGGTTACCATCATCCTGTTGGCTGGGGTGAGCTGGTGGGTCGTGGAACCTAAGAAAGGGCACCTTTTGGCCTGCGTTTATGGCCGGGGTTTACTGCTGGGTTGTAAATAATTCAGGTGGCTGGTTGCGGCCATGGGAGCTGCGGGGGAACGTGAAAAGCCGAATTGGGGGAGGTGAGGCAGAGCAGCACAGGCCTCTGCTTTTCGTCTGGCAGGATTCAATGGGGAGGGAGGGGGAATGGCCTTGGATATGCCCACAATGGTATTTTCCTTGTGAGTTGCAGATTATATAAAAAGGCATAAACATTCATATAATGTACAATACTCATTGAGTCTTTTCAAAGCTTATGTTTCTACATTGTTAGTGCCTTTATATGGCCATTTGAAATGTGTTACCTATACCCATTTTGCACTTGATAACTATATGTTAAGTATTTTAACAACCACGACATTTTGTTACACTCTATGCATGCACGATAAGCGAGGTAGTATTAAGGTTGGTGGAGCACGTAGGAACAACTAGCCAATGAGACTGATGGCAGTGACACATGGAGAGCTTGGACATTCGAATACATTCTATGCGTTTTCTTACACAATTTACATGAGCTGCCAATGCGGTTGCACTTGTCTTCCTTTGCACTCTAGCAGCATTAGTTCAGTTATGGCATAGGGCCTTGGAGTACAGTCTTCTCAAGGAAACATATAACATAAAACCCGGGACACTTCTACCATTTGCGCGTAGCTACGGGGATGTGGGTATTTCAACCAGAATGTCATATGAACACACATTCTGCCATCTTCATGGAGGTCACATATCTTATCGAAAGGTCATGGAGTGAAGGGTTTTATCACAGGCAGTTTGCATATTAGTATTTGGGGTCTCTACTTTTGCCGGGGGGATCATTTTACAGTTCTTTTCCACCCCGGCCCTGCTGGCCGGATCATACTGCGGACAGTGATACACTGCGGAAGGTGAATGTTACAGTGTTTGTTTCTAGCACTAGCTCATGTCCGCCTGTTCGTGGGAACGGGCTCTCAGCGGATCTGCCAGGGAGCTGCGGCCGCGGGGACAAGTGAGAACTCTCCAAGGGTGGGGGCCGCGCTGCCGCGCACAGGGGCTCATGCAATTCTGGTTTCACAAAATGGTTTCCAGGGCCTAGCTTAATACAGCACGTTTGGTCAATGTTTCAGCCAGTGGTTCACCCCCCACCTGGGCCCTGGTGGCAGGGGGGACCCCCGACGAGCCATGGACTTCACAAGGGGGAGGGGATGCAGGGGAGGGGGGTCTCTTGGCCCAATCCTCCCATACAATGCCTAGGTGCTGCCATCCTTCACTCTGCCTACCAACTGCAGTCTCCAGACCACTGGCACGAAGTGGGTCACACAAAGGACTAGGGCATGTCGGCTGGCGCACTTAATGCCACTCTTTGGGCCAGCGGAAAGGAGATGGAGCGGGGGTGGGGGATGAGGTGAATTAGGGGAGTGGGGCAATGCTGAGGGCAGAGGGCTAGGGAGAGGCAGGGGCAGACTGGGACATACAATTGTCTCGGGCACCAATTTAAAAGTAGGCCACAGTTGCAAATGGCAATTCATTCCTTTTACGACAGACTGTTTGAGTAGTACCCAGGAGGAAGGTTTTTGATACAATGTGATGAAAATTATGCATTTAAACAAAATATGTATTCAGTAACATTGGTCAACACTACTAGCCAGATAGTGAAGTAACTTATCAAACTGGTGCAGAGTGGCCCACTTTGACCCAAAAAACTGGCCCATACTAGCATTTTGTGTTTTTGGTCCAGGCATTGTCCTGTTTCCCTATAGGCCAGTCCGAACCTGAGCAGAGGGGGAGCTTGGCCTTGCAGCTGGAGACGGGGGCCTGAGCGGAACCCTTGCGCACTTGCTTTTGCGAAACACAATTTTACATGCAGAGGAATACACACAGGACAGAATGTCTGAAACGCGTTCATTTTCTCCTGCTGATCTTATGAACACAGTAACCTTCACATGACAACCCTTGGCATCTGTGCCGCCAATCAACCGCAACTAAAAAGGCCAGGTGCTCTACTGTGACCATTAGATTGATTGCACAAGAGGGTGCTTTAATAACAGGGAAGGGGCCTCTAAGGGATGCAAGTGAAAAGGGTTTACAGTGGAAAGGTTAGAGTAACAGAATGCACTCCTTGCCTCTGTTGGCATTCCACAGTTACACCTGTTATACACACAGCGCTGCAAGTATTGAAGGGTTTACAGTGGAAAGGTTGGAGTAACAGAATGCACTCCTTGCCTCTGTTGGCATTCCACATTTACACCTGTTATATACACAGCGCTGCAAATATTGAAGGGTTTACAGTGGAAAGGTTGGAGTAACAGAATGCACTCATTGCCTCTGTTGGCATTCGACAGTTACACCTGTTATACACACAGCGCTGCAAGTATTGAAGGGTTTACAGTGGAAAGGTTGGAGTAACAGAATGCACTCATTGCCTCTGTTGGCATTCCACAGTTACACCTGTTATACACACAGCGCTGCAGGTATTGAAGGGTTTACAGTGGAAAGGTTGGAGTAACAGAATGCACTCATTGCCTCTGTTGGCATTCAACAGTTACACCTGTTATACACACAGCGCTGCAAGTATTGACCGCTAGAGAAAAGTGATAATGTTTCTATAACGTTTGCACCATCCCACCAAATGCTAAGTGAGGGTCAAGGGCAATATCCCTGATTGTCAGCCAAGGGCTTATGTGACAACCTGTCCAATGGCATGCGCCCATGGTATGGAATTATATACCCTTATGAACCACCACCAAATCCTTCGGTGGTTATAGAACACGGTGTACGTTCATGTTCTCTGCGCCTCCATCCTACCCCCCCTCCCGTGATGAGCGGGAACTACCTTTTGAGTAGTACTTCGCCCCACACCCTGCTGAGACTAGGATGTGCCTTCAATTGTCAAGAAGATTTATGATACAAATGGAGAGTGCTTGCCTGATCTGTCAGGATACTGTCCACACATACTAGACCGAGCACCATCGGAAGGCTCATGTGGTTCCTACGTTACCTTCACCGAGTGGAATGTGGAAAAAATGTCTCAATGCCATTGGGTTCCAGTCCATCCAACCCTACTACCCAGGGACATCATTTCACCAAAATGCCTGGGGTAGCAGAAGGGACATCACACGACCCTTGACCACTGATGACATCACAGGAAGTGATGTCATTTGCCCCCACCCCGAAGTGATATCACGGGAGGCGATGAAACACGACCTTTCACCCATTGGCAAACAGGAAGTGGCATCACATAGCATTGTTACTAAGCACACTATAAAAAATATACTTACAATAGCACTATAATGTGATATACATTTCATACAAGAATGGATCACCATATGCATCGTTAAGATCAGTGTTCATAGGCCCATATTATCAAATTACTGTGAATGCAATCAGACGTTCAAAGACAAATGATACTGATGTGTTATTATAAAACGCTTGAGCGCTTTACATAGAACAAATGTACATACAATGTCACCCAACCTGTGTTGATACTCATTTATCGACCTCAGAAGGATGGAAGGCTGAGTTGAGGTTTAAGAACAGACTAAATTAGTGACTCGCCCCCTGAAGTGTGCCTGAAATAACCCTTTAATGAGTCTAGCAATTATTGTATAGGATTCCAGAAAGACAAATTATTTGTTATTCCTATTCTTTCTTATTTAGGGTCACTGCTGAAAGTGTTAGACTTGTGGACCTAAGTTCTTATTTTATTTTTAGGTGGCCTGAACAAGAAAGCCAGCCACTCCAGAAGCAAAGAGCCACATGGTGCTGGCCACAGCCCAGGAGCTTGCATAAAAAAAGAAAATATGTATATATATTTTTTTTAAAAGTTTATTTCTAGGGATAGCAAGGGAGACTACAGTGGTAGCCAGGGAGACCTCAGGGGTCCCAGTTGTGACCACTGGCGACCCCTAAATGACATCCCTGCTAATACATCTAGCGCACACACGACATTCGAAATGTACAAGCACTGCATTTGCACTTAAAGAATGCTTTGCACAGATTGGTAGGGTGTGTTGTGTGCACAGGGTCACACGGGTCTTCAGCAAATTCAGTGTCATCCGAAAGAGATTTCAGCAAAAAGCCAGACTCTTTCTTCGGCCAAAGGTCCTAGCGTTTTGCTGAATTTCTCTCTCGGGTAACGTTGGGATCCATTGGGAGGACAAATGAGATGTCCTATTCTCTGAAGGAAGGAGGAAGTGCCATCAGCCACTTCCCACCTGACCAACCCGGAAGTGTTCAGTAAACCAGTCACATCCAGAAAAAGAAACAGGACCTTTCACTAGCAGAGGGCTTTGCATGTGGGTGTAATGGACAATGCAGCCTGCATTTACGCCCACACCATATACCCCTTATCCAAGAACGGATTGCGTTTAATGAAAATGTGTTCATGTTGCCCACATGGTCTGTATTAAGGGAACATCTGGTATTCTGGACAAGCAGAGAGGCTTGAATATTCCACCCAATGAGGGCACACAGAACGTTTCAGAACATTAGGGCACCAGAACACGCCCGACATGCTGATTGGCTTGCTTTCCAGCGAATTGGGTGGCTCGGACTCTGTATCCACGCTGCCTCGAATTAAGGGCATTCAAATTAATTCTGACCCAACTCCTCCCCCACAATGCCTGGTGTAGAAGCACATAGAACTCTCAGAATTCTGGATGTTTCTGCTTCTGCGTGGGACATCCCACCCAGCCCTAATCATCGCACGGGCGGAAATAATGCGATGGATACAAAGTAGAGGCTATGGTGTTATAGCAGTAAGGTAAGTGGTCATATTAGTTAGGAGCTGTTAGACCTGAGTTGGATTGATGCTATGCAGTGGGAGCTAACGGCACAAAACATTGTAACTGCAGTCTCTACTGTGTGGGTGTGCGTGCACAAGCGCGCGTTTGTGATGGTGACACGGTATGGATTGTTGGGTTGGATTGCCCATAGAAAGATGTAATGGGGCAGATGAATATGGAGGTAATACCTACTGCCCCTACTCAGAGGTGTATGCAAGTACCACTTACCATCCCTGCTCCCCGCCAGTACTGTCCAGGGGAGAAACAATACCTGCTGAGACAGTCCTACCTCCATAGGCGTCTATGGGTGAAAGGAGATGCAAACTAAGCCCATGAAGGTACCTAGGAGCTAGAACAGAGGGTGTGACAAGTAGGGTATACGGTGGCTGTTACTATATACATAAAGAAATGATTAGAGGTTCACATGCATCCACACAAAGTACATGTAGCAGACACAAGTACACGTAGACATGAAGAAATGCATAGACATGAAAAACATATGCCCTCAGACATGAAGAACATACATGCAGACATGATGTAGACCAGAAGAGCATTAACATGTAAAGAAATGCAGGGCACAACATGGCAGAGAATGAACCGTGGTACAGCCCTTTTGCCTAACACAGAGCTTGCAGCAGGCTCAGGAGAAGCAAGTCCTCCGAGAAAAGCTGAATCCATACAAAACACAGCTCTTCTTGGAGCTGTCAAGCTATCCAGAGCAGCAGTCGCAGCACACTCCAAGGTTAAGCACGGAAGTGAGTAGTGGGTGTGCAGAACGAACACACATGCGAGATAACGGTTCCCATGGGGCAAAGCTGTAACCGTCCAAGTTAATTGAATACATTGAACCAACCAGCCAATGATGTTCAGGCGCACGAGAATACTATGCCAAAGAGCTCCATGGAGAGTACGCAGTGTCCCCAGAGGCCAGGAACAAATATAACATGCACCTTAGAATTAGCTAAAAATCCAAATCCAATAGATAAGAACAAGTTCGCTCTTCAACACGGTGCCCTAACGTATTTGTATTTGTATTTATTTTATTTGTATAGCGGACCGGGCCCAAAGGCATCAGGGCGCATGTCTTAGTACAAGTAAGCAGTGGTACAGATAAGAACGATTACAAAGTGAAGTTACAACTGATCATGCAGAGCCGTGTGCACAAAGGCATGCATTTAGATAAGAATTGCAGGGAAGTAGAAGGGCTTGAGGCAAGCTATACACTACCTACACAATACATAATATACTCAGAATACACACTACACATCATTATATACAATCTGCAAAGGAGAGTTACCTACGGACACAAAAGAGATTAGCGTACTGTACTACTGAAGTGGCGGTGGCGAAGAGTTTAATCTTGTGAGGTGATTAGCCAGTGTTTCGCTTTTTTGTTTAATTGAGGAGGGAGGGGATTCGGACCTAATAGCTAAGGGTAGCGAGTTCCAGAGTTTGGAAGCAAGGACTGGAAAACCTGCACCACCTGCTTTCTGCCGTTTGTATAAGGGAATGGACAGGCAGTGTTCTTGGGCTGATCTGAGTAACCGGGTAGGCATGTAGTGAGAGAATCGGGAGGCTAGGTAGATGGGGGCCTGGTTGTTCAAACATTTGTGAGTGAGGGCGAGAGATTTCAGTGAGATTCTTTTTGCTACTGAGAGCTAGTGTAAACTTCTCCTTGTTTCAGAGATGTGTGAGGATCTGGAGATGCTAAGGACTGCTCTGATGGCGTTACTTTGGATAACCTGGAGTTTATTTCATTTACGTTGGTTGGTTCCTAGATATAAAGCATTAGTCAAGTTTGGACATCACCAATGTCCTGGCCAGAGTAATGCAGTTCGGGGTAGTTAGAAAGGGGTGGCGTGCTGTAATAAGCTTACATATGTAAGCAGATGCAGAGTTTACAGCATTAGTTTGTCTATTGAGTGATAATGTGGAGTCAAGCTAGATTCCTAATGTTTTGGTGTCACTAGAGACCTTAATGGAGTTGCCGTCATTATTGAATTTTTGAAAGAAGGATCAAGACTATTCAGTCCTTGTTGGGAGCCTAGGATGAGAAGCTCTGTCTTGTCATCATTGAGACAGAGCTCATGTTGGGCCATCCAGGCTTGGGTGATTTGATAAACATTATTAAGGGCTTTAGAATCCATCATGTAGTCCCCCGTGATGGGGATGAGTATCTGGGTGTCATCAGCATAATTGGTGAAAGTAACACCCAGACAGTCAAGTATGGTTTAGTGAATACATTATAAAGCATTGGTGAGACGCACAAACATTTTGGCACCCCACATGGCACCGGTGAAGGCTCTGCCGAGGCAGTAGGGGAAAAGACCCTCATGTGTCTGTTGCCCAGAAAGGAGCTAATCCATTTGGTGGCTTTCTCAAAGAAGTGGGCAGCTAATTTAAGGTGACGACAGAAGATTTGGTGGTTGACCAAGTCAGAAGTCTGCCGATAAGTCAAGAAGTAATAATAGGGCCATTTTACCATTGTCTTTTAAGTCCTCGATTTGTGTTTTGAGATCTATCTGGGCTGTTTAGGTCCCGTGCTTAGGTCGGAAACCAGATTGTCTCGTGCCAAGTAATTTGTTGGTCTCCGGATACTTCTGAATCTGGAGGTATGCTGCCTGATCAAGGATTTTCAGCAAACATACGACCGTAGTAATGGGTCTGTAATTGGTAGGTATTCTAGGGTCTAGAGTGTTTTGTTTTAGCAGCGGGATGACCCAGGCATCCTTGAGGTTGTTAGGGACAATAACCGAGTGAAATGAGGAGTTGGTGAAAGGGGCAAGTTCATGCGCAGATTCCTTGATGATTGGGGCGGGGCAGGAGTCGCCCTGACAGTTAGAAGGTTTCAGTTTACTAATAATGCTTTCTACCTCTGGGATGGTGAGGGGAGCAAAGCTGAACGGTGCATGAGTGAATGTGGTAGGCAGGGTGTTGCTAGTGGGGAATTTGTTTTGGAGCATGGTTTGAAGGCAATTTTGTTTAGCATTCATTTTAGACCGTAAGGTGGATATTTTAGTAAGGAGAGATTTTTGAATTTTGTCACACCATGTACTGTCTTTACTACATGTATCGGGGGAAGGAGAGGGATTCGAGTTCTTTAAGAATTTTGAATAGCTCCTTTGTGTTAGATTCTGCGTGTGTGATACGCAGATTGTACGTCTGTTTTTTGGCTTGTAAAATGGCTTCCTTGTAGTTAAGTGACACTATGGGGAGGTTATCTTTATTGGCGTCACAAGGGATACTTTTCCAGAGTGCCTCAGCATTACGTTTTTCTTTGCGTCATACTCTTAGCTGTGGGATGAACCACGAGTTAAGGTGGGCACGCTGTTTAGGTTTCCTGGATTTGAGGGGTGCGATGGTGTTGATAGCTTTGAGCAGAGTTTGGTTAAAGGTGTCAACTAAGACCGAGGGGTCATCATGTGTAGAGGCACAATTATTGAGTATAGGCAGAATGAGGGGGAGCAGTTTGTCCCTGGTGATGTCTTTTTTGTTTCTTGTGGGGATGGAGGATGCAATATTATGTTTGGTACGTGGGTCATTGGCGGGTTTGTTAAAGATGATGATGTGATGGTCGGACCAGGCACAAGGGAGGTTGGAGTAAATATGCGTGTTGCAGTTTAGGTCAGCGATTCAATCGAGCGTTCTTCCCTTGGAATGGGTAGATTCGAGGATACGATGAGAGAATCCTAAGTTAGAGATGTTGCTAGCAATCTCTCCTGCATGGTGGTCAATAGGGTCTAGTAGGCAAAGATTAAGGTCACCTAGTAGAAGGACTTGGTAGTTGAGTTTAGTGTTGTCTGTAAGGATGGTAGTGATGTCATCTGAGAATGTAGAGAGAGGACCTGGGGGTCTGTAGATAAGGTGCAGAGTGGCTGTGTTGTTATGGGATAGAGAGAGTTTGACTGATAGAGAGTCAGCAGAGCTGAGCTGTATGTTAGGAATAATTCTCATATTAATGTCGTCTTTATGGATAAATGCAACACTGCCTCCTTTGGATAGGTTAGAATTGCGGCCACATCTAATGATGGAGTATTCACCAGGAATGGCTAATGCCAGTAGGGGACCTGAGGCAGCATGTAACCAAGTCTCCGTAATGGCAATGAAGTCAAGGCTTTGTGTGATAATGAGATCTGCAATGTCAGGAGCATGGGCAGGGAGGGATCTAGCATTAATGAGAGCACCCTTGACCTCATTTTTAGGGGGGTCTTGAGGTTATCGGAATGTACTTGAGAGGTATGAGGTAGGGTGATTTTTAACATCCGGTGTGGTTTATGAGAGTGTCGTGGTGTGCGATGGAACCTGTATCCCAGTCTGTAGTTTCTCAGGTGGAGTGAGCAGGGTTGATTGGGTGTGGGTTTTGTTGCAAAGTGCTGTAGCCAGAGGGCAGGAGAGTTAAGGTAGGGATTGGTTATTTGTGGTGAGTTGGAGTTATGGGTGCTTAAGTGGGTGGGTGTAACAGGCATTGTGAGGGTTGTAATGTGGTGACGGTTCAAGGCAAGCGGCGAGGTAGTAGTATAAAGGTGGGTCTCTGAGGTGGTGGTGCACAACAAGCTTTGTGAACAGGACAGCAGGGATGTCAAGACCCAGAATGCAAGGAGGTGACACACAAAGAGGTGCAGCAGCATAGTGAAACGCCGTGGCAATGTAGTTTGGCTAGTTGTGAGCAATGCTGATATAGCAGGAGGCAGTAGTTCTGAAATCACTAACACAAACACTAACACAAGTATAGGCACTAGGTCTAGATAGTTGTGAGCAATGCTGATATAGCAGGAGGCAGTAGTTCTGAGATCACTAACACAATCACTAACACAAGTATAGGCACTGGTCTGGCTAGTTGTGAGCAATGCTGATATAGCAGGAGGCAGTAGTTCTGAGATCACTAACACAATCACTAACACAAGTATAGGCACTAGGTCTAGATAGTTGTGAGCAATGCTGATATAGCAGGAGGCAGTAGTTCTGAAATCACTAACACAATCACTAACACAAGTATAGGCACTGGTCTGGCTAGTTGTGAGCAATGCTGATATAGCAGGAGGCAGTAGTTCTGAAATCACTAACACAATCACTAACACAAGTATAGGCACTAGGTCTAGATAGTTGTGAGCAATGCTGATATAGCAGGAGGCAGTAGTTCTGAGATCACTAACACAAGTATAGGCACTGGTCTGGCTAGTTGTGAGCAATGCTGATATAGCAGGAGGCAGTAGTTCTGAGATCACTAACACAATCACTAACACAAGTATAGGCACTAGGTCTAGATAGTTGTGAGCAATGCTGATATAGCAGGAGGCAGTAGTTCTGAAATCACTAACACAATCACTAACACAAGTATAGGCACAGGTCTGGCTAGTTGTGAGCAATGCTGATATAGCAGGAGGCAGTAGTTCTGAAATCACTAACACAATCACTAACACAAGTATAGGCACTAGGTCTAGATAGTTGTGAGCAATGCTGATATAGCAGGAGGCAGTAGTTCTGAGGTCCCTAACACAATCACTAACACAAGTATAGGCACTAAGTCTAGATAGTTGTGAGCAATGCTGATATAGCAGGAGGCAGTAGTTCCGAAATCACTCACACAATCACTAACACAAGCATGAGGCAGTAGTTCCGAAATCACTCACACAATCACTAACACAAGAGTGGGCTTTAGGATCAGTCAGGGCATTGCCATTGCACAGGCATTGGAGCTGCATGGGAGTCAGAGTAGCACAGTGAATGGTACAGTACATTGGAACATTGGGCACCGATACGGTGGTAAGTGGGGGAGCCCTCTTAGTGCAAGACACGTAAGAGGTACTGCTGCAGAAGGCAGAATTGGAATAACAGTAACGCAAGAGTTTTCTAACAAAGTTGCTGAGGCAATGAGGAGAGCAGCACAAAAGACGCAATGCATTTTGTACGCATATGCATATGCTGTGGTGATGAGGCACAACTTATGGCGTGACGGTTAGTTACGAATAAGAGCATTGAATGGATAAGCAAAGTAATCATGCACAGTAGTACAACGTTCAAGTCAACAGCGGTAAACACTACAATAGTGCTACTTCATTTTTTACAGACAGTGAGCAGATGGAAACCTCGGCAAGGAAATGAGATTATTTGTGCGATGGGCACACATTAGAATTGCATTGGGTATTTCTTCATCGCGGCAAGCGAGGTCGCAAAGGGCCTGTGGGTGCACAGGCAGTGGCAGCATAAGTGCTCAGGAAGTCATGAAGAACAGTAGCTATTCATTATAAGCCAAGTCCAGATAAGACACCTGCCGACCTCCCCAACATGCATACAGACAGGCACAAGATGATGCACAAGGCCAAACTATAAACAAAAGAAGATAGCTTGAGGTCTAGGGATGATGAGGAGTGATATTTAATTGGAATATGTGCAGACCATGTACTTCTCTTCCCCCACTGTATGTCTCCATTGTATCCTGACATCCTGTCCAAGTATCCAAGGTTGGGGTGCAAGATGCCAACCAACCAGAATCTTTTTCATTCATACTGCCCATGATGAAGGATGCCAGCCAATTAGTGTTGAATGTAGTGAGGTAGTAAAGGTTTTATCAGTACGAGGCTGGGCATAGATGGAGCAATCAGAGAGGCACTAACCAATTCTGTTATTAACCCATATCCATTCTGGATGTAGTTTGAGACACTAACTAATTATAAATGTTCATAGGTTGTGTAACTGCTATTGTAGTGTGACGTCAGCAGTGACAAAATTGTATTGTATAAGACCCATTGTGTAACTGAGAGTTATTTGTTGCTATTCCAGCCGCATATTTTGTGTTTTGAATAAGAGCTTGGCTTGTGCACTTTGAGTACTCTAGTACTGAGTTTAATATTTGTATGCTAGTGCAGTAAACTGTGCTCTCCTCTACAAAGACTTTCTGAGATGCTGATACATTTAGCACTGTTTGATGAAACTGTGCTCACCTTTACAACAAAAAGTACCTCAAACTCTACATTTCCTTAGATAGTTTCATGAAATTTCCTCCATGGTGGGACAAAGTTATAGGGGAGTTCAAAAAGTTTCAAATCCAGTTTAAATTCCGTAAAATCATTTTTGCTTCCACCAACAGGAAAAACCACTGGACGAATTTACAGCAAACTTCCATGACAAGTTGGCATTTGACACACATTGGTTACCTTGCTCGGTTTGATGAAAATCAGTGTACATTTCAAAGAAAGAAAATCCATATGGATATGTTGTCTGTTGGGTTCATAGATAGCCTGAAAACCCAATTCAATTTTGTTGTTGTTTTTTTAAAAATTTGATTATGGTTTTAAAAAACCTTTACAAATCATACATTTTGAACAAGAATGGCTGCTTTGGATCATAGTCGCATGGATAACATAAAACAGCAACACATTCATATTAATACACCAAGTCACAACATACCAGCCAAGAGGGAGTCAGAAAATATGTATAGACACATCTGAATGTTTTGGAAAAGTTTGGTGCAGTTCCAGCCTGGGGGAGAAGGTAGCAAAGTTACAGGGAGTCAAAATAAACAAAAATGTAATAGAAATTCCCTATCGAATATGTGCCAAAATGTAACATAAAAAGCACCGGACTAATTGTCATTAAACTTGATTAGAAGTTTGCTGATGAGCCTCTGTGCCCAGAACATGGCCGGAAGCCATGCCCTGGCACAGTGACTACAAAGAATCCCCCAGTGGGCATTGCCGGGAGGGTGAGTGTTCCCAAGCAAGGTTGCAGTCTGTACAGATCATTGATACTGACTTCCTCCACCCTCTTGCGTGTCAGGGGGGGGTAGCATGGGGGTCATCACACACATGATGGGAGTCATTGACACAGTTCTTTAGATTTGCAACATCGTGATCATTATGTGGGCATGTTTGTTTACTGCTTGTACTCAGATCATCAAAAAATGTCCCAGAGGTTCTTTGGGAGAAATTGTAAGCCATTTTGTAAACCGTTTAACTGGACATATTGATACAGGGCTGTAACTCATCAGTCCGCAGCGCACCTAGTGCTGCCTCTACACAATCAAACTGCACACCCTCATTAACAGGTCTATCACAAGCCCCCACAAAGACATCCTCCCATGGTCTGATGTATTGATGCAGAGGGTAATCCGACTCATACTGGTAAATAGAACCTAAGACCCCAGAATGATCACTCTAGGTTCTGGTGGTGTCATCGGATGGTTTCATTGGGGCATTGACTACAGTATTTGCAATCATTTCATCTTTACGGTTACCTATATTATTTAGTAACTCACAACCAATGCCTGTTACAATTCGCCCATTAGTTAACTGTGTAGACTGTGTTTTAGTAATGAGGGTGCTACAGGCTATCACAGAATCATCATTGTCAATGATTGTCCCAGCTTCGGCTGTGTCATCGCTCTGTTGATCATGCCTGTGTGTCACCCGGCTATAGCAGTCGTCTGTTGTTGCAATAGCCTGAAGACCAGGTGCTTTGGCATAAGCCATAGCAATGCTGTTTGCCAGTGTAACACCCTCTGTCCCACTGCTAGGTGTGTATTTATTTTGGTTTACGGCTCAAGCATGTCCCTTTAGACCTTGCCCCTACTTCAATAACATGTTCATTTGTAACATCGTTCTCTACTGGCATTTGAGGCTTTTGTCTTTTCTGAGAGTCGCCAGTTAAAATAGCTTTTGCTTCTACACACCCCAGCTCGTTCTTCAGCTCCAGTCTCGCCTGAGGTTGCTGAATGCTCGTGAAGTGTCGTTTTAAGCCCAAATGATCCGCCTTCATGCATGATGGCGCAGGCACTGCAAGCTGTCCCAATCCCATTCCCACAAATCCAGTAGTAGGTTGCACATGTAACAGGAGCTCTCGATCTACAGCGATTAGGTTTCTGGATCTTAGGATACTGATCAGTGCTTGCAATAAAGACATCCTGCGGCATTGTAGGGATCCCAGTTCCAAGCCTCCTTGATGAAGCAAGGCTGCAATTTGCAGCGCCCCTGTGATGCAGGTCTGTCCCCATTGAAAGGGCACTCTGACCTGTTGTAAGAACACGGGTTCCAAGGCCCCTTGATGAAGCAAGGCTGCAACCTGCAGCGCCCCCGTGATGCAGGTCTGTCCACATTGAAAGGGCACTCTCTCTGACCTGCTGTAGGAACACCAGTTCCAAGGCCCCCTGATGAAGCAAGGCTGCAACCTGCAGCGCCCCCATGATGCAGACCAGTCCCCATTGAAAAGGTTCTCTAAACCATTGTAGGGGGCCCAGTTCCAAGGCCCCTTGATGAAATAACAATGATGCGACCTGCAGCACTGTAACGCTCACCTGATTCCCACGGAGGCGCTGACGCAAACTGGACTGCTACAGTTGCTTCTATGACTATGATGAGGCGTAGAACTCGGAAGATGCTCTGGGCAGGACCTCCAAATATTGACTGTCTGGCTTGTAAGGTGAGTTTTCTGCAGGTGGAAGAAAAAGGGGTAATTACAAGCTGGTTGGATAAGTTCTCCCACCAATCTTCTGCTTTTCCCACTTCTTGGTTCTCGACTGGGCTCCACAAACTCTCACCTTTGGTTTAGTAAAGCCGAGCTCTCCATCCTGCTTCTGGTGCAGGGGCGCGTGGAATCCAGTTACGTCACTGGATGATTTCAGTGTTTAGGCTCAGTGTCCTTTTGTGGCTTGTAATAGTCCTTCAGGTGCCGAGGAGCTGTTGGCGACACCACCACTGCTGTGCGAGAAGAGGCTTGTGAGTATAGAAGATCTGAGGCCGCTTCTGAAGGAGCACCCTTTTATAATGTCCTTTTCTGTCTTTCAGGTGCCGAGATGCTGTGGGCGATGCCGCCGCTGTGGCACGTGCAGTGGCACGTAAGTATAACTGAATTGTGGCCGTTTCCAAATGGGCGCCTCTGATAATGTCTTTTCCTTCCTTTCAGGTGCCGAAATGCTGAGGGCGATGCTGCCGCTGCTGCGCGTGAAGAAGCGCGCAAGTATTACTGAATTGTGGCCACTTCAAAATGGGCACCTCTAATAATGTCTTTTCCTTTCTTTCAGATGCCGAAATGCTGAGGGCGATGCTGCCGCTGCGGCGCATGAAGAAGCGCGTAAGTATAACTGAGTTGCGAACCCTTCGGCTCGGACACCACTAACAATGTCTTTTGTCTTCCAGGTGCTGGGATGCTGCCGAAGCGAAGGCCGCGGTGAATTCCGGTGTGATCACGGATGGATAAGGTAAGCGAGCGCAGCTGCGAGCGTGTTGCCTGTTTTCTAACCTTATGTCTTTATTTGCAGGTTGTCGGAGACTGGACTCTTGTGGCTGAATTCTGGTGAGTAGATGTTCCTGTGCCTTTTCTTCATCCACAGGTTGCTGCTCGAGAAGCTGAGGGTGTGTCTGGACCTGGAATGCAGGAGCCGACTCGGTGAGCGTCCTGCTGCTGTTGCAGAATAACGCGAAGCACGTGAATTCTATCGGGCGTGGTTTAAATAGTGGAGAAGTGCTTTGGTGCATATTCTTCCTCCAGCCTCACCCTGGTAAGAAAAGAGTTCCAGTGTCAGAGGATTAGCATCAGCCCCACCAAGGTAAGAAAAGAGTTCCTGTAACAGAGGATTGGTCCCTCCCAGCCAGTGGCTGAGACTTCACCCAGCTTGGATTGTTCTAGGTGAGTATGCAGCATGGTCTGCCACAGGTAAGTCCACCCAATCACTACTGCACACTTTAAGAATATGAGCCCGGCGCCCATGACGCCGGGACTGTGGTTCCTTATGAGCCTGGCGCCAGAGGCGCCAGGACATGGTCCAAAGGGCCCCTGTAGGGGTCTGCTGGAACCGGGGGTGTGGATGATGAGCCTGCTTCCGGGGACGCTGGGCCAGTCTTGGCTCCTCGGGAGTAGCGCTCATGACAGCACCCCCCTCAAGGCCCCTCCCAAACTTGTCCTCCCCGGGGGTTTTGGTTTATCGGGAAAGGTTCGGTGGAATTTCCTGACTAGACGAGGAGCATGGATGTAGTCATAGGGTTCCCAGGATCTTTCCTGGGGTCCGTAGCCTTTCCAGTCGATTAGGTAGAATAGTTTTGATTTGATGATCTTGGAGTCCAAAATGTTTTTAACTTCAAATTCGGGCTCTCCATTCACCTGAATGGGTTCTGGAGGTCGGGTCACTCTGGTTCCAGGTTGCATGGGTTTCAAAAGAGATACGTGAAACACAGGATGTATTCTCATATGGGTTGGCAAATCTAATTTAACGGCCACTGGATTAATTATGGCCGTAATTGAATATGGTCCCAGGTATTTGGGGTTGAAGGTGCGAGGTCCTTTTAGCGATAAATGTTTGGTGGACAACCAGACTTGATCCCCAACCTGGTATTGAGGGGCATCGCTTCGGTGTTGGTCTGCTCCTTTTTTGTACATTTCTTTAGCTTGTTGTAGATGTGCAGTCGCTTCCTTGAAAGCTTGGGTAATAACAGAGTGCAACTGATCTACGGCGGGTGTTCCAAGATCTTGAGGTGGGTCGAGGTTGGAGGTTCGAGGATGAATTCCATACAAGATGTAGAAGGGACTCTTCCCGGTTCCCGAATGAACTGAATTGTTGTATGCATATTCAGCTATCCAAAGGATGTCCTTCCAGTTGCTTTCAGACTGTTGTAGCATGCATCGTAAATATTGTTCGAGAGTCTGGTTTGTTCTCTCGGTTTGCCCGTCGGTCTGGGGGTGATGGCTGGTTGAAAGTCTTACATCGATTTGAGCTGACCGACAACAACTACGCCAAAAGTGAGAAATAAACTGGCTTCCTCTATCAGAGATTAGTACCGACGGGAAGCCGTGTAACCGGACAATGTTTTCAAGGAATTCTCTGGCTAGTACTGAAGGTAAGCCTTTTAGCGGAATGAAGTGGGCCATTTTAGAAAACAAATCCACAATAACGAGAATAGTGTTGTACCCGGAACAAGAGGGTAAGTCTGTGATGAAGTCCATGGAAAGGGTATGCCAGGGACACAGTGGAATGTCTAATGGTTGCAGAAGACCAGCCGGCCTTTTCTTTTGACCCTTGTTTTGAGCGCACACACCACAGGACATCACAAATTCTTTTATGTCTTTTCTCCATGAACGCCACCAGAAGTGTCTCTTCACTTTTCTGTGGTTTTGGCGATGCCAGGGTGACCCTCCATTAATGAATCATGATAACAGGAGATTACCTGTTTTTGTAAATCGGCGTGTGGTAGGAATAATCGTCCTTGGAAATAAGGCAAGTCATTGTTTACGGTGAAGTTCTCTCCTCTTTGTAACCAGCTCTGTAAGTCTGATGGGGTCACAAGTTGTTTAGTTTTTGCCTCAATATCCTCGATGGATTGCGAAGAAATCAGACCCAAGATCCTTTGTTCAGGAATTATTGGTACGGGTTCGGGATTGACAACGTTATCTCCCATTCCAATTCGGGAAAGAACATCCGCTTCGTTCTTGTTGCCCGGGCGGTAAGTGATCACAAAGTCAAATTCAGCAAAGAATAGAGCCCAGCGAAGCTGTCTGGAGGATTGAGCTTTGGCGGTTTTCAGATACTGTAGATTTCGATGATCGGTGATCACCGTAACGGTGTGTTTGGCCCCGAGGAGATAATGCCGCCAGGCCTTAAAGGCAGATTTAATAGCTAAAAGCTCTTTGTCTGTGATGGTGTAATTAATCTCAGGCGCCGAGAACTTTCGAGACCAAAACGCCACAGGATGCAGTTGGTTAGTCTCTGGATCCCTTTGTGATAGAACTGCTCCCATTGCTAAGCTGGAGGCGTCGGTTTCAACGATGTAAGGGAGATCCGGGCGTGGGTGTTTCAGTATTGGCGCCGAGGTGAACTTGGCCTTTAGCTCTTGGAAGGCTTGTTCAGCTTCTGCAGACCATTCAAAGCGCTTATTTTTTCTTAAGGGGGATGTGATGGGTTGTACCACTCGTGAAAACTCTGGAATAAATCTGCAGTAAAAATTGGCAAAGCCTAGCATGCTTTGAACGCCTTTCACGGAAGTAGGAGATGCCATTTGAGGATTGCGTCAACTTTTCTCGAGTCCATGTGGACTCCTTTGGGTGTCAGAATAAATCCCAGAAATTCGACCTCGGTGACATGAAAGGCACATTTCTCGAGCTTGGCAAAGAGTTTATGTTGGTGAAGTTTTTCAAGGACCGCCCTAACATGATTTCGATGATCAGCTTCCGAAGATGAGTACACAAGAATGTTGTCTATGTAGACGACTACACAGACATCAATGAGCTCTCTGAGGACGTCAGTCATGAAATATTGGAAGGCGGCTGGCGCATTGCATAGTCCGAAGGGCATCACTTGGTATTCAAATAGCCCATACTTAGTGCGAAATGCCGTCTTCCATTCATCACCTTCCTCGATCTGTACCAAATGATAAGCTCCCCAGAGATCAAGCTTGGTGTAAATACAGGCGTTTTTCACCTGGTCGAGGAGTTCCTGGATCAGAGGTAAGGGGTATCTGTTTTTTACTGTTATCTGATTCAGAGCACGGTAATCAATACAGGTTCTGAGGTCACCTTCTTTTTTTGGTACGAAGAACAGAGCCGAGGATGCAGGAGACTTTGACAGACGGATAAAGCCATTGGCCAGATGCTGGTATAAATACTGTCGCAGATGAAGGTTCTCAGGCTCGGTGAGGGCGTAAATCCTACTGCAAGGGGGAGTTGCACCGGGTAGCAGATCTATCTGACAATCGTATGATCTGTGAGGTGGCAAGGTGTTAGCCTGTTCCTTTTGAAAAAGATCTTGGAACTCTCGATACTCTTGAGGTAATTGTGGACCGTCAGTCGTTGCTGACGCTAGGCCAATGCTGGGTCGTGGATAGCAGGTTGGTGCACACTCAGGGAACATTATCGTCTTTGCCTGCCAATCAATCTGAGGGTTGTGTTTCTCCAACCAAAGGATTCCTAGGATTACTTGGAATTGAGGAGCCTTGATCACGTCGAACACAATTACCTCCCGATGCCCGTCTTGGCCTAGTAACGTCACTTCAGCAGTGGTATGGGTTACCGGTCCGGAGGCGATTTCGGTCCCATCCACCGTGGTAATGACATCTTTAACTGCCTTTGGACAAAGAGGTAGGTTCATCCTGGAAGCCAATTCGCGGTCCACGTAATTTCCTATTGCTCCACTATCAATGTATGCCTTAATAGCATGCAAACGTTCTGGTTGCTTTGGGTTTACGAGGACCATAGGCATTATGAAGTGCAAGGTCAAAGAACTGGTTTTTAAGCTCGGCAAGCGGACCTCTACACTTGTCGGGCGAGGTCGTTTCCCGGCTCAGGCTTTTCAGAGTTCTTGTCAGAAGCTCCTACTGTCTTCGTAGGTGGTTTTACCGGGCAATCTCGAAGAAAATGTCGAGAGTTTCCACAATAGAGGCACAATTGCATTTGTCGTCTTCTGTCACGCTCTTTCTGGGTTAAGGGACCCTTTACGGCCCCAATCTGCATAGGTTCAACGGTGTCGACCCCTTTGGCGTTGCTTTGTGTTTTCGTGAATACTCGGGTTTCAAACCTGGATCGGTCCGCCTTTCTGTTTTGGAGCCTATGATCCAATTGGACCACCAAATCAATATATTCCGAACAGTCCTGAGGAGGATTCACGACCTGGGCAAGGACGTCTCTAAGTTCACCACGCAGACCTCTGTGAAATAGCGTGATCCTTTCATCCTCGGGCCATCTAGTTTCCACGATTAACCTATTAAAAGATGCAATGTAGGCTAAGAGGTCCTGGTTGCCCTGTCGCAGGGAGAGGAGTTCATTGTCCAGGGCCTGCCCTTGCAAATGTCTTGCAAAAAGTCTCTCCATACTCGCCTGGAAGGCTGAGAAGTTCTGAAGAATTGGGTCATCCTGTGTAACCAGAGGGATCGACCAATCAGCGGCGCTGCCACTAAGATACGAAAGTACAAAGGCTACCTTGGTCTGGTCAGTTGGAAAGGCTGCGGGTCTACAAAGAAAGTGCAGTCGGCATTGATTTATAAACACTGCAAATCTTTTAGGGTCACCAGAAAAGCATTCAGGTGGTGCCAATGGCACATTTCCAGGTAGGTTGATTTGAACAGGTTTGGTTGAAGTAACTGGGGTATAATTCCCCCCTGAGTTAGGTAGAGGAGTTTGCCCCGCTTGACTCTGTAATAACTGTCTGGCGAGATCGTCAGTTTGTTCTTTTGACATTATCAATTCCCTCTTAAGGGCGTTCGTTTCCTGGCAAGCAGCATGGACTTCAGCTCTTAATTCCCCCAACAACTGGGC
Source organism: Ambystoma mexicanum (assembly GCF_040938575.1). NCBI lineage: Eukaryota > Metazoa > Chordata > Amphibia > Caudata > Ambystomatidae > Ambystoma > Ambystoma mexicanum. Next base: position 97,490,549 of record NC_090927.1, on the reverse strand, counting down.
CAATTGGTCTGTGTCGGAAGTTTCCATAGCGCCTGGGTAGGAGATTATGGGTAGGCTTTGCGTTCCTTAACGCTCACCTGATTCCCACGGAGGCGCTGACCCAAACTGGACTGCTACAGTTGCTTCTATGACTATGATGAGGCGTAGAACTCGGAAGACGCTCTGGGCAGGACCTCCGAATATTGACTGTCTGGCTTGTAAGGTGAGTTTTCTGCAGGTGGAAGAAAAAGGGGTAATTACAAGCTGGTTGGATAAGTTCTCCCACCAATCTTCTGCTTTTCCCACTTCTTGGTTCTCGACTGGTCTCCACGAACTCTCACCTTTGGTTTAGTAAAGCCGAGCTCTCCATCCTGCTTCTGGTGCAGGGGCGCGTGGAATCCAGTTACGTCACTGGATGATTTCAGTGTTTAGGCTCAGTGTCCTTTTGTGGCTTGTAATAGTCCTTCAGGTGCCGAGGAGCTGTTGGCGACACCACCACTGCTGTGCGAGAAGAGGCTTGTGAGTATAGAAGATCTGAGGCCGCTTCTGAAGGAGCACCCTTTTATAATGTCCTTTTCTGTCTTTCAGGTGCCGAGATGCTGTGGGCGATGCCGCCGCTGTTGCACGTGCGGTGACACGTAAGTATAACTGAATTGTGGCCGTTTCCAAATGGGCGCCTCTGATAATGTCTTTTCCTTCCTTTCAGGTGCCGAAATGCTGAGGGCGATGCTGCCGCTGCTGCGCGTGAAGAAGCGCGTAAGTATTACTGAATTGTGGCCACTTCAAAATGGGCACCTCTAATAATGTCTTTTCCTTTCTTTCAGATGCCGAAATGCTGAGGGCGATGCTGCCGCTGCGGCGCGTGAAGAAGCGCGTAAGTATAACTGAGTTGCGAACCCTTCGGCTCGGACACCACTAACAATGTCTTTTCTCTTCCAGGTGCTGGGATGCTGCCGAAGCGAAGGCCGCGGTGAATTCCGGTGTGATCACGGATGGATAAGGTAAGCGACCGCAGCTGCGAGCGTGTTGCCCGTTTTCTAACCTTATGTCTTTATTTGCAGGTTGTCGGAGACTGGACTCTTGTGGCTGAATTCTGGTGAGTAGATGTTCCTGTGCCTTTTCTTCATCCACAGGTTGCTGCTCGAGAAGCTGAGGGTGTGTCTGGACCTGGAATGCAGGAGCCGACTCGGTGAGCGTCCTGCTGCTGTTGCAGAATAACGCGAAGCACGTGAATTCTATCGGGCGTGGTTTAAATAGTGGAGAAGTGCTTTGGTGCATATTCTTCCTCCAGCCTCACCCTGGTAAGAAAAGAGTTCCAGTGTCAGAGGATTAGCATCAGCCCCACCCAGGTAAGAAAAGAGTTCCTGTAACAGAGGATTGGTCCCTCCCAGCCAGTGGCTGGGACTTCACCCAGCTTGGATTGTTCTAGGTGAGTATGCAGCATGGTCTGCCACAGGTAAGTCCACCCAATCACTACTGCACACTTTAAGAATATGAGCCCGGCGCCCATGGCGCCGGGACTGTGGTTCCTTATGAGCCTGGCGCCAGAGGCACCAGGACATGGTCCAAAGGGCCCCTGTAGGGGTCTGCTGGAACCGGGGGTGTGGATGATGAGCCTGCTTCTGGGGACGCTGGGCCAGTCTTGGCTCCTCGGGAGTAGCGCTCATGACAAGCACTCCCATGATGCAAATCAATCCCCATAGAAAAAGCCCTCTGATCGGTTGTCTGGGTCCCAATTCCATGGCCCCTTCAATGTATTGTAAGCAACTTCAATTCAACACTACAGCTAAGTCAATGCCTAGTCTGGGATGCTGATGGAAGCCCTTATTGATGTATTTTTATGTCCAGTTCATTTACTCTGGATGACAACCCTTATATAACACCCCTCTCTCAGAATCCCCCCGACCCGCTGAGCCAAGAAGTAGGTTTGTTTTGCAAATTTAAAAGGTTTATTTGAAAATTAAACAATATATATCTATCACACTTTTATAATAAATTACTGTTTGATAGCACACTTGTGAAGATGATAGTGATCAACAACGGATAATTTTACGGTGGTACACTCTTTTTGATGGCTTAGAAGTGATATAGAGAGGATAAAGTAGCTGAGAATGCTTTTATGGCTTCAAGGACAATGCAATGATGAATGAAAATACAGTACAGAAAATAAACTTGATATGGCTTCAACAAAAGACAATGTAATCACTTTTCTTTGACAATTTGTCATGTCACGCGGGAGACTGGGGTCTGCCGCTCCCATTTCCTCCTGGCGAGTCTACCCGCGCGTTCGCGTCTGGGGACTCGCCGGGAGGGGAGCGACGGGTTACGGGGCCGGCGGCCTTCGGCGCATGCGCGGAGGCCCTCACTCTCGGTTCCGCGCATGCGACGTAGGGGCTTGCCTCCCAAGCCTCGCTCTGGGTTCGCCGGCGCCCGGAAACGGAACGGTTTGCGTTCCAGGCCTCTCGGGCGCCGGCGGCCCATAAAAGAGGCCGCGAGTCAAAGCGGGCCGCGTCTCAACGCGGTTCGCTTTGCTCACCTCGTTGTTCCTGCCCAGCCTTACCTGTGGCCTGTCCTGGGCCTGCCTGCCTCCAGCCTTACCTGTGGCCTGTCCTGGGCCTGCCTGCCTCCAGCCTTACCTGTGGCCTGTCCTGGGCCTGCCTACCTCCAGCCTTACCTGTGGCCTGTCCTGGGCCTGCCTACCTCCAGCCTTACCTGTGGCCTGTCCTGGGCCTGCCTGCCTCCAGCCTTACCTGTGGCCTGTCCTGGGCCTGCCTGCCTCCAGCCTTACCTGTGGCCTGTCCTGGGCCTGCCTACCTCCAGCCTTACCTGTGGCCTGTCCTGGGCCTGCCTACCTCCAGCCTTACCTGTGGCCTGTCCTGGGCCTGCCTACCTCCAGCCTTACCTGTGGCCTGTCCTGGGCCTGCCTACCTCCAGCCTTACCTGTGGCCTGTCCTGGGCCTGCCTGCCTCCGGTCCTTACCTGTGGCCTGTCCGGGGCCTGCCTGCCTCCAGTCATCACCTGGGTCCGGCCCTGGGCCAGCCAGCCTCCAGCTACTACCTGGGTTCTGCCCTGGGTCAATCTTCCCTCAGCCCATTCCGGAGTTCTGTCCTCACTCTTTCCTGTCTTGCCTGTCTCCGAATCTCATCCTGTGTACCATTGGAACCATCGGCACCAGTCAAGCTCCTTTTGCCTACTGCGAATACCATTCTGCTACACTGGTCTATCTATCAACTGTCGCTGCACTGAGGTTCTCGGAAGATTCATGGTCTTGACTACAAGCTCTACCTGGACTATGGTTCCATCCATCTGAGCCTACATCCTCTTGTCACGCTTACCTGGGAGAGTGCCTTCGTGACATTGGGGGTTGGTCCATCCTTCACCCAGTTCCTCTTTTGGGTGGTGGAGAGGCTGATTCCTCGTGCCGCTATCTCATCGGTTCCTGGACTCCAGACTGGCGACCTCTGCGAGACCAACCACCAAGACTACAGGTACGCGGTCCTCTCGGGCCAATCAGCTTGACAGATTGAGACGCCTTCCTCCTGATTCAGTGATGGATGAATCGCAGGACATGAGGAACGAGTTGCTAGCGCTCAGGGCCGAGATGACCGCCCTGCGTCAGGAGAATCAAACATTACGACAAATGATAACGCAAGGAGCACCTAGTACCTCTCAAGTAGAGGGTTCATTGGCTCATACAACTCCCATCAAATTCGACGGAGACCCTAGACGGGTGGCAGAGTTTTGTAACCACTGCAGGATACACTTTCTCTTCCGGTCTACCTACTTCAACAATGATAGGGCCAAGATTGGTTACATCTTGGGGAACCTAACTGGGAACGCATTAGCTTGGGCAACTCCGTTTGTGGTTACGAACAGTCCTATTTTGAATGACTTTGCTGCCTTTGAAAAGGCCTTTCTTGAGGTATTTCAGACGCCGAACCTGGCCTCCGTTGCACAGAATCAATTGATGGACTACAAACAGGGAAGCAATGACGTCATCACCTACATCAGCCGTTTCCGACTTTTGGCTACCGACTCCCAGTGGCCCGAAATTACACAGAAGACACTGTTTCGTCGAGGCCTGAGAGAGGAGTACAAGGATGAGTTACTTCACATCCCTGAACCAGAGAGCCTTCAACTCTTGATTGAGCAAGTACTCCGTATTGACCAAAGGCTAGCCGAACGAAAGGCTGAGAGACGTCGGCTTGACAGAAGCGGTCCCCGGACAACCAACACACCCGCTGGTTCGTTCGGGTCGACCGAGTCCGGACCTGAGCCCATGCAAGTAGGAGCCATGAGGGGACCTTTGACGGAAGTAGAGAAGAAACGAAGGAGGTCTTTGCGTTTGTGTCTTTATTGTGGAGCAGCTGGACATTATTTGGGTACGTGTCCTTTGCGTCCGCAGAAGAAGAAGTCGGGAAACTAGGAGACCTGTCGTATACAGGAAGGGCAACGACAGGTCCCATTCCTTCCTCAGACCCTTCTGTTATTTGTTCTATTCGTCTGCCCATGCAACCAGCGGTGCTACAGACCCTGAAGGTCCGAATTAAACTACCAGACAAGAACCTGGAGGTATCCGGTCTACTGGACTGTGGGGCTTCCGGCAATTACATCGACGAAACGTTTGTCACCAGACATAAGATACCACTCGTTTCCAGACACACGCCCCTGTCGGTGGAGCTTATTGATGGTACTCCCTTGTCTTCTGGACCCGTTAGTCAGTTCACAGTTGGACTGGCCCTTCTGATTGCTGATCATTACGAGGAACTAGCCTTTGATGTTATTAAGTCACCAAACTACAAGATGGTCTTGGGATTACCTTGGTTGCAACACCACAATCCGTTGATAGACTGGAGAACCCAGACCTTGACCTTTTCATCTGAAAGGTGTGCCCAAGAATGCAAGCTACCGGTTCCCACCAGGACCGTCTCGACTTCTCTAGTAACGGACAGCAATGGGGTTCATCTATGTTCCACGTCTCTGGTCCCACAGGAATATTCCGAATTCAAACAGGTGTTTTCTGAACCCGGCAACATACCCCTTCCTCCACACCGTTCTTTTGATTGCTCCATTGACCTGCTACCGGACCACGTTATTCCCCATGGGAAATTATATGCTTTGACACGTGACGAGAAGCTAGTTCTTCAGGAGTATTTGTCGGAGAGTCTAGAAAAGGGGTACATTGTGCCGTCAAAATCACCTGCAGGATTCCCCCTGTTTTTTGTAAAGAAAAAAGAAGGTACATTGAGACCCTGTGTCGACTACCGGCAGTTGAATGACATAACAGCCAAGGACCGGTATCCTTTACCCTTAATTCGCAGTATCCTTGAAACCCTGCATACTGCGCGAATCTTCTCCAAATTGGACCTCCGCGGAGCTTATCATTTGGTGCGCATCAGGAGTGGGGACGAGTGGAAGACAGCTTTCAAGACCTCTTTTGGGCATTTTGAATACAGGGTTATGCCTTTCGGCCTATGTAATGCCCCCGCTGTTTTCCAACGATTCATGGACTACATCTTTGGTGATCTGTTAGGATTATCCGTTTGGGTTTATCTGGACGACATATTGATATTCTCTAAATCCCTAGACGAGCATGTGGAACACGTTCGTGAGGTCCTTCATCGGCTGTCCGTCAATAACCTGTTCGCCAAAGCGGAGAAATGTAGCTTTCACCAACCCAGCATTGAGTTCTTGGGATTTGTTATCAATCAAGAAGGCATTGGGATGGATCCCAAGAAGGTGCGAGCCATACAAGAATGGAGACATCCACACGATATCAAGGCTCTCCAACGCTTTCTGGGATTCGCAAACTTTTACAGGCGCTTTATCCCACAGTTCTCACAGATCTCGGCGCCCCTCACCAGGCTAACCAGCAGCAAGATCACGTTCGAATGGGATCTCGTGGCTTCCCGGGCTTTCGACGTATTGAAGTCGGCCTTTATGGCTGCCCCGATCCTGCGCCATCCCCAGGAAGAGTTGCCTTACATAGTGGAGGCCGATGCTTCCAGCTTTGCTGTAGGAGCAGTCCTTCTTCAGAAAGATCCAACCACGTTAGTAGAACATCCAGTGGCCTATTATTCTCGCAAGTTGAGTCCCAGCGAACGAAACTACGCGGTGATTGAAAGGGAACTGTTGGCCATCAAGACCGCATTCGAGGAATGGAGACATTTTCTCCTCGGAGCACGCTTTTCTGTGGAGGTGCGGACAGACCATCGCAATCTGCAATATCTTCGCTCTCTGCAATGTCGGACTCCTCGTCAAGCCCGGTGGGCCTTCTTCTTCTCTCCGTTTGAGTTCCATGTTACTTATATCCCGGGAACCTCCAATACAAAGGCGGATGCGCTTTCCAGGTCCCTGGAAAACGTAGATGGAACGCCTTGTCCTGAACTGCCACTGATTTCTCCTCGCCATTTTCTGCTGGCCTTGTCCTCTCACCTTAAGTCCATCGCGGAAGCCACTCGGTCGGATCCAGAAAGAACGTCCCTTCTTAGTCGACAATTGGTTTCAGAACGAGATGGACTGTTGTTCTTTCAGAGAAGACTCTACATACCTAGAGGAGCCATTAGAAGGGGCATTCTACATGGATCCCATGATTCACCCATAGGAGGACATCGCGGGGTCAGAGCCACTCGAGAGTTGATATCCCGACAGTTCTGGTGGCCTGGTTGGGCGACCGAGATCCAGAAGTACATCGACAGCTGTCCAATTTGTGCCCAGTGCAAGGTTCCCAGAAGACGACCATTGGGTTTGTTAATGCCCACCGAAGTGGCTCCCTATCCATGGCATACCATCGCCACCGATTTCATTGTGGATTTGCCTCCATCTGAAGGGTACACCTGTATAATGGTGGTTGTGGACAGCTTCACCAAACTGGCCCATTTCATCCCATTCCAGAAAATCCCTACAGCTACTCAAATGGCTTCAGCGTTTCTGCACGACATCTACCGGTTGCACGGCCTACCGGAGAAAATCATATCGGATAGAGGTACCCAGTTCCTTTCATCATTTTGGAGACAGGTGTGTGGTCATCTGGGGATACATCGAGCTTTAAGCTCAGGCTACCACCCACAGACAAATGGACTAACCGAAAGGACCAATCAGACTTTGGAGGGGTACCTCCGCTGTTTTGCCAATGCCACACAGTCTAATTGGAAAGGTGGGTTAGATCTGGCCGAAGTATCCTATAACAACACTGTTCATGCTTCCATTGGAGTCAGCCCATTTTTCTGTTCCACTGGTCTACATCCTCGGTTAATGCCTTTTCAACCAGTTCCATCTAGTACTGTTCCCTCTGCTGATGGTCTGGTCTTACACATCCGGGAACAGCAAGAACTCGCACGCAAGACCTTAAGTGAAGCCAAGGATCGGATGAAGAGACAGGCAGACAGGAAGAGGAGTGCAGAACCTAATTTCCAGGAGGGCGACAAGGTGTGGTTGTCCTCAAAGAACCTGCCTCTCCGCAATCTGCCCGTCAAACTGGCCCCTCGATATTTGGGTCCCTTTGTTATCACCAAACGGTTGTCCTCTGTAGCCTTCCGTCTTCGCCTACCCTCTTCCTGGCGTGTACATCCCGTTTTTCACGTGTCCCTGTTAAAGCCCTATGTGGTCGATGGTTACGGCCGCACCTCTCCTCGTCCGGCCTCTGTTTTGGTACAGGGCGTCCCTGAGTTTGAGGTACACGAGATCTGTGATGCCCGGTACCGTAGAGGGGTGCTCCACTATTTGGTTGACTGGAAGGGGTACCCAGCCTGTGATCGTACCTGGGAGCCGCGCCAGCACGTGCATGCTCCCCGGCTGGTACGTGAGTTCTACGTACGGTTTCCCTGGAAACCTGGGGCCCCGGGTCTTCCTGGGAGGGGGCATAGTGTCATGTCACGCGGGAGACTGGGGTCTGCCGCTCCCATTTCCTCCTGGCGAGTCTACCCGCGCGTTCGCGTCTGGGGACTCGCCGGGAGGGGAGCGACGGGTTACGGGGCCGGCGGCCTTCGGCGCATGCGCGGAGGCCCTCACTCTCGGTTCCGCGCATGCGACGTAGGGGCTTGCCTCCCAAGCCTCGCTCTGGGTTCGCCGGCGCCCGGAAACGGAACGGTTTGCGTTCCAGGCCTCTCGGGCGCCGGCGGCCCATAAAAGAGGCCGCGAGTCAAAGCGGGCCGCGTCTCAACGCGGTTCGCTTTGCTCACCTCGTTGTTCCTGCCCAGCCTTACCTGTGGCCTGTCCTGGGCCTGCCTGCCTCCAGCCTTACCTGTGGCCTGTCCTGGGCCTGCCTGCCTCCAGCCTTACCTGTGGCCTGTCCTGGGCCTGCCTACCTCCAGCCTTACCTGTGGCCTGTCCTGGGCCTGCCTACCTCCAGCCTTACCTGTGGCCTGTCCTGGGCCTGCCTGCCTCCAGCCTTACCTGTGGCCTGTCCTGGGCCTGCCTGCCTCCAGCCTTACCTGTGGCCTGTCCTGGGCCTGCCTACCTCCAGCCTTACCTGTGGCCTGTCCTGGGCCTGCCTACCTCCAGCCTTACCTGTGGCCTGTCCTGGGCCTGCCTACCTCCAGCCTTACCTGTGGCCTGTCCTGGGCCTGCCTACCTCCAGCCTTACCTGTGGCCTGTCCTGGGCCTGCCTGCCTCCGGTCCTTACCTGTGGCCTGTCCGGGGCCTGCCTGCCTCCAGTCATCACCTGGGTCCGGCCCTGGGCCAGCCAGCCTCCAGCTACTACCTGGGTTCTGCCCTGGGTCAATCTTCCCTCAGCCCATTCCGGAGTTCTGTCCTCACTCTTTCCTGTCTTGCCTGTCTCCGAATCTCATCCTGTGTACCATTGGAACCATCGGCACCAGTCAAGCTCCTTTTGCCTACTGCGAATACCATTCTGCTACACTGGTCTATCTATCAACTGTCGCTGCACTGAGGTTCTCGGAAGATTCATGGTCTTGACTACAAGCTCTACCTGGACTATGGTTCCATCCATCTGAGCCTACATCCTCTTGTCACGCTTACCTGGGAGAGTGCCTTCGTGACATTGGGGGTTGGTCCATCCTTCACCCAGTTCCTCTTTTGGGTGGTGGAGAGGCTGATTCCTCGTGCCGCTATCTCATCGGTTCCTGGACTCCAGACTGGCGACCTCTGCGAGACCAACCACCAAGACTACAGGTACGCGGTCCTCTCGGGCCAATCAGCTTGACACAATTGACCCCCCCCCTCTATGTAAGGTAAAGAGATGGGAGGAAAGCACACAGTTCTCAGGAATGCAATCAAATAGAATTCAGTTCCCCCCTAGCAAGCTTAGAGGAAAACAGGTAGAAGTTTTAAACACAGGCAAGATACTTTGATGTGGTTGCAATTAAGTGAAAAATATGCTAAAATTGCTTTTAATTCCCTATAGGAGGTTCCGGGGGAGTGAGAGATACTTTAAATTAATTCAGGATCACTTTAGCAATGCTCTATGAATGATTGTCAGGTTGCACACGAATTTCAGCAAGGAAGGCAAGGACAAATATTTTTACACGTGGCTGAAATTAAGCAAAATGTCAAATCGCGGCAAATTTAGTCGCGTGCGTCGAGCGCAATTACGGAGGCACTATATAGGAAGTCAGTTCTAGGCGCGTTGGAAAGCTTAGAATCTTAGCTTTAAGATGACAGTTAAAGCTCGCTCCTAGCACAAACGGTTCCGGAGATACAGCCGATTTAGTAAAGGTAGTTTTTTGGATTTGAAATTTTAAAGCTCAGAATGACAGATGACAGTTTTCAGTTTTAAAGATGACAGAATGACACGATTCTAGGAGGCAGTTCTAATAGGCTAAAATAGTTTGGATTAGATTATTTTAAACTAAGAGATTGGTTTTGGCACAGTGCTAGCTGGGTACTCACACTAGATTTTGGACAGGAATGCGACTTCGTCACCAATCGGGTCAGGATTGGCTGGACTTCTGCTAGTGGTTCTTCACAGCGATCTGGTCTCTGGTTCTCTCTGGTTCCGGATACAGCACTGCTTTCTGGATACTGCTACAGGTTCTTGCAAAAGTTCTTGGCAAAGAATTCAAACAGCTCGCCCGGCTGTTGAATAGTTTGGTTGGTTTTGAGGCCTGCTGAAGAGGATTCAGCTTGTGGATTCAGGCCTCTCTGCTACAAATTCTGGAGTTAATTTCTGGTCTCTGGAGATTGATGGATTTGAAGTCTGGATCTCTGGATGTGAAGTCTGAAGTCTCCCGGCAAAGCGTCCTGCAAGAAAGTGGAAAGTGAATGTCTCTACCTGGGTTTCAATGTTCCTTTTATGTGTTTTGAAAATGGGTGTGTGCCTAGCTAAGCCTGCCCCTCTCATTTATCATTAGCCAAGCTTTCCTCTCTCCCTTGATTGGGGGAAAGAAATGGAGTGTCAGAGTGATGCTGTAGGTTTTATGGTCAGAGGAACCTCCCCTTGTCAAATTGCACACAAATCTATTTCTGACCCAAACACATATTTATCTATGTACCATTTTTCTAATATTATAGGTCCAGTTAACATATTTTCTGTAGCACCAAACCATCTGATCCCTGTCTTTGTACGATGTCGTGTCCACTTATGACAGAATTCTCCACTTTTCATCCAGATAACGACCTCTAAACCTTTCCAGATTTTACACAGATGTGCATCAGGGATATGGGTTTCAGATGATAAAGTGTCCGATTTTTAACATGCATACATTTGGAGTAACAACCCTTTTTTCCGCTACTATCCCCAAGAACATACCACAGGGTCCTAACACCTCTTAAAATGTGCACAGAAAAATGACAAAAATAATGATGTTATTTATATAATTTTGACAAGTCCGCACTGTGAATTATCCATCTTTTTAAAATCATGTTCTGGCCCCAAAGGGGTGTGGTTTTCCAAAGCACATGGTGGAATTTCTGGTTTATCCACTTCCCCCAAGCTCAGCTGGCTCTCACAGGCACTGCCCCTCCCAGTTTCTCCCAAGAGGAAGCCATTTTACGACCCCCCCAATATAACATTTACCTGAGTCCAGAGCAGTGCTTTGTTTAGTTTCCTGTAGTCCCCAGGTGCCACTCCCCTAATTCAATCAGAGAGGTGTCATCTCCTTTTGGCAGGGGCAGCAGAATGCAGCCAGGCCTGGGAAGAGTTGTTGAGCCAGTTCAACTCCTGTCGGGGGTAGTTGTCAGGCAGAATTCAGCTAAATGTCACTTTAGTTCCCAGGTTTCTACATTCAAATCCAACTTACAATTTTTGCACATGCAGCTAGAATGCTGATTCTAAGTTCAAAACTACGACATTTAAACAATTGCAACCTATGTGACACTCACAAGTAGGTCATTCATTTATTCTAAACATTTCGATTTTAGTGGCTTTAAACCCAAATTCACTTAAGCTGCTGACATCCCCAGCTATTTTTTATATATACATTAAATAATTACTTCCTTCAAGTCATTTCAGAATATAGTTTTACATTGTATCCACCTCTTAGCAAGTCTTTCCTTGGCCTGGTTTGGGTTCATTTGTTCAGTTTTACACAAAAGTCTGGTGGTTTCAAAACGCCGGCTTTCTGATAGTGGTGAGCACCAGTATTGCATCCATTTTTGATATTAAGAAAATGAATTCCCCACAGTTCTGGGTTGCTTTTGGCAATCAGCATTGCCATTCCCAATGGTTTCAGGCTACTGTGTGTGTAGCCCAATGTGGTTTTAGGCAGTGCCCTCCTGTGCTCACAACATAGGCAAAAATGGGTGCCAGCCTATTCTTCATGTTTTCCCTGTGCACTCTCTGGGGAGTGCTGGCCATCATGATGTTTTCAATGCCAGTAATGCACAGTTTTATGGTAGGGCTTAGATGCATGGGTAAAAACATCCCACAAGCCCCCCCTCTTGCGATGGCCATTCTGTCCTTTCACTGATGGAACTCGCAAGATCTGGGATGTTCGCCTCATCTTCTTCCAATTCCGTAGATGGCAAAGTTCAGCATCTTTTCCTCCCTCCAGTCGATCAATCAGTTCTCCTTGCTGGTCCTGATGAGAGGATTGGGCGGTACCCCGGGCCCCTCGAATCTTCGCTCCCGGTCCCCAGGTCGCCTTCCGTGGTCAGTCTCCATGGTTTCCCACCACTACTAATGGTGGGGCGACATATACATTTTATACATCTGGATACATTTTTCAGTCTTATTTTAAAACAAGATATAACATGAAACATTTTTTTTCCAATCATAATATTTTAGAGACTATATGTGGGATATTTTAGGATGGGAACTGAATTAATCTGGAGCGGTCCCCTCTGGTATTGCTGAGGACTCCTCCAGTTGCTGCAGTGTGTGCCTGGGATGGCAACACTTTAGCTGATTAATATGGACCCACTTGTCTTCCCCTTCCACCAGACTACCTTTAGGGATGCAGATCTTATACACTACAGGGGAGATTTTGTCTATAATTTCAAACGGTCCCTTCCATGAAGGCAAATATTTTTGCTGTTTGGCCTGGTTCCTTTGGAAATTCTATAGATAGACCCGGTCTCCCACAGTATATTCCTTCCTGGTGGTCTTCAGGTCGTAGTGGGTTTTCATGCTATCAACTGATCTTTCTAGATTCCGCTGAGCATAGGCAAAAGCATGCTGAAGGTGTTTCCTTAAATTCTCCACATACGCATGAGTGGTGGAGGCATTTATCAACGTCTGCTCTTGGGTCCTGTAGAGCAAATGCTGGGGAAGCACCATCTTGCGTTCGGTCATCATCTCAAATGGTGACATTTTAGTTGCAGATGAAGGGGTAGATCTGATGGCCATTAGGACCAGAGGTAATTGGATATCCCAACTTGGCCCAGAATCTGCCACAAACTTTTTTAAGATGCTCACAATGGTTCGGTTGTATCTCTCTACTGCTCCAGAAGAAGCTGGCCTGTAAGCAATGTGTAGCTTCCTTTTGACCCCCAGTATCTCCCACATCTTTGTCATTACTTCACTGGTGAAGTGGCTACCCCTGTCTGACTCAATCCTTTGATGTAGACCAAAACGGGAAAAGATGTGGTTAATCATCAGGGCAGCTGCTGTTTCTGCCTTGCAATTTGGGGCCGGGAGACATTCCACCCACTTGGTAAACAAGCATGTAACCGTCAACATGTACTTGTTTCCTCTAGACGAGCGAATCACAGGGCCTACAAAGTCGATTTACAAATCTGACCATGCCAGTGTCATCCCCCTCTTTTGGAGAGGCGCACGGTGTGTGAGGGATGATGGCTGAAATTGTGCACACATCATACACCCCTTCAAGTATTGTTCGAGGCCCTGCCCCATGTGTGGCCAGTATGCAACCTCTCTTAAGATCTCAAGTGTTGTGTGAAACCCCCTATGACCGGCGGTGGCCGCATCATGGGCGTGACTTAACATCAGGCTTCGGAATGAGGTAGGGACCGCCCACTAATCGTGGCCAGCTTGGGATTTCCTTACCAACAAACCGTCTTGGATTCGGAACCTTTTTGGACATTTCATCAACACTCTTAGGTCCTCTTTCCCAATGTAATCGGTATCCGTCAGGGGAAAGTTCTCAGGGTCCTCAATGGGTTGGTAAAACTTACCAATTATTGGATCCCCCTTCTGAGCTGTAATCAAATCAGAATCAGGGGTCTCCTTACTCCATTGTGCAGTTGAAAGATCATTGTGAGCATTTGTCTGGGACCTAGTGATAGCAGTTACCTGGATTTCCCCCAACAGGGACTCTATTTCTATTAGATCCCCTTGGATGGCCCGAGTTTTGGCCAGCTGATCAGCTAAGTCATTTCCAGTTTTGTCTGGTCCCTCTACTTTGGAATGACCCTTGATCTTTTTCCAGTAGATGGTCATCCCATTCGATGTGACCAGATCATCAATATTTTGGATTAACTTCCCATGTTTCAGGGGTTTGTTATTAGCACATAACATGCCTCTGGTTTTCCAATTAACCAGGTGCTCCACGAACCCGTTCCGTACATAAACCGAATCTAAGATTATGACGAGTTTGTGGAGTTGATGTTGGACAGCAGTGAGGATGGCCTGATGCATAGCCATCAACTCTGCCACCTGACTACTTCGGGGACCAATTTTGTATCCAGCGGAGGGTACTGGAAACTCCTTCACCCATGCATTCCCTATGCCGGCCACCAGTTCTTTCTCCCCGTTGTTGTCAACATGGTAAGAGCATCCATCCACATAGACAGTGGGCATTCCCTCACACTTGTCCTCTCCAAAGACTTTGTGTGGGGAATTAAGGTATGCCTCCATGTTGTCCTTGATTTTTAGACTTTCGTCTTCTAGACAGTTTTCTCTGGCACAATCATGCAAGTCAGCCAGAACTTGCGCGAGGGGACTCTTCTTGTTTTGGCCATATCTGACCTCCACAGGAAAGCCTTGCATTGACAGAATCCAGGAAGTAATTCGGGAATTACTCACATTTCCAGCCCGGATTCTGTCACTTTGGAGATATTGCAGAGGCTGGTGTGGAGTCTCCACTATGATATGTTCCCCCTGGATAAACAGGCGGTAATTCTTCAATGCCCACACCGTTGCCAGGAGTGCCTTCTCACAATCGTTGAATTTTTCCTCCACAGAGGATAAAGTTTTGCTCGCATAGAAGATTACTTTATTGACCTTGTCATGCTTTTGGTATAATACTGCCGTCAAGCACGTATTAGAGAACCCTGTCTCCAGGAAGAACTCCTTGTTTCTGACAGGGTAAGCTAGGCAAGACGCTTGTGAGAGGCTTCTCTTGAGTTGTCTTACTGCCTCGGATTGTTCTGGACCCGATTCCCACTTGACCCCCCCCCCTTCAAGAGATGAATCAGGGGTCTGGTGATCTCTGCGTAGCCCTCAATGAACTTTCTGCTGTAATTAGTCAGTCCAAGGAGGCTCCTTAGTTCCCACAGAGTTGTGGGGTCTTTCAGTTTCTGAAGTGATTCCACTTTCTTTTCTTGGGGACAGAGACCCTGAGGAGTAATCTCATGCCCCAAGAAATTAACACGGGTTCTACACCACTGTGCTTTCTGAAAGGAAAGTTTTGCTCCGGCGGCCCTCAACTGCGTCAGAACATAACGGATCTCCGCTATGTGTTCTTCC
This sequence comes from Ambystoma mexicanum, assembly GCF_040938575.1. Taxonomy (NCBI): domain Eukaryota; kingdom Metazoa; phylum Chordata; class Amphibia; order Caudata; family Ambystomatidae; genus Ambystoma; species Ambystoma mexicanum. The sequence goes on along the minus strand of NC_090927.1, from coordinate 97,475,524 downwards.
ACAGATGTACTTTTGATGAGGACATCATCTACATAAGCCAGGTTACCCCTCACACCCAGGTCGGGCATGGCCTTATGTAGGAAAATGTTCACTTCATTGCCGGTGTTGAGGTATCCGAAGGGAGTCTGGGTCCATGTGTACTGCTGGCCCCCAAAGGTAAAAGCCAGTTTGTATTGGTCCTCCCTACTGACAGGCATGGTCCAGTATCCATTGGTCAGGTCTATTGATGTGAATACCTGTGACCCCTGGATCTGGGCCAGCCCTTGGTCAATGTAGGGCAGAGGCCATCGGGAAGTATGGACCCGTTTGTTGAGCTCCCTAAGGTCGCCGCAGAGTCTCCACTGGCCGTTTGGCTTCAATATTCCCAGCACCGGATTATTGAAAGTGCTGTGGACTGGACGGATTATTCCCCGGGACTTAAGGTTCCTAATTATTTCAGTAAGGGACTCCATGGATGCGAGAGGCAAGCGATATTGCTTCACAAACACTGGAGTCATGCCCGGGTCCGTGGGAATTGTTGTTGTGTGGATGTCGGTGTGACCACCGTCATATGAGTCTACCGCAAAGAGATATTGGAAATCCAAGAAGACTTGTTTCAACTTTTGCTTCTGTTCCAGAGTCACGCAGGCATCAGCCAGGTTGACTCTCTCTTCCACCATCTGCCTGAAGCCTGGAAAGACTTCTGGTTTTGCTATCTCAGCAGCCTCCTCCAGCTGGGTGGAGAAGTCCCTGGTCAGAGTGCTGATTTGGACTGGAGGCTTCAGGTGGGAAAGGCAGCCCTCATGGACCTGGAAAATCACCTCATCCCCCTGAAGTCACAAGTCACATCTTCGTTACCATAAGGGCAAGAAGTGTACACCAGGAAGTTCCCCCCATGCCGGGTAATGATTCTTTATGGTGTTGTATTGTCATCACTGTCACTGTCAAAACAGTCCTTGGGGATTGATCCTAACAGTTCAATTCCTAAATCAATGGAGAATTGTCGGTCATCAACCGCCATTCCAATAATGGTGCCTGCGGCTAGAGTAATACTCTGTAAGTCGCTGTTATCCACCTCTATTGGAATGGTGTCATGTTCTATGTTGACTAATGCTGTTGGGTTTAACCCTAACCCTTGCTGTTGGAGAGAAGCATTTAGATGAATATAAGCATCAGTGTTTTTCAATTTTTGTCCTCTTTTAAATCTCACTTCCAGGGAGAATTGTCGGCTCCTTTCTGGGATGGTGACTTCCTCTTTACTCTGAATTTCAACTGCATAAGGTAGCAATTGAGCTGACCTAAATGCTTTTTCTGAATCATCAAAGCCCATGGGATTATGCGCTAATCGGGACCAAGCTTTGAAGTTTATTAGGTCCAAATTAATGGCAAAGCGATTGAGAATGTCACTGCCTAAGTAAAAGGCAGCAGTGACGTCTCGCACGACCCAACAATTATGGACTATGCTCTTGTTGCCAATGGAGATTTTGAGCATACACCTGCTTGGCAGGAGATGTTTGGAATTGGGTGCTTCCAGGTCCATTTCCCATTTGTCTATCAGTTTGAATGTGGGAATGGCTGGATCTTTTGGGAGTTGGCGGAACATGGCTTCGCTGATGAAGCTCTTACCGTTGTTCACACACACTCGGGCGAGAACAGAGTCCTTCCCATCATTTAACTGAACAGGGATGAACAACTGCTCTCCAATTTGCTGAATATCAGCCAGGCTCTGAGCTGATTTCTTTTTTTTTTTTTTTTTTTTTTTTTTGTTTAATTGTATAAAACAATTTTTACAAAATTGGAGAGGGGAAAGGAAGAAGAAATAGAGAGATGCCCACATTAACTGATCCAGATTCCCTGCAAGACAAAGACATTCTTTGTCCAGAGCCCCAAGCATCTCAAAGTTCCCCGAAAAGCTCTGTCAGGTCAATTCTTTTTCGAATCTAGTTCAAATTCAAAATTCAAAATTCAAAAATCCAAAATCAGAGTCAGAGTCAGCGTCCCCCCCCGGAGAAGTTAGTGTGAGGACGCCCAGCTGATGATCCTACACACATAACTACCATCAGGTAAGCAGTTTAATCTCTCGGAAAAAGCCCACCACCGCAATCACCAAAGTGGTCTTCACCCCACTAAGAAGCCGACACCACCATTCCTCTTCATCATAGACATGTAGATTTTTAGTGCCCCAGATTTCTCAGGCGAGGACCCGTGACTCCTAAACAGTTTAGCAGGAGATGCCTTATGGTTTCTGCCATCTCTAGCTTCCTGCAGAATCTGCAAACTTCATCCGATACCAAATTTCTTCGGAATAGGACTTCCCTTGTGTGATGGATGTTCAGACGGATTCTTAAGAAGTTCACCCTGAAGATGGGATCCGGCCCTTTTAACAAGTAAGGCTTAAGTTCGTTCACTTTAGTCAGCTGTGGAGGCAAATCTGTGAACAATTTTGATGCGGCTGCTTTTTCCAAAGTATCAATTCAATCTTGCTGTAATAGACGCAGTTTGAACTTAGAAGGGTTGTGTATTAATTCGTCTTTACAGCTTCCAACGCCCTCTAGGATTGAGTCGATCTTTGCCGCCCATTTTGTTAACGTTTTGCATGTTCCCGACTGAATTTCTTGCTGAATTTCTTGCATAATCAGTGGGAAGCTTGGGAGTAGAGACTTTCGAAATAGCATAACTTCGTTGCGGGTCACAATGGAGGTCAAGGATTGTAAAGAAAGTTCCCTTCTTAATAACACAATTTGTAACGAGTCAGGAAGATTAAGAACCTTTCTCCGATAGAATCCTTCCAGTTTAGACCAGAAGGATGTTGGAAGGTTTGGTAAAGCTTCTACCCCATAAGTGAGCGTTGGAATTACTTTGGACTTATAGAAAGTCACCACTGGCGCCATGGTGAATTTTCCAAATTTTTTCAATATTGCCCGAGATTGTGAAACGAGCAGTCTCGCTTTGGACATGATGCTCTCCTGCATCGCTGTTTCCTTACTATTCTTGTTGATGATAACGCCCAGGTATTTGAAGCTGTCCACCAGTTCGATTTTAGTGTTGTTTACCACCCATGTGAATTTCTCCAACTTCCTTTCCTTTCCACCCAAAATCATGATCTTAGTCTTTTCCAAATTCATCAAAAGATTGTTTTCCTTCAAGTAGGAGTCGAGGTTATTTATCTGCCTCTGGAGGCCGATCGGGGTTACGTCAAGGAGTATTATGTCGTCCGCGTATAGTAGGCGTGAGATTTTGCTTGATCCCAGTGTAGGAGGGAACATCCGGACTCTGGCTTCATACTCTTTGAAGTCGGCCGTGTATGCGTTGTACAGGGCGGGGGCTAAGGGGTATCCCTGCTTTACCCCTCTTACCGTTTTCATCCAGGAAGATAAGAGGCCTTGGTTGTTCAACCGGACACATATTGTGGTGTCCGTATACAAGGCCTTTATGGGCTCCAGTATCCTTGGGGGACAGGCGTGAAGTTGTAGTTTTGCCCAAAGACGTTGCCTGTCTACCCGATCGAATGCCTGCACCAGGTCGATAAATGCCATGTAGATCTTCGGACTGCCCTCGAACACTTTAGCTTTAAGTATGCTCACCGCCAAGATGTTAACCGTAGTTCTGACGTTTTTCACGAAACCCGCCTGGAAGGGATCCGACAGGCCAGTCACGGAGATCCAATTGCTAAAATTATCCAGGACTAAGGCACCGAAAAGTTTTCCTATGGAATCGAGTAACGCGATGGGGCGGTAATCTGCAGGATTATCTTTAGCTCCCTTTTTAAAAATGGGAACCAGAATCGCTTTTTTCCATGATGCAGGAATGGTCGAGAGTCTTACACAGTTTGAAAATACCTCCTTGATGAAGGGTGCCCAGAATTCCAATTTGTCTTTTATGTCAAAATTGGTTATTCCATCCGGGCCTGCCGCTCTGGAACCATTAAGATGTGTTAATTTACTTTTGATTGTGAACAGGTCCAGAGGGATTTCCCATCGTTCCCCAAAACTAGAGGCTTCGCTCTCTTTATCCTTATCCGGAATTCCGTAAAGATTTTCAAAGTGAGATATCCATGTCTTTTCACCAAACGAGTTTTGCAGTGCCTGATTCACTAATTTAGAATTGCCCTTAATTAGTGACCATAAATCGCGTGCCTTATGACCACTGATAGCGCGCAGCATGTTTTCCGCGTCTGCCTGGATCCTATTTGCTTTTGTTGACTTCAGCCAAGCTTTATAAGTTTTTACTGCCGTAGTAGCTTCTGTCTTCTTGCTTAAGGACATTGATTTTGCGGCCTCCCGTTGCAATTTTCTGACCCCCTTTCTTCGGGCTACTAGCTGTTCATTATATGTATGGAGTGGAACCTTATTTCCCTGTTTCGACACTCCTTTTTTCCGTTGATATACTGTCAGAAGGGGGGAGTATTCGATCCGATTTGCCGGCCATGAATGATCAACCAGCTTACGTGCCTTGTATTGGGTGGTTATATTGGCAATATCTACTTCTGACAATCTCAGCCTGATCCCGCTCTGATTTACTGCCAGGTTCTGAGCATCAAAAACCGCCTCTCTTCTCCGTGAGTGCCACGAGAAGGTAAGCAAGTTATGGTCACTATGCTGTGTCCTGGTGATTATAAAGGATGTGAGCAGCGGCAGTAGGCTCCTCGAAACCTGAATATAATCTATTATTGCTGCTTGATCCACTCTCTCCCAAGATGGAATCATTTTGAGCTCCTTCACTTCCTTTTGCTTGAGGATGTGCATCTCTCTTTCTTTTAACAGATTGTGCCACCTATTATTTCTACTTTGGAGCACGTTAGAGTGAAAAGTTAGGTCGATATTCAGGTCTCCTGCGATGATCATGTCGCTGGAATTAGATGTTATCAGGAAGTCATCTATTAGTGTCTCAATTTGAGCTATGAAGTAGTCGTTAGTCACTCGCTTTGGGTTCCAGTAGGCGTTGATCAAAAGGATCTCTGTACTTTGATTGAGCTCCAAGGAACCTTCCCTCCTTTCCCACTCCAGGAGCGTCGCCAGAATGAATTCCGAAGCCAAAATAGTCTTTGACAATGATAAGCCTGAGCCCACTGTTATGGCAGTAATAAGCCCAGATCTTGGTCTGCCTCTCTCACTTCTATGGGCAGGTGAGTGTGCCATTTGAAAACCATCCAGCGTGGGAGGCTCGATTAGCCAAGTTTCCTGCAAGCATAAGGTGTCGAAACTCCCGAAGTTGACGTCTGATGTAACAGTTAAGTGGGCGAATCCTCTGGTATTCCACGATCCCAATTTCAGCGACACCTCCGGGGGTTCCAAGGGAACCGACGCCTTCGTGAAGGAAACGCTGGAAGGACCCTCTAGTGGCTACTGCCTGCTGACTAGGGGATTCGTGGAGTCCAAGCTGTATCTCATTCCCTCCACTATAGGGTCAATTTTTTCAAATAGACTTCTGCCCTGCTTCATTGTCTCATCTATTTGTTCCACACGTTGAAAGGTTCTGTGAGTTACATTACGTGTCGAGTGAGATGCCGGAGAGAGACGCCTCTCTAAGCTCAATCTCCTTTTCGCATCCCAACGAGTGTTCGAAATATTAGATTCTCGCCGGGACCTGTTTTCAACATATTTACTGAAAGCTTGTTCCCCGGTAGGAGTCTTGTGAGGCCGCAAGCCTCGAACAGGTTCCTGCTGTCTAGATCGAGAGTAAGACCGCTCCTGCAGGGACAACGTCGAAGTTTTGCCCTCCACCGCATATGACAGGTCGAAACCAAGTGCAATTTGGCTCTTGCTTTCCAGATTTGATCTTGAATATAATTCGATCCTATATGTAGGAACGAACTGTCTTTTCTTCCGTTAGGATTCGGTTCCAAGATTTTTATGTCTTTTGTGACATCAATATTAGACAACCGACTCTCCTGGAACAGTTTGAATAGAGCCTTACGGTTCAGTGTCCAGCTATCCTGTCTTTCAAATATTCTTTGCAATTTGAAAGTTCTTGTCATCATTTTCCTTTGCCTAGGCGAAGGAGAACGATTAGTTCGAAATGCTCCAGCGGCTCGCCGCCCTGTTGATCCCGACAGTGCATGAACCTTGGTTCTGTAGCGGCATTTGGATTTATCCATAGGAGGGCTCCTGTCCTTTTTTCTATCATGTTGAGCCCAAGGGTTTTTTGCCCCGGGAGAGCGTGATCTTTGCTGTGGGTCTCGGGGGTGAACTTCGTCTTGATTTCTCCCAAAGGGCCCCTTACCCCGCGCTTGTCTCAACTTCCTACTTGCTCTTTTCTGTGGCAGAGAGATTTTTTCTAATGCTCTCGGCGAGGTCGAGGGAGAATCAAGGAGCAGGGCTTTTGATTTTGGTTCGTCCGATTCTCTGTTGTCGCGACTTTCAGGTTTTTTTCTTTTTTGATTCGGCGCTAGCAGAGTTTCTGATTCTGATTCCTCGACCGTGTATGTACTCATATTCATTAGGTCAATTGAGTTACAAGAATCCTCTCGCGACCTCTCTAGGCTCCGTATAACCAGCTGCGTCTTATCCGGGGGTTTTAGTTCGAAGACTTGGCGATTTTGTGTAGGTGAAGTTGGTTTACCTTGGTTACTTAGACCTCTACTCTCTGCTTTGTCTTTTTGTGCGGGCTGTTGAGGGGGCTTGTGTTTTGAAGCCTTTTTGCCCTTGCAGACCGGTTCACTTTGGCCTTTATGTTGAAATATTTCAAAGGTGGACGGGATTTTCATTTTGGAGAAGTCTATTGGTTTCGTAGTTGATTGAATCGCTGCACCTTCTGGTAGGGTAAAAGCCACTGATCTATTTTTCCTTCCTGGTTTGTCAGTCGATCTGTTCAAAGGCAGACCTCCCTTTATACTTTGCTCCGTCTGTACTACGCATTTCGCCAAAGGTAGGGGTCTGTCGGTTGGCCGAATGCCCGCCTCTATCTCCCGGATAGACTCTAGACCTCTCATGTCATCGCCTTTGTGCTGTTGAAAAGCAGTGGTGAACCCCTCCAGGAAGTTCAGTTTGGTGTGCATATGTGCGATCAGAGTGGTTTGGTCTTTTAAAGTGTCGCTAATGGCTTCATATAATTTCCCAAATGGGCCCAACGCGATAGTGACTGTAGATAGAATAGACATGAGATCCTCTTTTTTCGAGGGAATTTCAGTCTCTTGGCTAGCAGGAGATTCGCCTTGACATCTGGGGAGTGTCGAAAAGCCACGATCTTTGTGGTGGCCCAAGCTTTTATCATACTGAGGGCCCTCCCCTCCAGAGTGCGGTTCCATGCTGGTCTCCAAAGATCTAGGATAAGAGGGCACAGTCATTTTATGTAGCGCAGGGAAACCGCTTATCAATGCCGGGACTGGGTATATCTCCCCCGCTAAGGTTCCTGACAATCCCGATCCCTCTACTTGGTTATCCATGCAGGGTGGGGTGCCAGTAATCAAGGTGGCACTTCCCGAGGTCCCCCTTTCTACGAGGGCTAGCGCGGCGTTCAACTGAGGAGAAACAGTCCTCTTGTTCAACAGGACGTGGGTTCCAGCGCCCTTAACAAGTTCTGTAGGATCTCTCCCCGTTACAGCTTCTACTCCCATGTTTATTATGTTGGGGGTCCGACTCCCTTGAGCGGTTAAGTGCGGAGCACTATTAATCAATTTCTCCGACAAGGCAGTCGTGTCGACAGGAAGGTTCAGGTTTGAGAGGTGCATGGCTCTATCTTCAACTATGGCCAAGAGTTCTGCATCTGATACATCTTGGTAACCTTCGCCCTCCATTCGTATTTTTTTTCCAAAAAACTCTTTCAAAGTTGACATACAGTGAGGGATTGATTGTTTTTTCCCCCCCACCTGTCCTCTTTTATACAGAGGCTTGGCCCTCACCGTCCTACGGGAGGACATCTTGTGACTACCTCCCGAAGTTTTCGGCAAGTTGTTCAGAGTCTGTTTAGCATTTGCGGTTACATCAACCGCATTAGGTTCAACTGGGGGGGGATATTGGATAAAAATGGGAGTAGTTTCACTGAGCTGGAGCTGGAGCTGGGCTTCGGCATTACTACCCGAGAAGGGCGAGCTAAGACTTGGCCATCCCCCTCTTCCAGAGCAATCCCCGGAATCTCCAACCGCCTGTGTTCTTCCCTTCTCTCCTCAACCGCCAGATCACACGACGAATGGGGCGAAGGAGGTGGGTCTTCTAGTCCCGGCGGTGTTCGTAAGTCCTCCACTTCCTCCACTCCCTCTGTATTGTGTACCATGATCACTACCCGCTCCCCCGGGAGTGAAAGCGGGATTGGATCAGTCCGGGGTGTTTTCTTATCGCCCGTGCGCATTGCTTGCTCCACAAGGGAGTCTAAAATGCGGGGCGGAATCTGACTTCCCCCCCCTCCGCGTCCCGTGTAGAGATCATAGGTTGTTCGGGCGCGGTCTCTTGCGCTCCCTCACCACACAGTGAGATCGACTCCAGGTTTATCGGGCTTCCCCACCTTGTTTCTGGACCTTGGACCTCCTTATTGGGTAAAGGTGAGGAAGGTGTGTAGGGAGTCGCGGGACACGTTGTTACTAGTGTCATATCTTGAGGAGAAATCAGTTTATTTTCTGCAGTTAACGCCGTCAGAGACGGCGTACCATCGGAGCCCAAGGATTCAATCGGGAGAAACATAGAGTCACTTACTTCATTTGGCTCGGCTGGACGGGTTGAGTTTAGCTGTATTACTTTACCCGCGTGTTTAATGCGGGAGATCCGTTGAAGCCTCTGAGTAGCCAACTGCTCCACGGTTTCCGGTGAGGTTACATAGTCCTTGTTATGGGACGGCGGCTGGCGAGGTTTGCCGTTTCTTAGCAAGCACTTGTCCTGATCGTCCTGATCTTCCAACCCAAATTTCCACTTTACGGATTCGTCCCGGACTGCCATCCTCCGGGCCTGAAGAGCAGGGGATCAATGTAGTAAGTGTCTCGATGTTGAAATCAGCGCGCAGTCACGCGGGCCCGCGGACTGCTGACTGCCCTTGTCAGTCCCTTCGTGGTCCGCTTCGCGGGGGACTGAGGGTAAGTAAGGTGGAGGGCTCGGGACACGCCTCTGAGCACACGCCTCCAACGATGAAACAGGAAAAAACACTCGATCTCCAGCACAGCGTGCTGGTACTGCTGACTGCCCTTGTCAGTCCCTTCACGGCCCGCTTCGCGGGGGACTGAGGGTAAGTAAGGTGGAGGGCTCGGGACACGCCTCTGAGTACACGCCTCCAACGATGAAACAGGAAAAAACACTCGATCTCCAGCACAGCGTGCTGGTACTGCTGACTGCCCTTGTCAGTCCCTTCACATCTTACTGGACTATAGGAGTGGGAGTGTCTGATTGTGGATTGGTAAAGAATTTCAGAGTGTTTCCTTCCAGTGTGTAATACCATCTTAAACTGGAAGGATGGTTGATTTTCAGAAATAGAGAGGACCCCCCATCACTAATCTGTTGTCCTACTGCTATTACTGTCACATCTGGAAGCTGGTTGTTCTGGAAGTGAAATTCGACTTGGTCAGATTTTTGTTCAACCATGTGGCAGGTGCCGTTTAAACTAACATGGTTGACACTCTGTTTTAGTTTTATTGGTCAGCTAGTCTGGGTCCAGAGGACCTTGTTTACGCAATCTATTAGGGGTGACAACCTTCTCAGTAGGTCATTCCCTAGTAAACAAGGGGTGCCCTCTGGAGTCACTACTATGACCGGGTGTTTCACCTTGTGTCGCCCAATTTTGATGTTCAAGTCTGCAGTCCCCTCGACGGGAATTTCCTTCCCGTCAAAGTTCTGCAGTTGTCCAGGAAGAGAGGTGAGAGGAATGCGGTAATTCTCCCCCCTTCCTGCATTTAGTTCATCAAAGGCCCTTTTGGACAGAAGGGTAGCTTGGGATCCAGTGTCCACCAGTGCCGAAATTGTACCCTGTCCCTGTACTTGTACCGGGGCATAGTATCTTCCCTCCTTCTCCTCAAGGGGGCACAGATAATGCACATTTTTGGACAACTGGTGGGCTAACTTTCTGGTTTTGGACATGGCGAGAGAAGAGATTTGGGAAGAATTCTGTGAAGAGCCTGGGGAATCTGAAAGAAAAAGTTGGCAACTGGAAATGGTTTCAGGTTCTGGGCCGCCCCCCACTTTTTGGAGGCAGTCATCAGATGGGTTTGACCCATGGGATTTTGGTATTGTTGGTTCTGGGATAGAATGATGGGCGGCGACAGCTCAATCCCCACATCTACCCAGTCTATTGATTCGGTTTTAGGTTCCCCTGGTTCAGGTTCTGGGCCGCCCCTACCTTTTTGGAGGCAGTCACCAGGATGGGTTTGAACCAGGGGTTTTTGGTTTTGTTGGTTCTGGGATAGCATGATGGGCGGCGACAGCTCAATCCCCACATCTACCCAGTCTGGATTGAAATCCCTTGGGACCCATTTTTCCTTGGGAGGAGTTCCCCTATCTCTGAAGGAGAAGATCCTTTCCCCAGGATCCTCTTGGGGTCCCTCTCCCTCAAATTGGAAGACCTGTACCTCCTCCACAAAGTGGGTCTGTTTGGGACCTTTGTTTCTCCTACCCCCTCTCTGCTCCTTGGGTGGCAGACTTTCAGGGCTAGGAGATTTTGTTTCTGGTTCCTGGGTTTCCAGGGGCTGTTTACAAGTTGGGAAGGAAGCTTCCTCCAAGGCCTTACACCCCCCTTCCCCTTGTGCCTCCTCCCTGGGAACCAGTGGGTTATCCGTCATTGTTATCCGTCATTGTTCTGGACCACCAGGTCCAGAGTTTGGGGCATTCTGCGCTGGCATGCTCATTTGAGGGTTCTGTTGAGCCCTCAGTATGTGACCCAGATCCCGTGCCATATTTTGGACCTGGCGCTCAAGTTGGGAAACCCGCTCTGGTTGATACGGGGTTCTGTTTTCTCCCCTGGGCTGATCCCGGGAAGGGTAGCTATCCCTTCTCTGGTAATACCCTGGGTTGGGAAGATTTGGGTACCCCTCCACCATTGGCCTCCCCTCTCCCGGATTAGGTGGTCTGGGCTCAGGGAATTGGGGAAAGAAGTATGGATGAGTTTGGGGCTGGAAACCTTGTGGATACCTGGGAAAAAGTTCTGCCCAGTGTTTGGGGAATTTCTGCCCTCCTGTGGGAAGTTAGGAGGGAAGTTCCCTGGGTCAGGTGCTTGGAAGGATCCCCCCCTTGGGCTGGAGGAGTCCACACATAACCCAGGATTGGTCGGTTTCCCTGGTAGCGGGGACTTACATAGTCAGGCGAGCGGGGGACCCCATTTGTGGGACTACCTCCTCGACTCCCTGTCTGTGACTGGCCCGAGGGCCTTCTGGGCTGTGAATTATTTGGTGCAGGCAGGTTTTTAGGCCCCCCCATCTCCAAATCTAAGACGGGGGCAACCTTTACCTCTGCCACCTTGGTTTTGGGGTTTTTCTGCGCATTACTTTTATTTTCTATGGGCTTCTGCACCTCATAGATCCGTGTGGCTTGCTCAATGACCCAGTCTAAAGATCTTTTCTCGTGAAAATCTCTCACGAGCTGGGTCATTATGTATTTGGGAAGAGCATGGAAAAATGTGTTGATGAATTCTCTGCTGTCCGTGCGCACCCTTCTGGTGGTCTGCGCAAAGGCACACTTCAATTCTTGCACGAATTCTTGTGGGGCCTGATCCTCCCCACATTGCAAATTGTAGGGTGCCTTGGGAGCCTCTTGGGGATTTCTATGTACAGAAAAATGTTTCAAGATGTCCGCCCTATATGTGGACCATCTTGAATGGTTTTGGTGCTCCAGTCCCGCAAAGAAACTGGAATATTCAGGAGTATTCAGGGGAGAATGTCCATTTGACGTACTGGATGCAGCTACTGCTGTCCTTCAAATGGAAAGTCTCATCATTTGCTCATAGAGCTCCAAGTGTTCCCAAACAGAATACTTGGCGTTCTTATGATAAGGCGTGATGACACTCCTGATTGCCTTAATCTGTTTTAAGGGGTCCTTAAGCAAGGCCCTTTTCACCTAATTGGCCTTTTTGGTTCAGGCAACCCTGGTCCATTCATCCTCTGATTCAGAAGCACTGCTCCCAGAGGTGCCCGTTTGATCTTCCCGGTTTTCCCGGATTCTGCGAGCCTGGGAATAGCTGGCAGAATGTGGGGACCTGGTCTCCTGTGTCCTGTGACTCTCAGAGGAGTCTTCAGATCCCTCCTTGCTACCAGGATTTGATGGGTACCCCCCCCCCCAGTGACCTAACTGGGCAGAGGCTTTTAGGATTCCCTTAGGGGGCCTAATTTCCTGGGGTTCCTCACTAAATTGGACTGTACTTAGGTGCCCATACCCCGGTGCCCGCCCATCCATTCCTGGGTGGTACTGGCCTATGAGCCCCATACTTTTGGCTGGATAGTAATCTGCCATTCCTGTGGCCCTGTGCTCATGCGCGCCAGGGGACATGGGGGTGGCAGAGTCCAGGGACTGAGAGAGATGAAGGCCTCTGGTACTAGGGCTCCTGAGGTTATGCTCAGGTGTTTCCCTTTCCCAGCGAACCTCATCTCTATCAGCCCCTGATCCCTTTTGCAATGCAAGAACCTGCGCTTTCAGTTCCTCAGTCAAGGCCTTACTAGACTCTATCAGTCTCTCCTGCATGGCTACCTGTTGCTGGAGCCTATCATTGTGCTGGCAGAGAGCCTCATTCTCTCTCTGTGCCTCCTGATTGGTCCTGGAGTACTGGGCCAGTCTTTGCTGCAGGAGGGTTACCTCCTGAGTCCCATCCCTACTGGCCTGCTCCTTTCTTGCCAGAGCCTCCTCCACCCTCCTGGTGTGATCTAGCAAGCCCTGATGCTCTTTTTGGAGGTCACCCAGCCCCTGGAGGGCCAAGTGATTTTCATTTCTTCTTTTTAAATGGCAGACTTCCTGGCCTAAGGTATCCCTTTCCTGACCCAGAGCCTGCATTTTTGACACCAGGTGGTCCCTTTGACTTTGAAAGGCACCAGCTTTCTGTTGCTCCTGATTAAACTATGCCTGGGTATCCTGGTCTTTCAGGATCATTTTATTGCTCTCTGCCTTTTCCCTATCTAGGTGGCTTTGCAGGGTGACTACCTGCTCAGCACATGCCCTATTGAAATCTAATTGTTGCTCCAGCTTTTTCTGGCTCTGCAGTAGGGAGTCCAAACCTTCTTGGTACTCCTTCTGCAAGGCCAGAAATCTGGTATCCTGGTCAGACTTTTCCTGTTGCAGGATACACATGTCCTCTTTGATTTTAATGAGATATGAGATACTGTCTGCTCTCATTTTCTGACTCCTGGCTTCTGTGCATCCTCTGCTCAGAAGAGTCGAGGTCAGATTGGGCCTTCTCTAACGCGATCAGTTGCCTACTTGCCAGATCTTGGCCTTCAGCACATTTGTCCTGCATGGCTCCCATATATAGATACAAATATGCCGCTATCCTAACCATCTTGTTGTGTTCATCTTTAGCTTTAGGAGCCATGTATAGTTCACTCAGGGCCACATGTAAGGGACCCTGATCTCTCCAGTTATCTAACCCAATTGCAGTGACCTGTTGTGTGATTGCCTGCAACCACGCATCCTGGCCCTGCTCAGTCCATTCACCTCTCACAAATAGCTTATGTAAGAAGTGCTCTCTGGCTATTTTGATGTCTACCAGTGTCGTCATTCTGGAATTTGGGTTCCTTCCTGACTTACAGAAGTTTGTATTTAATTTTGCAAAACAGACCGTTTCCTTAGAGCGTTCCTTTGAGGGGTGCTTTCACAGTGTAAAACAGCGTGGTGATCTAATCGGATATGTCTATCCGGTCAGTTGACAAACTGTATTAAGCTGCACAAGTGGTAAATCGAATCCAGAATATCCCCGCTACGAGCCCCCACTTTGTAAGCGGATTCAATTCAACACTACAGCTAAGTCAATGCCTAGTCTGGGATGCTGATGGAAGCCCTTATTGGTGTATTTTTATGTCCAGTTCATTTACTCTGGATGACAATCCTTATATAACACCCCTCCCTCAGAATCCCCCCGACCCGCTGAGCCAAGAAGTAGGTTTGTTTTGCAAATTTAAAAGGTGTATTTGAAAATTAAACAATATATATCTATCACACTTTTATAATAAATTAATGTTTGATAGCACACTTGTGAAGATGATAGTGATCAACAATGGATAATGTTACGGTGGTACACTCTTTTTGATGGCTTAGAAGTGATATAGAGAGGATAAAGTAGCTGAGAATGCTTTTATGGCTTCAAGGAAAATGCAATGATGAATGAAAATGCAGTACAGAAAATAAATTTGATATGACTTCAACAAAAGACAATGGGCCTCATTACAAATCACCGCCACCGTTGTTTCCGAACCGCCTGATCCCGACTCCTGCAGGCGGGAGGTGATGTTCCCGCCAGGTTTGACCTGGCGGGTTTAACACCGCCCGCCTGCAGGCGGACGAGGAAACACCGGCAGCATTACGAGATGCTGCCGGTGTTTCCATGATCCCCATTCCCATCGAGTCCGATAGGACACGATGGGAATGGGGATTAACAGCATTCTGCCTCCGTGATTCCCGGAAAACCGGGGTTGTAATGCCCCAGAAACCAGGAATCACGGAGGCAGAATGGTAATACGAGTCTGGCGGTAACCAGGCGGTTTTACCACTGCGGTTACCGCCAGACTCGTAATGAGGCCCAATGTAATCACTTTTCTTTGACAATTCACCCCCCCCCCCTATGCAAGTTAAAGAGATGGGAGGAAAGCACAGAGTTCTCAGGAATGCAATCAAATAGAATTCAGTTCCCCCCTAGCAAGCTTAGAGAAAAACAGGTAGAAGTTTTAAACACAGGCAAGATATTTTGATGTGGTTGCAATTAAGTGAAAATATGCTAAAATTGCTTTTAATTCCCTATAGGAGGTTCCGGGTGAGTGAGAGATACTTTAAATTAATTCAGGATCACTTTAGCAATGCTCTATGAATGATTGTCAGGTTGCACACGAATTTCAGCAAGGAAGGCAAGGACAAATATTTTTACACGTGGCTGAAATTAAGCAAAATGTCAAATCGCGGCAAATTTAGTCACGTGCGTCGAGCCAAATTACGGAGGCATTATAAGGAGTAGGAAGTCGGTTCTAGGCTCGTTGGAAAGCTTAGAATCTTAGCTTTAAGATGACATTTGCTGATTTAGTAAAGGTAGTTTTTCGGATTTGAAATTTTAAAGCTCAGAATGACAGTTTTCAGTTTTAAAGATGACAGAATGACACGATTCTAGGAGGCAGTTCTAATAGGCTAAAATAGTTTGAATTAGATTATTTTAAACTAAGAGATTGTTTTTGGCACAGTGCTAGCTGGGTACTCACACTAGATTTTGGACAGGAAGGCGACTTCGTCACTGATCGGGTCAGGATTGGCTGGACTTCTGCTAGTGGTTCCTCACAGCGATCTGGTCTCTGGGTCTCTGGTTCTGTTATCGGTTCTGCTAGCGGTTCCGGATACAACACTGCTTTCTGGATACTGCTACAGGTTCTTGCAAAAGTTCTTGGCAAAGAATTGAAACAGCTCGCCCGGCTGTTGAATAGTTTGGTTGGTTTTGAGGCCTGCTGAAGAGGATTCAGCTTGTGGATTCAGGCCTCTCTGCTACAAATTCTGGAGTTAATTTCTGGTCTCTGGAGATTGATGGATTTGAAGTCTGGATCTCTGGATGTGAAGTCTCCCGGCAAAGCGTCCCGCAAGAAAGCGGAAAGTGAATGTCTCTACCTGGGTTTCAATGTTCCTTTTATGTGTTTTGAAAATGGGTGTGTGCCTGGGCCTAGCTAAACCTGCCCCTCTCATTTATCATTGGCCAAGCTTTCCTCTCTCCCTTGATTGGGGGAAAGAAATGGAGTGTCAGAGTGATGCTGTAGGTTTTATGGTCAGAGGAACCTCCCCTTGTCAAATTGCACACAAATCTATTTCTGACCCAAATACATATTTATCTATGTACCATTTTTCTAATATTATAGGTCGAGTTAACATATTTTCTGTAGCACCAAACCATCCAATCCCTGTCTTTGTACGATGTTGTGTCCACTTATGACAGAATTCTCTCCTTTTTATCCAGATAACGACCTCTAAACCTTTCCAGATTTTACACAGATGTGCACCAGGGATATGGGTTTCAGATGATAAAGTGTCAGATTTTTAACATGCATACATTTGGAGTAACAACCCTTTTTCCGCCACTATCCCCAAGAACATACCACAGGGTCCTAACACCTCTTAAAATGTGCACAGAAAAATCACAAAAATGATGATGTTATTTATATAATTTTGACAAGTCCGCAATGTGAATTATCCATCTTTTTAAAATCATGCTCTGGCCCCAAATGGGTGTGCTCTGGCTCCAAAGCACATGGTGGAATTTCTGGTTTATCCACTTCCCCCAAGCTCAGCTGGCCCTCACAGGCACTGCCCCTCCCAGTTTCTCCCAAGAAGAAGCCATTTTACGACCCCCCCCAATATAACATTTGCCTGAGTCCAGGACAGTGCTTTGTTTAGTTTCCTGTAGTCCCCAGGTGCCACTCCCCTAATTCAATCAGAGAGGTGTCATCTCCTTTTGGCAGGGGCAGCAGAATGCAGCCAAGCCTGGGAAGAGTTGTTGAGCCAGTTCAACTCCTGTCGGGGGTAGTTGTCAGGCAGAATTCAGCTAAATGTCACTTTAGTTCCCAGTTTTCTACATTCAAATCCAACTTACAATTTTTGCACATGCAGCTAGAATGCTGATTCTAAGTTCAAAACTATGACATTTAAACAATTGCAACCTATGTGACACTCTCAAGTAGGTCACTGATTTATTCTAAACATTTTGATTTTAGTGGCTTTAAACCCAAATTCACTTAAGCTGCTGACATCCCCAGCTCTTTTTTATATATACATTAAATAATTACTTCCTTCAAGTCATTTCAGAATATAGTTTTACATTGTATCCACCTCTTAGCAAGTCTTTCCTTGGCCTGGTTTGGGTTCATTTGTTCAGTTTTACACAAAAGTCTGGTGGTTTGAAAACGCCGGCTTTCTGATAGTGGTGAGCACCAGTATTGCATCCATTTTTGACATTAAGAAAATGAATTCCCCACAGTTCTGGGTTGCTTTTGGCGATCAGCATTGCCATTCCCAATGGTTTCAGGCTGCTGTGTGTGTAGCCCAATGGTGGTTTTAGGCAGTGCCCTCCTGTGCTCACAACATAGGCAAAAATGGGTGCCAGCCTATTCTTCATGTTTTCCCTGTGCACTCTCTGGGGAGTTCTGGCCATCATGATGGTTTCAATGCCAGTAATGCACAGTTTTATGGTAGGGCTTAGATGCATGGGTAAAAACATCCCACAGTATTAATAAAAAACTATTCAGATCCGCTGTAGCATTCTCTACACTGCAGGTGTAGCCAAGACCAGTCAGAGGTACTCTTGGTAGCCTTCGACTTCTTTTAACGGATCTAGGATTGATATTGATGGATAGGCGTTGCTTCATGTCAGCCCAACTCCTTGGATCCCCCACTGACGGCCGTGCAGTCCCACAAATGGAATAAATTGTACTTTTAAAAGAGATTTTGGATTTAAAACATGCACTAAACATATCAATACAACTGCTGTCTTTAAAAGTTTAAAATAGCAATAGACTATGGACTGATAACGTAAGACATGGCATATGGCTGTTTTAAGGAACATTCTCCTACATGTGCTAACAATAGGGCTGTCCAGCGGCGATGTAGTGGTCATGTCTTACAGCTATGTCCAGTGACGCTGGGGGCTATCAATCCTTGACTGTACACGTGCGAGAATGCTGCGTCGTGAGCATTGGTCACAGACTCCGAAGGCTTGTTATCTCATCATAGACCCAAGCCGGCTGCTTTCTACGTATGGCAATAGCAATGCCTAAAGAGGCAAGGAAGGTTTGGATTTTGCAAATACGATATCAACATGTGAATAAAACAGCTGTCCTTAAAGGTTTAATATAGCTACAAATTAATTAGAGACAACCAGGTCTCTGGCTAGTTTAAGGATTATTGTTTTACCTATTCTCACTGGAGAGTTCAGTCTGGGCCGCACTTGCTCAAATTATGCAGCACTGTACTGTAGAGGGGCTGTTTTATCTCCACATGGGCTCCAGCAGAGTGTTGTGACCTGCGCTCGGAGAAGGCATTGCTCTTCAAAGCAACAACTCATTGTTATCACCATAGTACAGCTGAACTTCTGCTCCCCACCCCAAGTCGCTTCTAAAAGGCCATGTTAATGCCCCGTTAAGGCTTATAAGATTGAGACCACATGGCTTACAAGGATGGTCGCAATTGTGTTGTCTATGCGACCCTCTGCCTTAGCAAGACCTGTTTTTTTTTTTTTAAAGTGCATCCCACCCTGTAAAATGTAAAGGGCTTGATTCATGGAATAGATCCGCAAAGCCTGCACGCCGACAACGACTCTGCGTAGCCATCGCACAGAAGAAAATGTGCACGCCATGCGTATTCATGGAATTGTTCACGCAAAATAACCCTATGTGCCAGTGGCAGCCGGAACGCCCACGCCACACCCACACACAGAGCGTTTTCAGCCATGGGTACAGACCTTTGCCCACACCTCGTGCGCAACGCAATGGAACCCGGAAACACTGATTGTGAACCCCCACAACCAGGTCAGTACCCCAGTGGGGGTGAGTGGGGACCCCTGTAACTATTCCCAGCACTCCCTCAACATGCATACCATGCATTGTAAAAGTCATCATATCTCAGTACACATGGGTTCGAAACCCCGTAAACCATTCCAAAATCCTCCTACACTGCGTACATGCACCCCCAAGTCTTATCCGAACCCCAACAGTGTGCACGCACCCCTAAATCCAACATCCGATCTTACCTCTGTGCAGTGATTCCTATGCACAAGTTACTGTACGCCTGCTATTCAGGTGGCAGATAGATCGAGTGCTTTGTGTGGTAATTTCCTTGATGAGAGATTGCGCTTGGACAGATCCATGAATACGCTTGGTTGTATGCATTTGTGGGCATGAGATGGACGGCCAGCGGGTCGTCCCTCTTACCGCCCGCATTTTCCCTTTTTCTTCAGCATTTTGCGAGTTCCACCCCCTACTCCGGTCTATGTGCAGGCCATGCCCAGGCTCTGCGAGGTGTCTTGCGCAAGGCACTCGGGCGCTCGCAGAGACGTGCTGAATCTACATGTTGTCTCCATAAAGTACGAAAAAGTCCAGCTCTGTCGATTCTATGAATCAACAGATAGGGTTTCACACGCGATTTGGCACGCAATGTCCCGATTTACCATGCAATATATTCCATGAATCAGCGCCAAATACTGCATGCTCTAAAAAAGCACTTATTACAAACACATATAACCAATCTCGTTATACTCTAAATACTGTTAGACCCACAATTGTATTAACAGCTATCCTCTATAACATTAGGTGTAAAATTCCTGTATCACTATAAAAAGTATTCCTCTGTAGTGAAATACATATGTACAGCTGTGGGCTGTTGTATGACGTCTGCGCAAATAGTTATAACATCATGAACGTGGTGGCTGGTGACCAAACAGCTATATATTGCTTTGAAATGTGTCAGACAATAGCAATAGAATTCATTATATGTGTCTTTTAGTTCATTAGCAAATGATAGGGTCGCTCTCCAAGTTGTATTTTTAAAACAAATTCAATGGGGTTCTAATCAAATTTATATCGAATTTAAATGAAAATGTCTGGGCTTCAAACAAATGTATATCGAGTTTATAAAACATTTTGGGGCTCATTACATTTATTGGGGTTCAATCAAATGTATATCAAATTTGTAGAAATAATTTTGGGGAGTCATCCATTTGTTTGGGATTCAATCACATTTTTATCAAATTTAAATAAAAAATGTGGGGGTCATCAAATGTATTGGGGTTCAATCAATTTATATCAAATTCATATAAATGTTTTTGAGGGTCGTCAAATTGATTGGGCTTTAATAAAATTTATATTGAATTAACATGAATAATTTGGGTTCAATCAATTTATATCAAATTTAAATAAACACATTTTGGGGTCATCACATTTATTGGGGTTCAAATAAGCTTATAGGGATTCGAGGAAATCCATATCATATTTTTATATCAAACGCATTGGAATTTTTATCAAATGTATATTGAATTCATATAAAATGTATATAATTGTATTTTGGGGTGTCATAAAACGTATTGGGGTTCAATTAAATATATAGGGATTCAGGCACAGCTCTATCAAAAGCTTTATACGCTACCGCAGGGTTACTATGGGCCTCATTACGACCCTGGCGGAAATCGAAAAACGATGGCGGAAATGCAATACCGCCATCGAATAGCGCTCGGTGCGACTATGACCCGTCACCGCAAAGTACGATGCCATTAGCGACACCGTAGTGAACGCCAACGCTAACTGCACCAAGTACGCGCGCGCGCGCCATGCCAAACCGTAAATACCACCATGGCGCAAGGGTACGCGAATTCCGACCCTAGCGGACATGTACCTAACGCCATCAAGCACGGCGGAAAGTACCATTCCGCCATGGTGAGAAGTACGGCATCGCGAATCAACCGTAAACGGCCCCACTGAGTGCCTGTACACCGCTCCCTGCCCACATAGTACAACTCCCCGTAGGTGCAATGAAGTCACAATGCAACCAGTGAAATGTACAAGTCACCCATGCATGCCAACGAACAAAAGAATCTCAAGAGGGGCCAATGGGAGCTGCAGGGCACAGATGGCACGAATACAGAAGCCATTCCAATGGACATGACCACAGTCCCCCACCAAGAAACGCACGCAAACACAGGCACCTGTGACCAGCAATATTCCGAAAATCACATCATTCCACCAGTCCACCTGGCTGACCGGCATCTGTTACACAAAACCTAATCCCCCGCCCCTGAGCATGACAACATTCAAACAGTCATATTGGCAGCCCTCATCCCTGACCTCACTGGGCTTCGTAGGCAAACGCGCCCAGCACAGTACCACGCAACTATACTCCGAAGCTGGAACCCAATGCAGATCTCCTCACAATACATCGCTCCCCAAATAGGAATATGCCACATCACTTGCAAAGAAGAACGCTACACGGCCCATATCAGAATAGAAATTTAATGCACAACAAAATCACCAAGCCCATACAGCCATTAGGCCATGAACTCCAAAACACATTTCACCATTGTGGGCTGCATCCGCAAGAAATGACCAGCTACTTCTTGTGTGACGCCCTGTTCCTTCATGGTACACAAAGCCACATTCACGTACGAAAAGGCAACATGGAAGCGCACAGAACCGCAGGGCCGTCCCAATGGGGAGGCACTAGTCCAGCTGAAAGGCCGAAATGTTGCTCCGAGCCACTAGTACTGCGTAAGGGCATGTGGCCCATTGGCGATCGTCCCATAAGATCGTAATGCTGCTCCACTGATTAACACGAAGCAGCAGGTGTCGGGAGTAAAAGCCATCTGCAGGAGTGGCATACAGATGGCAGTGGCAAAAGGGGAGGAGATACCTGTCAACCAAAAGAAAAGAAAAAGAACAGAATGGCCATCAGAACTACATTCGAACAACTCACTTCAATGATCACACTAAATCCACAGCCATATGCATGCTAGCCCACTCCAAAGGATCATCACCACCCCAAAACCACTTGCGACTCATAACTATCTATATCGAGGTGTAAACACCATCACAAACGAGTGTACCTGTGCATGCGTCTGTGAAAACAGAATCCATCAGATGGGATTGGTAACGTGCATGGACACAAGTGTCTGAAGGCGCGTCGAGACAGGGAGGGCTCAACAAGGCCAGATAGACGATGGTCCCACTATGGCAGCCCTGCATCACATAGCGCAGGGGAGGCGGATAGATTCCAAGAAGCCCTGTACATGGCAAACTCTGTATCAAATCATCTGTCCATGCATCCATACATCATTCCCTCATCCCGTAATGAAAACGCCTGTTTCCATACTCACATAACATGTGAAATTTCCATTGAGTCTGTGCGTTATGCAGCCTGCAAAATCCACTGTGCCCCAGCCCGTTATTCCAGTGTTGTGAAGTAACATGTATTTGGGAACGTCCGGCCTCACCATCCACTTCGCTATTGCGCATCCCAAACTATTCATATCAATCATTGCATCCTCGCCATGGCCCCTGTCCCAAGGACATTGAACAATAGAACGTTATATTTGCAGTCAGACCTGTGGGCATCTCCTCGCCGCTAGCTGATAACCGAAAGCGCTGCCCTTCGAATTCCTCATTTGCAACATCACGGCGAAAAGGCATCTGTGGCCGCTTGAAATCACAAATTAATCCATCTAGTGCGGCTGTGTGTGAAAATGGCAACTGCCTTCACTCACAAATGGGACGCCCCGCCCGTCGTTGCAACTCGGTACAGTGATGCATGAGGGTCCACCGTTACTCGAGTACTACGTTCCACTGACCCTTCACAAGTCTGTTCGCGACAGCAAAGATTGTATGTGAAACAATGGGACCATAGCCGAATGAACATATCAACCAATGTTACACGGCCATCGGGTACAAATACATGATTGTAATAGCAAGATGCCATTCCTCGAATTGCAGCGTTGTGTGCGGGACGTGCTCGGCCAAAGGGGAGAGCAGTTTGCACAGGTGGAATGAATCACCACAGGTGGAGGCCATACAGCCTGAAAACACATAAATTGCACACCCAGTCTCCTCCCACAACCACACCCACTCCGAAATGCTACCGGCAGGACTCGCGATGTTGGCCCTGGGGGACCTGATAGCACTGCAAGTACTCCAACTCCAAGAAGAAGACGAACACCAACTACAACCGGCCGCACGGAGGAGACGCAGGAGGAGGAGGAGGGCAAGGCAGGGCCAGCAAGGGCCGCCAGCACAGCCACTACCACCACGCAGGCAGCCCGCAATCCCACGCCTCCGAGCACATCCGTTCAACCTCACTGATGAGCAGATCCACACCCTCTACCGTTTGGACCGGGACACCATAGCCGCCATTGTGGACATGACACAGGCTGACCTTGTCAGCATGATAGATAGCCCAACCGCCATCCCACCCCTACTGAAGGTGGTGTCTGTACTCCACTTCCTGGCCACAGGCACCTACCAGCACACAGTCGGACAGTTGCATGGCATTTCTCAGCCACTGTTCTCACGGACACTATTGCAAGTGCTCGATGCCCTCCTGCAGCACGCAGACGACTACATCTCTCTACCACGCTCGGAGCAGGAAATTACCAACACAAAAGTGGGATTCCATGCACTTGCCGGCATACCGGGTTGCCTTGGTGCCATCGACTGCACCCATGTGGAATTGGTCGTCCCACATGCCATGGAGGCCCAGTACCGCAACCGAAAACAATTTCATTCTCTGAATGTACAAATGGTGTGTGACTCCAACAGGATCATTACACATTGTTGTGCCCGATTCCCTGGATCAACCCATGATTCTATGGTCTTGAGGAACTCTACAATACCACGCTACATGGAGCGACACGCAGGGAACAGATCCTGGCTACTCGGTGAGTCTCATTTCATGCATGATGATGTGGGGTATGTGATGCGGCAATGACCTGGCAGGAAGGGGGGGGGGGTGCGTACGTAGCAATGGCATTCCACATAATTCGTTTATCGTCCACATACAGGTGATGCTGGATATCCACTGAAGAGATGGCTCCTCACACCAGTCCGGAACCCACGGGACCAGCATGAGGAGGACTACAACCATGCCCACTCACATACCCGTGTAGTCATTGAACAGGCATTCGGCCTACTGAAGACTCGTTTCCGCTGCCTCAGCAGGTCTGGCGGGGCACTCCTGTACCGCCATGAGAAGGTTGCAAAGATGGTGATGGCATGTGTCATGCTACACAACATGTGCGTACGTAGAAATGTGCCCATGCCCCCTGACGCAGAACTGCAAGCACCTGAAGATGGTCATGATGAGGGTGGGGATGTGGCAGCACCTCAAGGAGTCTGCGAGGCACAGGAGGGCTGTGACATTCGTCAGCATCTCATTGATGCATGCTTCTAGCACTCACGCCTGGTGGCTGATACATGGACACGGGACTCGTGGCACTGTGTGTGTCTGGTACATGCACAATATGGACTGTACGCCTATGATGGCCTAGTACACAAAGATCATTGTCCACACATCTCATTGGTTGATCGTGCATTGTTTATGGCATATGTGATATCATGTTAAACACCCTATCGACCCGCCACCCAAGTGAGCCCAACACACCCCCTCCACCCTCCTACCTCCCCCCCGAACACCAGTGTCCAAAGATGCTCATTGTCAGTGGGCAGTCGCTATTGCAAGCCCCCTCTGCGGGTATCAGGGGCACCCCTGCCTGTGGAGCGCAGGTTCCTCCCAGATCTACGTTGGGGGCTGCCCTGGACGGAACTTGCAACGGATGATGTCTCTGCCTGCTCACGTCCATGCATGTCCCTAAGGGTTTGTGAGAGCTCAGTGAGCACACGGCGCACTGCGGCAAGTTCGGCACATACGTCTTTGGACGTCGCATGCAGTTCCCCCTTCAGGCTCTCGGTGCTTCTCTCCATTTGGACTCTCAGGCTCTCGGTGCTTCTCTCCATTTGGACTCTCAGGCTCTCGGTGCTACTCTCCATTTGGACTCTCAGGCTCTCGGTGCTACTCTCCATTTGTGCCCTTAGTGTCTCTGTACTTCTCTCCATTTCTGCCCTAAGTGTCTCAGTTGATGTTTCTATGCCTGCCTTAGTGCCCCCACATTCATCGGCATGGTCCTTGAGGAGCGTGGCCAGTTGCTGCTGTTGCACGATTAACTGGTCGAGGGACTGTTGCCTCTGCTGGGCCATGGCCATTTGCGGTGGTGTCACAGAGTGGCTGTTCGCCTCATGTTGCCCTGCCACAGGGCTTGTGGGGGATGGCCAGTCGTCGTCTTGTGGGTGCCCCTGCGTGGTATCCTCATGGTGTACGGGATGGGACAGACAGGGGGATTGGGACAGGTCATGGATGGATCTGACTTCGACATCCCCGTCTTCTGTGTCGGAGCATGCTGCCATTAATGGGGTGTCACCTATGGTGCTGCTGCCACCAGAGGCAGTGCCTTCTGTGGCATCCATTGGGGGGACCTGTGGTGCTGCTGTTGTGGGCATGCTGGCTGCTGGGGTGCCTGTTGATGTTCCCTCCTCTGTGCTGCCACCTGATTTGTGCTGCTGCCGTGTCTTGATGCGTGCAGCTGAGGTGGAGGGTCTTTGGCCGTTGGTCTTGGCCCTCTTTGCAGGTGTGCTGGTAGGGGTGTCCTGAAGCTCGTCGTTTGGATCGGACCCTGTGGTGGAGTAAAGGAGGGCGAGCGTTATTAATGGGTCTGTGGGAATTGGAATGGCAATGTATCACATGCATTGGGGTGGTACCTGAGGGTGATTTGGGTCGGGGCCTTGGAGGTGCTTTCATTTGTGTGTGGAGTGAGGGTGCAGTTGTTTGGCAGCCTGCAGTTAGGGTGTGCCTGCTGCACGTGTAGTGGGTGTTTTTGGGTTTTTTAATTATTTATGTATTTATTGTGAGTTTTAAAGTGCGCTATCAGGCCAATGTGTGTGGACGTTCTCCTGGCCATGTGTTTCTGTTGCACTATGTGGACACATGGTACTTCACATGATTGGACATTGTGGATTTAGCATTGTTTTATTTGGCCCACCTACCTGATTCTTCGGTTGTCTGCACTCCTTTCTCCATCCCTCCGACTCCCTCTATACTCTCCATTCCAATGGTGGAGGCACAGATTTCTTCCCAGGGGGTCAACTTGATGGGTGATTCCGATCCTCCCCCGGTGGCTGTGGCAATGTTGCGGTTGGCAGAAAGTATGCTACGGACGCGTATCCGCAGGTCGTCCCATCGCTTTCTGCATTGCTGTGGGTTGCGGGGTGCGGTCCCCACCGCACTTACCCGCTGTGCCACCAGAGCCCATATGGCCTTCTTGTTCGCAAGTGCCGTCCTGGTCATTTGCGTGGAGAAGACGGCGGCGGCATTCTCCTGGAGGGTCTCTGTTAGCACGGTGAGTTCCTCACGGGAGAAGTGGACCTGCCGCTTGCGGTCGCACGCTTTCTTCGCTACTTTTCCCATTTTTCTTGGTTTCGCTAGGGTGGATGACGGGTTGGGGTGTGTCTCAGGGTAGTGTTTTTAGTGGTTGTGTGGATTTTGTGGTTTTATAGGTGTACGGCGGGATGTTTCCCGTTCCGGGCCCATGTTTTTACTTCCGTTTCCGTATATTTCCGGTCACCGTACTTTCCGGTTGGCGCTCACTGCGGTGTCCGCTAAGATGGGTGGCGGTATTGCACCTAGGGCGCCGTACGGCGGCGGTGTGGGCCGTTTTGGGGTCATTTCCGCCATCGCGGACTTTGCACTTCCGCCATGCCGTGGTGCTCGTGCCCGATGGGTCGGAATGGGCCGCACTTTGCTCCATCGTGCAATTGCGGAAACGCTATTTACGCTGTGGCGGTCCGGTCAGTCACTTTCCGCCAGGGTCGTAATGAGGGCCTATCTCTTTTACATAAAATGTATATACATTTATGGGGGGCATTTCATTAATGGGGTACAATCAAATGTATAGGGTTTCAGGAGAACGGTAAAGGGCAGGCCACCTGTCAACTGAAACACCTGATGATAGGTAACCCACCCTACTACTGAAGACTAAGGTCGTGATCAGATGTGTGAGCAGCAGATTCAAAGTAGAGAGGTCTATGTCAGTCTAGAGTGACGCCTGAGCATTGGACAGAGTTGATGGAGTAATTCTCTGACCACGAAAGCATTGTCGGCTGTGGTTAATTAGGGGGGGCGTGGAGTTTGGCGTTTGGTTTAGCTTTTACCTTGATTCATTTTGGAGCAATATCGTTTCCAAAACATGATGTGCAAGTGGATTTTTTAGTTTCCGGTAATGCTTTTGCTTGCCGGTCATGTGTAGACAGAGGTGAGCATCGACATTGATGAAGTGGTAGAAGGAGTTCTGGCTGACAATGTAATGAAGGAGAAAGAAAACAGATGCCAGAGAGTTGAAAATCGTTAAACAGTCAATGTTTGCTCAATATAAAGGGTATTAGTTTGACCCTGTGTTGGAAATGAAGGTGGCAAGCCTGGGCGGGATGGAGTTTTGGCTAGTGAATGTTTATAAAGCAAGACGATGTAATAGACTGTATCAGAAGTCGAAGTGACATCAAGCAGGGATGAAACGCGAGGCATCAGTGCCTAGATGCCTTTGGGTTAGGTGCGTTATACCAACTGCAAAATAAATAAATCAATTCCCACACATCAGCTATTTTGTGGGCCTTGTATTCGTTTTTGAGTAGAATTGCTTTTCTGTCTCTATTGGAACTCCAATTCTAGTTTATTGAGGGTACCAGGGTTGTCAAGGTGAGCCTGGAATTGGGAAACAGGATTTTAGCCAAAAACCTTGGAGATTGAGGGTGTGATGTTGGCTTGCTATAGGATGACTAGAACAATTCTTTCTTCAAAGGGATGTGTTAGGCGTATAAAAGAATATACCAGTCTGCTAGCCCGGGATTATGGTTGGTGTGATCTCACTAGAATTTTCTTTAGTGATGGTCTTGTTATCCATTTCAGTGTGAAGATGATGGCTGGTCAAACTTAGTAAAGCAAAACAAGTGATGTCTGGAAAGTTTACAATTAATCTTAACCTCTGGTGATTTCTCTGGGCAACCCTCCAGACCGTTGTTCTTCATCCTGCCACACCATTACAGAAAAGGGAACAACCTTATGCAAATCGGGCTTAGTCCAAACCCAAAAGGGGCAGTCCAGCCCGAATTGCTAGGTCCATCCCTTCGGCACAATACCACAAAGATCCAGACATGTTTCTTAGTGTCAGGCTCACAGAGTTCCTGTAACATTGATCAATCAGGCATTCGCAACTGACCCATTCCCCATTCCAACAATCATTTCAGGAAAGGGGGACAGTGCACTATTTGTGGGCCGGCCAAAACTCACTCTGCCAAGACAATAGGATACTGTACTTGCTACATGGAAATTACTTTGGAGTTTCTCTCAAATAATGATTTTACCACCATCCTGATGTTATGTTATGTTATTTGGAATTTATATAGCGCTCTATATATCATTGGTATGACCTCAAAGCACTTGTGGGTTGAACGCCCTCGGGGACCATAGGTCAGTCGAGAGAGTAGGATATTATAGGGTGCTTCAGTGCACCCAATATCCGAGCAGCTGATGCGATTGCTTGTTGGTAGCTGCATCCTAACAATAGGAGGGTGGTAATGGGATATCAGTTGGATGTGTGCACTCTGGTGGCTGGTCTCTGAGGCTGCATTCTGGCGGCACTAGACCTGTGTAGGATGCTTATGTCTGCAGCTAGGCCAATTTTCTGTGGGGTATAGCTGCATTGTAGCAGGATGTTGAGTTGTTCATGGAGTATTGTTCATATGTGACCAGCTAGGCTGAAATTGATCGAGGGGTATAGCTGGGCTCTACTGTGTGTTGGTATAGAGGGCAAGCATCGTGATAGGAGAGGTGAGAGTCTGGAGTGGAATGCTTTATTCTTACGACTCCACTGTTCCGGATTATATTCACGCATTTCCTGACAGCTGCGCTCAGAGGGAGAAGGTGCAGGAGGCAGCTAGGCACGTGTAGTAGAGTCACAAAGTGGATAGTCAGTAGTCATATTTCTAGTGCCTGCAAGACGTCATCTATGGTAACCGTTTACTGATTCTGTCTTGATGACTTATTAGTCGCTTTCAAAGGTATCAATGCTTGGATTCACCACAAACCTGTGTCCGCAGGCTTTAATTACTTTCCAATGTATTGTCATTGAAGTCGTGGTCCTGGTGTTGTAGGGATTCTGGGGCATTAGATGGTCTTTATCAGGTTTTTGAAAAGAGACAGGTTTTTAGAGTATTGCGGAAGGCCATCTAGTCTTGGGTGTGTCGAATGTGTGGGGGGAGTGAGTTCCACAGAGGGTTGGAAGACCATGGAAGACCATGTGAGCAAAATGGACAATTTTATTCAATTATTAAAAATAGCATCAAGATCGAAGCCACTGGCTTCAGAGGTAGTAAACAAATAGTGAAGTTGCATTGATTACCTTCACAGATTATGGTAGATCGAGAGGCTCAGTTCAGTACTGGTCAGTCTTTAGCAAAGAGGGGAAATCTGTCTGTGTATGTGCTTCCATCCTAAAAGCAGTGGCCAAAGAGCATGGGTGAATAAACGCCTCAAACAATATCCACCAGGTAGATGAGGAATGGCAAATGTATACTTTGGGCAGCAGAATATGTTTATAACAACTCACCCCACACATCCTTAGCCTTTCTTTTACCTTTTACTATTCATATGAGTATATCCTTGCAGATTCCACACTATACATTGTATAAGAAATACATGTACCCAGTACATAAACACATCAAATAACTGTTGAATTTAATACAGCAAAAGAAAATGTATTAAAAGCAAAACACATACAAATATTATACAGATAGGCTTTGCAAAGAAGCCCCTGTTTACTCAATGGGAGATAAGTGTGGTTAGCGACAGACCTATAGACTAAGTAACCATCTAAATTCCTCCCTAGCTAGATTGGTCTTTACAATGGCCTTACCTCAGTGGATACAGTTGTGTTTCACATAACATAACATAGGACATCCGGGTACATTCCACATTCATTTCTCCCTCCACAAACTAGTACATCCTATGGTTAAAGCCACTCAAGTCAATTGAAATTGATGAGGAAGTGGAATATGAGGGTTTTAGAAAAAAATTAAAATCTGCTTTACTATTTAGTTGATTTGTTAGGTTATGGACTTAAAGAAAGATATTGGGACCAAGTATCTAATCGACACTCACCTAAATTACTCGGGTTGATCCCTCAACAGCATCCCCAGACGTCACGGGGAATAGGAGTCTTGGTTGGTGGACTGTCAGGCTCACACTGTTCACACAACAACATCAATCAATCAGACACACAACTGACCCATTTAAGCACTCAACAGTCAGTTAACTCAGGCTAAGGGGAACGTGCAACACTGGAGTGTTTTTCAGGCCAGAGGAAAGCAAAAAGGGATGTGGTTGTTCCGGAAATCGCAGGTCACTGGGATAGGACTACCAGACCCAGTACACCCGCGGACCCACACAAACTCACAGTGGACATTTTCAATAACATTCTACAAAATGACCAAGCCTCCTGGAAGTGTGATATCTCTGTGGCCAGCTTACTGCACAGACTATGCAAAGCCACAACCTCAATTGGCCCTTTCTAAGCATTTAAGATCTGGTTTGAGTCAGTTCCTTCTGGCTTTTCCACCAGAGCCATCATCAGTCTAGAGATTCTGGTTCAGGGATGTCTAACACCGGTGAAAGAAACAAAGTATGAGAGCAGTCAGATTTGCATGCACATAGATTTATTACATGTTTATTTGCATAAAGGAAATGAAGACTAAACTGTGTGTGTCACAGAGAGAAATCATGATGAATAACAATACCCATGGCTAAAGATTTCATGAGGGAAACTTTCATGTGTGGTGAGTTGTCTGAACTCTCCATTGTTGTATGTGGGGAACACCATCCACCGGGGACTGGGATGGGGTAGTACCTATCAGTGATACACTATAAAACTAATGGGTATACCGCTTCAGAGTTTTGCCCTGGAAAAATAGAGTCTTTTCATCAAGCGATGAAGTCAATGTAAATAAATAGTCCACAATGGCGCCATCTGTAGGCCGAACACGGCCAGGCTAATCCCTCATCTGACCCTACACACTGTAGTGGCTGGCTGCCTCCATGACCACCAGTCTGGTTTCAGAGCATCCATTAGCATGGAAACTTCTCTCCTGAACACCTGTGAAGATCTGCTCCCGAACCTTGATTACAACTCTCCCTCTGTTCTGATCCTCTTCGATCTCTTGTCTGCCTTTTACACAGTCAAACACTCCATCCTCATAAACCATTGCCATGATAACCTTGGCATCACAGACATGGCACTGGTGTTGTTGACCTTCTTCCTGTCTAACTGACCCTCCCAAGTACAATTGGGCCCATTCCTCTCCTCATCCACCTCACTCTCTACCTGTGGCTTCCCTCGGGGCTCTATCCTATCGCTATGACTATTGATGGAACAGATGGAGTGGATGGAACAGAGGGAGTTGATGGAACAGATGGAGTTGATGGAACAGATGGAGTTAATGGAACAGATGGAATTGATGGAACAGATGGAGCTGATCGAATGGATGGAGTGGAGGGAACGGATAAACAGAGAAACGGATGAACAGATGGAATGGATGGAACAGATGGAGTGGATGGAATGGATGGAATGGATAGAACAGATGGAGTGGATGGAACAGATGGAGTGGATGGAACACATCGAGTGGATGGAATGGATTGAGTGGATGGAACGGATGGTGCGGATTGAACGGATTGAGTGGATGGGACTGGTGGAATGGGTGGAACACACGGAGCTGATCGAATGAACATGAAGGATGAGATTGAACACATTAAACAGAGGGGAAGATGAAATGGGTCTACGGAATGGATGGATTAAGCTATGTGGACGATGGGTAGAGTGGATGGAATGATGGAAGGATTAATAGATTAAATGGATAAAACAGACGAAATGGATGATCAGACGAAGTAGAACGAACAGACAGAGTAACTAAAACAGATAGAATAGATGGCACAGATGGAGTGCTCGATCTTAAACGCCTTACTGATAACCAGATGGATGCAACAGATGAAATGGATGAACCGACGAAGTGGAATGAACGAACAGAGTAAATAAAATGGATAGGATAGATGGTACAGGTGGAGTGCTCGATCTCAAGTGCCTAACTGATAACCACCATATTACACTACCACGCTTACTCTCTCCTATACACCAACACTCAACTAGAACACAGCGATAGTATGACACATAGGGCATAGCTGTTCTCATACTAACACCCGCCACATACTCCTCACCATCCTAATTAAACACAGCAAGCTAAGCACACACCGCTAGCTTAAGCGTCTCCTCATGCCTAACGCAGCCACAGATCAGTCTCGGCATCATCCCTCCAGAATGAACACATATACCTGGCCTCCCAACCACTACACCTACCACTAAGAAGCAGCTATCATGCAACTGCCACACCGGCTTTACACATATCCGGTGTACACACGCACCTTATGACTCTTTCTCTCTCTACTGACTAGAACTGCGTTTCCCGAGGGCGTTCAACCTACCAGCGCTTTCAGATCATACCAATGATACATAAGGCGCTATATAAATGCCAAGTAACATAACATAACATAACATGACTCTTGAATATCTGCCTTGCCCCTCTGGCCCACTTGATCTCCACCTTCTCTCCTCATTTCCAGTGTTATGCTGATAACATAAAGCTCTCATTTAATCTTCCCTCGTCCTCGTCCTCCTCCTTTCCTTCGTCTCTGATACTCGACTGCCTGACTGGTATTCAATGATCTCTGCCTTAATGCCAGTAAGACAGAGATTCTTCTCATTGGGACGCCTGCCCCTTGTTTCCCCCATTTCTCAGGCCACCCTCCTTGGGCCCCCTCCCGTCACCCTCTTGTGAGGCAAAAAAACCTTGGGGTTATCTTTTATCTTTTACTCCTCTCTATCTTTCTCTCCATACATCACAGACCTTGCCAAGAAGTCCAACATTCAGCTCCACCTCCATAGAGGTATTCCCCCTTTCCTCACTTTCCCCCAGAAGCTCAATGTCTCCAGAGCTCTAGTTCTCTCTAGGCTGGACTACTGCAACAGCCTCTTACTCAGTCTGCCTCTTTCCTCTCTTTGTCCCTTCAACTAATCCAGTATAGGGCTGCAAGACTTATCTTTGGCCTCAAGCCCAGGGACCGCATCTCTCCTGCCCTAAAATCTCTCCACTATCTCCCGGTGACCGCAGGAATCAAATTCAAGACCATTTTCATCATCTACAAAGCTGTATGGGGTCTGGGACCCTGCTACATCCAGTTTTCTCTCCCTAAAACATCCCATCTAGAGTTCTTTGGTTCTCTAGCTCCAACTCTCTGCTGGTCCGGCGTTTCTCCAAGTAGAGAGTGGGAGGTAGATCCCTTTCCTTGGCTGGCTGCTCCCTCTGGTACAGCCTCCCTGCTCCCCTCAGACTTGAGCCGGATCTTGTTTAGTTCCGGAAACTTCTCAAGATGTTCCTTTTCTCCACTTCCTTCCCTCTCCCCCTCCTGTACTAATGTCCCTCTGCTGCTGCAACTGGTGCCTGGTCCTTTCTGAGTCATAAAGGGGCCATACCACCCCTGGCCAGTCTCCCTCAGCATCCCCTACCAGCACTTGCCCTCGGGCACCCTTCCACGGACTAGCCAGAATCTGGTCAACCCTGTCCATCGCGCTAATCTGCCCGTCCCCCCTTTTTTCCTCCCAATTGCCCTTGTTGGCCATGTTCAGCACTTGCTCACCCCCTTTTTGCCCCCACTGCTGCCCTTAACCCCTTCCTATCCTGCCCCCTACTCCTCCCTCCCTTGCACTTATCACCTTTGTCTTTGCACTTGCATGGTAGGATTGTCACAAGGCCAATATAACCGTCATTGCTGTTTTCTTTTTCTATGCCCCCCCCCATGTTTTGTCTTGTGGCACCTGGAAACACTTGTGTATTGGCAGCATACAAATGCCCAATACATACATAAAAATAATGTGAAGATAGTTTTACTATATTGCCAGGATAAAACCCACCACTGTGTTACTGCGTATCCACTTGGGGAAGTGTACTGTTTCATAAGGAGAATCCCTTTCTGGATCTAGCATTGCCCCATATACCGTATAGGTCTTAAACCAACCCATATATGCCAGAACTGTAACACTCAAACACGCTGTCACTTCTGTCATTTCACGGCCTCACCACACACAGCAACTACTGGGCTGCATGGTCTAAGACACATTTAACATGAACTCATACTATCAAAGCCAATTCGTGAATGCCTTTGGAATAAACAGTGGAAGCACTGGCTCAAACATTACACACTTAAAGCTTTTGGGCTACCAGTGAGGTTGCATGCATGTTATTGCATGTTTCTTGGAAAAGGAACTTTAACATTATTGTTTTGTATTATGTGCATTTGGTTAACAGATTCAACCTTTCGCACTAAAACATAGCAACAGAATACATACAAAATGAAGAAAATGATTACATAAGATCCACAAAATGAACTATTTCAAAATTCATATGTAATCCTACATCGCAAAATAGCAAAAGTAAATTGCACATTTATCAAGTAAAACATTGATATATTGCTTTTGAAATCCTAAGAAAAATGTTCTATATAAAGTGACATGTGCACGCTACCAAGTGAAGTCATTGGTCCTCATTACAAGCATGGCGGTCCGGGAGCTACGGTACCAGTACGCATGCCGGTACCGTAGTTCCCAGACCGCCATGCTATAAGCTGTGCTCGCGGGTGCCTGTCAGCCCGCCAGGTTTTTCCTGGCGGGCTGACCGGCACCCGCGAGCACAGCACGTCGGATGCACCGGCGGCACTCTGCATGTGCCTGTGCATCGACGACCCATTCCCATTCAGCCCTATGGGGCCGAATGGGGACGGGAGTCCCTTGTTTCCGGCACCCGCAAATGGGCAATTACTGGGTCCGCCGAACTCGGCATGACCCGGTTCTTGCTCATTCACGGGTGCCTTAAAAATGCAACTCCGGTTTTACCGATACGGCTACCGCCAGAGTTGTAATGAGGCCCATTGTCTTATTTATTCCCAGAATTCCTTAAAGAAATCCTGGGGAAAGCCCTATTGTGCAAAGCGACGGATACTAAAATTCAAGATTCAAGTAACACTTTAGCAATTTTCCGAATATGATATGTGACGAGCAGAGCCTCTGCGGAATAGCCCATGCTCCAGAATTGATTCGAAGTGACATTTTCCTTGTGGGCGATGACTCCATAACCCTTGGTATCGTGCAAGTGTAGTACATTACAAGAAGTCAAAATATGTCTACTTGTTTCGATTGATGTGAGACACAAGCCACAGGTCCTTTCCTCGTATGGCACGCCGTTCCAACCACCTATATACTCCTTGGTAGGCAGTATATTAAATTGAAGATAGGTAATGAACCTTTTAAGTGACCTGGAGGACACTTTGTTTAAGTAAGTACAAGGAACGTTAGGTACAAAACTCTGTATCGTTTTTTCACAGACAATTTAGCCGTATTTTCAGAACAGTCCCAGGTTTTAGTCTCGTCTTTCAATACTACATGAAAATTCGGTGGTGCCAATGCCTGGTCGAAAGTGGGCCCTATGTTTTCAAAATGAGTTAATACAGACATCTGTAGGTCGCCCAAAAAACCCAAGGATATGCTATCCTGCAAGTGGCTAGCCAATGCTCCCAGTAAGGTGTCTGAACTGCTCATATGAAGATGTACAAGAGATCTGCTCCACCGGATCAACCAGAGAGCCCTTATGGATGTCGTGCCAAGTTCGCACTTCAGAGCCTCCACTGGGACGGCCTTAGGTACGGCCAGGATAGAACGCAAGAGCTTCCCCTCAAGTTTTTCAAACCAGGAGGAAATGGAGGAGGACAAGGTTTCAAGACCGTCCAAAATTCCTGGAACGATGCTAGTCTTGTAGATCGTACATAGTCCTTCCACACCATGGCCTCCCTTGTTTGAAATGAACCTTTTTATAAGTAACAATTTTTAAATTATTTTTAAATTAATATGGTCGCCTTAGAAAGACAGAATGGGTTTAGGCCTAATCGGATGGCCCAGGTATGAATAATCATTGACGACTTCCAAGATGTGGTTGGCCAAAGACCACTTGAAGGGAGACACCTTCTGCTACAGTCTCCTATTACCATCATTTTTATTTTTCGAGGTTGATTTCCTTTCCATTCTGCAGAGCCTATTCCTGGTAATCTATCCATGGAATGTTGTAGGCTGATAGGCATACGGTCTAATAGATCTGTGTCGTTGGCATAACTCATCGAGGGAAAGCGCTCTTTACTAACCTTAGGTGGAAAGTTACGACAACTGCTAAGTGTTTCCTCCATATGGGCGACATAGAGATTAAATAACAGGGGTGCCAGTATGCATCCCTGTTTGAGACCTTGCTTAAAGATTCACTCTGGTTAATGCGTTTTCTCACGCTTGTATCTGCGTAGAGTTGCTTAATGAAGTGCAGGAGAGAAGAATTCAAACCCCATTGTTTATGTTTTTCCCACAGTTTTGGGCATATGACAATGTCAAATGCTTTGGAATAGTCTATAAAGCATCTATAGAGACATTTCCCATGAGATTGCAATGTCTCAGAAATGACATATTCCAATGCACTATATTATGATATATACTATGCCTCTGCCGAAAACCTGTTTGGTATTTTTTCAGCAAAGTTGGTTGGTCGGGCCATGCATTCAGTTTATGGAGGATAAGAGGTGCAAAGATCTTTGAGCTAGAATCTAGCATTGCCAGCAACCGGTAGTTGGAGGGATCCATCCTGTCCCCCTTTTTAAAAACAGGGAACAGGGGGGATTCCCCCCCGACCGGCGGAATCAGTCGTCGATCAATGTTAATACGTCTCAACATACATTGCAGTACTGGTGCTCACATATCAGAAGACACTTAATTCGGGCATTCAGCTGTACGTCCGGGCCTTTCTTTATCGCTATTTGTATGTCTTCCATGTCAAAGCCTTGTCTACTACTGAGGTTTTACTATATACATAAGTTCAACTAATGATGAGCTGTTTATATTATAACGTTTCTTTATGTATATAATCCAGTTGCTTTCGTCAATTGAATTAAGCTGTTGCTCACTACCTTCTTAAAGGAATTTACAATAATAATGCCAACATTTTTTGTTATCGTTCATTCTAAACAGCTGGATTTCTGGGCATTGTGTATGGAATGTTTCTGATTTTTTACCCAGTTTTTATAATTTGTGGAAAGAGAGTTGCTGGATTTGGAGGCTGCACATGCCAGGGGCCAAAGCGCTGTAGAAATCATCATCCAGCACACGGGATTGCGGAGGGGGGTATGGGAGGCTTTGCCACTAAATGTCCCTGCAGACAACCCACAACCCTATACAGAATATAAGAGGGAGAACGCCCACCCCCCAGCACACCACAATACGTGACACCAGCAGGAACGCGTATCATAAGTGGCCAAATCTGAGGAGGTATGATGAAACACTACCATTATCGAACCCACTAAAAATCTCATCCCTCTGCTTACACCTCTGAAATTCTAAACATAAAATAACCATACCTATATTGCACAACAAATCCCACACACTTCACAACAAAACAAACCACACATAGCCCCGCACAACGGCACATGACAACCACCGACTGAAAAAATCCCATCTATGCTCAGCGAACAGTGTAAACCAAACTGAAGCTGCCAGCAGCACATCAAAGCTCTCTTGAGCTTCTCCCGCTCAGTCCTATGAAATTACACTACACTCTTGCTTTTCAGATCTGCCAGAGCGCCAGGGGACCACTCCGGTGATGATAGAGCACGGTATAAATACCCTTTAACATGATATAACAAAATCAATAGACGCTGATCACAACATTCCAGATGAGCAAAAATGGTTTGATAGGACGGAAGTGATATTTACAGCCATATTCCAGCCACGACTTCAAGTTGCAGCAAATGCCAAGAGGTTGCAAATCACCAGATGTGAACTGCTACAAACAATTAACGCAACAATAAAAGGATTTTGTGCAATTAAAGAAGAATTGAGGACCATCAGACTCATGACTCTCCAGAACAGGTATGTCTTGTACTTAATTACAGCAATGGAAGGAGGCATATGCGCAAAAATTGGACCTTCTTGCTGTACATGCCAATCTGCCCATGATGGAAAAAATAGAACCTTAACAGAGGCAATAACTATGCTGTCAACTCTGAATGCGAAAAAAGGTGAAAGAAGTAGATGAGACCGAAGATGAAGGTTTGTTTTCGGCTCTATTCTCGTGGGTTTGAACCTGGATGGCAAATGCCTTCAAAATGTGAGGAGCAATACTAGTTCTAGTGTTGCTGGGATTCTGTTTTATAATAATAATAATAATAATAATATTAATAATAATAATAATAATAATAATAATAGGACAGTGCAAGAAGACAGCAAAAAAACCTATTGGACTGATGATAATGATCAGCGTGAATGGAGTGACTGATGAGAACACACAGACCGAAAACACTACCTATGAGCACCTGAAAGAAAGTCCTATGGCAGCTCCAGGAACAACATTTCAGTATCCTAAGGATCATAAGAACTATGTGGGACATTGGGTGTTCTGTTCACTGACTGGGGAGTGCTTCCATGTGACCTGGAATTTGGAGGAACACATTAACAGGCCGATTCATGTAATTAATGTGCGCCGAAAATTCCGGCGCAGTGGTGCCAAAACGTGCGATTCGCAGTAAAAGTGCGAAATTCGCAGTGCAACTGTGAAAATCGCAGGGAAACCAGCGCACATCGATTCATGGAAGTCCGTCACGAGAAAAAAGTTGGATGTGCACTGAAAAAGTGCGCGGCGCACGCCGGCGCACAGGTCATCCAACGGCGTGCACCACGGCCACTGCGAAATCGCACATAGCGTGGCGCACATCACAAAAGTAGGCAGAACACGGGGAGTAACACTCAGAATGGGGAACAACGCGTGAAAATATGGGCATCACGGGGGAAGTACAGGAGGCAAGTGCGCGGAACGCCCACACGCTCGCCTACAACTCGTATTCATGGAATCGAATAGGGCAAACCAGAGCACGGTGAAAGACGCGCACAGGGCCAAACAAGTACGCCACAAGAAAGCAGGTGGTAGCGTCCCTGCGCCTGAAATAAATGTGCGCCAAAATGTGCGCTAACAAAAAGCACCCATATACAGCTATGATGAAGGGTCCATACAGTGGCCCTCTAGGACAAATGAGGTGCAAAGGGGTACCGACAAACACGGACACCCGCTGTGTGAAAAATAGCGTGTGCATGTATTACAGGGTTCACGGGAAGTTCCACACGCGATTGGCCTGGGCACGTGTATTCTGGGGTGCGCGTGAAGTTTCCCACGTGAATTAGCAGGGTACGTGTATTTCGGTGTGTGCGTGAAGTTCCACACGCAATTTCAGCAGAGTACGTGTTCTCCGGGTGCGCGGCAAATTCCACATGCGAATCCAGCAGCCTACGTGTATTTCCCAGCTGTTCCCTCTACACCCTCCACGGCCCCTGCAGGCGGCCCACACCACAGGACACTACCCTGCACCCCTGCACATGTCCCGCAGGCAGCCCATCCACCATGGCCATGCCCCGCAGCCAACCCACATGTCACCTTGCACTACTGCCCACCAACGCATGTCTCCCAGCACCCCCACCCCCCTGCATCCAGGGGCACCCTCCACCAGGCCCCCACTCCTGTCCCCCTGCACCCCCACCCCCCACCAGTCAGGGGCACCCTCCACCAGGCCCCCACTCCTGTCCCCCTGCACCCCCACCCCCCTGCATCCAGGGGCACCCTCCACCAGGCCCCAACTCCTGTCTCCCAGCACCCCCAACCCCCAGCTGTGCGATTTGCCTGGGTACGTGTATTCCAGGGGTGCGCGGGTAGTCTCACATGCGATACCAGCAGGGTATGTGTATTACGGGGTTCGCGGGAAGTTCCACACGGGATTGCCCTGGGTCCGTGTATTTCGGGGTGCGCGGGCAGGTTCACACGCGAATTAGCAGGGTACGTGTATTTCGGTGTGCGCGGGAAGTTTCACACGCGAATTAGCAGGTTACGTGTATTTCGGTGTGCGCGTGAAGTTCCACATGCAATTTCAGCAGGGTACGTGTACTCCGGGTGCTTGGCAAATTCCACACGCGGATCCAGCAGCCTACGTGTATTTCGGGGGTGCCGGGGAGTCCCACACGTGAATTGGCCATGTGGGTCCTCCCAGCTGTTCCCTCTACACCCTCCACGGCCCCTGCAGGTGGCCCACACCACAGGGGACTACCCTGCACCCCTGCACATGTCCCGCAGGCAGCCCATCCACCATGGCCATGCCCCCCAGCCAACCCACATGTCACCTTGCACAACTGCCCACCAACGCATGTCTCCC
Source organism: Ambystoma mexicanum (assembly GCF_040938575.1). Lineage (NCBI taxonomy): Eukaryota > Metazoa > Chordata > Amphibia > Caudata > Ambystomatidae > Ambystoma > Ambystoma mexicanum. The sequence goes on along the minus strand of NC_090927.1, from coordinate 97,435,517 downwards.
AGCACCGCCACCCCCCAGCATCCAGGGGCACCCTCCACCAGGCCCCCACTCCTGTCCCCCTGCACCCACACCCCCCAGCACTGTGGTGCACCCTCCACCAGGCCCCCACTCATGTTCAACTCATGTCCCCCTGCACCCCCACCCCCCAGCACTGTAGGGCACCCTCCACCAGGACCCCACTCCTGTCCCCCTGAACCCCCACCCCCCTGCATCCAGGGGAACCCTCCACCAGGCCCCCACTCATGTCCAACTCATGTCCCCCTGCACCCCCACCCCCCAGCACTGAGGGACACCCTCCACCAGGCCCCCACTCCTGTTTCCCTGCACCCCCACCCCCCAGCAGTGCAGGGCACCCTCCACCAGGCCCCCACTCCTGTCTCCCTGCACCCCCACCCCCCAGCAGTGCAGGGCACCCTCCACCAGGCCCCACTCATGTCCAACTCATGTCCCCCTGGGGAGGCAACCCAGGAGGTCCGAGGACAGGGTGCACACCAAAACCCACCTGTGTGGATCTTGCGGAAAAAAAACACCTCCATGGGCTCATGGCCCTACCCTATTGTGGGAGAATCGCTGCTGTCGCTCTCCTCACCCTCTGCAGCTGCATCAGGAGGTGGTGGCACTATGGGAGGTAGCCCACGCAAAGCCCTAGTCTGGTCCTCCGTGGCAGCAAGCATGCGGGTGTGGAAGGTCTGGTTCTGTAGGATAATTGTGCGTAGGTCCCCATGCAACAACTCACGGGATGCCCGGACCTCCGCCCTAGTTACCTGCATCTCAGCTGAGAGCGTATGTGTGAGCCGCTCCAGCTGCTGTTCTGTCCTCGTGTTAGCTGAAGCCTCAAGCTCAACCAAAGTTGCCCTGAGCTGACGGAGTTCCACCCTCAGGGCTTCCCTGTGGCCCTGGGACTCAATTGAAATGGCTTCCCGCAGAGTCTCCAGTGCCGCCCGCCTGCCCCTGTTGGACGCCAGCATGTCCTCCCTGTGTGACTGGCTAATGGAGTCTGTTGCCTGCTGTAGTTGTTCAATTAGCCTTTCTTGGGGCACAATGGAAGTGGCCACCCTATCCATGGCCTGAGCCATCATCTCAGTTGATGCTGCCTGTCGGTTTGCCATACCGTATATGGATTGCTCCCATGCGGTATTGCCAGGTGGCATATGGCCACCGCGTCGGCGGGCACCACACCTGTCTGGGGCAAGGCGAACTGTGCCTTGCTGTGCCGGCACTGCCTGAGGCTGCAGGACTGCCTTCCCCCTCTGATCTGCTAGCCCAGGAACAGGATCAGATGTAGCGGAGTGTGACCCTGCATCCGTAACCACCAAAGGTGGACCTACCAACACTGATATCCCCATTGAGGGTTCTACCCCTGGTGCAGGTGGGTTGGACAGTACAGAATCCCTCCCAGAAACACTTACCTGCGACGGCACATAGGTCTCATCATCCGAATCGACACCTGAATACAGCTCGGGGGAGGTACACCCAGAGACACCCCTTGAGATGACGGCCTGCAGCAAGTGTGGGTTCTCACCCACCACCACACCACGTCCCTCACTGGTGCCCGGTCGGGCCTGAGACCCCTCCTGGGTCTGCACCATCTCCACAAACCCAGCAGTATCAAGTGCGTCATCCCCTGCAAAGACATGAAAGAAAATAAATGGGAACAGGCATTAGCAACATGGGACACAATTCGAGCTGAGAAGCAACAGTACTTCATTGACACATGTACCACATGACTACAACCTTCCCATGCATGCACTGTCACTGCGTATGAAGGGGATGGCACACATCGATGACACCAAGATGGAAGACCAACAAATTTGCTGCATGCTGCCTAGCAGTGCCATCACACATTGGCCTGTGATTGGCATGTCCAATACACATACATGACACATGCCATCACACAGATGGCATGTACCCTAGCCATGTCACACATGTGACAATAGGACTGAGAAATGCCTAGTGAAAGTGGTGGAATGCAGACAATCAGCCTGAATGAACACAGAATAACATGCAACTATGTTGTGGCAAGATGACAATTCAAGGGCAACTGGCGTGAGGTTGGGCTGAATGTATACTGTTGCCAGAACGGATACTGCAACACCCAAATCCTGGTGCGCAGAATGTATTGGATGAAGCACATGGGTGACCCAAACCACTCAGGCACACACCCCCTCACCTGGCACTCAATCAGAAGCCCTCACACACACGCCATGCACATGGATAACACACACATGCATGTGGACTCACCGGACAATGCCTCGTAATCTGGCAGGTCTCCCACGCCTTGGATCTGTTCCTCCGTAACGTAGGTCCCAGCAACATACTCATGTGGAGTGAGTTCTATGTCCTCTGCCGGAGACCCACCTCCAGTCACTAGAGTTGCGGCATGACTTGAGGCCAGCTTTTTCTTTGCCCTGCGCTTAAGGTCATTCCAGCGCTTGTAGCAATCATTAGCTGTGCGCCTCACGAATCCAAGGGCACTTATGAGTTCCGCAATGGTCTGCCAGTGTGCCTGACGTTGTGCAGGTGTGGTCTTGCATCCTGCAGTAATCACCATTTTGCTGTCATGTGCGGACACATACTCCACAAGTGCATCAAGTTCGACCCGATTGAAGCTGGGCTTCCTTGGTGGGCCGGACTGTGTAGCCGTGTCTGGGGCATCAGCCTGTACTAGACAAGCACTCTTCCTCTTCCACTTGGAAGGTGGTGGTGATACTGAGTGTCCTACGCCGCTCTGGACACTAGGGGCAGGAGCCCCGGTGGACTGTGGACTAGGAGTGTGGGAATGAACACTCACCATGGGACTTGGTGCAGGAATTAGCTGAAGTGTGATGTAGTCAGGGGGAACGTCAGCAGGATGGACTAGGACCGACACTGTCCTGGCTGGGACACTCAGAGCTGGGGTGGATGGAGCCGCAGCTGCCCCTGCAGCCTCCCCACCCTGCCTACTCGGGCAGCAGATGACATAGCTGCCCCTGATCCACGTGGGCTGGTGACACCAACGTGCACCGCCACACGTGGCCTAGACCTGCTGACCTGGAAGTCAGCCATGGAGTCACCCAGTGCCAGGTCTGGTGCCACAATGGGCTGGTCCAACAAGGGCTGAGCAGGGATGGTGTCAGCCACGTTACCCTTAACCAGGGGGGGGCATGGGTGTCCCTGACTGGTCACCCACACATGGGGGGCTAGGGGCTCCCTGCAAATCCTGGCCACGTCCCCTACCGTATCCACCACGGCCACCTCTTGTGGCTCGCCCACCTTTGCCACCCTTACCGCATGCTCGCCTCCCAACCATGGCACTGATGTAGTTGTGCGTATGGGAGTTGCAGTAAACTATTGTCCTGGGCAATTGGGGGTCAAAGGGGTAGGGTACTAGATGGAATTCGTACCCTAGTGCTCTAGCAAGGCTGTATGTGACCCCTGGGGGAAGATGACGGGTCACACAACGCACAGGCACCCCGAAAAAGGGAGATAATGTGCACGCAACCCCTCCTAGACCACATGCGTGGAAAAAAAAACCTGCACTACGCTGTGGCACCCAGAAACACAAAAATGAACGTATGCGTGTAACACGCAGCCTAGACTGACCTCTGAAGGGGTAGGCAACACACGGGGCAAGCACAGATGTCAAATACGTGCGCGACTCACCGTCTGCCAGGAAAAATCGCATTTAGAATACGCACGTGTGCGCGTTGGCAACACCCCCGCCAAAAGAAGAATTGTACGCTGTCTGAGGAGACAGGACAACAGGAGAAGTGAACGCTGTTTGAGGAAACAGGCCCAGGAAAAAGACAAGAAGAGAAAAAGCTGTCAGAGGTAACAGGGAGTACGAACTTGGAACGCCGTGAAGTAAATCGCGTGTGAACCGACAAGAAGTACAGATTTCACCCACTCGCTCTCCACAAAAAGCACGTACAAGGAAATAGCATTCTACACGTACCTTTTAAACATGCCCATACGTCCAGCGTCACTTCCGCGTGTACGCGCTAAGGCCCCATCCTCCAATTACACGCGCTGACACTCTGACGTGCAGTCATTGGACGTGTAACATGCACCCGTGTACAGGGAAACGCCCGCGCACGCACGTCACAGACGCGCATACGCGCTGTTGGCCGTTGGGCCAATGAATTCGAGTACGTGTGCTGACGCGCTTACGCGCAAAGGCCCTTTCCTCGAATTACACGTAGACGTGCTGGATTTTCACGTGCCAAATCACTCCGTATCAAGCTGGCCACGCGTAAGCACACGGAAGACCACGCTCCTGCCCAGAAGGCCGAATTACTGCCCCCCAGAGCCCCGAGCACGCTCCCACCTGCCATCTGCTGCTGCCTGATTGTCTGCTGCCCACGTGCCCTGCCATTTGCTGCCTGCACATCAGCCAGGGGTGCTGTTGCTGTGACCACCCGTGCTGGAACCGAAGACTCCCGACTGGGATTCCCCAGGACCCAGTTGCCCACCCACTCCTGCCTCTGGGGTTGTCATGTCGGACACTGAAACATCTGGCACCACTGACAACCCCCGGCCAGAGAGGCAGAGGGGCACCAGCTTCACTGCCACCGAAGTTGGTGTCCTGGTGGAGCAAGTCCTGGGGCAGTATGATGCCCTCTTCGGAAGTTTGCACGCCGACAAGGAAGGACGGACTCGGATCTGGACGGACATCGTGACTGCCATCAACGCGGAGGGGGTGGCAGTCCGCGACTTCCAACATGTCAAGAAGCGCTGGGAGGACTTCAGGTCCAGGACCCTCAACGAGGCCCGGCGCCTCTTGAAGGCAGCGGATGGTAAGGGGCGCCGGTGCCACTTGTCGGACGATCAGATGAGGGTCCTGGAACGCATATCCCCAGCGCTCCACGTCCAGGTCCTTGAGAGGCAGACCCGTCTGGAGTCGAGCAGTAAGTGTACATGCACCATGATTGTAAGCTGTGAGTGTGGTGATGTGCCAGTAGTGTGCAGGTTGCACATGTGTTTGTATGGGGCCGAGTATGGGTGGGGGTGTACAGGGCCGTGAGGCTAACACATGCGAGGGCTGTCATGTGTGAGACATGGATGGTGCTTGTGTGTGTAGGCTTGCATGCCAAATGCAGTTGTGTGGGCACACATGCTTGGATGAATGTGTATATAAGTAGGCATGTTCGTGATGTCACACATGGATGTTGTTTTCAGCTGAATGTATCAGCACTGTGTACATGTGCATGTGTGTGTATTTGACAAGGGTGCAACAGTGATGCAACATGGATGCATGTGACAGCGGGATGTGGAAGCCTGATTGGCAGATGTGACATGGATGCCCATCTGAACACTGCGACAGTTGGCAGAGGTGTGTGTGCATATGTAGTGCACTCCCTGTGTTGCATGTGATGTCTGGCTCACCTTTGCCTGCTCATGCTGTTGTATGTGTATGGATGGTGCTGGCAGTTGCGATATGGCTGTGGTATGGCTCATGTGTGCAAGTTGAAATGACATGTGTGTTGGCGATTGTGATGCCATGTCTGAGGTTTGCCAATGCCACTCATGTACAACTGTCATGTGTGTATGTGTCCATTGTACAGTGCCCTGATGCCTGTGTTTTATTTCTCCCTGTCTGCAGCGTCAACTGAAGAGGGCGGAGAAGGTGCTGTGGAGCACAGCAGTGGGGATCGCACCGCCAGCCGGAGACGCAAGGACCGGCTCCCCTCCCAGGTTGTGATCTCGTCGGGGAGTGAGGAGTCCGGTGCCACATCCCAGGCCGCAGCTGCCGGGGGGAGGTCAAAGAGGCGGAGGTCGGAGTTGGCAGCAGAAGAGGCAGCTGGGACCCCACAGGGCCCAACGGGGGAAGATGGCATGGAGTCATCCAGGTTGGTGGGGGGTTCGGTGGAGGAGGAGGCCGTGCAAGCAACAGAGACGGGGTCTGGAGGTGGGGATTCCACTGGTGGTAGTGGTGCAGTGCAGGACCAGGGACAGGAGGCAGCACAGGCCGCCGCGGAGGTGCCTGTGTGCAATCCTGTCCCTGATCCTGTCACTGCATCATCTTGCACCAGCAGGGATGCCTACGTCCAGACCCATTTTCAGGCAGGGGATGAGCTCACAACAACTGGCCTTCCTCTGCCTGCAGATGTGGCTATCCGGGTCCGGGTTGAGCCTGTCCTGACTGATGTGGCGTTGCGTCAACAGGCCATGCGAGATGACCTGCAGTCTTTTCATGAGGAGACTGCACGTCATCTCGAATGGCTCGTTGACCGCGTCGGCCTACTGGGACAGGTCACCCAGGCCGGATTCCTCCGTTTGATGGGGCTTGCTCAGACCCCCTCCTCAACTGAACCCCCTATGCGTCAGTCGTCCTCTGTGCCATCTTCCCACCCATTAGTCACCTTGGTGCCCTGTGGAGCTGCCTCTGACGGTGCGGCCAGGCTGGTGGAGGAGGCATCCCTGCCACAGTCGGGAGTCGGACGTCCAGCAGGGGTGGCCACATCAACGACTGCGCCCCAGCCAGTGGAGGATGTGCAGGCAGCAGGAGCCAGGGCACGGGCAGAGGCACAGCAGCAGCAGCAACGAGGTGGGAGCCATGATGGCTCGGGGCCTTCGACATCGGAGGGGCAGGCATCGGCCAGAAGGCAGGAGGACCCAGGACGGGAAGTGTCTTCCGTGTGGCAGCGGTTGGGCCACGCCATAGATGCGGAGCGGCAGCGGGCAGAAGAGGCACGGCTCACGATGGTCAGGGCAGAGAACTCCATGCGGAGGGCCCTGAGGCGGGCCGAGTGCCTCGAGGCAATCCGCAGGGAATTGGAGGTGAACATGTCGACGGCCCTGCGGACCCTCGGGGCCATGGAGGAGGACCGCCTCCGGGACATTGAGCAGGAGTTCGATGATGCCCTGGCCCGGAACATCCCGAAGTGAGCTGTCGGACTGGCCTGCTGCCCTTGTAAATAGTTCTGTAGTTAGTGTTAGGTTTCCTTTGGTTTTGCATTTTTTTTGGACCTTTTGGACAATGGGCCACATTTTTGTATATAGTTTTTTTTATTAGGTAGTGTTATTAGATAGGTTTCATTTCTTCTGTTGGGATCATGGACCCTGGATTGTTTATCTGTATATAGTTGACTGTTGGATTTTCTATTTTTTTTTATGATTTACCCATGGAGCAATGGTTTTCGATTTAAATTTTCCATTGGATTTACTTTTGTGAACTGTGACTTTGGACACCTTTCCTTTGGATTATGATTTGTGGTTTTGCATTATTTTACGGACATGCTGCTTTCTTTTTTTTAATTCCCATTTTCGTTTGTTTATTTTTGATTGAATTTATGTTGCTTTTAATACATATTTTTTCTTCAAAGTTCAATGTGTAGTATCATCTCATTGGTTTCATGCATATCATGATATGGGTTTTGACATTCACTGACACCCATTGTGTGTATGTGAGGACATGTGTTCATTTACAAACTTGCCATTGGGGTTGTATCATATAATTGCCATTTCTAAGTGGGTGGATGCAATACTCGAGTGGGTGTTTGGCATTTGGAGGCTGACCATTAGACCCAGGGATCTAGATTGTGATGACATGTTGGCTGGGGGACATGTGTGGGGGCCTGCTGGCAGGTGGCCCTGACTGCTGGGGAGTGGGGGTGCTGGGAGACATGAGTGTGGGTCTGGTGGAGGGTGCCCCTGGATGCTGAGGGTTTGGGTGCTGGGAGACATGAGTGTGGGCCTGGTGGAGGGTGCCCCTGGATGCTGGGGGGTGGGGGTGCTGGGAGACATGTGTGGGGCCCTGGTGGAGGGTGCCCTGCACTGCTGGGGGGTGGGGGTGCAGGGAGGCAGGAGTGGGGGCCTGGTGGAGGGTGCCCCGCACTGCTGGGGGTTGGGGGTGCTGGGAGACATGTGTGGGGGCCTGTTGGAGGGTGCCCTGAACTGCTGGGGGTGGGGTGCAGGGGGACATGAGTTGGACATGAGTGGGGGCCTGGTGGAGGGTGTCCCTGGATGCTGGGGGTGGGGGTGGTGGGAGACATGTGTGGGGGTCTGGTGGAGGGTGCCCTGCACTGCTGGGGGGTGGGGGTGCTGGGAGACATGAGTGTGAGCCTGGTGGAGGGTGCCCCTGACTGGTGGGGGGTGGGGGTGCAGGGAGACAGGAGTGCGGGTCTGGTGGAGGGTGCCCTGCACTGCTGGGGTTGGGGGTGCTGGGAGACATGTGTGGGGCCTGGTGGAGGGTGCCCTGCACTGCTGAGGGGTGGGGGTGCTGGGAGACATGTGTGGGGGCCTGGTGGAGGGTGCCCTGCACTGCTGGGGGTGGGGGTGCAGGGATACATGAGTGGGACATATGTGGGGGCCTGCTGGCAGGTGGCCCTGACTGCTGGGGGATGGGGGTGCAGGGGGACATGAGTTGGACATGAGTGGGGGCCTGTTGGAGGGTGCCCCTGGATGCTGGGGGGTGGGGGTGCTGGGAGACATGTGTGGGGGCCTGGTGGAGGGTGCCCTGCACTGCTGGGGGGTGGGGGTGCAGGGAGACAGGAGTGGGGGCCTGGTGGAGGGTGCCCTGCACTGCTCGGGGTGGGGGTGCTGGGAGACATGTGTGGGGGCCTGGTGGAGGGTGCCTTGCACTGCTGGGGGGTGGGGGTGCTGGGAGACATGTGTAGGTGCCTGGTGGAGGGTGCCCCTGACTGGTGGGTGGTGGGGGTGCAGGGAGACAGGAGTGGGGGCCTGGTGGAGGGTGCCCCTGGATGCTGGGGGGTGGGGGTGCTGGGAGACAAGTGTGGGGGCCTGGTGGAGGGTGCCCTGCACTGCTGGGGGGTGGGGGTGCAGGGAGACAGGAGTGGGGGCCTGGTGGAGGGTGCCCTGCACTGCTGGGGGGTGGGGGTGCTGGGAGACATGTGTAGGTGCCTGGTGGAGGGTGCCCCTGACTGGTGGGTGGTGGGGGTGCATGGAGACAGGAGTGGGGGCCTGGTGGAGGGTGCCCCTGATTGGTGGGTGGTTGGGGTGCAGGGAGACATGAGTGGGGGCCTGGTGGAGGGTGCCCCTGGATGCTGGGGGGTGGGGGTGCTGGGAGACATGTGTGGGGGCCTGGTGGAGGGTGCCCTGCACTGCTGGGGGGTGGGGGTGCAGGGAGACAGGAGTGGGGGCCTGGTGGAGGGTGCCCTGCACTGCTGGGGGGTGGGGGTGCTGGGAGACATGTGTGGGGGCCTGGGGGAGGGTGCCCTGCACTGCTGGGGGGTGGGGGTGCTGGGAGACATGTGTGGGGGCCTGGTGGAGGGTGCCCCTGACTGGTGGGGGTGGTGGTGCAGGGAGACAGGAGTGGGGGCTTGGTGGAGGGTGCCCTGCACTGCTGGGGGGTGGGGCTGCTGGGAGACATGTGTGGGGGCCTGGTGGATGGTGCCCTGCACTGCTGGGGGGTGGGGGTGGTGGAAGACATGTGTGGGGGCCTGGTGGAGGCTGCCCTGCACTGCCGCGGGGTGGGGGTGCTGGGAGACATGTGTGGGGGCCTGGCGGAGGGTGCCCCTGACTGGTGGGGGGTGGGGGTGCAGGGACACAGGAGTGGGGGCCTGGTGGAGGGTGCCCTGCACTGCTGGGGGGTGGGGGTGCTCGGGGACAGGAGTGGGGGCCTGGTGGAGGGGGCCCTGCACTCTTGGGGGGTGGGGGTGCTGGGAGACATGTGTGGGGGCCTGGTGGAGGGTGCCCTGCACTGCTGGGGGGTGGGGGTGCTGGGAGACATGTGTGGGGGCCTGGTGGAGGGTGCCCCTGACTGGTGGGGGTGGGGGTGCAGGGAGACAGGAGTGGGGGCCTGGTGGAGGGTGCCCTGCACTGCTGGGGGGTGGGGGTGCAGGGAGACATCTGTTGTTGATCAGTAGTGTAAGGTGACATGTAGCTTGGCTGGGGGGCATGCCCATGGTGGATGGGCTGCCTGCGGGACATGAGCAGGGGTGCAGGGTAGTCCCCCGTGGTGTGAGCTGCCTGCAGGGGCCATGGAGGTTGTAGAGCGAACACCTGGGAGGACCCACACGGCCAATTCACGTGTAGTACTCCCCGGAACCCCTGAAATACACATACACTGCTGAAATTGCGTGTGAGACTTCGCGCGCAGCCCGAAATACACGTACCCAGGACATTCGCGTGTGGAACTTCCCACGCAACCCTGAAATACACGTACCCTGCTGAATTCGCTTGTGAAACTTCTCGCACACCCCAGGAATACACGTACCAAGGACATTCGCGTGTGGAACTTGCAGCGCACCCTTGAAATACACGTACCCTGCTGAATTCGCTTGTGAAAATTCCCGCACACCCCAGGAATACACGTACCCAGGACATTCGCGTGTGGAACTTCCCGCGCACCCCTAAAATACACGTACCCTGCTGAATTCGCGTGTGAGACTTCACGCGCACCCTGAAATACACGTACACAGGACATTCGCGTGTGGTACTTCCCGGCACCCCTGAAATACACATACCCTGCTGAATTCGCTTGTGAAACTTCCCGCATACCCCAGGAATACACGTACCCAGGACATTAGCGTGTGGAACTTCCCGCGCACCTCTGAAATACACGTACCCTGCTGAATTCGCTTGTGAAACTTCCCGCACACCCCAGGAATACACGTACCCAGGACATTCGCGTGTGGAACTTCCCGCGCACCCCTGAAATACACATACCCTGCTGAATTCGTATGTGAGACTTCCCGCGCACCCCAAAATACACGTACACAGGACATTCGCGTGTGGAACTTCCGGCGCACCCCTGAAATACACGTACCCTGCTGAATTCGCTTGTGAAACTTCCCGCACACCCCAGGAATACACGTACCCAGGACATTCGCGTGTGGAACTTCCCACGCAACCCTGAAATACACGTACCCTGCTGAATTCGCGTGTGAAACTTCCCGCACACCCCAGGAATACACGTACCCAGGACAATCGTGTGTGGAACTTCCCACGCACCGCTGAAATACACGTACCCTGCTGAATTTGCATGTGAAACTTCCCGCACACCCCAGGAATACACATACCCAGGACAATCGCGTGTGGAACTTCCTGCGCACCCCTGAAATACACGTACCCTGCTGAATTTGCGTGTGTAACTTCCCGCACACCCCAGGAATACACGTACCCAGGACAATCGCGTGTGGAACATCCTGCGCACCCCTGAAATACACTTACCCTGATGGAATCGCGTGTGAAACTTCCCGCGCACCCCTGAAATACACGTACCCTGCTGAATTTGCGTGTGAAACTTCCCGCACACCCCAGGAATACACGTACCCAGGACATTCGCGTGCGGAACCTCCCGCGCACCCCTGAAATACACGTACCCTGCTGAATTTGCGTGTGAAACTTCCCGCGCACCCCTGAAATACACGTTCCCCGCTTGGTGTTTGCTGTTTGGCAGCCCTGTGAACTGGTCCAGGGTTAGTGCAGACGTTTGCGATGAATTGGGGATTTTGATGGCTTTTCCTTGCGCGAGGGTGTTCTTGGGGGCGTAACTGGCGCTGCTGCAGGGTCACTGCGCCACTCTGCACCACGGCTGGTTTTGGAGGCTAAGATCCATGAATACACTGTGCGATTAAATGGATTTTATCGCACGCGGCTGGCGCAGTGTATCGCACGGGGACACTGTGCGCCACTTTTGTGCGAAATTCTATGAATTACCCTGTAAGAATGCAGATGACCTGAGGGGGGTGACAAAGATATGGATTCTGAAGAAACCACAGTGTGAAGAAAAGGTGAAGCTTAACGGGGGGAATATAGAGATGCAGATGTATACGGCATTAGACCCTTCACCCTCACCTCTGTCATATTGGAAAAGCAACAAGAAGACACAGTGCTTGACACCGGCTATCATCCAAATACCACATCAAAGATAGGAGAGGCGTTATCTACTCAGACAACCATACCGAATGAACCATCGAACTGATGTGGTAGAAGGAACTATGCAGACTGCACTGGACACAGAAGAATTATTAGTTAAGTCTGACAGGTCTAAAGTGATGTCATGAAGAGAAAACAGTAGGGCGCACTGAAACTATATATGAATATTTAAAGAGTGAAGATGTGAAGGAAGTAACAGAGTGAACATTCATGTTATGTTATTTTATGTTATGTTGATTTATACCGTGCGCTACCACCCAAGGCTGTCTCCATGCGAAAACGAAATTTAGAGGAGGTGCCTTACCCCCCACACCCCTTATGGCAGACAGGTAAATATGGTAGTTATGGTCAATATCCATCCCACTTGTCCAACATTGTAAAAATCAGGAGTATCATCTATTTTGGTAGTTAAGCTGCCCTTATTCAAGGCAAAGTACATTGGAAAGAGGTAACACTGGACACACGTATTTAGGGCAACAGAGGACATAAAAGTATGGTTACATTACGTACAAACATCAAACATCAAACATAAAATGTAAATTCATGATGTAAAATATAGGTTAGCTAAAGCCAGTGTATTATGCATGGCTGGAGATCCCAGAATCCTATAAGTATTAAAAGTGCTGGAACACAGATATGAAGTATTGTGTTCAGAAATGGGAGGTGATTCAGCACTTTAAATGGTAGGCATATACAGTTTCTAACAGTGATGTTGAAAGATTTTCTATGAATAAAATTTGGCAGTAGGTTGAAGCAGATAAGCAGAGCAAGATGGCCTTGAACAGAATGTGTTAAGAAGTATGGAGCTAATGCGTCATTCTCACAAACTTGTTTGGTTCAGTGTAAAGGTTGCAACATATGAGTCAGTGAATTTGGGAAATTTGGGAAACTACCTAGTCTTGCTAATTTGCATGAGGATTTATGTCCAATGGGACAAAAGTGAAGTGTTGACCTTTAGTAAAAGGACCAATTAGAATCTGTTAAAATGTAAGGTCCAGATTAGCATACAAATATTGTGCAATGCTGTATTTTCTATAAAAGTGTGTTCAAAATTAATGGGCATGCTTTGAGTACTTGCCTGGCTAACTGACCAGCTTTGGCTTGTGTAACCACTCCCAGTCGGCTGTGAATAAACCTTTGCAGTTTGCACAATGTTCGTCTCCCTGGCTGCTTTTATCAAATTATGACTGAACCAGGGTCTCCCTTATCGGAAGAAATCATATATACTGAGAAGATAAGTAACAAGAAACGCATTAGATGTATAGACGCAGAGACACAAGGTAGATTAGACATATAGAAGCTTTCTAACATAGGAAATATGATGCCAGTAAAGCAGCCATGTTGAGAAGATAGATGTCGGTTTTGTCTATTTGTAAGCGAGAAGCCTCAAGGAGAAAAATCAAAGCTGCAGAGCTGACAAGCACTTGAAATTCAAATTCATTTCTCTTAGATTAAGTAAAGGAGTGAATGTTTGCAAGTGCCAAGTGTTGTACAATCAAAGGAGCATAAAGCACATGCAGGATGGAGCAACCAAGTCTCCAGAGGCTGAAGAGAGTAATAGCACATAATACAATTTGAATCAAAAAGCACTAAATAAGAGGACAGAATTGGACATAATCACGATCTCCTAACAAGTGGTGCAGGACCAAGAAACAGGGACTACTCGTAAGGCCCAGACAAAGATAGCAGTGTACCTTCACTCCCTTTAAAGTTTACAAGAAGAGAACAGTCAGAAAGGTCAACTACAGAGAAGAAGCCTTGGCTTAGGGCCTTACTGATGAGAGATGGTAGGCTAATTAGTCAAGTCAGTAGTTGTCTGACGTTGTTCCCCGCACTTGGGGTTCATTTTTCTTACGTGCTGCTAACGAGCCGAATGTCCAAGGTTGAAAAAGACTGCCAATCAATCATAAGGGACAAGGGGCCTCATCACGAGTTTGGCTGTAGCCCTTAAATGTGGTGGTAACGGTATTACAGCTGCATTTAAGGGCTGGCCCTATCACGAGTTGGGCGCTAAATCGACTGTTTTACCTCCAGCTTTTTTCTGGAGGTGAAAATCCCTGTTTTCGGCTGTATTACAGCCGGCTGTATTAGCCCGCATAATTAGCGCCGAAAATTCCCCATTGGATCCAATGGACCCAATCAGGAATGGGGATTTACTGTTAAGGCCCAACTCGTGATCCGGTGGTAATACCACCGGACTGGTGGGTGTTAGGGCTATTACAGTCGGCTCTATTACAGCCGGGAATACAGCCCAACTCGTGATGAGGCCCAATGTAATGGTGTTCTATACATTGTTGCAGAAGCCTATCAACTTCTGTTATTCTGCTATTATCTGTATTATACATAGTTTGAGGTAGTTCAAGGTGTGCCTATTTGATTAGGGCCGGCAATGATGTTACTAACACCTAAATGAACTATAGGTATCTCTGTTCCCCTAACCAATCCCTCCGTCCCGATAGGTTTTTACTGTTTGCACGTAGGATGACATCATAGCTGACGTACATCATGGTATAAAGCCTTTTGTGTAATTGAAATGCGAGGAGAGTGTGTGAGCTGCGATTTGTTATGCTCACCAGGTTTCGCTACTTTATTGCACTGATAATATAGTCGTATTTTGCCATATTCTTTGAGTCTGCCCGGTTATTTGGGCCTGAGATGAATTATTGTGATAATCCCATCCAGCACTTGGAACACTGAAGGTGCTACTTCTTGTTTCCATATGTGAGGGATGGGATGCCAAGAAAGGGGTCTGGTGCTTGCTGCACCATACGGAACCAAGATGCACCTCACTGATGAGATCCAACAGAGCCGAAACCTGTCTTGGGAGAGGGCATGGCCTAGCAGTTCAGGCTGGACTGCTTCCTTTGGTGGCAGTGCCAGATTGACTTGTAAATGGCTGCTCCCCTTTGGCGATGGTGCAGATGGTAGAGGCACACAAGGCACTGGTTAAAATTCCAGCCATCAAATGTTTTGATTTAAAAGTTGAGTTCTTGCAGCAACGTCTAGGAGGACACAGTTCAGACAGGGCAAGAAGACCAGGTGAACCGGCAACATATCCCTGGGTTGCCTGGAGTCCCGGTAAGAATCAGGTAAGGCACAGAGATAGTTGGTTGGTTGCTTGACACATTACTTTACAGTTCCATTTGATGTCATCATGCATTTTTTTAAATGTTATCAATAACAAAAGCCAATACATATCATAAACTCGGCTCCTTGGCATGCACTTAGTGGACACGTCCGGTGAGGTCCAAATGTGATTTTATATAGATTGTGGCACAATGTTCAGCATTTAGGAACTTTGAGGTGGACTCGCCGCTTCTAAGCGGGCGATTCTTGGGGTATTTCATGCTTCTCGTGGTGTTTGATGCTTCTCGTGGTTTTTGATGCTTCTCATTGTATTTGATGCTTCTCGTGGTATTTCATGCATCTCGTGGTATTTGATGCTTCTCATATTTTATGCTTCTCCTGGCATTTGATGCTTCTTGTGGTATTCAATGCTTCTTGTGGTATGGGATGCTTCTTCTGGTGTTTGATGCTTCGTGTGGTGTTTGATGCATCTTGTGGTATTTGATGCGTCTCTTGGTATTTGATGCTTCTCGTGGTGTAGAGGCTTTTTGTGGTGTTTGATGCTTCTCGTGGTGTTTGATGCTTCTTGGAGTATTTGATGCTTCTCGCAGTGTTTGATGCTTCTCGCAGTGTTTGCGGTTTCTTGTGCTATTTGATGCTTCTCGTGGTGTGTGATGCTTCTTGTGGTATTTGATGCTTCTCCTGGTATTTGATGCTTATCATGGTGTGTGTTGCTTCGTGTGGTATTCGATGCTTCTTGTGGTATTTGATGCTTCTTGTAGTGTTTAATGGTGTTTTTTATGCTTCTCGTAGTATTTGTTGCTTCTTGTGGTATTCAATGCTTTTTGTGCTAGTTTATGCTTCTTGTGGTGTTTGATGCTTCTTGTGGTTTTTTATGCTTCTCGTGGTATTTGATGCTTCCCATGGTGTTTGATGCTTCTTGTGGTGTTTGATGCTTCTTGTAGTGTTTGATGCTTATCGTGGTATTTGATGCTTATCATGGTATTTGATGCTTCTTGTGGTGTTTGATGCTTCTTGTAGTGTTTGATGCTTATCGTGGTATTTGATGCTTATCATGGTATTTGTTGCTTCTTGTGGTATTTGATGCATCTCATGGTGTTGAGGCTTTTTGTGGTGTTTGACGCTTCTCATGATGTTTGATGCTTCTTTTAGTGTTTGATGCTTCTCGCAGTGTTTGATGCTTCTTGTGGTTTTTGATGCTTTTCGTGGTGTTTGCTGCTTCTTGTGGTATTTGATGCTTCTCGTGATATTTGATGCTTCTCATGGTATTTGATGCATCTTGTGGTGTTTGATGCTTCTCGTGGTATTTGATGCTTCTTGTGGTGTTTGATGCTCCTGTGTTGTTGGAGATTAGTTGATCCTCTCTGGGGTGATTAGACTGTTAGTGTTCTGTGACAGTGTCTGTGAGAGTGTCTGTGAGAGTGTCTGTGAGAGTGTCTGTGACAGTGTCTGTGACAGTGTCTGTGAGCGTGCTGTTGCACCAGTGTGTGCTTTTCATTTGCTGCAGGGTCAGTTTCAAAGGGCAGAGGAGGGAGCACCATCCCTCCTCTCCAAAGAATGGCTCCTCCTTAACATCTAGGTCCACACCTCCCCCGCTCACCCTCTAACCTGAGACCACCGGCTGTTTCCTCGCCTGCTTGCAGATCCCTTGCTGCCTAATTGCTCTTCCATTCCTCCCCTTTGTAGTCTATCCGCTCCTTTGTATGGATCCTTTGTGATCTGTTCCCCTCGCTTTCCCCCATGACTTGCAAAGTGCCCCCTTGCGCCCCAAAGCTGGGCCTGCGCTCTATAAATACCCCTATAATAATAATCATGCTAGCCCTTATCTCGCTTTCTCTGCCTTCCTCTAGCAGGGACGCCATTTAGGGGTCGCCAGAGGTTGCAACTGCGACCTCTAAAAAAATAGATTTTTTGTTTTTGTTTTTTTGTAATGCAAGCTCCTGTGCTGTGATATCGTAACCATATTTTTCGTACTGTACAATGCTATGCGATGCCACTTCCTGTTTTGTCAACGGGTGAAAGGTCGTGTTCCATCGCTTCCCGCGATATCACTTTGGGGTGGGGTCAAATGACATCACTTCCTGTGATGTCATCAGGGGTCAAGGGTCGTGTGATGTCACTTCCGCTACGCCTGGCATTTTGGTGAAATGACATCCCTGTTCTCTATGTCTTCCTTGCCTCCTAGTTGGCTTCACAGACTCTGTCAGTGGTCGAAGTGGGAGGGAGCGGTTGGGACCGCTGCTCCTCTACTTTTTTAAATTAAGTTTTACTGTTCCGATACTTTGATTTGAAAAAGAAACTGTTCCGGAATGGTTTTGTTTTAAAATAAAAGTGTAGGAAGAAGTTGAAACTTGCACTTTCACTGCACTGCACCAACGTTCTCTTAAACAGCAGGCACATGTGTTTTGGGGGTTTGTATTTTGTGTGGGAGTGGGCATGGTGGTGGGTTTGGTGGGGAGCGGTGACAGGCAGTACGGAACATAGTTCCACTACTTCATTTTCTACACTTCAGCCACTGCTATGAGTCAGCACTTTGAGAAGAGTGAGTCTCTTTCAGGAGGAGCAGAGGGAGTCTGTGCTTTTTGAAGAGGTGCGTCATCATTTTGAGAAGTGATCCATGAGTCTGTACTTGATGAAGATAATGATGTGTTATTTATATACCGCTTTCGCCAAAGCGCTTTACATAGAACATATATTTAAATATAATATCACCCAACCGGAGTTAGTACTCATTTCTCGACCTTGGAAGGATGAAAGGCTGAGTTGGCCTTGCCTGGATTCAAACTTCAGACCTGCAGATCACACACAAATCGCAGCAGTGATTGCTCAACCCGCTGAGCTATCTTTCCAGCTAGCAGAGGGAGTCTGCATTTTGTGAAGCGCAGATGGAGTCTGTGCGTTGTCAGGTGCTGAGGGAGTCTTTTTTAAGAATTTAGAGATTCTGTGCATTTCCAAGAACTGTGTGAGTTTGTCTTTCCCAAGGACACCAGCAACTGTCACCTTTATACTCAGTCCGATCGTGTGAACTGCTCGTCTCCCTGAGGTCTTCACACTTTACTTGCAATTCACAAGACGTCACGTGGCGTCATCAAGGACAGCTGCCACATTCCCGTGATCACACGTAATGCTGTCAATGACTAATTGCCAAACCTCGGCGGATTGGGAGCGGTGCGTGCTGTGCAGAAGCACACCCACCCTGTATTTTAGGAGTGTGACTTGAGATCTTAAGAAGCCCTGCTTTGGTGGCAGCGTGCATTCTTAAACCCTCCCACCCACTCCTCTTATCCCGGAGAGGTCCGCTTGCAGAACCAGTCCTACGGCTTCTGCGAGGTTAGTGCTGCAGGACCACTCTCCACCTTCAAGCGCTACTGGCTTAGACTTCGAGTACAGCCCGTTGCACCGTGGGGTCAGCTTTTCTTTGCCCCCTGTGTCCTGTCATGGTCTGGGGTCACTCCAGTCAATCACAAAGAATGTGAGGTGTTTATTTTGCTCCTCCTGAATCAAGGTTTTCATGTATATGCCAAGCAAAGTTTATGTTGTGTGCTATATAATGAGAAATAATATTATTATGTAACAAGGTAGCTCAGTGGGTTGAACACTTGTTTCTGTGATGTGGGTGCATATGTTCTGCAGGTCGAAGATTCTAATACTGGCACAGGCAACTCTGGCTTTCATCCTTCCAAGGTCGATAAATCAGTGCCAACTTTAATTGGGTGATTATTGTATGTGAATATGTTCTATGTATAGTGGGTTGGTGAAGCGCTATTTACATACCCAATAATTATCATTAACTCCAGTTTAGTGACTCTTGAGAGTGCATAACAAAAGTTGAAAACGGAATTGCTTTCATGGGTTCCCATTGTTGGTAGATCAGGCACGATGAGATTGCATGATTTGCCCAGGTATAATTCATATCAGTATTTATAAGGCTTGGTAGTCAAAAGGGTACAGCAAAGCCTTGAAAAGTGCCAAAATCACATAATAAAGACACCTGACAAAATATATACATTATAGAAACAGGTCAATCAAAAGAATGTGATTCTACATTTGTTTTCCCCATCCTGGATGCCAGGTTTTCCTGTGTAAACCAAGAGAACGTTGTGGTGTGCAATATATGAATGGACACTTTATTATTGACATCTTCTCATTGCATTATTTTATGAAGCTTAGCTGGCAATTATGTTTTTACTTCACCTATTGCACAAGAATTTCAATAAAGGCACTGTTTTATTTTTTGCACAATATTAACTGTACTGTGACGTGTACTTATTAAAGACATATTTGAACACCGTTTTGTACTTTTGTGAAACATTTCCACAGTTGTAATTACAAACATTGTATCCAACTAGCTTTCTTGGAGACATTTCTCTAGGAAATTGTGTGGTCTTGATACGCTGTAAGTAATTCTCCATTGCCCTTAGCCTTCAAACATCTTCATTTCCAACATTTGTTTCATGCTTGATCACCTAATATTACCATTGATAGCAACGCCCGCTGAGGAGGCCCAGCTGTTTCCAGTTAGTCAGACCCCTAGACACTGGTAACTGTAATAAAGACAACTTAAAATCAAAAAGCTTTTGTCCTAGGTGTTCGCCATTGTGCACTCGTGACCACAATTACCTATGCCACCCTAAGCTCCCCCTCCTTGACCCGCCCACCTAGAGCCCTGCCTTAAATCTGCCATTGCCCCAGTGGTGGCCACGTATCCACTGGTAAGTCCAGTATCTCTCTCCATCAGCTGAATGACTATCCCATAAATCTATACGGACCACTGGGCTGCTGGACGGGGCCAGGGACCACCCTACTCATTTTCCGGATCACTCTAGACTCAGTCTACAAAACCCATTCTTAGCCATTCCAAGCCATCACCATCAACCATGTTACACATATTTTCAAAGGCTCCCTCACACTAACATATAAGCATCAAACATAAATGTCTACATTGTGTTACACACTCAATGTAAATAACTAATTATAGACAGAATTTGAGTTAATTTGCATACCCACAATGCCTAGCTGTTGTGACTCAGAAGTAGAGGTGAACTTCCAGCGATGGCTGCTAGGAACACTATGTAGTGTGTGACTTGGCTGAAATGGACTTTCCTATTTTCACATTTCATTTCATAAACCCACCATAACTTTCTTGGTGTTGTGAAAACATGGCCAAATGCGCCAACCACAAGGCTGTCAGGACTATACTGCACTGATGACCCCAAATAAGGGTGAAACCAGGTATGCAGTTGTCCTCTGTCTTGGGGTGATTAAGCTATATATACATAAGCACTGTCCTGGAGAAAAAGGTTTGCATTTGGGCTAATTTGTTAACCCACAATGCCTTGCTGTTGTGGCTCAGAACTGAATGTGAACTTCCAGTGATGGTTTGCCTGCTAGGGCTGCTAGGGCCAGCTGTGGAGTGCTAGGGCCAGCTGTGGAGTGTGTGGCTAGGCTTAAATCGATGTTCATGTATGGGAAATACGGTCTAGTAGGCTTAGGCTACTCCAACTGCCTAAGTCCATTCCAAGCCTAAACAGTGCTCACAATTACCCAGTGAAGCGCGAGTGAGGAGCATCTATTTTGACGAACTTGAACTACAATAGAAAGTAAAGAGTTACGCAGGTCAGTGATCATGATGCAATATGTCATAGCACGCACACCAGCCGACTGCCCTGAACAACATACCGGCGAACCTCTCTATGGAGAGGAAGTTCCCTCATTAAAAGGGCCTGCCACAACATAGGCTCCTTTGACAACTGCTGCTTCCCTTTTTCCCTTTAAACTCCTTCCAGCGCATGCTGCTGGTGCTCCATTAATTTCCCAGAATAAAGCATGTTGACTCCTGCAGCCCGAACTGCCCTTAAGAAGTTGATTGGCGAAACACATGTATGCAAACACTTCATTGATTATTGGAATGTAGAATGTTATGCACACTTGAATAAAAAAAAATCTTCTGAACAAGTCTAAGACCGAAGCCTGGGCAGACTCCTAGCACAAACAACCAATACTGGTACGAATGGAGAACTAATTATGAATTTATAAAAAATAGAGCATTGGAGGTTCTTGTTACTAATCAACCAAACACGCATTTAAAATGGTCAACACATACAGTGGGTTTTCTCTTTCACTGCAGTAGTGTAAAGCCCCTTTTCATGCAGCTCAATACATATTCGCACATGGAACTCGTTATGGACCTCCCCTCACCCAATCAGAAGGTTTAGAATGCAGTGAATAACTACCGGTAATGACTGCATTCTGAACATTCTGTCTTCTGGGGCAGATAAGGAAACAACGCAATTTCCGAGAAAGATTTTGTTTTAACAAGACACTTCCTCTCTGGCAGGACCTTTTTTTGCTGCAACATACCATTTCACACACTTTCTTATAGATAAACCGTGTAGTTTTACTTGCCATCTAATGCATGCTCGTGTTTATCCTGTTCCAGTTCAACCAAGTTGCAAATAAAATGCTTCACTTGTGAAGACCACCATGGTTTTTAAATACTGCAAAATAAAACCACATTTAATTTACTAGCCCATTTACTCACTCTTTAAGCACTATGTTTTACTTAACCTCCAAAGCAGGTATTGCTAATGTCCTATGAGCCTTACAGAACTAAGTAGGAGTTGTTTTCGCTTCGCAGAATGACCTTTCCCCAATTTATGGTCCTTGGCTTTGCCTCGGGCCATAACTTGGTGGCGGGTCATTATCCCGTGATAATGACCCGTCCCTCAGTCCATACGGCCATATTATTAAATTGTTTGGCAAGTTTCCTAGCCAAGCAAATGTGCTGTCCTAAACTGAAGTTGTTTTTCTTTTGTGTTTATACTTTCATTGCCCAGTGCATTTCGGGAAACTCTTTTAAAGAGCACTGATTGTTTATCATAACACCTGCCAATTGATTGCTAATGAGCAGTTGTTAGTTTTGTGCATACATACATGGTAATATCTTTGTTATCGATCATTTTGGGATTCTTTTCATGCAAACACATTCCTAGCCACTTTTTCCAGTGGCAGTACCAATCTTAAATACAAGTTCACTCATGAATTTTATGTTCAAGTGTTGTTTATGTAGGAATTCAAAGTCAATTTATAAGTCAGCTTCTCTGAATAGTCATTTTGTGGGACCAAGACATAAGTCAGTCGAGACATGCCATGAGTTTTAAGGGTTAGAACTGTTCCATGCCTCTATGGCCACAATAATTAGTTCTTCAGAATAAATACCAAGGATATACTAGCAAAGTTTTTATTATTAGACCTAACACATGCAGGGCCTGATTCATGGAATGGGGTGCTGAAATTGCGCAAGGGGCACGCGCAGAGAAGGAATCTGCGCGAGCTGTGGTGCAGAAAAAATATTGCGCGCCACACATATTCATGGAATTAAAGACACATCACTAGCCGTCGCGCAAGTAAAAACAAGCTACGCGAGGAACACCCACAACACGCCCCCAAGCACACCAAAAATCAAAAAAAAAAGGACATACACGGCGCAAGCTTCCGCTTCACCCCTCGGCAACCATCCAGTACCCCTGTGAGAAGGCGCACCTCACCTCGCAAACCCAGGCTGCACCCCTGCGAAATCGTATGTCTCACCTCGCAAGCCTAGGCTGCACCCCATTAAAATCACACGTCTCACCTTGCAAGACCAGGCTGCACCCCAGCGAAACCGCACGCCTCACCTCGCAAAGCCAGACCACACCAAAACAAAAATGCTGCCCTCCCTCGCAAGGCCAGGCTGCACCCCAGCAAAATCACGTGCCTCACCTCGCAAGCCCAGGCCGCACCACAGCGAAATCGCATGACTTGCCTTGCAAGCTAGGCCGCACCCCAGTGAAAACATGTGCCCACCCTCTCAAGGCTAAGCTGCACCCCAGCAAAATTGTCTGCCTCACCTCGCAAGCCCAGGCCGCACCCCAGTGAAAACACGTGCCCTCCCTCGCAAGGCCAGGCCGCTCCCAAGCGGAGGCTACAACCCCTACCAAAATATGAGTCCCCCCTACACCCTCAGCATCCATTCTGGATGCATACCACTCTAGCCCAGACACCACACCAACCCCCTCACCTGTGACACCCCCCCAGGGACCCCCTCCAGACTGGGCACCCCATGGAAGCCCACTCCAGACTGGCCACACCCACCAGTGCCCCTCACCTGTGACACCCACAGGCTGCCCCCTCCAGACTGGACAACACCCCGCAGCCCCTCTCACCTGCAATACCCCCCAGATAGCTCCCTCCAGACTGGATGCCACCCACCAGCCCTCCCTCACCTGTGACATCCTCCAGGCAGCCCCCTCCACACTAGACACCATCCACCAGCCCGCCTCACATGTGACACCCCCAGGAAGCCTGCTCCAGACTGGACACCACCCACAAGTACCCCTCACCTGTGACACCCCCCCAGGCAGCCACCTCCAGACTGGACACACCCCAGGAGCCCTCTCCAGACTGGACACCACCCACAAGTACCCCTCACCTGTGACACTCCCCCCAGGCAGCCCCCTGACAGTCTCCCACAATACCAGTGCATTGCATGTCTGCAGCTCACCTGAGCTTCCATGGTCTCACAGCACCATGAAGTGTAACACCAACATGTACACCTCAAATTCGACCAACCGGACGGACGCACCGGATGTCCATCCATGAGTGAAGCATCTGCTCCCACACCCTTTCCAGGCCTTAATCAGCCTCCATACACATGTGACAAGTGAATGCAAATCCATGTGCATGTTGGCCATGGCACATTGCCAAGGCATCAAAGCACAGTACCTGAATGTGTGCCCACGACAGAAGCAAATCTACCAAAAGATGTTGCAAGATCCACACAAAATTGCCAGGTGTGTCACAGTGTGAGCATCAGTGACTTGGGTGCAATGTGTGGCAAAATACCTGCCAAGGAACAGTCACATGACAGGGCCATGCATGGGTGATGGAAGGGCAGTCCGAGAGAGCATGAGTCACAGAGACTGGAGAATTGTGCTGCCACTCAGGAAGAGCAAATATGGCCTACTACTGCATTCCAGTGGTAGAGGTTGTGCGACACATGAGAGAATGCAGTGTATGAATGCACATGTTGGTGGGCGTGTCTGCACGACATGGGTTTTGCACAGCAATTACATGGTTTTCCCTGCCCCGGGCTCTTGTAGCCCCTCCTCTTCCTCCCTCATCCCTCATGCTATATTCAACACACCCAAGACTATTTGACCTTCCGCAAAGCTCTAAAAACATGACTCTTTCCATAATCTCGACCACGGCCACCTGAAGCAACTGAACCTTGCTT
The DNA here is from genome assembly GCF_040938575.1 of Ambystoma mexicanum. NCBI lineage: Eukaryota > Metazoa > Chordata > Amphibia > Caudata > Ambystomatidae > Ambystoma > Ambystoma mexicanum. Next base: position 97,411,336 of record NC_090927.1, on the reverse strand, counting down.
CCCGATGACTAGTGCTCAATAAGATCACGAGCAATGACGCCACTGAATACGATTACTAAGTCACTATTAAGCATGCGCACACTTGAAATTCGAATAGCGAGCTCCCTAGATCATAACTCCACCCAAACACTCTGCTTACTCTCTACTCTACACCCTCACACAATTAGAATGCAGCTACACCTCTCGAACCAATTTCGGCCTAGCTGCTCACATATGACAATTGCCCCATGAACACCTCATCACTCTAATAAAACACAGCTACACCCCATAAAATGCTGGCCTAGCTGTGCACATAAGCGTCCTACACAGGCCTAACGCAGCCTGAACCAAGCCTTGGTGACCATCCACCTGAGAGACTGCACACATTCAACTGATATCAATACCACCACACCTAACGCTAGGATGCAGCTACCATCAGACAATCGCATCAGCTGCTCACATAAGTGGTGCACCCAAGCACCCTATGACACCTTACTCTCTCAACTGACCTGGACTATGGCCTCAGAGGGCGTTCAACCTACCAGCGCTTTGAGGTCATACCAATGATATATAGAGCGCTATATAAATGCCAAATAACATAACATAACATTCCGAGTCCTCCACTCTGCCCTTTAGGTTGTGCGTTCATTTAACGTGGACTGGTCGGGTGCATCCCAGAAAAACTCCCCCCTGCTTATCATCGTTGTGGGGTCTGTGTCGTTGCCTTCTTACTGGTGAGCGTCTTGGTATGCATCTTGACCTGGGCTGTTCTCCACTTTCTATATTCCACTTGAAGTCTGGGTTCCAACTTCAGGCATCTCCCTGGGGAGAATTCCTCCTCAGGGCTATTTTCTTTTGGCATCTCCCACACTTGTGGCCACACACTTTGCCCTCTACCAAGGCTGGGTTGCCGAATGGGGTGGATTGCCCTTCCTCCTAAACTGCAGCGAACATGCCGTTTCCCGGCATGCAGTAGAGCGGATTGCCCTTCCTCTTAAGTGTGGCAGACTACCGTTTTTTGGTATTTCTATGGGGCGGACCGCCCTTCCTCATAAGTTGAAGCGGACTGCCGTTTCCCAGTATTTCTAAGGGGCGGACTGCCCTTCTCTTACTAGCTGGGCTGAGATTGGCTTCATGAAGGGGCAGACTGCCCTCTCTCCTTCCCCCATTCTTGTTGGGGCAGAGTGCCCTCTTCTCCATCTTTCCCACATGTGGATGTTTCCTGCCTTGAAGCCGGGTTCGGCTGCCTAGCTGAGTGGATTGCCCTGAAGCTCTTCTAGCCGCGGACTGCCCTCTTAGCACAGGGCGGATTGCCCTCTTTACCATGGGTGGATTACCCTTTATCTCACGCGTGAATTGCCCTTTACACCACGGGCAGATTGCATTGTTCACCACAGGCGGAATGCCCCTTATCACGAGTGGAATGTCCATTAGACTGCGGGCAGATTGCCCTGTTTACCACGGGCGGATCGCCCTTTACACCACGGGCGAATCGCCCTTTACACCACAGGCGGATTGCCCTTACAGGTTTCCAGGTGCCGGGATCGGTTGGTGGATGACCGTACAGTGCTCCACAGCCAGTTCGTCGCCAGATGTTGTGCCTTGTGGTTGGGGGCATGAAGCCCCGTCCCCTCACACCATTCAACAGATACACAGAGCCATGAATAGGTGTAACCTTCTTTATTTCACTCTATATGGTTCTCCCGGTATGTCCCCCTCTTCCTCCCTCGTGCCAAGTCCTCCCCTCTACCCTTAAGGTCATGCCTTCGTTTAAGGTGGACTGCTCAGGTTCGCCCCACAACACTGTTTCCTTCATCTTTGTACCAGTACCAGTAACTAGTTGTCGACTAGATGTGGATGTTTCTGCAACTTGCCTTGATAAAGCGCAAGTGAGGGCGAAACTGATGGCTGCCATACAGACTGCACCTTTTTGCTGAAGCATTTTGTTAACACATTTTTACTAACATACTTGAAGTGTATGCTGCACGTTTTTTGTGCATATGATTAGTTTGTACCTCAGATATTGTAATCAAATACATTAAATCCTAATTACTTTTGGATTCATGACGATTTGTATAATAGAGGGGCTCATGTCCAGGAGATATTTTTATTTTTGTTTTCGGCATGCTTTAACCTTAGCTTGTGGGATAACTCTCCAGCACAAGCAGCCTTCTGTATATTCTGAATTATGTCACATAAATACACATAAAACGCAGCTCTAGGCGGTTTGACAACCACCCTCTTGCAGGCTAATTAGTAGGTAAGACTTGTCTGTAGGTAACCTCTTGCTGTGGCACCCAGAGTACACATTGTTATTAATTTATTTATAGGTTTAAAGCTCCCTTTTTCGGGGGTCACCTACTGAATTTTCCCGCATGTCTTGGGGGAAACACAATCAAAATCATCTTCAGTATCAAATGTTTCTGAAAAACCCTAACACCGACACACATGCGCTTGAACAGTTATTGGCCTCATTCCTTGTGTTTCGACACAAATCCATTCTAAGGGTTTCATCGGGGGATCGTGATTAATGCTTAATCTTAGAAGGGCTATAGACAGTCTGAACTTGTTGAACAGTTGTCTTATAAGCACATTCAAGTATATATGTGTTGTGCATGTTATCATTTTTAATTATTTTCCATTGCATGTACACTCAAATATACATCTATGTAATATGTTTTATGTCTCTGTCAAATGGAATATCATATGCTGATCGAGCTTTCTCTCTTCTCTCTCCTCTCTCTCTTCTCTTTCTCTCTTCTCTCTCCTCTCTCTCTTCTCTTCTCTCCTCTCTCTCCTCTCTCTCCTCTCTTCTCTCCTCTCTTCTCTCTCTCTCTCTCTCTCTCTCTTTCTCTCTCTCTCTTTCTCTCTCTCTCTCTTTCTCACTTTCTCAGTTCCTCCCTCTCTGTCTCTCGCTCTCTCTCTATCTCCCTCTCTTTGTCTCCCCCTCTTTCTCTCGATTCCTGTCTCCCTCTCTCTCCCTCTCTTTCTGTCTCCTCTCTCTCTCGCTCCCCCTCTCTCTGTGTGTCACCTTATGTCTATGTCAGTGAGAGCCTCTTTGTCAGGAGCACGTTTCCTGGAGCCACCCTAGTCTTTGCTGGTAGAAATTCAGCCACAGAAGAAACACTGATCACTTGATAGGAACGCTGTGTTTTTATGGTTAATAGAAGAACGAGAGCAACCGGGGCAAAGACACCCCCCATGGTGTCGGGAGGATAGCTCAGGGGCAACGCTTTCGCCTTAGAAACAAAACGATGCAGAGCAACTCAGGTTCGAACCCTGGGTACGGGCTTAGAAACCTCTGGGTATTAAGCGCGTTATTAATGACTAAGAATTATATGATTGTAATGGTGGGAACTGGCTTGGCATCTGGAACAGCCATTGGGCCTCATTACGACCCTGGCGTTGGACCATGGTGCTATTAGCTGGATTCCGCCATGGTGGATGGTGGAATTACTGCCCCATTACAAGGTTGGTGGGGCGGTAATTCCCCATTCACCATGGCCCCTTCCATTTTCCCATTTTTGGCCCATAGGGCACAATGGGAATGGGGAAGGCGCTAATTATGGCACCGTAAATTACGGTGCCGTAATTAGCACCAAGGTCCCTTAGCGGGTTGGACTTTAACACCTGCAAAAAGCAGGCGTTAAAGTGTGAATCGGGCGTTAAGGGTTTAACGGCGCCGCAGCCTTTTACGGCGCCGTTAACCCCTTAACGCCAGGGTTGTAATGAGGCATGGCGAGGTAAGGCCGGCCTGGGTGGATGTCCCCTGTGTAACGACATTGTAAAGCTGCAGCTTCAAAGCCCGCTGATGGCTCTATGGGTTTTCATAGACAGTTTTTTAAATGTGTCCACTTTGTTCTATTTTTGTCTAAATTAATTCAACCTTTTTTTTTAATAGGGGTCCCCCGGGCCTCCCTCTAGCACGCACCCTAACTCACTCCCCCACGTCCCAGCCCCCAAATAAACATATTCACATATATATGTCTCTGACTGACCTTCCCAGGTTCAACGGGGCCCTTATCTCTCAGTTCTATGTTGTTACATCAGCAGTTATTTTCTCAATTCGTTTTTTTTGACGAATTTCTTTTTTTCCGAAACAACTACTCAAATTTGCTTTAAAATGTGGGGGTCACCCCAAAACCGCCCTCTCCTATTATTTACTCCCCATTCACCACCCCTACCTCCTACCTCTTATCTCCCCCATTGCCCACCCCAGCTGTATTTTTCAATTAGATTATTTGTAGAAATATCTTCGGCAAAAAACAAATCTAAAAATGTACTGGTGATGTAACAACACCATACCTTTCTCTCCTCTATCACACTCTCTACCTGAGGTGTCCCTCATGGCTCTATCTTCTTGCTTTGGCTTTCCAAAATCTACCTTGCCCTTCTGGCCCACCTGATCTCCGCCTTCTCTCCTCACTTGCAGTGTTATGCAGATGACACGCAGCTCTCCTTCAAGCTTCCCTCTACTGCCTCCTCGTCCTCCTCTCTCATCCCTGACTGTCTGACTGCTATTCAGTCATGGCGCACTTCCAATGATCTCTGCCTTAATGCCAGTAAGACTGAGAGCCTTCTCATTGGGACCCCAGCTCCCTCGTTCCCTCCCACCCTCTGGCCACCCTCCATGGGTCTCCTGCACTCACCCTCTTGTGAGCAATAAACCTTGGTGTCATCTTTGACTCCTCTCTCCTTCTCTCCTCACATCGCAGACCTTGCTAAGAAGGCCCACTATCAGCTGCACCTCCTCAGAGGTATTCTTCCTTTCCTCACCTTCCCCCAGAAACTCGCTGTCTCCAGAGCTCTGGTCCTCTCCAGGCTGGACTGCTGCAACAGCCTCTTCCTCAATCTTCCTTCATCCCCTTCAGCTGAACCATAATAGGAGTGCAAGACCTATCCTTGTCCTCAAGCTCAGGGACTGCGTCTCTCCAGCCCTAATTTCTCTCCACTGGCTCCCAGTTGCTGCTAGGATCAAATTCAAGACCCTCTGCATCATCCACAAGGCTTTCTGGGGTCTGGGACCATGCTATCTCCAACTTTCTCTCCCTAAATACCTCCCTGCTAGAGCCCTGCAGTCTTCTAGCTCCAAGTGTCTGCAAATCAGGCGCTTCTCTAAGCAAAGAGTGGGGGTTAGATCTATCTTTGCTGCAGGAGCCTCCCTCTGGAATGGTCACCCTGTAAGTGACTCCAATCAAGCAATCCCACTAAGTCAGTGCCTTGTCTGGGATGCCCAAGGGAAGCCCTTATTTATGTATTTTTATGGCAAATTATAATCTGGATGATGAACCCTTGTATACCACCCCTCTCTTAGAATCCCCCTTGACCCCACTGAGCCAAGAAGTAGGCTTGTTTTGCAAATTTAAAAGGTTTATTTGAAAAATTAAACAATATATATATATATCTATCACACTTCTATAAATAAATTGATAATGGATAGCACACTTGTGAATATGAGCAGTAATCAGCAATAGGTAATCCTACAGTAGCACAGTTCTTGGTTACTTATGAATAGGAAAAGAAGAATAAGGTGGCAGAGAATGCTTTATATGGTTCAAGGAAAGGCAAGGTGAGACAGAATACAACACAGAAATAACCTTGAGATGATTTCAACCAAAAGATAATATGATCACTTTTTCTTGAACAATTCACTCCCCCCCCTATCAATGTAAGGAGATGAAAAGGAGAGCATACAGTTCTCAGGAATGCAAACAATATAATTCAGTTCCCCCCTAGCAAGCTTAGAGGAAAACAGGTAGCAGTTTGAAACACAGGCCCAAAATGCTTTGAATGTGATGACAATGAAGTGAAAAATATGCTAAAAAGGCTTTTAATTCCCTATAGGGGGTTCAGGGTGAGTGAGAGATACTTAAATTAATTCAGGATCACTTTAGCAATGCTCTATGAGTAACTAGCAGGTTAAAACGAATTTTAGCAAAGGAAAGCAAGGAGCTGCTGATTTTTACACGTGGCTGAAATTGTGCAAAATGTCAAATCGCGGCATATTTAATCGCGTGCGTCGAGTGTAATTACGGAGGCCCTATAAGGAGTAGCAAGTCGGTTCTAGGTTCGTTGGAAAGCCTAGAATCTTAGCTTTAAGACAGTTAAAACTCGCTCCTAGCACAAACGGTTCCGGCGATACGGCCGATTTAGTCAAGGTAGTTTTTCAGATTTGAAATTTTTAAGCTCAGAATGACAGGTGACAGTTTTCAGTTTTAAAGATGACAGAATGACACGATTCTAGGAGGCAGTTCTAATAGGCTAAAATATTTTGGATTATATTATTTTAAACTAAGAGATTGGTTTTGGCACAGTGAGTACTCTCACTATATTTTTGAAATAAGCCGTCAAGGTCTGGTCAGGTTGGACGGGACTTCCGGCGGGTGGTTCTGAAGTCCCGGCTATCTGGGTCAGCTCTGCTCTCTGGGTCTGTCAAGCACCGGTTCTGTTCACAACGGTCTGGTTTGTGGTTCTCTCTGGTTCCGGATACAGCACTGCTTTCTGGATACTGCTACAGGTTCTTGCAAAAGTTCTTGGCAAAAAATTCAAACAGCTCGCCCGGCTGTTGAATAGTTTGGTTGGTTTTGAGGCCTGCTGAAGAGGATTCAGCTTGTGGATTCAGGCCTCTCTGCTACAAATTCTGGAGTTCATTTCTGCTACAGGTTCTGGAGATTGATGGATTTGAAGTCTGGATCTCTGGATGTGAAGTCGGAAGTCTCCCGGCAAAGCGTCCCGCAAGAAAGCTGGGTTTCAATGTTCCTTTTATGTGTTTTGAAAATGGTTGTGTGCCTGGGCCTAGCTAAGCCTGCCCCTCTCACTTATCATTGGCCAAGCTTTCCTCTCTCCCTTGATTGGGGGAAAGAAATGGAGTGTCAGAGTGATGCTGTAGGTTTTATGGTCAGAGGAACCACCCCTTGTCAAATTGCACACAAATCTATTTCTGACCCAAATACATATTTATCAGATATACAAGTGGTTGACATTACATGTACATATTACAGATGAATTAAGACATGTCTCTGTTCAAGTCCCATGTTCCTGCGAGATGGGATTCAGAAATGACAACATTTTGCGCTTTTTGGTCGGTTTACCAATATCGGACATTTACCAAAAATTACACAAATGTGCGCAAGGAGTATGGACATTAATTGATGAAGTGTCAGATTTTTAACATGCAGACATTTGGAGTAAGACCCTATTTTCTGCTAGCAACCCCCCAGAATGCACCACAGGGTTCTAACACCTCTTAAAACGTGCACAGAAAAATCACAAGATATTACTTATATAATTCTGACAAGTCTGTACTATGAATTATCCATCTTTTTTTAAAATTATGCTCTGGCCCAAAGGGGTGTGGTTTCCCCCAAACACATGGTGGAGTTTCTGGTTTGTCCACTTCCCCCAAGCTCAGCTTGCCCTCACAGGCACTGCCCCTCCCAGTTTCTCCCAAGAGGAAGCCACTTTACGCCCCCCCAATATAACATTTGCCTGAGTCCAGGACAGGGCTTTGTTCAGTTTCCTGTAGTCCCCAGGTGCCACTCCCCTAATTCAATCAGAGAGGTGTGATCTCCTTTTGGTGGGGGCAGCAGGATGCAGCCAGGCCTGGGAAGAGTTGTTGAGCCAGTTCAACTCCTGTCGGGGGTAGTTGTCAGGCAGAATTCAATTTCTTTAAGCCAAGCTTCAGCTAAATGTCCAGTTTGTTCCCAGTTTAAATCAAACTTACATTTTTTACACATGCAGCTAGAATGCTGATTCTAAGTTTAAAACCATGACATTTAACAGTTGCAAACTATGTGACACTCAAAGTAAGTCACTCTTTTATTCTAAACATTTCGATTTTAGTGGCTTTACCCCCAAATTCACTTCAGCTGCTGACATCCCCAGCTATTTTTTTTTATATATACATTAAATAATTACTTCCTTCAAGTCATTTCAGAATATAGTTTTACATTGTATCCACCTCTTAGCAAGTCTTTCCTTGGCCTGGTTTGGATTCATTTGTTCAGTTTTACACAAAAGTCTGGTGGTTTTAAAACGCCGGCTTTCTGATAGTGGTGAGCACCAGTATTGCATCCATTTTTGACATTAAGAAAATGAATTCCCCACAGTTCTGGGTTGCTTTTGGCAATCAGCATTGCCATTCTCAATGGTTTCAGGCTACTGTGTGTGTAGCCCAATGGTGGTTTTAGGCAGCGCCCTCCTGTGCTCACAACATAGGCAAAAATGGGTGGCAGCCTATTCTTCATGTTTTCCCTGAGCACTCTCTGGGGAGTTCTGGCCATCATGATGTTTTCCATGCCAGTACTGCACAGTTTTATGGTAGGGCTTGGATGCATGGGTAAAAACATCCCACAACCCTGCCCCTCTCAGGCTTCACCCGGATCTCCTTAAGTTCTGGAAGCTCCTCAGGACCCTCCCTTTCTCCTCCTCCTTCACCCCCCTACCCTGCTAACACCTTCTTTTTGCCTCAGTGACTGGCTGCCTGGCTCCCTCTGAGTACTACAGGGCTCCAGGTCCCCCCTCCCAGTCTACCCCCCCTCCCTGCACTTAGCATTTTGACCCTCACCTCTGCCATCTCTGTCACTTGCCCTCTGGCCTCCACTTAGCACTTGTGTCTCGTCTTCTCCCTTTCCCTTCCCACCTTAGCACTTCTTGTTCCTGCACTTGCACGATGCGAATGTCACAAGGCCTAGTAGGACCATTATTGTATCTTTATCCCTTGCCCGCCCTTTTTTTGTCTTGTGGCGCCTTTAAACACCATTTGTTGTATAGGCGCCTTACTAACAACCTATACAATAAAAGAAATAAGCATGTAATTGGTCGATTGTGACAAAAAGTGCACAAAGTGCACACTTTTGAAAACCCGGCTATGAAAGACATATCATGTCCCTGACATCCAATGACACGTTTGAGCTCCAAATCCACAAGCACATTTTTAAATGAAAATCCCATGCTGCTTTATGTTTTTGTTTTGCTAATTTGGGCCACCTTTTTTCCTCCTTATCGGGCGAGGGCAGCAGTCTAACATGTGTAATAGCTATCTAGCTTGCCCGAGTCGCACTGGTGTCCCAGAGGCTATCCTGGCTTGTGAGTCCATCATTACCATTCATTTACAGTGGGAGCAACTTCATTCAACCTCTCATTCAGAGGAGAGATGGAGCACTGTAATTGTTTTGAAACACAAACAATATCAAGAAACAGTGACATTGCTAGGGGGAGAAGCTGGGGAGGCTAAAGCCCAAGGTCTTTTCGCTGTTGCCCCGGATAGAAGCTCAGGGGCTACAACCAAAAGGCTAGCTAGCCCTGAGTCCCGACAGTCTTGACATTTTGTATAGGCAGCAATCTTTTCCAGACCTGGTAACACCCCTGTCAAGAAATAAAGCAGACTAAAAGTATGATTTGGAAACAAGGGACAATGACATTCCCAGAACAAATTCTCTTGAAATGTCTGTACTCAAGCGAAAACAGTAAAACCTGCAACCTAAAATGTAAGCATAACATCACAATGACTGAGCTTAAACGCCCTGTTGTACTTGAAGTACATTTGTGGTGAATGTTACACTAAGCTGCCACAAATGTACCTTCCGTATTATATTTTAACATTGGCGTGGCTGACCTCTTTTCTTTCAAACAGACCTTCCCCAAGTTCAAATGGGTCATTTCCTCTCCTACACCTCACTCTCTACTTGTGGCGTCCCTCAGGGCTCTATCCTATCACCATGGATCTTCAGCATCTACCTGGCCCCTCTGACCCACCTGATCTCCACTTTCTCCCCTCATTTCTAGTGTTACGCAGACGACACACAGCTCTCCTTCAAGCTGCCTTCCCTTACCACCTCATACTCCTCTTCCCCCTCATACCTGACTTCCTGACTGCTATTCAGGGATAGTGCTCTGCCAATGATCTCTGCATTTATGCCAGTAATACAGAGATCCTTCTCATTAGGATTCCAGCTCCTTGCTCCCCCCACTCTCTAGCCAGGCTCCCTGCGTCCTCTCCCTTCACCCACCTGTGAAGCAAAAAACCTTGGGATCATCTATGACTCCTCTCTCTCTTTCTCTCCACACATTCTGGACCTTGCCAGGAAGTCCAGCTTTCACCTGCACCTTCCTCAGGGGCATTCTACCTTTCCTCGCCTTCCCCCAGAAGCTCAACATCTCCAGAGCCCTGGTTCTCCCTAGGCTTGACTACTGCAACAGCCTCTTCCTCAGTCTGCCTCTTTCCTCCCTTCACCCCCTACAGCTAATCCAGAATAGGGCTGCAAGACTTATCCTTGGCCTCAAGCCCAGGAACCGCATCTATCCAGCCCTAAAGTCTCTCCACTGCCTCACAGTGACCTAAAGGATCACATTCAAGACCCTTTGCATCATCCACAAGGCTGTTGTGGGCCTGGGGACCACTTTACATCCATCTTTCCCACCCTAAATACCTCCCGGCCAGAGTCCTTTGGTTTTCTGGCTTCAACTCTCTGCAGGTCAAACGTTTCTCCAAGCAGAGAGTGGGAGGTAGATCCCTTTCCTCGGCTGGCTCCTCCCTCTGGAATAGCCTCCCTCCCCCCTCAGACTTGAACCTTCTCAAGACTTTCCTTTTCTCCTCTTCCTTCCCTCTATCCCTCTCATGCTAACTCTCCATCTGCCACTGCGACTGGGGCCTGGTCCCTACAGAGTCTTACAGAGACCAGACTACCTGTACCAGTCCCACCAGCATCCCTTGCCAGCACTTGCCCTTGAGATTCCTTTCCCGGAACCAGCCCAACCTGGTCCTCCGGTCCACCGCACTCATCCTCCCTCCCCCTTTGTTCCCCTGGAACTTGTCTCCTTGGCCCACGCAGCACTTTCTCATCTCCACCCTTGAGGGAACCCTACTCCTACACTACTCCCTCTACCCCCTCCCCCTTGCTCTTACCACCTTGTCAGGCATAACCGTTTTTGTTCTACTTATTTGATTCCCAAGCCCCCTAAATCCCCCATCTTGTTTTGTGGCGCCCGGAAACACCTATGTATAGGCACCATACAAATGTCCAATAAATACAAATCAAACTCATGTCCTTTGGGTGTTGGACAAAACAAGCACAAGCAACATTTTGCTTTGGAATTCCTTGGGGTTCTGCCAAACAAAGCTAATAAGCGAAAAAGTGGGTTTGATCACGTGACAAACTGCATAAATGGCTATTCATCGCTGTTGTTAAACACATGCTGGCATCCAGAGACGGAGCAGTAGCATTGGCACATTACAGTAGGCGCACGTATGGGTACAAGATGCAAGTGATGTTGCCACTTTAAACGATTCTTTGAAACTGGCATCGTCGTATGGGAGAGAACTGCTTTCCCTTTCTATGCAATTAAGGCGAGGATTGCGGAAATGCTTTTTGAGCCCAAGGCACACTTCTTACCAGAGTAACTGAATGATTAACTACCGGCGTAATCTATGGAGTGGTGGCCCTACCCAGATGGTCTTGGAATACCTTACAAAGTTCAAGGCGAGGAGGTAAAGCATAAGTTATAATGTTTTTACAGAACAGGATAAAGATTGGGATAGAGAAAGGATAGCAGGGAAGGAGGTTTGGCCGGATCAGGATATCATGAAGCAAGTTTAGCTGGCATGCCATTACATGTCGCTTTCATGCATTCATTGAGAATGTAAACATTGTACTTTTAGATTCACTTATCATTTCAGATTGCCCTTTGAAATGAATCGCCACGTCTTCATAGGGGAATAAGGGTTATATAGACATGGCTGTGTGCCAGAGGGCATTATACAGGTAAGCATAAATAAAAAAACACATATATCAGATGTATTTTCTAAAAACTAAACGTTGTATCAGGGTAACAATATATTGTGGCGTTAGACTCAGCCCAGCCAGGTAATTATACTTAGCAGGACTGCTTTATCAGAAAGACCCAGTAAAGAAAAAGTCATACCAAACTGAGGAATGACTAGACAGGCTGCACCAAATGCCTCTCTGCTGCCAGTTTAGCCGTTTCTTACTGCAGCATTGTATATTTTTCTGGGTATTTGTGATAAAATGATATATTATATAAATCATTTATAATGCACCTGTACACAAGTGTTTCTAGACGCGACAATACAATGGAGGGAAGATAGAGGGAGGACGAGATAAACAATCTTACTAGGCTGTTTGTCATTCAGATCGTGCAAATGCGAGAACAAGAAGTGCAAGCGGAAAGGGAGGAGGGAAGTACAAGGGAGAGGGGAGGGGAGAACAGGCAGTTTCGCTCTCACTAAGTGCATCCAGGGCAGCGCGGCTCTGGGTAGTGCAAGGAGAACAAGAGATTGTAGGGTTGCAGTTACAGTCCATAAGTGCATGGTAGGCCCAGAGGCAGTGCAAGACTGATCAAGAAAGAGCCTGGACTCAGTGAGACTCTGAGGGTAGCCAAGCAAACAGTTGGTACAGCAGACAGGTAGGTCAGCATGGGAGGGAGAGAGAGAAAGAAGAGAAGAAGACATTTTTGAACTGCTTTCAGAACTTTAGGTGGTCCAGCTCAAGTTGGGGCAGGCAGGTCATTCCAGAGGGAGGCACCTGCAGAGGAGAGAGATCTACCCTCACTCTCTGCCTCGAGAAGCATCTAACCCTTAGAGAGTTGGAGGTAGCTGAGCGAAAGGCATAAGAAGGAAGGTATTTTGGAAGGGAGCGTTGGGTGTGGTGCGGTCCCTGTGGACAATGCAAAGGGTCTTGAACTTGATCCTTGCAGCCACCGGGAGCCAGTGGAGATATTTCAGGGATGGAGAGATACGATCCTTGGGCTTCAGGCCAAGGATAAGTCTTGAAGGTTCTGGATTAGTTGCAGAGGGTGGAGAGTAGAGGCAGGAAGATTTAGAAAGAGGCTTTTGCAGTAGTCCAGACTAGAGAGAACCTGGGCTCTGGAGACAGTGAGCTTCTGGGGGAAAGTGAGAAAGGGCTGTTTCCCTTTGAGGAGCAGCAGCTGGTAGTGGGACTTCTTGGCAACGTCTGAGATGTGAGGAGAGAAAGAGAGAGTGGAGTCGAAGAAGACACCAAGTTGTTTTGCCTCCCAGGAAGGCGAAGGAAGAGGGCCCAAGGCGGGTGGCCAGAGTGACAGAGCGAAAGCGGGGGCAGGGGTCCCAATGAGGAGGATCTCCATCTTACTGGCATTAAGGCAGAGATTGTTGGATGTGCACCAATCCTGAATCACGGATAGACAGTAAGGAATGAGCAAGCAAGGAGAGGAGCCGGAAGGAAAGCTGAGTGCCATCCGCATAACACTGAAGTTTAGAGAAGGTAGAGATCAGGTGGGCCAAAGGGGCCAAGTAGAGGTTGAAAAACCAGTGTGGGAGGATAGTGCCCTGGGGAACACCACAGGTAGTGAGAGAGGTAACTGAGAGAAAGGGACCAAGTTGGACCTGGGAGGGGCATTCCAAGAGGAAGGAGGTCAGCCACCCCAGGGCATGGTCCACACTGAAGGTTAGAGAAGGTAGCGATCAGGTGGGCCAAAGGGGCCAATTAGAGGTTGAAAAACCAGGGTGGGAGGATAGTGCCCTGGGGAACACCACAGGTAGAGAGAGAGGTGGCTGAGAGAAAGGGAGCAAGTTGGACCTCGGAGGGGCATTCCAAGAGGAAGGAGGTCAGCCACTCCAGGGCCTGGTCCGTGATGCCCAGGTTTACAGGTAGATGATTGATCAGGATGGCGTGGTTGACTGTGTCAAAAACAGAGGAAAGATCAAGGAGGATGAGGATAGAAGGAATACTGGAATCAAGGTAAGTAGAGAGCAAATCTTCATGGGTGTTCAGGAGAGCAGTTTCCGTGCCTCTGGCAGCTGTGAAGCCAGACTGATGGTCATAGAGACAACCAACAGATTCACTGTGGAGATTAATCTGGGAGACGGCCAGCTTTTCCAGGAGTTTGCCAGGAAAGGGGTGATTGGGATTGGGCGATAGTTTGCCGGGCAGGTAGGATCGACAGACGGCTTCTTGAGGAGTGGGTACACAACAGAGTGTTTAAGTGGAGAGGGGAATGTTCCAGTGGCGAAAGAGTGATTACAGAAATCGGCAAAGGCTGGAGCGAGGGTGTCAATATGGTCCTTGATGGTTCTGGAGGATCATGGGAGCACGTGTTTGGATGACACTTTCATAGATCGGACTTGTCTAGAAACCTTTTTAGGTGTTGTCAGAGAAAAAGAGGAGAAAGGAGGTGGAGAGGTAGAGTTGGCCAAAGGGGGGCCGAGAGGAAGAGGTAGAGGAGCTAGAGAACAGGATGTCCTGAGTTTTAGCAGAGAAGTGAGAGGCTAGAGTCGTACAACGAGCCTGGGAGGGAACAGGAGAGATAGAGACTGCAACTTGATTGACCAGTTTCTTGCAGATTTTATAGAGTTTGACCGTGTAGTTAGAGGCCGCAGAGACGCGGGCTTCAATGTGTGCACTCTTCCTGATGAGTGTTATTGCTTCGACTGGTATTTTGGTGCAACCAGTCTAGGTATGTCTAAATGTGGCCTGGCATGCTTTACTGTAATGTTATTACGTGTCTAGACTGTTCTACATTGTGCAGCCAGTTGGACATGTTTTAAACGTGGCATGGCATTTTTAATAGCAAAGCATTAATGTTCCTGTGCACTGCTGGTAACGTGCATGCATTGCATTGGTGTTACCCTACAAAACAATTGCAAACACTCTGGCTTATTAGCCAATTTTTCTCAGAAAGTGTGCTGTATATTGCATTAAAACACATATTTATATCTGTCTCCTTGTCCAGTGTGCGACATACCCCTTCAGCAGCACGCTTGTGCATATTGCGCAAGCGTGATAATCTGAGAATCTTGGCCAGCCCAGAGTGTGGCACGACCTGTGATTTGTTGCCGAGTTAGGGGTGCCTCAGCATAGCTCGCAGGGGGCCCCCACTTTTTGTGTTACACCACTAAGTTCAACCGTGTGGATTTGTACAACTGGACAAACATACACACACACACAAATACATTCATATTTTATTACATTCTGTCCCTTCAACAATGCATTTCTGTACTTAGAGGTTTTATGCAGAGTAAAGGTTTGTTTGACTGACTTATATGTGTAGCCTCTTGGGTCCCTCCTATGGAGCTCCTTTTCATTTTTAGAAGGTGTTGCTCCTGCTTCCAGGTTGTAGTGAGCTCCAGGAGGCAGCCACTTGGCTTCACACTGACGTTCATATGTCTGAGAAACATTATTTCTTGGTTTCTGCAAGGAAGGCTTATCAGCTGAACTTCCAAACACTATTTTATACTTTAAGCACTTTATGCAGTGTTTCAACTCTTGGCATCACAATACGTCCATGCACCTTACGAGCTTTCTCCCCCCGTTCCTGCATGCACCACTTCTCAAACCTGTGAAAGGCTGAAAGAACTTTCTGTCCTGGTTCCTGCATGCACCACTTCTCAAACCTGTGAAAAGCTGAAGGAACTTTCAGTCCTGGTTCCTGCATGCACCACTTCTCAAACCTGTGAAAGGCTGAAGGAACTTTCAGTCCTGGTTCCTGCATGCACCACTTCTCAAACCTGTGAAAGGCTGAAGGAACTTTCTGTCCCTGTTCCTGCAGGCAACCCTTGTACGCTGCATGTAACCTTTCTCAAATGCACTTCACAAAGACTCTTTTATGCTTCTGGCACTTTCTCTATGCAGTGTTGCTAGGCAGAATCATATGCAGTACCCTTTGGAAACACCACACACAAATCAGACTACAGGTATAATACAGATTCACCTTTGGAACAAGCCTGTACTACACAGTAAAGTGGTAGCGATGGCTGAGCAGCCAGACTTATCTCAAGAGCAAAGTGAGCAGTACAAGGGGTTACACAAAGGAAAGCAATGACTATGGTTCAAGCAAACACTGATTGAAGGTTTCTGAGTAAAAGAATATACATTTATTTAGACATCAGTTATAAAACAAATTCACTAAATCAAGCAGCAGGAAAATGACACTCTTAATATACTACACTACACCCAATCAATTCTGGACAAGTTAAGCTCAAAATGAAGTGTGAGCAAAATGGCACTCCAGTAATTTAAAAAGGGAGGAAAAGACAAGGTTATACAAAATCAAGCAGCACCAACAAGTAATAGACAGGGCAATCTAGAAAAGGCTTTCTACCATGAGGATTCAAATCAATAGGCCATGGCCAATGTTAATGGGTCACAGTCTTTGCTCAGGATCGCACAGTTCAGGGTAGTTCGTGGTTAAGTCTTTGCCAAGAGTTCAAAACGAAGTTGGTCAGCAGAAAAGATATTTAAAAGAGTAGAGAAGGACGAGCCCTCGGTTTGGAGAAAGATTTCACACACTTTCACCGCGGTCGGACGGAACGAACGACTGGATTTGAACAGTACCTTAAATGCAGAAGAAGGCTGTAGCTGAGGTGGACGTTCCTGGCAGGTCCTACAGGCTCACGGTTCCTGGAGCGACTGTCGGACTGACATGAAGTAGGAAGACTGTAGGGTCTTGCACTGCCCAGGGAAGAAACCAGCAGCAGAGCAAAGCAACGAATAAAAGGTGCGCTCCTTAAAACCCAAACAGGGTCCGATCCTCCTAGCTATCCAGTTCACTGCAGCACTGCACAGCAAATTCGACCAGGAGAGGGAGGCTTTACTTGGTGTTTGGGCAAACTGATTGGTCCCACCAGCTCAGAGGAAGAAGGTTCCTTGCAGATCTTCTCTGTCATCGAAGTTTGAAGATTCGGACCTGCAGCAGGGCTTCACCGGGAGGTTCAGTCGTGGTAGGGGTCCTCTTCTGTCAGCTTCTCTTCGGTTCTCTCGTTCCAGTGGTGACTCTGCCTTCTCAGTCCCAGAGACCTGCTTTTTATGCAGTTTTTTCCCATTCACACAGCCTGGCTGTCAATCACACAGCATGATGGCTGTCCTGGCGGGACAGTCACCTAGCCAATCAAACAGGAGTGCGACTTTGGCTACCAAGGGAACACATGGCAGGGGTCCTAAAACCACTCCCTCACATCCTGCCTACCCAGACATTCAGACACCCAAGGATGGCTTCTGTGCAGAAGCCTGCGAAAGGACGGTGAACAAAGGAACCAAACCTTGTTTGGCACAGAGTCAAACGCAAGAAAGACTTTTACTAAAAGAAAAGGCAACTAAACCCAGCCAGAACCAAATTAAAGTGAATATGGTCCAGCGGGTTTAAGATCGAGACTAACAAGATAGCCTAAAACAATAACAAGGCTATGCAATCTAACCGCAGTAGGAAAAATATGGAAGATACCAATGCCACCAGCCAAATCTTATTGAAAAGGGAACAAAACAATGTTCCATGAGAGACAGACAAAATTGATAACTATTAACCCTTTCCAGTACTCTATGTAAGATAGGTTGTACTGAGTCTGTGAGTTTAAAGAGACTAATAAAGTCAATGGCAACTTTACATATTTCTCGGAGACAGTACTCAGTCCCAGAAAATGGAGTTTCCAGTGGGTAGTCTGAAAAAGACAACCCTGTGTCACAGCACTAAAGGTGCTCTGTGACACACATTAAAAAGATGATGCCTATGGAGTAGGTGAAGCTCCACAGTCTATGAACACAAAAATGTTAAACACACACAGCAAAACACATGTAAGAGTGGGAAAAAAACTCATACTCTTACCAGGTGAAGAAAATAAAACCCAGAAATCCAGCAAAGCCGCTGAGGGACTCAGTAGGTAAGGGAAATTAGCCATTCTGGAGAATTCTTCCTAACAGTCGCCATCCCAGACTAGAGGACAGGAGGATTTAATCCAATCCTGGATGAATCTTTTCACTCTAGTCGGTTATAAACATCCTAGAGAGACCATCAGCATTTTGGTGGTGACGTCCTGACCTGTGCTCAATGGTGAAATCAAACCCTTTCAGGCAGATTGACCATCTTAGAAGTTTTGGGTTCTCCCCTTTCATTTGCATTAACCATCTCAAGGGTTGGTGGTCTGTCTGAATCACAAAAGTAGATCCATACAAGTATGGTCTAAACTTCTTAAGAGACCACACAATGACAAAACACTCATGTTCTATGGTTGCTCACCTTGTTTCTGGTTCCTTCAGTTTCCTACTGATGAAGCAAATAGGGTACTCCCTACCTTTCTCATCCAGTTGACTAAGGACTGCACCTATACCAGTATTGGATGCATCTTTCTGCACAATTAAGGGTTGGTGATAATCAGGAGCTCTTAGGACTGGAGCTTGACAAAGGGCTTTCTTCAGGTTTTCAAAGGCTTGAGTGCACTCCTCATTCCATCTAACCTTTTTAGGGAATTTTGGAGAGGAGACTACATTCAAAGGAGAAGCTATGGACCAATAGTTCTCAATGAAATTCCTGTAGTACCCTGTGAGACCTAGGAAGGCTCTCACTTGGGTTTGAGTAGTAGGGCCCCGTTTTGTACAGCTTGTACTTTGCTAGGTAATGGCCTTATTTCACCTCCTCCTACCTCATGACCAAGGTAGACCACTTTACTCTGACCAATTTGACATTTGCTCGCCTTTATGGTCAGATGGGCCTGCTCAAGAGCCTGCAAAGCATATCCTAAGTGATCAACATGTTCCTTCTAAGTAGGGCTGAACACTGCAATGACATCCAAGTATGTCATGCAGAAGTCCTCCATCCCATTCAGAATTTGATTGACCATCCTTTGGAATGTAGCAGGGGGATTCTTTAATCCATAAGGCATAACCTTAAACTGGTAGAGGCCTGCTGGGGTTGAAAATGCAGTTTTCTCTTTGGCATGGTCTGTCAGGGCTATTTGCCAATAGCCTGATGTCAGATCAAATGTACTGAGGTACTTGGCTGCACCAAGTTTGTCCACCAGTTCATCTGTCCTTGGCAAAGGATGACCATCAGTCTTAGTGACTGCATTTAGAGCTCTATAGTCCACACAGAATCTCAACTCCTTGGATCTGGCCTTTGGTACTAGAACAACTGGACTAGACAATGGACTGGTAGAGGCCTCTATAACCCCGAGATGAAGCATCTTGTTGACCTCTCCTTTGATGTGGAATCTTACATGTTCTGACATTCTGTAACCTCTGCTTTTCACAGGTAAACAGTCACCAGGGAAAATATCATGCTGGCTCCAAGGGGTCAAGCCTGGTGAAAGTGAAAACAGGGAGGCAAACTGATTTAACAGAACCTTGCATTCCTCCTGTTGTTCAGTTGTCATTTGAGAAGAGAGATTGACTCCTTTTATGTTCTCATCTAAAGGTTGGCCTCTGACTAGGTCAGGTAGAGGTTCACTCTCCTCCTCCTCTTGAGCTGAAGCTAGAAGCAAAGCTCCCACTTCTGGTCTCGAGACATATGCCTTCAAACGGTTGGTGTGAAAGACTCTGGAAGCCTCCTTAGGTCTGCCTAAGTTCACCAGATAGTTCACCTCTCCAGGTTTGCCCACAACCTTGAAGGGTCCTATCCATTTGTCCTGCAAGGCCCTCTGCCTTGTTGGCACCATAACTAGCACAGGCTGGTCTTGAGTAAACTCAACCATGTTGGCCTTCTGCCCATGCCAATGTTTGACCAGAGCCTGACCTGCTTATAAGTTATCACTAGCTTCTGCCATCATGTGGGACATTCTCCACCAGAGACCTATTACATAGTCAGTTACTCTGACTGGTTTGGGGCAAGGAGCACTCTCCAACTGCTCCTTAATCAGGGCCTAACGACCTCTGACTGGATAGCCATAAATAATTTCAAAGGGACTGTATCCAAATCCCTCCTGAGGGACTTCTCTATGAACAAAGATAAGGCATGGCAGTAGAAGGTCCCACTTTGTTTTAAGGGGTTCCTCTAAAGCACCTATCATGCTCTTCATAGTATGATTAAACCTCTCTACCAGTCCATTGGTATGTGGATGGTAGGCTATAGAGAACTTGTAAGTGACACCACAGTTTTTCCACATGGCTTGCATGTAGTGGGACATAAAATTGGATCCCCTGTCAGACATCACTTCCTTAGGAAACCCTTCTCTGGTAAAAATGCCAAGTGGAACCTTAGCCACTGCCTGAACTGTCACAGTTCTCATAGGAATTGCTTCAGGATACCTAGTAGCATGGTCTACTACAACCAGGATGAACTTGTTTCCTGAAGATGTGGGAGGGTCAAGGGGACCAACAATGTCGATGCCCACCCTCTCAAAAGGAACTCCCACCACTGGGAGAGGCACCAAGGGTGCCACATTCTTGGCTCCACTCTTGCCAGAGGTTTGGCAAGTGTGACAGCTCCTACAGAATTTGTCAACTTCTGAACCCATCTCGGGCAGTAGAAGTATAAAGAGAGCCTTTCCTTGGTCTTTTTGAAACTCAAGTGACCAGCCAAAGGTATCTCATGGGCCAACTGTAGGAACTGGAGTCTGTTTTCTAGGGGCACTACAAGTCTTTTGCAGTCCCCAGGGATAGACTCAGTTGGTTCACTGTAGAAGAGGCCATCTTCCCAGTGCAACATATGCTTCCCAGGCTCTTGCCCATCGAGCTGAGAAGCTGCCTATAGGCGAAGACCTTCAAGAGTAGGACACTCTCGTTGTCCTATGCTGAAGTCTGCCCTGTTGGTTCCACCTTCTACCAGTAAAGACTGCAGCTCAGGATGGTCAACAGGGTCCAGATCTCCAACTAAAGTTATGTCTTCTTCCAGATCTGACTCTTCAGAAACTGGATCAACCACACAGTGTTGTACCACACACTCTGCATCAGCAGGTGGAGGAGTCACAGGTGTGACTTTGGACAATCTCGGGGTGTCCTTGTTTGTAGCACAGGGGTGCTGGCTGCTTTCTTCTTGGAGGTCTTGGCTTTCCCCTTTTCCTCTTTATTTCCTGCAATAGCAGTGAGCAACTCCTGTGGGGTGGGGGGTTATAGTTTCCTCTACCTCTTCCCCCGGAGAGCCTCTCAAGGTCTTCTCCCTTGCAGGCCTAGTGAGGTCCTGTTTCCTTTTACTGGGAGGCCTGGGGTACTAGACACAACTCCAAGGGTTTTCAGGCCATTACCCAACAGGACTCTCCCAGGCACTTCACTCTGTACACTAACAGGTGATTTGACAGTCATATCATTACACTGGATGAGAGCTGGTAACTGGGGAAGCATTTTCCCAGGGCCTCCAGCTAACTTGGTTAGGCATGTGGGTGCCTTAGCAACATCCTCCACCTTGAAAAATGATTCATCAAACACAGTTATGCTGGCTCCAGTGTTCCGGATGGCAGGAGTCTCCTGGCCATTCACAAGAACACTATATTTATAATACTCTTTAGTATTATCTGGAATGGAATTATAGACATCTAAATTCTGTTGTTCCCACAAACCGAGGGACACTAAAGAAACACTAGCTGAGACTCTCATGGGTTCATCAGCCAGTAGGTGAAAGTTTCCACTTGCCATAGGTACTTCTTCCTCTGGGGAGAATGCTCTGGAGACAGTGTGGACCCCTGAAGGTTTATCCTTACATCTGTGATCCCCTTTCACATGATCAGTTGACCCACAAACATAACATTTCCCAAATGTTTTGATGAATGGGGGCTTGTTCTGACCTCCATCTGGTTTGGGTCCAGATGGTGCACTAGCCTGATTCGGTTTCCCTTGCCGCTTACCCTTATTGTTTTGTTTGTGGCCCTCTTTTGGATTGGAGGTATTAGAATTCTCCTTGTTATCTTTCTTTGGCTGCTTTCCCTCATCCTTCTTCGGAGTTGCCCCAGAATCCTTGTGAGTAGCCCTGTTGGCAAACCACAAGTCAGCAGCCTTAGTTAACTTTTTTCGATCTATCTCTTTAGAATCAGCCAAGTGTTGGCTGAGCTCAGGAGAGCAGGCATCATAAATAGACTCCAACATAACAAGATTTCTCATACCTTCATAAGGGCTTATTCTGTAACCCTTGACCCGAGTTTGATTCTGATAGATTATCATCTAAGTTTTTCAAACATTCACATACCCAGGTAGCACAAGGGCTACCATAATTCTTTTTGAGGGTCCTAAAACTCTTAAGTTACTGGGAAGGGGTCTTCCTAAATCTAGCAATTAAAGCTGGCTTCACACACTCATAATACATCCTATACACCTCCCCAACTCCATTACAACATCAGATGCAACAGTGGGTAGCCTAGAGAAGAGCCAAAGAAGCAACTGATTCCCTGTAAGTTCTTCAGGCATACAGGGTCTCCTAGGACTGGAAGACCTAGAAGACTCTGGGAGAGAAGCATTTTCAATAGACAATTTCTTTATTTGTAATGCATGATTCAACTCCATTTCTCTGAGCTTGAGTTCTTGATGCTTTTGTTCAGTTCGAGCATTAATACATTTAAATTCCAATTCAAGCCTCATCTTTTCTAGAGCAATGAATTCAGGACTGAGGGCCTCATTACGAGTTTGGAGGTAGCCATGGTGCTATTAGCGGCATGGCTGCCTCCAAAATCGTGTCCGGGTTCCTTGAATGAGGAATTACCGGGTCATGCCAACCTTGGAGGACCCGGTAATTCCTCATTCAAAAAACCCATCCCCATTTGAGCCCCATAGGGCTCAATGGGAATGGGGATGGAGCTAATAACGGGCCCATTAATAACGGCCTATTATTAGCTCCCTGGTCACCTTGCGGGACCCGCAAAGGACGTCTGGTCTGACCAGACGTTCTGAGCGGGTCCCGCAAGGGAACCTCGTAATAGGGCGTAATGGTTTTACCGGCACCATTACCGGTGCCGGTAAACCCATTCTGTCCATCTCCTAATGAGGCCCTGAGTGTAGGACCTGTAGGGGTCCCAGTGGACAAAGGTTGAGGTTTCTGAGCAGGTAGAGGAGCTGTGAGGCCTACATTTTGAGACTCATCTGCCTCATCTAACTCATCAATAACATCAGAGTTTGATTCTGATACATTATCATCTTCCACAACATTTTCCACATTTGCTGGAGGGGTAGGCATTTCAGACCCACTCCCCAGACTTTGGGCCTCATCACGAGTTGGGCTGTAGCCCTTAAATGCAGTGGTAATGGTATTACCACCACATTTAAGAGCTGGCCCTATCACAAGTTGGGCGCAAAATCGGCTTTTTTACCTCCAGCTATTTTCTGGAGGTGAAAATCCCTTTTCGGCTGTATTACAGCCGGCTGTATTAGCCCGCAGTATTAGCACCGAAAATTCCCCATTGGATCCAATGGATCCAATCAGGAATGGGGATTTACCGTTAAGGCCCAACCCGTGATCCGGTGGTAACACCACCGGACCGGTCAGTGCTAGGTCTATTACAGTCGGCGGTATTACAGCCGGGAATACAGCCCAACTCGTGATGAGGCCCTTTGTTTCTTTAACAACCTTTCAATGAATTCTGACTTTTTGCCTTTAACAGAGAGATTCCTTTCTCTACACAGATTTTTCATATAATCTACAGTGTAACTAAGGAGGGTCTCCTGACTGTAGCTTTCCATATCAGACATTATTTAAAATTGCTTTTTAGTGATGTTAGCCTTGTGGTTAGTTGATCCAAGGTAATAGCAGCACTCTAAGTGTAATCACTATACTTGATCCTCACCACTGTGCACCAGTGTTAGGCAGAATCATATGCCATACTCTTTGGGAACAGCACACACAATTAAGACTACAGGTATAATACAGATTCACCTTTGGTACAAGCCTGTACTGCACAGTAAAGCGGTAGTGATGGCTGAGCAGCCAGACTTATCTCAAGAGCAAAGTGAGCAGTATAAATAGTTACACAAAGGACAGCAATGACTATGATTCAAGCAAACACTGACTCAAGGTTTCTGAGTAAAAGAATATACATTTATTTACACATCAGTTATAAAACAATTCACTAAGTCAAGCAGCAGAAAAATCACACTCATAATATACTACACCACACCCAATCAATTCTGGACACACACTTTCACCGCGGTCGGACGGAACGAACGACCGGATTTGAACAGTACCTTAAATGAAGAAGAAGGCTTTAGCAGAGGCATTAGTTCCTGGCAGGTCCTACAGACTCACGGTTCCTGAAGCGACTGTCGGACTGACACAAAGTAGGAAGACCGGAGGGTCTTGCACTGCCCAGGGAAGAAACCAGCATCAGAGCAAAGCAACGAATAAAAGGTGCCCTCCTTAAAACCCAAACAGGGTCCGATCCTCCTGGCTATCCAGTTCACTGCAGCACTGCACAGCAAATTCGACCAGGAGAGGAAAGACTTGCTTAGTGTTTGGGCGAACTGGTTGGTCCCACCAGCTCAGGGAAAGAAGATGCCTTTGCTGATTTTCCCTGTCATCGAAGTTTGAAGATTCGGACCTGCAGCAGGCTTCACCGGGAGGTTCAGTCGTGCTAGGGGTCCTCTTCTGTCAGCTTCTCTTCGGTTCTCTCGTTCCAGTGGCGACTCTGCCTTCTCTGTCCCAGGGATCTGCTTTTTATGCAGTTTTCCCCCATTCACACAGCCTGGCTGTCAATCACACAAGAGGGTGGCTGTCCTGGCGGGACAGTCACCTAGCCAAGCAAACAGGAGTGCGACTTTGTTTACCAAGGGAACCAATGGCAGGGGTCCTAAGACCTCTCCCTCACATCCTGCCTTCCCATATATTCAGACTCCTAAGGAGGGCTTCTGTGCAGAAGCCCGCGAAAGGACAGTGAACAAAGGAGCCAAACCTGGTTTGGCACGCGGAGTAAAACACAAGAAAGACTTTTACAAAAGAAATGGTGACTAAACCCAGCCGGAACCAAATTAAAGTGAATATGGTCCAGCGGGTTTAATTTGAGACTAACAAGATAGCCTAAAACAATATCAAGGCTACGTAATATAACCGCGGTAGGAAAAATATGGTAGATACAACTGTCCCCAGCGAAATCTTATTGAAAAGGGAATGAAACAATGTTCCATGAGAGACAGACAAAAAGGGATAACTATTAACCCTTTCCAGTACTCTATGTAAGATAGGTTGTACTGAGTTTAAAGAGACTAATTACGTCAATGACAACTTTACATGTTTCTGGGAGACAGTAGTCAGTCCCAGAAAATGGAGTCTAAAGTGGGAAGTCTGAAAAAGGCAACCCTGTGTCACTGCACTAAAGGTGCTGTGTGACACAGTAAAAAGATGATGGGCCTCATTACACGGAAGGCGGTAGCCATGGCGCTATTAGCGCCATGGCTACCCCCTTACCGCCGTCGGAGGCCGGGTTCCCGGAATAGGGACTTACCGGCCTACTCCGACCTTTGCCGGACCGGTAAGTCCCCATTCCGGGAACCATTCCACATTCCCATTTGAGCCCCCATAAGGCACAATGGGGATGGGAAGGAGCAAATAACGGTACCATTATTTGCACTGAAGTCCCTCAGCGGGTCCTGTCCTTAACGTGTGGTCTCACCACACATTAAGGACGGGACCCGCTGAGGGACCTTGTAGTAGGGCGGTGGGGATTACCGGTACCAGTGCCCTTACCGGTGCCGGTATTCTCCTACCGCCTTCCGTGTAATGAGGACCAATGCCTATGGAGTAGGTGAAGCACCACAGTCTATGAACACAAAAATGTTAAACACACACAGCAAAACACATGCAAAAGTGGGAAAAAAAAGGCTCACACTCTTACCAGGTGAAAAAAAGAACTCCTAGAAATCCAGCAACGTTGCTGAGGGACTCAGTAGGTAAGGGAAATTAGCCATTCTGGAGAATTCTCCCTAACAAGTGTTTCAGCACTTGGTTCACAATACATTCATGCACATTAGGAACGTTTTCTCCCGGTTCTTGCAAGCCACCCTTGCATCCTGCATGTCATCTTTCTCAACCGAACTTCAGAAAAACTCTTTTACACGTTGGTAACTTTCTTTCCCAATTCCTATTTTTTTCAATTTCTATTTTTTATTTTTAACAATTTATAGGGCACAAAATAACCCTGCCGCGAAGGCAGTGGGACACACTACAACAACAAAAAGCAACTCTATGGGCCTCATTACACGGTATGCGGTAACCATGGCGCTATTAGCGCCATGGTTGCCACCGGTATTTTACCGTGTCCACCTTGGTGGATGGCGGAATTACCGCCCCACTCCAAGGTGAGCGGGGGCGGTAATTCCCCATTCACCAAGGGCCTTCCCCATTCCCATTGTTGCCCCCATAGGGCTCAATGGGAATGGGGAAGGAGCTAATTACGGTACCGCAAATTGCGGTACTGTAATTAGCACCAAGGTCCCTTTGCGGGCCCGTTCCTTAACAGCTGGTAAAACCAGCCGTTGAGGTTGTGTCCCGCAAAGGGACCTCGTAGTAAGGCGGTAAGGGTTTACCGGTACCGGTGCCCTTACCGGTACCGGTAAACCCTTGCTGCATTCCATGTAATGAGGCCCTATGAACAGTCAAAGTTAATTTATAAAATGTACAAAAGAAACTATTTTATTGTATCTGTTTTAAAGTATTATGAAATTATCATGAAGAAGGAAAACTAAAATGTAAGCATAGGCCTACTAAAATAAATACTTTCTTATGGTGTTTTTATTTCCATTAGATTGGGAGGCACATGTCTAGATGGAGGTAAAGCATTCCAAGCTTGGTGAGCGGCAGCAGGGAATGCTTGTGTAGAGTAATGGGAATGTTTAAAGTAGGGAGTATCCGAGAGTACTGTCTCAGGAGGCTAGCTCAGGGGCAACGCGCTCCCCTTGGAAGCAAGACAACGCGAACGCTTAGAAACCTCTGGGTATTAAACACGTTAAATTACGATTCCAATTACTGTATCGGTACTCCTGGTCAGCCTTGAACCACCAGAAGTATGCAGTTTGCCGGCCAAATAAGAGTGCTGTTTCAAAAACAACAGAAATGTGGTTGATCTGTTCAATCCTTGGCACACCTGAGGTAAGGCGGGTGGTCGAGTTTAAGAAGCCAGAGCAGATGCTGAGAGACCCCTGAATAGAATTAAGGCCGACTGACTGAGGGAGGTGTATAAAACTTAAAAGGGGAACTAACTGGAAAAACCAAGGCAGCAAAACAAAAACGTGATTAAAGCAGTAAAGGGGATGTTGACAAGCGGCATAAGGGTGGGAGACACTTTCCCCACTGGCTTTGGGTTGGTTCATATAATTGCAGCAGTCCTAATATTGCAACAATACGCTGAGAGTGGGGGAAAAAAATATGGATATGGCTCACCCAACGCGCTGACATCACATGCACTGACATCACATGCGTAGACATTACATGCACTGACATCACATGCAACCCATAGAGGCCAAGAGAGGAGGAGAGTGGCACCTTTGAAATCATGAAGGAGGGGAAAGAGCAGAGCAGAAGATACTAATAGAAAATCAGTTTTAGAAAGGTCCACTTTAAGTGAAAGGGAAGATTTCTAGTCTGGGACAGCAGAAAGACACTCCCCCAGGAGCAGAGTATCAGACACTGGACACTTTAAGACAGACCTTTGTCATCAATGCACTGGAGCACCGAAAGGGCCAGCGTGGTCACCTGCTCTCCCAATGGCCTCATATACAATGAAACATACGCCAGCTGGGTGTCTAGCTGCGCAGCAACGTGCTAGTCTTAGAAGCAAGACACCACTGAGCAGCACGGGTTCAAAACCTGGTCCCGAGATTAGAGGTTGGTCTCTGGCATGAAGCATGATATAAGAACCCAATTAATACAATGTAGGTAGAGGTTCTCCCAACTGGTAGCTATATATGCCAGCTGGGAGGACAGCTGCGTGGCAACGTGCTTGTCTTGGAAGCAAGACACCACCAAGCTATGCAGGTTCAAAACCTGGTCCCAAGATTAGAGGCTGGACTCTGGCATGAAGCATGATATAAGAACCCAATTCATATAATGTATGTAGAGGTTCTGCCAACTGGCAGCTACATATGCCAGCTGGGAGGATAGCTGCGCAGCAACGTGCTTGTCTTGGACGCAAGACACCACCGAGCTACACAGGTTCAAAACCTAGTACCGCGATTAGAAGCTGGACTCTGGCATGAAGCATGATAGAAGAACCCGATTAATATGTATGTAGAGGTTCTCCTAACTTCAGCTATATACTAAATAAATGGCACAATTATGTATGCAGCGTTCCATGACTTTCCTGCATAAAGACCCTCACAAGTTTTTGAAACCTTTTCTAACGCTGTTCCTGTAAATTACGTTTTCTCACTTTTGCTTCACAAAGACTTTCACACGCTTTAGGAACTTCCTTGCCCAATTGCTTTACACTACGTTTCTGAAGTTGGTGTCTAAAACCTCTCACATGCTGTAGGAATTTTCACTCCCTGTTCCTAGTTGCAGTGTTTCTCAACTCTATTCCATGATTTGTGGCTGCAGTCTTCCCTCCCAGTCTCCAAGCTGTTACAATCGTCCGTCCTGCTCCCTCCTGCAATCGCCCTGCTTCACTGCACACTCAGCAACACTCCGAAATAAGCACACGGGAGACCAGAGGTAGAAGGGTATTTGCATATAATGAAAGCACGTATCCAAACTGCCTGGGTGGACTGCTCTGCTCCCCCAGGCCAGCAACATCCTTATATACAGTTTAGGTGGCTATCCCAGTCCTAAACAACATTACTCATGTCAAAGGGGATGCCTGCGGCCTGCATCCAGGCCCATGTATGGAGTGTAGCAATCAGAACCCAAGCGATAAAAGTGTTCAAGTTCCTATAATGGACTGTTTCCTGAGCACAGGGCAATGTGGCCATGGGTTCTGGTTACAGCTTGTTTGGCACTGTTCAGTCTGTGTACATTCTCTCGGAAATGGTTTCCCATCCCTGGAGGCATGACGGTCACGCATTCCACAGCCACAGTGACCTTACCAGTGCCAGATCCCATCTCCTCCTGTGCAGGGGCCTCCGAGAAAATAGAAAAAACACATAATTAGATCACGTAACATACACCCACTTTTCTTTGTCATCTCTTTCATTTTTACAAGTGTTGCCTAATATTTTGCATTTCTACATTTTCCATACGCTTCCTAGCTATACATTCTATAATAGCAATGGTGCAATATATACACAGTAATAGTATTACCAAGATCATGATGCCTGATGCAAGTTTGTGTCCAAGTTCTCCCATAGGCCCTGTTAGCCATGCCCACCAATCAATTGATCCACTGCCATCCAAAGCTATATGTTTGTATATCTTTGCCTGTTGTTTTATTACTGCGATGTCTTTTGTTATGATGCCGTCTTCTTCCAAATGTACACTGCAAGAATTGTTAAAAGTAGCGCACACGCCTCCTTTGTGTGCTAAAGGTAAATCTAAAGCCATTCTATTTTGCATAGCAGTTGCACCTATGCTATGTATCTCTTTTTGTATGTGCCCTAATGCGTCTGCTGTAGCATTGGCAAACAGTTCTAATGAGGCAGATATGTTCACTATGCCCCTTTCTAGTTCAGATATTCCCAGTGATGGGATCAATATTCTTACATATTGGTGGAACCCTGTGTTACGTACCACCAGTGGGTTCTCCCTGCTGTCCCTTTTTGTCCTGTGTACCCCTTTATTTAATACCAAAATGGTCACATTTAGTCGCAAATGCCCTATGGTGCAGACCCCCTCCCATTGTCTTGGCAATGTTTTATAGGCCCACCCTCCGCATAGCCAATACACCCCTGGTGTGTATAGGTGTATTTGGTAGCTATTTCCATTATACAGTAACCCGTTGTATATCGCCAGGCCCACAAACCAGCTTGTTTCATTTCTACTCCCTGTGTCCTTACACCTGCAATCATCTTGTTTTATGATGCGTCCCCTTGCATCCACTATATCCCCGTGTATGTCATACATGGTTACATTTTGCTCTCTGCGCCCATCCTCATCATAACACGTGCATATTACTCTTTTAAATCCATATATGTAACTTTCTCTTGTGTCTATCTTGATTGTCATTGCACAGTGCTCGTATCTTCCTACCGCATAGTCCTGTGGTTTCGCTCCTCCCCCACCCCCTGATCTAATGCAAAATGGTGCAAACAATGATTCTTGGAACGTAAATGAAGGTACAGCCCGTCCTGTTTCATCCTTTCTAGTCCCTGCCCTTACATCCCCCACCCATTTTTCCATAGTAAATGGTTCTGCCACCAGCGGTGCCCCTTGTTGTGCATGCGTAGGGAACTGTGAACATAACCAGCAACTGGATATGTTGAAAGTATCGGCCACCGCCTGTGTGATGTTGATGAAGCCATTCATATGCCATTTTGCAGTGGAGATCGACAGTAGTGAGAGCATGAGCCATATGCACAGTCACATCTGGAAGACACAAATAGACATATATTTATCCAGATACTTCTGTAGTACCTTTTTTGGTACGTACTTTCCGTAATTTTCTCACACCCTCCTTTCTGCCCCTGTCGTGTACATTGCTTTCCAGGTATTCCCTTCCTTTTTTCACTCTTTTCAGTTGACTGAGTTGTCTCATAACTAGACCTTCACCATCCCATTGGTCAATACAGTATACAACGTTACTTATCGTGTCTGTTACAGTGTATGGACCTTTCCATTTAGGTTGACTTTTTGCAATTCTACCCTCATTACGTAACATCACAGTGTCCCCTATGTGTAGTATCATCTCCTTTCTTGTTTTGTTGTGTTTTCTTGCCGTGTCAATGTCTGTTTGTGCCTGTGTTTCTATTGTCATTTTGCGGATGGCCTATAATCTATTTACCAATGCTGATATGTAATCTGCATCTAAATCTTCATAATCTTTGGGTGCCCCTGTTGTCAGTGGCAGCAATAACTTCTCAGTGCTGGACATTCTTCTTCCGAACAGTATTTCATAGGGCGAATACCCGGTAGCTGAGTGTTGTCTTGATCGTATTCCATGTAGTACGAATTGAAGCAGTAAGTCCCACTGTGATCCTTCTTCATCTGTTATTTTGAACAGTTCCTTTTTAATTTCCATATTAAGTCTCTCCACCATTCCCGCACTCTAAGGCCGATATGGAATGTGACATTTTTGTTCTATTCGTAGTTTGGCACACAATGTTCTTGTTAGTTCAGCGGAGAAATGCCCGCCATTGTCTGATGTCATTTTTGATGGGATGCCAAACCTTGCTATTATGTCCTGTAGTAGGATGTCTACTGTTTTTTTGCAGAGCAGTTTCTTGTTGGGAATGCCTCTGGCCATCTACTAAATGTGTCAATGATCACCAATATGTATCTGTGTCCTCTTGCTGTTCTTAGTGGTGGTCCCACATAGTCTAGATGGCTATGTTTCCATGCTTCTGTACTTCGGTGCTCGTGTTGGAGTAATCACAGCTTCTCTTTTCCTCTTCTGTCTTTTTTCCAGCAGGTCACGCAGTTTGACACAAGCGTTCGCAATCTTTCCTTATCGTTGGCCACCAGGCCATTGCTGTCAGTCTATGTAACCCATTCTCTCCTCTCTCATGTGTCCAGTAGCCATGGGCTCATTGCAAGACATCTTTCCTCAGGATGGTGGGCAGTATTATTACCCATTGTCCATGCTGTTTGTACCACCATGTGCTGTCCTTTCCTCATACAACATCGTATTCTTTATTTGTGTTGATGAATTCCATTCCATGAGTGCATCATCTTCCTCCTGTAAGTCTGACAGAAGTTTCTCCCTTCCTTTCTGTTCCTTTGTCTTTCCCCTGCATAGTGTTATTTCCAGTGGTCCCTCCCCCGCTTCTGCATACCAATCCTCCTCCTCTGTCTGTGGTTCTGGGAGCGGTGGCGTCTGCATTCTTCTGCCAACCCTTCTTGCTCTGTTGTTTGGGCCCGGTCCTGTTCTTGCAGGGGCGCGGTGGGGGGTACCGGTGTACCGGTGTACGTGAGTATTCTTTTATTGCTAAATTTCGCCCTGTTTCCTTCAGCCCATCGTCCTTTTGTCTTGTGAGCTTTTGTTTTGATAATCCATATTCTATTGTGCTGTCCCGATAATTCATCAATGTCTTTCCATTCCTGCTCGAATTTTATAGCTGAACCATCGGCCCCTCGATAGTGTTGGTCTCTCCACCATTGCAATAATATGGTGAGCCCTTTAAACACATTGGGCCTCATTACACGGACGGCGGTGGACCAAGGTGCTATTAGCACCTTGGTCCATGCCGGTAAAATACCGGCACCGCCTTGGTGGAAAGGGGAATTACCGCCATATTCCAAGGTTGGTGGGGCGGTAATTCCCCCTTACCCCATTGCCCTTCCCCATTCCCATTTTTGCCCCATAGGGCATAATGGGAATGGGGAAGGTGCTAATTACGGCACTGCAAATTGCGGTATCGTAATTAGCTCCCTGGTCCCTTTGCGGGTTGGTTTTTAATGCCTGCAAAAAGCAGGCGTTAAATTCTCCAACCCGCCAAGGGACCTCGTAGTAAGGCGGTAAGGGTTAACGGTCACCGGTACCATTAACGGTGACCGTTAACCCTTACCTGAGGCCCATAGTCTTAGTCCACCACCACCGTTGTGGCAACTTCCGGTGGTATTTTCTGCGTTGCCATATGTGCCAGTACGAACGCTTGGAGCTCGCCGTACTGTGCGCCTTTTCCTTCAAACACCATTGAGTTGTGCTGCCATTGATCATTTTGCTTGTAAACTACCGCTCTGCAGCATGTAGCTTGTTATTTACATATGTAGAGCTCACATCACAATAGAATGTGGGGCCATCAATATCTTTATCTGGTGCACATGCCCTGAATATGTTGTGTAATGTGTTCACTGTTTCTGCCCTGCATTCATGTGGCTCGTCTACCTGTATATCGTCTACTGGTATGTTCTTCTCTCCTCCTTCCTTAAAGTGTAGTGTGATTGTAGTTAATAATGCAATCCATTTACCTATCCTCTGTGTACTGACATTCCCTTGATACATTTTGGAGGATAATAACATCTGTAGAGGTTTGTGGTTTGTTTTAATGATGCATGTAGCCCCTCCTGTTAGGTATCTAAATTTGTTGATTGCCCAGTATAGTGTGCATAGCTGTCTCTCGCATCTGGAATATTTCAATTCTGTTATTTTGGAGTTCAATGAATTACATGCAACCAGTTGATGCGCATCCCCATAGTTTTGTGTCAATATGGCAGCCTGTGTACTTTCTGATATGATTGGCCATATGTAAACGGGCATGTCTGGATTTGGGTTTACTAACGATGGTGCCCCGTTCAATAAGTCCTTCAATTTCTGAAAGGCCTCAGCGTGTTCTTCAGTCCAATCAAACCTATCGGATCGTAATAGGTCGTATAGTATTTTAGTCTGTTCTGCAAATAGGGGAGTAAAGTTCCTTGAGAATCCCAAGATCCCCATTGCCCTGTGTAGTGCAGTGTGATCAGTTGGGAGGGGCAATGAGTTAATCAGTTGCAGTCTGTCCCTGCATATGCTTTTTCCTTTCCTGATATTGTTACCCCTAGAAATTTTACCTCTGTTTGGCAAATTTGTGCTTTCCCACCATTCAGTTTGAGTCCCCCTTTTTGTAGTGCCACTAGCACCTCCCCTAGATGTGTCCTATGTAGTTCTTCTGTCTCGCTACACACCAATACGTCATCTACATATTGGATGACATATTTCATGCATGTTAAGCCCTGCATCATTCGTTTCATGGCAGCGTGGAATATTGTGGGGCTGTCTCTGAGTCCTTGTGGTAACACATTCCATACATACACCAGCCCTTCAATCGTGAATGCTGTTAGTTCCCGTGAATCCTCATGTAATGGGAGAGAGTAGAACCCCTTAGAGATATCTAAGACACTGAAGACCCTCATGCCTGGCTGTATATTTCCCATCATTTCTGGAAATGAGGCAACTAACTGTGGTCTGGACTGTAGATGTTTGTTGATTATGCTGTAGTCAATTGTTAAACGGAAGGAGTCATCAGCTTTCTTCACTGCCCATACCGGTGATACAAATGGTACCCACCCTGTAGGTTCTGTAATGGCCCCCCTCTCATGTAAGGCCCTTAGTATATCATTTATTTATGTATTTATTTATTTATTGATAATATGTATATAACAGTTCAGTTTTACATATTCTTTTATCAGTACATCACATAAAATAACTTGCTAAAATATGTACATCTCTTAGATGGATATTTTTAAAATGCATATCACAAGTTCAATGCACATTTAATAGTATAAAATATCCTTAGACAGGTCTTTTAAAATGACTAAAATCATCACATAAAATTTCATTAAGTAGAAAATTAAATTTGCGTTGTTTCCTTCCACTAACTTCACCCACACACTGTGCATATTGCACATAAACATGGAGTTATCGTATTTCATCAGAAATTGACTATGTATTGTTTGTAAACTTTCACATTCACATAAAATATGGTATGCTGATTCAAGAACATTAATACCACAGAGACGACAAAATCTAAGTTCGCGGGGAATTCCCACCCGCGCCCCTAGTATTTCTAATACCTCACATGAATTCAATTTAAACAACAGGTGCCATCGAATGGTAGAGCAATTAGGCTATGACATCTGGTATTTATGTTCCTTCGTCCTCATTCTGATATATTCCATAAATGTTCCACTGTTCGATTTAGTTGCCAGATTTATTATTCTTTGTTTTCTATTTATTTAATTTATTTTTTATCCGGGCTACCGAGTATAGCAGCCAGCAGTGAGTCTCATTTTTGATCAGTTTAAGGTAATTTAATCTCCATCTGTCTATTGTTTTAAAATCCATTTCGGAGTCTATTCCCTTATATTGCTCCAACATTCGTACATAAAGGTATCATTTGTAAGTCGTGTAAGTTTTGCATAAAGTATGGCAGAGGACAGTTGTACTTTGCTTCTTATACTTAGTATTTCGCATTCTAGCATCATGTATTCACATGGTAGTGTTTTTGGCATTTGCAGCAATATCCTTAGCATCTTGGCTTCAAATTTATCAATATTGTTGCCAAATTTGCTGCTCTAGATTTCCACACCATAAATCAAACATGAAACAATTGTGGCAGAATATAGTTTCACAACTGTTGCGACAGAGTAAGTAGCCTGATTGCCTATAAACTTGCTCAATGCCATAGTTGCAGTCATGCATTTCCTTTGAGCTTCTATCCAGTGTTTCTTCCATGTAAGCTTGTTGTCTATGATAACTCCTAGGTATTTGTATTCGTGAACTACTTCTATCCGTTGTTGATTAAGTGTCCACCCACCAGTGTATCTCTTCTTCTTAGCTGACTGTACTTTGAACTTCATCATTTTAGTCTTGCTAACGTTCACAACGTGTTTATTAGCATATGCATACTTTTCGAGTTCATCAAGTTTTACCTGTGGTCCTTTAGGCGTATAATCAAGCACAATAAGATTGCCTGCATATCCCACCCATCTTAGCATTAGATTGCCTAACTTAATGTCATTCATGTTAGTAATGTTGACATTTTTGAGGAAATCAGCGAGATATAAGGTAAACAGGGTAGCAGCTAGAATACACCCCTGTTTTACACCACGTAAGGTCTGGATGTTTTCTGATAGTTGCCCTTGAGCATCTAGCCATATTCTGACCGAGGTATCTTTATACAGTAGTTGGATCATACAAAGAAGTCCTCTTGGTATCTTCCATTGTTCTAATTTGGCCCAAATTTTGCTGCGTGCTATCGTATCGAAGGCTGCAGAAAAGTCTATGTATGCGACATACACAGCCAGCCTTTGATTTTTCCATGAATATTCTACTGCATCAACTAGAATGGCTATGTTATGGGCTGTGGATGACCCACATCTAAAACCAGATTGATA
This sequence comes from Ambystoma mexicanum, assembly GCF_040938575.1. Lineage (NCBI taxonomy): Eukaryota > Metazoa > Chordata > Amphibia > Caudata > Ambystomatidae > Ambystoma > Ambystoma mexicanum. Next base: position 97,375,789 of record NC_090927.1, on the reverse strand, counting down.
CTCAGGCAGGATTTTACACCTGGTTATCCACTGGTTTAGTTCTTCTAGCAAAACTTTACCGAAGATTTTACCGGGTATATCTAGCATCGCTAGCATCCTGTAATTACTGGGTTCTTTGTGGTCACCGATTTTATGTTTTGTAAATATAATGCTTTTCTTCCATGTATTAGGTATCATCCCATGTACTCCTATCCATTGAAAAACAATGTATAGGACCTTAGCCCATTTTTCAGGGGATTTCTGTAATAAAGCATTACAGGTGTTATCTGGGCCAGCTGCTCTGGACTTTGGTAGTTTCCTTATAATTTTGGTTAGCGAATCAACTGTAAAATTACCTTTCCATTCAGGTTTTACGGGTTTGTAATCAGTTTCATCTTCCGCTAGCCTACCAATTGTATTAGTAACATGCGTGAGCCACCTGTTTTCAGATACACAATTAATCGGGATGTTCCTGTCTTTTTTCTCATTAATAATATCCAACATCATTTTACTGTTCTTTTGGTTAGATGCATCGGCTAGCGAGCGCCACGTCTCTTCCTTTTTTCCTTTTAAGTGGTATTTCAGCCATCTTCTATATTCAATCTTAAGGCTACGTATCTGTTGCTTGTTTGTCTTTCTCTTTAATACAGCTACGTATATCTTTCCGTAAGATTTTCCTTTTTAATTGTATTGTTTTATCAAATTTCTTCTTGTGGTCTAGATTTCATCTTTCATTGATTGTCTTATATTTTCGTTTATCGCTAATGGATTCTCTGACCTTTTCTGTTAATTGATCAAACATATTTAATATGTTGTTATTATTATTATGGTGTCTTTCACTTGCCCCAAACTGTTTCAACAAATAGGTCTAACAAGGGTTGGACTATGGTATTACCCTTCTCGATGTTTTTAGGATTCCATTGTATTCGATTCCCTGCTATGTTGACTCTAATCCGCCCGTTATTTTGATATTGATCACTCTGTGGAGTTTTGCTAGTTAATAGAAGGTACAGGGGGAGATGATCACTTTCATCTCTGCATCCTACAGCCATGTCTTTAACCCATGTCCGTGCCTTTTTATTCACTATCATATAGTCTATTGTGCTCATGCTAGTTCCCGATATCCGTGTCGCATTCAGCTCCCAGTCTCCAGGCATGTTACCATTCAGGACTATCAGTTCAAATTTGTTTAGCAACTTTATCCAGTCTTTTGCATTTTTATCAAGGTTCTGGGTTATGGGTTCTGACAACATTTCCTCTATGGCCACCTCAGTTTTATAATTTATTCTTACATTTAGATCACCTACAATGATCAGCGGTAGGGCGTTACCCACTTCAGTAAGAATTTTGGTAAGTGTGGCAATATTTTCTTTGCTATATTTGGCTTCAGGAGGGTTATATATATTTATAAAGACAAAAGTATCAATTACTAATGTCTTACATGATACCAATATATCTAATACCATTTTAGTGGATTCAGGTTGTCTGACGCCTTCCCAAGGTTGCTTGATAGAGATTAGAAGCCCGCCTTTAGGTCTACCTCGCACGCCTTGGGTGGCGGAACTTACATAGTTGTTACGGCCATCTATTTCACAATCAGAGGTCAGCCATGTTTCTTGGAGGGCTATGATTCTAAATGTTTTTATATTCTCTAGCAGTCCCTCATCACTATTATAGTGCGAATTTCCTCGGGTATTCCAGGACATTATGATATCAAGGGCATCAGGAGCTTTTTTCAAAGTGAGCTTTGAAAGCTGTAGGAAGCCACTGCCAATACCCGCCGACAATCTCTTAATTAATGGGTTTCTCCGGTTTGTCACTTTCATTTTTTTCTTTCAGTTTTAATTGATCTTTAGGTTTACATTGTTCTTTCATATTTATGCCTAATCCTTTCTCCATATTATTTTCATATTTTTCTTTCGGCATGTATATCTCTTTGCATGTGTATCCTATTAGTTCAAATTGACGTCTATGGCTAAATATGTATTCATGTATTATGTCATCCTGACACCATAGGTTAGTTATGATTTTAGTAGCACTTACTACTTGATCGACAATTTTGAAGTCTTCTGAGACTATCATCCTTAAGGGGACTATTGACGCACATATTTGTAGCACGTGATTTCGATTTAGAACTAGCATCTTATTTGTGTCGATTCTTTCTATTTGCAGGGCCTTAATAGTGTTTCTCACATTAGGTATTGCTATATTGATATTATCACCCGGATTTAGATATTTTGCTGCTACTTGGTTGCTTGTTTTTTTCATTTCGTACCTTATGTTCGTATTATTGCATCTTCATAGAGTGTGCGTACATCTTCTAAGATCTCATCAGATGTAGCTTCTTTGGCCTCTTAGATTGATCCTTAAAATCTCTTGTATCGGTGTCTGGGAACTTAACTTGCTTTTTTTAGTTTTTAGACTATTTCCTTTTTTACTAAGTGGTTCATGTATATCAACTGAGCACGTGTCTCTAGCTTGGCTTTCAAGCATCTGTGACTGCACTGTGTCGTGCTAAATAACACATGTTGGGCCACATAAAGAGTGGGCCATGTGTCTGCTGCTCTCTAGATGAAAATAACTGGAATCTTTAATGGGTTTTCTCTGTCAGGCAGGTGCAGAAGTGTTAAAAAAGAAGAGCAAAGGATATTCTTCAGTGAATCTTTCTCTCTCGATTCTTTCGGAAAGGTGGGACCCTCGGGGTTAGTTGGTTTGGGGATCCATAGTCCAAATGCACTGACTCTGGGTGATCTTATTGTCCTCTAGGTCAGGTCATTTCATAGCCAACCGGTTTCTGTGGTAAGGGGTAGTTAGACCACATTCATCAGGGCTTGAGTTGTGGGCATGTAGGTGAGTGCCCTCTTCGTTACTATTGCAGCGTTGTCTGCATTAATATGAGTCCTCTACCTGTAAGGATGACAGGAGGGGAAGGGGGAAGAGAAAAGGGGGGAAGTTCCCAATTTACAGCCTTAGGTGTGGATATAGTATAACACACTGCACATGTAGTATAAGTAAGGAAGGGAATCTTACCCTATCCATGTAGACAGTAGTTTTTGCACGGAGGGGTGAGGCGGCCTTTGACCTAGGGGCCAAATACAATATTTAATACAGTTGTACTGGTGCATGGTCACAGTAGCTACAGCGAACACTAACGTTATAACATTCTAAGTAACCAGAAGTTGCAATTACATCACTGCGGGAGTGGCCACGCAATGGCGGACCAGCTCCCGTTTACAAATACACCTCGCGGACGGGATCCGATCTCACGGTCCCATCCACGTGCTCATCTGAGTCAAGCGAGGGCTGTCACCCGCTAATCGGGGACAGCACTAGCTACATCTGCAGGGGCTTACCTGCTGCTCGTGTCTGGTGGGTCTGGCGGACCGCGCGCGAGGAGTTCTCAACGCTGCGGCTCGCCAGTCCCTAGTGTTTATGGTTGTCATGGCGCCGTTGGGCGTCACGTGTACACTCACCAAAATGGCCGACCCGGACGGGACCAAGGTCCTCCATTTTGGGGTCAGGCCAAATTGCAAGTGTGCAAGGCCACCATGTACAGAACCAGATGTTACAGTACTTGCAGACCGTGTCTCACCATTGTACGTTAGTGACACTGTCTGGCATGAACTCGTGATGGTCAATTAGACATCATATACCACCGAGTGGGGTGATCAGGATTGTGCGAGACTGTTCTGATTGCATCTCGTGCTGGGGAACATGTATGCAAAGTCTTGTTCCCAAGTACTCTCCTTCTTCATAGTGTGGCCAGGGTTTGCCAACTGGTGGGTTCATTAAGGCCCGCTTGTCTGTCTTTGGGCGGAAGATCCAAAGTAGTTCTCTTTTGAAGAGGAGGTTGTGTATGTTGCCACCCCTCGTGGGTACTTTTATCTTCTCAATAATAGACCATGTGAAGTCTGTTGGCTTGTGGTGCTGTTCAAGGAAGTGTGCCACCATAGGGGCAGTGGTTTTTGAAGTTCGTATGCATGACCTGTGTTCAGCAAGGCGTGTTCTGATTGGTCTCATGGTCATGCCCACATATCGTTTAATGCAAGGACAAGTAATGATGTAAATAACGTTACAACTATTACAGTTGGTCAGGTTCTTTTGTGTCCATGGGAAGTGCCATCCAATTTCTATGCTGGTTGATCTTGTGGTGCTGGAGCATGCACTAGACGACCCACATGGTGTGTGGCCAGTTGCTTGATTCTGTCCCCACAGGGTATTGAGTCTTGGTTCAGTATCCTTATATGAGTGCACCAGGGAGTCTCTCAGGTTTTTTCGCCTTTTGATGGCAAATCTAGGGGTGTCCAGGCATGAGTTCCCGACGTTCAGTATGGGCCAGAGTTTTAAAACCTCCTTCTTGATTTTGTTGGTCAATGGTGAGAAGCTCAGCACAGCTGTGATTTGGTTAGCTGATTCCCTCTGTTTGACATGATGTTCTAGGGTTACCTCTCTAGGGATGTTCATGGCTCTTCTGCGGGCTTGTTTCACTAGACATTTTGGATAGCCCCTCCATCTCAATTTGGCAGCCAAAGCCGATGATTGGCGGTTGTAGTCCATCAGTTGTGAGAAGTTCCTGCGGTATCGGATGAACTGTCCAAAAGGTAGGTTTTTCTTGAGACTGGCCGGGTGGTAACTCTTATATGTGAGCAATGAGTTTCTGTCTGTGGGTTTGTTGAAGACAGTGCTCATGATGGTCTCATTCCTGATCTCCAATGTCAAGTCAAGGAAATGCACTGAGGTTTTACTGTGAGTTTCGGAGAATCTCAGGAAGGGATTTTGGGTGTTGAGCCACTCCATGAAGGAGGAGAGATCTGTTTCATTGCCTGTCAAGATCAGCAGAACGTTGTCGATGTACCTGGACCAGAGTTTGATTTTGGTCAGCCAGGGGTTATTTGGATTATACATTTTTTCCTCTTCGAAGTTGGCGACATACAGATTGGCGAGGCTTGGAGTGAAGGTGGCTCCCATTGCTGTTCCAGACACTTGTTCATAGTACGTGTTGTTGTAGATGAAAAAGTTTTTGGTTAGTGCAATCTCCGCTAGTTGCATCACCAAAGTGACCGGGATCTTCATCGGTGGTTCTCTTTCCTGTAAGATCTTCTCTATGACTCTCAAAGTTGCCATCTGGGGGATTTAACAAAGAAACTGTGTGTTTCCTAAGTGTGATTACTGAATTGGGCAACCCGCACTAGGCAATCCCAAAACGGTCCTTGTTGTTATATATACAGTTCATGTATATCAACATCATGTGTGTCAACGTAGTTGGCTTCTTTATACATGGATATACTTTTGGGGTCTCCACTTTTCACTTGCGTATTATTTTCTGTCTCTGTGGGGACGATTTTTTTCAATTCAATCAGTCTATTACTGTCTACTATACACCCATTCTTTAATAATTTTTCTTTGCTCGTGGTATACATTACTGCTTGGCTAACTTTCTTTTTCTTGTTGGACATTTTCTGCTTCGCCTTTCTTTTAGGTTTGCAGTTTCCATTTATATCATTTATTTCTTCTGCCATCTCAGGGGGAATTCCATAGGGTTTTACGTATCATGGGATGCTTGTTAGTTTTAATACTGCATTATCCTGCGTCCTCCCAAAATCTAGTCTGTGTTTTGCCCATATGTCTGGAAACATCTCCTCCCACTCTGTTAGGATGCCATTTGTGTGTGTGAGGATATGTGTGTCACCCTTCATTGTTGCTGTGACAACCGCCATTGGCATCACTTGTTCTGTGCCTGCTGTACCTTGAAGGCGGAGGCATAGATTTGCTAAGTCCATCACCGCCCCCCTTTTCAACAATGTGTCAATTCTCAAAATATCTCCCCCCCCCTGTGGTGCATGGCTGCCTGCCCATATCCACCCCATTTAAGCAGATAAGCAGATCTTTAGTTCCTTTACCGGGGAAGTAATGATAGGGCCGCCCAGTCCCTGCATTTTTGTCAGTTTCAAACATTTGGTGTCTATAAATTCACCCTTAGTCAGAGTTAGTGGCGCCCCACTATCTACCATGGTCGCGTTTTGTGTGACTCCACCAGCGGAGAAAGAACCTTCTGCTGTCATGCGGCCCCATTTCTTAGGGGTATCGCTGCGGCCTCCAACTCTGCTGGTTTGTCTCTGTCCTAGTACCCGCTGGAGCTTGTCACAGCAGCCACTGGCGTTGCCCCTGTACTTGTCACTTGCTCTCTCAATTTCTGAGCTTTCTCCTTTATGTCATTTAGCTCCTGTTGTTGCCCCAATATGTGACCCAGGGTCATATTACCCCTTCTGCATTTTGGTACAATTTAACCCCTGTCTTTCTATCGTACAACACCTTGCCCGCTGCACCTCTCCCGCATCCTCTGCCTCCTCTACCCCTGCCCCGAAAAAATATGGAATCCTCGCTATATCTTTCAGCATCATAAGTAATATTCCTCACTGGTGTCAGTGTTTCCCACTCCTGCTCCTCAATGTACTTACCCCCTTCCCACTCTTTACATTCTCTTACAGGAATCATTTTTCGTACCTCTAGCCATGTATCATCTGCTGCATTCAATACATATGCCCATCCTTGACATGTTTTGAGCTTTTCTTCAACATCCAATTTCCCTTCCACCACCCTTGTAATCTCATCTGGCAGCAATTGCCAAATGGTCATCTTTTCTTCCACCCCCAAGTCCCTAATTAATGTCTGTGTTAGCATATCCACGAAGTCGGACGGGCCCTGGTCCCTTCCAATCTTTAGTACCTGCATTAGCTTTGGGAGCACCAGTATCCTGTGGTGTTTTTTCATTAGTGCCATAATGGGTTCTATGCGCACCCTCCATCTTGTGCCTGCAACTTTATCCACATCTTCTACTAAGTTCCAATCTTCCACATCAGAAAATCCCGGAATTATTAAACGAAATAGGTTGCACACTGCCTTTAGTATCATAATTACTTGTCCCCTACCAATCTGTGTGCATCCAAAGTTTTGTATGTGGAGTGAAGTGCGCTAAATAGTTCAATCGGGCTAGCCCCTCCATACCGTGGCATTTCTTTTAGGAGTGCTAACATTTTCATAATGTCCTGTTGCCTGCCTTGGTAGGGTTGCTGTGACTCCCGTGTACCCTCAGCTCTTTTCAGGTCCTGTTCGATTCGTATCCCCATTTCCCTGTCATTGCGCGCAATTTTGTGCACAACATCCCATTTACCTATAGCCTCTTTCACCCTATCCCACACTACCTTCGTCATATTATTGTAGTTTATATTATCCAAATCTAAGTCAACCCGTAATTCCTCCACCGTTGGTGTATCATCCACTTCTGTTTTTGTGAGATTTCCCCCAGTTGGCAGTGATATTGGTGCCATTTGAACTGCTTTATTATATGGGGAGGACTTACATATTCCTCCGGTTGCGTAGTTTTTACAGGCAACACCGGATAGGCCCAATCATCTTTGTCTGGGTGCTGTTGTTTGTATACCTCAAATGCATTTTTGTGCATCTCTAGCTCCTCTTGGCAATCAGTAAGCTGCTGTCTAATAACTTCACACTCTTGTGCCTTTAGCACAATAGTAGATGACATCTGCATACAGTGAGTATTTGCCATTTGCTGTGCGTACGTGAGGTCATCTCTCATGTCGCACAGCAGTACATTTTGTCGTGTAACCTCATCATTTTCCCCTTTAGTAATGCAATACATCTTCCAGAGACATGTCACAATGACATGTGTCTTATTTTTGCAATAATATTTCTTGCCTGTGGTGTACAGTAACTCATCAATTAAATCCTCCACTGTTTTTGGAGGCCTGTCAATATTCGACCACATGCATATCCCCTTTGTTTTTCTTAAAAAGTCCTCAATAACCTTTTTAGCCTCCTCTTCCCACCTGGTCAGTGGACTGGCATCCGCCATCTGTCTTATTTTTCTGTCCCTATTTGACCCTACCGCAGTGCAAGCTTCCGACTTTGCACAGTGTTTGATGTCAATACAGCTTTGACCCTGCACCTGTAGTGTGCTATGACTGTACCACAAGCCTTACTATGTGCTCTGACTAAAACTGCGGCTCTGTTGCTGCCCTTTGACCCTGTACCAACAAAAAATAGTACTCTGAGGCAACTGACCCTACCAGACAGACAGTTGGCGGTACCTCTACGTATGTCTCAAAGACCCCAGGCCCCCGAAGTCAGTTTCCCTTGCAACAATAATTAATCAATTTTGAGTGCTACTTTGCACTAAAAAATAAATTACAAATACATTGGTACAGCAAAAAACGCTCTTTTCACTTACCGTATTTGATGTTGCATCCGCGGCTGTGCCAGTGATAGGCGAGAAAGAGAGCTTCCGGACTTCAGCACCAAATGTTACAATCGTCCGTCCTGCTCCCTCCTGCAATCGCCCTGCTTCACTGCACACTCAGCAACACTCTGAAATAAGCACACGCGAGACCAGAGGTAGAAGGGTATGTGCATATAATGAAAGCACGTATCCAAACCACCTGGGTGGACTGCTCTGCTCCCCCAGGCCGGCAACATCCTTATATACAGTTTAGGTGGCTATCCCAGTCCTATACAACATTACTCATGTCAAAGGGGATGCCTGCGGCCTGCATCCAGGCCCATGTATGGAGTGTAGCAATCAGAACCCAAGCGATAAAAGTGTTCAAGTTCCTATAATGGACTGTTTCCTGAGCACAGGGCAATGTGGCCATGGGTTCTGGTTACAGCTGGTTAGGCACTGTTCGGTCTGTGTACATTCTCTCAGAAATGGTTTTCCATCCCTGGAGGCATGACGGTCACGCATTCCACAGCCACAGTGACCTTACCGGTGCCAGAGCCCATCTCCTCCTGCGCAGGGGCCTCCGAGAAAATAGAAAAAACACATAATTAGATCACGTAACACAAGCCTTCACTGAGGCTGGTTGCACACTGGTAAGTTGCTACTCACCTGCTCTGGGAACCAGGGCATCAGACTAAGACCATCAGTCTTTCAGATTCTATTCGTGCTCTCCGTTACCATCCTTTTCATGGGGAGTATTAATGAGTGGGTCAGCATATCCTCTACACCTTTTTGCTAAGCTCTCTCATCTGCAGACAGAGTTTCTTAACTTCCCTCCTCAAATACTCTCACATGATTTAAGAGTTTTCCCCCCTTTCCTCCATGTAGTTTTTCCCAACATGGATCCTTAAGACTCTCACATGATTTAGGAAGGTTTCCCCTGGTTCCCCAGTGTATTGTTTCACAACCAACCTTCTCAAATACTCTCACATGATTTAGAATGTTTAACCTTGGTTCCTCCATGTAGTGTTGCTCAACCTGCCTTCTTGCCTTGCCTTGAAACACTTGTGTATAGGTGCGTTACAAATGCCATATCATATCATATCATAAAGACTCTCACAAGGTTTAGGAAGGTTTCTCCCAGTTCCTCTGTGTAGTGTTTCTCAACCTGCCTTCTCAAAGACTCTCACATGATTTAGGAAGTTTTCCTCTGGTTCCTCCATGCAGTGTTTCTCAACCAGGCTTCTCACATACTCCCACATGATTTATGAGGTTTTACCCTGGTTCCTCCATGTAGTGTTTCTCAACCTGCCTTCTCAAAGACTCTCACATGATTTAGGAAGTTTTCCTCTGGTTCCTCCATGCAGTGTTTCTCAAGCAGGCTTCTGACATACTCTCACATGATTTATGAGGTTTTACCCTGGTTCCTCCATGTAGTGTTTCTCAACCTGCCTTCTCAAGGACTCTCACATGATTTAGGAAGTTTTTCCCCTGGTTCCTCCATGCAGTGTTTCTCAAGCAGGCTTCTCACATACTCTCACATGATTTATGAGGTTTTACCCTGGTTCCTCCATGTAGTGTTTCTCAACCTGCCTTCTCAAGGACTCTCACATGATTTAGGAAGTTTTTCCCCTGGTTCCTCCATGCAGTGCTTTTCAACCAGACTTCTCAAAGACTCTCATGTAAGGGTGCAGATGAATCTGCCAGTACCAGCTGTTAGCCCCAACACCTACCAGTGCCAAATAGGTGAACACATATACAAGTTGATACAGCCGTACTCCATTCCTGGGAAATGGAAATGACACATGCACATGTGCTGAAAGCTGACTCCACAAACTTATATTTAAACAGGCAATGAATATGTTAAACTGCCATACAAATTAGCTAGTTAAAAAGACATTAGGGTAGAATTCAAACTAAATAAAAACCAGAGGAACACATTGTGCTAGAACACGCAAGGAGGAGTTAGGTTTCCTGAGTACAATAGGCAAGGGCCTCATATTTGTAAAGGGACAGTGTTAAAGTAATAGTGCTGAGATGTGATGTACACTTACAAGGCTCAGAAACATGGCATATAAAACCCAGTAACATATAGCAGTGAAATACAAGCATAAAAGGTTAATTTTTTTAAAGCATTATAAATAGAAAGCAGGCTGTTACATATTTACACAGGCCTTGAAGCTAAAAGGAACCAGACCATCATACATGTCAAGCAACCGCGCGGTGCTCAGGACAACGGAATGCAAGGCTACAAGATAAGATGAATACACAGAGATTTTGCCCAAGCTGGACAGTGTGTGGTAGTAACATCTAATGAACTTCAGAGTAAGGCAGATAAGGCATTTTGATGTCCCAGTGCATGGACGAGAAACTAAAATAAACGGTCGAATTGACGTAGTGATGGATGCAGCCTGATGATATGTGCGTTTAGCGTAGCAAAATTCTTTTAAAAAATAGACATTTCAAGCGAAAAACATGGACTCAAGGAAACACATAATTGAAACTGCATGACAACTGTGATTACTAACACCTGCCGTACTAGCCAAGGGAAGGACATGACTCAGACATAGCCTTGCATTCACAGACATGACATTGAGTTAACTAGTGTTTGTGGTTAATTGTAAATTATAAGTGGCACACTAATCTCTCTATCCTCATTAAAGCAACAAAAAAATATGTAACCCCTGTTCAGTACAAGGTTGAGCACAGTCTATGCCAGCCAATGAGAATGCACATTACATCAGTTTATTTCTAGCCTAAGAAATGAAAGGAAAATGATGCAATTGCATGTGATATCTAAAATGGGTGGCCAGTAACATAAGGAATTCCCCAATCTGGAGCTGTGTACCTATAGGAGATATATGTACCCTAGGAGTGCAAACCAACGGAGGAGAGACATAGCTTTTTCAGTTTGCTTGTCATAATGACATCATGGATGATGAAGGTGACCTTCAAAAGACATTGTCTAGCAATGAATCAGTGGGAAAACCTGGGAAAACTTGAGTGAAGGCTTGCCAATGGAGTTCTCTGTGTGTTTTCCTCCCAGTTCTTTTTACTTTGATTTGCCTGCATTTCACATATGTCCATCCTCTGTCGCCTGAGTTACTTTTTTGGTAACAGAGGCTAGCAGACGGGATGGTTCTTTAAGGGTTTTTTGGTGGATTATTGGGACACCAGCCATCCTTCCTTTTTGGAAAGCGGGCGTGTCGAGAGAGAGCGTAGTTTCGCGCCCATCTGAACAGGCCAGCAGGAGCCTGCTTTGGAGTGTATTCCTGCCCCGTCTTGGACACACCGCTGGACTCAGAGGAGGAGCTGGAAGATTGGTGGGGACAACTGACGCTGGTAACCCTCAAAGATCTACAGATTGGGGGTATTATATGTGCTGGGTAACACTTGGGGGTGGGGACATTTATTGTGCATTATTTATGAAACAGAGAAGAAAATAATGGAATAAGAGGCATCCCTTGACAAGGGTCTAGGACGGCAGCGCATCTGGGCCCAACCCCCTATTGGTGGAGTTAAAAGAGATAGAGGGATACGGATATCCTGGGTGTGGGGGGGGGGACTGGAAGACAGCTGTATTGTATTGTATTGTGTTTAATTGATCAAATTGTTGATTGCCGGGATTGTGTTATGTTGTGAGACAGCTCCTGTGGAGGTGTTTTTCTTTATGTGTTGTTAGAGTAGCATGTAGTATTGTTTGATAGAAGTTAATGGGATAAGTTGAATATTTAGATTGTGAGGGGATTTTGTTGTTGTGACCCAGAGGTAGGATTTGGACACTGAGGCTTGGCCCTAGACAAGGACCACAGGTGGTCAAATTGTAATGGGAATTTGAAAAGCGGTGGGGGTGTGAGTAAGGGAAAAGTGTAAGAGAACTGCAAAGAATATTTGTATCCTGATTATTGGTAAACTCAACAGTATTTGCATTGTTTATTTTGTGGAGTGCTCAGCTGTACATTGCCCATAGTGTTAGCATGTCTGCTACGCCTGTCATCTACCTATGCAAAGCATTCCCTAGATATAGTGCAAAACGAAATAAGTTCCATGCCCATTGTGTGAAAGACACCACTGGCAAAATGATTATGCCATGGCCACAAGAGAACACTCACTCGAGGGCTGTACTCCAGAATATGTGAACATACGTGCATGCCATACACAAGGGAAAAAAGCTCCAAAGCAGGTTAGGCAAGTTTGGGTCCCAAAGACATCTTACCCAAACTCAACAAAAAATATGATAACTTCACTATCGACAACACCATCATCCCAGTTTCTTCCTCCGTAAAGACCCTCGGGGTCTACTTAGACTCAACCCTCTCTATGACACGACAGGTCAGTGCCATTGCTTCAGCCTCAGCCCACGCCACCAAACTCATCAATGCCATCAAACCTTTCCTCTGCCCCGGAAATTGCCTCTCCATCGCCCGCGCCACTCTCGGAGCTAAGTTGGACTACTGCAATGCCACCTTGCAGGCACTTCAGCTAAAAACATCAACAGGCTCCAAATAGTGCAGAACAATGCACTGCATGCAGCACTCAGCATACCCAAAAGAGTGCACATCACCCAAGCCAGGCGAGCTACTCACTGGCTACCCGTTAAAGAACGGGTCGAATTCAAAATCCTAACCACCACGCACAAGTGCTTGAGTCACACTGCACCAACCTATCTAACCGACACTATCAACAGAGTCAGCTCTACTTGCCCCACAAGAAGTCAACATGCAAACCAACTGCAAGTCCCACTCATCAAAGGAGACAATGCCGGTGGCCTAGGCTTCCCCCACGTAGCTCCCAAACTATGGAATGCTCTCCCCAGCAAGCTTAGAGAGCACCATCCCGCCTCATCTTTTGCAAAACTCTAAAAATGACTCTGTTCAACTAACTCTGCTTTGCGCTCCTAGCTAAATCTTAACTATCCCCCTCTGTTGCCCTAGTAAACACTAAGCCATGTATGTTTTCAACACCTACTGTTTCCAATGTGAGATAAACATGTAACTAATATCCACTGTAACCATCGTAACCACCATGTACACTATATCCTGTAACCTCAAGCGAAGCTACCCTGTAACTACTGAGCTAAACTGCAGCCTGTAACCATTATGCTTTCCTCCTCCTTGTAACCAGCAAGTCTCTTCTCTATCACAGCGCCATGATGCCTAAGGGCTGCTGTGCGCTCTATAAATGCTAATAAATAAATAAATAAATAAAAGGCATACTGGAGCTGTGCAAAGCTTCTGAGGACGGGATAGAGATTCCTAAGAAGAAATGGATGCTTAATGTCCACGAGGAAGGGCACACACATCCCAAGTGCCGCTCTCTCCTCCCGCTGAGGAGTGTGCTCATATGCAGCCCACAGCACTGCCTCCGTTGCTCGAGGAAAGCGGTTAGACACAGGCCATAGAACCATCCCCTCCAGAAAAGAGCATCTTGACCCCGATTATCCCAGGAATATACCCATTATAAGAGGCAGCAGCACTGTACGGCAATCCCAGGTATCAATCCCCTAATGACGACAGTGGCGAGAGTAGGAGGAGGGTGAAAGTAGTGAGAAAGAAGGTGCCATTATTGTCACTACAGAGTAGAGCAGAGCATAACTTCGAAGCACAGTTAAGAGATGAGGAGAACAGCAGAATGCTATACAGTCACTGTTTCCCTTTGACAGTTCAGTTCCCCAGCCACACATGCTCAATGAGCCATGCGAGGCTCGGGGCACATACTTCGCCAGCCTTGCATAGTTCATTGGAAATGCTGGCTGCGGAACTCCATGTCTGTATGTGCGAGGGGGCGCACCTGTGCCTCCATGCACATATAGACGAGGCAGGCTGAAGCTGGGCATTTCAGCACCCCACACTCAGGCCCCTGCACACACGTGCAGGAACCAGAAAGATTTTTTTTCCCGATTTCTGTTCATGATGCCAAAGCTGGAGCGCTGGGGAGGAAATATCAGGACCGGGGCAGAAAGTAAGTTTATGTTAATGTATTTTTTATTTATTTATGTGTATGGATGCATGTATGCTTGTGTAATGAGTGAGTGTATGATGATGGTGTGAATGACAGAGTGCTTTATGTGTGAATGGTCCATGGAGCTTATTTTGGTGAGTAGGGGGAGGGGGTTGTACAACAATGGAATTATAAAAATGACTTAGTTGCACAAACTCCTATCCACCTGCCAAAATCAGCTCTCCTTCTAAGGCGCCGTGGAGCACAGGGGACGTGGATGGTATTTTCTACTGGACATCTATCATTGACGTCCAGTAAAAAAGACAATGCTTTTCCACTGGGCCCCCCAGCACCTTGCATTCCCACATATTCACTTTGATTGTGTGCATGCTCTTGCCCTGGGACAACCTATGGCCTGCCTGTATTAGCGTAACTGAACCCAGCCTGCCTAAGGGTTCTACTTAGAGCAACTGAATCAATCATCCAGCCCTAAGAAACCCCAGTAAAGAGCCCACTAGCTACGGGCTACACTCCCACCAAAGGGCTTAGGGAAGTCGATCATTCTCTAGTTAAACCTGATCATTTTATGAAAATGGTTCCTCTGAATATAAGATCACCCAACAAGCATGCCCCTGGCATTCACAACCTTATCCTAGAGAAAGATTTGGACATGTTATGTTTGTCTGACCCTTGGATTTAAGAAGTCAGTGGTCCCGCGATTGCCCTTGCTGTACCAGAGGGAAATTGTTATGTCCTGTAATTGCCTCAAAGAAAATGAAATCTGCGATTACTGTGATGTCAGTAAGAGAATGCCTGTCCAGTGAGTGGAATGTTAATGTGTTTATTTGGAGTCCTGTGTTCCAACCCAGACAGTTACTAGTATACAGCTTGCGTGGTGGGAGCCAGAGCATTCTTCAATATCTCCTACTCAACTTAATAATATGAGCGCCTGTCATTCATTGGACCCTGCACCGTTGTGCCTACAGATCAGAATAAAGAAATATGAAACCTCACTTCTGCCTCTAGACATATACCTTTTAACAGTTATACTATCTACTATAAGAACCGAGCTCTAGGTCATGCAGGAGGAGTGGCCATTATTGCAAAAAGAATGTTCAAACTCTTTCCTACCCCTTGTATCTGCCAAGTCTGTGAAATCTTACAATTGTAGATGACCCCCTCGGATCATTTTTGTGTCCATTTTGTTCTAATCTACCGCCCCCCCCACCCCTCAGAAATGCCGGGTTTCAACTGAGAAATCTCCCAGATCTTGACCGAATAAATTGGACTAAGCTACTCTACACTCTTTCTAGGAGACTTAAATCGCTGTTGGGGAAATAAGGTGGATAAAGACGCTATTGACCTGTAATTCACTCTTGATAATATCATCTTCCAAGTATGCAACAATTACCCCACCGCAGCCAAAAACCACATGCTCGATTGGGTGGTTGCAAGGAACTTGACGATTGCACATGGATAATATGTGCCCGTGCATCTGGTCTGACCACTACACCATGGAGTTCCACATCCAATTACAGGATCCTCTCCCAAAAATCAGCAACTTGTTCAATCATAATTTTAAAAAGCTACAACCCTGCGATCTTCACGGGTGCCTGGCAGATATTACGACTAGTAATTCTGACTCAGACTTGGCCGAGAAACTGGTGATAGTTTATAACAGCTCAATCGCAGGACTACTAAATAGAATTGCTTGTCAGTCTGAGATAACGTGGGCCATCAAAACTGTTTTACCCCACAATTCACCCTAATAAAGAAGGCCGGAAGAAAACTTGACTTGCAGCTCCACTAGCCTGATATTTGTATTTGTATTTTTTATATTTGTTTATTATTTGTATCGCGCACCAAACCCTGAGGTAACTGGGCACTTGAGAAACTTAGTGTTTACATACAGAAAGTGCAGGCATATTACAAAACCAGTGTAATAACAGCAATGAGGGACCCTGCTTACAAATGGGTCAGGAAGGAGATAATAAGCATAACATCAGGTATGACAAACACAAGATGAGCCAAATCTTAAATAGACATTGGTTAGTTTGCATGCAGACAACTTTTTATATTGGCTTTAAAGGTGAGGAAGGAGGGTTCCTGTCTAAGAGGGATGGGGATAGAGTTCCATCGTTTGGCAGCTTGTACTGGGAAGCTAGCTCCTCCTGCTGTTTTAAGATTGAATCTTGGTACCATCAGGTTGTGGAGTGAGATGATCTAGTAGTGCGTGTAGGTTAGTGTTTGCAGATTTTGTCCACCAGATATTTTGGGGCAGAGTTTGTGAGGCATTTGTGCGTGATGGCCAAGATGCGTAGTGTGAATCTATCACCGATGGGTAGCCAATTTGCATTATGTCTGTGCGAGGAAATGTGACAGGATCTGGGAAGGCTGAGGGCTGCTCTCAGAGAGTTATTCTGAAGTACCTGAAGTTTATTTAGGTTATGTTCAGAAGAGCCCAGGAAAAGAGTGTTGCAGTAGTTGAGTTTAGATAGAGCAAGTGCTCTAGCCAGCGTAAGGCAGCTGCTTGTGGATAGGTAAGCTTTACAGCTGTAGATCAATTTATTGATGTAGGCTGTGGAGGATGCTACGCTGTTTACCTGTTTTTTGAGAGAGATAGTTGGATCGAGCTAGACCCCCAGTGTTTTTATTTCTTTGGAGACATTGATAAAGTTACCGTCAATGACGAAGGATGCGTATCTGGTGTCAAGTTTATTCAGGCGTGCCTGAGTACCCATGATCATCAACTCCATCTTGTCGTCATTGAGGCAGAGACTGTTGGTAGCCATCCATGCGTGAATTTCGAGGTAGATAGTGTTTAGTAGTTTGGAATCATGGTCGTAACATCCAGTGAGGGGGATGAGGACTTGAGTGTCACCTGCATAGATAGTATTGATGACACCCAAGTTATCCAAGCGGTCGAAGAGTAGCTACGGTAAAATATTGTAGAGTGTGGACGACACACAGGATCCCTGAGGGACGCCACAGAGTTTTGGTGTGGGGTCAGCTGAGGCTGACAGAGAGAAGACTATGTTGGTCTTCTTTGATAGGAAGGATTTAACCCAATCGGATGCATTAGTGGAGAAAGCTGCTGCTGTGTTGAGGTGTTTGGTAAGGATTTGGTGTTCGACGAGGTCGAAGGCGGTGGATAAGTCTAGGTGTAGGAGGATTGTTAGCTTACCCTTGTCCTTTGCCTCATCCATTTGTATCTTTAGCTCTAGGAGGGCCGTTTCAATTCGCTGTCTGGGTCTGAGACCTGATTGTCTAAGTCTGAGGAGATGATTGTCCTCTAGGTGCTTCTGTATTTGCAGGTAGGCCACCCGATCCAGAATTATTAGAAGGAATGGGATGGTGGTGATGGGCCCATAGTTAGTGGGGACATTGTGATCGAGGTTTGATTTTTTTAGTAGATGCATAACCCAAGCTTCCTTAAGGTTGTTGGGTACTTGATTGGAGACGAATTAAGAGTTTATTAGCACAGTGATGAAGGGGGCTAGGTCTTTTGCTCCTTCTTTAATCACGGTGGCCGGACAAATATCACCTTTGGGGTTACTTGAGAGAAGCTGAAAGGAGTGCACGGGTGAGGGGTTTTCTCTGGGTCGGGGGCATGCCAGGCTCCGATGGTGAGGCTTGTCTTTTTTGCATTGATCTTATTTTGCAGCAGGGTGATTTTATCTGCGACTGCTTGTTGGATTTTAGTGCACCGCTCTGCGTCTTTGATGCAGTCTTGTGTGGGAGGTGCAGGGGATTCAATCTCTTTTAGGATACTGAAGAGTTCCTTAGTGCTGGATTTTGCATTCTGGATTCTAGAACTGTAGGTTTCTTTTTTGGCTGAGAGGATAGCTGCTTTGTAGATAGTGGAGGCTGACATAAGTGTGGTTTTATTGATGATGGATGGGGTTTTGTGCCAGGTGGATTTGGCTGATCATTTTGAGAGGGGCCGCAATGTCAAGAGCAGATTTCAGAGTGTTATTATATAGGTCTACCAAGTTAGGCGGGTCAAGGTTACTGAATTTGGACTCATTAAGAATGTCACTAATGAGAGGCTGGAGGTTGTCTATGGTTATGTTACGACAATTGCTGGATAGCGAAGGAGATGCTAATGTGCTTTTGGTGGGAGAAGGTCCAGGGATGGAGAATAGGATGAGATGATGGTCTGACCAAGCTACGGGTTCATTTTGGATAATGGAGAGCAGTTTAGGTCAGAGATCCAGTCCAGCGTTCTCCCTTTGGAATGGGCGGGTGTTGGGATTCTGTGTATAAAGCCCAGGTTGGAGATGGAATTGTCCACAGCTAGAGCTTGATGATTGTTAGGGTCTTGGAGGCTGAGGTTCATATCACCTAAGAGGTGGTATGAGTGGATAGGAGATTCAGGATTTCCTCCTCAAAGGAGGGAGAAGGGCCTGGGGGCCGGTAGAGAAGATGCAAGAGTATTGTTTGGGTGGGTGCGAGGGTTAGTTTTACCGAAAGGAGTTCTGCAGAAGGGAAGCTGGCAAGTGGGATGGCTCTGAGGGCTAGTTGGGTTTTGGCAATGAAGGCCACTCCTCTGCCTTTGCCCAAAGTTCTGTCTGCCCTGATGATGGAATAGCCTTCAGGTAGGGCAAGGGAGAGTGCAGGTCCTGCTGCCTGGTGTAGCCAGGTTTCTGTCACAGCCAGGAAGTCTAGGCTGTTTGCAGCAATGAGATCAGCGATCTCAGAGGCATGAGCCACAAGGGAGCAGGCGTTGATAAGGGCTCCTTTAATATTAGAAGGTTGTGGAGTGGTGCTGGGTGATTTCATGGTCAAATTGGCGAAGGGGGGGTTGTTTTATGCAGTGTGGTGGTGCAGTTTTGGGAGTTGAGTTGAGGATTTTTGGGTAGGACGGTGGCTTTGTGGTTGAGGAATCTGCTGCGGCACAGCTTTCCATTCCTCCTTCATGGTTTCTAACTTATTTATTTCATGATACCAATGTCCAGTATCTGTACAATGGCGGCTTCACCTGCATTCTGTTCACTACTCATAACTAGCCTATACGATGACTTGAACTTTGGTTTTCTGCAGCACTTTGTTAACGTGTAATCTTCTCCTTTTCCACCCGGACCCGGTACCCGGTATGGGGTTAGCCATGCCGCTAAAAGCGACATGGAAACCTCCATACTCGTAATAAGGCCCATTCTCTCTATTCTTTGGTCTTTTAGCCTCCTTTGCCCCGTTATGGAGGACCCGGTAGAGGAAGACAAGGAAGTGTTTGGAGAAGAAGGAGCATTCTGGGTAGGAGAGCATGACTCCTCCTCTTGACCTTGGCACATGAAAAAGGAGCATTCTGGGTAGGAGCGCATGACTCCTCCTCTTGCCCTTGCCACATGAAGAAGGAGCATTCTGAGTAGGAGAGCATAACTCCTCCTCTTGCCCTTGGCGAATGAAGAAGGAGGAGCATTCTGGGTAGGAGAGTATGACTCCTACTCTTGCCCTTGGCACATTAAGGAGGAGCATTTTGGGTAGGAGAGCATGACTCCTCCTCTTGCCCTTGGCACATGAAGAAGGAGCATTCTGAGTAGGAGAGCATAACTCCTCCTCTTGCCCTTGGCGAATGAAGAAGGAGGAGCATTCTGGGTAGGAGAGTATGACTCCTCCTCTTGCCCTTGCCACATGAAGAAGGAGCATTCTGAGTAGGAGAGCATAACTCCTCCTCTTGCCCTTGGCGAATGAAGAAGGAGGAACATTCTGGGTAGGAGAGTATGACTCCTACTCTTGCCCTTGGCACATGAAGGAGGAGCATTTTGGGTAGGAGAGCATGACTCCTCCTCTTGCCCTTGGCACATGAACAAGGAGCATTCTGGGTAGAAGAGCATGACTTTGCTTGTTCTCCTTGGCACACAGAGGTATTTAAGGACGTGTTTCATTAAAGCAACATTTACACCCCGACATTGAGACCTCTGCCTTTACACAATACTTTCAGTGCATCAATCTTTAACTGGGTCAGACCTTCTTCTGTGAGTGTTCCCATGTCTACCGTAGTAGTACATTTTAACAAACACAGCCATAAGCGGGTCTTTCAGCTAACAGCTTGGCACTTGCTTCACTGAGTTTTGACACAAGCGATCCTGCCAGCTGCCGTTCATTGTAAAGCGGGTTTTCCCGAACACGCACCAGGGAGTGGTTCTAACTCAAAGATGCAACCCTTTTACACTTACTTTCTACGCCAAACTCCCAATGGTAACATAGCTAAGCGGTTGGGATTAGACTATGGAGGAGGCAGGCTTGCTGTGAAGTACAGTTAACAAGAGCAAAGTGTGGTAAGGAACAGAGATACACACGGGTAAGTACAAAACAATATTGCTTATCAACACAGGAAATCACTAAAATCAACACAATAATGACAAGTAAAATCACTATACGTACGCCGCAATTTGGTAACACCAAAATATGTTATCGTAAAGCATTCCAGGCCACATTTAGACATACCTAGACTGGTTGAACCAAATATGCAATGCCACAGTAAGAAACGGCTAGAATGGCAACTACCAGATGCCATTCTAGCCAGGAAATTAAACTTAGCAGGATTGCTTTATCAGAGATGCCCAGTTAAAGAAGTCAAGCCAAATGAAGAAATGACTAGACTGGCTTCACCAAAATGCTTCTCTAGCCACTAATACCACATATCATGCCTGCTTAGCCTGGAGATGGATTACCATTATGATTTATTGCACAATCCCTGCCCCCCACACATCCCCTCTCCCTACAAACCTCTCCCCCAAACTCAGCACATTGGCTCATCAATATCTCCATATCCTCTTCCTTGTCCTCTTCCCTGTCCCAGTGCTGACATATGAGGCACCTTGCCTCATAGGTAAGTACTAGTATGAGGAAGAGTGGGGAAAGGCATTGCCTTCATGTCCCGCTACCTCATCCCAGTACTTGTGTATGAGGCAAATTGCCTCATACACAAGTACTGGGATGAGAAAGAATGAGGCTACGAGTCATTATGATTACCAATAAGTAATCATGGCATTAAACACAAGCAGTGGCAGAACACCATAGATTTGACCTCTCTCCCAGCCCCTAAAATGTTGGGCTATGTTGACTCGACCTGGCTGACTTACAAAGCCGTTGGCGGACAGAACAGAACAGAGATGTTAAACGGCGCCTGTGTTTTGCCGTTAACAAAGTTGCAGCGATTACTAATGTAAAGCATTTCACTGTTAGTTTTTAGGCTGATGAAATCGTCATGTGAGTTTAGTACTTGCATGCCAGGGGAGTGATTGGAAGGGTAGAGGGGGGACAGGCGACTGCTCATTCTCACATCAGTCCATAAGTGGGTGCTTTCACACCTAAAGGAGAGAGCTAACTGCTTGTAAAATTGAAGCTGCACCAGAATCGTCTCATTAGAATGCCTAAAGATGTTAGATGCCCCCACACAAATAGGGTTGCATCTCCTGCAGTGCCTGTGAAGAGTATTATAGAGTGTTCAAATGTTTGTGATGTTTTTACCTAAAATCGGCAACACACGAGGGAGATACCTTTGTGAAATACGTGCAAGGCCATTCCCCCTCCCACCCTGCGAAGGCTGCCAAGACATGAGAGCAGAGGCCCGCGCTGCGCTACTCCGCCTCCCCCAACCAGACTGTAGCCGCTTCAAAGATTTGTAGCCCCCTCTGCAGCACCCAAGGCCGGGGCCCGCCACCTGCATTATTTACAGCACAGCAGTAAACCTCTGCCTGAACACACACTTCCAAAGGCGCCCCCTCATAAACCTCATAACCCACCGGATCATCTTAGACCTATGGCCCTGTGCAATCAGGACACCCAACACTTTGACAACACACAGCGGTACATCTATAACAACTTCTAACAAGACAGAAAGACCTGTACCGCCCGTCCCAGGCCCTGAAGCTTAGCACCTCGACCTATGGCCCCGGTCAACAGGACACTGGTAACCATGTCCTGGCGTATTACCGCCAGACCCCTCACAAGGTACATTCCTCCTGTGTTGCATTAACCTGTAGAATAACCTATTGGAAGATTTACTAAAGAAGATAATATTGAAATGACTGAATGACTGCGGTGTGCATGGCCTAGGGTTAATAAGTCAGGAAAAGACATTCATCTCTGACACTGGCCGCGATGGCACAACAACACCGCCCGGATGAACTCAGCCAACCTGCCAGGCCCAGCCCAACCCACGAGGATGACCAGTGACGTCTTCCAGCCAAAGCCAACCGCATCACAGCAGCACCTATAGTTAGTCATCGCCGCCCAATCCCAGCGAACTTGTACCCCCTATAGTGTGTAGGTTCTTATGACGTTTTTTGTAAATATATACGCCTGTCTTTGCTATTGTCAGACAGAGCGCTCTCGGAGTTTGCAGAGTTCTTTGCATGCCATATTCTCATTGATAAACATCCATTTAAGCTCACCCGCACTCTGTCTTGGCCTTATTCCCGATTTGGGAGAGTCCTTCATTGTCTCTCATTGTGGGGAGGATCGTGCTGGTTGGGGACGCTTGCCTTCAGTGGTGACCCCGAAAGCGTGATTATTATTATTATTATTATTATTATTATTCTTTCCCGACCTAACATTACCGTCCCCTTTTGGCACGAGAATCTCCGGTCGAAAAGGGATACGCACGGTGAGCCGGCTCCGGGAGGCTGCCCGCCAACGGCGACCGGTACACTAAGAAGTGCGCACTCAAAAGAGAGAGGGTACGGGATCCCAGTTGAAAAATCCCCTTTGAGTACCGCTCGCCGGAGCCGGGGCTGACTGTTGAGCTGACGGCGACACTGCCTGGACGGACCCAGTTTCGGAGACTATCGGTTCAAGACGGGCACGTGAGTACTGAGTGCGAGCGATTGTAAAGGGAGTGGGGGAAGAAGTGTAGGACAGGGAACAAAGAGGGGGTACGCAGATCTACTAAGGATCATCCTAAAATTTTCCTTGCTTTTTCTTTGCATATGGCCATTAGGATTAAGAGGTGAATAAGAGATAAAAGTGACGGGAACCTAGCTCCGAAAGGGGGTGGAAGGCGGCGCCGCATAGTGCTATCTTGACTAGTACTGGGAATATATGAAGAAGTGGATTATAAGATAAAAGTGTTCAGCAAAAGGGGGCACTGAGAATATATTAGTGACCGCTATTACTTCTTTTTTTTTCTTTTCTTTAGGGGTAGGGGGAGAATAAAAAGTGAGATTAACACAAACTTAAGGAGAAAGTAAGAGTCCTACTAGAAGAGGGGAGAGCAGACCTATATATATATATATATATATGCATCCATATATCCAAGTAAGACGGACAGGAACGGCCGGCTAGGGAGGAAAGGGAGGACGGCGTGAATTGTGAATAGAGTGTTACCAAGAGGTGTGTGCACCTCGTATGTGTCAGACGACAATTTGATATTGTGAATGTGTGAAACGGCTATGAATGTATAGTAGTTAAATGGTCATGGTAAGTGTGACCGGATAGAACTTTTGAAGACAGAAATGACACGGTAAAGTGAGTGGGTACCTTTTTGATTTCCGGGTTGATATTGTTAAAATAAAGTATGGTTTGCTCTTGTATGTGCCCCCCAAAGAGAATAGAATAGAAACTGTGTACAGCCAGTTTTGTATTGCGCAAACAAGGGGAAGAGCACAAAGAAGCCTGTTATTGATTGTGAAGTAGAAAACGAAAAATAATATTGATAATACACCTACATTGTAGTTGCAGACACACCGAAACACACAAGTACTAGGAGGGCACAGGGATGGGGGCCGAAACACCCTTATCACATATTTGTAAGAATCTACCAGGGTACGCGGAGCGGATTAAGAAATATCACGACCAATGGATAACCGAGTTGAAGGGAGAGGGGTTACCCCAGATATGGCCCGAGGGAGGGTCATTTGATAAAAGTGTTCTGGATATGGTGGCCACATGCATTTGTTTGAAGTACAAGGGGAAGCAGTTGCAAAATAGGAGAGAAGTATTAGATCTCTGGAGGTTATTTGAAGAGATACCACCGCCCAAAACACCAGCATTAAATCCTGATCTCCCATCCACCACAGACAATCCACTAATGATACAGAGAGATGTCAAAGAATTGTCAAGTGTAGCGCCACCAGTAGAGGTAATAAGTTTGTACCCGATATTAAACAAGCCTGTGCCCGCAGAAGGATACAGTGACCCCACATATGTGCCTCCCCCGACAACTACTACACCCCGCCGGCCCACGGCACCCCCACCATATGAAAGTACAAGAGAGCGAGGCCAGGCAAGTACACAAAGGGTGGACATAGAGAAACTTACAGATGATTTACAGTCAAGACTCTCAATAGCAAAAGATGAGCTCTCGAGGATAAAAGACATGTGTGGACAAACAGCACTTAATGCGGCTAGATCAGGGCGTGCATCTAGAGCGCCAGGTGAGAATAGAAAACCTGAAGAGGGGTGGAAAAAAGGTGAGATACTGTTCAGAATTGAAGAAGAACCGACACGAATAATCGAAATAGGGACACGAGAGGGAGATACTGGCAATGAAGAAAGGCCTACGGGGGACAGAGAGGAATTACTATGTGATATAAGGGACGAGTTAGAAGAAAGCGAAAGGTTGAGCATGGCAATGGGAGGGGGAAGCGAAGGGGGGATGGTACATGTTCAATGAGAACCCTGGATGATGAGTGGAGGGGGCGATTAAGGAACAGAGTGGGGAAAATGGCATCACTGGGGACCTCAGCAGCCAAAACGGGTCCGGATGCAACGACAAAATGAAGGCTACAGCTCCCGTTGATACACAGGGGAGGAGGGAGGCCTAACTATATCCCATGGGCTCAGATGGATAAAGCCAATTTATTAAAGCTATTGCCCCCGTTGTCAGGAGGGGCAAGTAAGTGGATATACGCCTTGCAAACACACTGCTGGGGTACCCCTAGCAATAGGAGATGTGAAGAGCTTGCTCGTATCAGCAGTGGGCGATCAGGCTGAGAGAGTATGGGTTAAGGCCGGTTTCCCGGGAGTAACATTAGACTGCGACCGCCATGATGGGGCCTCCTTTAACACAGTGCGTGCCAGGGTGTGGGATGCCTTACGTGAAACATTCCCAGATACGCCAGACTTACAGTCAGTGATGCAGTGTACAATGAATGACGGGGAGGAAGCTATGGATTACATTTTCCGGGTCCAAGAGATGTGGAGAGCAGAAACGGCCACGCCCTGGTATCAATCGACATCTTTATTTTACTTCATTATAAAAAGAGGGCTCCCCAAAGAAGTGCAAAAGGCGCTCGACAAAATAGCAGGTATTGAAGCAAAGGGATGGCCTGAGATTCAGAGCATAATAGTACACCATTGTAAGCGAATAAAGGAGAGGGAAAAGGAGGTGGCGCAGAAAAGATAGGCAGACGAGGCAAAGTTAGTACAGACAAAGTTGGTGAAGGTTGCAGCAGCAGTAGCCGCGCTCCCACACAGCAGGGAGGGAGATGATGAGGAGGAGGGGCTGATAGCAATACAAGGAAGGGTGGCAACTAATTGGGTTGGAGCAGGACAGCGGCAGTGGAATGAACAGGAGCAAGGCGGAGGTCCGCAGTGGCAAGAGTGGACCCCTCGTGGGGGACGAGGTGGGTACAGGGGCCGAAGAGGAGGTGGACAGGGGTATGGGGGAATGGGAGGAAACGGATGGCAGGGCCCTAGAGGCGCACAAGGGAGTTGCTGGAACTGCGGACGGTGGGGGCATTACTCTAGGGAGTGCAGAGCTAGACCCAACAATGGGTTCCAAGAGGTAGAACAGTATGGCCACCCCCACCCGTGGAGCCCATATGGTCTTCCAATGGGACAACAACAGCTAAGAAACCCAGGCCGAGGTGATGCTGAGCAGCAACAGGGGCACCAGTATAGAACACAGAACCACCCCCAAAACAATGACAATATGCAGTATACGCCAGGCAACCCCTTCGCGACAGCAGCAAATGGAGCCCCCTTACCAGCACCTTACAACGGCATGTCAGTGGTTTCAGGAAGTGTCTTTAATCAGGGGGGAGCAATGAGACACCCCGCATAGGACAGCCCACAGAGAACACTTGCGTGTCCAGTTCTGTCTACAACCTACAATGCAGCAGAGGAACCATTGGTAGGGGCGCAGATAGGAGACAAGCAGTTCATATTCATGGTTGATTCGGGAGCGGAAAAATCATGTATCAGAGAGGGCCGGTTCCCGTTATCTAACCGGAAGTTAGAGACGCAGGGGTTCTCTGGGGCTGTAATTGAAGTTCCTTACACAGAAGCATTGGATGTAACAGTGGGGGGTAAAACTGTAAAAACACCCTTACTGTATTATGAACACTCACCAATAAATTTATTAGGGAGGGATCTCCTGAGTAAACTTAACATGATCATATCATTTACCGAGAGAGGAATAGTGTGTTCTACACCCAGGATATGCCCCTTGTGTGCGATGTTGGTAGTGCAAGCTTACACAACCACACAGGAGGTACGAGGGCTGCGGGAAAATGAGGAAATGTTTATTGAAGGGCTAAAGACTTTGGCCCACATAATTCCAGAACTAAGAAGAATGGACTGGAGGATCCCAGCGGAGTTCCTCTTCCGCCCCATAGTGTGTCCCAACAAAGCACCGGGATCAGTGGTATCATTAGACTTGCATGCTGTACAGGTGTCAACGAAAAGGATCGCTGCAATTGGAATGGATAGGGAGGGATGCGAGTGGCGTACAGTTCTGTGTACAAATGCCAACATCGCCCTACGAGAGATAACAGATGAGGATCTCTTTTCAGACACAGAAGGGGATGGTGAGATAGTAATGGAAATAGCGATGCCCTGTGACATTTTGATTCAAGCCAGGGAAACACCAGTCCAATTGATGGCAGTGGTGGGAGCACCACCGTCATTTTTTGATGACGACATGAGGCTCGTACCAAATAATTTGTGGACAACAGGCCCCCATGATGTCGGGCTGTTGCATGGAGTACAACCTGTGGTAATAAAACTAAAGCAAGGAGCAATTTTACCCCGAGTTAAACAGTATCCATTGTCCCGTGAAGCTGAAGAAGGGATAAAAGAGACAATAAATGCACTACTAGCACAAGGGATAATAGTGCCTTCAAACTCCCCATGTAACACATGTATTTATCCAATCAAAAAAGCAAAAGGAGGGTCTTGGAGGATGATACAGGACTTACGCCCCCTAAATGATGTAATTCAGAAGGAGTTCCCTCTAGTCCCGAACCCTGCATCAATACTATGCAGCATCCCGAAAGTGGCATCACATTTCACAGTAGTAGACTTAAAAAACACATTTTTCTCAATACCCCTGGCTGAAGAGAGTAGATACCTTACAGCATTCACACTGGGGGGTAAAAGATATGAACACTGCAGACTACCACAGGGATACTGTTAAAGCCCGAGCATATTCAACCGCATATTGCATGAAGACTTGGGAAACCTATCAGTTGAGAGTACGATTGTTCAGTATGTAGACGATTTATTAGTATGTGCACAAGACGAAGCAACCTGTAGAAAGGTTTCAACAACTTTCCTGACTCTACTGGCCAACAAGGGGTACAAGGTAGAGAAGGAGAAGCTACAGTACTGCCTGACAGAGGTCTTATACTTGGGACAGCTGATATCAAAAGATGGAAAAAGAATAATTCCCGACAGGGTAGAAGCAATAAGATCAGTAGGAGAACCCACAACAGTGAAAGACATGCAGAAATTCTTGGGGATGTGCAATAATTGTCGCGCATGGATATTAGACTATGCAGCATACACGAGACCCCTCCTACAAGCACTCAAGGAAGCACAACAGGAGAACAAAAAAATAGAATGGTCAGAAGAAATGAGCGCATCATTTCAATCATTAAAAGAGCTAATTTCAAGCGCTCCAGTGCTAGCAAACCCTGATTATGGACGCAAATTTTACCTATTCTCACACTGCAAGGGAACACTCATGACAGCTGTACTGACACAAAAGACATCCCTAGGACACAAGCCATTGGCTTACTATAGTGGTACTTTTGATGCCGTGATGCAAGGTCATTTCGCGTGCGAGCAATCACTCGCTGCAGCCACGTTCGCGATTGAGAAAAGTGCCACAATAGTAATGGGTTGCCCTGTGACATTGTTTGTGGAACATTCATTATTTGCGATACTTGAGAAATCAAAAAGCACACTGACAACACAGCGGGCGACAGCCTATGAGATTATACTGTCTAGCGCCAATATCCATGTGGTGAGATGCAAGACAGTGAACCCCGCCACATTCATTACAGAAGCATGCACACTAGAGGACATGCAGGACCACCATTGCGCGACCTACACAGGAAAAAGAGGGGAGGACACAGTGGTGTGTGAGAATGCTCTGAGCGAGCGGGAAGTGTACTTCGTGGATGGGTCTGCATCGATTGATGTGGACACGGGAGAAAACATGTCAGCATGGCAGTAGTGAGGCTAGAAGACGGTGAGTATGAAACACTAGTGCAGTACTGCCTCCCATCACACTACTCCGCACAGGCAGCAGAACTGATTGCGCTCATAGTAGCACTACATGCAGCAAAAAGTTGCGCAGTGACAATATACACAGACTCAGCTTACATGACAACGACAGTACATGGAGGACTAGCAAGATGGGGGCGTAGGGGGTTTCGACGGGCAGACGGAACACCAGTACAACATGCAGAGTTGTTGAAAGAGTTAATTGAGGCCCTACAAAACCCTACTGCAGTAGCAATAGTAAAGTGCCAAGCACATACATCCAACACAGACGTTGTGTCTTTGGGGAACGCAGCAGCGGGCGCTGCCGCCAAGGAGGCTTCCTATTTTCAGAAATATGACGCAGGTGAATACGTGCTGTGGCATAAGACAACCGAAGAGCCCCCAGAAGGGTACAACATAATGCCCATATCACAAATACTAGAATTGCAGGAAGGAGCTAGCGCAGATGAAAAATTGATGTGGACTAAACGAGGATGCAGCAGGTCGGGAACAGACTTGCTGTGGCGGCAAAATAACTCAGGGAAAGTGGTGATGGCCATCCAGTTACTAGAAATTGTGTTTCAACAACTACACTTCCCCGCACATAATACCAAACAGCACATTGCAGCAGAAATACAGGAAGAATGGTTCGTGCCCTGTCTCCAGGAGCACGTATCTCGATTAGCAATGGAATGCACAACATGTCAGATCTACAACTCAGGAATGACACTACGCACACTCCGGGGAACAATTCCTAAACCCACTGGCCCATTCAGAGAACTGCATATTGATTACGCAGACATGGGGGAAAGGTGTAATGGCGCACGGTACATGATCGTGGTTGTGTGCCCATTCTCAAGGTGGGTGGAAGCTGGACCATGTGCGCGACCTGATGCTAAAAGCGCCGCCAAGTTCCTAGTGAGGGAAGTGTTCCTGCGCTGGGGAATTTGTGACGTGATTCGCTCAGACAACGGCACTCATTTTGTGAATGAACTTTTCAAGGAAGTAACTACATTATTGGGAATAAAACATAAATTGTGTTCGATTTATCATCCTCAAAGTAATGGCGTAGTGGAAAAGATGAACGGACTGTTAAAGGGCAGGTTATCAAAACTATGCTTTTCATTGAAGAAAAATTGGATATACTGTCTGCCCCTTGCGGTATTTGAACTGAGAAATCAGCCAAGTAAAGATCACCATTTGTCCCCGCACGAAATCGTGACTGGGAGACGAATGCACACAGCACACTCCCCACTGCGCGAACACTCAGATGCACACAGGAGCGCCGCGATATTGGGAGAAGAATTCACGGACTATTTGAAAAAATTAACAAGGGCAGCACGCGCAATATCAAAGCAGCTCTCCCCACCCTTCACTAGAGAGGAGGGAAACATAACAGGGTCTGTCACAGAGCCTGAGCAACAGCTACAGCTAATGCCGGGCGAACTAATTTATGTCAGGAGTTTTGTGCGTCGATGGAATGCACCACGGTTCCACGGCCCATACGAGGTAGTGTTCTGCACGCCCACAGCTGTAAAAGTGAAGGGCTTGAGATACTGGATACACTTGACAGACGTGCGAAGAGCTTATAATAATGTGCAAGAGGACGCAGATGAGGAGGCACAGACAACAGCAACCGATTGAACTGAACAGAATGTCTGAATGTTAACTTGTGTTTGTGCATCAGCAATTGTGGAGGGTTTTGACCCATGTGGAATCATTAGACGGGGTGAATGTGGGGATTAAGCTGTCGCTGCCCATCATTTTACCCCAGAACAAAAATAAATCATTGGAGTGGGTAAAGATGGGGATGCGCTGTCGCCGCCCATCATTTCATCCCAGAATCCAGGAGAGCTGCGCAGTTGTGCGCACACCAAAATGGTTACCTAACTTGCCACCCACCAGTGTAAAGAAAGGTCTTTGTTAACGA
The DNA here is from genome assembly GCF_040938575.1 of Ambystoma mexicanum. NCBI lineage: Eukaryota > Metazoa > Chordata > Amphibia > Caudata > Ambystomatidae > Ambystoma > Ambystoma mexicanum. Next base: position 97,345,268 of record NC_090927.1, on the reverse strand, counting down.
AATCCACTGTTACTGATGTCAAAAATTTGCTGAAATCGTGACTCATTGGACCACTTTAAAGATTCAACCCTTTTTGTGGGGTTCCACATAACCATCTTACTGTAAGGAGCCCCATCAAAACAATGTTAAGCAAGGATTTACTACCATGTAAGAACCATTCCTGTTTAGAATGCATTAATCCAAGAAAGATCCCAAAATTGCATGCAGTACCAACAAAATCCTCAAGGCGGCACTAGCGGTCTAAACTCTGACAGGAGAGCTGTCTTGCAAAACTGTCTAAGTGCAAAGAAAGGGGTCTCATGTCATTAAAAGTTCAAAGGGGTTGCCTGTCCTGAGAACTCTTGACACTTCAGAACTCAACACAAGGAGCCAGGAAATCACAGGGTTCTGTTAATTAAATGCAAAGTGGCTCCCTGGCCTCCCGATGTCAGCTTGCCAGACACCACACATAGGACCCTTTCCTCTGAAAGGAATATGTTGATTTTTACTGTTTTACTGTCAACAAAGGCCTGCCTGCCAGAGGATGCATGTGACTGACCCACCCAAGTCTTGGAGGCGGACTCCAACACTCTGAGGACTGGATTGAAAGTAAAATATATATTTTACAAAAACACTGATAACTCTTTGTAATAAAATGACAGAAATGTATAACTTTGAGAGACTTAATTAAAAAAATGTACCTTTAATTCAAGCCCAAACTCCAAATTGTGGGATATTCTGGGACAAAACCCTGCTGTTTATTACTATTACAGACTCCCTGTTTCAGCTAGACAAACGAAAATGCATTGGTATGTGGGTAGATATGTGAGGAACAGTTGTATAAAATTTAATGAAGATCCAATGTTGTTTAGCACATTAAAAAGTGCTAAAAGTTGCCATTTTTGAATGCAAGTTCTTAGAAACAGCAGATTTGGGACAGAGTATACCTCATGTGATATATGACATGGGTATGTAATTTCAAACAACTGTGTAACTGTGAAATATGTATTTTGATCAGATATAGATTTGGGTGCACAGATGACAGGGGAGTTTTTTCAAGAGATCATAAATGGCTGACATCACTCTGACACAACTTAGCTCCCCCAATCAGGGGAGAAATGAAAGCTGGACCAATGACAAGTGAGAGGGGCAAGTTTAGTTATGACCAACACACACACCCACTTGCAGAACATATAAATGGACCACTGAAACTTAGGTGGAGGGCTTCATTTCCATCTGCAGCTGGAAGCTCTGCCGGAAAAATCCATACTTACCTCCATCAACCTTCAACGAGCCAACACTTGGACTCCAAGATAAACAGAGACTTCAAATCCCTCAATCTCCAGAATCCAGAAGCAGTGCTGTACCCAGAGAGAGAGAGTGCTGACCCCGATGCTGTGAGCAGTTCCAGAGGCCAGGCGGTGTGAGCGGAACTCGGGAAGACCTGACCAGACTGAAGTCCGTGACCAAGTCGCTTTCCGGTTCAAAATCTCTTGTGAGTACTCGGCAAAACTCAGAACACATCTCTTAGTTAAAATCATATAATTCAATCCATTTTTAATCTAAGTAGAACTGCAGCTTAGAAATTGTGTTATTCTGCCATCATTTTTAAAGCTGAAAAAGTGTTGCGTTTAAAATTTGCAAAACTAAAAACGACCTCTACTAAATCGGTCATAACTCTGTAACCGTTTGGGCTAGAGACTTGCAGTAACTTTCATCTGAAAGCTTAGAATCTTAGCTTTTAATCGCACCAAGAACCACATTCCTACCCCTTATAGTTTTACCGCAATCGCGGAACACGCATTCGCGAATTTTGCCGCGATTTGCAAATTTCTCCACGTGTGAAAACAGCAGTTTGTTTTTGCTTTCATTTGCCAAAAATTCGTTTAACCTACCAGTTACTCCTAGATCCTTGCTAGTGTGAGCCTGGACTAATAATAACTTGATTTCACTCACCCTGAACCTCCTAGAGGGAATTAAAAGCATTTTAGCATATTTTTTTCTACATTACCAGCACATTTAAAAGCATTTTGCCTGTGTTTTCAACTTCTGTAGTCTAAGTTGCTGGGGTGAACTGAATCACATTTGATTGCATTTCTGAGAACTGTGTGCTTCCCTCCATTTCCTTGCATTGCATAAAAGGGGGGGGGGGTGAATTGTCCAAGAAAGTGATTACATTGTCTTTTGCTGAAATCCTATCAAGTTATTTTCTGTACTGCATTTCATTCCACATTGCATTCATTTGAAACCATAAAAGTATTGTTGCTATCTTATCCCTTTCATGTCAACTCCTTAGTGATTATAAAGAAGTGTGCTAGTGCCAGATTCTCCGTTGTTAATCTTTATCATATCAGATTAAGTGTGCTATTCAATTATTTTTTTTTTTTATTTTTTTTTTATTTTTCATTCAGTTTTTACAAACTTTTTGAAAACTTTTTTTTTTTTTTTTTTTAAACGCTTACTTCTTACAAAATCGCAAAACACTTTTTAAAATATAACAATTGCCTCTAAAAGCAAGAGTGTACCTTGCACTGGAAGACATTTTTCCCCTTTACTTATCTCGCCTACACAATGATGTCTCTATATTCTGGCGATTTTTCTAGTTCTCTTTTCGTTCTGTACGCTTTGTGCCTTCCGTTTTCAGAACTCTGAATGTAGAGTTGATGACTTCCTTGATCCGTGTCTCCACTAATCGTCTAATCATTCGTTTGTGGTTAATTTGTCCTTATCGTGTGGAGAGATTTCCTCTAGCCGCGTTTGCATTTGGTCGAGGAATCGCATCATTGAGAACAGCAGGGATTTACTTTCTCCGATGTGGAGGTGTGTCCACCATTCCTCCATACCATATGACAAGACTCGACATCTCTCTTTCTTTAAGCATATTTCTCGTTGAACTTTGAGTTCAGGACAGTGCAGGACTAGGTGCTTTAGGTTTTCATCTTCTTCTGCGCATAACCTGCATTTCGAATTTCTTTATAAAGCGTGATATATATATATTGTTTAAACTATCAATTAAACCTTTTAACTTGCAAAACAGAACTACTTCTTGGCTCAGTGGGGTCAGGGGGATTCCAACAGAGGGGTGTTATATAGGGGTAGTCATCCAGAACGAATGAACTGGACATAAAGATATATCAATAAGGGCTTTCATTCAGTATTATAGACTAGGCGTTGACTTAGCTGTAGTGTTGAATTGAATCCTCTTACAAATTGGGGGCTCGGGCCGGACGTTTGGGTTACATTTACCATTTGTGCAGATTAATACAGCGTGCCAGCTGACCAGATACACATATCCGGTCGGATCACCACGCTGTGTTACGCTGTGAAGCATTCCTCAAAAGGGACACTCCAAGAAAAGTTCGGTTCTGCAAAAATAAAATACTAACTTCTGTAAGTCAGGACAGAGACCAATCTCTAGAATGACGACCTTGGTAGATATGAAAATAGCCAGAGAGCACTTCTTACATAAACTATTTGTGAGAGGTGAATGGGCTGAGCAGGGCCAGGATGCCTGGTTGCAGGCCAACACGCGACAGGTCACTGAAACAGGGTCAGACTTATGGAGAGATCAGGGTCCATTACATGTGGCCCTGAGTGAACTATATATGGCTCCTAAGGCCAAAGATGAACACGACAAGATTGTTAGGATAGCGGCATATTTATATTTATATATGGGAGCCATACAGAATAAATGTGCTGAATGCCATGATCTGGCAAAAAGGCAACAGATGGCGTTAGAGAAGGCCCAATCTGATCTGGACTCTTCTGAGCAAAGGCTGCACAGAAGCCAGGAGTCAGAAAATGAGACCAGACAGTACATCACTAAAATAAAGGAGGATATGGATGTGCTGCAAAAGGAAAAGTCAGAACAGGATACCAGATTTCGGGCCTTGCAGAAGGAACACCAAGAAGGTTTGGACTCCCTACTGCAAAGCCAGAAAAAGCTGGAGCAACAACTGGACTTCAACAGGGTATGTGCTGAGCAGGTAGTCACCCTGCAAGGCCACCTAGATAGGGAAAAGGCAGAAAGCAATAAACTGATTCTGAAAGACCTGGATACCCAGGCAGAGTTTGATGAAGAGCGCCGGAAAGCTGGTGCCCTTCAAAGGCAGAGGGACGACCTGGCAGCACAGATGCAGGCTCTCAGTCAGGAAAGAGACACTTTAGGCCAGAAAGTCTGCCACTTAAAAAAGGAAATTGAAGAAAATCACCTGGCCCTCCAGGGGCTGGGTGACCTCCAAAAAGAAAACCAGAACTTGGTAGAGCACACCAGAAGGGTGGAAGATGCTCTGGCAAGAAAGGAGCAGGCCGGTAGGGATGGGACTCAGGAGGTAAACCTCCTGCAGCAAAGACTGGCCCAGTTCTCCAGGACCAACCAGGAAGCACAGAGGGAAAATGAGGCCCTCTGTCAACACAATGATAGGCTCCAACAACAGGTAGCGATGCAGGAGAGACTGATAGAGTCTAGTAAGGCCTTGACTGAGGAACTGAAAGCACAAATGCAGGCTCTTGCATTGCAACAGGGAGCAGGGGCGGATAGAGATGAGGTCCGCTGGGAAAGAGAGACTCCTGACCATAACCGCAGGAGCCCTAACATCAGGGGCCTTCATCTCCCCCAGTCCCTGGACTCTACCACCCCCATGTCCCCTGGCGCACATGAGCACAGGGCCACAGGGATGGCAGATTACTATCCAGCTAAGAGTATGGGGCTCATAGGCCAGTACCACTCAGGAATGGAGGGGTGGGCATCCGGGTATGGGCACCCAAGTACAGTACAGTTCAATGGGGAACCCCAGGAGAGTAGGCCCATTAAGGGCATCCTGAAAACCTCTGCCCAGTTAGGTCAGTGGAGGGGGTACCCATCAAATCCTGGCAGCAAGGAGGAATCTGAAGACTCCTCTGAACTGCGCAGGACACAGGAGACCAGGTCCCCACATTCTGCCAGCCATTCCCAGGCTCGCAGAATCTGGGAAAACCTGGAAGAACAGACGGGAACCTCTGGGAGCAGTGCCTCTGAGTCCGAGGACGAATGGACAAGGGTTACCCGAACCAAAAAGGCCAATAAGGCAAAAAGGGCCTTGCTTAAGGACCCCTTAAAGCAGATTAAGGCGATCAGGAGCGTCATCACGCCTTACCATAAGAACGCTAAGTATTCTGTTTGGGAGCACTTAGAGTTGTTTGAACAAATGATGGAGACTTTCCATTTGAAGGACAGCCAAAGCTGTATTCAATATGTAAAGTGGACCTTCTCCCCGGAATACTCCAGTTTCTTTGCGGGGCTGGAGGACCAAAATCATTTAAGATGGTCCACCTATAAGGCGGCCATCTTGAAACATTTTTCTGTTCACAGAAATCCTCAAGAGGCTCGCAAGGCAGCCTACAATTTGCAATGTGGGGAGGATCAGGCCCCACAAGAATTTGTGCAGGAGTTAAAGCGTGCTTTTGCACAGACCACAAGAAGGGTGCGCACGGATAGCAGAGAATTTATAAATACGTTTTTCCATGCCTTGCCCAAATATATCATGACCCAGCTCGTGAGGGATTTTCACGAGAAAAGATCTTTAGACTGGGTCATTGAACAGGCTACCCGGATCTATGAGGTGCAGAAACCGATAGATAGCAAAAGTAATGCCCAGAAAAACCCCAAAGCCAACAGCACCCCTGCTGCTGCCAAGGTGGCAGAGGTAAAGGTCACCCCCGTTTTGGATTTGGAGATGGGGGGGCCTAAAAACCTACCTGCACCTAATAATGCTAGGCCCAGGAGGTCCTCAGGTCAGTCACAGACAGGGAGCCAAGGAGGCAGCCCCACAAATGGGGTCCCTCGCTCTCCTGATTATGTAAGTCCCCGTTACAAGGGAAATCGACCCATCCTGGGTTATGTGTGGACTCCTCCAGCCCAAGGGGGGGGATCCAGCCAAGCACCTAACCCAGGGAACTTCCCTCCAAACTTCCCACAGGAGGGCAGAAATTTACCAAACCCTGGGCAGAACTTTTTCCCCAGATATCCACCCGACTTTCAGCCCCAAAACCATCCATCCTTCTTTCCCCAATTCCCTGAGCCCAGACCACTGAATCCGGGAGAGGGGAGGCCAAGGGTGGAGGGGTACCCAAATCTTCCCAACCCGGGGTATTACCAGAGGAGGGACAGCTACCCTTCCCGGGATCAGCCCAGGGGAGAAAACAGGGCCCCGTATCAGCCTGAGCGGGTTTCCCAGTTAGAGCGCCAGGTTCAAAACATGGCGCGGGATCTGGGTCACATACTGAGGGCTCAGCAGAACCCTCAGATGGGCGTGCCGGCGCAGAACGCACCCAACTCTGGACCTGGTGCTCCAGAACAATGACGGGGGCAGCACCCCGATAACTCACCGGTTCCCAGGGAGGAGGCACAAAGGGAAGGGGGGTGTAAAGCCTTGGAGGAAGCTTCCTTCCTCACTTGTAAACAGCCCCTGGAAACCCAGGAACCGGAAACAAAATCTCTTGCCCCTGAAAGTCTGCCTCCTAAGGAGCAGAGGGGGGGTAGGAGAAACAAAAGACCCAAACAGACTCAGTTTGAAGAGGAGGTACAGATCTTCCAATTTGAGGGAGAGGGATCCTCAGAGGATCCTGGGAAAAGGATCTTCTCCTTCAGAGAGGGGGGAACTCCTCCCAAAGAAAAATGGGTCCCTAGGGATGCAAATCCAGACTGGGGAGATGTGGAGACTGAGCTACCGCCGCCCACCATCTCATCCCAGAACCAACACCAAGAAAATCCCCTGGTTCAAACCCATCCTGGTGACTGCCTCCAAAAAGGGGGGGGGCGGCCCGGAATCAGAGCCAGGGGAACCCACACTGGCTCTGATCTCCAGTTGCCAAATTTTTCTTTCAGATTCCCAAGGCTCTCCATAGAATTCTGCCCAAATATCTTCGCTAGCGATGTCCAAAACCAGAAAATTAGCCCACCAGTTGTCCAAAAATGTACATTATCTGTGCCCCCTTGAGGAGAAGGAGGGAAGATATTATGCCCCGGTACAAGTACAGGGGCAGGGTACAATTTTGGCACTGGTGGACACTGGATCTCAAGCTACCCTTCTGTCCAGAAGGGCCTTTGACGAACTGAATGCAGGAAGGGGAGGGAATTACCAAATTCCTCTCACCTCTCTTCCTGGACAACTCCAGAACTTTGACGGGAAGGAAATTCCCGTCGAGGGGACGGCAGACTTGGACATTAAAATTGGGCGACACAAGTTGAAACACCCGGTCATAGTTGTGACCCCAGAGGGCACCCCTTGTTTACTAGGGAATGACCTCCTGAGAAGGTTGTCACCCCTAATAGATTGCGTAAACAAGGTCCTCTGGACCCAGACTAGCCGACCAATAAAATTAAAACAGAGTGTCAACCATGTTAGTTTAAACGGCACCTGCCACATGGTTGAACAAAAATCTGACCAAGTAGAATTTCACTTCCAGAATAGCCAAATTCCAGACATGACAGTAATAGCAGTAGGACAACAGACTAGTGATGGGGGGTCCTCTCTATTTCTGAAAATCAACCTTCCTTCCAGTCTAAAGTGGTACTCCACGCTGGAAGGAAACACTCTGAGATTCTATACTAATCCACAATCAGAAACTCCCACTCCAATAGTCCAGAAAGATGTGAAATCAGCTCAGAGCCTGGCTGATATTCAGCAAATTGGAGAGCAGTTGTTCATCCCTGTTCAGTTAAATGATGGGAAGGACTCTGTTCTCGCTCGAGTGTGTGTGAACAACGGTAAGAGCTTCATCAGCGAAGCCATGTTCCGCCAACTCCCAAAAGATCCAGCCATTCCCACCTTCAAACTGATAGACAAATGGGAAATGGACCTGGAAGCACCTAATTCCAAACATCTCCTGCCAAGCAGGTGTATGCTCAAAATCTCCATTGGCAACAAGAGCATAGTCCACAATTGTTGGGTCGTGCGAGACGTCCCTGCCGCCTTTTACTTAGGCAGTGACATTCTCAATCGCTTTGCCATTAGTTTGGACCTAATAAACTTCAAAGCTTGGTCCCAATTAGCGGATAATCCCATGGGCTTTAATGATCCAGAAAAAGCATTTAGGTCAGCTCAATTGCTACCTTATGCAGTTGAAATTCAGATCAAAGAGGAAGTCACCATCCCAGAAAGGACCCGACAATTCTCCCTGGAAGTGAAAGTTAAAAGAGGACAACATTTGAAAAACCCTGATGCTTACATACATCTAAACGCTTCTCTCTAACAGCAAGGGTTGGGGGTAAACCCAACTCCATTAGTCAACATAGAATATGACACCATTCTAATAGAGGTGGATAACAGCGACTTAAAGAGTATTACTCTAGCCGCAGGCACCATTATTGGAATGGCGGTTGATGACCGACATTTTTCCATCGACTTAGTAAATGAACTGTTAGGGCCAATCCCCAAGGACTGCTTTGACAGTGACAGTGATGACAATACAACACCAGACAGGATTTTTACCCGGCATGGGGGGAACTTCCTGGTGTACACTTCTTGCCCTTATGGTAAGGAAGATGTGACTTGTGACTTCCGGAGGGATGAGGTGATTTTCCAGGTCCATGAGGGCTGCCTTTCCCACCTGAAGCCTCCGGTCCAAATCAGCACTCTGACCAGGGACTTCTCCACCCAGCTGGAGGAGGCCGCTGAAATAGCCAAACCAGAAGTCTTTCCAGGCTTCAGGCAGATGGTGGAAGAGAGAGTCAACCTAGCTGACGCCTGTGTGACTCTGGAACAAAAGCAAAAGTTGAAACAAGTTTTCTTGGATTTCCAAGACCTCTTTGCGGTAGACTCATATGACTGTGGTCGCACTGACATCCACACAACAACAATCCCCACGGACCCTGGCATGACTCCAGTGTTTGTGAAGCAATATCGCTTGCCTCTCGCATCAATGGAGTCCCTTACTGAAATAATTAAGAACCTTGAGTCCCGGGGAATAATCCGTCCAGTCCACAGCACCTTCAATAATCCGGTGCTGGGAATATTGAAGCCAAACGGCCAGTGGAGACTCTGCGCCGACCTTAGGGAGCGCAACAAACGGGTCCATACTTCCCGATGGCCTCTTCCCTACATTGACCAAGGGCTGGCCCAGATTCAGGGGTCACAGGTATTCACTGCAATAGACCTGACCAATGGATACTGGACCGTGCCTGTCAGTAGGGAGGACCAATACAAACTGGCTTTTACCTTTGGGGGCCAGCAGTACACATGGACTCGGACTCCCTTCGGATACCTCAACTCCGGCAATGAATTCAACATTTTCCTACATAAGGCCATGCCCGACCTGGGTGCGAGGGGTAACCTGGCTTATGTAGATGATGTCCTCATTAAAAGTTCATCTGTGGAGGAACACATAGCGGAGATCCGTTATGTTCTGACCCAGTTGAGGGCCGCCGGAGCAAAACTTTCCTTTCAGAAAGCACAGTGGTGTAGAACCCGTGTTAATTTCTTGGGGCATGAGATTACTCCTCAGGGTCTCTGTCCCCAGGAAAAGAAAGTGGAAGCACTTCAGAAACTGAAAGACCCCACAACTCTGCGGGAACTAAGGAGCCTCCTTGGACTGACTAATTACAGTAGAAAGTTCATTGAGGGCTACGCAGAGATCACCAGACCCCTGATTCATCTCCTGAAGGGGGGGGTCAAGTGGGAATGGGGTCCAGAACAATCCGAGGCAGTAAGACAACTCAAAAGAAGCCTCTCACAAGCGCCTTGCCTAGCTTACCCTGTCAGAAACAAGGAGTTCTTCCTGGAGACGGGGTTCTCTAATACGTGCTTGACGGCAGTATTATACCAAAAGCATGACAAGGTCAATAAAGTAATCTCCTATGCGAGCAAAACTTTATCCTCTGTGGAGGAAAAATTCAACGATTGTGAGAAGGCACTCCTGGCAACGGTGTGGGCATTGAAGAATTACCGCCCGTTTATCCATGGGGAACACATCATAGTGGAGACTCCACACCAGCCTCTGCAATATCTCCAAAGTGACAGAATCTGGGCCGGAAATGTGAGTAATTCCCGAATTACTTCCTGGATTGTGTCAATGCAAGGCTTTCCTGTGGAGGTCAGATATGGCCAAAACAAGAAGAGTCCCCTCGCGCAAGGTCTGGCTGACTTGCATGATTGTGCCAGAGAAAACTGTCTCGAGGACGAAAGTCTAAAAATAAAGGACAACATGGAGGCATACCTTAATTCCCCACACAAAGTCTTTGAAGAAGACAAGTGTGAGGGAATGCCCACTGTGTATGTGGATGGATGCTCTTACCATGTTGACAACAACGGGGAGAAAGAACTGGTGGCCGGCGTAGGGAATGCATGGGTGAATGAGTCCCCAGAACCCTCCGCTGGATACAAAATTGGTCCCCGAAGTAGTCAGGTGGCAGAATTGATGGCTGTGCATCAGGCCATCCTCACTGCTGTCCAGCATCAACTCCGCGAACTGGTCATAATCACAGATTCGGATTATGTACAGAACGGGTTCGTGGAGCACCTGGTTAATTGGAAAACCAGAGGCATGTTATGTGCTAATAACAAACCCTTGAAACATGGGAAGTTGATCCAAAACATTGATGATCTGGTCACCTCGAATGAGATGACCATCTATTGGAAAAAGATCAAGGGTCATTCCAAAGTAGAGGGACCAGACAAAACTGGAAATGACTTAGCTGATCAGCTGGCCAAAACCGGGGCCATCCAAGGGGATCTAATTGAGATTGAGTCCCTGTTGGGGGAAATCCAGGTCACTGCTATCACTAGGTCCCAGACAAATGCTCACAACGACCTTTCAATTGCACAATGGAGTAAGGAGACCCCTGATGCTGATTTGATTACCGCTCAGAAGGGGGATCCAATAATTGGTAAATTTTACCAGCACCTTGAGGACCCTGAGAACTTTCCCCTGACGGATACCGATTACATTGGGAAAGAGGACCTAAGAGTGTTGATGAAGTGTCCAAAAATGTTCCGGATCCAAGACGGTTTGTTGGTAAGGAAATCCAAAGCTGGCCACGATCAGTGGGTGGTTCCTACCTCATTCCGAAGCCTGATGTTAAGTCACGCCCATGATGCGGCTACTGCCGGTCATAGGGGGTTTCACACAACATTGGAAATCTTAAGAGAGGTTGCATACTGGCCACACATGGGGCAGGACCTCGACCAATACTTGAAGGGGTGTCTTGTGTGTGCACAATTTCAGCCATCATCCCTCACGCACCGTGCGCCTCTCCAAAAGAGGGGGATGACACTGCCATGATCAGATTTACAAATCGACTTTGTAGGCCCTGTGATTCGCTCTGCTAGGGGGAATAAGTACATGTTGACTGTGACATGCTTGTTTACCAAGTGGGTGGAATGTCTCCCAGCCCCAAATTGCAAGGCAGAAACTGCAGCTGCCTTGATGATTAACCACATCTTTTCCCGTTTTGGTCTACCTCAAAGGATTGAGTCAGACAGAGGTAGCCACTTCACCAGTGAAGTAATGACAAAGATGTGGGAGATACTGGGGGTCAAGAGAAAGCTACACATTGCTTACCGGCCAGCTTCTTCTGGGGCAGTAGAGAGATATAACCGAACCATTGTGAGCATGTTAAAGAAGTTTGTGGCAGATTCTGGGCCAAGTTGGGATATCAGATTACCTCTGGTCCTAATGGCCATCAGATCTACCCCTTCATCTGCAACCAAAATGTCACCATTTGAGTTGATGACTGGGCGCAAGATGGTGCTTCCTCAGCATTTGCTCTACAGGACCCAAGAGCAGACACTGATAAATGCCTCCACTACTCATGAGTATGTGGAGAATTTAAGGAAACACCTCCAACATGCTTTTGCTTACGCTCAGCGGAATCTAGAAAGATCGGCTGATAGCATGAAGACCCACTATGACCTGAAGACTTCCAGGAAGGAATATCAGCTGGGGGACCGGGTCTATTTATACAACTTCCAAAGAAACCAGGCCAAGCAGCGCAAATTTTTTCCTACATGGAAGGGACCCATTGAGATCATCGACAAGATCTCCCCTGTGGCCTACAAAATCCACATCCCCAAAGGTCCTTTGGCAGCGGGGGAAGACAAGTGGGTCCACATAAACCAGTTGAAATGTTGCCATCCCAGGCACACTCTGCAACAACTGGAGGAATCCTCTGGAATCCTAGCGGGTACTGTCTCAGACTAATTCAGTTCCAACCATAAAACATACCACCTCTAGTCTCTAAAATATTGTGATTTGTATGAAACTGTCTCTTAGTTATACTGTTTGTTTTTCGAAATAAGAATGTAATGTTTTGTTATGATGAAATACATATGCTGCCCCACTATCTCAACAGTGGTGGAAAAACGTCTATGAATAGGTATTGCCGCTCTTCCTTTGTCGTCCTAGGAGAAAGAAAACCGGGAGACGGGCCAAGGAGGACGATCCGGAGACCGGGAGCAGAGACGCAACGGGCCCGGGGTACCGCCCAATCTTCCCATCAGGACCGGCGAGGAGAACTGATCGATCTGACCGGATGGAGAGGAAGATGCTGAACTGTGCCATCTACAGAATTGGAAGAAGATAATGTGGACATACCAGGGCCAGGGTTCAAAACCTCCCTTGCAACCGACTCCCCCTCGACTCAAGTCAAAGCGCAGTCGGGCGGGGGGGTTTGTGGAGGGTTTTGACCCATGTGGAATCATTAGACGGGGTGAATGTGGGGATTAAGCTGTCGCTGCCCATCATTTTACCCCAGAACAAAAATAAATCATTGGAGTGGGTAAAGATGGGGATGCGCTGTCGCCGCCCATCATTTCATCCCAGAATCCAGGAGAGCTGCGCAGTTGTGCGCACACCAAAATGGTTACCTAACTTGCCACCCACCAGTGTAAAGAAAGGTCTTTGTTAACGAAATCCACTGTTACTGATGTCAAAAAGTTGCTGAAATCGTGACTCATTGGACCACTTTAAAGATTCAACCCTTTTTGTGGGGTTCCACATAACCATCTTACTGTAAGGAGCCCCATCAAAACAATGTTAAGCAAGGATTTACTACCATGTAAGAACCATTCCTGTTTAGAATGCATTAATCCAAGAAAGATCCCAAAATTGCATGCAGTACCAACAAAATCCTCAAGGCGGCACTAGCGGTCTAAACTCTGACAGGAGAGCTGTCTTGCAAAACTGTCTAAGTGCAAAGAAAGGGGTCTCATGTCATTAAAAGTTCAAAGGGGTTGCCTGTCCTGAGAACTCTTGACACTCCAGAACTCAACACAAGGAGCCAGGAAATCACAGGGTTCTGTTAATTAAATGCAAAGTGGCTCCCTGGCCTCCTGATGTCAGCTTGCCAGACACCACACAAAGGACCCTTTCCTCTGAAAGGAATATGTTGATTTTTACTGTTTTACTGTCAACAAAGGCCTGCCTGCCAGAGGATGCATGTGACTGACCCACCCAAGTCTTGGAGGCGGACTCCAACACTCTGAGGACTGGATTGAAAGTAAAATATATATTTTACAAAAACACTGATAACTCTTTGTAATCAAATGACAGAAATGTATAACTTTGAGAGACTTATTTAAAAAAATGTACCTTTAATTCAAGCCCAAACTCCAAATTGTGGGATATTCTGGGACAAAACCCTGCTGTTTATTACTATTACAGACTCCCTGTTTCAGCTAGACAAACGAAAATGCATTGGTATGTGGGTAGATATGTGAGGAACAGTTGTATAAAATTTAATGAAGATTCAATGTTGTTTAGCACATTAAAAAGTGCTAAAAGTTGCCATTTTTGAATGCAAGCTCTTAGAAACAGCAGATTTGGAACAGAGTATACCTCATGTGATATGTGACATGGGTATGTAATTTCAAACAACTGTGTAACTGTGAAATATGTATTTTGATCAGATATAGATTTGGGTGCACAGATGACAGGGGAGTTTTTTCAAGAGATCATAAATGGCTGACATCACTCTGACACAACTTAGCTCCCCCAATCAGGGGAGAAATGAAAGCTGGACCAATGACAAGTGAGAGGGGCAAGTTTAGTTATGACCAACACACACACCCACTTGCAGAACATATAAATGGACCACTGAAACTTAGGTGGAGGGCTTCATTTCCATCTGCAGCTGGAAGCTCTGCCGGAAAAATCCATACTTACCTCCATCATCCTTCAAAGAGCCAACACTTGGACTCCAAGATAAACAGAGACTTCAAATCCCTCAATCTCCAGAATCCAGAAGCAGTGCTGTACCCAGAGAGAGAGAGTGCTGACCCCGATGCTGTGAGCAGTTCCAGAGGCCAGGCGCTGTGAGCGGAACTCGGGAAGACCTGACCAGACTGAAGTCCGTGACCAAGTCGCTTTCCGGTTCAAAATCTCTTGTGAGTACTCGGCAAAACTCAGAACACATCTCTTAGTTAAAATCATATAATTCAATCCATTTTTAATCTAAGTAGAACTGCAGCTTAGAAATTGTGTTATTCTGCCATCATTTTTAAAGCTGAAAAAGTGTTGCGTTTAAAATTTGCAAAACTAAAAACGACCTCTACTAAATCGGTCATAACTCTGTAACCGTTTGGGCTAGAGACTTGCAGTAACTTTCATCTGAAAGCCTAGAATCTTAGCTTTTAATCGCACCAAGAACCACATTCCTACCCCTTATAGTTTTACCGCAATCACGGAACACGCATTCGCGAATTTTGCCGCGATTTGCAAATTTCTCCACGTGTGAAAACAGCAGTTTGTTTTTGCTTTCATTTGCCAAAAATTCGTTTAACCTACCAGTTACTCCTAGATCCTTGCTAGTGTGAGCCTGGACTAATATTAACTTGATTTCACTCACCCTGAACCTCCTAGAGGGAATTAAAAGCATTTTAGCATATTTTTTTCTACATTACCAGCACATTTAAAAGCATTTTGCCTGTGTTTTCAACTTCTGTAGTCTAAGTTGCTGGGGTGAACTGAATCACATTTGATTGCATTTCTGAGAACTGTGTGCTTCCCTCCATTTCCTTGCATTGCATAAAAGGGGGGGGTGAATTGTCCAAGAAAGTGATTACATTGTCTTTTGCTGAAATCCTATCAAGTTATTTTCTGTACTGCATTTCATTCCACATTGCATTCATTTGAAACCATAAAAGTATTGTTGCTATCTTATCCCTTTCATGTCAACTCCTTAGTGATTATAAAGAAGTGTGCTAGTGCCAGATTCTCCGTTGTTAATCTTTATCATATCAGATTAAGTGTGCTATTCAATTATTAATTTATTATAAAGCGTGATATATATATATTGTTTAAACTATCAATTAAACCTTTTAACTTGCAAAACAGAACTACTTCTTGGCTCAGTGGGGTCAGGGGGATTCCAACAGAGGGGTGTTATATAGGGGTAGTCATCCAGAACGCATGAACTGGACATAAAGATATATCAATAAGGGCTTTCATTCAGGATTATAGACTAGGCGTTGACTTAGCTGTAGTGTTGAATTGAATCCTCTTACACAATGCACGTGAATGGAAAGGTGACTGATGAAGTATTGCTGCATTCTCTTCTTATATACCAGTGGAAAAAAAAAAATGTTTTTTGGACTTATATGTAATTAATGAAGTGATCGAGTTATGACATGTTTACACCCTTGTCTGTGAATACCCTTCCCCTCAACCCTACCCGCTTCCATTCCCGTCAATATATATATTGGCACTAATGGTGCCAACAAAATGTTTACATGCATGCACTTAATGCACTTTTATATCTCAAACAGGAACTACCATGGCATCTAACAGGCAGCCTGCAACGGAAAGAATTAGTAGAATGAGAGAATTATTAAATGAGAGATGTAGATATTCGTATGAGTGCGGATTATCTGTATGCATTACGATGTTTTTTATGCTAATGTTTGGTCTGGTTACATATTGGTTTATAGCGTTCATCTCTATCGAGATGAACGAGGGGGGAGGGATTAACAGCACTGGGATTAACAGCACCACTGGGACCAATGTAACTGCAAGTGTCACTGTAAGGGAAGGTGATTTTCTGGTATGGGACGGAGCTAAACTTGTGTGGGGATATCGCACCACACCATCCAATGTTGTCATATCAGAAAAGAAAGAGCCACAGGGTGGAACGCAAAACAACACAGTATCTCCACCAGTGATGTATAGGTATAATGCTCGCAGTTTAAATGACCGAAACCCGTCTGCCATATCATGGTTGTATAACACCCCCACCAGCTAACCTGCCCCCACCCTAAAAAATGACCTGCAAGATAACGTCGGGGACGAAAAAGAAAAGCTGCTAGCAATACACGAAATATTATATGATGCATGGGCCACGGGGGGCGGGAATGGGAAAGGGGGGCCTATTCTATCCCTCGCCCAGGAAGTTGGGAAGTACATGAGGACCAAGAACAACAGACGGAAGAGGGAAGCAGGGAGGAGGAAGTATGATGAGTACTATGGGTTAGGTCTGGATAAGATGGAAGACCCACGACACCCCCACCAAACAAATTAATGGTATGCGGATATGAGTGCAACAGCTAAACAAACAACAAACGAGAGCTGTTATGTCTGCTCCCTCATCCCTCACGCTTCAGGTACACCCAAAGTATTGCTACCCAAAGAGTTGCCAATTATAGAAGCCCAATGTCTCCTTCATCTCACGTTATGTAGGATTAAGAACACCTTCCAGGCACACGAAGTTACTTTTCAAATGCTACAGAACGAGAAAACGTGCTATCCAAAGACGGCAGGGGTGGTATGTTTGAAAGAACCGTTTTTTGTAATACAAGGGACACTTTTTTCTGATAACAAGTGGAAGGATGAAGAAGTAATGTGCAAGGCGGAAGCACTGAGCGGTGTGGCACCAGAGAAATTGCAGTGGATAGAAGAAACATGCACACCAGTATGGAAAGAACACATTTCAAAACTAACTTGGGTAACCGCCATTGAAAAACCTTTCAAACTACAGAGCGAAATAGACTATGAACTATGTTTTAAAGTAGAGGGGAAGACCTCCATGGGAACAAACAAGAACTGTAACAAGACCCTCACCATCCCAGATCTGAGAAAAGGGACAGCGGCCCTTATGGACACATACTGGGTATGCGGCAACCAGGCATACCTACACCTCCCCCCGTCATGGAGTGGCAGCTGCTCAATGGCCACTCTGCATTCAGCCCTAATGGTAATACCGGAGAGCCACATCGACGGGAGCAAAAAAGCACAGGAACGCCTGCAACAGAGTGCAGCCCAGCCAACTGCGGAGTCACAAATGTACGTCCTATCTTCCGGAAGCAAGGGAGAAGTGCCTACCCGTAACAGATGTGCATCAAACTACATATCAAAGGAATCATCAGAACTATTGGCTCAGATCCCAGATAAATATCGATTATTCAGCTCAGCAGAAACATTCTTTGCCTCACTTGTCTCAAGTGTCCAAGCAAGAGCAAATGCAAAATGGCTCCAGATAACACGCTGGGAACTGATTCAGCTGGCGAACGACACTGAAGAAGGGTTCAACGTAATAAAAGTGGAACTAAGGGCTTTACGACTGATGACCATGCAAAACAGGTATGTCCTGGACCTGTTGACGGCAATGGATGGAGGTGTTTGCCGAAAAATAGGAAGTGCCTGCTGCACTTTCGTACCTTCTGAAGACGCAGAAAATGGCTCCCTGTCCCATGTGATCGAGGCAGTACACAACCTAGGAGAAAAAATGAAAATGGAAGGTGGAGCAGAAGACAGTACATGGTTCGATAACTTCTTCTCCTGGGTCCCCTCATGGCTTGGAACAACTGTGAAATTTTTGATGCCAGCTGTGGTGTTCCTCCTTTTAATTTTTTGCCTGTGCCAGGTGGGCCTTCGATGTTGTGCTAACGCAGTACCTAATGGTGCAATGATGATGGTGACAATGGGCAACCCTCAAACAGGAGCAGATGACACACCAAGATATCAGCTAGTGCCTATCTATCACGACAAAGATATCATAGATAAAGCGTGGCACACCACCATTAGAGAGCCCCGTGTACTAGAATGGTACCAGGAGGTGTGGGTAGATCTGGCGGGAGATGGCGGATGTATCTACCTGACTTGCACCCCATATGAATATACCAGAAGAGGGGAAAGCTTACGAGGGGTGTGCAGAGCATGGATGCCCATAAAAGGCACACCTGCATGGGATGAGGCAGTGATGGACGAAGAAGAATGTAGGAGGTTGGAGGACTTAAAGTATTTGTTACTTAAGTAACGAAAGGGGGTAAATGTAGGGGAGGAGTGGTCCAATGGACCCCCCCTGGCCTGCATCTCCATCCCAGGTGAGGGCCATGGCCATCGGGCGTCCCCTCCTTACCACCAGGGCCCAGGTGGTGGATGGCTCACCTGCTGAAGACATTGCCCGCACGTATTAAATTTAGCTAGGCCTCAGAAACCATTTTTTGTCTGCTAAAGATGGTGTGAGCTCAGCGCGCTGTAGCGCGGCCCCCACCTTCGGAAAGTTTCAGTCCTCCCTGTCTCCGCAGCACCATGGTAGATCCGCTGCAAGCCCGTTCCCACGAACAAGACGGGCATGATCCAGCGTAATACATTAACATTGTAACAGTTCACCTGACCCGGTCAGCAAGGCCTGGGCGATGGGAAGATCTGTAGAATGGTCATCTGCTGAAAGCAGACAGGTACCCAAATATGAATGTAAGAAACCACTCTTAACACATGTATCCTCTCCATACAACCACTCTTACTAAAGAAACCTGTGAAATTGTGTGATTATCGTACATGACACCAGCGGTGAAGGACCCACACCCCTGCAGGGGTGTGCAAATGTTAGAAGCATTCCCGGGGGATTATTCTTCATAAGTATCATTGAAAGCCCCATGCCCCGCGGTCCCGCGCCACAACTGAACTGATGCTGCTAGGGTACACAAGAAAACGAATGTAACCATACCAAGGGCACATGTGAAGAGTGTGCGAGAATGCACTCGTCACACGTGTATGTCTAAGCCCCTCATGTGCCACCTCCGCCACGTACAGTGGCGGGTTACTTTCTATGTACTCCACCAACCCCAATACTACCTCACTTACTGCAAATGTATATGCATATAACTAAATACTGTAGTTGTTAAAACATAATGTATGAATAAGGTGCTCAGACTGGGTATAATCGAGACACATCCAGCAAAGTTTAAATGCATGTTCCAAAATGATTTGAATAAGTATTATAGAGTGTTCAAATGTTTGTGATGTTTTTACCTAAAATCGGCAACACACGAGGGAGATACCTTTGTGAAATACGTGCAAGGCCATTCCCCCTCCCACCCTGCGAAGGCTGCCAAGACATGAGAGCAGAGGCCCGCGCTGCGCTACTCCGCCTCCCCCAACCAAACTGGAGCCGCTTCAAAGATTTGTAGCCCCCTCTGCAGCACCCAAGGCCGCGGCCCGCCACCTGCATTATTTACAGCACAGCAGTAAACCTCTGCCTGAACACACACTTCCAAAGGCGCCCCCTCGTAAACCCCATAACCCACCGGATCATCTTAGACCTATGGCCCTGTGCAATCAGGACACCCAACACTTTGACAACACACAGCGGTACATCTATAACAACTTCTAACAAGACAGAAAGACCTGTACCGCCCGTCCCAGGCCCTGAAGCTTAGCACCTCGACCTATGGCCCCGGTCAACAGGACACTGGTAACCATGTCCTGACGTATTACCGCCAGACCCCTCACAAGGTACATTCCTCCTGTGTTGCATTAACCTGTAGAATAACCTATTGGAAGATTTACTAAAGAAGATAATATTGAAATGACTGAATGACTGCGGTGTGCATGGCCTAGGGCAAATAAGTCAGGAAAAGACATTCATCTCTGACACTGGCCGCGATGGCACAACAACACCGCCCGGATGAACTCAGCCAACCTGCCAGGCCCAGCCCAACCCACGAGGATGACCAGTGACGTCTTCCAGCCAAAGCCAACCGCAATACAGCAGCACCTATAGTTAGTCATCGCCGCCCAATCCCATCGAACTTGTACCCCCTATAGTGTGTAGGTTCTTATGACGTTTTTTGTAAATATAGACGCCTGTCTTTGCTATTGTCAGACAGAGCGCTCTCGGAGTTTGCAGAGTTCTTTGCATGCCATATTCTCATTGATAAACTCCCATTTAAGCTCACCCGCACTCTGTCTTGGCCTTATTCCTGATTTGGGAGAGTCCTTCATTGTCTCTCATTGTGGGGAGGATCGTGCTGGTTGGGGAAGCTTTGCCTTCAGAAGTTAGTGCCTCTCCCAACATTTGAAGAGTCAGCCCCCCCGAAATGTAGGTTTTGTTGAGCCCCTGAACACAAGCACATACACCATTCACCATGCACATACACCCAAACACACGCACACCCAGCCACCCATACATTTAGGTGTGCACCCTTTCACCATACAGGCACACCCGGGCAGCCACCCATACATTTAAGTGTACACCTTTTCACCATAAACTCACACACGCACACCCAGGCACCCATACAGTTGAGTGTTCACGCTTTTACTATACACTCACACAGACATACCCAGACGGCATCATGCATACACTCACTCGTTAATGCACTTTACATTATATTCATATATATATACACACACTTACATGCATGCACACACATTAAAAGAACATACATGTTCTTACCTTTAACCCTTTGGTCCAGGGAACGAGACCTTCAGCTCCCTGCAACATCCAGGAAAGCTTGTCCCGTCATCTGCAGAGGATCTGGAGGCCCCCGTGTCATGGAGTGGAGTGGAGCCCCATTCCAACAAATATAAATGCTTTCATTTTAAAGTCATAGGGTTCTGCCCTCCCCATGACATGGAGGCCTCCAGCCTGTAGGCTTCCATGTCAGATCTTGTTAACAATACTTTGAAGTGGGTGGCTTTTTTTTCATTCAGCTGTTTCTGAAACAATTGCAGCTTATGAACAAAGGATTGGATGTGCTTCACAAAATGATCCTTGGTCCGAGAGATATTTTGTTATGTCAACAAGGAATGCCAAGTCATTCAACCAGGTGTCATCATCCAAGAAGCTAACATCTGTCCCTTTGTTGGTCATGAATGTTTGAATTTCATTAAGGAGTGACCCGAATCTGGATAGTGTGGCTGCCCTGCTAAGCCAACGAACTTGGCAGAAGTAAATAACATCATCATGGTTTGTTCCTTTCTCTGCAGGAAATGCTTGGAACTGTCTATGATTAAGCCCTTTGACCTCATGAAATTGACTGTAGAAGCAATCATTTCCATGCCAAGCTTCCTCTCCAGGGCCTTTGCGCACAGCTGTTCCTGATGAATGATGCAGTGATGCGTGGTGACATTCTGGGGAACTGACTTTGCCAGTAAACTGACAAATCCATTGTGTTTGCCGATCCTAGCAGGGGACCCATCAGTTGTCACAACCACAGAGTTTGTCCTCTGGCAGTTTGAATTTCGACAAGACATGTTTCACTACATTTAAAATATCTTGTCCCATCGTTTTGCCGTTCATTGGACATATGTCAAGTAGCTCCTCAACAATTTAGAATTGTTTGGTCACTCCTCGTAAAAAGATCACCAGTTGGCCGGTATCACCCACATCTTTGATTTCATCCACCCCAAGCTGTAAAACTGATAGGCACTCAGTCTTTTCGTCAGTGTGTCTGCGATGCTTGATGATAGTTAATCTACACATCTAGCAATTGTCCAAGGTGAGAGACTGGTTTTCTCCACCTTTGCTTGTTTGTCAGGGAATGTGACCGATATAAATATCCCCAAGCAATCTTTAACAAATTCTCTGTCCGACAATGGTTTCCCTCTCCGAGCTACGGCCGTGTATATCAAGTAACTTATCTTGGTTGCTGCCTCAGACTTCTGCCTGGTAGCTTTGAGAAAAGATTGTTGCCCGATCACACTCTGCTTCCTTGAAACTATCCTTGAAAACACGACATTCACCATCAATGTTTGTTTTCTTCCTATTCGCCATCTTTTGAGCGTTGGGTAGGCCTTGTGGCCAATAGAGACAAGATTAATTTGAGTTACATGAAAACTACTTTGGCACAGTTCCATAACATTAAAAACAATTCAAACTTGGTTGTATTATTAAGTAATAATGCTGTGGTTTCAATATAGGCACAACATCCTGCATACTAAAGACCAGCCTGACATGCGCAGGCTTTGCCATAATATTCAAAGTCCATCCTGACTCAGCAATGTCATCTAAAGACCTCATATGCCTGGGAGAGTCACCATACATAAGCACATCATCACACGTAAAAGTACTGCCAGCGTTTGCTAAGTGCAGCCCAAATGCCTTTATACGTGGCTGGCACATTCTTATTGTGACATGGCATTTATTACTTTGCTACAGGGGTAAAGCCAAAATATGTTTCATTACGTGGCAACCTTGGCCTATGCAATGTGTCAATCTACATTTATTTCCCTACTGTGGCATGGCATGTGTTACTTTGTACTATATATTGGTGCAGCTTGCATGGACATGTATGGGCACAGCCAGCATGAAAGTGTTATATACTGGCATATGCTGTGGGCAAAGGCATAATGAAAATGTACTGTTGGTAACTTGCATCTACTGGGTTTTTCATGGTCAACCAAACAAAATGGATTGCAAACTGTGTGGCTGTTAACCCAGTTGTCACAGTATGTCCTGGGCAAAAATATTTCATCTCAATGTGCCTTTGTGCCTTTTCTGCCAAGATTAGAACTTCCTACAGTAGAAACGTGTCACACTGTATGGCACTTTAAAAAAAAAGCCTTACTCATACTATTGTTCCATATATATATATATGTATATATATATATATACCAGTGACCATAGCGATGAAGTGTTTGACATGTGATATGGAAGTAGTCAGTTGAGAGGGGTGGACACAGTCTGTGGCACACTTGGTTTGCTTCTTAAATAAGAATGGATACAATGGATTGCTCTTTAATCTCACAGGCAGCCAGCCAGAGAGGAACTGAAGCACTAAACTGCCACTGAAAAATGAGTAATTGCTCTGTCAGCTACGTGCTATCACAGATAAACCCAGAGTAAAAGGATAGTGCTCTTACCTATTGGGGGTGGGCAGACATGGAGGTCAGCAATAGTATCGGGTAAAGACAAAGTGTTGCTGAGGCTAGCTAGCTGATCGAGTTGGAGGTGACCTTGAATAAATTATGCTTATAGAGGAGATACAAAATATGTTTTCTTTTTTATGTCGTGCTTGTGGCCAGAGTCGTCCTGCTTTGCAGTGCTGTAAATTGAAGTCATGGCTATTAACCCCTTTCTGATGCTTACTTATCAATATCAAGATGAAAAGGCTGACGATGCCCGGTCAAATTCCAACTCTGTAGCAAACACTTTGTCCAACAGTACTTTTAATAATTCACTGAGGGATATGACTATCTGGAAACATTACTCCACATTAACTGGCTGCTATACTCTTTTTTCCCCTGGCTGTTGCTCCTCCAGTGTTGTCCTGGCTCCCCACTGCCCTAAAACTCTGTTTGCCCAGTTTTGACATCCAGCCTTACGCCTCTTGCCTCCTACCCCTTTTTGATTGCCCCTCATCTTGGACAGGTAACCCAGCCCACATGGACTCTTAAAACATAGCTGTGCATGTGGCAGCATTAACTCTCAAGATGCCATACTCTAGTCTCGCACAAGTGTAAAACATTTGGCTTTTCTTGTTATTTCAGAGCGCTACCGGTTTTGACATATGAAAGAGCTGAGGCCCATGAAAGCTAGTTATTTGCCAGGGCTCACACAATGAGATTGCTAATTACTGAAAAATCAGAGGGTGGCATAGGTGTGTATTGTGGTGCACTGACAGACCTGTGTGCTCAATCACCAGAATAGCAGCGTGTGTATGTGTTGCAGGATATGGTTGAGACGCATAGCCAGAGCCATCTATGGGCTCAATCACTGGAGCAAACATGTGTGCTGCAGGTCAGGGTGAAGGGGAACCATCAGAGCTATCTGTGTTCTCAATTACTGGAACATCAGTGTGTGCTGAAGGTCAGGATTGAGGTACATTGACAGAACTGCTTTTGTTGACTCAACCGCTGCAGTAATAGTGTGTGCAGCAGATTGGGGATAGGGTGCACCATCAGAGTTGTGTATGGCCTCAATCACTGGAGTAGCAGTGTGTGCTGCAGATCGGGGTTGAGGTGCACTGACAGAGCGGTGCATGGCCTCAATAACTGGAGTAGAGGTGTGTGCTGCAGGTCAGGCCTAGGGTGCATAGCCAAAGCTGCATGTGTAGTTCCAATCATTGAAATAGCAGGGCATGTTACAGGACAGGGTTGAAGTGCACTGCCAGAGCAGTGTGTGGGCTAATGTGGCGTTAACACCTGATCCGGCGGGCCCGATTGGGTGTTATCACCCTTGGGCCCGAGTTAAAGGCCAGAGCGGAGAAAGTGCCTTTAAAGAGGTCCCATGCTGATAAATCCTGATCAGGCATCCCGGATCGGGTGTTAAGCCCATTAGCACCCCAGGATATCAAAGCGGTAACCCAGGGTGCTAAAAAAAGAAAATAATTTTCCCTCATTCAATGCGGCGCTGCGTGCGTCCTTTTGAATGAACGAAAATCCTTTACAAATATGGCCACTATGGAAAGGGAAGGCAGGGCTCCGCATGGAGCCCCTCTTTCCTTGTATTGTTAAAGAGTAATGGGCTTACCATTGGTTCTTGCATCTTGCCATCCACCCCTGATTATCTATGCTGTGATTGGTTAGAGCTGATCTCCCCAGGCCTGGGACTTGATTCAGTTCTCAGCCATCTGTGCACTCTGTGCACCTCTTCAAGGTGATGTGAATGTATATGTATCTGTATTGGAACTTGTAGTGTGCCAATTTTGCCGATAAAAGTGTGTTCCGACGTTACAACACTTGTTGCTTCCCCCATCTAGCTTTGATGGGACCGGCTCTGCTTTCCCACCACAGGTGAATGCCCATTGTCCCGTTTGGCTGTATCACGTGTTTAGGGACCACAAAATCGAGCTCTCGAGCTTGCATTTATGAGGATTTTTTCAATTTCTCTGCAGCTGGTCCCCTTGCCATCTGAAGATTGGAATATGACTGTGCATCCCTGAACTTGGCTGCGAGCCTCCTTTGCGCTCTGTGCAGCCTGAATCAGCTCTTCTCGTCTCAGGCTTTCCTGACGGTTCATAATATGATTTCTACGTGCCCATGTTATACTATGTAACCTATAAGTTAGTCACTCATGGTCCTACCCGGCGCCATATATACTCCTGAAGTCCCATAGAGTTAACTGCTTTAAGCATCTGCAAGCTTGCTCAGGATCTCCTTTTGCCTTGCGTTTCTGCGTTACTGCATTTGGCTAATGAGAGAAAATAATAAAAGCTTTGACAGTAAGTACATGTATCCGTCCTCTGGCTATAGAACTGTGTATGCATGGTCTTTGTGTGTGCGAGTGTGTGTCTGTGTAACGCGGTGCAGGACTGCGAGTGTGCTTCATGACTAGCGCAGCTATGTCGTGGTGTCATAGTGAGGTCAGAATCGTGGCTTCTTGGTGCTTAATCGAGTCTGTCCATTAGGGTGTTCCCATCCACAATCTCCATGGTCTCCTCGATACCTGTGAAGACATGTACTGAATTCAGTCTGTATGGCTGGCTGAGAGGATAACTTTCTGTGTATTTGTCAATCATTGGTGCACCCAGATTTGTCCGAAATAAGATGGGTGGTTGCAGGCGTTTCTGGCTCTTTGTCCTGTCATGAATCTGGGGGTGAGGAGAGGCATTCTTGTGACCCTCTCTTCAATGGGGTTAAGGTCTCTTAAAGAGATAACAAGGTATCTCATCCCAGGACTCTGCAGGGTGCTGCTTCAAGGCTTCCAGTGACCGTCATGGTAAAGAAGGCTCAGATTTTGATTTCAGCAGCACAGGAGGACCCCTACGGAGCAGCAGAAGGAGTGTACATTGATGTGACCCAGCACAAGGTCAGTAGGCCCTAGGAAGCAGCAAGGACAGACTTTGAGTTCCTGCATTCCCTTCCTCGTGGTGGAACATGGCAGCAGCAGGTTGAAAGAGTCCAAGCAGAGCTTTGAGGATGTCAATGACGAGCCAGGAAGGGATCCATGCAATGCCGCTGTCCAGTTCAGTCAGATGCAGGTCAAATGCAGACCCAGCAATGACTTTGACCATGAAACAGTAATGGATGAGGATCAGGGCTTCAGATGTGTTGGTTCAACTAGTCCAGAAGAATAAGGCGCCTGGTTCAAGTCTCCCAAGTTGGTTTGAAGGCTTGAGTCCAAGACATGATGGTTGGCTGGGCCAATGCTGGTCGCAGCAGCATTCTTCCGGGGGGCCTTTGGCAGTCCTTGGGTTTCAGATACTTGGATCTTGCGGCTAATGATCTCTAACAGCTCCAGGTGGTCTCCTGTTATACAGAATCCCTTTTGGGGCTGCCCAAACAGGTGGAGGCTGTCCAATCAGGGAACCCTGCCGCCTCACAACGTGCCCAGCAGCAGGACATACCCTGGCTGAAGGGTGGGCTAGGAACAGGCAGTCCCAAATCCCAGTTACGGCCAGTTCATGCACAATAAAGCACTGGCCAGAGGTCCAGGGCTGGATTGCCGCAGAAGTGCTTTCCCTTAAGTGGCTATTTCTGCCTGAGATGGAAGGAATATTGCCAAGAAAGGGGATGCAATGAAAAAGAAATCCGGCACGACAGCCATTTTGAGCATGTGGCACTCAGAATCCATTATCACTACAAAGAAATTAAGGTACATGGCTGTGGCTGCATCGGGAAAAAGGTGAACAACAGTTCAGCAGGCTGTTGAGTACACATGCCTAAAGTAACTGAGCTGTTACTTACAGACAGAGAGCTTCCCCGCAGCACCCCATTGAAGGTGGCTTGGGCTACACTGTACAAAATGAAGGCGATAAACAAAGGGAGGCAGATCCTCCACACTGGCCGCCATATGGCCTGCCCGGTGCCCCCAACACGAAATGAGAGGACCATGTCAGGGAAGCCAATGGGGCTCACAGGCCCCAAAAAACCAAATCAGTCTGAATCGGGAAAGAAAGCAGTTTTGCTGAGTGACTCTTTTGAAGTTAGTGAACTAAAGTTGCAAAAAGAAAGACTTTCCTAACAGGTCCCCAGCTTGCTTCTTTGCCCAGCACACAGTAAAAAGAATATAGCGCCCAGCCTGTTTTTTTTACCCAAATCACATTCAACGGGATATAGCACCCAGCTTGCAATTCACATAGGGTTTATTTTTTTATTTTACATTTTTAAAGTGCTCACACAGCCATCGAGTCGCTTTTACAGAATTTGTTTGATTTTTTTAGTTGTGTGCGTTAGTTGTGTATTTGTAACAAGGTTAAACACCCAGAGGTTTCTAAGCGCGGACTCGGGAATCGAACCTGTGCTACTTTGTGTTGTCTTGCTTCCAAGGCACGCACGCTGCCGCTGAGCTATCCTCCTGGGACGTGTCTAGGGTCTGTTTCACATCTTCTTGCCCCGAGGGATATGGTGCCACCTGTGGCCTTTCAGGGATATAGCACCCAGCGCACCCTTTGGGGATAAAGTGTCTAGCTTACCCATAGTTATACTACCAAGTTTGCTCCCAGATATAGTGCCCAGCTCAGTGGCCATCTCACTGTTTGGGGATATATAGTGCCCATGTCCGTCTATAGCAGTCTCAAGTCTCCTTCTGGGTTTTCAGGCTTCCCAGCCCATCTGGCCCCTTGGTAGGTATAAGGCAATCTGCTTGACAAGGCCCCCAGGTTCCTACAGGACTCCACTACCACTGCACTCTCAGAGCATTGAGCTCCACCGGCCGCGGAGTTCCTTCAGGTTCCTCAGCATCCTGCGGTATGGTGATGATCTCAGTCTTTCCTGCCTCTCTGCGAACTACCTGCTTGTTGTTCGGCCTCAGCGTCATATAGGCCTCCTCCAAGGCCTCTAATTGAACGTATTCTGGATCCTGATAGGCAGAGCCTCCAGATATGTCTTGCAATTGCTTCACTTGCCCGAGCTGTTGACGGTCCGTGGCATCCTGAGGCTACAAATCCCTCGGCGGCCATCTTGGTTTAGGGTGGAAAGCCTCTGCTCCACTGGTTCATGGCCCTTCTGTGCCGCTCTGGCTTTCAGCGGCTCTACCCTGTTCTGTTTCCTCCACCCTCCCATTACTGTTTTTTTCCTCCCCACCACCCCTCCAGCACTATCTGAAATGTCGTCAGGCCTAGTATGATAGTCGCTCGTTTTGTTCCTCCCCTCCCTTTCTGCACCCCTCTCCCTCACCTTTTGTTTTTCTCCGGCTCTACCAGAAATGTCATCAGGTCTAGTACGGTAGTCGCCTGTCTGTTTCCATTTCCTTCCCACTCTCCCCCTCCCTTCCTTATCTATGTCTTAGCTCTTGCACTATCTGAAATGTCGTCAGGCCGAGTACGATAATTAATTTCACATCCTTACTGTTCATGGCCTGTAAGAATGTGGTTGTATTTTCCCTTGTTCCCTCCCTTGACTTGAAGCGCTTTGAAACACATTGTGTATAGGCGCTATATAAATAAATGATCATATCATATCATATCATACTGCCTTGCATATCCCTGCTTCTCTGCTGGTCTGGGTGAGTGTTTCTGGAGATCCCTTCTGCCGTGGGTGATCCCCTGGAGTTGCTCTGCAAGTGTTTTCCTTTCCTGTCTCTTGTCAGTTTCCTCATGTTCCTGCTGCCCTGGATGGATGTTCCTGGGGGATCCCTCCTGCCACAGGGGGCCCCGGTTGGGTGGCTGTGTCGCCTGTATTTCTCTCGTACTCTTCTTGCATCCTTCTTCCGGCCCCACGGCACTCCAGTAACGCCCTCACCTGATTGTTAGGGAAGATGGATCTATGGGGATTCCAAATGACCAATGGGTTCTTGTGGTGATGGGGTCTCACATTCTGATCACTCTGGATCTGTCCTGTGGCTTCCCTGAGGGCTACTTGCAAGGGGATCCCCTGCCTCTGACTTGATACAACTAGATGTCTCCCCCTGTCTGAGACTTGCACCATAGGATCATGGAGAGTTTAGGTATTTGGAGGAGGAATCTTCAAGTCCCACCATTTCCCCCTCCATACCCTACCCCTCTGTGGCAGCTTGCGGTTCTGGTAACAAGACCGGCTTTCCTGAATGCATAGTCACCTCCAGATTTTGAGATGGAGTTAGACCCCTGACTTCAGCACATAGGACAAGATAGCAGGGGGGGAGGCTAGAAGGCTGAGCACGGCACAAAAGAGAAGGTTTTGTTTCTGAAGGTGTGGCTAATCAAGGAAGAGCACAACGGGAACACCTCAAGACTCAGGGCGGAGGGATGCCACTTCAGCAACAGCACCCTAACAATGAAAACTGCTCCAAATCCAACCATCAACTCCTCAACAGTAGCAGGTTCACCTGACCCTGTCTAGAGGGGACAAGGCCCCTTCTCACCATGTGGCAGGAGGCCTAACATAGGGTTTCCAAGAGACAGTCATGCCCCAGAGAGGCGTGTGGGCGTTAGGAGGGACCCATTCTCTGTCCCTTCTACTTGTGCCTGGCTGGAAATGTCAAGTACCACTTGTTCTTGCTCCTTACAAATTGTGCACAATGCATGCTCGCCAGTGTTCTCTCTACTTCTCTAGCACCACACGTACCAGAATTCCTAGCAGTGGAGTCGGCAGCTCAACGGAGAGAGAGGAGGCGATAAGGGGAGCCGCCGAGGAACGCTGCACAGATCACACTGCCAATCCAAGGGCTCCAGATAATCCAGACACAAACTCTAAAAACGACTCTGTTTGGGGTGGGCCGCCATTTCCAAAAGTTGGTGGACATGTGTATGAACAAAGGCAGGCCTTAAGGCCTGTTATATGTCTTTGGGTGATTGTAACATGGCCCCTGAGAAAAGAAAGCTAGCGGTTGACCCGTGGCACCTGCTGATGGGGGAGCCAATAGAGGGAAAAGGGGGAGGGCAATCGGGGGCAGAGAGACCAAGACAGAGTGGGCTGTTTGGGCAGTTTCAAAGGAGGAGATGGAAGACCAAGAGATGAGGCAAAGGACGGTGCCGCGGAGCATGGAGGAGAATTACAGAGAGCGTGTGCAAGGCGTGGTATTGGTTACTGAGAGAAAGTGGTGCTTACATGTGAGAGGGCGTGAGACTAAGGGACTGTGTAGGCGTATATGATTGAGAGTAGTTGAGAAGGAGAGGAGGGGAGTGTCTAGCAGTGAATAGAGAGAGGAGAGTGTTCTAGAGGAAGGAGAGTGTAGCAGAGTGCGGTGAGAGGAGTGTGTTGTGGAGAGTAGTGAGAGGAGAGAATAGTGGAGAATAAGATCTACAGGTGGTGGCAAGGGGTGGAGAATGAGAGAGGAATAGCAGAAGGACAGAAGAGGAAGAGTGAGGGAGAGATGGGAGAGACGGTGGGAGGAGGACAGAGAGTAGGGAGAAGCTCAGGATAAGGAGTACAAGGGTGTGAGAGGAAAGGGCCAATGAAGCCTGAGAAATTGAGAGGCACTTAACACAGTGGTAAAGATCATTATTTCTGTGGGACCCCTGGAGGGGAACCACATAGGAACTGCCACAAGGGAGTCAGACAGATAAGGCGTCAGCATGGAGGGCATCACACACAGCCAGTCAGCTTGTGGACCATAGGGGTTACTGATCTCTAATGACAAGGTTCTGGTGTAGGGACATGTGGGCTGCGGAAGGAAAGTCCCACAAGGAAGGGAGGGACAGCCTTTCTTGCCCCACTTGCAGTATCATTCATAAAAATCCTTAAAACTTCAATGGGAGTTTGTCTGTTCTTGAGGGAATCTGTGGCACAAAGAAGAGGTTGTCCACGCAGACTATATTTGTATCAAAAATGTCATCTTTATTTAAGCAAAGACAAAAAGAAAAAGAAATACACTAACAGGGAAACAACTTTGTAAAATAGAAGATAACACAATATATCAGGTGGGTAAGAGTTTAAGTAATAGTTATTTCAGAATCAAAGTCCTTACTGAAAACTAAAGCACAGTAACAGGAAGGTAAGATCATGTTTGGTGCCGGCAGCAGAGCCAGTATTGGCACTAGGGGCAGTCTTTGGCTGGAGAGAATGACCTCAGTGCGATGATGCCACAAGGAGCAGTTACTTGAGTTTTATTGGAGGGTAACCTTCAGGGCTCACTTGAAAATGAAGAAGTGGTCCAAGGATGATGAAAAGAATTAATAAAATACCCACCAAGAATGCCGGAAGATCAGTAGGGCAGCACCCTGCAACCGAAGAAGCAGTTTTGCAGAATGCAGTTGGGGTTTCGCAGGGCGGTTGCTGTACATGTGGTCCAGTGACCACTGAGGGCTCCAGGAATCTTACAGTGGTGTAGACTAGACACTTGGTAACAGAGATTAATCACAATCCTGTTATTTCCCGGTCAGAGGTCAGTGTCAGGGAAGCAGAAAGGCAAGTCGGCGGCGGTCAGCCATTGCCAGAGATGCAGGATTCCAGCGTCTGCCTCGGGCACACGGTTCGGCTTCAGAGGATGGGACAGTTTGGCAAGACCCCAAGGAAAAATCAATGTCGATGAAAGGTTGAAGAAATGACACCAAAGAAGAGCCAGCCACAGAAGAAGCACCGGGAAGTCCAGTCTGGTGGCACTGTCGCAGGATTCGAGGCCGCATGGCTTCTGGAGCTTTCCGTGTGAACGGAGAGGAAATCAAAGCGCTTGCCTGGCATCTGGTGCTTAAGATCTCCGGGTCAGTTTGGAGAGTCTTCAGGATTCTAGCAGCAAAGGGGCACCTGCTTCTGAATCAGGCACTTCAGGGAGACGATGCTTTCGAACAGGAGCTGTGATCCATTTGTCCCCACCGGATCAGGGGAAAGGAGCGCTGCTGTGGGTTCGTCCTGGTCCTCCTGGAGAGGCCGAGCTTGGCCAACAGATTCAGCAGAGCATCGGAGGATGCTGATCTGGAGCTTCAGCGCATCCTCGAGCAGCAGGCCTGGCAGAGTGAATGTTCATAGATGGAGCTGGAGACAAAGTGAATGGGCAAAGTGATCTGCTTTTATCCCCCTCGGGAATCCCTAAGTGAACATCACACCCAATCACACACAACATATCATTCCAACAGACGGGGGAGAAGCCAATTATAGACCATCACTCAAACCCGCTCATGCATTTTGGAAGGGTCTCTTACACAAAGGAGTGAAGCATTTTGGTGAATGGAGTAGGGGTCAAAAAAGCCCCAGCATTGTGTGGAGTCATGTTACACCAGTGAAAAAACCACCACCAGCCGAGCCACATGACTAACCCAGAGAGGGTGCTCTCTCTGGGAGATTAAGGGGTACCCCTGCCTTTGGTGTCATGAGGACCCTTGAGGAAGAGCACATACTCAGTCAGGCTTGGGATTAAGCCTGGCTGGAGGAACACAACTCAACAAGCCATCAAAACGTAGCGGGTGTTACCACATATGATAGAAAGTGGGCTTTCTGCCATACATTCATGGCCGGAACTCCTTAGTGGAGCAGCTCTATATGACACAAAATAATAGGACCATCAGTAGATACCTGTAATGGCAACAGTTAGTCACAAAAACATTACAAAGATGGACTGACAAATTACAAGGCTGAAATCAAATTGCCCATTGTAAGAGCTGCATGCTTCTCGGTACCTCATAGAGCAGGTGGAGGGACTGCCATCCATAAGGTGCCAGAAAGAGATGACATGGGGCACAGGCAGCAGCAAGCAGACAATAGCAACCCTAACACAAAGAATAGTGCCGCCATATGGGCACTACCCTGACTATGTACCAACACTGCGGTCAGCATGGGCCTGCAGCAAAGGTGATTGTCCTATGCTGAGTGCGGTTCCCCTGTGAGACTCTTCCTCAGTACCCCCTACCCCCCATGGAGCTTCCAGCTGCAATTATATGGTAGCATCACCGATCTGCAGTCAGAGGCACAGCCATGGATCGGTACTCCTGCAACAGCTATTTCATACCTCTCTCTAGCACTCTCTCCTCCCACCCTTGCAATTCAGGTCCGCCATTCATTCGGCGGCATTGATGAGGTCAAGGCACTGCAAGTCACCTCACACCAGCTCATTATGATAGTAATATGGCAGTTCTGAAGTCACACTAGATGACTATAATATATTAGGATAGCTGTATTGCAATGTTATTGGTGAGATAATTATAGAGATATTATATATGGCAGGTGAGTTGTGACATCACAATGCCGTCTACTTGACCCATCACAAAGCAGAATTCCAGCAATTCTAGCTTCCACTGGAGCACTCAATTAAAGCTGTGGCCAGCTTGTCAGATTCCATTCTTCTAAAATAGCCTACAGGGATACTTTATATGCATCAATCTATAAGCAGCATGTTATGGTATGTGGCAGCCTGGAGGGATACACAATGAGGTTGCCGCAAGTTTTAATTGCAGTAACAGAAATGTATTAATTTCCCAACAGCAAGAACAGAAGATGGGTATTGTCTTAATTCAGAAGCAAAATGAAAGTCTCTTAAAATGTTTGTTCGAGTTGCTGGTTGTCTGGGGCCAGTTCATGCACAATAAAGCACTGGCTAGAGGTCCAGGGCTGGATTGCCGCAGAAGTGCTTTCCCTTAAGTGGCTATTTCTGCCTGAGATGGAAGGAATATTGCCAAGAAAGGGGATGCAATGAAAAAGAAATCCGGCACGACAGCCATTTTGAGCATGTGGCACTCAGAATCCATTATCACTACAAAGAAATTAAGGTACATGGCTGTGCCATACCTCTCAACCATTTGTCTCGCAAAGGCGGGTGAAATCACCCGATTTTGTTTTTGGCGGGTGAGACGCCCATTGGAAAGAATGGGCGTGCAGGAGGCTTGGCGGGTGAGTTGAGAGCTATGGCTGTGCATCGGGAAAAAGGTGAGCAACAGTTCAGCAGGCTGTTCAGTACACATGCCAAAAGTAACTGAGCTGTTACTTACAGACAGAGAGCTTCCCCGCAGCACCCCATTGAAGGTGGCTTGGGCTACACTGTACAAAATGAAGGCGATAAACAAAGGGAGGCAGATCCTCCACACTGGCCGCCATATGGCCTGCCCGGTGCCCCCAACACGAAATGAGAGGACCATGTCAGGGAAGCCAATGGGGCTCACAGGCCCCAAAAAACCAAATCAGTCTGAATCGGGAAAGAAAGCAGTTTTGCTGAGTGACTCTTTTGAAGTTAGTGAACTAAAGTTGCAAAAAGAAAGACTTTCCTAACAGGTCCCCAGCTTGCTTCTTTGCCCAGCACACAGTAAAAAGAATATAGCGCCCAGCCTGTTTTTTTACCCAAATCACATTCAACGGGATATAGCACCCAGCTTGCAATTCACATAGGGTTTATTTTTTTATTTTACATTTTTAAAGTGCTCACACAGCCATCGAGTCGCTTTTACAGAATTTGTTTGATTTTTTAGTTGTGTGCGTTAGTTGTGTATTTGTA
Organism: Ambystoma mexicanum; assembly: GCF_040938575.1. NCBI lineage: Eukaryota > Metazoa > Chordata > Amphibia > Caudata > Ambystomatidae > Ambystoma > Ambystoma mexicanum. The sequence continues at coordinate 97,310,881 of NC_090927.1, read as the reverse complement.
ACAAGGTTAAACACCCAGAAGTTTCTAAGCGCGGACCCGGGGATCGAACCTGTGCTGCTTTGTGTTGTTTTGCTTCCAAGGCACGCACGTTGCCGCTGAGCTATCCTCCCGGGACTTGTCTAGGGTCTGTTTCACATCTTCTTGCCCCGAGGGATATGGTGCCACCCGTGGCCTTTCAGGGATATAGCACCCAGCGCACCCTTTGGGGATAAAGTGTCTAGCTTACCCATAGTTATACTACCAAGTTTGCTCCCAGCTATAGTGCCCAGCTCAGTGGCCATCTCACTGTTTGGGGATATATAGTGCCCATGTCCTTCTATAGCAGTTTCAAGTCTCCTTCTGGGTTTTCAGGCTTCCCAGCCCATCTGGCCCCTTGGTAGGTATAAGGCAATCTGCTTGACAAGGCCCCCAGGTTCCTACAGGACTCCACTACCACTGCACTCTCAGAGCATTGAGCTACACCGGCCGCGGAGTTCCTTCAGGTTCCTCAGCATCCTGCGGTATGGTGATGATCTCAGTCTTTCCTGCCTCTCTGCGAACTACCTGCTTGTTGTTCGGCCTCAGCGTCATATAGGCCTCCTCCAAGGCCTCTAATTGAACGTATTCTGGATCCTGATAGGCAGAGCCTCCAGATATGTCTTGCAATTGCTTCACTTGCCCGAGCTGTCGACGGTCCGTGGCATCCTGAGGCTACAAATCCCTCGGCGGCCATCTTGGTTTAGGGTGGAAAGCCTCTGCTCCACTGGTTCATGGCCCTTCTGTGCCGCTCTGGCTTTCAGCGGCTCTACCCTGTTCTGTTTCCTCCACCCTCCCATTACTGTTTTGTTCCTCCCCACCACCCCTCCAGCACTATCTGAAATGTCGTCAGGCCTAGTATGATAGTCGCTCGTTTTGTTCCTCCCCTCCCTTTCTGCACCCCCCTCCCTCACCTTTTGTTTTTCTCCGGCTCTACCAGAAATGTCGTCAGGCCTAGTACGGTAGTCGCCTGTCTGTTTCCATTTCCTTCCCACTCTCCCCCACCCTTCCCTATCTATGTCTTAGCTCTTGCACTATCTGAAATGTTGTCAGGCCGAGTACGATAATTAATTTCACATCTCTACTGTTCATGGCCTGTAAGAATGTGGTTGTATTTTCCCTTGTTCCCTCCCTTGCCTTGAAGCGCTTTGAAACACATTGTGTATAGGCGCTATATAAATAAATGATCATATCATATCATACTGCCTTGCATATCCCTGCTTCTCTGCTGGTCTGGGTGAGTGTTTCTGGAGATCCCTTCTGCCGTGGGTGATCCCCTGGAGTTGCTCTGCAAGTGTTTTCCTTTCCTGTCTCTTGTCAGTTTCCTCATGTTCCTGCTGCCCTGGACGGATGTTCCTGGGGGATCCCTCCTGCCACAGGGGGCCCCGGTTGGGTGGCTGTGTCTTCTGTATTTCTCTCGTACTCTTCTTGCATCCTTCCTCCGGCCCCACGGCACTCCAGTAACGCCCTCACCTGATTGTTAGGGAAGATGGATCTATGGGGATTCCAAATGACCAATGGGATCTTGTGGTGATGGGGTCTCACATTCTGATCACTCTGGATCTGTCTTGTGGCTTCCCTGAGGGCTATTTGCAAGGGGATCCCCTGCCTCTGACTTGATACAACTAGATGTCTCCCCCTGTCTGAGACTTGCACCATAGGATCATGGAGAGTTTAGGTATTTGGAGGAGGAATCTTCAAGTCCCACCATTTCCCCCTCCATACCCTACCCCTCTCTGGTAGCTTGCGGTTCTGGTAACAAGACCGGCTTTCCTGAATGCATAGTCACCTCCAGATTTTGAGATGGAGTTAGACCCCTGACTTCAGCACATAGGAAAAGATAGCAGGGGGGGAGGCTAGAAGGCTGAGCACGGCACAAAAGAGAAGGTTTTGTTTCTGAAGGTGTGGCTAATCAAGGAAGAGCACAACGGGAAAACCTCAAGACTCAGGGCGGAGGGATGTCACTTCAGCAACAACACCCTAACAATGAAAACTGCTCCAAATCCAACCATCAACTCCTCAACAGTAGCAGGTTCACCTGACCCTGTCTAGAGGGGACAAGGCCCCTTCTCACCATGTGGCAGGAGGCCTAACATAGGGTTTCCAAGAGACAGTCATGCCCCAGAGAGGCGTGTGGGCGTTAGGAGGGACCCATTCTCTGTCCCTTCTACTTGTGCCTGGCTGGAAATGTCAAGTACCACTTGTTCTTGCTCCTTACAAGTTGTGCACAATGCATGCTCGCCAGTGTTCTCTCTACTTCTCTAGCACCACAAGTACCAGAATTCCTAGCAGTGGAGTCTGCAGCTCAACGGAGAGAGAGGAGGCGATAAGGGGAGCCGCCGAGGAACGCTGCACAGATCACACTGCCAATCCAAGGGCTCCAGATAATCCAGACACAAAATCCAAAAACGACTCTGTTTGGGGTGGGCCGCCATTTCCAAAAGCTGGTGGACATGTGTATGAACAAAGGCAGGCCTTAAGGCCTGTTATATGTCTTTGGGTGATTGTAACATGGACCCTGAGAAAAGAAAGCTAGCGGTTGACCCGTGGCACCTGCTGATGGGGGAGCCAATAGAGGGAAAAGGGGGAGGGCAATCGGGGGCAGAGAGACCAAGACAGAGTGGGCTGTTTGGGCAGTTTCAAAGGAGGAGATGGAAGAACATGAGATGAGGCAAAGGACGGTGCCGCGGAGCATGGAGGAGAATTACAGAGAGCGTGTGCAAGGCGTGGTATTGGTTACTGAGAGAAAGTGGTGCTTACATGTGAGAGGGCGTGAGACTAAGAGACTGTGTAGGCGTATATGATTGAGAGTAGTTGAGAAGGAGAGGAGGGGAGTGTCTAGCAGTGAATAGAGAGAGGAGAGTGTTGTAGAGGAAGGAGAGTTTAGCAGTGAGTAAAGGGGATGAGTGTAATAGAGGAAGAAGAGTGTAGCAGAGTGCGGCGAGAGGAGTGTGTTGTGGAGAGTGGTGAGAGGAGAGAATAGTGGAGAATAAGATCTACAGGTGGTGGCAAGGGGTGGAGAATGAGAGAGGAATAGCAGAAGGACAGAAGAGGAAGAGTGAGGGAGAGATGGGAGAGACGGTGGGAGGAGGACAGAGAGTAGGAAGAAGGGAAAGGAGGCAGGGAGAAGCTCAGGATAAGGAGTACAAGGGTGTGAGAGGAAAGGGCCAATGAAGCCTGAGAAATTGAGAGGCACTTAACACAGTGGTAAAGATCATTATTTCTGTGGGACCCCTGGAGGGGAACCACATAGGAACTGCCACAAGGGAGTCAGACAGATAAGGCGTCAGCATGGAGGGCATCACACACAGCCAGTCAGCTTGTGGACCATAGGGGTTACTGATCTCTAATGACAAGGTTCTGGTGTAGGGACATGTGGGCTGCGGAGGGAAAGTCCCACAAGGAAGGGAGGGACTGCCTTTCTTGCCTCACTTGCAGTATCATTCATAAAAATCCTTAAAACTTCAATGGGAGTTTGTCTGTTCTTGAGGGAATCTGTGGCACAAAGAAGAGGTTGTCCACGCAGACTATATTTGTATCAAAAATGTCATCTTTATTTAAGCAAAGACAAAAAGAAAAAGAAATACACTAACAGGGAAACAACTTTGTAAAATAGAAGATAACACAATATATCAGGTGGGTAAGAGTTTAAGTAATAGTTATTTCAGAATCAAAGTCCTTACTGAAAACTAAAGCACAGTAACAGGAAGGTAAGATCATGTTTGGTGCCGGCAGAGCCAGTATTGGCACTAGGGGCAGTCTTTGGCTGGAGAGAATGACCTCAGTGCGATGATGCCACAAGGAGCAGTTACTTGAGTTTTATTGGAGGGTAACCTTCAGGGCTCACTTGAAAATGAAGAAGGGGTCCAAGGATGATGAAAAGAATTAATAAAACACCCACCAAGAATGCCGGAAGATCAGTAGGGCAGCACCCTGCAACCGAAGAAGCAGTTTTGCAGAATGCAGTTGGGGTTTCGCAGGGCGGTTGCTGTACATGTGGTCCAGTGACCACTGAGGGCTCCAGGAATCTTACAGTGGTGTAGACTAGACACTTGGTAACAGAGATTAATCACAATCCTGTTATTTCCCGGTCAGAGGTCAGTGTCGGGGAAGCAGAAAGGCAAGTCGGCGGCGGTCAGCCATTGGCAGAGATGCAGGATTCCAGCGTCTGCCTCGGGCACACGGTTCGGCTTCAGAGGATGGGACAGTTTGGCAAGACCCCAAGGAAAAATCAATGTCGATGAAAGGTTGAAGAAATGACACCAAAGAAGAGCCAGCCACAGAAGAAGCACCGGGAAGTCCAGTCTGGTGGCACTGTCGCAGGATTCGAGGCCGTATGGCTTCTGGAGCTTTCCGTGTGAACGGAGAGGAAATCAAAGCGCTTGCCTGGCATCTTGTGCTTAAGATCTCCGGGTCAGTTTGGAGAGTCTTCAGGGTTCTAGCAGCAAAGGGGCACCTGCTTCTGAATCAGGCACTTCAGGGAGATGATGCTTTCGAACAGGAGCTGTGATCCATTTGTCCCCAACGGATCAGGGGAAAGGAGCGCTGCTGTGGGTTCGTCCTGGTCCTCCTGGAGAGGCCGAGCTTGGCCAACAGATTCAGCAGAGCATCGGAGGATGCTGATCTGGAGCTTCAGCGCATCCTCGAGCAGCAGGCCTGGCAGAGTGAATGTTCATAGATGGAGCTGGAGACAAGGTGAATGGGCAAGGTGATCTGTTTTATCCCCCTCGGGAATCCCTAAGTGAACATCACACCCAATCACACACAACATATCATTCCAACAGAGGGGGGGAGAAGCCAATTATAGACCATCACTCAAACCCGCTCATGCATTTTGGAAGGGTCTCTTACACAAAGGAGTGAAGCATTTTGGTGAATGGAGTAGGGGTCAAAAAAGCCCCAGCATTGTGTGGAGTCATGTTACACCAGTGAAAAAACCACCACCAGCCGAGCCACATGACTAACCCAGAGAGGGTGCTCTCTCTGGGAGATTATGGGGTACCCCTGCCTTTGGTGTCATGAGGACCCTTGAGGAAGAGCACATACTCAGTCAGGCTTGGGATTAAGCCTGGCTGGAGGAACACAACTCAACAAGCCATCAAAATGTAGCGGGTGTTACCACATATGATAGAAAGTTGGCTTTCTGCCTTACATTCATGGCAGGAACTCCTTAGTGGAGCAGCTCTATATGACACAAAATAATAGGACCATCAGTAGATACCTGTAATGGCAACAGTTAGCCACAAAAACATTACAAAGATGGACTGACAAATTACAAGGCTGAAATCAAATTGCCCATTGTAAGAGCTGCATGCTTCTCAGTACCTCATAGAGCAGGTGGAGGCACTGCCATCCATAAGGTGCCAGAAAGAGATGACATGGGGCACAGGCAGCAGCAGGCAGACAATAGCAACCCTAACACAAAGAATAGTGCCGCCATATGGGCACTACCCTGACTATGTACCAACACTGCGGTCAGCATGGGCCTGCAGCAAAGGTGATTGTCCTATGCTGAGTGCGGTTCCCCTGTGAGACTCTTCCTCAGTACCCCCTACCCCCCATGGAGCTTCCAGCTGCAATTATATGGTAGCATCATCGATCTACAGTCAGAGGCACAGCCATGGATCGGTACTCCTGCAACAGCTATTTCATACCTCTCTCTAGCACGCTCTCCTCCCACCCTTGCAATTCAGGTCCGCCATTCATTCGGCGGCATTGATGAGGTCAAGGCACTGCAAGTCACCTCACACCAGCTCATTAAGATAGTAATATGGCAGTTCTGCAGTCACACTAGATGACTATAATATTTTAGGATAGCTGTATTGCAATGTTATTGGTGAGATAATTATAGAGATATTATATATGGCAGGTGAGTTGTGACATCACAATGCCGTCTACTTGACCCATCACAAAGCAGAATTCCAGCAATTCTAGCTTCCACTGGAGAACTCAATTAAGGCTGTGGCCAGCTTGTCAGATTCCATTCTTCTAAAATAGCCTACAGGGATACTTTATATGCATCAATCTATAAGCAGCATGTTATGGTATGTGGCAGCCTGGAGGGATACACAAAGAGGTTGCCGCAAATTTTAATTGCAGTAACAGAAATGTATTAATTTCCCAACAGCAAGAACAGAAGATGGGTATTGTCTTAATTCAGAAGCAAAATGAAAGTCTCTTAAAATGTTTGTTCGAGTTGCTGGTTGTCTGGGGTTCCCCCACCAAGGTAAATTGTGAACACTGGTCAGGGTCTTCCGAAGCCAGTATTCTCTGGGACGGTGGATGGGTAGGGCTACTCCAGCATGGCAGTGCATTTGTTGAGTGCCTTACTCCTTCGGGTTTTAGGCAATGTGGCCGGGGAGGGGCGGGGGTTGTCACTGTGCCACTTCCTTGCCCATCCCCTCTAGTGTAAGCTCTGTGACCACCATAATGTACCTCTTCCTCCCTTGGTACATTTTTTCCCAGGACCGAATTGGCATGCTGGTGCCTAACTGATCTTGCTTCTTGCAGATACCAGTGCTCTCCCGACACCCTTTGGTGCAAGCACTGATATCTCCCTGACTATCACATTGCTCTCACCCACTGATGTTAAGGGGCTCTATTTCCTCTAGCTCCAAACAACCCTTATCCCCTTGGTGTTAACTTCCTTTTCTTCTACCCTCCTCCCAATCATCTCCTTTCTTTGCGGATCCACCTCTTTCACTCCCAACCAATTTTTCTTCTGACAACACTTCTTTCCTTTGCTATATTTAACAGCTTCCTCGTGCAAGAGTTTGTTTTTATTTTCACATGTTAAGTTATTTACATTAATACTACAAAGATTACAGAAAAACAGGCTGGGATGGCAAAGCACAAGTGCAGTAATAATAGTGTAGTGGGGCAATTGTTGGCTAGAAAGGAGGTGCCCCCATGCCTTCCCCAGAAAACACAGAATTTTAAAATCAGAAAGAACACATTTGAAACTGCACTTTAAATCCTCCTGGAAATGCAGCTGAGAAACCTAATAGTTAGCTTTGCTACACAAGTAGGGACAGAGGAGGCATTAGCTTGCACAATTAGTGTGTCCTTTTAAATAGAATAGACTAGGAGGCAGGAAAGCGTGTACCAAGAGAGGGTCTTACTACACATGTAGGGGCAGCATGGCTATAATAGGTAGTGTCATGTTGCAGCGTACCCATATGTAGAAATGTCATGTGTCAGGTATGCACCAGGCCGGTAGGCAGCAAATAAATGCAGAGCTAATGTGTGTTGCAGAACATAACGTGACACAATGCCATTTTAAAATTGCACCAGCAGAGAATTCAACCTTGCAACTTTAAGAAAGGCCCAGTTGAACACGCTTGAACAAATCAGGGAAAATGCTGTAGCTGGCTTGATGGTGACTAGCCAAAGGAATATCAATGCCGAGCCGTTGCAGGAAGTGAACATGGTGAAGTAAGATATTATTGTGTTTGGTCAGTTATCGGATAAATTGAGTTACAAGGACACAGCAAACCATTTCAAGTTAATAACATCACAAGAAATCAAAAGGAGGTAACAGATTAAGGCATTCTGCCGGGCGAGGCGTGATGGGAGGATGCAAGGAGCGGCTAAAGAAAAAACAATTAAATGCTGCAATGAAATATTAACAGGTTACGAGCTGGATGACTAACAAAAATAATTATTCATAAATATGTCAAGAGTAGGATGACAATCACGGATTGCGAACAAAGCCTTGAGCATGGCATGGAAGGTAAACATGGCTATTTGATTTAATTATAATAAGGCGATGCACTTCTCTCTCCCGCTCTCTCACCTACATAAATGTGTCATCATGCAGCCAGTTCATGGATAGTGTGACTGCATTGCACCCGATTAGCACATGTCTTTTTTCACCGCAGAAGTAATTCTGGACCTACCAATTAATTTCCAGATATGATGAGGTAGCACTTTCTTAGGGGAAGGTCCATGGGTGGTGTCTTAGATAACGATTGTCCAATCCCTAGGTGCACACATATAGGTTCCATATGTAGCTTAGTAAAGGGAGCAAACGAGCAGGAGCAATAGGTTTCCATAACTATGACATCACAGTGACCATTTTTGTACTATAAAGACTCCTATTGTCTGTTCAAATGTTGGAGAATTCTGGAGTGCGATCTTGGCTTTTATCTTGATTTGTTCCCCAGTCTATTGCAATACATTGGTAACCTTGCATTTCAGCATACCACACTCTGTGTTGTCTCTCTTTTTACAAATGCCAGCAAGAGGCAATTTGGCCTTTTCTGACCCTTTTATCAATATCAATTCATAAAACCTTGCCCAAATTCCCTCATACAGATTTAATTTTTACAGTTTACGGAAAATCACCCTCTGCGCAAGTCCTCAATCCAAGCAGACCTACAAGGAAAGATGGTGTTTTTCCAGTGCCTCAGAATGACTTTCTCTGCAGAAAAGGCAGCAAAAGAAAAACACTTTTGAGAGAGACTGAGATCATCCGCCAGATAATCCGCCCCCAAAATCACACTTTCAAAGTCAAATTCTAAATCTGTTCGTAAAACCCTATTCGTAGTTCTAGTGACTTCTTCCCAGAAGGACCTCACTTTGGAGCACTCCCAAATCATGCGCTCACATGAGCCCACCCTGTGGCCGCAACCCCAGGAGGCATCAGAGGCAACCATCCCTTTTGCATACATCTTAACCAGTGTCCGGTAATTGTTGCTCAACATTTTTACTTGACAGACCCTCTCCCCTAAATTCAGTGATGTCAGGGCCACATTCCCACACCTTCTCTCCCACCTCCCAGCTGTAACCTCCATGCCTAGGCACTCAGACGAAGTATTGAGGAGCTCTGCATTCGAATGCCTATTGGTCATCAGAAACATATACATGTTTGATACACAATGTTCTTTAGATTTCAGGCTCAACAGCTGTATCCTAAGAGCATCATCATCCAACACCTCCAACCCTCCAACTGCCAACCTCAATTTACGGTATTCGCCAAAAGTACAGTCTCTGAGGTCCTTCACCACAGTCAAAGAGTGAAAGGCGACCCATTTCTCTGTTCATGATCAAGTCCCCAATCCACTGCACCCCACCCATTAGGCCAAAAGAGAGGCTTCCCATTGATCCAAACACTCGGGCCTAGCCAGAAATATGGTCTAGCCTGAATGGACGGCAAGAATTAATTCCTCATTGTTACTTCCACCTTTTTCTCTGGGCTTTCTCCTCCTTCAAATACTAGAGCTCTGCCTCTGCAGCCTCCAGCTCATTCAGGTGGGATTCCAGCTTCATCTCCGACTGCAGCTCTTTTCTTTCTCTGATGACTAGTGGATCCCAGGATGTGAGTTACCTCCCTCAGACTATCGTTCTCCCTCAAGCATACAATTAGATTGCTCCCTCCTCCTCTCTTGATAACAACCCTCAACCTCCGCACTCTTATCCCTCACTCCCAATGAGGCCCTTCTCCACCAACGCATCCCTCTTCACTCCAAATCCACACCTTTCTTCTCCAAATACAACTCTGCTCATCTAGCCCCTCAGTCTTTCATCCACACTCCTCCAAACCTTTCTATATCATTCAGCACTCACCTACTGATCTCCTCTCAGAACTCCTCTCTCTAGTCACTCTTAGCCACGCCCCTTCCTTCCACTCTTACTTGAACACCCCACGCTGGCTGCTTTATATACTAAGGTCTCTCCTCCTCTGGTAGGTGCTTACTGGCATTGAAGACAACTGTGTACCGTGTGCTGAGGGCTGTGCTTGCACTGATTGGGCCTTTGGTGGAAGGTCATGTGGTTTGGAAGTGGGCTGGCCTGAGGTTACATACAGGCCTGCCAACATTTTGGATTTTGTATGGACTGTGTGCAGGCCTTCCCCCAGAAGTGCTTGTGTTACTGCCTGCACGAGCCTGGGATCCCCTGCTCTACTAACGTGTGCTTCTAAAACCTCTGAATAAGTAGGAGAGGTTTTTTGCTACATTTAGTTCCCCTTTAGCAAGGGGAAATTGCAAGTTTGTAATATCTGCGACGCAAAGAGAATGCTGTGTGTTTATTTCTTTTTGCATGTACCCTGGAAATCATCCTCTTATTGTTCAGACGTACCTTTGTAACCATGGGATGGCCACACAAGCATGCCTCACGAGGGAAGCGGTTCCCCCCAACACCCTTGCAGCAGGAGGAAATATATTCCCTCACTCCACAGGAAATATATAAAGGGTTGTTCACATTGTGTCTTTAAGAGGATAGGCTTCCCTTCCTTTGCTTCCCTTCCTGGTTATGGATAAACAACATGTTATCATTACCAATGTTCCAAAACCCTCTAAGAGTGAACCCAGAGACGCACTTCGCAACAAAGTACGTCGCACAAGAACGGGGCCTGGGGTAGTGCATTCCTCCAACCAGAAATTCCTCCGTTGGATAGAAATGGTCAATTGGTGTGCCCAAGGGAATAGAGATTATATTCTGGTGGGATGTGGAACCTGCACCCTGCCTATGTACCTGAGACTATGTACAAATGTTCCCATGGGCTCCATGAACCTTGGTTTTATAGTTTGACCCCGTCTTACCATCTGTAGTAGTAACCTGAGGAGTCCCCATCTTGAAATTGTTTTATATGTTTTTCTCATAAATAGTTTATTTCCGCTGTTTTTATTTTTGTATTGTTTGTATGTTGTGTTTTCTGTAAGCACTTTGAGGCCTATGGGCATTAGGCGCTCTATAAGAATTTTTAATAAATAAATAAATAATAAAAAATAAATATGCTGGAGTTTGAATGCCTCTCTAAAAGCATTCAACTTTGAGGAAGGAGGTTTTCTAAGGATCTTTGACATCCTGCTTTTGCGTAGTAAGAGAAAGGGTGGTAAGGGCAGTATTAGAGCCCCTGGAATTGCCCATTCATGGTCCTGCCGTGTCACTAGGGGCGGAGGAGAGGGTGAATGCTTTGGTGGCTGTGGACAGGATTAATCAGAAACTGTGAGGATAGTCCCCTCAAACCACAACCGCCAGTGCCCAGGCATCAAGATATGTTCTGATTAAGTGGTAAACTGCAAGGTGGGAGGGGAGAGATGAGGCCTCCAAACACCCAGGCTGCAAGGTGAGAGAAGGGAGAAAGCCAGTGAGTGGAATTCCTGAAACCCCATCCACCTCACCTCCCCTTTTCCCTCTTTAGTGCACACATATAGGCTAAATACAGTAATGCTGGAAACGGAGGGTGCAGCAGCAAGGCTCGAACACAATGCTGGCAAGTTTCTGGGCAGAACCTTTTGTTATATGAAAAGGGTTGGAAAGATGCCTCTGTCCCTAAAACTAAGAGGCGTTTCCCTGTTTAAAAGAAAACTAAGGAAATGTTCTGAATGTCCAAATGATAAAGTCTGTCTCTGCTGTGTCTCAAACAGACTACTTCTGTCCCTAAAACTAACATATTAAGCCAACTGTGCACGGGTGATCTCTTGCCAAAGTAAAAGGTCTTTGTATATCCAACCAACCGAAAAGTTCCCAATCTCTTGGATAATCAAAAACTGGTGACAATAAAGAAATATTCAAAAATGTAGGACTTCAAAGTTAGGCTCATGGTCCTTTCCGCTACATTCCTATTTGTAGTGTTGTTTGTAGATCTAACCAACAGAAAAGTCCCCAATCTTTCTGGTAATCACAAGTGGCAAAAAGAAAGAAATGTTCAAAACTATAGGACTCCAAGGATAGGGTTGATTCCTTCTTACAGTGTTTCTGCCTTTTTGGGTCTCCCGGTCCTGCACTTGCTCATACAAATGTCAATCGGCAGCTTGCAAGAATGTACTCTTTATGCTTCTCCCATGTATCCCACCAACTTGGCACACTCCTTTTGCTAAGCGTACGATTTGATTCAGTTTGTATTGTTCACTTACTTTGGGTACAAGTCCCAGACTCACAGTATTCTCAACGTCTTTGTTTACTCCCCTGCCTAAATAATTGTCCTCTCATGCGCTGTTGCTCTTTTGGCTGCGGGTCCCAGACTCACTATGTAACTGCTTTGTCCGCTCTCCTGCCAAGCAGTTCTCTTTTCATGAACTTCTCAATGGGGTGAGGGTCCCAGATTTGCACTGTTCAAATCAACTTGGTATACTCTCTTGTCAAGCCATCATCCTCTCATGGACTGTCCCTCTTTAGTTGTGAGTCCCAGACTCGTAATATTCACTGTTGCTTGGTTCACTCTCCTGCTAAGTAATAGTCCCAGCGTGGGTTGTCTCTCTTTGGTGCAGGTACCAGACTTGAAATAGTCAGATTGGCTTTTAGTCAGTTTCTCATATGGGTGCAGGTCCCAGGCTCGCAATTTTCGGATTGGCTTTTGTTTATGGCTTTCATATGGGTGCGTGTCACATTTGGTTCCCAGCGTGCCAGACCCTCTTTCTCCGGCTTCCGTGTTCATCCCTGCGTACCTGTTCCCTTCCCTCTGGAAGGTATCAGCGTTTCCCAAGCAGCTGCTGCTTCTCTGATGGCTCTGGTCACATTCAGGGCTTTGTCGCAGTCGGCAGTGGCTTTCCTGGCGTCTTCTTCTTCCCGGTGGTGAGTCCTCTCTATTGAGTGCTTCGCCGGTGCTCTGCATGCCCAGAGGTTCCACACACCAGCCCTTGCTTCTGGGACCTTGCTCGCGTTCTCCTCTTCTGCTCTCCGCTTCCCTCCTACTCGCTTCTGTCCCTTACACCCCTGCATGGCTGGCCATATTCCGCCTTGGAGAATTGTTTTCCCCTTGCATCTTAGCTTTGGAGTGTTTAAACTACTGGGTTGGAAAATTACAATCCTTTGGGCCAATCACATTGTTTGAGAAGCTAGAACGCTCACTCTGCTTCTCCAGCATTATCCTCTGACTCCTGATCATGTTCTCCTTCTCAGTTGTTGAGAAGCTAGACTGCTCGTTCTGTTTCACCATAGTGATCCTTGGACTCCTGGTCATCACCTGGTCATCTTCTTCTCAGTACATGACATAGAGTCAGATGTAAGATACTTTTCATTCTTTGATGTTTTGGTCTCCTGAAGAACATTACATTTTCCAATACTTGCAGTAGAGCCACATGTAGCATACTTTGCACTTTTTGCTGTTTGAATCTTGTCAAGTATATTAGGTTGGCTAACTTGACAATAGCAGACACTGGTTCTATCAACAAAAGGGGATGTTGGATTTAACATTGGGAATGGTTGAGATGTACTAACGTGGGGGAATACAGCATTCGCAGAACATGGTCATCCCTAATCTTATAAGGGGGTGCCTCTCCCATTTGATTCTACTGAGGTGCACAATCCCCAGGGGGACGATTGTACTGCGGACGCACTACCCTGGCCCCATGGGAGAGGTCTCCCCATAGGGAAGAAGGTATGACATCCTCATATTCGTCACAAAACCTAAATGACTCTTCTGTTCCCTTCCAAATGGCCTGAGTCCATAGGCAAGAAATCCCACCTGCTGCCAGGAAGCCATCAAAAACAAACTTGCAATGAATCTAACATGCCAGCAATGGCCAACTCTAATGGGTGGCTTGAGAGAGTCCGTAGTGCCTAACAGGAATTCAGGAAATGCCAAGTCAGACTGTCTGTGATACCCTACCAGTGTAAAATAAATCCTTGGGATGACAGCGAAGAAACAATTCTAAAGGGGATCTGAGTAGGTACCCATCACATCCAAAAGTGCAAGAGCGCAGGCATGAGTAGGTTTTATGGTGATCCAAAGTCAAGACATGATGCTTCAAATAAATCCTAAGGGCATAGACAAGAGCGAGTCCAAGGGCAGTCCAGAGTCGGTACACAGTGATTCCAAATAAATCCTAAGAGCATAGACAGGAGAAAGTCCAAGGGCAGTCCAGAGTCGGTACACAGTGTTTCCAAACAGATCCTAAGGGCATAGACAGGAGCAAGACAAGGGCAGTCCAGGGTTGGTACACAGTGATTCCAAACAGATCCTGAGGGCATAGACAGGAGCAAGACAAGGGCAGTCCAGGGTTGGTACACAGTGATTCCAAACAGATCATAAGGGCATAGACAGGAGCAAGACAAGGGCAGTCCAGAGTCGGTTCACAGTGTTTCCAAACAGATCCTAAGGGCATAGACAGGAGCAGGACAAGGGCAGTCCAGGGTTGGTACACAGTGATTCCAAACAGATCCAAAGGGCATAGACAGGAGCAAGACTGGGACAGTCCAAGGTCGTGACACGATAGGTTTAGAAGTAGCTGAAAGATACCACTAAGGAGAAATAAATATGGTAAACAAGAGCTCCTAATAATGTAGAGAAACAACAAGGGAAGGAAAACATAAGAAGGGGAAGGAGCACACTGTCAGTGGGAGAGCAGGAGCACAGGAGGGGCAGACACAGGAGCAGGGGAAGCGGAAACGTAAGAAGCATGGACCAAACACATCGAATATCCATCCGCTGTAAACAACTACTCAACTGAAGACTTTGTGGAGTGCAGAACTCCGGTCACAGAATCACTAAGGTATCACTACATATTATCCCCACCAAAAATATTGCCTTATATATGGTCGTTTGGAACAGCCATAGGCGATATTTTTAGGGGGGGATAATGTTGGGGTTTTTTTAGGAGCGGGGATTGCAGGGGTGTCCCCTGCTCCTTTACAAACAATGTGGGGGTTGCAGGGGTGTCCCCCGCAGGTTCCACGCCTTAATATCACCGCAAAAATATAGCAATATTTTTGTATGCCAATATTTTTGTGTGGATATTAACACATGGAACCATCACTAAACAGTGAAGATGCTGACCACTATATGTGTTGTAGCATCTTCCACGTCACATGACTGACATGACGCATAGAGTGTTACATGCGTGCATTCACCAGACAGGAATTGCAGTACCCTGGGATCCCAGGCACCATGGATGCAGGCAGGGTCTCAACTGGCATGGACTAAAAGCTCATCAGGCCGGCCGCCCTGACAATCATCCCCTGGAGGTCCCTGCCCCACTATAGAGTTTGTAGGAGGGTGAACACCCTTGGCAGCGATGTAATTTTACCAAAATCTGAGGGGTAGCAAAGTGACCTCGTGAATCTGATGATGTCATAGGAAGTTACATCACATAACCTTGTGTCCCCAACATCACAGAAGGCATTGTCACGTGCTCTTGTATGACATTTGGGCCAGTTCGATCTCTTGCCAGTACAGACACGCATGTACGGTTACTGCAATCCTCCGCCAGCTGAATCTTCATAAGCCAGGTTTAGTCATAAAATCGATTATACATCCTCACCTTCCCTTGTACTGACATCACATACCAAATGACGCGTCTTATGTCGACATACTGCCATCTATTACCAGGTAATGCTTCATACACCAGATATAGTCATTTTAAGGGAGGTACAGCCTTACATATGAAGGTGCCAAGTGCCAAAGGTATCTGGGCGCTTTTCTTAAGGTACATGTTACAGAATTATATACAATATGATACAAAATAGTCATGTATACATTTGGAATATAAAGAGTAATAGGCATTTACAAATATATACATGGTGATGGACTTATCCAAAAAGAAAAAATACATGTTCATAATTAGAGTGAGCATAGGAATGAGGCTGGCTGTAGGGCCTAGGGGAAGGACCTGTCAGCCTTTGGGCGTAGTCGAGAGGGTAGCAGGGATCTATAAGTCATGATGGAGCAGGGTGGTTATCTAGTTAGATTGTGAGAATAACCAGCATTTAGTTTTATTCCGGAATGAGAGGAACACAGGATCGGTTCTTAGTGTAGGTGGAAGCTTGTTCCAGATTTTGGCTGCTAAGACCAGGAAACTAGATCCTCCTGCTTTGTTGAGTTTGAAGGTCGGGATGTTTAGACAGTGGGCGTACGTGGGTCTCGTAGGCCTGATGGCCTCTTTCCTAGAGAATGTGTTCATCAGGTACTTCGGAGCGGAGTTGTTAAGGCTCTTGTGAGTGATCATGAGTGTTCTAAAGGTGATTCTATCTTTGATCGGGAGCCAGTTGGCATTTAGTCTAGTTTGAGTAATGTGGTTAGATCGAGGGATGTGGAGGGCAGCCCTAAGAGCATTGTTGTAATACTTGTAGTTTGTGCAGATTCCTTTGACTGGTGCCTAAATAGAGAGTGTTACAATAATCCAGTTTGGACATTATAAGGACTCTAGCGAGGGTATGACAGCTGTTGGTATTCAGGAATGGTCGACAGGCATTTATCAGTTGTGATGTGTATGCCGTGGATGAGGCAGTGGCATTGATTTGTCTTTGGAGGTTTAAGGCAGAGTCTAGATAGAAACCTAGGGTTTTAGCTACTTTGTCTACTTTGATGTCGTTGCCATCAATAGAGAATGAATAGTAGTTAGAGCCTAGTTTACTGAGCTTTAGTTTCGAGCCGATGAGGAGAATCTCGGTTTTGTCATCATTGAGACAGAGACCCTGGTTCGCCATCCATCCCTGTATTTTCCTATAGATTTCGTTGAGTAGAGTACTGTCAGATGGGTGGTTGCCTGACAGAGTGATGAGGTTTTGCGTATTGTCAGCATAATTTGTGTTTGATACGTCTAAGTCATCAAGATGATCAAACAATAGCTTCATTTATATGTTATAGAGGGCGGGCGATATGCAGGATCCTTGGGGTACTCTGCATGTGATGGGGGATGGATCAGCAGATGCTATGGGAGAGAAGACCCTCATAGATCTGTCAGCCAAGAAAGACTTGACCCAGGCTGCGGCTTGGCTAGAGAACGAGGGAGCAGTGGTTAGATAGTTGGTTAAGATGTTGTGGTCGACTAAGTCGAACGCTGCTGATAAATCCAATAAGAGGAGTAGTGCAGGCTTGCCATTATCCCTTACCTCATCCAAGATGTATGCTTTGGAAAATGTGTGGACAGTGGCGCGATTGGGATCTACATGGATTATGAACTAGCAGGCAAGATGGGTATTGGTATGCACCCAAAGGCTGTGGTGGAAAATGTCACTGCAGTGGATGGTACTCAACTGATACCCGGACCAGTGACCAAGTATCCTGAAGTTTGCACCTTGCTTTGCCAGGAAGGACATCTGGAAAAGATCTTGTTTGACCTAATTAGTGCTCCACAATTTAAAGTAATCTTAGGAATTCCATGGCTAGAGAAACATAATCCACAGATTGACTGGCGTGCCAGAACCTTAGTATTTGCCGAAGGATGCAAACACTCCTGCTATGTTCAAGGCAGAACCACAGGAAAAGAAGTTCAAGTGATATCAAGAAAAGAACCCACTTTAGGATTAATATGAACCCTTCCACCAGAATATCAAGATTTTCAAGAAGTATTTGAAGAAGAACAGGCCAACGTGTTGCCTCCACATCGGCCATATGATTGTCAAATTGATTTAATCGCTGGCTCAAAAACCCCATGCAGTAGAATTTATGCCTTAATTGAACAAGAAAATATACATTTGAAGACATATTTGGATAACTACCTTACCAATGGTTTTATTCGGCCCTCTAACTCCCCCATGGCCTCTCCTCTGTTCTTCGTGGCCAAGAAGGAAGGGGACCTTCGTACTTGCATAGACTATCGCACCCTAGACCAGATCACAGTTAAGAACAGGTACCCCCTTCCACTCATCCCAGTGTTAATGGACCAAGTTAAGGATGCCAAAGTTTTAGCAAACTAGACCTTCGGGGAGCTTACCACCTAGTGAGAATCAAAGAAGGGGATGAATGGAAAACTGCCTTCCGAACAAAATACATCTTATATGAGTACCAAGTTATGCTTTCGGTTTATGTAACGCTCCAGCAGCTTTTCAGAAATTCATGAATGATGTCTTGTGCTAATTGCTAGATGTCTGTGCCGTACTGTACCTCAATGACATTCTAATTTATTCAAACTCAATCCGAGAGCACATAACTCATGTAAGGGCAGTACTGATGAAACTACGGCAACACAAGTTATTTGTCAAGCAGGAGAAAAGCTCCTTTCATGCAACCTCAGTGGAATTTCTGGGATTCACCCCGTCACCAATGGGAATTCAAATGGATAATTGAAAAGTTGAAGCCGTTTTGAATTGCCCTTCCCCTACATCAGTGAAAGGAGTCCAAAGTTTTATAGGATTCGCACATTTCTATAGACACTTTATTGCAGGATTTTCCCAACTAGTCCATCCAATAACTTTATTATTGCAAAAGCACATGACATTCTCCTGGACCAAAGAAGCAGAAGAGGCTTTCCAAAATTTGAAAAAACATTTTAGCACAGCTCCCTTTTTGAGACAGCCACAACCTGAGCTACCGTTCATAGTAGAAACTGATGCGTCCAGTGCAGCAATGGGAGCTGTATTATCTCAGAAAGATACCCAAACGGGACAACTGCATCCAGTGGCCATCTGGTCTAAAACGTTTTCAACTACAGAATTAAATTACAGTATCACAGACAAGGAATTACTAGCAATTAAAAATGCTTTCAAGGAATGGAGGCACCATTTATTGGGGGCCCGGCATACCGTCACAGTTTTCACTGACCACCGAAATCTACATTATTTACGCAATGCAAAGGCTCAATCATCCCGACAACTTTGCTGGGCATTGTTTTGTGTGGAATACGACTTTGTTTAAAGTACGGCCTAGGAGTAAAGAATGGTAAAGCGGATGCCTTGCCACTGACTAGAGAGAAAGAAGAGATCGAAGGTACTTCAGATCCACTAAATATAATTCCAGAGGGAGGGTGCTGGGAGTCACTGGATCTTCTGAAGAAGATCTAAAGTCACAGATTCCACTCAGCATGAACCCTTCAGAATTAGATGCCAGGAAGTCAAAAGGATCCAAGTTTTGCATTCAAGAAGGTTTACCTTATTCCCAGAGTTGTCTTTACCTGCCAAATCAGGAGCTACAAAGGAAGGTCATGGCAGATTACCATTGGGCCCCACTAGAAGGCCACCCTGGAATCGCAATAACCACAGCCAAGATCAAAAGAAATTTATGGTGGCCAACATGGCGCAAGGATATCATAGATTTCATCCAAACTTGTGAAATTTGTGCCCAAAATAAACGCTCAAAGCAGAGACCAGCAGGACTTCTTCAACCGTCACCCGTCGCACCAGCGCCTTGGCATACCATTTTTATGGATTATATTACTGAATTGCCCCCTTGTAACACAATCCTTGTAGTGGTGGATGTGTTTTCCAAAATGGCTCATTTGATTGCCCTCAAGGGGATTTCTATGTCATCAGTTTTAGCAAAGGTGTTCCTAGAACAAATTGTGTGCCTTCATGGATTTCATCTGCGGTGATCTCTGATAGAAGGAGTCAGTTTGTCTCTCAAATCAGGAGGAAATGTTGTGAGTTGGCTAAAATTGAAGTACCTTTATCTACTAGCCACCATCCAGAAACTGACGGTCAAACTGGGAGAACCAATCAAACTCTAGAACAATGCCTTTGATGTCTTCTCCACCAGATACATAGTTCTTGGGTGGATGTCCTTTGGGTAGCAGAGTATGCTTATAATTACTCTGAACACACTTCCACAGGTTACACCCCTTTTTACCTCCTCAACGGTTCACATCCTCGAACCTCTACCTTTGATCCAAAAGAATCCTTAGAAATTCCAGCAACACAGAATCTTCATGAGAACATCACCCAGGTACAAAAAGAGGTTCTGAGACATTTGACTACAGCAAAGGAAAGCCAAATGAAATTAGCAGATAAACTTTGAAGAAAATCTCCAGAGTATAAAGTGGGAGACAAGGTATGGTTGTCTTCTAAACATTGCACTTAAGGGCCCACGTAAATTCCAGCCTAGATTTCTGGGCCCATTCTCTGTGGAAACCATTGTTAACCCTGCAGTGGTAAGATTGAACCTACCCTCTCACATGCAAATTCATCCCGTATTCCATGTTTCCCTGCTAAAACGGATGAATCCGGGGACCAGAATACAACCATCCCCAAAACCCCTGATCATAGAAGGTAAACCAAAATTCTTAGTGAAAGAAGTCTTAGATTCCAAGATTGTCAAAAGAAAATTATTCTACCTTGTGGATTGGAAAGGGTTTGGCCCACAGGACAGGACTTGGGAAAGGGCCGGAGGGTCCATCCTTGGGAGGGATCTTGGGGAGGAAAACTGTCATGATCCCAGTCAGTGGGCATAGCCCTCATTCCGACTTTCAGGCTAGGCAGAGAACGTTAGATACAACAGTAGATCAAAGGTGGGTGTTAGCCTGGCACACATGGCATTTACATCATTCTTAGCATACACTTCCATAGACTTTTGAGATGTTTTACAGTAATTCCATACACTTAACATGGCCGCCGCAAGGTCCTTTTATAAGTTGCAGCACATTCTATTCATATTGCAGAGAGAGCTATTTAAGCCCCACCTCCGCTGGAATGCACACTTCGCGTCTGCTCCGCTGACAGCGGATAACACTACCAGCCTTTCTCCTCACAGAACCTGTAAAAGGAGATAATAGAGACATTAGTTTTACAGCAATCTACAGAGTTCAATAAGTTAATAGAAAAGACTTACCTGTCTAAGGCTATCTCCGAAGCAACTAGCTTCCGTCAGATGTTTCACTCACAGCCACAGCATCTTCAGTCAGCAGTCTTTGCTCGTAGTTGTAGCATCTTCCGTCAGAAGGTTTACTCAACGCCGCAGCATCTTCAGTCAACAGTTTTCATTTGCAGTCGCATCAATTTCGATCAGAAGTTTCTTCTGCAGCCACTGCATCTTCCGAAGGTATTTTTCCTTAGCTTCCTGTAAACCTGCTGACAAGACAGGAGGTATTTAAAATAACAATAAACGAATTTAATCGTTAAAGAAAGAAGACGTTTACTAAGCATTTAACGTACCTGAAAGTTCTTCATGTTTTCACCTCACAGTTGTTTCTGCGTGCTTCCCTGAAGGCTGCAGTTGCTCCGTATTAGCAAACTTACGTTTTAAAACGTTTTCTCATCCTGAGTAACTCTGCAGCCCTCCTCAGCCATAATTCTTTTACCTAAATTCTGAGAACCTGCAAAAGAAAGAGCAAGTTATTAGAAAGAGAGATCTCCAACGTAGGAATTAATGCAAGCCTTAAAGATTACAGTATTTTCACCAGTTACTTACCCCAAGACTTAGTCTTTAAAAAGTTAATACATTTTGTGACAAGAGACTATAAAATACTTCAGCTAACCAAGTTACCATTGTTTCTTCATCTCAACGTGCCCCTGTAGAAAAGCAGGATGGAGAACTCTACAAAAAATAAACACAGGTGAGACGGGAGGGATTGAAGAGTACACATCTCATGCAGTAGTATCTTAGTCAGTAGATGTTATAGTGTTCTATTATTGTTATTGTTGTTTAAACAGAAAGAGAATCCAAAATGTATCAAGCACCAGTTCCACAGCCTAAGGAGGCGTTACGCTCCTGAGGAATCCAGGTAAGCGTTACATTCTTTATGGGGTAAGCCAAACAAGGAGCCTGGGAAAGGCTTATTTTCAGTTGTTTAACTGCGCAAGATTGTTCTGGACCCCACTCCCACTTGACTCCGGCCTTTAATAAATGGACCAAGGCACAAGTGGCCTCTGCGTAGTCTTCAATGAATTTTCGACTATAATTAGTAGATCCAAGAAGGTTTCTTAATTCTCGCAGAGTGGTAGGGTCTTTTAATTTCAATAAGGCTTCCACCTTCTTTGCCTGGGGATTAAGACCCTCTGGTGTGATCTTGTTCCCTAAGAAGTTCACTCGGGTCTTACACCACTGTGCCTTCGGAAAGGACAGTTTTTCTCCAGCCTTCTGCAACTGGGTCAGAACATAGCATATTTCCGCTATATGCTCCTCCACAGTTGAGCTCTTGATCAAAATATCGGCCACATAGGTCAGGTTTTCCCTTTCGCCCAAATTGGTCATGGACTTATCTATGATATGATATGATAGGTTATTTATAATGCGCTTAATACCCAGAGGTTTCTAAGCGTGGACCCGGGGATTGAACCTGTGTTGCTCCATGTCGTCTTGCTTCCAAGGCGAGCATGTTGCCGCTGAGCTATCCTCCCGAGACATGTAGGAAGATGTTGAACTCATTGCCGCAGTTAATGTATCCAAAGGGGGTTCGGGTCCACATCTACTGCTGCCCCCCCAAAGGTAAAGGCAAACTTGTACTGTTCTTCCCTATTCACGGGTACTGTCCAGTAACCGTTGGTCAGGTGAATGGCTGTGTCCAACTTTGACCCTTGGATCTGGGCCCGTCCCTGATCGATGTTGGGAAGGGGCTATCTTGACATGTGGACCCGTTTGTTCAACTCCCTCAGGTCTGCACATAGTCTCCATTGGCCGGTTGGGTTGAGACTCACCCAGTACCGGGTTCTTGAAGGTACTGTGGATCGGACAAATTATCCCACAGGATTCTAAATTCTTAATAATCTCTGTGAGTGAAGATAGCTCAGGTGCAAGACGACATGGAGAACCATAGGTTTGATCCCTGGGTCCATGCTTAGAAACCTATTAAGCGTCTTATAAATAACCTATCATATAATATCAGTGACTGTATGGATGTGAGATAGTAACCGGTATTGTTTCACAAATACTGGAGGCATCTGAGGGAATGGTGGTTGAAAGAATGGATGTACGTCCACAGTCATATGAGTCCACTGAAAATATATCTTGGAATTCCAGGAAGACCTGTTTAGCTTTTGTCTTTGCTCTTCAGTCTCACAGGCATCAGCAAGAATGATCCTTTCCTCGACCATCTGCCTGAAACCTGGAAAGACCTCTGGCTTGACAATTTCAGCGGTATCCTCCAGTTGGGTGGATACATCTCTTTTGATGGTGTTGACATGGACAGGGCATTTGAGGTTGTGGTCCTTGACTCTGAACACTATCTTCTCCCTCCTAATGTCACAGGTCACTGCTTCCACACCAGAGGGGCAGGAAGAATACACCAGGAAATTCCCTCCATGCCTGGTAAAAACAAATTCTGGAGCAATACCGACGCTGATGTCGAAACAATCGTTTGGGATTGGTCCCATGGTTTCATCACCTAAATCAATAGAATAATGTTGGGCATCAACCTCCATTCCAAAAATAAAGGTGTCTGCGCCCAAAGTGATACTTCGAGGGTCACTGCTATCCAGTAATATTTGAATGGTGTTGTGTTCTAGGTCTAGCTTTTTGTTGGAGATGGGAATTTAGATTTATATATGCGTCCTGATATTTGAGGTTTAATCTTTATATATGCGTCCTGATATTTGAGGTTTAATCTTCACTTAATTTTGAGGGGAAGAGTCCTGGGATGGTAACCTCTGCTCACACTTGAACTTCAACCACTTAAGGCAGCAATTGAGCTGACGGGAATGCTTTTTCAATGTTGTTAAAGCCCATGGGGTTACCCCCCAGTCAGGACCAGGCTTTATTAATAATTAGGTCCAAATTGATTGCGAATCGGTTGAGAATGTCACTTCCCAGATAAAAGGCGGAAGATACATCTCTCATGACCCAACAATTATGGTCTATGCTTTTGTTGCCAATGGAAATCTATAGCATACACCTGCTAGGCAGGAGATGCTTGGAATTTGGGGTTTCCGGGTCTACTTCCCATTTGTCAATGAATTTAAATGTGGGAATGGTCTTTTGGGAGTTTCCTGAATAATTCTTCGCTGATTAAGCTCCTTCCATTATTCCCATCACCAGTTTGTTCTCCTATAGAGATGAGAGTGATGTCCGAGAGTTGGTCATTTTTTAAATGGAACTCTACATTCTCAGAGAGTTGATCAATTACCTGGCAAGTACCATTCAGGCTCACATAATTGGTACTCATTTTTAATTTGATAGGGCAGTTAGTCTGAGTCCCGAAGACCTTGTTTACACAGTCAATCAGAGGTGATAACCTCCTTAGTAGATTGTTCCCCAGTAAACAAGGACTGCCCTTTGGAGTCACAACTATCACTGGATGTTTCAGCCGGTGCCGTCCAACTTTCATGTCGAGATCCACAGTCCCTTCGACAGAAATATCACACCTGTCAACATTTTGGAGTTGTCCGGGAAGTGGTGTGAGTGGAATTTGGTGGCCCTCTCCCCATCCTGAGTTTAGTTGGTCAAAGGCCCTTTTTGACAGGAGGGTGGCTTGGGATCCAGTATCCACCAGAGCTGATAATTCACACAGACCCTGCACCTTAACCAGTTCATAAAATCGGCCTTCTTTCTCCTACAAGGTGCAAAGAAAGTGTGAGTTATTTGACAACCCGGTGGTCATTTTCTTAATATTGAACTCTGACACTGTGTGATCTGGGCATTGTTCGGTATCGGAGTTCCGGAATCTGAAAAAAAACGTTGCGACTCGCAATTGGAGTTGTTGGGGAATCCTCCTTTTCCCTGGCTCCTTGGCTGTCCCCCGTTACCATCCCAGCAGTTCTCAGAACCTCCTTGGAGGCAGGACACCCCCTCCGTTTAATTTCTGTTTGGCTCACATGTTTGGGGTTGAATAGTTTCTAGGTCGGTCTCCCTGTCCCTCTCCTTGTCCCACTCAGGGTCTTTTGGGACCCATTTTTCTTTGGGAGGGATCTCCGATTTTGAAAGAGAAGATCAATTTACCTGAATCCCTCAGGGATTCTTCTCTTTCAAAGGGGATAATCCGGAGTTCCTCTACAAAGTAGGATCTTCATTGGCCTACTTACCCTTTGCTCATTGGGTTTTAACATTTTGGCAGTAGAAGAGACTCGTTCAGGCTGAGAGGTTTTTAAGGGTTCTGTTTGGGTGAGAAAGGAAGCTTTTTCAAGGGCTTGGCATCTCCCCTCCACCCGGGCCCCCCCTCACGAACATGTGGTTTGTCAGAGGTTTCCTCCCGTCATTTCCCCCCTGGGGCATTAGACGTGGGTGTTAGGGTATTCTGCTAAGCAGGGTGAGGTTGATAGCTGGACTGAGCCCTCAGCATGCTCCCCAGATCATTGGTCAGTTGCTGGATCTGTCGCACCAGTTGGGAGACCTTGTTTGGGGGGTAGGGAGGTCTCAAGTCATATCCCTGCTGGTCCTGAAAAGGGTAACTGTCCCTTCTCCCAGAGAAGCTCAGGTACTGGAAATTCCCCCATAATTTTCCATCCTGATTCTCCCTTCTCCTGGGTTCAGGGATCTATTGTCCTGGAACCGGGGAGAGAGAGGAGGATTGTTTTGGAAGTTCTTGTTTGGCAGATATCTGGGGAAAAGGTTCAGATTTAGAGATGGAGTGATACTTCTCTCCTGTAGGAAGTTTGGAGGGAAGTTTGCCGGGGCAGTACTTTCCTGATTAGTCCCCCCCTTGGGCCAGGGGAGTGTAGGCAGGGTCAGAGGGTTCATTGTTCTGGGCCCCTGCCTGACTACCATTCGATTGGGCCAGGTTGGGGGGTCCCTTCTGCTTTCCACTTTGCTTGTTGGTAGGAGGGTTAATTTTAGACTCCAAAGTCTCCTGAACCAATGGAGGGGTCGTTTCTACCTCTGCCACCTTTGCAGCTGCAGGGGTGTTAGATGATTTGGGGGTTTTAACTGTATTTGTACTCTCAGCAGGCTTTTGGACCTCATAAATCCTGGTGGCCTGTTCAATCACCCAATCCAGGGTCCTATGCTCGTGAAATTAACGCACCAACTGAGTCATTATGTATTATATCATTATGTATTTGTGTAGAGCATGGAAATATGTAGTTATGAACTCCCTACTATTAGTGTTCACCCACCGGGAAGTCTGAACAAAGGCACGCTTTAGCTCCTGCACAAATGACCGAGTCGCCTGATCTTCCCCACACCGCAAGTTATATGCAGCTTTACAGGCCTCTTGTGATTTCCTATGGGTGGAAAAATGTTTTGATATGGCCACATTATAAGTGGACCATTTATGCGATCCTGGTCTTCCAGTCCGGCAAAGAAACTGGAGTACTCAGGTGAGAACATCCATTTAGCAAATGCTATACAATTCACATCCTTCCAGATCTGAAATGATGCCATCATCTGCTCCTAAAGTTCCAGGTGCCCCCATGCTGAATACTTGGCTATCTTGTGGTATGGGGTCAGGAAGCTCTTTATGGCCTTGATTTTTCTTACTGTGTCTTCGACAAAACCCTTTATTTGTTTCCCTGTATTTTTCTTCTTCTGCACCAGAGTCCATTCACCTTCTAACTCAGAACTGCTATCGGTACACCCTTCGCTGTCTTCTAGGTGCTCCCTATCTCTATGAGACTGAGAATATCTCCCAGAACAATGGGGTCTGGACTCCTCTCCCTTGGACCAAAGTGCATTCTCAGAATCACACTCCCTTGAGTTTCTTTCAGGCCCGGGATAGGACCCAGTTTCCTCATCCCTCCTACCAGGGAGTATGGGGAATTTCCCCCCTTCCCCTGAATACACAGAGGTTTTTAGAATGCCCTTCCTAGGCTGAGGGTCTGGCTTTTCTCCTTCAGGGAAGCGGGCAAGGTTGTCTCTCTGTAATCGCATCTTTAGCCAATCTAACTCCAGGATTTTATCCTCATAAGAGTTTTCATGGTCTGAGGTACATACCGTATTATTCCATACTTCCCAGTACACACTGCTCCGGCCACTTTCTCTTCTGTGTGGAAGAGATGAATACTCACCAATATCAGAGAGGAACTGGCCTTCTTGATCAGTTGGGCTAGGCCTGGGTAAGTCTAACTGCCTCATGTCACCCTTGTTCTTGATAGGTGGCATGCATGAGGTTGGTTCCCATTTGTGCACAAGAGGTTGTAAATGACTGGCATGAGGCCCCTGTTCGGAAGGGTACCTCGCCTTTATCAGTGGGCCTTCTCCCATATCATGATTAGTCAGGGTGCCTCTGGTCCTGTTTATAATTTTCGATTTCCTTGCTGAGGCTCTCGCACCTGTGTCTCTATTAATTTGCTGTTGGTAGTCAGAGAGCTGGCTTTTTAATTTTGAGACTAAGGCCTGATTAATCTCATGCAGCCTGCTCTGGGCTATCAACCGATCCTTTGTTTGCTGCACCTCATGCTGAAGTGATTTGTTTGTTTGTTTGTTTATGTGTGTGTTTGTTTGTTTGTTAATTTGCATAGTGCACAAAACCCTGATATATCTAGGCTCTTATGCTTAAGAGATTGGTTACAGTGCTTCAGGTTACAGAAGGAAGCACAAGAGGTAATTACATCGACGAGGAACGTACAGAAGTAATAAATCACATGCAAAGTGCAGAAGAGAGATCAGAAGCGCAGATGCGAGGTGCCTAACCCCATGTTGCAGGGCGGCAGCAGCATACAAATGCAAAAGTCAATTAGGCGGCAGATACATGGTGCCTAACCCCATGTTGCAGGGCGGCAGCAGCATACAAATGCAAAATTCTGTTTGGCGGGCACTGTTGGGCTGGGAGAAAGGGGTAGAGGGCACACACAGCCATCACGTGCGACTGTGGGGGTGGAGGGCTCACACAGTTATCATGGGTGACCAGGGGGTGTGGAGGGTGCACGCAGACATCACAGGTGACCAGGGGGGTGTGGGGAGTAGTGGGCGCACACAGGCTTCACAGGTGACCAGGGGGGTGGAGGGTACACATAGGCCTCACAGGTAACCAGGGCGGGTGGAGTGCACATACAGGCATTACAGGCAACCAGGGGGGGTGGTGGGCACACACAGACTTCACAGGTGACATGGAGGGATGAAGTGTACACACAGGCCTGACGGGCGACCAGGGGGTGTGGGGGGCACACACAGGCATCATGGGCAATCAGGAGGGTGTGGAGGGCACACACAGGCATCACGGGCATCCAGGGGGGGTGGAGGGCACACACAGGCATCACGGTCGACCGGGGTGGTAGAGGGCGCACATAGGCATCAGGGGAGACCGGGGGTGAAGGGCACACACAGGCATCACGGGTGATTGGGGGCTAGCGAATCTGTAGTGGACAGGGAGCAGACAGGGGCCTTAGGAGTGGGCCTTGGTAAGGGGGTTGGCTAAAGCCTGGCTGTCCCCTATTGGGTGTTAAGAAGGCCCTCACAGACAATCCAGGTGTAGGTAGTGAGAAGGGCAGCACCCCTAAACTGTTCCAAAATCAAACACAAAGATGGCAGCCATCTTGTAAGAAACACACTGCAATTTGGTAAGACAGGCCCCAAATGGCATTAGCCAGAAACTGTGCAGCCAAACAGGCAGTTACAGGTGTGAAAATTGGATGCCATGCGGCGCTGTCTTCAAGCGCAGGAAAAATAAAGATGTTTAAACAATTTTTGGATGTTTTTCAAATAGTTGCCTTTCAGGTTTTAAAATTGCACACGCCTTTCCACAAGAGGTGAGATGGACTCACAATGCACCCACCTTCACAGAGGTGTCAGCAGTAGCGTGGGATGACCACTCGAGGAGAAACAGCAATTAGCAAGGTCAGGAGATGCTGGACCATGCGATCATGAATGAAGAAAGGGAAGAATTTCAGGTAATGTAGTGGGCTTTGGTAAGGGGGCTGGCTAAAGCCTGCAGGTCCCCTTTTGGGTGTTAAGAAGGCTCTCACAGCCAATCCGGGTCCAGGTAGTTAGATGTGCAGCTCCCCCAAACTGCTCCGAAAGCAAACACGAAGATGTCAGACATCTAGTAAGAAACGAGCTGCAATTTGGGAAAGCAGAACCCAAATGGCATTAGGCAGAAACTGTGCAAGCAAACAGACAGTTACAGGTGTGAAAATGGATGACATGCGGCACGTCTTCAAGTGCGGCAAAAATGAAGATGTTTAAACAATTTTCAGATGATTTTCAAATAGTTGCCTTTCAGGTTTTAAAATTGCACAAGCCTTTCCAAATGTAGTGGGCCTTGGTAAGGGAGCTCCCTCTGTGAGCCTTGTATGCTTTGTGCATATTCAAAGTGCTTTTCCTTCAGGAGACTAATCTCTTTCTCTTGCTCATACCTACCATTCGCTGCCTGTAATAGTTCAACTTCTATTTGCCTCACTCGCTCTACAAGCTCATTCCTTTCTTCTCTAATTCTGGTCAGTTCCTGAGAACCTTACTGTCCCTTTTCTACCTCCATTTCCAACTGATTTATCCTCTGTAATAGTATGCTGCTATCCTGATTCAAGAGGTCTTTTTCCGGAATTATATGCGTCCTATCTTGTTTTAGAGTACTTACCTGCTGATGTATCTGATCAAAGTCATTTTGAGAATCAACCCCTTTGATAATGAATTGACTATTTTCAGTTTTCAATTGTTTTATTTCTGATTGGAATGGGATATGTCTTACAAAAAGACTTTATTATGAGCAGACTGGTCATTTCGTTTGTGTTGCAGTGCACTCATATTTTCTACACACTCTTTTTGTGCCTTATTCAGTGCAACAAACTGTGTTTCACGCTCTGCACTCTCTTTGTTACGCTCACCTGGTTCCCACAGCGGCGTCGATCGGACCCGAACAGCTGCGGTCTCCACCAACGTGATGCGTAGTGCACAGATGACAGTCTGGACTGGCCCGCCTAAACTTGTCTGCTTGACCCACAGAAGTAGTCTCCTGCAAGTGGAGAAAGGGATTTAACCACCCGTAGATTTTAGTGATGGCCCCCCCACTGTTCTCGTTCTCCCCACAAGTCACCTCTGATATCCCCTTTTAGTAACCTCACCTTATGTTTTTAAATGATGAGCTCTCCATCCTGCGTGGCATGCAGGGGCGCATAGATACCAGTTACTTCACTGGTTTGAAGGTACTGGAGGAGTTTCGGAGGAATATTGACTCCGGTGTTTATAAAGTTCAAAGAGTTCAATATGTCCGATGTTCACTCTTGTTCCATTCCCTTGTTGAATTGCAGCTAAAAATATTGTCTGGAGGCAGCTGATGGCGTTCAGGTAAGAGTCTGTATTACCCAACACTGTCCGGTAAAAGTTGCATGAGTTTAACTTGTTGTTTTCTCTCCCTTTATAGGTGCGGCATAAGAAGAGGTGGCGTATTAAAGGGTAATGCCTCCGGTGGTAAATCAGGTAAGCCTATGGTGGTAAAGGTGATTGTATTTGTCGGCTCCCTTGGCTCACCTTGTTATTCCTTTTGTTTTTCACCCCAGGTGCTGGAGTTCGCCGAAGAAAATGATGGAGGCAGCGCCGAGTCGAAAGATGCTGTGGACTGGTGAGTATGACGCGACGCTGCTGCTGGCGATGCGACGCGTGCTGAAGTAATGTCCTTTCAGGCTCGGAGACGTGCTGGATCCAGAATCAGGTAAGGAATAAAATAATGCCCGTGATCTAACCTTTTCTCCTTCTTTCCCCTTTTTCTAGGAGCTCCAGATTCGAGGCGGGCATGGCAGAAGACTGGATGCTGACTTGCAGGCACAGTGAGCGTTACGCTGCAGAATGCAGAATAACGTGAAGCGTGTGCTGCTGTTCGGACGTGGTTTAAATAGCCTCCAAAGTAGTTCCAGGTAAGAAATTCCCCAGAACCACACCCGAGTAAAAAATAGTCCCTGTAATAAAATAGTCCCATCCAGGCCTCACGTTGGCTTGGATTCATTTGCAGCATGGTCTGCATGAGGTAAGTAATGTCTATGAGCCTGGTGCCTAAGGCACCAGGACTGAACCGAAACAGCCCCCAGCCGGGGCTAGTGGGGTTTTAATAAGTATCTGGATGCCTGCGTCCGGGGCTGATGGACTCGATCCGGATGCCCGGAGGTAGGCATCATGACAGCACTCCCCGCCAATTCCCCTCCTAAAGTTGTTCTTCCCCTTGGCCCTGGCTTTTCTGGGAAGTTCCAATGGAATTTTTTCACCAACCGAGGAGCATGAACGTGGTCGCTAGATTCCCATGACCTTTCTTGTGGTCCGTAACCCTTCCAGTCAATTAAATTATAAAGTCTTGATTTAACCACCTTAGAGTCCAGGATGTTTTTTTACCTCGAATTCAGGTTCTCCATCTATTAGGATGGGGTCAGGTGGTTTGGTTAATCTTGTTTCGGGTTGAACTGGTTTTAGAAGTGAAACATGAAAGACAGGATGAATTCGCATATTAGAGGGTAATTCTAATTTGACGGCCACCAGGTTGATAATGGCCTTAATGGTGTAAGGTCCCAAACATCTAAGATTAAAAGTCCGAGTTCCTTTCACAGGTATGTGTCTTGTAGCCAGCCAAACTTGATCTCCAATCTGATATGGTGGAGTCTCACTTCTATGTTGATCAGCATTTTTCTTGTATTTCTCTTTTGCTTGTTTCAAATGTTCAGTTGCCTCCTTAAAGGCTTGTTTAATAGTAGAGTGCAGATGGGTCACTACCGGCATTTTTAAGTGCTGGGACGAATCGAGTTCTGAGGTTCGAGGATGATGTCCATATATGGTATAAAAGGGGCTTTGTCCGGTTCCTGAGTTATTATATGCGTATTCAGAAATCCATAAAATATCCTTCCAATTACTTTCGGTTTGGTGAAGCATACAACGTAGGTATTGTTCAAGAGACTGGTTGGTCCTCTCTGTCTGACCATCGGTTTGAGGATGGTGACTGGTAGATAACCTTACGTCGATTTGCGCCAATTGACAAACATTTTTCCACAATTGCGAAATGAACTGACTACCCCGGTCAGAAATCAATACGGAAGGAAATCCATTTATTCGAACAATATTTTCGAGAAATTCCTTGGCCAAAATTGAAGCGGAAGGTAATCCTTTTAAAGGAATAAAGTGGGCCATCTTGGAAAAAAGATCCACAATAACTAGAATGGTGTTGAATCCATTATGGCGGTAGATCTGTAATAAAGTCTAAAGACAAAGTGTGCCATGGTGTGGGTGGAATATCTAAAGGTTGTAAAAGACCAGCTGGTTTTTTCTTCTGACTTTTGTTTTGGGCGCAGATGACACAAGACAGTACAAATGACTTTACGTCTTTTCGCCAGGTGGGCCACCAGAATTGTCTTTTAATTTTAGCTTCAGTCTTTGCAATACCGGGTGCCCTTCCATCAGAGCATCATGGTAATTGGAGATGACTAGTTCTTGTAGTTCCTTGTGTGGTAGAAATAGACGCCCTTGATAGTAAGTTAAGTCATTGATGACTGAATAATCTTGGCCCTTTTTCACCCAGTCCTGCAGGGCTGCTGAATCGAAAAGTTGTTGGATTTTTAAGTGAATATCTTCTAAAGTCTGTAGAGTAGTTTTGCCAAGAACTCTTTGTTCTGGAATTATAGGCACCGGTTCTGGATTCAAGTATGCTTCTCCCATCCCTATTCGGGATAAGGCATCTGCCTTTCCATTCTAACAACCTGGTTGATAAGCGATCACGAAATCGAATTCAGCAAGGAATAATGCCCATCGAAGTTGACGCGATGATTGGGCCTTGGCTGTTTTTAAATACTGCAAGTTCCTGTGATCGGTGATTACAGTAATGGTGTGCCTGGCACCGAGAAGATAATGCCGCCAAGCCTTGAAGGTGGATTTGATGGCTAACAACTCTTTATCGGTAACCGCATAGTTTAACTCGTGGGCCGAGAACTTTCTGGACCAAAATGCTACTGGATGAAGTTGACCAGTTTCAGGATCCTTCTGGGACAGGACAGCCCCCATGGCTAAACTGGATGCATCGGTTTCAACTACGTATGTGTCATGATCTCTGCTTCCAAAAGGTCAGGGTTTTCCCAACTCCCTTGGAAGCAGATCCATAACCCAGGTTCCGAGTGCCAACCAGTCCCAATTGGGACCTTTTGGACCCAGTCCTGGCGCCAGTGGCACCAGGCTCATAAATATGCCCAGTCCCAGCGCTGGAAGCGCCGGGCTCATAATGCTTGGGTGGACTTACCTGCAGCAGACCATGCTGCTTACTTGCCTGCCAGTTGAGCCTCTGATCCTCTTCTGTTTGGAACTACTTTTCCTGTTGGGTGGGGCAGGAGCCACTCCCTAGATTCAGAACACTGGAACTCTTCTGGAAAGCAGGAACTCTTTTCTTACCTAGGCGTGGCTGTGGAAGGAGACACCTAAGCACTACAGAAGGCTATTTAAACCACACCCGATGGATGAATCTTGCTTTGCGTTATTCTGCATCCTCTGCAGCAGAACGCTCATCGTGTCTTCTGCATCTGATCCTGGGCCTAAGGAAAAAGGCTTACCATCCTGAATTCAGTCTTCAGCAACACCTATAAAGACAAGAAAGAACAGGTTAGCATTACGGGCTTCAGTGACAGCTCTTCACTTACCTGATCCATCGGCTGTCACCAACGCCTCGCGCTGCATTCCGGCATCTGAAAGACAAAGGCTTACCTACTCTTCGTGCGCTCCGGAGGTCTTCACACTGCATTCCGGCATCTGAAAGACAAAATCTTACCAACTCTTCGCACGCTCCGGAGGCCTTCGGCGCTGCATCCCGCATCTGAAAGACAAAACAAGGTGCGTTTAAAGACATTGGGGAACTTTAATACTCACGTGCCATTACTCCTTTCCACATCTAACCCAGTGGGTATTCCGGCACCCTGCAGCCGCTCCGAACTTGTACCTGCAAAATAAAAAGACAGTTAGAGCGCATCGTGAAGCAGGCAACAAGCGCTTACTTACATGCTTCCAGGCGCTTCTATTCATCACACGGGCTCCATCTTCAACTCACTTCAGCCCGTCATCCGCCATCGCCGGAACCCTGCAAAACAAGAAACATCATTACTAAAGACTTTAAAGACATTAGAATTACTCGAAACTTACCGTTCGTGCAGTAAACGACGGACAGCAGTCCTCTGAAGTCAAGAGGCCTGCTCCCCTTATCCAGTGAAGAAACTGGTTACAGCACCCTGCCCCGAGGCAGATGGAGAGCACGGCGTTCACTTACCTAAGGTGAGAGCGTTAACCTTTGGGGTTCTACAGGAGAAGAGAAAGGGAAGAAGAGAGAGACATTCAATAACCCAGTTCCTTAATCCCATATTTTCTATCTGCAGACATCTTACCCTTCAAGTCAGACATACAGTGCACAGAGGTCCAGCCCAAAGAGCCAGCCGTGTGGTACACATCACCTTTGAAGATACGGTATACGCCCAGTCAAGACCGGCGCCTCTACGGGAATCAGGTGAGTGTTACAGAACGCAAAGCCTACCACAAAACTCCCGTCCAGGCGCTATGGAAACCTCGGATACCGACTAGCTAGCCCAGTTACTTGGGGAACTAAGGGCAGAAGTGCATGCAGCCCGTCAGGAAACGAACGCTCTAAGAAGGGAACTGATTATTTCCAAGGAGCGAACAGATGATCTCGCTAGACAATTGCTACAGTCACGAGCCGGACAGACCCCGTTACCCGCATCTGGGGGAAATCTTCCTTCTACATCCTCTATGAATCCAGTGCAGATCAACCTACCTGGGAATGTACCTCTGGCTCCGCCCGAACGATTTTCTGGTGACCCAAAGAGGTTTGCAGTATTTATCAATCAGTGCCGGTTGCATTTCTTATGCCGGCCAGCAGCCTTTCCAACTGATCAAGCTAAAGTAGCTTTCGTGCTTTCGTACCTTAGTGGCAATGCGGCAGACTGGTCGATCCCTCTAGTAAATCAAGATGATCCGGTCCTCCATGATTTTCAAGCTTTTCAGCTCAGTATGGAAAAACTGTTCGCAAGACATTCACAGGGGCAGGCCTTGGACAATGAGCTTCTTTCGTTGCGACAAGGTAATCAAGACCTTTTGGCTTATATTGCGTCTTTCAACAGACTGATAGTGGAAACTCAATGGCCTGAGGACAAAAGGATTACGCTGTTTTATAGAGGTCTACGTGGAGAGCTCAAAGATGTGTTAGCCCAAGTAGTGAATCCCCCACAAGATTGTTCGGACTATATAGACTTAGTCGTTCAAATAGATCACAGACTGCAGAACAGGAAGGCCGATCGTTCCAAGTTTGATGCTCGAGTATTTTCCAAACCGCCAACTCCTTCCAAAGGAGTAGACTCCGGGGAACCCATGCAAATAGGGGGTCTGAAAGGACCTCTAACACAAAAGGAGTGGGAAAGGAGAAAACAGTTGCAATTATGCCTCTATTGCGGAAACTCAGGGCACTTTCTTCGAGACTGTCCGGTGAAACCTGCCAAGAAGGCAGTAGGAGCTGCAGTTACCAAAGTTACAAACTCTGAGCAGGGAAACGACCTCGCCCGACAAGAATAGAGGTCCTCTTGCCGAGTGTGAAAACCAGTTCCGTGACCTCGCATTTCGTGATACCTATGGTCCTCATTAGCCCTGATAATCCGGATCGATTACATGCAATTGAAGCTTACGTCGACAGCGGTGCCATCGGCAATTATGTGGATCATGAAATGGTTTTGAGGATGAATCTAACTCTTTGTCCCAAGGCTGTAAAGGACGTCATTACTACGGTGGATGGTATGGAGATAGCCTCCGGGCCAGTAACGCATACCACTCAAGAGGTGACGCTAGTAAGTCAAGATGGACACCATGAGAAGATCGTGTTCGATGTGATCAAGGCCCCTCAGTTTCAGATTATTCTAGGAATACCTTGGTTAGAGAAACACAATCCTCTGATCGATTGGCGAGCAAGAACGGTCCAGTTTCCAGAATGTGTCTCTACTTGTCACCCTCCGCCTGGTGTTGCACTGGCAGCAATTTCTTCAGAGACTCCCCAGTTACCTCCCGAATACCTAGAATACCAAGATGTTTTCCGGAAGGATCAGGCTAACTCTCTACCTCCTCATAGGTCTTATGACTGCCAGATAGACCTGATGCCCGGATCTACTCCTCCTTGTAGTAGAATTTATGCCCTCACCGAGCCTGAGAACCTTCACCTCCGACAATACCTGGATCAATACCTGGCAAATGGGTTTATTCGTCCTTCCAAGTCCCCTGCTTCTTCAGCTTTGTTCTTCGTTCCAAA
This sequence comes from Ambystoma mexicanum, assembly GCF_040938575.1. Taxonomy (NCBI): domain Eukaryota; kingdom Metazoa; phylum Chordata; class Amphibia; order Caudata; family Ambystomatidae; genus Ambystoma; species Ambystoma mexicanum. The sequence continues at coordinate 97,275,212 of NC_090927.1, read as the reverse complement.
AAAGGAAGGAGACCTTAGAACTTGTATAGATTATCGCTCCCTGAACCAGATCACCGTTAAGAATAGATATCCGTTACCTTTGATCCCTGAACTCCTGGACCAAGTCAGAAAAGCATGCATATATACAAAGCTGGATCTTAGAGGAGCTTACCACTTGGTACGAGTAAAAGAGGGCGATGAATGGAAGACGGCCTTCCGCACCAAGTATGGGCTATTTGAATATCAGGTCATGCCCTTCGGACTTTGCAATGCCCCGGCCGCCTTTCAATATTTTATGAACGATGTCCTCAGAGAGCTCATAGATGTGTGTGTTGTCGTTTACATTGACGACATCCTCGTTTATTCTTCATCGGAATCTGAACATCGGAAACACGTGAAAATGGTCCTCGAAAGATTGCGTCAACACAAACTTTTCGCTAAGTTGGAAAAATGTGTTTTTAACGTGACTGAAGTTGAATTCTTGGGATTCATATTATCACCTGGCTGAGTGCGTATGGATTCAAAGAAGGTCGATGCAGTTCTCAAATGGCCATCACCATCCTCCGTAAAAGGTGTGCAAAGCATGTTAGGCTTCGCTAACTTTTACCGCAGGTTTATCCCCGAATTCTCTCGAATAGTCCAGCCCATCACTGCCTTGTTAAAGAAAAACAAACGTTTTGAATGGTCTACCGAGGCGGAACAAGCTTTCCAGGATTTGAAGACTAAATTTATCTCTGCACCAATCTTAAAACACCCCCGCCCCGAACTCCCCTACATCGTGGAAACTGATGCTTCAAGCCTTGCCATGGGGGCAGTTCTATCACAAAAGGACCCGGTAACCAATCAGTTGCATCCCGTGGCATTTTGGTCCCCCAAATTCTCGCCTCCTGAAATCAATTGCACGATTACTGACAAGGAACTTCTGGCTATCAAGTCTGCCTTTAAGGCTTGGCGGCATTATCTGCTGGGGGCCCGACACACCGTTACTGTGATTACGGATCACCGAAACCTGCAATATTTGAAAACCGCAAAAGCCCAATCCTCTAGACAACTCCGTTGGGCATTATTCTTTGCCGAGTTTGACTTCATAATTACCTATCGACCTGGTACAAAGAACGGTAAAGCTGATGCCCTTTCTCGGATGGGAGTGGAAGAACACTTGATCAACCCTAAACCTGTACCAATCATTCCCGAACAAAGAATTCTGGGTGTAATCGCCACAGAATCCATAGAGGAAGTTAAGGATAAAGCCAGGCAACTTGTAACTCCAGCAGACATACAGAATTGGCATCTGCAGGGAAAGGACTTTGCAGTAAAGGACAACTTATTGTATTTCCAAGAACGATTATACCTACCCAGCACAGATTTACAGAAAAAAGTAATCTCTTGTTATCACGATTCTTTAATGGAAGGACATCCCGGTATGGCCAAGACCTCAGAAAAGATCAAGCGCTACTTCTGGTGGCCGTCTTGGAAAAAAGATATCAGAGACTTTATAATGTCCTGTGGAGTATGCGCCCAAAACAAGAGTCAAAAGGAAAGACCAGCAGGCCTCTTACGCCCTATTGACATCCCACCTCGCCCTTGGCATACGCTTTCTATGGACTTCATCACCGATCTACCTCCATGCTCCGGATACAATACGATTCTAGTAATCGTGGACTTATTCTCCAAGATGGCGCATTTCATTCCGCTCAAAGGCTTGCCAACAGCAGCAACTCTGGCCCGAGAATTTCTCGAAAACATCGTCCGACTGCACGGTTTTCCTTCGGTTCTAATTTCGGATCGAGGTAGTCAATTTATTTCTCATTTTTGGCGAAGTTGCTGTCGGTCGGCTCAAATTGATGTGAGACTATCGACCAGTCACCACCCTCAGACCGACGGACAAACCGAGAGGACCAATCAAACTCTGGAACAGTATTTACGCTGCATGCTACAACAAACTGAAAAAACTTGGAAAGACATCCTTTGGATAGCCGAATATGCCTACAATAACTCTGTCCATTCGGGAACTGGGAAAACCCTGTTTTTTCTTTTGTACGGCAGTCACCCTCGAACCTCGGAGTTGGATCCCCTCCAAGATCTTGAAACACCAGCAGTAGACTACCTGCATTCTACAATCACCCAAGCCTTTAAGGAAGCTGTTTCTCACCTTCAAAGGGCTAAAGAACAATACAAGAAAGGAGCAGATCAACATCGGAAGGAAGCCCCTCAATATCAAGTAGGGGATCAAGTCTGGTTATCCACCAAATATATACCTCTAAAAGGGCCACGCACATTCAACCCAAGATACCTTGGTCCCTATTCCATCACTACCATAGTAAACCCGGTAGCGGTCAAGTTGGACTTGCCCCCGCACATGAAGATACATCCGGTCTTCCACGTCTCTCTATTAAAACCTGTGCAACCTCAAACCCGACTAACTAAATCTCCAAAACCTATCCTAGTTGATGGAGAACTCGAGTTTGAAGTCAAAAGCATTCTGGACTCCAAGATCTCCAAATCTAAACTATTTTACCTAATTGACTGGAAAGGCTACGGCCCCCAAGAGAGATCCTGGGAACCTGCTGAATATGTCCATGCTCCTCGCCTAATCAAAAGATTTCACCGAACATTTCCTGACAAGCCAAAACCCCCGGAGAAGCCCGGTTTGGGAGGGGCCTTGAGGGGGGGTACTGTCATGATCTCTGCTTCCAAAAGGTCAGGGTTTTCCCAACTCCCTTGGAAGCAGATCCATAACCCAGGTTCCGAGTGCCAACCAGTCCCAATTGGGACCTTTTGGACCCAGTCCTGGCGCCAGTGGCACCAGGCTCATAAATATGCCCAGTCCCAGCGCTGGAAGCGCCGGGCTCATAATGCTTGGGTGGACTTACCTGCAGCAGACCATGCTGCTTACTTGCCTGCCAGTTGAGCCTCTGATCCTCTTCTGTTTGGAACTACTTTTCCTGTTGGGTGGGGCAGGAGCCACTCCCTAGATTCAGAACACTGGAACTCTTCTGGAAAGCAGGAACTCTTTTCTTACCTAGGCGTGGCTGTGGAAGGAGACACCTAAGCACTACAGGAGGCTATTTAAACCACACCCGATGGATGAATCTTGCTTTGCGTTATTCTGCATCCTCTGTAGCAGAACGCTCATCGTGTCTTCTGCATCTGATCCTGGGCCTAAGGAAAAAGGCTTACCATCCTGAATCCAGTCTTCAGCAACACCTATAAAGACAAGAAAGAACAGGTTAGCATTACGGGCTTCAGTGACAGCTCTTCACTTACCTGGTCCATCGGCTGTCACCAACGCCTCGCGCTGCATTCCGGCATCTGAAAGACAAAGGCTTACCTACTCTTCGTGCGCTCCGGAGGTCTTCACACTGCATTCCGGCATCTGAAAGACAAAAGCTTACCAACTCTTCGCACGCTCCGGAGGCCTTCGGCGCTGCATCCCGCATCTGAAAGACAAAACAAGGTGCGTTTAAAGACATTGGGGAACTTTAATACTCACGTGCCATTACTCCTTTCCACATCTAACCCAGTGGGTATTCCGGCACCCTGCAGCCGCTCCGAACTTGTACCTGCAAAATAAAAAGACAGTTAGAGCGCATCGTGAAGCAGGCAACAAGCGCTTACTTACGTGCTTCCAGGCGCTTCTATTCATCACACGGGCTCCATCTTCAACTCACTTCAGCCCGTCATCCGCCATCGCCGGAACCCTGCAAAACAAGAAACATCATTACTAAAGACTTTAAAGACATTAGAATTACTCAAAACTTACCGTTCGTGCAGTAAACGACGGACAGCAGTCCTCTGAAGTCAAGAGGCCTGCTCCCCTTATCCAGTGAAGAAACGGGTTACAGCACCCTGCCCCGAGGCAGATGGAGAGCACGGCGTTCACTTACCTAAGGTGAGAGCATTAACCTTTGGGGTTCTACAGGAGAAGAGAAAGGGAAGAAGAGAGAGACATTCAATAACCCAGTTCCTTAATCCCATATTTTCTATCTGCAGACATCTTACCCTTCAAGTCAGACATACAGTGCACAGAGGTCCAGCCCAAAGAGCCAGCCGTGTGGTACACATCACCTTTGAAGATACGGTATACGCCCAGTCAAGACCGGCGCCTCTACGGGAATCAGGTGAGCGTTACAGTATGGGAGCTTGGGCGTGGATGCTTTAAAATAGGTGCTGACGTGAATTTCAATTTCAGCTCTTGGAAGGCCTTTTCAGCCTCTTCGGTCCACAAGAAGCGTTTGTTTTTTCGCAAAAGTGCTGTGATGGGGTGTACAACATGTGAGAAGTCAGGAATAAATCTGCGGTAGAAATTAGCAAATCCATGCATGCTTTGTACCCCTTTAACTGAACTGGGTGATGGCCACTTAAGAATTGCATCCACCTTTCGAGAGTCCATTCGGACTCCTTTTGGAGTCAGGATAAATCCAAGGAATTCAACTTCTGTAGCATGAAAAACACATTTTTCCAATTTGGCATATAACTTGTGCTGGCGTAGTTTCTCGAGGACTGCACGAACGTGCTTAACATGGTCTGATTCTGAGGAGGAGTACACTAGAATATCGTCCATGTATACGACAACACAGACGTCAATGAATTCACGAAGGACATCATTCATAAAATACTGGAAGGCTGCTGGTGCATTGCACAACCCGAAGGGCATCACCTGATATTCGAATAATCCGTACTTGGTACGAAAGGCAGTCTTCCATTCGTCGCCTTTCTTTACACGTACCAGATGATATGCCCCTCGGAGATCTAATTTAGTGTAGATGCAAGCATCCTTTACCTGGTCTAGTAATTCGGGGATCAGAGGCAATGGGTATCGGTTCTTCACCGTAATCTGATTTAATGCGCGGTAGTCTATGCATGTTCTGAGGTCACCTTCCTTTTTAGGTACGAAGAATAAAGCTGAGGAATCAGGGGACTTGGATGGACGGATGAAGCCATTGGCGAGGTATTGGTCCAAGTATTGTCGTAGGTGAAGGTTTTCAGGTTCCGTACGGGCATAGATCCTACTTCATGGAGGTTGTGCACCGGGTATGAGGTCGATTTGACAATCGTATGATCTGTGAGGTGGTAAGGTGTTTGCCTGTTCTTTTTGGAAAACATCCTGGAATTCTTGATATTCCTGAGGTAACTGCACGTCTGGATTAATGACTGTGGCCAGGCCTTTGTTCAAAGTTTTTTCAGGGTAACAGGTGTGTGCACAATCTGGGAAGGTTATTCTCCTCTCTCGCCAATCAATACAAGGATTATGTGTTTCCAACCAAGTTATCCGCAGTATTATTTGGAACTGTGGAACTATGATTAAATCAAACACAATAGTCTCTCGATGCCCATCTTGACCCAACAGTGTCATCTCTGTGGTGGAATGAATTACAGGCCCAGAGGCAATTTCAGTTCTGTCGACTGTGGTGATGACATCCGAAGTGGTCTTTTTGCAGAGAGGTAGATTCATCCTAGAAGCCCATTTGTGGTCCATATAGTTTCCTACAGCCCCGCTATCAATGTATGCCCTTACTGCGTGCATACGTGATGGCTGCCTTGGATCAATAAGGACCATTGGTATGATTAGGTGCGAGGTCTGAGTGTCCTTCTTCAAGCTCGGCAAGCGGACCTCTACGCTTGTCGGGCGTGGTCGTTTCCGGAATCAGGCTCTGTTTGATTTCTATCAGCAACTCCGACTGCTTTCTTGGATGGTTTTATACGGCAATCCCATAGAAAATGTCCTGAGGCCCCACAGTACAGACACAATTGCATCTGCCGTCTCCTTTCTCTTTCCTTTTGAGTTAAGGGTCCCTTAACCCCCCCGATCTGCATAGGTTCTGATGCATCTGTTCCTTTGGGGATAACATTGCGTTTAACCAATACCCGATTCTCGAACTTAGCTCAATCAGCCTTTCTATTCTGAAGTCGGTGGTCTAACTGGACCACTAAGTCTATATATTCTGCGCAATCCTGAGGTGGGTTCACAACTTGGGCCAAAACATCTTTAAGTTTGCCCCGAAGTCCACAATGAAATAATGTAACTCGTTTTTCCTCTGGCCATCCAGTTTCCACCACCAACCTATTGAAGGTTGCGATATAGGTAAGCAGATCCTCATTACCTTGTCGTAGGGATGAAAGTTCATTATCCAGGGCCTGTCCCTGTGAATGTCTGGCGAATAGTCTTTCCATGCTCAATTGAAAACCCTGAAAATCCCGAAGAAGAGGGTCATCCTGGTTGACTAGTGGAATTGACCAATCCGCTGCGTTGCCACTAAGGTATGATAGTACAAAGGCTACTTTGGCTTGGTCGTTTGGAAAAGCTCCAGGTCTACATAAAAAGTGCAAGCGGCATTGGTTCATGAACACAGCAAACCTTTTCGGGTCCTCAGCAAAACGTTCGGGTGGAGCTAAAGGAATGCTCCCTGGTAGAACCACTTGCACAGGATTGCTCGATGAAACGGGAGTTGGATTCCCCCCGAGTCCAAGTAGTGGTGTTTGCCCAGCTTGGTTTTGCAGCAGTTGACTAGCAAGATCATCAGTGCGCTCTTTTGCCCTAAGTTTCCCTAACAATTGGGCTAGTTGGTCGGTTTCTGAGGTTTCCATTACGCCCGGGTGGGGATTTCTAGATAGGCTTTGCATTCTGTTACGCTCACCTGGTTCCCACAGGGGCGTCGATCGGACCCGGACAGCTGCGGTCTCCACCAACCTGATGCGTAGTGCAGAGATGACAGTCTGGACTGGCCCGCCTAATCTTGTCTGCTTGACTAGTAGAAATAGTCTCCTGCAAGTGGAGAAAGGGATTTAGCCACCCGTGGATTTTAGTGATGGACCACCACTGTTCTTGTTCTCCCCACTAGTCACCTCCGATATCCCCTTTTAGTAACCTCACCTTATGTTTTTAAATGATGAGCTCTCCATCCTGCGTGGCATGCAGGGGCGCGTAGATACCAGTTACTTCACTGGTTTGAAGGTACCAGAGGAGGTCCGGAGGAATATTGTCTCCGGGGTTTATAAAGTTCAAAGAGTTCAATATGTCCGATGTTCACTCTTTTCCATTCCCTTGTTCAATTGCAGCTAATAATATTGTCTGGAGGCAGATGATTGCGTTCAGGTAAGAGTCTGTATTACCCAAGACTGTCAGGTAAAAGTTGCATGAGTTTAACTTGTTATTTTCTCTCCCTTTATAGGTGCGGCATAAGAAGATGTGGCGTATTAAAGTGTAATGCCTCCAGTGGTAAATCAGGTAAGCCTATGGTGGTAAAGGTGATTGTATTTGTCGGCTCTCTCGGCTCACCTTGTTATTCCTTTTGTTTCCCCCCCCCAGGTGCTGGAGTTCTGCGAAGAAAATGATGGATGTAACGCCGAGTCGAAAGATGCTGTGGACTGGTGAGTATGACGCGACGCTGCTGCTGGCGATGCGACGCGTGCTGAAGTAATGTCCTTTCAGGCTCTGAGACGTGCTGGATCTGGAATCAGGTAAGTAATTAAAATAATGTCCGTGAGCTAACCTTTTCTCCTTCTTTCCCCTTTTTCTAGGAGCTCCGGATTGGTGCCAGAACTGATTTCTAAGATGAACCTGGCGCCTAAGGTGCCAGGACTGAACCCAAACAGCCCCCGGCCGGGGTTGCTGGGGTTTTAATAGGTATCTGGATGCTTGCTCCCGGGGCTGATGGACTCGATCCGGATGCCCGGGGGTAGGCATCATGACACTCTTGCTGCAGTGTTTTAAACTCTGTTTTGAGTTGTTGAACAAGATCCTCGGCCTGTAACAGGTCTCCAGACTGATTCATCCTACTAACCTCAATATTTTGCCAACGCTCTTCCACTAAAAGCAAATGAAAATATAACTGAGCCGTTAGCTGAGCCATTTGCATCTGTTCATCATGAGCATTTGTGGTCATATAACATGCCTCAAGTGCTTTATGCTATATTCCACCATCAAACCAAATATCATTGCTTACTGGGGTAACCTCCTGCACAAGTCTGGTTTGCCAGCTTCCTGCATCGTCTTCAACCCATTCTCCTTTAAGAAATAATTTAGCTAGGAGATGTTTCCTGGTTTCACCAATTTGTACAGTAGTTATTTTCACAATTGGCTTTTCGCACCTTAGAAAAACTTTCTTTATGCCATGGCAAAGTCACCCTGTTCCTGCTTGATATTCTCACGCAAATAAATTCTTACACAATCTTAATTTTTCTAGTGCACCTCCCTGGAACTCAAGAGTCAAGTACTAGCGGCACTTTAGCAAAACAAAGATAACTTTCCCTCCACCTTAATGCAATTCTATCAAGATGAATAGTCTGTCACAATACACTTGTCATGTGTCAGAAATAGGCAGCTAAATCCCGGTCAAGCCCCCAATTTGTCACGGTTTATTGAGAAGCCACCCTCAACACAGGGAGTTTGTTCCCTCCCCACTGAAGTGGTTATGCAACAAACTGTTTCACAGATTCTTTTCTTCAGCCCTATATGTTAGGGTTAGTCTTATCTCCTGTATGTATGAGGTGCTTGGTAGTGATGTCATCCTTGAAATGCAGGCTGTGAGTGTGGAATGTGAGGGTGGAATGTTTGTAGTTGAATAGGTTCCACCTCAGGCAGTTAGAAGATGTGAGCCTGGGTGCTGGGAGCCAGTGGGCTCTTAACCTTGATTCCTCTCTATCGCCTAATAACTTGATGACATCTGATCTGTAACATAAGAAGACATTGAAGCAACCATTAAGAACACCTATCCAGAGGATGCACTGTCTCCTTGATGAGTGAAACCTATGGCTAAACAGCAGTCATAACAATTGGCGAGGATTGTCCAAGGTATGATGAAAGAGGACCCTTGGAGAAGTCATCAGGAAAGCAAAGAGGAGCAGGTACCTGTGTGCTGTTGGTTTGAGAGAGGAGAAAAGAAACTCTGCTGCGGGGGGGTGCAAGCAAGAGGACAAACTGACTGTCAGGAGAGAGGGAGAGCCCACTGCCCCCCATGGACTGATTAGCACCCACCACCGAGGGCTGTTTGAGGCAGCCTATCCCAAGGGCATGTTGGGACATGAGTGGCCTGCTGGTATCCAGGCAGGATCAGAGGAGGCTGTGTTATAATGGCTCTTGGGTGGAATTCTACCTTGTAGAATTCCACCCATGCTCTGATGTCATGTTTGCCTATGTTATGGTTCTACATTCCAAGTAGGACGGTTAGAGTTGATCTGGAGAGCTGTAATGTAGGCTCAGCACTGCTGGGCTTAGGCTGGTTGCCAATAAAGAAGCCTCACTTACAACCCTGTGTGCCTCTTTTCTACATTGGCGACGAGGGCAACCAGCCTTCCAACCCACGTAGCCTATTTCGGCCCAGAAGTTGCCCATGTTTTCCCCCTGAAGGGCTGCCTGATCCTAAGGTATTGTCCGGGCCCCTCAGGAGAAGAGCCCTCCAACTGACGCTGCCCACGAGGCAAGGGAGTGAGAGCAAGTTTCCCCTGCCCCTCGATTTCACCGGGCAGCCTGCCGGGCCTGCACTCCACAGCCAGGACGAACCAGGTGCCCCGACAGCAGAGAGTGTTTGTGGAGGAGGGAGAAGACATTCCCCACACAAGTCGGCAACGCGGACCGGTGTGCTGCCTGGCCTGCGCTCCCCAAACTGGGTCGAGTGCGGTGCCCCCACCGCGACAGAAACAGGTGAGGAGCTCCGTGACCCTTCCCCACTCCCGCGAGCAACGCTAACGGTGCCCATTTCCACGCCCCTCTTACTGGAGCGCAGCGCCAGGGAATCCGGGGATAGCAGAGAGAGGGAGAGCGGCCCATTTCCTCGCAGCGCCGCGGATTCCGGCGACAGCGGAGAGGGGGAGAGCGGTGAGTCGGGAAACAGACGATCAAGGAGCCGGCAGCCTTGGCCCACGCGCAACTGCGGCCCCAGCTCTCCGGCTGGTTCAGCGTAGTGCTTCTCCTTTTTCCACAGACATCTGAGGAGGAAGTCAGCAGCAAGGGAGAGAGCGGAGACTGAGCTCTCTTGCCGGGCAGAGTCCCCGCCCACGCAGGAGGTGTCTGTCCAGCAGTGGAGGAAGGAGTACCAAAGGGGCGTTCCCCTTCATCGTTCGGAGAGGAAAATTAACCCTGTGCCTACCGGGTCTACTAATCTGACATTGTTCTAACTGTCTATTATCCATAAGGCCTGGAAAGCATGGACAGTGATTAGAGGAAGTTGAACGGTGCCCTTCCAAGTAAACTTGCCAGCCAGTTTGCATCTGTCCCAACATGCAGCACAACAATGCGCGTCCGCCCCCAGCCTTTCTGGCCAGTCCCGGTGAACCTGCAATTGTATGGGACTTATGGGTTGACACGTTTAAAGTTTACCTAAGGGCGGCAGGTGGCGCCAAATTTACAGATGATGAAAAAGAGGCCGCTCTACTCAATTGTTTGGGAACTGAAGGACTCAGACTGTTCAGGCATCTTCCTGGCCCCAATGTGCACGCTGCCCCCGCTGCTCCCACGGAAGGGGCTGAGGGGGTGATGCCCTACCAGGAGTAGTACTAGCCTATGAAACAGCCTTAGGCAAATTGGAAGCGAGGTTTGGCAAGAGAGCCAATGTGGTACTTGAGAGATATCACTTCTTTTCGAGAGCTCAAGGCTCCATTGAAGGCATTGATGGTAATGTGACTGCTATACGTACTTTAATAGCAACGTGCAAATTCACAGGCACCATAGACGAGTACATCCGTGATCAAGTGATGATGCGGACGTGTGATGTGCGCGTCAGAGAGAGACTATTGATAGAGAAAGATCCACCTCTAGATAAGGTCATTGAGATAGCCCGTGCAATTGAAGAATCCAGGAAAAGTGTGAGAGTGATGACTGATAAGGGGGAAGCTGTACATGCTGTGATTCCCCGCTGGACTACGGAAGCTAAAGGGAGGAACAAAGACAACAGGGCTGTGTCTTCCTCGAAGGACCTGTGCAGGAAATGTGGGTGGCGTGGCCATTTGGTGGGTGCAAAGGGGTGTCCTGCTGCCAATGTGGTTTGTAGGAAATGCAAAGCCAAGGGTCATTATGCCCGCATGTGTAGGGGTGTTATATCCATCAAGGACTCGGTGAAGATGGTGGACACTAATGATGATGATGATGATGATGTGACAATAGTGGGCTACATGGGTTGCTCGGATGGGAGTGAGAGAAGTGTGCCTGAGGGTTCATTGCTGAGTGTGGGGAACTGCAAGAAAAGAGCTTGGGCGACGCTCATGGTTAATGGCATCCCGTTGGGGATGATGGTGGACACAGGGTCTCCATACACTATGATATCCCCGCAGCTATATGAATCCAAGTTCCACAAAAGAGTATCTGATTTATCCTCTCCTGACATAAACCCGTACGCTTATGGGCGTCTACCCATTAAAGTCCTGGGATTTGAATGGGCTGACATAGAGTTTCAAGGTAGAACAGCTAGGGGCAAGTTGTACGTGGCCCACAAGGGTGACCCCGTTGTTGGGTGGGAAGAACAACCTGCTCTGGAGCTGTTGATTAGACCCGGGAAACTTGTTCCGGTGATGAGTGTGACTGAAGAGAACAATTGTACTGTGTGGTCTGGGGGCATCACGGCTGAAATTTTGGAGAGTAGGTTTCCCTCAGTTTTTACTTCTAAGTTGGGCAAATTGAAGGGTTTTGCACACAAGATAGTTCTCAAGAGAGGTGTAGTACCTGTTGTCCACAAAGTCAGAAGGGTCCCCATCATGGCTCGTGATGCTTTAAAGGAGGAACTGCACAAACTCAAGGAATCTGGGGTCATAGAAGATGTGGAGTGTTCAGAATGGTTGGCCCTGGTGGTGTTGGCACGCAAGGGTGATGGAGGAATGAGGATGTGTGTAGACCTCAGAGATCTCAATTCATGCATTTGGGTTGATAGACACCCTCTACCCAATATTAACGAGATGCTTTCCTTGGTATCAGGGGCTTCATGTTTTTCTACTTTTGATCTCTCGTCTGCCTATCATCAGATAGACCTGCACAAGGAATCTCGCCCACTCACATCCTTCGTGTCCCCTTTTGGCGCATTCCGGTTTTGTAGGATGCCCTTTGGCTTGGCCTCCGCTGCTGCGTTTTTTCAGAGGATTATGCAAAACCTCTTTGGGGACATTAAGGGGGTGGAATATTTCCAGGATGACATCCTTGTGTGGGGTAGATCGCAAGCTGAGCATGATTGCAGGGTTCTTAAAGTGATGGGTGTCTTGAAGGATTGTGGTCTCACTGTCAAACTTAGCAAATGTAAAGTAGGTGTTCCCAGTGTGACTTATTTGGGACATTCATTGGACGCTGAGGGTATTCATCCCAAGGCAGAGTTGGTGAAGGCCTTGAGTGATGCACCGGCCCCGTTAAACAAGGACCAGTTGAGATCCTTCATGGGTCTTGCGGAGTATTATAGTAGATTTGTGCCGTCGTATGTTGACAAGACTGTTAGTATGAGGTCATTGGTGAAGAAAGGTGTGCATTTTGCATGGTCGGATCAGTGTCAGGTGGAATTTGTCAGGTTGAAGGAAGAGATTGAACAAGCCCCGTCCCTAGGGTCCTTCTCTCCGGCAAGAAAAACATTTCTTACCGTGGATGCGCGTGAGTATGGCATAGGCGCTGTTTTGGAGCAAAGGGTGGATGGTGAACTGCGACCTATTGTTTTTGCATCTAGAGTGCTCAGAGAGGCTGAAGGTAGGTATGCCGTCATAGAGAGGGAGGCTCTCGCTGCTGTGTGGGCCTCCAAGTATTTCAGGACCTTTCTGTGGGGAATCGAATACACCCTGCGTACAGACCACAAGCCTTCAGTGCATGTGTTGACCACTAAAGGGTTATCACACGCGTCTTCAAGGATCATGAGGTGGATGGCCGATATGGTGGAGTTTAATTTCAAAGTTGAGTATGTCCCGGGAACTAGGAATGCGGTAGCGGATTGTCTGTCGCGCTTTCCGAAATCTGACGGTGATCTTGAGCTCCAAGATGTGGCAGGGGACGATTGTATCCTGGTTGCCAGTGTGGTGCCCGCAGTGTCAGAACATGAGTGGGGTACAGAATGTGCAGCTGATCCTGAGCTGATGGAAATGAAGACGACGCTCAGCAGTGGAGTTGTAGGTCCAGCTTTGTCAAAATCCTATGGCCAGGTCTGGGAAGAATTGTCGGTGGGTCCATGGGGTGTGGCTAGAGGCCTGAGGTTGATTCCTCCTCGTTCCCTTAGAGGGAAACTTGTTGACTTGGCCCATGAGGGGCATATAGGGAGGTCCATGACCAAGAGAAGGCTCAGAGATTATTGGTGGCCCCGAATGGATGCTGATGTGGAGGACGTGGTGAAGGATTGTGCAGCTTGTTCCACTAGTGACAAGAGCAAGGTTCCAGCTCCCCAACCTATTTATCCAGTGGAACTACCCCGTGATGTGTGGTCCAAGGTGGCGCTTGACATAATGGGCCCCATTGATGCATTGGGGGGAGGTTTAAGGTTTATTGTCGTTATGGTGGATTATACATCTCGATGGGTAGAGGCCACAGCTTTGTCTACGGTTACCGCTGAGAAAGTGGTGGAGTTCCTCTCTGCAGTGTTTGACAGGGAGGGTGTGCCTACAGGTTTAGTTACTGACAATGGATCTCAGTTTGTGTCGGAGTATATGTAGAAGTTTTTGGATGAACTTGGGATACGTCATCATAGAGTTGCACTATACAACCCACAAGCCAACGGTCTGGTAGAACGCATGAATCATTTTATCAAGGGGGCCATCCAGTAGGCTCAATGGTCTTCCGTGGAGAAGAGTGGTGTCAGAATCACTTAAGGCTTACAGGCTTACCCCATCTATTGTTACTGGTCATTCTCCTTTTGAGCTGATGCGAGGGAGGAAACCTGGCTCCAAGTTGAGAGTGCCAGCCCTAGGTGGCGGTGTTCAGACACAGGTGGACATGTGGGAAGTTTTGGATCGAGTTTGGAGCAAGCAAGAACGGTTCTTGAGTGAGCAAATGGCCCGTAGGAAGCCCCTTCCTCTGAAGATTGGTGATTGGGTTCAGATTAGGAATCCTAGGTTTGTGGCCAAGGGTCTCAGCAAATACTTAAATCCACGCAAAGTGGTCAAGCGTGGTCGTGGCTATGTAAAACTTGACGATGGATCCACCTGGAGTCTCAGGCGTGTAGTAGTGGTGGACAAGGAGAAAGTGGTTTCTGCGGGTGGTGAGTCTAGCGTGCCCGGTAACGGTTCAAGAGATGCTGAGGTGGGTTGTGATGTCCCCTTAGAAGACTCAGCAGTCCGGGAGGAGAATGAGGGACTAGTTAACTTGCAGCCCATTGTCAGTGGAGCGGCTCTTGATGCCCAGAGTTTTGAAGAACATTCCTTTCCCATCTCTGTGCCTGATTCTGGTGTTAGGGATGTTCCGGTGGATGAATGTGAAGTGTCCGCTGCTGGGGTGGCCGAATCTATTCCTACACATACTCGGTCTGGTAGGGAGAGGAAAGTTCCCTTCAAGTACAAAGAGTTTGTTTTGGGTGCTGTTGTTTAGCAGCACCTCTTAGTTTTTGGTATTTCTTCCTTGCTCTTGTGGGCAAACTATTTTATAGTTGGAGTTAATATTGAGTGAATGTCAGTCTGGTGTGGTGTGTGTCTGTGTGTGTGTGATTGCTGGTCGAGTGTGTGAGGGTTTGAGTGTGGACCTTAGGGTGGTTGTTTCTTTGTTGAATAAAGGGGGGAGAAGTGTTATAATGGCTCTTGGGTGGAATTCTACCTTGTAGAATTCCACCCATGCTCTGATGTCATGTTTGCTTATGATATGGTTCTACATTCCAAGTAGGACGGTTAGAGTTGATCTGGAGAGCTGTAATGTAGGCTCAGCACTGCTGGGCTTAGGCTGGTTGCCAATAAAGAAGCCTCACTTACAACCCTGTGTGCCTCTTTTATACAGGCTGCCAGGAAGGGACTTATGGACATGTAAGGAGAGGCAGCTTGGAGGTCCCTGGGTTAAGAGAAGAGACCTGTCATGTTGGTGTTCTTACACATGGCGTTTAAAGAGGCTGTCCAGGAGTCAGGAAGAGGGGTGCCTGGGGAGATGTGAAGAGAAACGTGTCTCAGTGAAGTGACACAGAGATTGTTGCATGGGGGGGTGAAGTCCCGACTGCTACCCTGAGTTGTAAGGTGCTCGGAGGTTGAAAAGCCTGAGATAGTGGATGGCTGAGTGAAGAATAGATTTGTGACGTTATGCGATTTTGGTATTAAAACACTTGAGGGTGTGTGCTGTTTGGCAGAGGTGCTGAGGATTTCTGCCAGGAACTTTGGGCACCTGTGAGCTGCCAGCGAGGGAGTTTGGCCGTGGGTGGCGGTTGGGCCGTGGACATCAGAGAGGACCTGTCTCCACTCCCACTATGGTGATGTCATCTTACCTGCTGAGTGTCTCAGCAATGGCGTGGAATGTGGAGGCGTCACGTCACTGACGTCAGCATGGATCTTTTGGTGCCGTTGGAGAGTGTCTTTCGTCATTGACATGATTCGAGGAAGGCACCCTGGAACATCGGGACGTTCAAGCAAGCGATTCCCCGACGTTCACAAATAGAAGTGCAAAGCGGTCTACGTGGGATGTGCAAGTCGGAAGGGGAGTCGTGATAGCTCATGTGCTAAAAGTGGAAGCTGCATGTCACCGCGAGGCAAACCATTGTGAGCCACATTGAACTAATCGCGGTTTGGGGCAGCGCTGACAAGTGGAGAATAGGATTGGACAAAGGAGTCCGTCTGCACATAACGTGAGCTAGCACTTGGGTGAGACAGTCGGTCTACCCACTGAGCGCATCGCATTGGGAGGCAATGGAGAACGCTACGCTGTTTTGTTGGCAGCACGTTTGTCATGTTATGTCTAGCCTAATCATTGCATATTGGTGACGTAGGTTCAGGATGGTCATGTTTAGGAGTTGCATCGATGGATTTGTACTATAAGCTGATCTGTTGTTAATATGTTGTTAATACAATATGGAGGATTCTAGTTGGTATGAGGTTACATCTTTTGCCTTGGTGACAAAGATGTATAAATGAGTATGGAGGCAGTCTGATGACTGGGATGGGTGATGTTTAGCTGGTGGCATTATTAAAGAGTATTTCATCGATGTTTTTGTACATTTAATTGCGACGTTTTGGACGCAACATGGATTTGCGTGTGAGATCTGATAATGAAATGCTTTACATGCTAGCATAACATTTTGAGGCATTTCAGCATTAAGAGTTGCCCGTGTATTGGCAAGATGGACTTTTCGGAAATGAAAACTGCAATTTTAAGATTTCTGCTAGGGAGACTGCAGCGCTGGCTAACAGCCTTACATTCAATGTACGGGTTGACTGTGTTAAGTGTCGTGGTGTATGTTTTGAGAAGTGTGTGGGTGTTTGGTGCAGGACCATTGGTTGGTCAAGAAACCCTGCAGGGTTTGGAAGGTGTTTAGATTGAGTTCATGACCAAAGAGAGGTCAAGAAACTCTGTGGAGTTTGGTGGTGTTTTGTGTGTGGCGGCCCTGCTTGGTCAGGTTGGAGACGACTATTGGAAGGCTAGTTGCTTGAAGCTTTGTGGAGCTTTGATGTGTGTTGGGTCGTGGCTCTGCGGAGCCTAGTAAGTAACTAGTAGGAGACTAGTTGCTTGAAGCTTTGTGGAGCTTTGATGTGTGTTGGGTCGTGGCTCTGCGGAGCCTAGTAAGTAACTTGTAGGAGACTAGTTGCTTGAAGCTTTGAGGAGCTTTGATGGGTGCTTGAAGCTTTGAGGAGCTCTGTGGAGCCGTGAAGGTTCAGGGATTTCTGTGGAGACCCTGAGGATACAGGTGCGTTTGCATTCTGTTTTTACTTGTGTATATTTCTGTGTTTTCTGGAATCCTCCAGGAGTTTCTTTTAGGTCGGTTCTAGGAACGTGGCAACATAACATCTGTGTGGCTGTATTCAGTTGGTAGTGATAGGTGTGGTTTTGAAGGGCTCAGGTGTCTGGCCAACATTTGCAGCTAGGTACTGGCGGTGGTTGACCGGAATGACAGCTGGTTGCCGTCTTTGAGTGATTGATTCTGGGGATGATTTTACAGTGTATGGTTGAGCCGGTTTAGAATGAAGAGTTAATGTGTATTGTGTGGTGAGTGGTTCCGTTGTTCTGGTTAGATCTGCCCGAGTAGATTGTTTGGTTGTTAGTTAGTTCTCTTGTGCAGTTGTGGCAGGTTCTGGTCAGCCCGATCTGGGGAGTTTGTGCTTGGGGGTGGCAGCCCCATGACCTGCTGGTAGCAGAGGTGGATAAAAGGAGATCAGTATGTTTGGATGGTTATGGATGAGTTTGGTTGGTTGCCCAAGGTGGAGCTGGAGGCGCTCGAAAGTGGCGGTTTCGAGGTTCCCTGGTGGCAAGGGGGAGTGGAAGTTGTTCTGTTGGTTAGGTGTGTAGTTGAGTTGGCTGATCCTGTCGTGGGCATGTTAGTTATGATTGATGGTACAATTTTCCGGGTGTGTTGGAACTTGGTAGAGTGTAAGGCACTGCTGGTGTGTTGGTTTTGTGTTGTAGTACATGACAGTGGATTGTGGTTGTGTGTGGGGATGTTTTGCTGTAAGAGGAGGAGGTGTTAGGGTTAGTCTCACCTCCTGTATGTATGAGGTGTCTGGTAGTGATGTCATCTTCGGAATGCAGGCTGTGAGTGTGGAATGTGAGGTTGGAATATTTGTAGTTGAATAGGTTCCACCTCAGGCAGTTAGAAGATGTGAGCCTGGGTGATGGGAGCAAGTGGGCTTTTATCCTTGATTCCTCTCTTCTAATAACTTGATGACATCTCATCTGATCTGTAACATAAGAAGACATTAAAGTAACCATTAAGAGCACCTATCCAGAGTATGCACTCTCAACTTGATGAGTGAACCCTATGGCTAACCAGCAGTCATAACATTATTTCAGACACATATCATGCCCCTTGGATCCCTCTCCCCTGAGCTAACAATGAGTCTGGAACCAGACTGGTGTACGGGAAATATATTGGTATTTATTTAAGTTAAAAGTCATAGAAATTAGAACAAAAATGTCAAACACCACTTTATCCATGGCATAACACAATCAACTTCTCTCAGCATAAACCGCAAAAGTGAGTTAAAAAGAACACAATCACAATTCTTCACTTTATGCAAATCTCATGTCATGAAATAATTACACTGATCAATAACAAACGCACTTTTCATGTAATGTGCGATTTTGATTTTCCTTCAGGCATAAAAGATTAGCAGTAGGATTTCAAGAATGGTAATTATGATTTCAACCACACTTTTGATTTAAAAGAAACATGGGGGGATTTATCTTTTTTTCAGACGCCTTGCTTTAGTCTATGTAAGGATGTCAGACACAAAAATGGGAATGCTTTGGGGAATTTTGGATTTCAGACCCCACCCCCTTACTGAAAGGCCTGTGTTGGGGAATCTGGATAAAAAGGTTGGACTAATTTAAAAACATAGACACCCCTCTTCCTTAAAGAAGTCGGGATCAGCTAAACAACAAGAATTACCCAATTAATGTATAGGCTATAGTTTTCAGCACACACTGGGAAATGACCTTTGTTGATTTTGAATTTTAACTACATTCACCCTGTAGTGTTCTGCCAAATTGGGAATTAATTAAATTAATGTTTTTGGTTAAATATGTTAAGAATCTACACAGATTTGCCCCCCCACCCACTTTAAAGGGAAATGATTCAAGGCCAGTAGACTCCCCCACCTTTTGGTTTTAGAAGGCTCAGTTCTACTTACATAGCAAGCCTCTGTTTCAGGTTCAGGAAGGCCAGCTGCATCCCAAGACATTCTGGAAAGATAGGGCAGGGGTCTGTCTGGTCACTCCACTCTAAAGATGACTCCCACTCTCCACCCTAGGACCTATTAAGCTTTGAGGCCTTCCTAGAAATAGACAGTTCTATCCAGATGCACTCTCAGCAATCTCCTCTGGTGTTTCCTTCAAGCTGTCCGATGGTAAGTTTCAGCAGCCCTCTCTGTCTCGCTGTCTGTCTGTTCCTCTCTTCCCTGTGTCCTAGTGCAGTCCCACTTATACAGCAGCGATGACACCACCAATTTTACAATCTTGGGGAAGTACCCTGCAATAATTCCTGCCACTAGGATTGGACAGTTACCCTTCTCTCTCCTCCCAAACCCAGCCTCCAAGTCAGGATTAGTTAAGGGATCTGGAGCAACATATGGCAATTCCCATTTCTAATTGCCCTTTGTTCGCCTTTCAACTTTTTGGGCAAAATATATGTTCCATGAGTCGCAGGTGGATGAATTTTATATCCCCAACATCACCTGGAAATTACATAAACATGGTACATAGATGAAATCCAGCTGCCTTATGATGGCTGAGAAAAAGGCCTAAATGATAATAGTCCTTTTAATAGTCCTTTTAAATTAATTGTGAATCTTCATGTGGGACAAATGGCCGCTCCTCCTGCCTTCCGGTCATTTGTTTTCATTGGGTCAGCCTGTACCCATATTTCTTTTTTATCAATTTTATTTGTGTTGGAAGCTTGCTCTTTGAAGTTGTTGCCCCCATTTCACACCTATTAGTCAAGCACCAGCCAAGATGTCTCTGATGCTTTCAGAGCCATCAGAACATGCATGTCGACACCTATACCAGGACACTTTATTGCAGTTGGTCATTAGATGGGTGATGGGAGATGTGACATCCCACATGGGAGTGGGAGATTTCCTTGTGAAGTTTTGCCCACAGTCATCAAAAGGGTCTGCCTTGGGCTGACATTTTTTCAGGAGGCCAAAGTGGCTCTTCAAATGTCACTGGAGTTTTGTAGGCGAAACATAATATACATAGATTTTTGTCCACACCAGAGGCCTCCACCGTTCACTATTTAGATGGTTTTCTATTTATTGGCCCCAAAAACTCTGACGCATGCAGACAGGTTCTAGGAGGATTTGAAAGATTAATAGAGGAATGTGACACACCACTGGCCCATGAAGAAACAGCAGATTCTTCACACTTATTATCATTTCCAGGCATAGCAATTGACACTATAAAGGGAATGCCGGATCCCAAAGGACAAGGTCGAGGGATTACGGGGGACAATTACAACATTAATAAAGAAAAGGGACAGTGAAGGAACTTAATTTCCCAGCAGGCAAGCTCATCTTCGCAGCTAGGATAACACCACAAGGAAAGAGTTTTTCAAGAAGCCTGGTATTAAAAATTAAAGGTTTCAGAAAGCCACGTGTGCATATAAGGTTGGGCAATACTGTCAAAAAAGATTTGCCAACATGGGAGGAGTTCTTGAAGAAATTCAATGGATCGGTGATGTGGCGCACACCATTAAATGAAGAAGAAAGAAAAGGTACTATTCACAGATGCAGCTGGCAGCAAGGATTTTGGGGCGATTTGGGGACAGAAGTGGAGCACTGGCCCCTGGCCACAGGCATGGCACAGCAACGGGGGGACGAGGAACTATACGTTACTGGAAATATTCCGCATTTGCATCGCCATGTTCATACGGGTCAGGGAATTAAGCAACAGAGAGCTGGCAGTCTGGTCGGACAACATGGCGGTGGTCAACATCATTGACTGGAGACCACGTCATGTCAGCTGGTTTTGAAGGTCCTAAGGGCAATGACTAAGATTACCTTGAATCACAATATAGAGGTAAAAGAGAAACACGTTGCAGGCAAAGAGAATGATGTCGCTGATGGTTTGTCTCGCCTACAGTGGGAAACATTAAGACGTCTATGACCGGACGCAGATCAGCAGATTACAGAGGTGCCAGAGGAGGCATGGAGTGTGATAAAATGGGCAGAACGGGCCGCACCGAATGGTGGGAGAGCAGAGAAAACCAAACAGCAACAAAACACACCTCAGCGACGGGTGCTAAAAGGGATGTCCACACAGGCAGAAAGCCAGAAGCTGACAAAAGCGTGTTAATGAATCTGGCCAACAGCGCCTTAGCCTCATGAACATCAAAACAATACAGTAAGTGCTCACCAACAGTGAACAAAATAGCAAATGTAAAAATTACAAACGATATAAATGAAAATGATATTAGCAATTTTGTGGAATGGGCTTTCTGTTAGAAATAGAAAAGAAGAAATCTTGGGCAAGGGCACAACTCTCAGCGGAAGCACACTTTATGAAACTGGCAGGAAAGAGGAATCGAGCACACAGCACTGTAGTGAAATACGCCCTCAAACGATGGGCGAGGCTGGAGGGTCCAGAAAGGATATGAGACGCCCCCTTCAATTTTAAGATATGTATGTTTTTAATGGCACCTATGCATGACATATGCATCTGCACATACGAGGCAAAGTTATTCTGGGCGGCTTTTGCCGTGGCATATTTCAGGGGCCTCGAGGTCCGCGAGTTGGTAGCCATCAGCGCAACAGCAGAAGACGGGCTCCCCATGGAGGATGTCCACATGGGGAAAGAAAACTTAACAATCCTGTTAAGAAAATCAAAAACAGATCAGGATGGGAAAGGTAGAAGGACCAACCTATATTGTATAGATGACAAGAATAACTATCCAATATGTGTCACAAGAAATGTTCTCCGCACACGCCCGCCGTTAGGGAGGCAGTCCTGTAGGGTGCATTTAAAGGCCCCAAACAGAAGTCCCTTTCACATGAACAGCAGGATTTTAAACACTGAAGCAAAAAGGGCCTGGTCTTTGTTTTTGTTTTTCAAGTAAAATTAAAGAGCCATTTGGAAAGGGGCCTACCTGTCATTACCAATGGATAAGCAGCATTTTAATTTACAAAGGAAGGAGGAATCAAAGATCCCTGTCGTATGGAAAACAGGATTTTTAAACATTGACACAAAAAAAAACGTGTGCACAGGTGTGTGCACATAAAAGCAATTTTAAAAGTGAAAAAGTATCACTGCTCACAGAAAAATGTCAGGAAAACAAAACATGATGTGTGGGTTGACCAAAATCAATGTATATTATGTTTCACCCACAAAACTCCAGTGACATTTGAAGAGCCACTTTGTCTTCATGGAAAAATGTCAGCCCAAGACAGACCTTTTTGCTGGTTGTGCGCAAAACATCACAAGCAAAACTCCCACTCTCAGCCTGGATGTCACATCCAGGCTGGGAGTCAGCTAAGATATCTTACCATGGGTCAGCGGGTTGAGGGCTCCCTGCTGCAATCTGAGTGTGATCTGCAGGTTCGAATCCCGGCAAGGCCAACTCAGCCTATCATCCTTCCGAGGTCCCGGCAAGGCCAACTCAGCCTATCATCCTTCCGAGGTCCCGGCAAGGCCAACTCAGCCTATCATCCTTCCGAGGTCCCGGCAAGGCCAACTCAGCCTATCATCCTTCCGAGGTGGATAAATGAGTACTAATTTTGGTTGGGTGATATTGTATGTAAATATGTGCTCTGTAAAGGCTTTGTATTAAGGCGCTATATAGATAACACATCATTACCTCCCATCTAATTACCAATTGCAATAAACTGCCCTGCTAAAGGTGTCAAAGGGCGCCTAAGACCACAGGAGGTAAAGCAACTAGGGGGCTGCACATCGGGGTGTTACAAAAGATATGCAAGGCCCAATTTAATCTAACACAACATATTCTTTTGACAGATGACGACAGTCCTTTCAGCTCAGCCTGGGTGGTCACAGGGCACCCTTTGATGCCAAGGACAGGAAGATGGAGTGAGGATTCAAGGCAAGGCCTACCATTCAAAAAGACCATCGCAGCTCGGTGGGGCACCGGGGCATGCATTGGGATGAAATACACGACAAGCTAGCTGCCCTGGCGGGATTCAGAGACCCCTCCTACCCTCCCCCCAGAATATCTAGTAACACACCTGGCGCAACGATTTAGTGAAATTAGGGAGGAAACAGCTAGTCCACGATATACGCGCATCTCTAACGGGCATACTACACTACTGGAAAGACACCGACATGTTTACGTCAGAAATACTACCCAGAAGGCAATGCAGGGGGGCAACATACAACAGAGCCACCGATATAGCGCGAAAGAAACTCAGCAAGGGCATTGACAAGTTCTGCAGGAATTTTATTAAACATGGGGTATACCACTGAGCAACCCGGACCTATTCCACAAGGATGGGACGCACCTGTCAATAAAAGGGATGGCCATGTTGTCAGCAGGGTGTCCTCAATTCCCTAGCAGAGAGGGGTTGTTGGTAGAGGCCGGGGACCCTCTCAGGTGTGGCAGCATGAGCCAAGAAGGATGCCTGATAACAGAACGGGTCCCACTGGCACGGACCTGGCGGCGAAGGACAACCTTCCTTTTCATGGCCCAAAAGAGCGCAGCAAAGGCAAGCAGCACACCCGCTGTTGCGGAAATCAGCACCGGCCAGATAGCACAGAGAGTTGAGTGCTCGTTCTGACATCTGTTCATAGCCTCCTGGTGCAGGTTCGAATCCCGGGAGCGCCAACTAAGCCTATCGCTTTTCTGAGGTCGAAAAATTGAGTAGCACGCAGTGGGATAATAATAACAACAGTTATTGCAGCGCTCAGAAACCTGTGGGTTTGTAGTGCTATATAGAAACGACTTATTAATAATATGTGTCATTTTATTGGTGTTTATGCTTAATAGAGCCTACGGCCTGTTATTGCCACAACATTGTGTCTCTGGGTATTGTTTTTGCTTTCTGTCAGGTGCACGGACGTTCCAATTGCCTGTACTTATCCTCAGCTGCTGCACCTGTACTTCTGACTATTGTTAGTGCTGCGACAAGCAGCATTTGCCACAAATATTCAAAACATGCTTACCTCACGTGCCCTCAGACACAGTCACGCATGGCAGATCTGACCCTCAGGAGTAGTCAGTCGTCCTGGTATTCGAATCCCCGCAAAAAATACTATGGAATAATACACACGTCTAAATATAGTCTGTGAAGTCTATAAAAAAAAAAACATTGAAATATGAATTGGAGTATTGCACTTTGGTCTGGGTAGCTGCCGCTTTGCCCAATGGATCAGTTCTAGGGCAGTACACTGGACCTCTCTCTCGCGAGGCACAGCAGGGCCTGATCAGAAGCAAAAGCAGCCCCCCCCCCCCCCCCGCCCCCGCCCGAGCTCTTCCCCGGGCCCTTGGCCTTGAGCTCGGCTGGCATCCGGGCGGACCTGCTGGGCAGGTTGCGGACTTCCTGGAGCACAGGGCAGGGTTAGGCTCCGAGAGAGGAGCAGCAGACTCGGCCCGGCAGGGCAGGGAGTATGAGGCAGCATGGGGCTGGCGGTGTGCAAGAGGCCCTGCTGCTGGGGCCGCTGTGGCCCCTGCTGCCACGGGGCCCCGGGCGAGGAGGGCAGCGGCAGCGGGACAGCAGGCACGCACCGTGCCAACCGCTTCAAATCCGTCTACAGCTACATGCCCCGCACCAGCCAGGACCTGTGCCTGCAGAAGGGGGAGGTCTTCGAGGTGCTGCACGACCACGGCCAGTGGCTCTTCGTGCAGCAGGGGGAGCGGACGGGCTACGTGCCCAGGGCCTTCGCCGCCAGTGAGGACAGCCTGGAGGCCAAGGAGTGAGTGAGCTTTCTTTTCTCTCTGTCTCCAAGGCGCTGTGATTGCCCTGCGGCCACGTGCACTTATTCATTCATTCGTTCATTCGTTCATTCAGCTCTAATCATTCACTCATTATCCAAGAACACACAGAGAGGCCAAAACACAACCTGAGCGGCCAAGTCCTCTGTTGCTGGCATATTTATAACACAACAATTGAAAGGACTTCTCTGTTCACACATATCTCCACATGTTCCCAGGACTCAATTCGAGGGTGGACAGAGTCCACCACTTTTTTCAGAGGGCACCTTGATATGCTAATTTCTGATGATACCACATTTAATTGGTGTGTTAATGAGTCCCCCCACTTGTTTTTTTGTAAGACTTGGCCCCTGGCCTCTCCACACAGCTCTCTCTCCCTTCAGAAAACAAAATCGCCCTGCCTGTGGGAGATTGCCCCGGAAGAGCGGGGGTGGGCCGCGTGTCTAGTTAAAGGGCGCAGAGAAGCTAATTTTACGTCAACAATTCATTCACCACGTTGCAAGCCCCAAGCGTCAGTTTCAAGAAGCTTGCGTGCCCACAGCTTATGCCACACCCAGGTTGTGAACGAGACATTCCTAAAAAGCTCAGCAGTGCAGACTGCGGAAGAAAGTACAGGTGGGGAGTCTCCAACATTGTAATTGCTCCCCCACATCTGTCCCATTACAATCTTGTCTCCAAGAACAGTTCAAACCAAAAAGAATTATTGTGAGGTGAACCCGGGGTATTGATCTTATCTATATATTATCTGCTATGTCCACTACACAACGGGTCGACATGTTTCAGCTCTCATTAACATAGTTACCGCATTCATCAGGACCAACAGCTACACACACTTGCGATCTATTCAATTCTGAAGCCCCATTAACTTAATGCAGAGGATCCTTTGAACTTTTTAGGAATATTGCAGGATGCCATACTTCAATTAGTGAACAGGTCACCTCTCATTGGCTTCTTATATCTAGAGAGGAGACATACAATACATATATAATTGCAAACTGATAGCCTGTAGACCCTTCCTCTCTACTGCCAACTGCATCACCCTTGCTAGAACCCTAATAATGTCTAAGATTGACTATTGTAACGCTCTTTATCTTGGAACCAGCCACAGAATCATTAATAAACTTCAAGTAACGCAAAACAACGCCATCAGAGCTGCTCTTAACATCTGAGGAAAGCTCACATATCTGATACCAGACGTAACCGGCACTGGCTACCTATTGACCAAAGAATAGCACTGAAAACACTCACCTTGACTCACAAGTGCCAAGCGAACCGTGCACCTGAATACCTCTCAACCCGCTTCTTGGCACACACCTCCACACAACCACTAAGATCTACCCAAACCCATTTGCTGCGCATACCCAGATTTAAACTGCAAAAAGCAGGTGGGGCCAGCTTCCCAGTCTCGGCGGCCAAGTTATGGAACACCCTCCCTACTGCAGTAAGAGCTGTGCCTTCCTTCTATTCCTTCAAGCACAAAGTCATAAACTGGCTCGCTGAATAGGACTTAGCTGCGACCCACATAAAATGGCCTATCACATTCACTAACAGTACATTTGTACCACTGTAAATACTTCTTGCGATTTGGCTACTGTATCTTTTGTGATTTGTATGCTTATTTATCTGGAAATTTGTAACTACATAACTGTCTTTAATTGCTTGTATGTAACCATGTTTGTCACCTTATGCGCCCAGTTGCCCACGTACCTGGATGCGCTTTACAAATAAATAAATATAAATATACATATATTCCTTGCTTAATATATATATATATATATATATATATATAATTATTTGTTTGATATGGTTTACAAATGATACACTTTTTACAAAACAGTTACAATTTGTTAAGAGATAGAAAACAAAAACATAAAATTCTGTCATACATTATTTCTTTTTTGTTATTAACAGAAAACCTACAATCCAATATACAGTTACATTTATACAAAATCTGTCATTAATGCTTAGAACTGTAAATCAGATTCCTCTTAAAACAGAGCGTTTGGTTAATAATAATAATAATTATTATCATTCATATACAGGTAATATACCTTGTCACCTACATAGGGGCGCAGCAAAACCTGCATTTCTGAGGGCAGTGGGCGGCTAACCCTTCAAATGGTGGGAGGGGCGCTAACTTCAGATACAGCGGGGGATGGGCAAACGCATTTGTGGGGCGGCATCCCACTTCTTTACGCATACGCATTCTAACGAGACTATTCAGGTGCCGCTTCAATGTTACAAGCCGTTAACTCTCTCCTTTAAGTCTGGAACCAGACACGTAAGGACTGCTGTGAGAATGAGCTGTGTCGCCCCGGCCCCACCCTTCCACTCACTCCCCTGGCATGCAAGTACTAACCCCACGCCACGATTTCAATTGCCGAAAAAAATGCATGCATACAAATGCAGATGCTTCTGATGAAATGCTTTACACGCCTTTGTTAACAGAAGCCCAGGCGCCATTTCACGTCTGACTCCTGCTCTGTCTGGCCATGGCTCTGTAGTTCAGGCAGATCGAGTCAACATAGCCCGGAGGCGACGGTGGGGCATGGGGGAGGGGGTTGGGGGGTGTGCTGGGCACTCAATGGTGTTGGGCCACTGCACCCCATTTCTGTGACAGGACCCACTGCCCACCCCCAACAGAAATGCATTCAGCGTTGTCTCTGGTAACAGGCACTCACATAGAGACCCCCTCCCCCCCCACCTGCCACTGTGCCCCAAGGAACCTCTTCTTCTCGCACAGATCTGCAGCCCCGCTCCCCCAACTCTAATTCGGACAATGCCCCATTGGCGCCTTTCCCCCTCCCTACTAGGGATGTAACGGTATAACGGTATACCGTTAAAGATACCGTGAACCACTTAATTGAACAATAATAACCGTCACATTGTTTATACCGTTCATACCGTTAAGTGTGCTTTTCAATCTGATTTGGAAAGGCTGCAGTAAGCAAGTGCTGCGCAGTCTTGGTCTTGCACTGTTGGATGTGCCGTCTGCCAAGTAGTTTCAGTTGGAGCAGTTTTTAATGCCATTCCATAAACCACACGTGCCTGACACAAAATCAATATGTTAGCAATAGAAAGAATAGATACAGTGCCAAGAAGGAATAGGGTTTACTTTGGGGTGGCGGCTTTGGGGTTTATATATTTATAATGGATAATGTTCTCTAAACATATGGCAGTGGGGGATTTCCCTGGTTCTATCATTGAATTTACATATAATAAGTCACACTGCGAAATTCACTCATCTCTGTGGGTATTCCCTGCTGCCATACCAAAGGGTAACATGTCAGTGATTACTGAACACCTTTTGGCCCGCAAGTAAACTAAAGGCTGTAACGTAAAGAGAGAGTGCGTGTGTGTGTGTGTGTGTGTGTGTGCGTTTTTGTGTGTGTATGTGCACAAGCGTATACTACCATCAGCCTCCATTGATCTGTGGCATGCAGGTTATCAAGATGGTAACATGTTCATCTTCACCAGTAGCCAGTGGGGAAGCAAAAAGCCTAAATGACCACTTAGGAAAAGCTATTCAGTTTGCTTTGCCAGTTGCAGCAGGCCTCCACCCCACCCCCTCCTCTCCACACGTGTGTTTGTGTTTGGTGGAAGCAAGGCATTTCAGTGGAAAGTATGTTGAAAAGCCCATTTCTGGCCCTGGGAGCCTGGTTTTGTTTGTGTTGATAAATCTGACAATTTATGACTTTTTAGAAAATATTTGTTAAGATCAGTTAACTTCACCTGCTATACCGCGATAACCATGATATACCGTCATTTGGCAAGAAGGTTATTGTACCGTCATAAAACGAATACCGTGACACCCCTACTCCCTACCCACCCTCAATGCCTCTGGGTGTCCCTCATACTGGGGCGCCTCATAGATTAATGCCGAGGCCTGCTCCACCTGCTGGCGGGCCCCTGTGCTCGGCTAGTAGACCAATAGATAGACATCGACCAGGATAGCTCCGCGAGTTAAGCACTGGCTGCGGAGATTTGTACATAATCTGTAATCACATCTCATCCCACTCCATCCCCGCTCCCAGACATTGAGTGATATAAATTAGGTGGGCAATCCATGCCCATTAACATTGCTGCAAAACGGCTATATGTATTTAAAAAAGCAAACCATGATCTTCATGTGCCCCAGATCCTGCGCTTTTTCATTAAGTTAGTGATACATACTGTAGCGCTTTGAAAAATGTGCCTCTGTATAGGCGCTATACAAATAAACATTACCATTGTAATAACTGTTCCTTCCTGGCAACTAGTTCCCGGAAGCTCGGTAGCGTGCAATACACATACAAGATAACACAAAACCATACCCTGAGCACCCTCAAAATGGGTAATACAAATAGGCCTGATTTTAAAAAAAGCGTTTAACAATGGGAAAAATCAATTAAAAAACGCTTTTGTAAATCAGGCCCAAAAACCTGCTGTTCAAAGCGCTTAGTTAGCAAGTGCTTTATCAAGTCGTTACTTTTACGACTGCCCTATAAATGGCCGCCATCACTCGTGTGGGGTCCGTGGTGTGTTTGAGGAAGAACTGTACCGTTGACACGCTCGCGTGTGTCAGAATATCCCCCTTTTCACACCCGTCCTCGTCGCCAATGTGATGGGCTTGCCCGTGCCTCGGGCCGTCCCGTACTAACACACACGCATTCACACAATTACTGAGTTGATTGCACGTACGTCTGTGCTTTCCAAGGTCCCGGCGGCAACTGCCGCACGGACCGCCTTTATTACAACGGCGCATGCGCGGGCCGTAACGAGGCTCGCGCATGCGTGTCTACAACTCAAGACGTCACACGCCCCCTCTATCAGGGATACAGTGGCCCCCATCACGCACAGCTCTGCTGCTAAATTCTTGCGTAGATCTGTTCACTCATGATAATAGCGCCTTGAAAACCCTGTTGCTTTGAGGGGTGGATATCTAAAAATGCCCGCGCTGCATCTCATGGTATTATTAACATGTGGAGCAGATGGGTCTGAAATCCAGAACCATGCACCCCTTTTTCCTGAAAGTTGGCCAGATGTTTGAAATGTGGGCCCTACGAATATTGGAGATAACACAGTTAAGAATGTTTACATTGGCGCAGAACCAGGGACTTCTGGGGCCAAATTACAGAAACTTTGCACCGGTGCAAGGGCAAAGTTGCACGGTATTAGCACTAGGGCAAAGTTTGCCCTATTTTGAAAAACACTAGGACATATTAGAAAACTATTGCACTATGACAAATGCACCTTGACATTGTATAAGCACCTGTGAAGAAATTGCCCTAGTGCAAGAAAGATACATTTTGGATGCGTTTTTTCACCAGGGCAAAGTTTGCCCTAGTGCAATAATGCAGTGAAAATCTACCTTTTTTTCCCCAAGAGCAATTTTTGCCCTATGCCTACACCATGCCAAATTGCACTTGTCAAGGTGCAACCGTTTCCCAATATGTCCCAGTGTTTTAAAAAATAGGGCAAACTTTTCTCGAGTGCTAATACCGTGCAACTTTGCACTTACACCGGTGCAAAGTTTCTGTAATCTGGCCCCTGGGCTGCAACGCTAAAAGCGATAGTTTGAATATGAATAGGGAACAAAGAGTAATGTATTGCTCTATGTTTATTATATTTTTCATATTATTTCTTTTATGTGTAAAGTTTTATGTTAAAACTAAATCACATTAAATAAATACAATCCATAGTCATAGACCCGTGAAAATGATAAATACTGCATGTTCGTTGTTAGTGGAAAATTGGGTAATGTGCTCGCTGCGGGGGTCTGTGTGTAATTTCCAATGCCCAGGCTCAAATCATGCAAAGGCTGACTCTGCCTTTCATCATAGATAAAATATGCACCACTGGGTACTGAGAACAGGCATTTAAATTCATCAGCATCGTCACTGATGCAGCCCCTCAAGGTCATGGTGTTCTTTGTTAGATATGTGGGAAGGTGGGTGGAAGCTTGCTGCCCCCTTCTGCTCCACCTCTTCCTGCATCCTCTGATTTTGATCGCACTCCAGGTCCCTCATTTATATTAGCACCCTTGGCGGGGGAGCCGGCCAATCAGGAGGCAAGGAATGCGGGCTGAAACTGACCATCTCAGGCGTTCCAAGCCACCTGATGGCCGGTTCACCCACCATCTTCACCCCACCCTCTGTTTTTGTTGCTTCCCCTCACCCCATTTACCTCTTTCAGGTGGCGGCACTGGCCACCACCGCAGCTACTGCCGCTCATTCACCTCAGCTCCGGGTGGCCGCCATGGAAAGGGAGGAGGGGCTCCGTATGGAGCCCTGCATTCCCGTTCCATGGTGGCCATCTTTGTGGCAACCCGTTCACAGAAATAAAATACTTTGTATTAGTCCCGTCCTAGCCCTTGGGACCGGTGCTAATGGCGTTAATGACCTCGCTTCACTCGGGCCTTTAACTCGGGCTGCCGGGCCATTATCACCCGCTCCAGCCCTTGGAACCCTTTACCACCACTCGTAATCTGGCGGTAAATCCGGGAGACCGAGTGACAGGAACGCTAATTGAGATCAGCGTTAATTCAGTTGAAGAAAATGCAGAATTGCTACCAAACTCACAATGAGACCAACATGCTTTAAAATGTAGCTTTTCCACAAATATCTTCACAGTAGGTACCGTGTACTACTCAATTTGTTGTGAATATTCGTAAATTGCAATTTCTGAATGTGAGATACTTTTCTTTCGTGTGTGGGACTGTTCGCTGTCCCGGAGTGGCCCTTCTTTGCACACTGCTGTGATATTCAGGAAGTGATGCCACACAGCTTCATTGAGTGCCGTGCAGATGTGGCACACATGACTCATCAATAATTCCCCCATTCTCAAATATTTTGCTCTTTTTCTGCCTGTTGCACCCACCACTTTCCCTCTCAGCATCGTACTGACCGGTGACTTTCTTTGAAAGCTTAGAGACCAGTGACCTGGATAACTTCAGGATCTCTTTCCTGTGTGATGGACGGGCCACCGGGCCTGGTGGTGTGTCCGCTGCCTGAGTAATGACACCAACTCATGGAAGGTGGTTTCACACACTGCTCCCATCACAAGCTGCTTCTTTCTTCTTCTTGCTGACAGATTTTATCCATCAGCTGTGATTACTTGATACCGAGGCTTGAACCTCATTACTCCATCCTCTCGGGTTGAGTGTGTAGTCATTGGTTGGGTTTCCCCATGGTCTGTGTGGACTTGTCACAGTACGGCTTGTTTCACAGGCTCTTCGCTGTGATGGGCCGGGGGTAGCGGTCAAAGGGGTCTGCACTGATGGCAGTGATTCTTCTGATCAGATGGTTCGGGTCCTGATCCAGCCCTTGGCAGAAGTTATTGCTCAGCTATGGTAGATGTTTGTCAAACATCTCAATGTACAGTTCTCTGTGAAGGTCAGCGATCCTTGTGAAGATTGGAGCTCCATTCAATATCCGCAGGGCCTTGGTCTGGACTATCTGAAGACTCCTCTAGTGTCGCTCATAGGAGGTCATCCATGCTCGGGAGGCATACATCGGGGTAGGTCTGATGATCACCTTGTAGACGTTGATCTTTGTCCCGAGGGGCATGAACTTGGTCTTCAGGAGTGGGTACATCGCTACCATTTTTCCTGTTGCCTTCTGCTGAGTATTCTCAATATGGCTTCCCCAGTTGAGGTTGCTGTGCAGCATCACACCGAGGTAGTGGCTGCTGCTCCCCCACTTGATGGTCTCCCCATTGAGGCTGATGCGTGTGTGCTCTTTGATCTTCTTTTTGGTGAACAGCGTGGCAGTTGTCTTGCTGGTGTTGAGTTCTATCTGCCAATCGCTGTACCATGTAGAGATGGCATCCAATGACGCTTGTGGGTTCTTCGCCACTTCCTTTTTGCTGTACGATCTGGAGATGACTGCAACATCGTCTGCAGACATTGCCAGGTCCCATCACAGGGCTTGTGCTTCCCCTCGTATTTCCCTACATTACTTACACCACATCATGACGTTAATCGTCATGACACACTATCTCGCAACATAACATCCACCACCTCAATTTTCTACTGATCCCTAGAGCTCCCCCAGCAGAACATTCAATATTAGAATAATTGAGCTAAAAACATTTGATTGGATTTTGTGACCTTTTTCAGTCAAATTTAATGAAATATCTATATAAATGGGGGCAGGTAAGGGTATAGAATAGGTTGAGGGTAAGTGGAAAGGGTTGTGGGAGGGGGGTCTCCCGCCGGTATTTTAGACTAAAAAAAGGACAAATACATTAAATAAAATGTGATTAGGTCAAATGTTTTAGGTCAAATAGACCCAAACCGAAAATTCATGGCCAAGAGCAGCTACATCCGAGACACACACAGAAACAAAGGAAGTCAAAAGAAAAATTAACAGGGGCCCAGGAGAGAGGCATGGGCAAAATGAAAAGAGACATTAAGGGGGCAGAAGATAGCCAAAGCAGGCCACAAAAAGAAAAGTGTGGTGCAACTTGGTCACGTTTGTGCTTGCCGCAACAAGTCTAGCTAGGACAATGTAATGGTTCTGGGAAGAGTCCAGTGCCTCACCTTGGCTGCTCAGGGCCAGGGATGCCGGCTTGGGCCATAACACAAGTTTGTATTGTAGGGCTTGCAACACCATGGTCAACAGTGCTGCTTTTTTAAGACACTAGACATCAGGCCCGGAAAAGTGAGTTGGAGCACATTAAAGAGGTGGAGTCCCGATTCAGCTCAGGGTCCCATTGTGACTTTGCAGTGCTATAAATAGTCACAGCATTGATCAAACATCCCTGGGATCCCTTTATCTAAAGATCTATCAAGAACTTCCTGGAAGGGTTCACTTGAAACAGATATTGCTTTCAGGTTGGGGGAAAGATAGCCAGCGCAGACCCGCCCTTTATCTTTACAAGATAGTGCAAAACGCTGTGTCAGGTCTTGCTACCTGGCGAGGGCACTTTCTCCTGGGTTTGAATTATTGATGTATATACTCAATCACCTAGCTATGCCCACTCTTCATAAAAACATGCCTTGCAAGGCTTTCTGAGCTGGCTCGACCATGCCTGAATCACTTTCAGGCACTACGGGACCTGCAGTTCTGCCTTTGGCGCTCAAAGTAGTTTGGTCCGCTTACTTGCTCTCTGAGCCTTCTAGACGCCACATAGACCCATTGGGCCTCATTACTCATACCTCCAAACTCGCAACCGGGTCCGGCACTCACGAATGGGCAATTACCGGGGTATCCCGGTAATTGCCCTTTCGCGGGTGCCGGATCCGGTCCATCCCCATTTCCATTGAGCTCTATAGGGCTCAATGGGAATGGGGACGTCGGATGGACCGGCACCGTTTACAACAGTGCCGGTGCATCCAACTTGCTGTGCTCGCGGGTGCCGCTCTGACAGGCCCCCGCAAGCACAGATGGTAGTATGGTGGTACGGTAGCAACGGTGCCGGTAGCGCTACTGGCACCGTGGTTACCTTACTGCCATACTTATAATGAGGCCCATTGACACAGATTGCCTCGAACCGAGCACCTGCTTGACTCTGTGGAAGCAACTGAATCGCCACACCTGGGCCGCTGACTCAATCTAATGGAAGCATCGTCTCGACTCAAGTTGATCCCCGACTCCACCTGCTGAAAGTGATCAACTCGCCCAACTTGAATGCTGTCTTAACCCAGTAGAAGCACTGCCTCCCCCCGATCTCACTGCTAACTCGACCCAACTGGAATATATCGACTCAACCCCTCTTGAACACGGACTCTATCCTCTGGGAGCCCTTGCCTCGAAGTATCTCGATGCCGACTCACCTTTGAGGAATCATGACTCGACCATCTCAACACCAGCTTAACTGCAGTCGAGTGCCAAGAAGCCTGGCCCGATGCTTTTGAGCCCAAGAGACAAGAAACTAAAGGTACTTGAAAAGGTGCTGGTCAATTTTAAAGGACCCCAGGGTTCTTTTCACCCCCACTCTCTACCTTTTAACAGACATATTCAATATTAGTGACACTTGCTCTTGAAATCTTTTGCCTGAGCACCCCTATCTACAAACCCAGAGTTCCCCTTTATTTTAAAGTCTGCTTTGTTTGTATTTCCTATATATAAGTAACCCAGTTGTGTTTTTATTAAAGATTCTATTTTTCTAGAACCTTGATCAGACATTGTTTTATTTTGACACTGAACTATGCTTGTTTGCAGTGCTTTAAGTGGGAGGCAAAATCGAGGGGGGCTCTAGTTAGGGGCCATGGCCTAAGTATGGTTAGGCCATGCCCCCTAACTCCAGCACCCCTCACCTAAGGGGAGGGGCTTGTAAGAGCGGGAGAGCTAGTGTGCGCTGGCATTATTACCTTTGGTGCGCCCAGCCCATCCTTTTTTGTTCAAATCATGGGCTCTGTGCCCTGCTGGGTCGGAACCTTTCATTAAGACACAAAAGGGGAGACCAAGAGCAAGGTATGACACCAGTGCACCCCAGCTCTCCTTCTGTGTCTTAATGAGGCGCTAAGCCCCAGCCGGCAGCACTTTCATTCAAGGAGTCAGTGGTGAAAGGGCTGCCTGCTGGGTGTTGGCTCTTTACCCAGAAACAGAAAGAGGACTGCATTGCCCAATCTCTCCCTTTGTTTCTCAGTAAAAGGCCAACGCGAAGCAGGCAGCCTGTTTAGCCGAAGAGGCCTCCTCTTCTTTTTCCTAATCCAAAGTGCTGATACCTGCAGCCAGCCCTTTAACCATGCAGCGCTTCAGCTTAACGGGCTGCGTGAGGATTCGGCGTAGCTGCGGCTAGTTGGGTGTGAGCCCTAGCAGGGGCCTATCTTGGCAGTCCTTTTTGAAGGCTGCCGGGGATCTGCCACAGCTAGCCTTGGCCCACCTAAAGCCTTGGCTGTTTGTTTTACTTCTGTCCCAGCTCACACCCCTCCTGAATAGTGTTGGCTGTCCTTGCCCTGCTCTTCCAAAAGATACAAACGATATGCCTGTTTTACCTTTATGATTGGGACCACATCTGGTTTAATAGTAGTGTAGGCGCTTGGTCCACTACTCAGCAGGCTCATCAGTGCCTGCACACTGTTTAATGTGGCCTGCGTTACCTCACTACGCAATGGGGGAAGGGCTCTGCACATCAACTCTGTATTTTGATCCTACAATGATTTCTTATGTCATTTCTAGACGAACATAGTTTAATGGTTTCCGGTGTCATAGGAATCCGACCCTTTGGACATGCTTTCATTTGATAACCAATATGGCCGACAGGATGTTTTTGGTACTAGGCAATGGTTTATAAATGTGTTATAAGGCCAGTCCTATTTCTGTTTCCATTGTGGTTTTCTATGATTGGATAATGATTGGCTGGACACGTGTTTATGATTAGGCCTCACGTAGTCACAGGTCTTTGTAAACAAACGTATTTCATGTCATGGTGCTTATGTAGCACTCTTATTGCGAAATCTGCAACGTGCTTTGGAAAGAGGTTCAGGATTGGGGGGGGCGAGGGTGCAATAGTGAAACTTGCAGGATGGGGTGCAAATGCAAGATGCAAAGCAATCCCAGTAATACTTTGCAAAGTCGCATTGTGCATAGCTCTCAACCTTTCATGGCCCCTGGGCGGGTGAAAACACCAGATTTTGTATTTAGTGCGTGAAAGCCCATTGAATCCTATGGGCGTGTAGGGAGCTTGGTGGGTGAGGGAGCTGCCTAAGTGGCAGTTGACACCCGCCAAAAGCGGGTGAGTTGAGAGGTATGCATTATAAAACCAGTTTAGCAACTGAGCCGGAACAAGATACAGCGGATCTCCAACAAAGTGTCTTTCCAGAGTTCCATCCACCCTGAGGCCCAAAACCTCGGGGCCGGGATGGCATCAGGGCCGTTCAGCTGTTCCAGTTGAAAAAGGTCTCTGGCCTCTAGAGGGTCCCCAGCAACCGCCCCTGGCCTCTGGGGTGTCTGGAGCAAATGCCTTTGGCCTCTGTGGGGTCCGCAGCAACCGCCCCTGGCCTCTGGGGTGTCCGCAGCAACTGTCCCAATGTTGGCAGTCATCAGTCTTATGGCATGGCAATCTACGCCTTTCATTTGGGAGCTTAGATGTGCACTTTGCATCGCACACATTACAAGTTGCATTTGTTGAAGCCCTTCAGGGCGTCGCCTCAACCCTCTGTGGTACCTTCTTTCTCTACATGAACCCTATGATGTTTAGCGTTTCAGCTCCCTGCTTCTGACTGTCTCGTGATAATCGACAGGCATGAACCCCCCCCTTGTCTCCCTTATAATGCTTGCACCCCATGGGTGGCTCAGACTTTTTTCTCCTCTCTAAGCAATGGGGACCCCAAGCTTGTGTACCAATTGCCCCCCAGCGCCTCTTCAGCTGCCCTGTCCCCAGGTCTCGGCTAGCCCAGCAGTCATTCCTGCCTGGCCCTCTCTTCCCTGACCATCTGGCACCCCAGGACACTCCTTACGGTGCCAACATCATCAGGGAGACCCCATTGGGCTTAATTCATTTGAAAGATCTTTGCCCTGATAATATGGCCGCCGGAGTCGCTGCGACCAACACTGAGGCCTGCCTGCAGTCCCTCCATGGATCCACCTCTGGGGTCCACCGATTGGCTGCACTTTTCTCTTAACTTCCTCCGATATGGAGCGGCCGGCGAAGCCGCCGCGTTGAAGGCCTTCATTTAAGGCCCCATTGTCCATTCCTGTCTGTCCCTGTGCGGGGCTGGCTACCATGGCTGCCGCACTTCGTTGCCCACTTCAGCTGCTTGTCTAGCCCCTGCTCAGGGTCAAGAGGTACTAGCCTTTCCGTTTTCCTCCTGCCCCTCTGCTCTGCCTCACTATTGCGGCTTCTTGGGTACGGAATACCGACAAAACCCTGGCATGTTCATTGTTTCTGCCTGCAACATCTGTTGGTCCTACCCGGCGGCCTTGCGCTGCATGCAGTTCTGGTGTATTCCATGCAACATGTACCTACTCCTAGCTGTGCTGTCCGCATCTTACCCACCTTGTTTCACTTTGCCTTTTCGATCAGTGATCATCCGACTTCCACTCCTTCGAGTGCTGACTTAACAACGTAGCCCCCTTGCCGCACCAACATTTAGATTAACGTTCTCACTCGGCTGGTCTGGGCACCCTCTTAATTCATCGCTCTGCGCCTATGTCTCCTGCTTAGCAGCCCCACGCACTTTGAGGTGTCCTTCACTCTGTGCACTCATGTTGTGACCCCTGCCTACCTTCTGTACGCGCTACGCTCCGTAATGTTGTATTTTTCCCACTGAGTCCATTGCTATGTGGCCCCTCCTCCGTGAGGCGAGGCGGTCCGATGTTTCGCTTCTACCCACTTGTATCTGTACACCTGCTGGAACCGATTACACTGTGTGGGGATGGGCTGTGTCCCAAGACAGCCTGTTATTAACTTGTTTTGCACTTAATGTACCTTTCTCCTTCTTTCCTTCCTGCACTTCCCTTCTTCCCCTTCTCCCCTTTTCATGGTTCAGCACTTACACAATCCGAATCGCCTCATGGCCAAGTAGGAATGTTTTTATGGTTCTCTGTCATTTCATCGCCAGCAATTTTTACGACTGCCTTTTTTACGAGTACACTATTATGAAAAAAGTCATCGCAATTTCTATTTTTTATTTGGGGGGGTTTCCACCCAAACCCCACTGCCACACCTATTTTTAACTAATCCCGACCCCAACCCCTTATCTGCCCTTTGTCACCCCCCAAAAAATGTCGATGACTTTTTGCGTAATAGTGTACTTGTAAAAAAAAGGCAGTCGTAAAAATGACTGTCGATGAAACAACGGTATACCGTTTTTGTTTGTTTTCATTCAATCCTCGCCTTGCTGCACTTCCCCTCCTTCCCCTCTCCCTGTCACATTCCAAATTACTGTGGGTAATAATAAACAGCGCTCAGATGCCTGAGGGTTCGTAGCGCTATATAAATGCTAAATTATTATTATTATCAAGACCTCATAAGAACGTTTTTGTTTTTGTTTTACTTTTTCATACTCACCCCTGTCCTCCCCTTATCTTGATGTGCCTTGAAACACAATTCTTGCTGCATAGTGCGCATTACAAATACATAAATACATTCTTATGTTCTCAAAATGCTCTTTGCTTTTATGAAAAGTACCAGGATTGGATTCCTCGAAGAGATAGGGTGCTGCTTGGGCTGGAGCTCTGCTCTCCAGCTCCACTTCCATAACTCGCCTCCCTTCCCCACCCAACCCCCACCTCGAAGAGATGCAGGGGTAGGGGACGCCAGAGTAATGCTTTTGCCCCAAATCCAAACCATTTTGGTAGCTTCTTGGTGGCTAGTTCTGGAAGAGATGGGAGACGGGAGGGAGCGTAAGTGGGAGGAGAGGACCGCGCAGGTGTGATGAGTGCAGACCAGTGTTAGGCAGAATCCTGTGCAGTTCCCTTAGGGAGCACTACAGAAGATTAAGACTACAGGTATATGCAATAAATCCCCTTTGGTATCAGTCTGTACCACAAGGATTTAGTTGGTAGCTGTGGCTGAGCAGTCAGACTTATCTCAAGAGGGAGATGAGCAGTATTCATGGTTTACACAATAGGCCCACTATACCATGGAACAAGGAAACACTGACCAAAGCTTGGTAACAAAATAAAATATATATATATTTATTTTACATACTCTGATGTTCACACAGAAATCACTATCATTAGAGTAAGTTAAAACAGTAAAGAAAAGTATACACAACTCCCTATTTAAATTGTAGACAATTTTGAGCAAGAGTGAAAACTGAGCAAAACGGCACAGTGTTAAACTAAGCAGCAATGGCACTCTAACAATTTCTTTAGAGGGAGGGAAAGAAAAAGTTATACAGATTTAACCTCTTAAACACACCAGCAACACTTCCCAATTGGATTGTGTACAAGTTAAGCAAGGCAGCACTTTAGCATCAACAATACTTTGGTGAAAACCGAGCAAAATGGCACTTCAGCAATATGTAAAGGGGAAGGAAAGGTGGTTATAAGAGTTTTAGGTGCACCAACACATTTCTTGAAGAGAAACAATCTAGAGAAGGCAGTTTTAACAGATTTAGCCAGAGTCAAGAGGCTTGTGCCAGAGTCAGTGGTACAAGGCAAAGTTCCTAGGTTCAAAATGGTCTAGTAGCTGCAGTCAAGTCTTTATTAAACGATTGAAAAGGTGGTTGCAGGACGTAGAAAGATAATGTTAGACGAAAAGCCAGCCAGCCCAGAAGGTAAGTAAAGGATTTAAAACACCTTTAGCAGTACCCAACGAAACGTGGGCCTGGCGGAACAATGTACCTTAAAAGTGGAAGAGGCTCCTGCGGTGGCGGTAGTTCCTGCAGTTCCTGCAGTTCAGGAGATCCAGCAGAGCAAGAGAGACTCTCGTCGTGGAGGAAGGTTCGAGTTACTGCACTGCCCAGCGATGGAACCAGCCACGGTGCTGCCAAAAGAGAATAAAAGGTACGCTCCTTTAAATTGCGGTCGTGGTGGACGGGTGCCTGGCTATCCGGTCTCCTAGTGCTTGGCACTGGCGATTCGACCAAGGCAGGTCCTGGAAGGCGATTGGCGAACTGGTTGGCCCCACCAGCTCAAGGGAAGAAGACTCTTGCAGGTGAAGATCTTCTCGAGTCGTTGGAGAAAAGTGGTGAGGATCTGCAGCAGGGGTTCACCGGTGCTTCAGTCGTTGCAGATGTCTTTGGCTTCTCTCCTCTTCGACTTCTTAGCATAGTGGCAAAGTCTTGTCCTCTAGTCCTCAGGACCCTGCTTTTATGCAGCAAGACCCCCATTCATACAGCCTAGCTGTCACTCACACAGTAGGTTGGCTATCCTGGCGGGATAGCCCCCCAGCCTATCAGGGCGGAGTGCAACTTGGGTTGCCTAGGTAACCCTGTCCAGGGTGCCTATTCCCCCTCCCATACTTCCTGTCTAACCCAGATTCAGTGGTGCCGAAAGGAGGGCTTCTGTACAGGACAAACAAAGGATCCCCGACCCGGGTTAGTATTTCAGAGAAAGACACGAGAAAGAAATATTATTAAAGTTCTGGCAATAAAAACCTACCGGAGTAAAGTTAATATTAAAATAAACCGGCGGTATGTTAGAGGCTGTCAGTAAAAGTGGTAGCCTCGAACAATGCGAAAATCCCATAGGAAAATATTTGCGGTCGAATATTTACGGTAGTAACCACTGCCACCAGCCAGAAACTTTGGACAGAGGGACTATACGGTACCCCCTCGAAAATGAACAGTAAGGAAAAACTATTAACCCTTTCCAGCATTTCCATAGTATGATGGGTTGTACTGGTTTAGTTCATAATTATTGACTAGTAAAGTCAATGGGTACTTTACATGCCCTGGGAGGCAGTAGTCAGTCCCAGGGTATGAAGTCTATGTTTGGGGGTCACTACAACACCCCTGTGGTTTGGCACGGACGGTGCTGTGTACCACACATGTTCAAAAGATAATTCCTATGAGGGTGAGAAAAACCCAATAGACCATAAGCACACAAGATGGCCTAAAACACACACTAGCAATCTGTCTAAGAGTGGGGAGAAAAAGGGTTGCACTCTTAGCAGGAGAAAAAAAGAAACCCTTCAAATCCTGCAAAGCTGCTGGGGGACTCTATAGGTAAGGGAAATTAGCCTTAGAAGATAATTCTCCCTAACAACCAGAAGTGCAAAGTCCTCTGTGCCGATATGCTTCTGGGAGGTTTATAGCAATCAGTCCCCCTGTCCTTCTACACAGGGGGGACTCAAAAGATGAGCAGACGCCAAAAAGAAAATGATCTGACTTCTCCTGTACTTCACCAAATCAGGCTCTAAGAAGAAACAAGAGGAAGAGTTATGATATGATATGATCGTTTATTTATATAGCGCCTATACACAATGTGTTTCAAAGTGCTTCAAGGCAAGGGAGGGAACAAGGGAAAATACAACCACATTCTTACAGGCCATGAACAGTAAGGATGTGAAATTAACTATCGTACTCGGCCTGACGACATTTCAGATAGTGCAAGAGCTAAGACATAGATAAGGAAGGAGGGAGAGAGTGGGAAGGAAATGGGAAGAGACAGGCGACTACCGTACTAGGCCTGACAACATTTCTGGTAGAGCCGGTGAAAAACAAAAGGTGAGGAAGAGGGATGCAGAAAGGGAGGGGAGGAACAAAACAAGCGACTGTCATACTAGGCCTGACGACATTTTAGATAGTGCTGGAGGGGTGGTCGGGAGGAAAAAAACAGTAATAGGAGGGTGGAGGAAACTGGCGAGGTTGCTATCATATTAGGTACAGGGACAATTCTGATAGAGTAAATGCATAGAAGAAAGTAAGAGGAGGAGATAGGAAAAGGGAGAAGGGAAAGGAGGAGAGAAAAGAGAGTAAGCAGTCAAAAAGAGTGGAGAAGCAAGAGGGGAGAGCGAATACAATTGCAGAAGTCAGTAGTAACACATAATGTTGCAAGCCAGGGTACAAGATGAAGATGGAACAGCATGATTTCAGGGCCACCATGAGTACAAGATGCAAAGGAAGTCCAGCATGAGAGTTGAGAAAGAGTGACGCACAGTGAATGAATGAAGTCCATAAAAGTCAAATCCAGCATTGGCCACAAGACAGTGATGGTGAAGGAAGGCACCAGGTGGGCGGGCTTGCTAAATTGTGAAAAAGAGCAGCAGGCAGGAAGGTACCAGGTGGGCGGGGCTTAGACCAGGTGACCTAGATCCACTTGCATCTGCTCCCCATCTGCAAAGGAAAAGAAGCTGGAGGGCTCCTTAAGTAGGGAAACAGAGCGGCAAGTAGGAAGGCACCAGGTGGGCGTGGCTTGCTAAGTGGTGAAAAAGAGCGGGAAGCAGGAAGGCACCAGGTGGGCGGGGCTTGCTAAGTGGTGAAAAAGAGCAGCAAGCAGGAAGGCACCAGGTGGGCGGGGCTTGCTAAGTGGTGAAAAAGAGCAGGAAGCAGGAAGGCACCAGGTGGGTAGGGCTTGCTAAGTGGTGAAAAAGAGCGACAAGCAGGAAGGCACCATGTGGGTGGATCAGTTCCAGAGGATGGGTCATTGAGTGGGCAGAGATCCTCAAGCCAGATGATGGAACTTTACCAGGAGAAATGATGGGTATCCAGTGATAACTTTTCCGTGAAAATGGCCGCCAGGTGGCGAGATTTCCTTAAAAATGCATCCTCCAGCCAATCAAACACTTTCCCCAAATATTCTAGGATTGACAGTAATAATATAAAATAATACCACTTCTAGTATATTTGGGGGGTCAGGAAAAAAAAGTCGCCTACCTGGTGGCTTTTTCACGTGGAATTGAAATGATGACAGGCTTTTTGAGTCTGTGTAGCTGAAATGCATGAATAGTTTGGTGCGTCATCCAGGGACGGTACCACACAGCACTTTCTGTATCAGAGGAAGGTATTGTGGGCCAGCGCAGAGGGTTGAAGATTAGTGGGGTGTGTTGGGTTTGCTTGTGAGCAAGAAGAAAACCTGCGCCGGGTACTAATACCAGGAATACCGCAGTGTGTTGGCCCATAAGCAGCAAGGAAATGGTCCGTCAAAGGATGAGTGCACAGGAGAAGAAGGCATTTCTGATTGCAATGATGAAGGATGGCGGCTTCAACATATGGGCAGAAGTCCAGCAGGGAGAGGATACTTTGCAGCCCATACAGTTGGTAGTGAGCACCCTTCATGACTGAATTTATGTGGGATTTGAATGTTAACTCTGAGTCAAAAGCGGAGGTTCCATACGGGGGTCGGTGGTGCTGGCATAGCCACATAATCAGTTTCCTTTAGAAAAAATATAAAAACAGGTTGCGAAGCTTCAAGAGTGAACCACACTGCTAGCGGTCTCTGCACCTTTAAGGGAGCGACCAAGGTTCCAGGCGGGAAGCGGGAGCGAGGAAAGGGAAAGGGAGGAGCCAAGGAGAGGAACAGTAGCTCCGGATAATAGTTGGTGTGATGTAGGCCTGCCGGCATCGACAGGCGGGACAGATGTGGAGCGAGGCCCTCGCGCGGGGGTTTAGCTGGTGTCGCGGTGCGCGGGGGCGGCGCAGCAATCAACCACACAACCGCGTTAGTAGGTGCGTAAACCCGGACTGGCGTTACGACGCCAGTTCCGGTGATACCTTTATTTTTACATCCGGCTGTAGTGTGTCACGTGACCCAGCTTCCCGGGACACGTGACACCACATTCCTCCTCAAGTTGGAGGCAAAATTCCCACGTGTTAACATGACATTTTACAATGAG
Organism: Ambystoma mexicanum; assembly: GCF_040938575.1. NCBI lineage: Eukaryota > Metazoa > Chordata > Amphibia > Caudata > Ambystomatidae > Ambystoma > Ambystoma mexicanum. The sequence goes on along the minus strand of NC_090927.1, from coordinate 97,231,632 downwards.
TCTTACTTCTGAATAGGTGACTGTCTCTGTCTCTGCTGCCGTCTTCCTTGGCATATTTCGTCTACCACATACCCTTGAAGGCGGGAAGACGGTCTGGGTTTTTTTTCTCTCAGACTGTATCGGGTGCTTCTTTCTCGTGTCGCGTCTTCCGTGGCGGCCTCCACTTCACCATTTGCCTCTTCCGGCATTTCTGTGGTCTGCTGTGGCGTGGGTGTTTGGGGCGAGTGTACTACTTCACCCCTCTGGGGTGACCGTTGCCCTTCCCACATTTCATGAGGCACTTTCCTGAAGTGGGAGACGTTTCTGGTTACCGTCTCTTTTCCGCGGGTTGCCGTAATCATGCTGTGGTTGGTGGTCGTGACAGTCCACGGGCGTGCTTCGAAATTGAGGGACATTTTCTTCGGTGTTGCCCGGTTCCTGACGAGGACCGTGTCCCCTGGGTTTATTTCTCTGTGGTGTGCTCGTCGAGCAATGCTTTCTCGCTCGTTGTGTCTTTCCCGTCTTGCTTCCACCTCGATGATGTCCGGGTCTGGCGCTGTCCAGTCTGGGTGTATCGGTAGCTCTGCCTGGATGGGAACTCCAAACATGAGGGCCGCCGGACTGATCCCTGTGGCAGAGTGTGGGGTTTGTCGGTGTGTCCTCAGAAATTGATACACAGCCTTCAACCAGGGGTGTCCTTGTTCCTTGGCGATCCTGATGATCTTGTTCAGTGATCCCATGAAGCGCTCCGCGTCACCGTTTGCCTGAGGCCATCTTGGGGTGATGCGTTGGTGTTTGACGTTGACCTCTTTGAAAAATTCCCTTAGTTCTTGACTGGCAAACGATGGGCCACTGTCACTTTTAATTTTCTTGGGAATGCCATGAATTGCAAATATTTTCTCCAATGTGAGGATGGTGGTTTCTGTGTTTGTCGAGGCCACATGCTCCACTTCCGGGTACCTGCTAAATTCATCTATAACTACTAGCAGGTATCCTTCACCAGCGATGGTGCAGTGGTCCATACTGACGGCTTCCCATCGTTTTGTGCTTCGGGGGGCGCAGCTGAGTGGTTCGGGGTCGGCTGGTCTCCGTGATGCTTGGCATGCGGTGCAAGATTCTACGAGTTCCGTAATCCTCTGGTGCATGTTTGGCATCCACATTCGGGACTTTAGGTAGGCGGTCGACTTGACAATCCCTTGGTGTCCACTGTGGGCCAGCTTGAGCGCCCTGGCCTCGAGGGATTCTGGTAATATTATCCTGTGTCCTTTCAGTATTACTCCTTCAGGGGCTACAGATAGTTCGTGTCTGATGCCGAACAGGGCCCTGAGTTTGGCTTGGGCAGTGGTTGTTCGGTGAGACATTGACATGAGGTAGGTTTTCCAGTTGCCTGACTGAATGGCTGCGGCTGTATGCTTCAGGACTGTGTCTTCTGCTGTTTCTTGTACCACTTCCTGCAGTGTCAGTGCTCGTGGTCGGGCGCATGCTATCACGTGGCAGACATGTTCGTCCGTTTCTGTTGCGTGGCGCTGTTCTTTGTCAGTGGCTGGCCGTGGATGGCGGGACAGGTAGTCTGCCGGATTATTCGATCCTGGGCGGTATTCTATTTCAATGTTATAGGGTTGCAGCTGCAACATCCACTTTTCAATGCGGGCGGGTGGGTGTGGGGCGGAGCCTCGGAATATCGGGACCAGGGGCTTGTGGTCGGTGAAGACTTTCGCCTGTTTCCCTAACAGGTAGACTTTAAAGTGGCGACATCCCCACAGAATGGCCAGGGCTTCTTTTTCGATATGTGCATAGTTTAGTTCCGGTTTGGTGAGGGCCCTGCTGGCAAACGCGATTGGAAATATCGTGCCATCTTTATCTGTTTGAGTCAGCACGGCCCCTAGGCCAACCGGGCTGGCGTCGACAAGAAGTTCGGTCTGTCGGTCTACGTTGAAAAACGCCATGGTGGTGGATGCGGACAGGGAGTCTTTTATCTGTTGAAAGGCCTGTTGGTGAACCTCCGTCCACTCCCACTTTCGATCTTTCTTGGTTAGATCCCTGAGTGGGTTGGCGATGCTTGCAAGATCAGGGATGAACCGTGCACAGTAGGTGGCCATTCCCATAAAACTTCTCACTTCTGAGGCTGATTTTGGTGGTTCAAATTCTTTTATGTCTTGTACTTTTGATGGGTCTGGGGACACTCCTGCTGCACTGAAAATGTATCCGAAGAAACAGAGTTCCTTTTTGTTGAATTCGCATTTGTCTGCATTGAGGGTCAGTCCGGCATCCTCGAGTCTCTTTAGGACTGCTGCTAAGCGTTGGTGGTGGTCGTCTTTGTTCGATGCATATACAAGGATGTCGTCACTGATGTTAGTGGTTCCCTCGAGGCCCGTGATGACTTTCCGGATCTCATGCTGGAATACTTCCGCCGCCGAAGATATCCCGAAGTTGAGTCTCTTGTATCGCATCAGGCCAAGATGGGACGAAAATGTTGTGATGTATCTGGATTCTTTCGATAATTTTAGCTGATGATAGCCGGACCGGAGGTCGAGCTTGCTGAAGATCGTCGCTCCCGTGAGATCTACAATGAGCTCGTCAATGGTGGGAGTGACATGGCGCTCACGGCCGATAGCTATGTTGGGGAGCCGCATATCGATACATATCCTTACTGCGCCTGGTTGTTTTGGCTTCTGGGCTACTACCATCGGCGAAACCCACGGGGTTGGTCCAGACGTCTTCTCGATGATCCCTGCGTTTTCAAGTTTGATTAGCTCCTTTTCTACGGCCTCTCTCAGGTGGAATGGGATTCGCCTGTGCCGTACTGCTTTGGGTTCGATGGTGGGGTCTATGTGTAGCTTGACCGTTCTCCCTTTTAGGCGCCCGATGCCTTGGAACAGCTTTTTGTGTCGCCCCAAGAGGTCGTGTAGTTCATCGTGTTGCGTGCTGAATGCGAAATGTATCAGTTCTAACTTTTCTGCTGTTTTGCAGCTTAGGAGGGTTTCACACCCGGCGTCTACCACGTATATTCGGGCTCGGCAGCTGGCGTTACTGTGAGCGAAGTTGGATTTGAACGATCCTCGCACCGGCAGGGGTTTCTTTGATCCATAGGCGTATAGCCTGACTTTCCTCTTGAGGAGCTCTGGTCTGGGGTTGAGACTGTTGAATGCTGTCACAGGCATGACATTTACTGTGGCACCGGTGTCGATGATAACCTTCAGTGGGTCTCCATTGGAGAGGATGGTGCATGTTGGTCTCCTCTTCTGTCGTGATTTCCGTGGGTCCACTGCTGATATTAGGTGCACTCGGTGTATTCGCCTTTTTCCTTTCTTTCTCCTTTCTTTGCCTTGCCTTTCGGGGGATGAGTCGCTGTCACTTTCGTCGCTTTCGCTCGTGGTTAGGGATCTTTGTGATTCGTCTACTGCCCTAGCTTTCCCTCTCCGCGTTGGTTGGCGGGTTTCCTTGGGCGCGAATCTCCTACGTGGTTCTTGTGATGGCCGCGGGTCTGCGTCACGGTCGTTCTTGTTCGGAGGATTAAGGCAGACTGCGGCGTAATGATTCAGGTGGTTGCATTTTCTGCATGTTGACCCCCACGCTGGGCAGGAATCCCCTTTATGCCATGGGCCTCCGCACCACTTGCACGATTGGTCACGCTTTTGTGGTGGTTGCATTCTCGGGTTCTGTTTCGGGCGGGTGTCCTGGCGTCGGGAGATGGCTGCTACATCTTCTGTTGGTCCCGGGTTGTCTAGCGGAAGCCTCTGAATGGCTGCTTCCATTACTGCTACTTGGTCTTCTGTTTGTTCGCGGAGTCTTGCCATCTCGAGGATGCGTGATAGCCGTACATTCTTCTCTGATAGTATCGCCCTCCTCAGCTTCTCGGATGAGATACCATTGATGATTTGTAGGCGGATGGCGAATTCCTCGTCTGGAAATTCGCAGCCCACGGCCATTTCGCGAAGGCGAGCGTGAAACTTGTCCACTGTCTCTTTCTCTCGTTGTCTCACCAGGCAGAAGTGGAACCGCTCGTAATCGGGGTTGAGGTCTGGTTTGAACATGTTGGAAAGGGCAGCTTTTGCTGCAGCGTAGTTGGCATCACTACCTCTGTTTGGCGTGGCGTTGAATAGGCGCAGGGCGGCAGATCCTATGTTGAGGAGGAGAAAGGTGCGCATTTTTTTGGCCGTAGTGATGTCTCTCGCGTCGAGGTGCATCTCGAACTGTTGTATCCATAATTCCCATCTGATGGCCGCTCCGTTGGTGAACGGGTCAAAAGGCGGCATGAACGTGGTTAGCGAGGGGTCTGGGCGTTCCTCGGTGAGGCTCCTCCTCGACGTGGACCTGGCGCTGGTCTCTGATGGGCTGGACATCGGGTCGGACATGTTGTGTTGTGCGGCGTTACGGCGCTGAGTTGCAGTTTACCGTGTGGTGGTGGTTGGGCCTGGTGAGCGTGCAGTGCGTGGTCCCACGTGCGGCGTCTTGGCAGGGTAGGCCTGCGTGGATTGCTTCACCCTTGTCGTGGGGTGGTGATTTTTTTTTTTTTTTCTTTGTTGGGGCCCTGGGGTACTGGGGCCACTCTTCGCCGTTGCTGGAGGTTAACTCCGATGGTGGGCGGGGCCAGCGTCGTTATCTTGCCGGCTCCGCGATTGTGTAAGCGCGGGTCCGTGGGTGCGAAGACCTCCGTTGTTGTCGGGGGCTTGCAATCCACTTACCGCCTCGTCGCCAGTGTGATGTAGGCCTGCCGGCATCGACAGGCGGGACAGATGTGGAGCGAGGCCCTCGCGCGGGGGTTTAGCTGGTGTCGCGGTGCGCGGGGGCGGCGCAGCAATCAACCACACAACCGCGTTAGTAGGTGCGTAAACCCGGACTGGCGTTACGACGCCAGTTCCGGTGATACCTTTATTTTTACATCTGGCTGTAGTGTGTCACGTGACCAGCTTCCCGGGACACATGACACCACAGTTGGAATAAAGGAGACGTGTGTTCCATTTTCTCTGGTGTTGCATCCTTTAGTGTGCGTGAAACTTCCAACAACTGGCATCGAGGATTTCTCCCCGCACACCAGAGTCCTCTGCAAGACACAGTGATCCCACCTTGTCTGTCCTCGCCAGGGGCGATCCCGCCTCAGTAATTATCGATGTTGATGACCATGAGAAAATAGCCTCACTTGGTGAAACACTGCTGTTTAAGCAACAATGCTCAGCTGGCGGGCTTTCCTGGGTTATTAAGGCCCGCAGACCAATAAAGGTGGTGTTACAGTTACTGCCTGGGACAGTCCACCAGTGCGCAGTTCCGAGAGGGGCTGTGGGGGTTCTGGCTATCAGCACATTGGCATAATATCCAGGGTGCTACTAGGGTAGTGTTCATTATATTAGAAGCCTCCCAGCAGATTGTGCCAGCCGATTCTCATATGAAACCACCACGAAAACGACAAAAAAGATGGTCTTCATGGCATTGACGAAGGGAGTGGCAAGAGGTCCCTTCTCCAGGTCCTGATGGAGAGTAGAGTGGGAGAAGGGTGCGGAGGCGAGCACCAGAGAGGTGTTCAACCCACCAAAGTTTGGTGCGGGGGCAGGGTACTGTACGAGAGCCATTTTAAGCACTTTTGTGGCCCGGGGCACCGACACCTTTGGGGCCCCCTCCACCGAACCAAAGCAATTAAGGGATCCAGAATATCTTGTCACGCCCACCCCAGCCCCATTGCGATCACAACCCATAACTTGATATGCTGCTTTTCAGCCATAGGAATGAGCACGGCCACCCTCTTTCAATCCCACTACCCTCTTCATTGGGGCTGCAGTCAGAATGGTAAGCAGGTAGCATTATCAGTCATCGACAAGGGTACCTGTGTCCTAGCTTAGGCCCCGGGCACTATTCATCCATAGCAGCCACAAGGAAGGTAGACCGACCACAGTATGAATGCGGGACACAGATGACATGGAAAAGGTGCACATGGTCCAGAATAGGCTGGTGCCGATTGGCTGCCTCACAGAATGCAAAAGTGCTCACGCCTGGACACAATAGGCCCATTGGAAGTAGGGAGAAAGCTAGACCTGCCATCGCATGGATAGTGGATGCAGATCGGAAGCTACTCGGCTGGTGTCCATCCAGACAGACTGGCATTGGAGGGGGACATGGTTTTCAAATGGCTTTGGTGTGCAATACATCTATGCTCTCTATTATTATAAAGGAAGCAAGGCTAAAATGTATTTTTATTTTACATTTGTAAAGCGCACTACAGCCCCAAGGCATTGAGGCGCTGTTTACATGAAAGTGTACGTAGTCATGTGTACATTAGGACATGCGGTTACTTGGTTACAACATATGTGCTAGGTTACAGAGTACAGATGGGAAAGCGGCGCCTGTCTTTTAGACAAACAGGCTAGTTTTAATGGCCTTGCGGAAAGCTAGGTGAGAGTCGATTACCCTAAGGTGTGAAGGTAGTGCGTTCCAGTGGGTGGCAGCGATGGCTGGGAAGCTGGAGCCCCCTGCACGCACTCTGCAGGTTTTGGGCTTGCCAGTGAAAACACGAGTGAGGCTTTTCTGAAGACCCCAACCTGAGAACGGATCTCTCAGAATGGTGACAATGTTGAAAGGTTTAGTGAGTGGTCATTTTGACAGGTTAAGCAATACAAGATTAAATGAGATGCTGAGGCTCACACATTGGTTTCGTGTTGCACCCACTCTGCAATCTCTGCACTTTACAACTTTTATTTCCAGCTCCTCTTATCATGAACTAAAACAATCCTGTCTCATAGAACTGACTTGGAAAACACACAAATCACATCACCCAACATGACCACATGTAAAAATAAAATGTTACAGAAGCGTATTATTCTAAATGGGAATGATTCTAGCGTTATTGTCTCCATCGGCAAGGGAAGTACATAAGTACCAGCATTCTAATTGACGGGACCTTAAAAGATGTCCTCTTTTGTATTTTTAAACCTTTAAATAAGCCCAAAACACAGACTTGTAAAATTGCTATTTATGAACGTGCAGAAAAACCTTTCAATTGTACAATAAATGAACCATTTTTTGTCTCAAATGAGCAGATCTTAAAATATGCTTGCCAGAGTCCTGCGATATCTAGTCTACTTTCTTCTGTCTAGAAGTACCTTCCACGCAAACGGTCTACATAAAAAGGCAGATCAGTTAATGGCTAAACAATGCCACCAGCATGTGAGAAGGCAAACCCTTTCCCAGAAGGGCATGGTACTGTCAGTGATGTAAGATGATTTGACCAGGACCACGGTATGATCTGCTGGCAAAGCTTGGATACAAGAATGAACGCTTTGAATTTGGTTATCTAATCATCCCTCCCGACTAACACTTTATGCTAATCATTGGTTGGTGTTTGCCTGAGTTTTACAGCCACCCGTCTGAGGAAACCGATTTCTAGAGCTTTACCGTACTGATGCCAAGTTTCATTTGATAGCAACCGCTATCTGGTGCAGGTACATTGCTGATAATAGGACCTGTTGTGCTACAAACAAAATACATATGTATGCAAGTTTATCAACTACAGACCTAGGAAAGGCTAAGTCGGCCTTTCTGGGATTTGGTTTTATAATCATCTTGTAAATGATCACAGATCCCTACAACGACTGCTTAACACACTTAGCTATCTTCTGAACCATTGTGGCACTCAAATGTATCAATATGTATTTCAACTATCGCACATTGTAATTGTAAATGTAATAGGGTAATTTATCACATGCCTAATACCCAGAGGTTTCTAAGCGCGGACCCCTTTGTTGCTCCAAGTCGTCTTGCTTCCAAAGTATGTGTGTTGCCCCTGAGCTATCCTCCCGGCCCTCTAATCCCAACAGAAAAGGGTGAACGCTACAGGAGATGTGCCATAGTGAATGCACAAACTATGTATACGACAGTGAACACAGAACACATTATAGGATGAAATGATCAGAGCAGAATGTACTTGTCAACAACAGACAGGTAATGATATGATATAAGTCATTTATAACGCGCCTGTACACAAGTGATTCTAGGCGCGACAAGACAAGTGAGGGAAGACAGAGAGAGACAACAGAGGCTTAGCAGCACTCCTTCAAATATCCTGACGTCTGCAATTTAAGCCTGGTGAACAATTGAAGATGAATTATTTAGTTCAGGCAGCCTTGTGGGGCCCCACTCCAAGGTGGGGGCCCAGGGCCAGAACACTTTTTGCCCTCCCATAAAGAGGACTCTGGGCTCAGGGCGTAAGGGGTGTGAGACGGGGACTGGGTGGTGCACCAAGCTTTAACAGGGGTTCAAAATACAGACCATTGCCAATGGGTAATGCCGCCTTCCAGGCGGTCTGATTCACTGTGGCGTGCCGGCAGGTGTGATCATGGGTTTAGGGCCCAAGCGTGAGAGTCCCAGTGCACAGAGGTGTTTCTGCAGAAAGAGGAATACATTTATGGTGCATACAAACAGGCTTCCCAGTCCAACTATGACAAAGTGGAAGACTAGGTCAGGGATCGGGGCGGGCTCCGGCTTCGCAATAATTAAAAAGCATTGGCCGGAAAGCAACACAGAAAAAGTCGCACTCTCACTCCCCCAATGGTTTCAAGAAGGCCATGTTGAGAGGTAGGCGGCCATTCCCTTCAGTTTTAAGGGACCTCTCATGAAATCAGTTTAGCAAGATTTCCTCCCTCGATTTTTATTTAAATCTCGGGGAGAGAAGAAAACGGTTCCATGTCATTTCATCACAGGATGTTTTTTAGTTGGTTTTTTACTGCAGATTTTTTAATGAAAAAAACGGATTGATTTTTTTATTTTTTTATTTTTTGGGGGTTCCCCCCCAAAACCCCATCCCCTTTAATTTTGAATCTATTACCGAACATGCTTGCCTTTGATTCACCTTCACAACTTTGCAACCCTGCTAGAATGTGTGTCATGGGAAGTACATGTACATGAGCAGGTCATGTTTGGTGCTGATTGCCATTTTTATTAGCTTTGGCTTTCAAAGAATCCTTTTGCCCATGCACTGCCATATGGGCTGTTGGTAGTTTTCTGTGTAGGAATTTTTTTATGTTTATTTTGGCATTATGTATGGCCAGGACTTTAAGTGGGCCGGAGCTAACCCCCTTGCAGTCTCCCGAAACAGCTCCCACCATTTCACCAGCAATCTGACAGCGAGGAAAGCCCCTTTTTATTGTGCTCTACTGGGGATACTTAAGGCCACACCCATTTGTATTTGTATTTTATTTATTTGTATAGCTGCTAGGCCCGAGAGCAACCAGGTGCATATCTTAAGGCACAGGGTACAAAAAATGGCATTGATACAGTTACAGACAGGCAGAGATTAAATTCACAGGTGCATACCTTAAGGCACAGCATTTAGACCAGACCCCCTGTTTACAGCCCTCCCTAGATTTCTCACCCCACTTAAAGCACTGTGTATGGCAACCTCTAGCGCACACAGGGGTATGGTCCCTGATCCATGGGTCTCTGCAAAAATAGCAAAAAGCATCTGAACTCATGAAAGCTTTATATGGCGAAGCAAGTTGCATTCACCCTACATGCAAACTGCGGGTCCTTAATGAATCACAAAGTAACCCTTGCAGACAGTGAATAATATACTAAACCATCAGGGCAGTGGAGCTATTTAAGCCAGCCTGGTGCTATCAACTATAGTTTCCTATTAATGTATGCAATCGTTTTAAGCAGCGTTCTCTAATCATTGCATGTGTATCAATCTGATATGATTTCGCTTTAGGCCATTATAGAGCACCTCTCTTTAAACTAGATATAACAACCGACCATTCAAGTACAGCGTAGATGTAAATGTCAATTTCTTGGTTGCGCATAACTGACATTTTGCTCATATCCAAAGCATTCGACCCACTCCGACTGTTTACATATTAAAGAAATGTATGTTTTTCCTTAGATGTATTATGTTGATCCTCTAAGGTTTCTTGCAATCATACTCGCATGACTAATAATCCCATTCAAGCACGTGTTTCAAGCTATGCACTCTTCATCAGGGCTCTGTGTAAAACTTCAGATTCATCTTGTATCCATGATCCTCTCTTATTCATTCTCGGGTTCTGAGCATTTTGGTAAAATTGAACTTTTGTGCACATAGTATGAAGGGGAAAGCCAACAACGAGGAATAGTTCAATGGAAAATGAATGAATTCTACTGATAAGCCAATGGAATTCATGGTCATTATCAGAGTCAATCAATTCAACAGGAGTTCACAAACAACTAATCAACAATTTCAGGAGTGTGTTCACAGGAATTGCACTTTACACTGACCCCCTAGACACCCATACTCCCAGAGCATAACTCGATAGCAAGCAATTGACCAGGATTACAGCACCTGCTCCAATTTCCCTGGTGCTGCAATCCTGGTCTTCTGCTCTGGCAGCAAAACAAAAGAGGTGATGGCTGGAAGGTCTGAAATTAATCCTAACTTCTGGCATTGCTCTGGGCAACCCTCCTGACCATCATTCTTCAGCCTACCAAGCAATTGCAGAAGAGGAAGGACCATATGCAAATCAGGCTTGGTCCCACCCACATCTCTGTGTGCCCTAACCCAAATCACTTAGAATCGGGTCCACTCACAGACAATCAGTGCTTCCAATCTGCCCGTGTCAACAGGACAGCTTTCGACTTTTGCCTCTCCCTCTTCCCCCACTAACTCGAACCCTTCCATCTCTATTACAGGAGCAAGCCTTTAAAGAACATCCAAATGGCACAAGTCACACTATACAAGTCCCAGTTGCATTACATTACTTATATACTGCCATTTGATTTAGCTAATTTCTAATTCATAACAATATTAGCAATTAGTATCCGGCAAAAGTCAATGGGCCTCATTTCAAGTGAGGCGGAACGGGTTAACGGGACCCTCTAAAGGAGGCGGACCTGTTAAACCCGTTCCGCCTCATTACAAGCTCCCCTCGCGGGACCCTGTAAGTAACGCCTGGTCAAACCAGGCGTGCTTACCGGGTCCCGTGAGGGGAAGAGGGAGCAAACAACAGGCTGCTCGTAATCGGCCCGTTGTTTGCTCCCTCCCCCATTCCCATTCAGCCCTATGGGGGCTGAAATGGGGAAGGTCCAGGCCCGGGTTCCTGAAGGGAGGAATTACCGAGCCCTCCAAAATCGGAATGGCCCAGTAATTCCCCATTCTGGGAACCCGGACCTGATTTTGGCGGCAGCCATGCTGCCAATAGTGGCATGGCTACTGCCAAAATAGTAATGAGGCCCAATGAGCTTGTTACGCTAAGAACACTGTGAACACTCTGAAGCCTCTGTGTCATGGCCGCGGCTCCAGTGTTCCTTCCGTGACTGGCTGCCATGAAAAGGAAGAAGGGACTACAAATAGTCCCTTTTCCCTGTTCCATGGTGGCCATTTTTTTTTGTTTACTTTTTTTCCCATTCGTTTCATGGCCACCATAGAAAGGGAGAAGGGACTACTCATATGATATATGATATGATATGATAGTTTATTTATATAGCGCCTATACACAATGTGTTTCAAAGCGCTTCAAGGCAAGGAAGGGAACAAGGGAAAATACGACATTCTTACAGGCCATGAACAGTAAGGATGTGAAATTAACTCGTACTCAGCCTGACGACATGTCAGATAGTGCAAGAGCTAAGACATAGAAAAGGAAGGGAGGGGGAGAGTGGGAAGGAAATGGAAACAGACAGGCGACTACCGTACTAGGCCTGACAACATTTCTGGTGGAGCCGGAGGAAAACAAAAGTGAGGGAGAGGGGTGCAGAAAGGGAGGGGAGGAACAAAACAAGTGACTATCGTACTAGGCCTGACAACGTTTCAGATAGTGCTAGAGGGAGGGGGGCAACAGTAAGGGAATAGGGGAGCAACAGAGGAGGTTGCTATCATAGTAGGTCCAGGGACAATTCTGATAGAGTAAGTGCATAGAAGAAAGTAAGGGGAGGAGGGGAGGAGATAGGAAAAGGGAGAGGGGAGGGGTGGAGAGAACAGAGAGTAAGCAGTCAAAAAGACTGGAGAAGCAAAATAGGAGAGCGAATACAATTGCAGAAATCAGTAGTAACACATAATGTTGCAAGCCAGGATACAAGATGAAGATGGAACAGCATGATTCAGGGCCACCATGAGTACAAGATGCAAAGGAAGTCCAGCATGAGAGTGCCTTCTCCTGATCCCTGGTGGCCATTTCTGTTCCTTTCTTTTTCTCGAGTCGAGAAACGATTGAGCGCCATTCTCGACTTTAGTAAAATTGCCATTAGTACCCCGGTACTATGTGCCGGGGTACTAATGGCAATATGGCTCTCAGAGGGGGGGGCCATTACCCCTTGGGTAATGCCCCTGGGGCTCTGTTAAAGTCCTCGCTTCACTTTGGCTTCTAACTACGGCACCGGGGGCATTACCCAACCAGTAATGGCCCACCTCCTCAGGTTATATTGCCTAAATAATGGTACTTTGAAGCACCAAGACAAAGAGATGTGAATGTAGTCTAGTAGGAAGCCACGTTTATAACCTAGCTCACTTGAGATCACACTCAGCAATGTGGTCACCTCCTCCCAGGCAGGGGCATCTGGCCTGTGAGGAAATCCTGAGCTCTGCCAATATGCTGTTACTACTCGAGGTCCAGCTGCAGCAAAGAACTTGCTCTCTGGCTTGCTTCATTTTAATTGGTATTTCAGGGGGAAACAGGGATGCCATGCACCACTCCTGTTCCTCTCTGTCAAGAAGAGACTTGAGTTTCATAAGAAAGTAGCATCCCTTGTCTGCTTAAACCCCACCCAGCAGATGTTCCTCACAAACAAATGTGTCAGTAACTAGGCATTTCATTGCAATATCTGACAAAGTGAGGTGAGGGGACGGGCCGAGACACACAGGGTAGTAGTGTTCTAGCTATCCCCTGCCACTGTGAGCTTCCTCATCAGGAAACCATCACTAATGGGGGGTGTATAAAATGCAGCATCGGGCACCAAGCGCCGTCAGCGAAGTGACAAGGCAAGGTGTTTTGGCATGTCCGATGTGTATGGTGAAGAACCTAGCAAAGTGCACACGAAGTAAGACAAACTCCTTCTCATTATAGTTTGGTCTTTGACACCAACTGGCTATAATTTACATAGTAAGCCCAGTAAAGACAGTATAGAATTATATACAAATGACTTAACAAAACATAACTGGCTCCGATAACAAGTACGGGTGTGTGTTGCTTTTTCCCTTCTTACCAGGGCCAGACCACCACTTATTTTCCAAGGGAGACTGTGCCAGAGATAAATAGTAATTCTAAAGCGAGGCATTCGTTATCACTCTCACTACGTCTGAACCTGGTGCAGGAGAAATTAGATTTAGCCCAATCGCAATTCCTGAACTCCTGTTTAAGTTTGCAGCAAGAGGATCGCACACCTTTGAGGGGGCAAGACACCTCTGGTATGGCCTCTTTCGACATTAACATATGTTAAAGTGGAAGAAGAGCACAGTCCTGGTAATCTAAGAATGGATGCGTCCCCATCTAATTTTTTCGACCCCAGCACCATCATCGTACAGAGCCTGAGATGTAGTCCTTCAATCATTGATTACGCTCCATGAAGTGCTTTTATTAGATGTTAGATCTTTTATTAGATGTTAGAGTTAGTTCTTCATCACTTAATAAGTTGACAGTAATGTGTACGGATATAAAACACCTTATATCTCCTGGTAAAGAGGAACCGACCACTGTAGATTTAAACATTGATCCATCCCAGGTAAATCATTCTGCAAGCAATAGTCCACACAAGTCATCTGAGGTTTATCTTCTATTACTGACTTAACAGTTTCAGACCTGACTGATCAAGATAAGCCTATTGCAAATGGGCGAAGTTCTGAACTATCACTCAGTATAGAGAAACAGTCTTCTAATTACTATTTCAGCTCAAATTTGGCAGAATAAACCAAAAGTTAAAAGATGACATCTTTTAGGCAGACCTTCGATTTACCTATGGAAATAAGAAAATGTCTCCCTGATAATGATTGATAATGAAAATAAAAATCCACACTGATAAAAAGTAATCCACTAAGAAACAGAAGAAAAAGAATGATATAGGGACCAAAGAAAACTAGATCCCAAAACGTCACATTAAAGTATGGCAATGATAAATAATGTCACCTTTAATTCATCGATAGAGAACTACATTATTATTCAAAGTGACCATCCCAATTGTTTAGAGTTCACATCGTAAGAATCTCCTGAGAAACAACATGTTATCTTAATGAACAATCCTGAATTGAACATGAACAGAAATAGTGAAAAGGGGTCAAAAGACTATTAAACCCGTAATTAAGTACTTACTAAAATAATGCACATGGAGGACTTGTTCAAAGAAGATTAAGTGCCATAAAATAGTGATTGTATCATAACTGTTTTTAATCAAATCCCCCCACAATGAGTTATAAATTAGGGGGACATTGAATGGGTAGAATTTCCGAAGGATCAAGATCTAACACAGAAGACCCTGCACCTGAGCTCTAATATCATTGCTAGATTAAATCTGTTTCATATTGGTTCACTAAGATCAATGGGTATTGATCTAAACACCAACCATTCTAGCAGTGACAAAGGGTTTCAGCAGCAAGAAATATCAGAAGCACGCCAACATACTCATATTGCAATGGAGGAAAATTGATTTCCACATTCAAATAATTTGATCATTAAATGTTTTGTTAAAGGGAATGGTTCTACCACAAGCCTGGAGAATTCAAACACAACAAATTGGAAGATAAATGTCTTAGGGGAAGAATGGGCTTGTTGGGCGACTGTTTTACACATGAAGGAAAAAACAAGTTTTTGATAAACAGAAGAGAGAGGTAGAAATAGTGACATGGAATTCAAGGGTGTTTTAATAGATGTGTGCATAATGAACAACATTTTAAATAATGTACTTATGTATCAGATGATAGCTTTATAAGAGACCTTGATCACTTCTGATTTTTTAATTGATGTTTTTTTTTTTATACCAGAAACCAGCATTGAAAGGGACTTGGGTTGTCCTTTTGGGGGACATTCTTTAATGATCCAAAATATGTCACCTATTGAAGAGATTCACACCAAAAGTAATTATATTTCAAATATAAATATTCAATTAGAATTCAATCATGGAATTTTAATTAGTATTAGGAAATGTGGTTATTGGTAAAAATGTACGCCACCACAATTTAAGGATCTAGCGTATGTATTCTTAGAAATTGAGGATTTACTAGGTATTTGGATGGGCATGGTTCGTGAACATAATATAATGATTTTAGGAGACTCATGGTGCCTGTGTTAAAAGTAGTAAGGATGATGAGGACAATAATGCATGTGTCTGACTGTTTATATATTCATTGTAAAATTAATTAAGAAGGCTCTAGATTGTGGGACTTGTTAACAGCCTGGGATTTGGTTTCACTAAATGGACATATAAGGAATGATATACCAGCAACTCCAACCTGGATTAATGGGAAAACAAATCTATACTTGATTATATATTTGTATTCATATCTTTATTTAATTTATTTTATGATAAGAAAGTAAGGGGCAACAGGGCCAGTGATTGGTCATTGATAACTGTATCAGCACTGGGTGAAGCAAATGGTTCAATGTAATTTCAACGACAAAATGTACTTCTCTGGTCAGTTACCTGCCTGGTTCTTGGTTCCCCGGTTCTCCTCTTGTCCTTAACTCTAGGGTGAGTCGCTCTCCTCTGGTTATCGCTTCATATGGTCAATCACCACCCTCTGGCCATTGGCTCCCTTGTGAGTTGCTCCTCTGGTACATCACTCCTCTAGTTCTTGACTCCCATTAAGTCACTCTCATTGGCTCAGTCGCCCTGCCTGGGTGTTTGGCTCCCTGGCGAGTCACTCTACTTTGGTCAGCCACTCCTCTGGTCCTCTGTTTCTTGGTTAGTCACCCTCCATTGGGTCCATGGCTCCCTTGGGGGTCCAGCTCCTCTCATCCTTACTTCATATGGTTCATCATTCCCTCTTGTCATTGGCTCCCTTGTGAATGTCTCCTCTGGTCCATCACTCCTCTGGTTCTCGATTCCCCAACGACTCACTCCAAACTCGTCAGTCGCCCTCGTTGGTCCATCACTCACTGGTGAGTCACACTTATCTGGTGAGTTAACTGTCTTGTCCTTTGTTCCCTGGTTCGACTATCTCCTCTTGTCCTTGGCTCCCTGGTTAGTTGCTCCTCTGGTCAATCACTCCTCTAGTTCTTGGCTCCCCGGTGAGTCACTCTCATCGTGTCAGTCGCCCCTGCCCGGGTGTTTGGCTCCCTAGCTAGCCACACTCCCTGGCAAGTCCCTCTACTTTGGTCAGCCAATCCTTTGGTCGTTGGCTCCCCGGTGGGTCACTCTCATCGGGTCGGTCGCCCCCACCTGGGTGTTTGGCTGCCTGGCGAGTCATTCTACTTTGGTCAGCCACTCCTCTAGTTCTTGGCTCTTTCGTGAGTTACTCTCATCGGGTCAGCCACTCCTGCCCATGTGTTTGGCTCCCTGGCGAGCTACTCTAATTTGGTCAGCCACTCCTCTGGTCTTTGGATCCATGGTGTTTTGCTCTTGTCTGGTCCTCAGCTCATCTAGTCATTGGCTCCCTTGTGAGTTGCTGCACTGGCCCATCACTCTTCTAGTCCTTGGTTTCCCGGTGAGTCACTCTCATCAGGTCAGTCGCCCCTGACTGGGTGTTTGGCTCCCTGATGAGTTACTATTCTTTGGTCAGCCACTCCTCTGGTCCTTGGCTCCATGGTATTTTGCTCTTGTCTGGTCCTCAGCTCATCTAGCCATTGGCTCCCTTGTGAGTTGCTGAACTGGTCAATTACTCCTCTAGTCCTTGGCTCCCCGGTGAGTCACTCTCATGGGGTCAGTCACCTCCATCTGGGTCTTTGGCTCCCTGGCAAGTCACTCTACTTTTGTCAGCCACTCTTGTGGTCCTTGGAACCCTGGAAAGTTCTTCTCATCGGGTCAGTCACCCCTGCCCGGGTGTTTGGCTCCCTGACGAGTCACTCTACTTTGGTCAGCCACTCCTCTAATCCTTTGCTCCCCGGTGAGTCACTCTCATTGGGTCAGTCGCCACAGCCCGGGTGTTTGGCTCCCTGGCGAGTTACCCTACTTTGGTCAGCCACTCCTCTGGTCCTTGGCTCCATGGTGTGTTGCTCTTGTCTGGTCCTCAGCTCATCTAGTCATTGCCTCCCGCTTGTGAGTTGCTGCTCTGGTGCATTATTTCCCTGGTGCTTGACATGTGGTGTGTGGTTGGCTTTGTCACTTGATGGTACATGTCCATTGTACCATACTCCCATGAAAGACTGAGTGGTGACAGTTGGAAGGTCTTTGAGGAGTCAGTGGCAGACAGAAGGGAGAGCTAGGAACCTCATTAGAAATGCCAGGCCCTGAGTGTTTGCCATGGCACGGCGACACTTAGCCCAACATTACAGCCTCTGTTCCTAAGCCGTGGATGCAGGTCCCTAGCTGTTTCTATGGCAACTTGCCTGGACGCCGCGGATACAGAGGCTATGCTTGCCACTATTGGGCAAGAAATGTTTACATGAGGAAGGCTACGTTGCTGAGCAGTGTTATGAGGTGAAGATACCTTCCTGCAGAGGCTGTCATTGTTTGCATAACGTTGACTCTGTTTATATTTGGTTTTTATGGTGATGATTGTGTAATTTTAGTGGAAGTGATTATGAGCCAAGCGATTTTGATGCTGGAACTGATGTGGTTTTATTGGTTTTATTGTTTTCTTGTGAACTGCTTTTATGACTATATTGTCGAAATCAAGCAATAAAGTACAAATTACAGAATATGACATTTGCAGTCCCACAAAAAAAATGTCGAACGTGTTTATGCTCCTCAAAGAACAAACTAAACAGCATCATTAAATGTTTGGGACTGATCCGAACGCAGCGGAGCTGTAGCCAGATTGGCTGGTTGGGCCCAGGGGAATGGAAGGCGGCCTTGCCCCTTATGCCACCCCTTAGTTTAGATGTTGTTTTAGTTTAGTTTCTTTATTTGTACTGCGCACCGAACCCTCGGGTAACGGGGCCCCCAGATGCATGTATCTATTCCACTGAGGCATCCTCTGGATTTTACCCCCCCTGCACCAGGGGCAGAGGTTTGTTGGCACCAGAAGGACACTGCCCCTTACAGGGGGGCAATCAATAACACCATCCCGCGCAACACCTCAGTGGACCCAAGAGGGCCGTAATGCCAATATGTCTGGCTCAGGCCCTCGTCTGCCAGCACCATGGCACACATCCCCTTTCAGAGGATTGCATTTGATATTTTCGAAATGTTTCATTGTAATTTGAGAACCGTATGCCAGTACAAGTGCAACTTTTGTAATATTTAGTTCATAGTTTGGGTAAAATGCCAGGGTCTAAAGAACAGGACTAGCTTGCTGGGGGTCACCGACCGACTGTTCCTTTGTGCTACAAATATTTTTCGATGTGTCACCTTTCGTTCGTCTCTGTGCGCCTGTGCAAACCCACCAGTGAGCCTTTCATGGAAGCCATGTGGGTCCATGTGCTCCGCTATTAAATCGTTAATATGCTGCACTGTTTAGACTTCGGCCTGGTAAACTGTGGCACGCCTTCACTATTTACCACAGCGATGGGCATTGCTGACTGGCGCCCCTTGAAAACTCGTTTACAGTAAGATAGCTCAGTGGGTCGAAAACGTGTTGCTGTGATTTGTGTTTGAACTGCGGGTCGCACATTCAAATCCCAGCATGGTCGACTCAGCCTTTCATCCTTGCCGAGGTCTATAAAGTGACTGGGTTATAATGCATGTTAATGTGTCCTGTGGAAAGCATTTTGGATAAAAGCGCTATCTATCAATATTATTACATTGCGTCCTTACAAATTGTACAGAATCTGCGGTATTTGGCCTTCTGCCTGACAAATAGTATCAATCTTGCACTATTTACCCTTCAACCTGGAAAATAGTAGAATATCTGCACTGCTTACCCTTTGACCTTAGAAATAGGCACTACTACCAATAGCAATGTGTGTTCTTTTGTAGTGAATCAGACCAGAATACTCTGGCGTTTACGTTCGGGATGAACAGCTGTTAATACCCACGTGCTCACGTGGGAATGTGTCATAATACTGATAATAATTTGCGTCATTGTATAGAGCTTGAGGTCCGGTTCCCCTCGCATCTAAGCGCTGTAATAGCGGGTATTCGTAACCAATGCAATGGTGCCAAATGTAACGACCTCAGTATCAGAAATTGTGGAGTGCAGGTCTTAGGCAGGTATTAGTAACCTCATGTCTGGAGCAGTTCATTCGTGAGGTTTGCACATGCACGGATCCGTTTAGTGTGTGCATTTTATTAAGCTGCTTATGCTGTGCTCATATATTGCTTCTAGCAGGGAACGTACCCCATTCAAGCCAGAAGGTGCTATTGTAATCCAAGTTTTAACTTTTCATTTTGAGATGGTTGTGCTGGGTTTATAATTGCGAAATGTGCAACTACAAGTCCCAGAATGCAAGCTGAAAAGCAGGGCTGCAGCAGCATATTCCGACTGGGACGGGGCACGCTGGCATGCATGCATGCTACTTCCATAACCCTGCCCTTGCATTACTAGAAAGACCTGAGGCCGACTCTAGACAGCTGCGAGGTCCATGTATTCATGTGTAAAGCGTCATCGCCATCACCAGTGCCAGAAGGCGTGAGATTGCGCGAATCCTATAAAAACATGGTTAGACGCCACGAAGTAAGGGGCAGTGCCTTAACCGTATATGTGTTGAAAGGCCACTGGGACCTCTTCCATCCTTGTCAAGGGGAGTGCTAACCTTCTCTCCTTTCATACAACACGCTTCAACGAGCGAGCCGCAACCCTATATATGAGCTACAAAATGGGGTCTTTCTTTCTTATGGTTACATTACAGTTGTGTAATTCATAGCATATTATACGGTTACTCCAAAAATGTATGGCATTCCAGATGATTTCACGCGTGCCGTCCTCTCGGGTATATGTGTGTCCCCCTTTTGAGCAGGAAAGGCGGTGTCGCGTTGCATGCTATAATATATGCGCCGTTTCAGCCAATCAGGGAGCGAGAACTCTGCCGATGAGAAATGATGGTGATACATGGCAAATTGGGACAGCATCCTAGCAAATGAGGGCAATACCTGGCAAATTGGGACAGCATCCTAGCAAATGAGGGCAATACCTGGCAAATTGGGACAGCATCCTAGCAAATGAGGGCAATACCTGGCAAATTGGGACAGCATCCTAGCAAATGAGGGCAATACCTGGCAAATTGGGACAGCATCCTAGCAAATGAGGGCAATACCTGGCAAATTGGGACAGCATCCTAGCAAATGAGGGCAATACCTGGCAAATTGGGACAGCATCCTAGCAAATGAGGGCAATACCTGGCAAATTGGGACAGCATCCTAGCAAATGAGGGCAATACCTGGCAAATTGGGACAGCACCCTACCAAATGATGGTAATACATGGCAAAGTGTGTGAGTACTGGTGGCAGAGGTTGGCATATGTCACACATGCCAAACTTCCCTATCTAGGAGACACATGTCTGATTTTTTGGACAAAAACATTGGTACTTTTCATATATTTGTACATTGTCCTTCAAAAAAGCTCGCACACCACAACGAAGGACTATTTAAACATTCTATTGTCTCAAGTTTCGTTTAAAATTCTCTCTCCAGGGGGAGCTGATATTTACGATATGCGAGTACCTTGAAAAAGGTGTGCAGTGCCTGGCAACTAGTATGAGCAGCAAGGCATGTGATGGCAAATGGTGTCAATACCTGGCACCATATGATGGTACTACTGTGCTATTCATCCAGCTGTTCACCTCGTTCCTGTGGGTCCGTTTTGCCGTTTAATCTTAATGCCTAGGCTAGGTAATAACGGCAATTCCTTCCGTATGAGGTCTGAAGAGTATGACAATACCACTTGATAATATAGGGTAAAAGTAGACATGTCCTACATGCCAACATTATACATTACACTCGGGAGACAGAGGTCCAGTCCTGGTTTTAACTTTGCACACTACGACTTGTAGTCCTGTGTTTCTCCATTATAAATACATGACTACAAGTCCCAACATGCAAAGTTAAAACAGAACTGTCTCCTGAATGGGTAATTGGGTAATGCTGGCATGTATGCATGTGGTGGCTCTACATGGTTGGCACAGTTTATGCAGTACCTGGGCATGAGATGTGTGGCAGGACAAAAAATAGATTCCCAATACACAAACCCAAACTATTGTTTTTGTCACTGTATGTTCTGGCCTGAAAAAATGCCTCTGGTTGATGAGCTATAACCAAAGGTTTAATTTCTATGAAACCCCTCGGACTCTGATTCACCAACACATTTCTGGGTGAGTCCAATTCCAAAGCGCCCACGTACTGCAGGCATCGCCTACATGCAGTGTTGCCAGTGGAGTAACTTTGCTCAAAATGTTGGGGGGGAAATGACATCTGAAGAAAAGGTGCCCCAACCAAATGAATGGGGGCAAAATGATGTGCCATCAAAGTTGGGGGGGGGACAAACACCCCTGTCCCTCCCTAAAATTACACCCATGAGTGTTGGCAGGTCAGAAGGAAACAATAAGCTGACTGGCCATTTAAAACAATCCCAAAACAAGCCGACGTCCAATCAAATCAGCTGCATAAGCCAGTGTTACGGAGCGTACTAAGTGTTTGTACGCATGCACAAGCCTCGTTCCGGCTCGCGCATGCGAGTTTAATAAAGGTGGAACCCGAAGGCGTCATTTGCCGCCGGAACCCTGAACCGCACAGACGCGTCCGAGTATTTCTTATGCAGGTGCCTGTGTGTGTGGATGGGCGGCCTGGGGCAATCCTAATGACCAACATTGGCGACGAGGAAAACGCTAAGTGGGGTGGGCGGAATCCTCAGAAGGACATTCTATATGAGGAAGAGGTGATCCGACACGCTCATGAAGTGCCGATTCCTACGGGCTGGTTGGCCGCCATTTTGGCATATTTAACACAATGGTTGCTGCCCGAAAGGGTGCTCGTGCGCCGATGGTGATCTTTTGGACACAATTTTTGGAAAACTCACAGCTAACTGTCACCAGATGGCTGTGAACTAATGGAATTAAAGTGATCTGCTGCTGTCACACGTGCCACAATCCAGCTGCAGTGAAGATCCTGGTCACAGGTGCTGTCCACGCCTCGCAGATTGAGGAAACACATCCCTAGGGTGCGCTTCATCGTGAGGAGAAGACAGATTTGCGGCCTCACGCACTTAAGTCGGGTGCTCATGTGGTCTGGCATCATGGATCATGGGTGAGCAGGAGGATGCCGCTGTTGCCCCAGCGCCAGTGCCACGCAAACAACAAGGTACTTTAGCGCCTGTGCCTGAATTTGATCTATCGGGCCCCCGTCCAAGCTCGGCCCCAAATAGTTATTATGGGTGAAGAAGCTGGAAATGTTTTTTAGGACCACCGGTGAGATAGGGGATGATGCCAAGGTGGCAACCATGCTATACTTGGCAGGATCGGCAGTGCATTGGATCTTTGAGTCATTGAACTTGCAGGCGAGGAAATAGGCAACTGTCAAGACTGCCCTACAAAACCACTTACTACCCCCAGCAAATATGGATTATGACAGGTTTGTCATGTGTGCGGAGAAACATTCTGGTGATGAGACATTGGACCAGTTCTGTGGCAGATTAAGACAATTGGCTAGCACATGCAGGTGGGAGAATGAGGAAGGCATGGTACGCAACCAACTTATTCAAGGATGCAGCTCGGGGAAGCTGAGAAGGCAGGTACTCTGTGAGCCAGGCCTGACGCTGGTGCAAATTTTGGACATGGAGCGTGCATATGAACTTGCGGAGAGCAGAGAAGCCCGGATGGATGCAGCTGTCAGCCCCGGGAAGTGTGAAGAGGCTTTTGCCGTAGGTCACTCAGCATCTCAAAAGCAGTGCTGGAATCAGAAAAAGCCTGAAGGATTTCAGAAACCCGAACTCCCGCATCCCTGTCAATACTGTGGTGATAATCTCCCACATGCGGGCGAGTGTCCAGCAAAGACTGGAGTATGTGGCCGTTGTGGGGTGTCAGGACACTACGCAAGGGTGTGCAGAGCAGCGGCACCAGTGGCTACGTCCGGGGGCCCAGCAAGGGTCAGCAGTGGCAACCCAAGAAAATCTAAGAATGTTGCCGCGGTAGAACAAGGTCTCCAAGAACTGGACATCGCAGAGGAGGAGGAGGAAGATGAAGAAGTGTTCTTCATATTGAATATGGCATCTGGCACAAGGAAGTGACGGCAGCCCACATGTATGGCCAACATCGGAGGAACCCCAACGCCAGTACTGATAGACATGGGAGCATCAGTGTGTGTCTTAGCGGCAGAACATTATGAGGCTCTACCAGGCCCGCCAGCGCTTGAGGGCACCAAAGCAAGAATATACACCTTTGGGGGAGACACGCCTCTACCACTAAAATGGGCATTCGTGGCGTCAGTCACTCATGGACAAAATGCCATAAAGGCCAGATTCTTTGTCACGGAAGTGAGCTCCCATTCACTACTAAGCTGTGCGGCCTCAGGGGCGCTGGACATTGTTCACTTCGCCATGCCAGTGTATCTGACGAACATTGATCACATCATGGAAAGATATGCAGACATTTTTAGAGGCATGGGCAAGCTCAAGGGGGAACCCATACGCCTCCACATCGATGAGTCAGTGAGGCCAATGGCACTGAAGCACAGGAGAATCCCATTCCAACTGAGGATGCAAGTCAAACATGAGTTACAAGCTCGCGTGGACATGGACATTATTGAAAGAGTCGAAGGCCCTACTCCATGGGTCTCCCCAATTCTGGTAGCGGCAAAGCCCAAGCAGCCGGGGGCCATGCGCATTTGTGTCGATATGCGGCTGCCCAACATGGCAATCCAACGGGAGTGTCACTTAACTCCGACATTGGATGATATAGTGGGTGAACTTCAGGGTGCCAGGGTGTTCTCTAAACTGGACCTCCGCTCTGGGTACCATCAGCTGGAGCTGCACCCTGAGTCCCGCTATATAATGACTTTCACAACGCACAAGGGCCTATATCAGTTCAAAAGGTTAAGGTTCAAAAGGTTTTTGCTTCCTCTGAGGCGGAACATATGAAAAGACTTTAAAGGACATTAGACAGGATCAAAAACCTGGGCCTCACATTGCATAAAGGTAAATGTGAGTTTTTCAAAGACTGAATCGAATTTTTGGTTTTATTTTCCATACAGGGGGCATATCCCCAGACCCAGAGAAAGTGCAGGACATACAAGAGGCAGCGGCTCCACAAACACCCTCGGAGGCCAGGAGTTTTCTAGAGATGGTGAACTACTGTGGACGGTTCATCCGAGATCTGGCATCTCTGTCAGAGCTGTTGAGAGCACTCACTAGAAATGACGTTGTCTGGCGATGGACTACCAGAGGGCAAAAAGCATTTGAAGACATTAAAGCAGCGCTAACGGGCAGCGAAACGATGGCCTACTTTAATCCCGAGAGAGAGTCAGAAATCGTGGTGGACGCCAGCCCGGTAGGATTGGGCGCGGTGCTACTACAGGCAGACACCCAAGGACAGATGCATCCAATTGCGTATGCCAGCAAGGCTTTAACGGACACAGAAAAATGGTATTGGCAGATTGAAAGAGAGGCGCTTGCCATCCTATGGGGATGTAAGTACTGCAGACTATACATTCGGGGAAAGCCCGTGGAAGTCAGCACTGACCACAAGTCGCTGATCCCCATCATGGCAGACGGGTCATCGAAACCACCCCCTCGGATAGAGCAGTGGATGTTGTCCCTGATCGAATATGTGGTGAAACTACAGTATAGACCTGGAACCAACAACCCCACAGACTATTTGTCTCGACACCCAGGGTCAGGCCGGACACAAGAGAAACTAGAGGTGATCGAATGTGTCGAAATGGTCCGACATGTCGTGGAAGTAGCAATGCCGTGGCATTAACAGTCCAGGAGGTAGTGAAAAGCATCTAGAACCAACGAGGTGTTTCAAGTCATTGAGGCGGCCATGGACAGCGGTGATTGGAAATGAGTACTAGCCAATAACACGAGCAGAGAGATGGGGGCCCAACAAGACATGCAAGCACTGTGGCATGCCCGGAATGATCTCTTGATGTCAGAAGAGGGACTGATGCAGAGAGGACGGCAGATTGTCATACCTCGCACCCTAGTTGCAAAAGTACTGGACAGAGCCCACAAAGGCCACCAGGGCACAGCTAAAAGAAAGGCGGGCTTGCAAGCCAAGGTATGGTTCCCAGACCTAGATGGACGCATGGACAAATATGTGCGCCTTTGTATTCCGTGTCAGGCTGCCAGCCCAGCAGAGAGGGGACCCACGATACAATCTATGGAAAGGAGCGAATAGCCATGGGGAACTGTGCACGTGGACTTCGGGTCCATGGGGCAGGGCACGTACTTCCTGGCAGTGGTGGACCAGTGGTCCCGATACCCAGAGATTGAGCTGGTGGAGTCTACAGCCTGCGATCATACCATAGTGGCTCTGGAGAGAATGTTTGCCACACATGGTTTTCCATACGAGCTATGCTCCGACAACGGCTTGCCATTCCAAGGTCAGCAGTTTGCCAAGTACATGGAGGACCGGGGCATACGACATCGAAAAGTGACTCCCCTCTCGCCCAGGGCCAACGGTGAAGCCGAAAGGTTAATGCGTACATTAAACAAAGTGTTTTGAATATCGCTGAATGGAGGAGCTGAGCTACGTCAGAACTCCTAAGGGAGTACAGGGCACTCCACATCAGTCCACCGGAGTGGCGCCTGCGGAGGCACTATTTAAACGGTGCCCCAGAGGTGGAGGGAAGAGAACCAGGTACAATCGACAATGACTGAGTCCAAGAGGAGCGGCAGGCGCGGAATGAGAAGGAAAGCAGCCGGAGAAATCTACAAGGAAAGGTCATTTCTGTAGGAGACACAGTGTTGGTGCTCAACCGACATCCAGAGGAGAAGATGTCCCTTACGTACGAACCCCAGCCCATGGGTGTTACACAACATGTCAAGGGATCCATGATAACTGCGGCTGATGGACGTGGAACCGTGACACGGAATGTGGCGTATTTCAAAAAGATTGAGGGCCATCCGTCCGATGGAAGCCACGGAGTCAACGAGCCGGGGGAAACAGGCATCGGCCCGACGACCGAAGGTGACGACGGTGGAGGAGACCCTCCACCAGTGGACTCGCCACGTCTGGCCCAGGACTGTGGTGGTAGTATAAATTGACCCACGTTGGGTTGTTGCAATATGTTGCGTTACTGTTCTGTTTTTCGTTTAAAGAAAAGGAGGAATGTTACGGAGCGTACTAAGTGTTTGTACACATGCGCAAGCCTCGTTCCGGCTCGCGCTTGCGAGTTTAATAAAGGAGGAACCCGAAGGCGTCATTCGCTGCCGGGACCCTGAACCGCACAGACACGTCCAAGTATTTCTTATTGCGGGTGCGTGTGTGTGTGTGGATGGGCGACCTGGGGCAATCCTAATTATCAACAACAAGTGCACATCTAAAACACTGTGGATAGGTCTCAAAAGTAAGAAACATAACACAGTAATGCAAACATACATTTATTATAATTATTTCATTTTTCTGACAATGAGTGTCTATTTTTATTTCGAATATGAATGGGACTTATAAAAAAGCAAGGGAACCCAATATCTAGGGTGACACTTTGATCCAGTGCTTCCGTTTCCTAATGAATGCTGCGACTGGTATTTTTGTTTTTTCCATTATAAATATGGGCCTACAAGTACCAGCATGCAAAGTGAAAATTCCTTGGCTCCCTGTTCAGTCGCTCTCCTCTCGGCCTCGCTTCATATTGTCAACCGCTACCCTCTGGTCATTGGTTCCCTTGTGAATTTCTCCTCTGGTCCATCCCTCCTCTGATCCTTGATTTCCCAACGACTCACTCCAATCTGGTCCGTCACCCTCCTTGGTCCTTCACTTCCTGGCAACTCACACTTCTATGGTCAGTTACCAGCCTGGTTCTTGGTTCCCTGGTTCGACTCTCTACTCTTGTCCTTGGATCTGTGCTGAGTCGCTCTCCTCTGGTTCTCGCTTCATATGGTCAATCACCACCCTCTAGTCATTGGCTCCCTTGTGAGTTGCTCTTCTGGTCCATCACACCTCCAGTTCTTGGTTCCCAGTGAGTCACTTTCATCGGGTAAGTTTCCCCGCCGGGGTGTTAGGCTCCCTGGCGAGTTACCCTACTTTGGTCAGCCACTCCTCTGGTCCTTGGCTCCATGGTGTGTTGCTCTTGTCTGGTCCTCAGCTCATCTAGTCATTGGCTCCTTTGTGAGTTGCTGCTCTGGTGCATTATTTCCCTGGTGCTTGACATGTGGTGTGTGGTTGGCTTTGTCACTTGATGGTGCACGTCCATTCTACCATAATCCCATGTAAATCCCCCCGAAGCTCACTGTCTCCAGAGCTCTGGTTCTTTCTATGCTGGACTATTGCAACAGCCTCTTTCTAAATCTGCCTGCTTCTACTCTCCGCCCTCTGCAACTCATCTAGAACAGAACTGCAAGACGTGTCCTTGGCCTCAAGCCCAGGGATCGTATCGCTCCAGGACTAAAATCTCTGCACTGGCTCCCAGTGGCTGCGAGGATGAAGTTCAAAACCCTCTACATTGTCCACAAGGCCTTCTGGGGCATGGGTTCTCAATACCTTCAACTTTCTCTTCCCAAATATCTTCCTTCTGGAGCTCTTCGCTCATCCACCTCCAACTCCCTCAGGGTCAGTCGCTTCTCCAAGCAACGAGTTGGTGGTAGATCTCTTTCTTCGGCTGGGGACTCCCTCTAGAACAGCCTCCCTGCCTCCCTGAAACTTGAGGAGAACCATCTCCGGTTCCGGAAACACCTCAAAACCTTTCTCCTTGCTTCTGCTTTTTCTCCTCCTCTCCCCTGTTGACTTTCTGGCTGAAACTGCACTGGTTGCCTGGCAACCCCTCTGATCTTGGACCCAGGTCCCCTCGCCCGCCAGTCGCACACCTGCACTGCCTTACTGGTAACCCATTAAGTTGGGGACTGTTTTCTGCATCCCTACAGTCCCACTACCAGCACTTACACTGATGTCTGCACTTACCCTTGCACTTGCCACCTGCTGGCCGTACTTCTATTTATTGTTATTTATTCTTTTATCCCATGTACTGCACTATCCACTCCCCCCTCTCCCTTACACGTTCTCCCTTTCCCCCTCCCAAGCACTTGCGCGATCTAAATGGCACCTGGCCTAGTAGGATTGCTGTCTGTCCTCCCTCTGTGCCCCCTCCCTTGCCTCGTCGCGCCTTGAAACCCTTGTGTATAGGCACGTTATAAATGCCATATCATATCATAAGACTGAGTGGTGACAGTTGGAGGGTCTTTGAGGAGTCAGTGGCAGACTGAAGGGAGATCTAGGAAACTCATTAGAAATGGCAAGCCCTCAATGTTTGCCTTGGCACGGCGACACTTAGCCTAACATTACAGAATATGACATTTGCAGTTCCACAATAAAAGTTGAACATGTTTATGCTCCTCCAACAAGAAACTATACACGCTCATTATACGTCTGAGACTGATCTGAACCCAGCGGAGCTGTAGACAGATTGGCTGGTTGGGCCCCGGGGAAATGCAAGGCGGCCTTGCCCCTTATGCCACCCCTTATGTATTCCACTGATGCATCCTCTGGATGTTACCACTCCTGCACGGTGTGCAGTCAAAATTTCGAAGCAAAAATGTCGAAAGTCATAATACCGAAAAAAAAAAAGTAAAAAAAAAAAAGTTGAATTCCTTTTTTTTAAATTATATATTTATTTTGGGGTCCGGGAATAAAAATAAATGGGTAAAACCAAAAAAAAGGGGGGTTGAGGGCTACCCCCCCATTTCGAATAAAAAACATAATAAAAAAAATGCGACTTTTTTTCGATTTTTTTTTCTCGATATTTTGACTTTCGACCTTTTTGTTTTCGATTTCATCACTATAAACCCTCCTGCACCATGGGCAGAGGTTTGTTGGCACCAGAAGGACACTGCCCCTTACAGGGGGGCAATCAATAACACCATCCCGCGCAACACCTCAGTGAACCAGAGAGGGCCATAATGCCAATATGTCCGGCTCAGCCGCTCGTCTGCCAGCATCAATGCACACATCCCCTTTCAGAGGATTGCATTTGATTTTTTCTAAATGTTTAATTGTAATTTGAGAACCGTATGCCAGTACAAGTGCAACTTTTGTTATATTTAGTTAATAGTTTGAGCAGGGATGTCATTTAGGGGTCGCCAAGGGTCGCTCCTGTGACTCCTGTGGTCTTCCTTGCTACACCTAAAAAAGAAAAAGAAAACAATACGTTTTTTTGTTTTGTTTTTTTAGTAAGAAGCTCCTGGGCTTGGACCAGCACCATGTGTCTCTTTGTTTCTGTGGCTGGCTTTCTTGTTCAGGCCTCTTAAAATAAAAACAGGGGGTTCCACAGCAGGTGTACCATTTTGAGCAATAATCCTAAATAAGAAAGAATAGGAATAACAAATAATTTGTCTTTCTGGAATTCTATGCAATAATTGCTAGACTCAATAAAGCTTTATGTCAGGCACACTTAAGGGGGTGAGTCACTGATTAAGTCTGTTCTTAAACACCTCAAATTCACAATGCAGACAAAATCCTTCAAAAGCATTTTGAGTAGAATGAACATAAATTTCGGACTATGTATTTGGCTTTTTGCAAGTTGCAGTTATAGCATGATTTTTTCTGCTGTTGTCTCTGTTACGATCATCACAAGACATTCCATCTCTGTGTTCTCATCACTTGACAAAATCCTTGCGCCTAAAAGTTTGTGTACAGTGTAGAAATGTTTGACCATAGCACATAAAGTCACCCTTGATTTCATTGTGCCTTGCTGTAATGTGTCTATCTTTCCTATCTACATGGCATGCTGTTCAGGATGTTTGTTTGCATGTATGAGGTAACTAGTGCCCAGAGTATGGGATGCCATGTGAGGCCAACCTCTGAAGCCTGAAAAGTAGATCCACGCAGGCTTGAAATGTGGCCAACTTTGCACCAGACCTGCAGATAAACTGGCCTGCTGTTAAATCTGTTACCAGTTTAATTGTATCCACTTAGGAGTGTAATTTGCTTTCTGACTTTGAGAACATTCAGACATGTAATTGCACATTTTACTATAGCCGGTAAAATAGCTATGGCTGGTAAAATAGCCCAGTATTTTAGCGCTCGCTGCAGTGATGTGTGTGTGATCACAGGTTGCAGGTTTGAATCCCGGCAAGGTCAACACAGCCTTTCATCCTTCTGAGTTTGATAAATGAGTAGCTACGTCGGGTTGGGTGATATTGTACGTATATTTGTTCTATATAAAGTGTTAGTGCTATATAATAACACATCATTTTCATTTGGCCTTGGACGTCTGCTTGCATTCACAGTAATTTTGTAACATGGGCCTGTACACACTGATATTAACGATACGTATGCTGATCCATTCTTGTATGAAATGTATATTACATTACAGTGATATTGTAACCATATATTTCGTTGGTACTTAGGAACAATGCTATGTGATGCCATGTATTGTTTTGTCAAGGGGTGAAAGGTTGTGTTCTATCACTTCCTGTGATGTAACTTCGTGGTGGGGTCAAATGACATCATTTCCTGTGATGTCATCAGAGGTCAAGGGTCATGTGATGTCACTTCTGCTACCCCTGGAATTTCGGTGAAATGACGTCCCTAAATTTGGGTAAAATGCCAGGGTCTAAATAACAGAGCTAACTTTCTGGGGTCACCTACCTACTTTTCCAAATGTGCTACAAACATTATTTGATTTTTTCTGTTTCGTTCGTCTACGTGCGCGTTTGTACACCCACCAGTGAGCCTTTCATGGAAGCCATGTGGGTCCATGTGCTCCGCTATTTAGGTTTCCTCATGGTAAATCGTTAATATTCTGCACTGTTTAGGATTCAGCCTGGTAAACTGTGGCACGCCTTCACTATTTTCCACAGCGATGGGCATTGCTGACTGGCGCTCCTTTAAAACTCTTTTATGGGAAGATAGCTCAGTGGGTTGAATGCTTGTTGCTGTGATCTGTGTTTGATCTGCAGGTTGCAGATTCAAATCCCAGCATGGTCGACTCTGCCTTTCATCCTTGCCAAAGTCTATAAAGAGAGAGCTCTCCACCCAGCGTTTTCCAGCTCCTTTCTGCATCCAGTCTGCTTTCTATTGCCTTCACCTTCGTTGTGGGAGGACCTTCAAATACTGCTGGGAGCCGCGGAGCGGCCGCAGAGCTTGTCGCTGCGGTTGGAGCAGTCTTTGCAGAGAGCTCTCCACCCAGCGTTTTCCAGCTCCTTTCTGCATCCAGTCTGCTTTCTACTGCCTTCACTATCGTTGCGGGAGGACCTTCAAATACTGCTGGGAGCCGCGGAGTGGCCGCGGAGCTTGTCGCTGAGGTTGGAGCAGTCTTTGCAGTCCTTATCAGGCCGGCAGGCAGGACTGCTTAGACATGTCTCAACCGCGACTGTGCAAAACCCACTTGCAATAATGGAACTTCCACAAATGGAAGGAGAGACCGACAAACGCCGCCTCCGAAGTTCAGAATTACCACTGAATCCATCGTTAGAGGGTCAGCAACTGGCGAGGAACCGTCTCCAATCAGCTCCACCCAGTTTGTGCCCCAGCATTCACCCACGAAATGGCGAGACACTGCTCCCAGGAAAGCAAAAGACATTGGCCCTCATTACGACCCTGGCGGAAATCGAAAAACGATGGCGGAAATGCAATACCGCCATCGAATAGCGCTCGGTGCGATTATGACCCGTCACCGTAAAGTACGATGCCATTAGCGACACCGTAGTGAACGCCAACGCTAACTGCCCCAAGTACGCGCACGCGCGCCATGCGAAACCGTAATTACCACCATGGCGCAACGGTACGCGAATTCTGACCCTAGCGGACATTTACCTAACGCCATCAAGCATGGCGGAAAGTACCATTCCGCCATGATGAGAAGTACGGCAACGCGAACCAACCGTAAATGGCCCTACTGAGTGCCTGTACACCACTCCCTGGCCACATTGCACAACTCCTCGTAGGTGCAATGAAGTCACACAATGCAACCAGTGAAATGTACAAGTCACCCATGCATGCCAACGAACAAATGAATGTAGGGGCTCCAAGTGCCTTGTGAGTGGCCATCCATATTTGCCATGTCACCATTGCCGTACTGATGCAGCACAGGCATGTGAAGGTTCAAGTACAGCAATATGAACTGAAATATGAGACAAAACAACAACAGGCCCCCATCGCTTGACACCAGTGTAAGGCAACATTCAAAGCAGTAACCTGAGGGAGACTGCACCAGCCCTGTACTCTTGCCAGTAAACAAACCAACCATCAGCATAAGCATGTACCACACAAGTCGGCAGAGTGACTGAGCAGCCAGGCCCATCTCAAGAGGGGCCAATGGGAGCTGCAGGGCACAGATGGCACGAATACAGAAGCTATTCCAATGGACATGACCTCAGTCTCCCTCCAAGAAACGCACGCAAACACAGGCACCTGTGACCAGCCATATTCTGATAATCACATCATTCCACCAATCCACCTGGCTGACCGGCATCTGTTACACAAAAGCTAATCCCCCGCCCCTGAGCATGACATCATTAAAACAGTCATAATGGCAGCCCCTATCCCTGACCTCACTGGGCTTCGTAGGCAAACGCGGCCAGTACAGTACCACGCAACTATACTCAGAAGCCGGAACCCAATGCAGATCTTCTCACAATACATCGCTCCACAAATAGGAATATGCTACATTACTTGCAAAGAATAACGCTACAAGGTTAATATCATAATAGAAATTTAATGCACGACAAAATCACCAAGCCCATACAGCCATTAGGTCATGAACTCCAAAATATATTTCATTATTGTGGGCTGCATCCGCAATAAATGACCAGCTTCTTCTTGTGTGACGCCCTGTTCCTTCATGGTACACAGGGGCTACATTCACGTTCAAAAAGGCAACATGGAAGCGCCTAGAACCGCAGGGCCGTCCCATTAGGTAGGCACTAGTCCAGCTGAAAGGTCGATATGTTGCTCCTAGCCACTAGTACTGCGTAAGGGCATGTGGCCCATTGGCGATCGTCCCATAAGATCGTAATGGTGCTCCACTGATTAACACGAAGCAGCAGGTGTCGGGAGTAAAAGCCATCTGCAGGAGTGGCATACAGATGGCAGCGGCAAAAGGGGAGGAGATACCTGTCACCCAAATGAAATGAAAAAGAATGGTATGGGCATCAGAATTTAATTTGAATTACTCACTTCAATGATCACACTAAATCTACAGCCATATGCATGTTAGCCCACTCAAAAGGATTATTCCCACCCAAAAATCACTTGCGAATCATAACTATATAAATCGAGGTGAATACACTATTACAAACGAGTCTTTGTGTGCATGCGTCTGTTAAAACGGAATCCATTAGATGGGATTAGTAACGTGCATAGACACAAGTGTTTGAAGGCGCGTCGAGACAGGGAGGGTTCAACAAGGGCAGATAGACGATGGTCCCACTATGGCAGCTCTGCATCACATAGCGCAGGGGAAGTGGATAGATTCCAAAAAGCCATGTACATGGTAAACTCTCAATTAAATCATCTGTCCATGCATCCATACATCATTCCCTCATTCCGGTATGAAAACGCCTGATTATTTACTCACATAACATGTGAAATTTCCATTGAGTCTGTGCGTAATGCAGTCTGCAAAATCCACTGTGCTCCAGCCCGGAATTCTAGTGTTGTGAAGTAACATGTATTTTGGAACGTCCTGCCTTATCGTCCACTACGCTATTGCGCATCCCATACTATTCATATCAATCATTGCATTCTCGCCATGGCCCCTGTCCGAAGGACATTAAACAATAGAACTTTATATCTGCAGTCAGACCTGTGGGCGTCTCCTCGCCGCTAGATGAAAACCGAAAGCGCTGTCCTTCGAATTCCTCATTTGCAACATCACGTCGAAAAGGCATCTGTGACCGCTTGAAATCACAAATTCATCCATGTAGTGCGGCAGTGTGTGCAAATGGCAACTGCCTTCACTCACAAATGGGACGCCCCGCCCGTCGGTGAACCTCGGTACAGTGCTGCATGAGGGTCCACCGTTAATCGAGTACTACATTCCACTGACCCTTCACAAGTTTGTTCGCGACTGTAAAGATAGTATGTGAAACAATGGGACCATAGCAGAATGAACATATGAACCAATATTCCACTGCCATCGGGATTAAATACATGATTGTAATAGCAAGATGCCATGCATCGAATTGCAGCGTTGTGTGCAGGACGTGCTCGCCCAAAGGGGATTGCAGCTTGCACAGGTGGAATGAATCACCACAGGCGGAGGCTATACTGCCTGAAAACACATAAATTGCACACCCAACCCCCTCCCACAACCACACCCACTCCAAAATGCTACCGGCAGGACTAGCGATGTTGGCCCTGGGGGACTTGATAGCACTGCAAGTACTCCAACTTCAAGAAGAAGACGAACACCAACTACTACAACAACCGGCCGCACAGAGGAGACGCAGGAGGAGGAGGAGGGCAAGGCAGGGCCAGCAAGGCCCACCAGCACAGCCACTACCACCACGCAGGCAGCCCGCAATCCCACGCCTCCGAGCTCATCCGTTCAACCTCACTGATGAGCAGATCCACACCCTCTACCGTTTGGACCGGGACACCATAACCGCCATTGTGGACATGACACACGCTGACCTTGCCAGCATGATAGATAGCCCAACCGCCATCCCACCCCTACTGAAGGTGGTGTCTGTACTACACTTCCTGGCCACAGGCACCTACCAGCACACAGTCGGACAGTTGCATGGCATTTCACAGCCACTGTTGTCACGGACACTATTGCAAGTGCTCGATGCCCTCCTGAAGCACGCAGACAACTACATCGCTCTACCACGCTCGGAGCAGGAAATTACGAACACAAAAGTGGGATTCCATGCACTTGCCGGCATACCGGGTTGCATTGGTGCCATCGACTGCACCCATGTGGAATTGGTTGTCCCACATGCCATGGAGGCCCAGTACCGCAACCGAAAACAATATCATTCTCTTAATGTACAAATGGTGTGTGACTCCAACAGGATCATTACACATTGTTGTGCCCGATTTCCTGGATCAACCCATGATTCTATGGTCTTGAGGAACTCTACAATACCACGCTACATGGAGCGACACGCAGGGAACAGATCCTGGCTACTCGGTGAGTCTCATTTCATGCATGATAATGTGGGGTATGTGATGCAGCAATGACCTGGCAGGAAGGGGGGGGGATGCGTACGTAGCAATGTCATTCCACAAACATCCTTTATTGTCCACATACAGGTGATGCCGGGTATCCACTGAAGAGATGGCTCCTTACACCACTCCGGAACCCACAGAACCAGCATGAGGAGGACTACAACCATGCCCACTCACGTACCCGTGTAGTCATAGAACAGGCATTCGGCCTACTGAAGGCTCGTTTCCGCTGCCTCAGCAGGTCTGGCGGGGCACTCCTGTACCGCCATGAGAAGGTTGCAAAGATGGTCATGGCATGTGTCATGCTACACAACATGTGCGTACGTAGAAATGTGCCCATGCCCCCTGACGCAGAACTGCAAGCACCTGAAGATGGTCATGATGAGGGTGGGGATGTGGCAGCACCTCAAGGAGTCCGCGAGGCACAGGAGGGCCGTGAAATTCGTCAGATTATCATAGATTCATGCTTCTAGCACTCACGCCTGGTGGCTGATACATGGACACGGGACTTGTGGCACTGTGTGTGTCTGGAACATGCACAATATGGACTGTACGCCTATAAAGGCCTCGTACACAAAGATCAATGTCCACACATCTCATTGGATGATTGTGAAATGTTTATAGCATATGTGAAATTATGTTACACACCCCATCGACCCGCCACCCAAGAAAGCCCAACACACCCCCTCCACCCTCCTACCTTCCCCCCGAACACCAGTGTCCAAAGATGCTCATTGTCAGTGGGCAGACGCTATTGCAAGCCCCCTCTCCGGGTATCAGGGGCACCCCTGCCTGTGGAGCGCAGGTTCCTCCCAGATCTACGTTGGGGGCTGCCCTGGACGGAACTTGCAACGGATGATGTCTCTGCCTGCTCACGTCCATGCATGTCCCTAAGAGTTTGTGAGAGCTCAGTGAGCACACGGCGCACAGCGGCAAGTTCAGCACATACGTCTTTGGACGTCGCATGCAGTTCCCCCCTCAGGCTCTCGGTGCTTCTCTCCATTTGTACCCTCAGGCTCTCGGTGCTTCTCTCCATTTGTGCCCTTAGTGTCTCTGTACTTCTCTCCATTTCTGACCTAAGTGTCTCAGTTGATGTTTCTATGGCTGCCTTAGTACCCCCACATTCATCAGCATGCTCCTTAAGGAGCGTGGCCAGTTGCTGCTGTTGCACGATCACCTGGTCGAGGGACTGTTGCCTCTGCTGGGCCATGCCCATTTGCGGTGGTGTCACAGAGGGGCTGATCACCTCATGTTGCCTTGCCACAGGGCTTGTGGGGGATGGCCAGTCGTCGTCTTGTGGGTGCCCCTGCGTGGTATCCTCATGGTGTACGGGATGAAACAAACAGGGGGATTGAGACAGGTCATGGATGGATCCTACATCGACAGCACCGTTTTCTGTGTCGGAGCATGCTGCCATTAATGCAGTGTCACCTATGGTGCTGCTGCCACCAGAAGCAGTGCCTTCTGTGGCATCCATTGGGGGGACCTGTGGTGCTGCTGTTGTGGGCATGCTGGCTGCTGGGGTGCCTGTTGAAGTCCCCTCCTGTGTGCTGCCACTTGATTTGTGCTGCTGCCGTGTCTTGATCCGTGCAGCTGAGGTGGAGGGTCTTTGGCCGTTGGTCTTGGCCCTCTTTGCAGGTGTGCTGGTAGGGGTGTCCTGAAGCTCGTCGTTTGAATCGGACCCTGTGTTGGAGTAAAGGAGGGCGAGCGTTATTTGTGGGTCTGTGGAAATTGGAATGGCAATGTATCACATGCATCGGGGTGGTACCTGAGGGTGATTTGGGTCAGGGCCTTGGAGGTGGTTTCATTTTTGTGTGGATTGAGGATGCAGTTGTTTTGCAGCCTGCAGTTAGGGTGTGCATGCTGCACGTGTAGAGGGTGTTT
This sequence comes from Ambystoma mexicanum, assembly GCF_040938575.1. Classification (NCBI taxonomy): domain Eukaryota; kingdom Metazoa; phylum Chordata; class Amphibia; order Caudata; family Ambystomatidae; genus Ambystoma; species Ambystoma mexicanum. The sequence continues at coordinate 97,194,528 of NC_090927.1, read as the reverse complement.
TTAGGATTTTTAATTATTTATGTATTTAAAGTGACTTTTAAAGTGCGCTATCAGGCCAATGTATGTGGACGTTCTCCTGGACATGTGTTTCTGTTGCACTATGTGGACACATGGTACTTCACATGATTGGACATTGTGGATTTAGCATTGTTTTATTTGGCCCACCTACCTGATTCTTCGGATGTCTGCACTCCTTTCTCCATCCCTCCGACTCCCTCTATACTCTCCATTCCAATGGTGGAGGCACAGATTTCTTCCCAGGGGGTCAACTTGATGGGTGATTCCGATCCTCCCCCGGTAGCTGTGGCAATGTTACGGTTGGCGGATAGTATGCTCCGTACGCGTATCCGCAAGTCGTCCCATCGCTTTCTGCATTGCTGTGGGTTGCGGGGTGCGGTCCCCACCGCACTTACCCGCTGTGCCACCAGGGCCCATATGGCCTTCTTGTTCGCAAGTGCCGTCCTGGTCATTTGCGTCGAGAAGACGACGGCAGCATTCTCCTGGAGGGTCTCTGTGAGCACGGTGAGTTCCTCATGGGAGAAGTGGACCTGCCGCTTGCGGTCGCACGCTTTTTTAGCAACTTTTCCCATTTTTATTGTTTTCACTAGGGTGGCTAACGGGTTGGGATGTGTCTCAGGGTAGGATTTTTGATGGTTGTGTTGGGATTCTGATTTTATAGGTGTATGGCGTGCTGTTTCCCGTTCCGGGCCCATGTTTTTACTTCCGTTTCCGTATATTTACGGTCACCGTATTTTGCGATTACCGCTCATTACGGTGACCGCTATGATGGGTGGCGGAATTGCACCTAGGGCGCCTTACGACGGCGGTGAGGGGCGTTTTGGGGACATTTCCGCCATCGCGGACTTTGCACTTCCGCCATGGCGTAGTGCTCGTGCCCGATGGGTCGGAATTAGCCGCACTTTACTCCGTCGTGCAATGGCGGAAACGCTATTTACGCTATGGCGGTCAGGTCAGTTACTTTCCGCCAGGGTCGTAATGAGGGCCATTATCTCTAATCACGGCCCAGATAAACGGTGGCCTGGCAGCGGCAAGCGAGATGGGGGAAACCAAGACCCAGTCGCTACTACAGGGGAGTGAAGCGACATCGGTCCCCGAGTATCGACCTGAGCGGGCGGCGGTTAGATCCTCTCCGTCGGCGGCCGGAGGGGCGACGACAGAGATGGATCCTGCAGCTAGTTCAGTCGAGGCACTCGTAATCTCCAAGAAAGCAGCGCCAGGGAAAAATGGCGCCCTCACGCCGACTCCAGCAATCCCAGCCATGGACTCAGTGTCAGCGGAAAACAATCAAGTAAAATCAGCGACAACACAGAAGACACGGAAACCGCACCTACCTGCCAGGGGGCCTCGAATGCTGTGACGGGGGAGTCCTCTCCTTGGCCTGCCCCGACGGGTATGCTAGCCGTAGGTCTGCCCGATGAGCGTGACGCCGCCACCTCAGGCCTGCTGGGAGGGGCCACGAAGGAAAAAGTGGAACCGCGAACAGCGAGGAACGGTTGTGTAGCCGCTCAGGACTTGGAGGTAGCAGATGACCACGGAGTCGGGAGAAGGCAGAACCGAATCCCGAGATTCCAGTGACTCGCCGCAGGACTCTCCCATGAAGGAGGTGATCCCGAGTTTAAATCGACCACAAGAAATAACAAAGGTTGGCAAGGAGGACGTACGCTTGGCCAAAGCAATTCAGGAAGACAACCAAGTGGGCTCAAAATCACTGCCAAACTCCCGGATGCCAGGGCGAATAAATGCAGCTCAAAGGCGCCTGAACAAGTATAAGAAGCACAAATGTCATTAATAAAAAAATTCTTCCAAAAGACGGCGCTACGCATCCCTGCAAATTATGTGACAAACAATCTTGAAAAAAGAAACCATGACCATCTGGAAGAGCTCTCAGACGCTGAGATCCTTGAAGCTCTAAGTGATCCGACACCTGCACTAAAACTAAGTAAAACAGGGCTATCGGTGTGCGCAAAACAAACTGGCACTGAACGAACCGCTAGCTCTCCTCTGACCGAGCCAGAACCTCTAGCCACGCCACAGGAGGCGAACGAAAAAACAACACAGCCCATGGAGACTCCAATCGTCTCCCAGGATGGTTCAGAAATGAGGGCAACGAACGAAAATACGAACTAAAATGATTTGCCTGTGAGCAATATCACTGCACCTGAACCCAATGTAGCCCCTGATCTGCAGAAGTCACCAGACGGCGACTTCGAGGCATCTTGAAGCATAAATGAGGAGAAGCGGGCTGCAAACACAGTGGGCGAGGGACAAGCCATAGAAGATCTCCATCAACCAAGGCCGGAGCCACCCAAGCAGAAAGAAACTGTAACGCCACAACGACAAAGAAAGGGAAACTTGCAGAGGAACCTCTTCCGAAACCATGCAAGAGCTTTCCAATCATATCTAAACTTTACTCACCGACAAGGACAATTGCACAAGATGCTTCCCTGAGTTCCTTGCATAGGCTTCAGAGCTATGGAGATCAGTGGCCAACGACGCCCAAAGATACTCCAACAAAAAAACCCGATATGACCACTGTAATGTCCGCACTAACGATAGCATTGAATCCTTTCTGCAAACTCTATGAGACTATCAACGAAACCGTGAAAGATCAGGCGACATTGATAGCCAGGATGCACACAAAACTCACATTCCTAGAAGGATACATAAGAGCTGCAGAGCAAAACAGACAAAAAACTACCAGAGACAGAACTCCGGCTAAATCCATGAGTGGTGCAGAGACCAGCCCGACTAGAAGTATCAAAGGAAACACAGGACAAGTAGAGCAAAAAACAGGGCAGACCTCACAAATCAACACAATCGGAGCATATACAGCAAAAAACCAGCTTGCGAGAGGACCAAAACGGGAGCAACTTTAGCATCTTCAACTCCCATACCAATAAGGAGGGAGGACAATCCAACCTACCGGAGGTTTTCTTCTTCAAAGCCAGTTCGCCCAAGAAAGGTGCCACATTGGCAAAGAACCAGAAGGAAGGTGGAACCGGCCGTAAGGTTGAGATGGCAGAAGATCGGAAACGAGCAGTGACAAGGGGACAGAGCAAAACAAGCAAATTGGACTCGACTCACAAAGAAGTTCTATTGAAATTAGCCGAAAGGACCGAGTTCAGTCCCACGCCCTCAATAAAACACAACACAAAATCAATGGCAGTAGGGGAAAAAGAACGGGAAATCATGAAAGGGAGGGCAGTATCCAGCAATGCCATCAGGGGAAACACTGAAAAGCAAAGCCCCAGCGCCCCATCTGCAAATTCCCCCAAAACAAGAAACGAATTTTTAGCGGATCAATCCGCCATGGACATATCACAGTATTCCCACATCGATGTATAAGACGAAAAAATTGAGGTTCAAAGTGTGGAAATAACAAAGAGCAAGAATTCAGAGGAGTGAAGGTGGAGAGAGCACCGAAGGGAAAAACAGCAAAATGTGCCACATTCTCAAAAAAGAACGAAGATCAGTGGTACAGAAAATTCTAATAGAAAGCAAAAAGAATCCCTAAATAGAGAAGAGAGATCAACAGGCACATTGGCACACCACCCTGAAGCACGAACCAAAAAACAAAACGTGGCAGACATGAGCGAGAAAGCATATAATCGGAGGAGACACGCATCAAAGGAACAAGGGAGGGCTCTCAAACATAGCTGAAAGACCAACTTCAAGAAATTGTAATCTTGAAATTAGAACAATCACACAAAAACCGGGAGAAGATGGTGCTGAACAGGAGGACGGTGAGAAACATCTTTAGCTCGATTTCCACACTAAAAAGCCTGAGAGCAGGAGACTACGTGAGGGTGGAACTGTACCATAGAGGGTCGACGGCAAAGGCATACATCCACATAAATGCTGCGGCCTTGCCCCATTCGATAAACAAGGCTCTGGAAGAACTCTCCCAAGACGGTTTCATCCTGTCATTACTAGTCGACACTGACCACAAGATACCCAGAGGTGAGAGCGACTCAAAGCATCTGATAAGAACTACAGCAACTCATTACAGATCCAAAACGGAGGATTTATATAGCTCCTTGAGACTTTCTAGGCACAAGGCTAATCCTCAAGATCATGTTTCAAAAGAAGCGCCCAATCCACCGGAACCAAGAAATCAAAGAAACACAGAGAGAAGAAACAGATTCGATGAACTAAAGGAACCTGCCACCCCAAAAATGGGTAGGAGTCCCGCAAACAGAGAATAAAGAGCCTCATTAACGTCAAAGACTCCAAGGTCACGGGACAGTCAGCCAACACCTGCCACGAAGAATCAGCAGCTACCATCAAAAGGATTGACCCTCCCTCCGATGAACCATTTATGGGCATGGCTACCAAAAACCATATCAGCGTATGCCAAGAAATACCAGCCAGACACCCACAGCGACGATCTTCAAGTAACGGTAAGGCAAGAGAAGTAAACACTATCACTCTCAACTTTGAGTATGGGATCATGGAATACGCGAGGCCATCATCATTTACTGGAAAAAGGCGACATAAATTTGGGCCATTTTGACATTTTAGCCTTACAAGAAACTTGGCTGATGGAAAAACCATATTTAGATGGTTTTTCCATCGAACTTTCTCCCGCTAAAAGAAGCGAACTTGGTCGCCCATCATCAGGGATCCTCTTAGCGGTCCGATCAGGAAGCGGCGTCAGCATTCAAAACGTGCTGTCGTCATCCCTACACCAACTGTTTAAGAAGATAATGATTCAGGGGCTAATACCGAGCTCATGGCAAACAGCAGTATTGATACCTGTTTTTAAAAAGGGTAATCGCCTAGATCCCAATAATTATCGGCTCCTCTCCATGTTGGATACAACGGGTAAATTGTTTGCTTCATTACTGCTTGATGAATTACAATCATGGGTAGAAAGGGCCAATATTCTGTCCATCTTCCAGTGTGGATTTAGGAAGGGTTATTCAACGAGTCACAATTTAATGGTTATGAACCTGTTGAGAACTAAGGCACGCAATAAAGGTGCACCACCTTTATACGCATTATATATTGATTTTAAAGCAGCTTTCGATACCATCCCTAGAGAACGTTTGTGGTCTAAACTTAACGGCCTTGGTTGTCCAGCAGGCATCCTGTATTACCTTAGATTGCTGCATTATAATACGTCAGTTAGACTGAAATTAGATCAAGAGGGACACCTGACTGATAAAGTGCAGCAGAACAGGGGGGTGAAACAGGGCTGTGTGACGGCCCCTTTGGTATATAATCTGTATGTCCATGATATACCATTGGCCATAACGGCCGTCTCAAATTGCCCACCTAAGATTGGGGAGTTGGTATGCACTGTCCTGGCTTACGCAGACGACTTGGTCATTTTTGATCACACAATCAGTGGCCTGCGTAGATCGGCCACAGCTTTGTGGGATTATGCGAATCATAATGGCCTTACTATCAATCTTGATAAGGCTTTTCCAAATCATAATCGTTTGCCTTCCTGGGAAAGAAATGCTTCCAGTGCTACCATTGATTTTATCTTCGCTACAGATAATATCTTAAGCCTTGCTACAACTTTTGAAATTGTGAAAACAAAAGCGAGCGACCACAATCTTCTCAAAGCCACCTGGGAATTACCAAAGCGCAAGCAACTCTTCTGCGAACCTCAAATTGAGCCGAGCGCTCAAGGAAACCGACTCAAATTGACTGCGGAAAGAATAAAAGCTCTGAATCTAAATTATCAAAAGGAAGGGAAACGCAAAGATGTGACAGCAAAAATCCCAGATTACCAGCCACTCCTAAATCCCTTCAAAATAAGAACCAAGAAGAAAAAGACGGCAGGGATAGATCCCAAAAACCATCATTACGACAAGACCCTAGTCGAAAAAAGAGCTCTAGTAAGAAGCCTAACAAGAAAAGCCAAAAACACAAACACGGAGACAGCCTTAAGGAAAGCAGGTGAGGCAAGAAAAGACTTTAGGATGTGGCTGAGACAGCATCGAATTTCCATGTACCAAAAAGATGCGGAGGAGATGCTAAAGAAACTAGGAAGCAAAAACACCGGCGAATTTTGGTCACTCATTAAACAATCTGGGGCTCATACCATTCCGTCACAGGCAAACTGTGTGAGCGAAGAAGCATGGGTAGCGCACTTTTCAGCCCTCTTCCAAGCCATAGACGGGAAGAGAGCCACAGAATCGAAAGCAAACAACCTGGAATGGTATATCTTCTCAGATGAAGAGGACATCAAATCCATCATAAGAAAATTAAAAACCTCACGCGCACCAGGCCCTGATGGCATCACTAATATAGATCTCAAATCCTTCCCAGATGAGTGGGTGCCTTTCATTAGCAAAGTTTTCGAAAATGGTACCACAGCCAAATCAGTGCCGGCCTCATGGACTTCATCCGTAGTAGTACCCATTTTTAAAAAGGGCAACAGAGCCGATCCATCTAAGTACAGATCGATATTGCTCTTGGACTGTATAGGCACAGTTTTCGCCATGCTATTACTCAAGAAATTTCAAGCATGGATAAAGTCTGCCCCACTGTACGACCCCTTTCAAGTTGGCTTCCAAAAGAACGCCGGGCCTCAATCAACATCATGATCCTGAGTCTCCTGAAAGCCAAATCACTAGAAGGGTCCTCAAATACTTACCTAGCCTTTATAGACCTCCCTCAGGCCTTTGATAATGTGGAAAGATCTTTATTGTGGAACAAACTCGTAGGAGCAAATTGTCCGAGGAACATCTTGGGCCCGGTAACAGCACTCTACTCCAACACATCGATGCAGGTAAAATTAAACGGAATGGGCCTGCTATCAGAAAGCATTCCAATCATGAGGAGCGTAAAACAGGGATGCCCAGTAGCGCCAGCTCTATTCACGGCATTTATTGGCGATTATAAAGAATCTACGGAAGTGATTAGGGCCTTCCACCCCAAGGGTGGAGCAATGCAAGTCCCTAGAATCCTGTATGCTGATGACATCAACGTGATCAACCAGACTCCCATAGGCCTCAAACGTCAAATAGTAAAACTGGCGGAATACATCAACAAAAACAAACTTCAAATCAATATAGGAAAAACAAAAATACTGATTTTGGCTAAAAAGAACAAATGTGCTATGACAGCCTCATGGCCCCTGGAAAATACGCTGATAGAAGTAGTCCCAACATTCAAATACTTGGGAGTCGTGCTGGATAACACCAAACAGGAAACAAGCATGCAAAGTTTCATCTGGGCTAAGGCGCGCACTATGACCACACAAGCAAGAATGCTGGACAACAAGTTTGGGCGCTTTTCGTTGCTACCAGTTCTAAAATACTACAAATCAAAGGTCATTTCCTGCCTGACATGCGGTGTGAAGGCAATGCCCATGCTGCCAGAGAAAATGTGGCCCAAAAATGAAGATTTCATTTGGAGGTCTTTGCTCTCGGTTCCAAAATCCACTTCACTACGGGCAATAAGGAAAGAACTAGGGCCGATCGCGCTAAAAGCCATAGCAGAAAATAACAGCATGTCCCTATGCAGGAAAATCCTCCTCCCAGAATCACCAACCTTGTACAACTTGATGGCGAACGAAATCAAAACAGGGAGCTCAAAGATCCTTGCAACATGGGTGAAAAAGAAAAGGGAACAACTGGATTCGATTGCCTGCTCACAAGCAGACCTGCTGACAAATCCTCTTAAAATAAAGAGGAAATTGGAGGAACTAGATTGGATTAAAACCTTAGAAATAACAGAAAAGAACAAACTTCTGAGTCATCTACCTCACCTGCAGCGTAAATAGAATGATCCCGGTGAAATCTATAAAAATATTCCCGAACAGACCACTGAGACAGCTCTTCATGAAAGCAAGGCTAAACCTGCTGCCAACCAATGAAATTCTGTTTATCAGAGGCAGCAGCTCATCAAATTTCTGCAGATTGTGCAAAGAGGAGAAGGCGGTAGAAACGGTTCGACACTTACTAACTTTGTGACCGGTGCTAACAACGCTGAGAAAGGTTTATTTGTCAACTGTCCTGGAGGCTTCATGTCTACGTGAGGAGGAGACTTGGTGGCTACGGCTAATAAGCTGACAGAAAACATCTTGGGCACTGGCTACGGCAAACATTTTGCAGCATGCCTTCATTATGATAGAACAAGACAAAGAAGAAAAAGAAAAAGAAGGAAAAAAACAAGTCTCCTGTTTTTTTTACAAGTAAAGAGGAACAGACACTCTCAACTTTTGTTAAAACCAATTAGTTTTTGGTAAATACAATAAAAAAATTAAAAACAATTATAATAAAGTGTTTGGGTAATGGCGCATGAACATTTGTCCTGTGTAAAGAATGTTGGATAAACACACTATATAAATAACTATCACTATTATTACATGGCGTCCTTATAAATAGTACAGAATCTGCAGTATTCAGCCTTCTGCCTGACAAATAGTATCAATCTTGCACTAATTACCCTTCTACACTGCTTCCCCTTTGACCTTGTAAACAGACACCACCAATAGCAATTTGCGTTCTTGCTTTTACTTTCGGGATGAACAGCTGTTAATACCCACGTGCTCACGTGGGAATATGTCATAATAATGATAATAATTTGCATCATTGTATAGAGCTTGAGGTCTGGTTCCCCTCGCATCTAAGCGCTGTAATAGCGGGTATTCGTAACCAATGCAATGGTGCCAAATGTAGCGACCTCAGTATCAGAAATTGTGAAGTGCAGGCCTTAGGCAGGTATTAGTAACCTCATGTCTGGAGCGGTTCATTCGTGAGGTTTGCACATGCACGGGTCCGTTTCTTGTGTGCATTTTATTAAGCTGGTTATGTTGTGCTCACATATTGCTTCTTGCAGGGAACGTACCCCAGTGAAGTCAGGAGATGCTATTGTAATCCAAGTTTTAACTTTTCATTTTGAGATGGTTGTGCTGGGTTTATAATTGCGAAATGTGCAACTACACGTCCCAGAATGCAAGCTGAAAACCAGGGCTGCAGCAGCATATTCCGAGTGGTGGGGCACGCTGGCATGCATGCATGCTACTTCCATAACCCTGCCCTTGCATTACTAGAAAGTCGCCTCCTTTCGACAAACCTGAGGCCGACTCTAGACAGCTGCGAGGTCTATGTATTCATGTGTAAAGCGTCATCACCATCACCAGTGCCAGAAGGCATGAGATTGCGCGAATCCTATAAAAACGTGGTTAGACGCCACGAAGTAAGCGGCAGTGCCTTAACCGTATATGTGTTGAAAGGCCACTGGGACCTCTTCCATCCTTGTCAAGGGGAGTGCTAACCTTCTCTCCTTTCATACAACACGCAGCTCTGAGAGAGCCGCAACCCTATATATGAGCTACAAAATGGGATCTTTCTTTTTTATGGTTACATTTGCGTTGTGTAATTTATAACATATCATACGGTTACTCCAAAAGTGTATGGCATTTCAGATGATTTCACGCGTGCCGTCCGCGTGCCGTCCGCTCGGGTATATGTGTGGCCCTTTTGAGCAGGAAAGGCTGTTTCGCGTTGCATGCTATAATATATGCGCCGTTTTAAGCCAATCAGAGAGCGAGAACTCTGTCTATGACAATGGCCATGAAAGACAACAACAGCTTCGGGCATTTCCCTGTCTGAAGACCACGCCCCTTTCCTGCTCTGTTGTCATGGCTCACAGGGGCCGCGTGACATTTACTTCGGAACAGGGAACTCTCGCGAGCGATCAGCGCTGCTTCACAGGAGACTGTGGCGAAGGCCGTAGACATAGAAGAAGGACACAGTGAAAGACAGGCTAGGGAGCAGACACCCCAATGTCTGCATATTGCGTGTTCAACGTAGCTTTTTAAGTTTGGGACGCAAGGATCTGCTTCGGAATACTCTATAGGAGCAAAAACGATGGTTATGGATGGTGGAATAATGCTCTGGTTACTTACCAGTAATTTTCATTACTCCTAGTCCTATTCTTCCTCGTCACATTACTTACCTCATTTGGGTCCCCTGCATTCGACACAGGACCTTCTTTTATTTTTTTTAATCCCAATATATCCTCCCCCATAACCACATCACTCAATTTCATATTACCAAGCCGTAGCATGGGACCTTCCCTGCAGGGAGGGTGAGGAGGGGCGTCAGTACTGTGACGAGGAAGAGTAGGACTTTACATCATGAGGCATACCATAGCAGCAACGGGGAAAAGGTCCCAATGAGACGTAGAGCCAAAAACAGTGCTGAAAACACATACCTTTAATAACTCCAAAATCACATCTTCACTGACAAAACCCCAACCCCGAAGGAACCCTCCCATGAGTGGGACACATTCAAACGATAGTGGTTGACGAAAGTGCTTTGATCAGCCCAGGTGAAATGTGAATGTTGACACAGCTGTGAGGGAGATTTCCAAAGGGAAATCGGAAGACCAACGTTTCCCCATAGGAATGCATTGGGGCTACAGCTATTTCAGGCGGGAGACAGTGAAAAATAGCCCGATTTTTCGCTGAAAAATCAGGAGTCTCCCGCCTAAATCGGGAGGGTTGGCAAGTATGATGTTACAATGTGCCACACTGAGAGGGAACTCTTAACCTTAGCCTGCATCGCATGTAGATAGAAATGTGAATGTTAGCATGTGCCGCGCTCTGAGGGAATTCTTAACCTTAGCCTATGTCGAATCTGGACAGGATTAGGAATGTTAGCACGCGCTACACTTAAAATGAAATGCGAATGATAACAAGTGCCACACATGGATGGATTTGTGATCACTAGCCTGCCTCACTTCTAGACAGAATATTGAAAATAAGCAAGTACCACACTCAGATGGAATAAGTGAATGATAGCAAGCATCTCACCTAGACATAATTAGAAGAACAGCAATGCCAACTAACCAAACTACTAACAATTTCACCCCACTGCATAAACCTCTCAACTCTAACCAAACACAACCACAAGCCTAAAACATAGCAATCCACCCAAACTTCAGTACACTGTAACGACAAAACAAACCACACATAGACTTAACAGCACACAACAACTACCAACCGTAAAACACCCCAAGCCCAGCCAACAGACCCACCGGACCCTTTTTTCAGAGCCGCCAGAGCGCCAGGGGACCACATTTCGGTTAATTATAGACTAGACCACAGGACCTGAAAACCCCTGAGACATCAACCTAGACCGCGCAATAGCCACACTGCCCATTGAATCCGGCGGACTTCCAACGACAAAGCCACTTCGGAACCAACCAAGGTTCCTGGAACTGAAGCTCCAACAGAGAGGGGAACCAACTCCGGTGGGGCCAGAACGGAGCTATCAACAACGCAGTCACCCTGGACACTCTGATGCGCTGAACGACCTGGGGTAGAAGGGTAAGAGGTGGAAAAGCATAATGAAGACCCCCGAGGCCACTGCACCGAGAGGGCATCCACCCCCCAAACATCCGCGGCCTGAAACCGTGAGCAGAAGAGGGGAACCTTTGCCGAAGCTGGAGATGCAAATAGATCTAGAACAGGGGTCCAGAATCTGACACAGATTGCCGCAAAGACCTGGTCCGACAGACCAGTTCTGCAGAGGAGAGAAACGGATGGCTGAGAAGATCTGTTCGAACATTGTCCACCCCCCTGACATGTTAGGTCACCAGGGACACCAGATGCGATTCCCCCCAAGAACCTATGTGAGCCGCCAGAGCATTCAAGGAGCGGCCGGAACCTCCTTGGCGGTTGACATACGCTAAGGTCGTCATATTGTCCGTCCGGACTAAAACCACCCAGCCTTCCAGAAACACCTTGAAGTACACCAAAGCCCGGAGAATGGCACACATCTCTCGCCAATTGGATGAACGACGGCTCTCCTCCGGATCCCACAACCCTTGAGCTGAGAGGACCCTCAATGTTGCCCCCCAACAGTGGCATTGCTAGGGAGGAGTCTGGGGGGCCAGTGCCCCCCCTCTGAAATCATGTGCCCCCCCTTGTGCCCTCCCTACCAAAGTCGAGCAGTGACTGTTTTCTCTGTTCATGGTGTTATTTGAGACACTCACTGAGGCAAATGTCTGCATATCACATGGCAAAACTCCTTTTGTCTCAAATAGAGCAGTGATGGAGCAGCTTGCAGCCCCTCCCATCAGAATGTAGCCACAAAAGTCCTAATGATGGTCCATTAGTCACTGAATTGTTTCGTGCCTGCATTCTGATGGGAGGGGAGGTGCAGTGAGGTGTGGGTAGTTGGTGTACACAAAAGCCTCTCTGCAGGAGTGCTTGTGACATCACACATTACCTTTCATAGATGCCCCCCCACTTTTGTCTGTGCCCCCCTACTTTTATCTATGGCCCCCTCTGTGCCCCTCCTATATTTGATTCCTGGTGACGCCACTGCCCTCAAACCCCTTCTGGTGGCGTCGGTAGTAAGAGTTGTCACAGGAGGAAGGACCAGGGATACCCCAGCCTGAGATTCGGAACCCCCAACCATCACAGTAGGGAGTCCCGCAGGGCTGGGAACACAGGAATCAAAGCCTTGTAAGCTTGAGATGTCGGTAGCCAGTGGTGGAGAAGATAAGACACCAGAGGACATAAATGAAGAGGGGCCCAAGGAACCAGAAACACGCAAATTGCCATGTGCCCCTGCAACAGGTGAGCCGAGACACACTGCCTCCTGAGAACCCTGCCCAGAACAGCCAGCAAGCGATGGACCCCCTACTGGGACAAGAATACCCTCCCCATCCTGGTGCAAACTAGATCCTGAGAAGGCTCCAGCTGAGACTTCTATGATTCACCAGGAATCCCCAGTCCTGCAATGCCTGGCGGACTAATTGGATATGAGTCATTACAGTCTGCCAGCAGGACGCCTTGATAAACCAATCGTCCAGGTAGGGAAAAATCTGAATGCCCCAAAGATGCAAATGCGCCACCAGCAGAGCCACCAGCCTAGTGAACACTCTGGGGGCAGATCGCAACCGGAACGGGAGCACTCTGAACTGTAAATGTCAGGATCCCACTGCAAAACGGAAGAACTTCATGTGCCTGGGATGGAGGCCCACTTGGTAATAAGCATTCTGCAGATCCAGAGATGCCATCCAATCCCCCCTGTACAACATTGGAAGAATGTTCTGTAAAGTCTCAATTGTTAAGTGATCCTTCTGGATGAAGCAGGTCAGTGCCTTGAGTTCCAGAATGAGGCGACACTTCCCTGAAGGTTTGGGGACCAGGAACACCCGCAAGTAGAAACCCTGACCCCGAACAGGGAGAGGAACGGGCATGATGGCCACCTTCAACAACAAATCGGAGAGAGTGGTTTCCATAGCCAACCTCTTGGTCCGTGACCTGGGAACCACAGTCAGAACCATGCAACCCTGGACAGGTGGAGATAGGAAATTGACTTGATATCCCCTCTGAACTGTGTCCAGAACCCATGAATCCGATCACCACCGTTCCTATGCTGGGAAGAACTGTCGGAGCCGCCAGCCTACTGGCATGTCCAAACCGTCAGGACTTCGGTACCGGACCAGGACGCGAAGAGCACTGCAACCCTCCCTTGCTTTTCGAAAAGAATGAGATGAGGAGCCAGGGAAAGACCTGCCGGTCACCACACCAGCACTAGAGGAAGACTTCTTGGCCGCTGAAGCAGGCATGCCTTGCAATTTGTCAGCATGTTTGTCCGCTCCAAACACTTTATGCACTTTATTCTCAAGTGAATCCCCAAAAGGTTCGGACCCTTCAAAAGGAAGTTTTAGGGCAGCCGCCTTCTGCAAACTTTCTGTCTTCCAACCCCGTAGATGCACATGCCTCCGGGCAGACACACCAGCCGATGAGGAACAGGAAGAGGCTGAGGACTCAGTGCCAGAAGAAGAGGATGAAGATGAAGACAGACGCCTGCGCTTGCATCTATGCGCATGGACGCGACTCCCTCCATGAAGTTTGAGCAGTTTTCTTAACTCCTTTCTGGTCAGGGAAAAGCGCTTAGCCTTCTTCTTTCTTCTCCTGTACAACTCAGGTGAAGAGGAAGATGAAGAAGAAGACAGGACCAGATGCCTGCGCTTTGCAGAATGTTTAACCATTGTGAGTCTTCCCAGAAACAGCAACCAAGGGATGCCTGTCTGACCACTACAGTCCTCTGTACAATGAACCAAGGCCTCCCAGACAACAAATGCTAACTTGCCGCTCCCACATTTAAAAAGAGGGCAGTAAAACATCAACCCATGGGGAAACAACAATGAATTCCCATGGTTACACTTCTCTGTAGCACCAGAGTAGGAGCCCACCCGCCTCTGGATCAAATCAGGAGAAAAGATCAAAAGGGCGTCGGTAAACCGCGTCCAGCTGCCTGGGAACGCATGGCCACACCAGCAGGAGAATCATGCCCACTCCTTACCTCAACCCGGGTCCCCATCTGGGATCCAAGGACCCAGGCCGTGATGCCCTGCGCCGGCCACAGCCCCGCAGAAACCGGGCAAGGAAATCTGCTCAACCGGGCCCGAGCCCCACAAGGAACCCGGGAGCATTTCCGCACCTGAGGGAGCCGAAGACCCCGCCACACAGACCCACCAGGGGACTAGCAATCGTCATCGTCATGAGAAAGTCAAGGCCGCCGACGACTGAGGAAACTCCACCAGTGGGTTCCCGCCACCTGAAGACCTCAGAGACGCTGATGAAAATACTGAAGCCAGCCGTGGTCACGTCCCGTTCGCCGACGCCAGGCACGGACGACTCGACGCCCTTGCTGGACCAAAGTTTTTCACTAACTCGGTGGCAACAAACCATTGTCGTCGAGGTGCACCGCACGCTTCTCCTGTTGCAGGACGTCTTTGATCACTCGTCAATGAGCACCGCTGGCTCCCGCTTGAAAGGGAGCACGCTCAAAAAGGACCCGTCGATTCCCCGATGAAGAACTCTACAACACAAGGTACATTTGGGTTGCAGAACTATAGAAGAAGATAAGACTCTAGTAGACTATATATGGACTGGGCTTGTAGTGCATCTTCATTTACAGGTTGCCCAGGTGGGGGGATCCTCATTCAGAACTGTGCCTGATGGTAGGGGCTCAGTATTCTGGCAATTGGCTAACCAACTTGTCTTCCTTCTAAGTCTATGCTTGATATCGTTTTGCTGTGTTGAATCAGAGTAATCGTGGTACCACCTAGGACTGTATATATTTACCATTTTCGAATTATCGGATCACAAAGTGTATTATCATGATAGTGTATATAACATTGAACCTTATTTATATAAAGACTGTGTTTTAACTAATACAGTGTGTAGAGATTCCTTTGTGGGTGCTTGGGGACTACACTGTACTTAAGAACCAACCCGCTTCACCTCCTGAGAATCTAGGCGTTGATTGCTCGACCATAGCTACCGTATAGAGAATCTTGGCCGGGGTCATCTGTGCCTCTCCTCTGCCGTATAGAGAGCAGGAGTACAGACAACCCCCTCCGGTGCAGCGTTTCTTTACACGGTCTTCCTGCTTTACTTAATATTCTTTTTATTCCTGTTGCTTCTCTTAATCTTCTTTCGCATCTCAGTATTTCGGGGAGACCCTTGTCATGAATCGTCAGGAACCTGTGTGTAATCACAGATGAGGGATTAGCAAGGATCCATGATCAGCTGTGGGATTATGCCAGTGCCCCTGAGTGGTCAAGCAGAGGCAGGTTAGGTTGGTTGGATCTCTACTCTGACCTCACCTCCCTGTCCAGGGTCCTGGCCCTTGATTGAGCCCTCTACTCTAAACTCTAATACTTTTCAACCTCTCCTGGACACCATTACATTTCCACCCATCCTTCTCTGAATCACCCAAATCTTTTCCTTTCATTTGCCCACAAGTAGTAGGCTCCTCCTCAATACTGTTCCCCCCAAGTCTGGCTCTAATAGCCACCCCCTCACCAATTCTCACCTTCTCAACACAATCCATCTCAGATCTTTCCAACTCAATACTTTCGATCACAATATTCTCCTCAATGCTCTCCTGAACAATGTTCTCCTCTTTCGCCCACCAGATATCTCTCCCAACCTCGTTGTCAATATTCCCCTCCACTTCTCTCTCCTTATCACCTCCAACCTCCTGCTGTCTTCTAGTAAACTCTCTCGCTTTTTCCTTCGGTATCGATGCTTCTAGCTGTCAATGCTACAGGCGCCATCTGACTCATGGGCAACGGGGCAGGTGCCTTCTGATGCCCATTCATGTATGATGATGTTTCAATGCCTACTCTGCAGGGTATGATTTGTGGGTGCCTTACCAGGGTAGGGGGATGACTTGGGGATGCCAAATGGGCCCACGTGAGAACCCGCTGCCAACAGTTGGGGCATGGTGGGATAGGCCATGGAATCCTCCCCATACCGTCGCAGGGCCCATCCTCACACAGCGGGAGTTATCACTCCACCACTAAACTCATGAGCTAGCAGGGGATTTAGTCACTGTTCCAAGTTTAGGGTTAAGGGCCTATGACCAGTTTGTGGAAGCGCAGCTCTGCATTATAGAGTGCTTGAGCCATCTCTCTGCTAGGGTAGGGAGACCTAGCCTCTTCATGTTGCACACTACTCTACAGCATTACCTGAACCATCTTGGAGAGCCTTTACTTCCTGTAAAATGAGAATTCCCAGTGCATGGTTCTGAAAGCATCAACGCCTGCCCAGTCCACCATTTTGGGACCCCCGATGCTGGATCTCTACCACATAAGCCCTAACTATTTTCTTAAGACCAGCCGGCTAGATCCCCAGGATCCAGTGTTGTAGCGACCACCCTGCACAATCCATTTGGGAGATCTTCCCCCAACATTGGAAGACAAGACTGAGTTTCACTCGAGCATAAAGGCCAATATCAACCAGGGACCTGACCTTACATATCCAGGGCCTGTGCCCACCTGATCTAGTAAGGTTCTATTCATTCAATCAATTATTTGTATAGCGCTCTATCACCCAAGGCATCATGGCGCTCAAACAACCGATAATCAGGACAGATGTAAATGAGTCCCAGGTGCAAGAGAGGGTAAGTTTATAGAAAGAGAAACGTTTTGAGACTCTTTTTAAAGGATAAAAATTCTTCAATTTTCTCAACTTTTCAGGCAATGAGTTCCAAAGCGTGTGTCCAACCACTGAGAAAACCCGGCCACCCAAGCGTTCTTTCCTATACTTAGGTGTCTGCAACAATGTTGCTTTAGAAGATCTCAAGGAGCGTACCAGGATATATCTATCCTTGGGATTGTTCCTGTATCCCTACAGTCCCACCACCAGCACTTGACACCTGATTTCTGCACTTACCATTGCACTTGCCACCTGCTGCCCGTTACTTACTTTGTGATTATTTATTCCCTGGTACTGCACAGTCCCGCCCCCTTTCCCCTGCACTTTCCCTTACCTCTTCCCATGCACTTGCGTGATCTGAATGACACCTGGCCTAGTAGGATCGTTGTCTGTCCTCCCTTTGTTCCCCATCCCTTGCCTCGTCGTGCCTTGAAACACTTGTGTATAGGCGAGTTATAAATGCCATATCATATCATATCCAGTTTCTCCAGGATGGATAAACAACCATTTTCGCTTACGGCACGGTGCCTAATGCATAGCGTCTTGAATTCTACCCGAGATATACCCAACAACTATTGGCCAACATTTTTAGCACATTTTGTAGAATCAAGACATGGAGCATAAACAACGAATAAACCACTCCTTTATAAATGTTATGTGGATTAGACTCCTCACTTATTCTTTGTGCATTGATAGAAGGGTGTACATGTGAAACTTTCCATATAAGACATACCACACCCACTGCCCTACATCAAGGGTCCCTGTCCACACCACAGAGCAGAGGAAGGCACTATACCCCATAGAAGACCTTGTTAAGCACTAATATGAAGGCCTGCACTGGGTTGGCTGAGTGGGGAGCTCAGGAGGGCCTTAACTACAGAACACATCACACAGAGGGTGCTCAGACCGTCTCATACCCTGAGTTGCAAACCCACGTTTTCTGCGCGCTGCAGGCATAGCATTCAGCCATTTTGCAAGGGGATGTATGTGATCATTGCGTAAATGACAATCACAAATTCAACATGCCCGTATTGAAATAATCACGCACTCTGCGGCTGAATTATTTGTCCCCTGCATTTCTTTTTAGGGAAGCAGGGGACACCCCTGCCACCCATTATTGTTGAGTAAGGAGACCAGGGGACAACCCCGCAACACCTCCTCCCCTTATTCGACATTTTAGTTTTCAGGGGAGGTTTTTTCAGTGCCGATTTCTGCATTTTCTCACACTCGATTATTCTTTTTTTTCGAGCATTTAGGTGGATACTTTTGCTCGTGCTGGCTCCCAGAGTGTGGAACCTTCTGCCACCAGAGACCTTTTCGTCAGCTCCCTGGTTCCAGAAATTGTCTCAAGACTTTCCATTTCTCAATGGCTTTTCCTTGAGTCCTGTTGTATTGAGCAGTTTCTCAATAGGAGCTGTTGGGATATGCTGTGATGTTGTTGTAGCTTACTCTGATGGCTTTTCCATTGGTTGTGCTATGGTAGCAGGAAGTAAAATGAGGATGATGTTTCAGACTCTGCCTTGGCTTTCCTTGTGTCCCCCCACAATGGCCACAAACTAGGTTCTGGGTGTTCTCACTACTAAGTACATCAATCTGCAAAAATGAAAAGCTACTTTCTGAATTTAAAAGTGGATCCTAGAATGAGAATATGTGTGCATCCCAAAAGGCAGTATTGCTCCTGGGTTTAGGTTCCATGCTTGTATTTGTAAAGATTATAAAGTTTTAATGCAACACTTTTCTCTTAGCCGACTTTGGAGTTTTTTGAGAAAAAGATAGTTGACCATACAAGTTATTTAAGAGCAATACCCTCCAAGAAAGGATACTGTTCAAGACTGCATGCATCATCTACAAAGCAGTCACGAGTAGCACTCCAGCGTACCTGGCAGCTAAGCTCCAAATATCTGGTGGCACACGCTCCTTGCACAGCAAATCAACCAACCGGCTTGAACCACAACTCGTTTGCAAAGAAAAGAGAGGACCCACAAACATCCCTTCTTCATTGCTGTGCTGCATGCCGGAACTCGAGGCTCAAGATCCCTAGAACCAACACAGACTTAGAGTCTACTAATGGGTGCCACATGTTGGAATGCCATGTTCGCTAATCCTACAGCCAAAACAAGGACCAGAGTGAGATATTGAAATGCCAGGAATCCAGGAGACATTGGGCAAGTGATTTCTAAGTGCAACAGTACTTAGCGGGACACAAACTCCAAGGTCTCAAAAGACAATGAGCAAGAGAATTGTGAAAAGAAAAGTTGGATAGTGGACTCCACACCCCAGATGTCATCCTGGTCCAGAAATGTTGTGACCACTCACAGACAAAGATAAGCATTCCAGACCACCTGACATCTTAGGCAATTCACATTAGCACCCAGGGTGGGGACACAACCAATCAGGTTGATTTGATAGCGGGCTGAATCTACCAGTCCAAGCCTGCACTCTGGGCAACCTGATGACTGCTTCCCCCACCCTCCCTTCCCTTCCAATTTCCAGTCCCTCCCACCCCACTTACCTGATTACTTCAGCAGCGGTGCCCACCTCCGCCACGTTGTACCTGTTGACTACCATTGAAATGGAAGAGGGGCTGTGTATGAAGCCCCACCTTCCTGATCCATGGTAACCATCTTTAATGAGTATTTTGTTTCAATGAACAGGACACTGCGAGGCATCCCATTAACTGAAAAAAAACTTTGCTTTTAGAATCCTGGGATGCTAATAGCAAGAATACCTGATCTGTCCGGATCAGGTGGTAACGGCACCAGTGCCCATCATTAAGGCCCTCGCAAAACCTTCAGAGTCTGCACTAAGTTCTCCATCGTTCTTTCAAGTCCAACACACCTCCTTATCTGGAAGTGTGCATGTCTATTTGAGCTGTCTGCCAAAGTGAAAAAGGAAAACACTTCACCAAAGTAAAATTAATGCAGGTCACGGCCAAAGGATTACCCAACAACTCTGGACTCAAGAAATAGGGTTCAACTAAATGTATTCGATGGCACAAATATGCCAGGGTTAGGCTGGTTTGGATAACTAGATGTGGAGTCCACAGTCAGTCCATCGCTCACTGAACTGGTTATCTGCCTCCTTGCAGGTAAGCAAATGTCATTCACTGTCAGCTGGAATTTACGTGTCCCCTGCACTTCTTTCTTGGTTAGTTCTGGTCTTTTTTGCTGTCGTGGATGGAGTCCGATTTCCGCTGATGCTGTTGTGGTCTGGCCTTCTTTAGGTGCTTCTCCCTCCCTGTTGGAGGTGTGGAATCCGGGCTTGTTTCACATCTGGTCACATTTCAGCCATACTGTGCTCTATCAACTTGAAGCGTCTTCTAGGTGCTAGATGGATTTACCAGTATTTATCTTAGAACAAAGAACCGGACAGAACAGCGGAAGATGGTAAAATACTGCTTTAATCTCAACAAATGAAAGAAGGGCGATATGACAGCTATCAAAGTAGATGCTCTATGTTCACACATAATTTTGCTTGTACAGAGTTTATCTGCTTTCACAACGTTATTTATGACATCATACTAAGTGATATTTCATAAAACCTATTGCTGGGAGGAATTGGATTAGGGGAACATATCTACTTATAGAATTGTATAAGGGTTAATATCTCATTGGCTGCCCCTGGTCTGTAGGAAACACCCTGAGCTACTTCTACATACGTTGCATACCGATTATAGAAGAGAATATGGCAGTGGACTAATAACTGCAACATTGTGTTTGAAAGTGCGTGGCAGGCCTTTTGATTGGTTGGCAACCCTATCCAACCTTGGACTTTCAGCTCCTTAGCAGCAGGTGAACAGAACGAAACCTAGGTGTTCAAGCTGCGTCAACTTGTTCTCTTGTTTTCCCAATTAGATAAATAAAATTCAGATGATCAAACCACCTACATCAGGCATATTCAATCTATTTCATTTTAGTAATAATTGCAACAATATAGAGATAATACATTACTCTACGATAGTTTCACAATAGAATTTTGGAATTCCAACAATTTCTTTCCCAAGTGAGAACACATCTGTTCATATGTCCATTAGTGGGAGATCAATATAGATATACATATGAATAAATGATTTCCCGGGTATATCTCCTTGTCTCCTGCACAACGCGTTTCGGGCTTATTCATCCTTCATCACTGTGGAAAAATTCATAAATGTCTGAGAATTCAAAAACGAAATAAAAAGAAATCTATTTTACTCATTTGTTACCTTTGCTTCTTGTTATGATTAATAGGTTTCATGGGTTCAAACGCTAACCTGTTCTCCTGTAAATTGGAGTAATATCTCCTGACTGTGACGGAATCTATTCCAGTTTTCTTGAATTATCAGTTTCTTTTCAGTTTTTTCACGAATTGGCAGTCCGATCTGAAAACAAGTCCCAGTTGCTCACATGAGTATTCTAATGCTGGCAGGACTAGATATGGGATCAGTCACTAGGTTTTTGCGCTGTGTCCCACTTCTAAGCCCCGATTTCCACTCGTGCTCATATACTTTCATTTTTATTTTGATGGGATTTGCGCTCATCTCTGTGAAAAGGTTGATTGAGATTGCACTCGATGGTATCTACAGTCCGTCAGGCTCTAACATGAGAGCGATGGAGATTAGAATTCCTCACTTGTTCCCATGGTCTGGTCTGTGATACTTCCTAGTAGAATCCTATGGATAGTAAACCCCTTTTAGCTCTGTGTAGTTATTCCCTGAAGTTTCATTCATAATGAGTAGAAACTAGGAGGTAAGCTCATACCTTACATTCCTTCGGTCTTGTTTGGCGATTAACTCCCTCTTTGTTTTGCATGATTGAGTCGCTGTGAGTTTCGTTTGGCTTTAGCAATGACATATTGCTCGTAGAGGGTGCTTTGTTTTCCCTGGGGATGCAATATAATATATATATTTTTGACCCCTGTTGCCTAATTGTTCATTACGTAAAGTCGCTCTGTCTCATGTTGTTCTCTTCCTTATCTTGGGCCTCATCACGAGTTGGGCGGTAACGCCGGCGCTATTAGCGCCGGCGCTAATAGCCCTACCGCCAAACCCCCCGGCGCTATTAGCGCCGGATCACGGGTTTGGCAGAAGGGTTATTGCCCATTCCCCATTGGGCCCATTCAGGAATTCCTCATTCCCCATTGGGCCCATTCAGGAATTCCTCATTCCCCATTGGGCCCATTCATGAATTCCTCATTCCCCATTGGGCCCAATGGGGAAAATTCGCGCTATTACCGCCGGCGGATTTCCCGCTGGCTGTAATCGCGCCGAAAATTGCCGAAAATTTTGCCAAAGCCATGATCTGGCTCCCGCCGCATTTAAGGGTTACCGCCAGACCCGTGATGAGGCTGCTTGTATCGTTTCTGCGTTTTCTTCAATCTCCCACGTTCTGCGTGTTCTTCCTCTGTCATGCAGTAATCGTTGGTGTGGTTACCTGATTGTTTATTGACTTGCTCGGATGTGGGTGCCAAACTCAAAAAAGGACTTCCTTGTTGGAGCTTGAGGAGCGCCATCTTTGAATGGAGCTAGTTTACATTCAATAGCCTTTTGTGAAAATTAATATTCGAAGTTCCTTCCAAGAATTAACTCTTAGCATTAAGGAGGTATTTTCTTTCGTACAATATAACTTGCCATTGAATGTGCAATGTTTTACATATTTATAGGATATTTAAAGCAAAATGTACTGTACGTTTCATCAGAGCTCTTTTTTTGTTGGTGACATCTTTAGGGTCAGAGTTCAGTTGTAGTCCCGTAGAAATGGGCTATCCTAGGTAATATACAGTCTCAATATTTCTATGAATATAGAGCTTACATCATTCTCATTGTTTGAAATAGGGCACTTCCTGGATGGTAGGATTAGGTTTATTTTAGGTGCATTTTTGTGTGTCCATTCTTATAGGAAACAGCTCAAATCGCAGTCCATGTTCATACCATTAGGTGACATGGAATTGAGACGATCAATCCAATAATTTTCATGTTGTAGGAGCAGTGTGTTAATGTTTCCACCTGTCCTTGGTGTAATGACTTGTTCTAAAATAATAAATCTTATTTGAGCAATCGTGTGTCTCTGACTCCTGAAATGTTGTGCCGCTGGCGATTTTTCTGATGCCATACGTATGTTTGATTTATGTTCTGACCACCTGGTTTTTGCTTTCCTGGCAGTCAGACCTATGTAGTACAAGCCACAAGGACATCTTATCCCGAAAATTACATGTTTTGAATCACAGGTGGAAGAATGATAGAGGTTGATCTTGTAACCTTTGTGTGGGTGATTGATACTGTTACCTTTGATTAGGTTTTTTTTATTTAAAAAAAAGGTTTTTTATTAAGTTTTTCAACAAACAAACAATAAAACCAAACAAACAGTGCATGTTCAACAGTTTCATTACACTTTTTAAATTTCCTAACCACTACTCCCACTACCCCACCCCCCTTGCGAGTCTATCACATTGAGTCATCAGATTCCACACCCTGTGGTTCGGTCTCCTCCTCAACAGGTTCAGTCGGGTCATCCAATGACCCAAACAGTCCGGCTATCAGTGATTTCCAGGCCATCAGGGACTCATTCTCCTCCTCCCCCCGTTGCTGCACGCCTCTTGCCATGCTATGGTTTCGGCTTCTGCCCATTTTTGCAAGTCTTTCCACCACACCTCTATCCTCGGCACATGGCATGACTCCCATCCCATGGCAAGCCTTCTCTTTGCAAGCACATAAGCCAGATCCCTTAGTTTGCTTACATGCCTGAGTTTCCGTGGTCTGGGGAACACCCCAGCAGGCAGGCCCACACCGTATCCACTACTATCTTGACCCCTCTTCCTTCTAGTTTCTCTTTTACACCCCTCCAGAACCTCTCTATGATCGGGCATGACCAAAACATATGCACCATGCCTGCGTTCTCTTCGTCTCACTTAGGGCATGCTTGCCGACCTGCATTCTCGAACCTCTATATCCTCCAAGGCGTCATATAAGCCCTGTGTGTTATGTAAAGCTGTATCTGTTTCAGCCTGGCATTTCTGGACACCCTCTTATGATACCTTTCCACCCGTTCCCACATCCCATCTCCCATTTGGGCCCCAACCTCCATTTCCCAGTCCAATCTCAGCTGTGTGACCTCCTTCCCCAGTTTAGACATCAACATCTCGTACAGCCTGGAGACCTCATGGCCCCCCTCAGCTATATCATATATAACGTCGATGGTGGTGTGCAGTTCTTCCTCCAACACAGTTTCGGGCCACATTCTCTTAATCCTCTGTACCATTCTGTGGTACGTAATGTACTGGCCTTCGTGCAACCCAGCCTCCTCCCGCAGACCCTCAAAGGTAACACAAAAGCCCCCCTGCCAAATATCCCCCATCGTTGCCACCCCAGCCGGCTCCCAGTGGGTCCGGAGTATCAGTCGCAGCTGAGCGACTGCCCCTGTCAATACAACCAATGGCATCTGCGGCGAGCATGGGGACGGGTTCCCCATCAATTGGCATGCCCTGCGCCACACCTTCCACCCCAGCAGCATCATTTTAGGGCGCCTCACCATCTCCACCCTGGGTGCCCACATAACTTCTTTCAAATAAAAGGGTGCACAATCCCGCCCAAACAGCCTAAATTCGGAGGTCTCTTCATCAGATAGCCATTTGGCAACATATTGCAGCTGGCTCGCCACATAGTATGCCTCGTAATTAGGCAGCTTTATTTCCCCTTTGTCATGGAAGTTCTGGAGCTTCCATAACGCCACTCTGTTTCGCGTGCCATGCCACAGAAAGTCTCTACACATGCTATTCAGTTTGGTAAAAAACCCTTTAGGAATCAGGTATGGTATATTCCCGAAGTAATGTAGGAGCCTTAGCAGGACCACCATCTTTAGCATCGCTCCCCGCCCCATCATCGCCAATGGCAGCTTCACCCAAAACCGCATGCATTTCTCAATTTTTTGGATTGCCACCTCTATATTACACCTATGCTCCTCCCCCACGGTGTGATATATATCTATCCCCAGGTACCGAAAAGTGCTAACCGCCCACGGTACCTGTAAGACCGGTAACCTCTCTGCTGGAACCCCTGTATACCCCCCCAACGGAAACAGACTAGACTTCTGGGGGTTCACCGCTATGCCTGATAGCGCAGCGTATCTCCCAAGCACTTCCAAAATGTACTGGAGGTTCTCCTCCGGATACCGCACATACAGCAACATGTCATCCGCATATAGGGAGACCAAATGCCGCTCCCCGTTTACCTCGATGCCTATGGTGTCATATTGCTGCCTCAAATATATGGCGAGAGGCTCCAGGGCCAATATGTAGGGCATAGGGGACCACGGGCATCCTTGTCTAGTACCCCTACTAAGCTGCCACCTCTCTGATATCATATATCCCGTATTTACTCTGGCCAGTGGTTCACTGTACAAAATCTTCGCCCACCTTACATAGCCAGGCCCTAACGCATAGTGTTTCAGGACCGCTAACAGCCACGGCCACTTGACAGAGTCGAAGGCCTTGATCGCATCCAAGGACACGATTGCCATTTCCTCCTCACTTCCGCTGCCAAACTCAATGATCCTCTGAAGTCGCCTATGATTGTTGGTGATGTTTCTATGGGGGACATAGTCCGTTTGATCCGGATATATTAGCTTACCAATGACCTTTTTCAGTCTATTTGTCAAGACCGCAGTTGGTTCAACATTGACACAGGTCTGAAGGAACCACAGCTGCGTCATGGTTTATTTGGTTTAGGGAGAGGTACTATAACAGCCTCTCTCAGTGACTCCGGCAGTCGGCCCGTCTCGAACGCCTCATTTATCATCTCTAGCAGCGAGGGGAGGACCTCTTCTATATATACCTTGTAAAATTTGCTTGGGAGCCCGTCTGTCCCGGGGGTCTTACTAGTAGGCAACTGCCTCACCACCTCCCCCAGTTCTTCCAGGGTAATCGGGGAATCCAATTCCTCTCTTTCCTCCTCACTTATCTTGGGCAGCCCCATATCCTCCAGCGTTTCTTCTATCATTGCCCGGCTACTATCCCCGTCTTCCCCGTATAACTCTTTATAATAGTCTACAAACGCTTGATTAACCCCCTCCTGGGTGTCCTCTACGCTACCATCTTCCCTCTCTATAGTTCTGATTGTGGCTCTGGGGGTCTCGCTCTTATACAACCACGCCAAAAGTCTCCCCGGTTTGTCACCTCCCGCATGCTGTCTCTCAATGTACCTTTTATAGTTAAGGTTGCACAACCTCTCCCAGTAATCCGCACATTTTTGCTGCAGCTTAAGTATCAAATCTAGTTTCTCCGCTGTATCGTCGCCGGCTTTTAAGGCCTCTTCCAATTTTGCTTCCGTCTCCCTCAGTTCAGTTGAAACCCCACCCTGTAGGCCCTTGGATTTTGCCATGGCCGCCCCCCTCATAACAACTTTAAAGGCCTCCCGTAGTGTCCCCGCCGAGTCCATACTCCCAGTATTGGTTTCAAAATAATTTACTATCTCCTCCCGTAAATCTTCTCTAAAGAAGGGGTCTCTCAACGCCTCCACTCGTAGGCGCCATGTCGGGATCCTCGCCCTCGGGGGGCAGTATTGCCACACAAGAATCAGGGGCGAGTGGTCAGAGAGGACCCTGGCCCTGTATTCTATGTGCGCAATCTCTGCTATCATTTCAGGTGATGCGAAGGCATAGTGTAACCTTGTTGATAACTGCTGTGGGGCAGAATAATGCGAATATTGCCTTTCCCCAGGGTGCCACACTCTCCATGCATCTTCCAACCCAAAGTCATCAAGCAGTGTGTTTAGCGCCCTGGCTGCAGGGGCCGGCCTATCCAATTTCCCGTCCGATCTATCCACCCTCGGGTTCAATACACAGTTGAAGTCCCCTCCCCAGATCACTGCGCTTCCCACACACAGGCTCAGGTTCGCACTCAGTGTCCTAATGTACGCCGCCGTGTTCTGGTTCGGGGCTTACGTGTTAACAATACTTATTTCCCTATTCTCTACCAATCCCCTCAGCATAACCATCCTCCCGTCTGTCTCAGCCACCACTTGCAACCGCTGAAACAGGACATGTGGCGCCACCCATATAAGTACTCCTCTTGCGTAGGCCGAGTACAAAGAACCCACCAACACCCCCTTCCATTTTCCTGCAATCGTGTCTATTTTCTGCCTGCGCAGATACAGCATAACCTTGTTCCTTTTTAAATAGCTATTAAGCCCCCGCACATTCCATGTGAGTATTTTAAGGTCCCCCATGGCCTGGTATGATCCCATTCCCTCCCCCCCAGGTGCAGTGTAACCTTGAGTTCCATTCCAATCTATATAGGCTCACATCCCCTTCTAAAACCCTGTTAACCAAAAACACACCAAACTTCCCACTCCCTCTCCCCCCGCCTCCCAACCCTTCCCCAACACTCTCCCCCCCACCTGTTGCCCAGCTCCATCCCTGGATCTCAGACTCCCCCGCATCTAGCTCTTTCCGGCTTTCGCCTGTACTTGAAGCTCCGCAGGGTGAGGCCGCCCTAGTGGCCAACCTACTATAACTACAACTACAATTCGAGGGGTAGGGTGCTACCGCCCTGCCGCTCCAATAGCACATCAAAGAACTACACATTGCTATACAGTTTAAATATATGTAACCGCCACTATATTCAAGTCCATCAAGTATCTCACAATCCGCAATATGTTATCGAATATCAGCCTCCTACAGCCAGGCCCATCGTTCTCAGCCTTCGCCTAGGCACCCTTGGGATGTTCGCTCGCCGCCATAGCAAAATGCATACCATGTCTGAGTCACTTTTCACGTCCATTTTTTGTTTCCTCCGTGTCTTGATCCGGGCAGCCCTGCAGATCCAACCACATAGTCGCTTCTTCCGGAGTGTCAAAAAAATGCATTTTACCCTTATGCAGGACCTTCAATTTCGCAGGGTACAGCAGCATATATTTTATCCCAGCCGCCCGCAGCCTCCTTTTGATGGTTACATAGCTGTACCGCTGCCTCTGGACCAGCATAGTGTAATCCGGGTATGCCGTGATAGTGCTCGAGGCCCTCTCTATTGTTCCGCCTTTCCGAAAATACTCCAATATTTTTTCCCAGTCTTTGTAGTTTAGTATTTTGGCAATTATCGTTCGTGGAGGGGCCCCCGGTCTCGGCTTCCGCATGAGGGCTCTATGTGCACGCTCGACCACAAATCTTTGCGAGAGTGTACCGGCCCCGATTCCTTGTAGGAGTAAGTTCTCGATATAATCAGTCGGGTCCTGGCCCTCCTCGCCTTTCGGCAGACCCACCACACGAATGTTGTTTCTCCTCGCTCTCCCTTCTGCTTCTTCTGCTCGAGACTCCAAGTTGGCCACCTGTTGCTTGAGGACATGGATCTCTTTTGTATTGTTGGCGCTGGTGTCCGTATTAGATTTCACCGTGCCCTCCAGGCTGTTTGTGTGTTCCGCCAGTCCCCTGACATCTTGTCTCAGCAGGGAGACTTTGATGCCCACTGCTTCAATTTTAGCCTCCAGGGAAGTGCGTAGGTCAATCATCGCAACCCCCCAAGATACCTTCAGTTCCGTAATGGCTTCCAAAATCTGACGATTATCAGCCGCTGTCGCGCCCTCAGCCTGTGCCATCGGGCCTTTGGTTGAGGTGGCCACAGGAGACAGTTGTGCTTTTGCAAAAATGTCCATCATGGGTTGTTTGTTCTTATTCTTGCCCACGGCCCCTCGCGCCGCCATTTTCTGGTTTTCGTTGGGTCTCTCCCTATCACGATTCAGCGACCAAGTGTCTACCCAGCCACAATTTTCGCTCTTTACCGACAGTCGCGGTGGTCTCCAGGCAGTCTCAACCTCCACCTCCTCTCGCCGCTACTAGTTCAATGCCGAGCAAGCGCTTCTCGTGCTGGTCGTGGTGCGGCCTGCATATTCACACCTGTGCTGCCCTCGGGCCCCTGCCGTCCGGGCCAGCACCCAAGCTTTCACAACTCAAGGTCTGCAGCCTGTCGGGGGAAATTCTCCCGGGGTCGGCTGGGCCGTTCGCGGACCTCCGGGCAGGGAGGCCCCAACTCCTCCCGTATTTCCCAAAAAATGAGTATGAGACACACGCAAGAAGCAAGGTGATTCTGCTGTTTATTAAACAAAACGGCAGGATGGGTCAAGGATCGTACGCGTCCGTCCTGACACTCTCTCTCTAATCGTGGGGCTCGCAGGCCTTTTTTACCTTAGTATGACGCGCTACTTGCGTCACCTGGGAAAGTTAGCAAAAAACTCCTCGAGTGGTAGGGTAGGGTTAGTATAGCATACGTATATAGAGCGTTATTAGTGGTCGAGGGTTAGTCAGGTGGTATACTTGGGTTGTCCCTTCAATTTGATACATGAAAATTGTTACATGAAGACCCCTGAGGATTGGTCAATGTTAATGGCATCAGTGATAAGAGCCCCATGTTCTGATTGGTCCACTCGCGAGCCCCCCAGTCTGGGACCATCGCTGTTCCCAGCTCGCGGTGCACCTGTCATTTGCAACAATGTATCACTATGGGTATGTGCAGACAATGTGAGGATTTATTCATATGCTGGAAGGCAGACTACTCCCACCGCCGCAGATGTCCATTGAGTCGCTTAATTGTATCTGCCTGTGTCTTGAAATGCGGGATCCAGGCGCCTCCCTCCTCCTGGGCCTGGCACCCTGTCAGGTTCGGCTTGGTCACGTGAGGTGAGACCGTGGTTGAGGCAGAATTCTGCACAATTAATATTGCATTTTCCACTGTGTGCCTGGCTTAATTTGCAGGTGTGACCTTGGCGTCGGCTTGCGGCATGCGAGTTTGCAACATTGTGCCCTTGACTGTCTGCTCTCGCCGGGCTCATTCTGCAGGGTTAGCAACTGTACTCTTGCTCATTCAATGTTCATGGAAGCTCTTGCTTGCGGCCTACTTGGGCCTGGTGCATAGGTGGAAACATTTGATGCACGGCGCTTTAGGTTATGGTATCATATTGCTTTATCCCCAGTATCATGTCTTTGTTATATTTCTCATTGTAATGCATGGGTTTAGGAGAAGCGTGAGCAAGCATTTTAGATGAGTTCATTGTGCGTCTTGCATTTCTGCATTTTGAAAAGCCTATGTGAAAAATAATAAAGATGCGTGTCAGTGGGTGTGTCCGTTACCTACGTCATAGCACTGAATATGTTCTTCGTGTGGATTGGTGTGGGAGTGTCCAGTGTGCATGTTTGCACGGGTGTGCTGACCGTTGGCTAGGTCGTCATGGCATCTCTAACGATGTGTTGATTTAGTGTTGGATGGTTCAGTCGAGTTCATCCATGCCGCAGGTGTCGGCATGGGCAGGGCAGGCGGGAGGGCACGCGGGTGGGCGCGCGGGTGGGCACATCCGTATGTTCCTGTACCAGGGTATTTGGTCGTCTGGTAGATGGGCAAACTCCTCTCGTGGTGGGTGCCTGGGCCGTGATCCTCTAGGCCAGGGGTGTGAGGGGATTGGTGGGAGCCTTTTGTTCCATTCTCCCACTTCAGGCCCCCGGGGTTTTTTTTTTTTTTTTAATTCCGCCTTCATCTCGCCATTGTAGTTCTTTCCCCGTGGCCGCCGCCTCTATTCGTCCTCTTCGGGTACCCTGGTTTTGTTTCTTTTGTTGTAGGCTATCTTGTGTGACAATGGACCGAACCACCGCCGTCCTTCATCGAGCAATTCCTCCAGACTCCCGCTTACGCTTTTTCTCGATCTTTATACAATGAGCGAAGCATCCATTCCCATGCGTGTGTGATCGAATCTGGACCCAGTGGCGCACTTTTAAAGGTAGTTTGTACGGATCATCTGTCGGATCCTCCGGAGCTCCATGGGAAGCACATCCTACTCCATGGCTGCTCAAGCCACACCCCTTACCTTTGATTAGGTTATTGCAATTGTTGATGTTGTGACACTGAACAGTTTCTTTATGCTTCTCCTTTGTCTCCCTCTTTATGGAAAAGTCTGCTTTGATAAGATGCTCTCTTATCGATTTGCTTTTCTTATAAGCAAAAAGTGGTGGTTCCAGGAACAGTCTTCCCATCATTGGATCCAGTGACAAGGTGTTCACATTTTTCTTAATTATTTTCTTTATCTTTGGACTTTGCTGGGAATAAGTCATCACATACACCAATTTCTCTCCTTGTTCATGAGTTTTGGGTTCCAATGCGTCACATCTCCTTATGTTCCCTGCTTTTTTAGCTCCTGCATTGATATTGGCTTGTTGATATCCTCTTTTCCCAAATTTCTTTTTTGATTCTCCAGTTTTCTGGATGTATTCCTCTTGTTCTGAAATGATCCGTCTATAGCGTAAAAATTGGCTAAGCGGTATACTCTCGATTGTTTTCCTAGGATGGAAACTGTGCTGTTGGTGAATACTGTGGTTTCCAATTTGCCACACTTGTTGTATACTTTATATCCAGAAATTCAATTGATTCTGTTCTGGTTTTAGATGTCAGTTGTTTCCTGGCTGCCATTTGTTTAGGTGCTGAATTAAATCTGATAGGTCTTCTTGGGAACCATTCCAGATTCCAAACAGATCGCGATGAATCTGACTAGAAATCTGAGATGTTTGGTCCATTTCGCATCACAAAAAATATTTTTCTCCTCCATTTATGCCATAGATGTATTGGCATAACTTTGGGCCATTGCAGCACCCAAAGAAGTACCAGATATCTGAATGAAATATCTTAAAACATGAAAAAGTTATTCTGTAGTACTATCTTCAGTAATTTCACGATAAATACCTCATCCGCTTTGCAATTAGATGTAGATGATAACAATAGCCCCTCCATTGCTTCAAGTCCCCTTTCATGGGTGATGTTAGTGTACAAACTCACCACATCCATGGTGAATAAAATGTTATTCTCTTCATCAATTTCTATGTTCTTAAGTGTGTTCAAAAATCATGTGTGTCTTTTGTCTATGTTTTGAAGTTATGAATTAGTGGTTGGATTGCTCGATCTATATATTGGGATAGTGGTTCTAGCAGACTGTTGTTAGCTGCAATGATAGGTCTGCCTGGTGGATTCATCAGGTTCTTGTGTACCTTGGGTAATATGTATATTATTGGATTGGATGGATATAAATTGGTTAGGAAGTTTTTAGTGCGGTGACTAATCAATTCATCTGATTCTGCTTCTTCCAGTACAGTCTTGATGATCACTTGTACTTTTTCTGTGTGTTCTCATAGATTTCCAAGTAGGCTTTCTCATCTGACAATTGTCTTTCAATCTCCATTTTGTATTGTGTAGTATTCATCAGAACTAGCGCACCTTCCCTTGTCTGCCGGTTTTATGAAAAGATTTGGGTTCCTCCATAATTTGTCTAATGCCTGTTGTTCTCTCATGGTGAAATTCAATTTAGTTATTTCTTTTAAATTGAGTTTCTCAAAATCTTTAAGTACCTGTTTATGGAAGACTTCCAGTAATGGATTTTGAATAGGTGGTAAGAAAGTGCTTTTGGGTTTCATTTCTAGATGTTTATTTTCCTCTCTAACGTTGCCCCATTCACATGTATCAAAAAATATTTGTAATCTCATTTTGCAAGTTAACTTGAAGAAATGTATTTTCTCTTTGAGACTGAATCTAATATCCTACAATAACAGGCAAATTGTTTATGACCATGTCCTAATGTTGTTCTCTGTGTGAGCACTGCTGTCATTACTTCTCCATTTGAATGAGAAAATAAATAAAATTGTTCACTGTCATTTGGAATCCCTAACAAAGGGGCTGTGCTGATCACCTTTTTTAATTCACGTAATCTTTCAGTCATCTCT
This sequence comes from Ambystoma mexicanum, assembly GCF_040938575.1. Lineage (NCBI taxonomy): Eukaryota > Metazoa > Chordata > Amphibia > Caudata > Ambystomatidae > Ambystoma > Ambystoma mexicanum. The sequence goes on along the minus strand of NC_090927.1, from coordinate 97,161,852 downwards.
TCTGTCCATATTAGTTTATTTTTTAGCTATCTGTGCCTCATTAAGTCCTTTGAAAAGGGGTTGAATATATGTACTGTAATCAAAGACCCAGGCCTTGCAATAATTGCATCGACCTAAAAATTGTTGCATTTGTCTAGCTGTTTTTTGGCTGCTTAGTCCTCATAATAGCCTCTACTCTTTCAGGCATCACTTTTCTCCCTTCGTGTGGGATCAACTGCCCTATATATAGTACTTCTTCTTGGCAATATTGTAATTTCTCCTTATCCACATTTATACCCCTTCTCTGCCAGTATAGTCATAAATCTTCTCTGAATCTTTCTTCTGTCTCACTGCACACTAAAATGTCATCAACATATTTAATTATGGTACTTTCAAGTGGAACATTACCCAAGTCCATCTGAAGGGCTCTATTAAAAATTGATGGGGACTCACAGTACCCCTGTGGCAAACGAGTATGTTTCGCCAAATCTTTCTAAAGGAAAAGGAAGTCAAGTCTTGTGAGTCTTCATGAAAGGGAATTGAGAAAAATATATTTTTTTAATCTACAACTGTAAAATACTTTGCTTTCGATGGGGTATTCCACAATATTGTTGCAAGATTTGGAAATAAAGGAAATTCTGTTTCGACTATATTGTTTAGGAGTCTCAAGCCCTGGATGAATCTCCATGACCTCCGCATTGATTTTTTGACAGGGTACACGGCCGTGTTACATAGGGAAACAGATGGTACCAAAATGCCTTGTTTCATTAAAGTGGATATGGTTTCGAATATACCTTCACCTGATTCTCTGTACATGGGATACTGTTTTGCACGTGACAGAATTGCTCCTGGTTTGAGCTTTATTTTTACTGCTCCCATTCGTTTCAGTAAACCCACATCATATGGTCTTGTAGTCCATAAAATACTTAGTACTTCTTCCAAGTCTTCCTGAAAAAATGATGGTTTCTTTTTTACCAATGCCATTATCTGTGGTATTTTTACATCCTTTACTTTAATCCAATAAGTAAGATATATGTAAAATACTATCTCCTCATCCGAATAGTCGTGCCTAAGTAGCTCCTCATCTGTCGAATCTGTCAACCTGTATGCTTCATCGAGGGCTATCAGCGTTCTCCATCGCCTTCCCTCATCGGCTATCCCATGAAGCAACACTCGTTCTTCACTTACTATTGCTGCTTCTAGTTCCAAAGGGATAATTTGCACTTCCTCGTCATCCATGGGAATCTCTGACCTGAACAAGAAATGATCAGGTATCCTCAATAGCTTGCCGATCAATTTAGGCAACCAAGATAATAAGATGGTCACTCCATACAAAAAAACTTCCTTGTCTAGAAGTACACAGCATAGAGCTTTCTTTCCTGTGACTTCCAGTATGAGGTGTGAGAAACCAAAGGGTGTCTCACTTAAAGTACCAGAGAATCTCTGCGGATGGACCAGTGCGGGAGGATCACCATGGTGATGTATCTTCGGGATTGGAGGTGAGACAGCTGATGGTGAGACGTGGTAACCCCCTTTCCCATGCCATACCCCTTCCTATTGTATAGAATTCTCCAAAGGTCCAACTCCCCCCTTTCTACACAAACACTCGGCAGTGGAAGAGGAGGACTGAGAGTAAACAGCATGTCTCATTGGACATGTCCCGTTAATGAGGTCAGGTCAAGTCAGGCACTTGACCTTAATCACATACATCTGATACCCATTAGCTCCCCCCACACAGATCAAAGTTGAACATAGAGACACACTGTGGGCCAGGTCAGACACAAGAAGGAGCAGATCTTCTGGTGCAAAGGCAAACTCATTGGAGCAAGACGACAGATCAAGAGACCAGCATGAATGGTAGGGAAACCCTGAAGATCCCTGCAGGAGGTTGTTGCCTCTGGGAAACCGTGAAGGATATGCAGAGAAAGCAAAATCCCAGACAAGAAGAAGCCTGCATTATGTTTCAACGGCACCAGCGACCCTCCCGGGTGAACCGCAGAGTTCGGGAGGCAAGGTCAAGCCTTTAGTATCAACCTTGACTTTTGAATCAAAGCCGCAGAGACAAGAGAGGAATGCACACAACTGGTGAGTTAGCGAAAGACATGAAAGGCCGGTTTGTGTCAAGGAAAGATTGAAGCTGCAACAGTGTATCTCATGATTGAAGGTTGCACGCATGCTGATAAAACGCAGTAGAAAGCAAACAAGCAGTGAACTTTAAAGTTACGGATAGCTGTGAAGCCAGTGATACAGAGTAGCAGAGTGGTCTGGCGAAAGGAAATTGCCCACTCGAAAGTCTGCACAAAATCTTTGATGTTGTGTTATAAAGCTACAAAGTGAAAAACTCTGAACTGCGCAATCGTCAAGATTAATCCCGTCAAAAGGGGAAGTTGAAAGGCGATTGCTTTAAGAGAAAGATTTCTCTGAACTTTTCTGATTGTGTTATGGAACTACAAAGACAAAGAGTCACTGGGCAAATAACATAAGGGAGAGCTGAATTGAAAGTTGAAGTGGTCCTGCGGAGGTCTATAGAAAAGGCCTTGCACATTCAAAATTCTTCGATATCAGTGAAAGGGCCAAGCACGACTGGGGGAGACTGGGAACAGGAAATAAGTTAGTGGAAGGTAACTCCTAACGATTGTGAAAGAAGCTTGGGCAACAGACCCCTGCAAGTACTGTGATTGCGAGGTCAGAGCCGGGTTGATGGAGATCTACGTCGAATCAGTTACTTTATGTTGAGGGGTCCGAACCCGACAGATGGAGATCTAGGTGAACCTTTGTTGAACTGTTAAAGATCTTTTGGTGAACTGGAAATAAGGTACCTTAAAAAGGAAAGGCCAAGTGGGCCTCGACCCACATTTGAACTGCCTTTTTTTGATATCCTGAGCCAGAGTGTGTCGTCCTGTCTACGGGAGCTACCTAACTCCTTGCTGTCCAACGTGGGGAGTAGAGCTGTCTCAGTCACCTTGATCCTTTATGTTATAACACTGACCTTACTTTGCATACACATTCCCCTTCACGCAATGTTGGTATAAGAGATTCGGCAGGCATTAGGTTTCGTTAGAATAGGCCATTGTCATTTGACAGAGACTGACTACGACTGTGTTTTCTTTATTATTTGATGGTAGAGACTACTCCCATCATGGCTGTAGGGCAAATTAGGAGTTTTTCTAAACCCAAGAATTTAATAAAGGTTTTGAAACTTGTAGCTCTTGTGTCAGTATCATACTTATGATATCATGCTTCCCTTATATATGGTGTGAGAGGTGGGATACGACACAATTGAGACAAATTGGGGGACCCTACAATTCCAGAAACGTAGTCACAGAGCTTCTGACCCCTCTACCACCACAAAAGAGTCCATAGGCTTTGAAATATGTAGCAGCAGAGAGGCCACTATCACTCCTCGGAAAAGAGGGATGATTCCCACTTAGTCATAATACTCCCTGTGGGCTGTTACATAAGACTGACCCTAAAGTCTGGCCTAGCCTGGAAATTTGGTCTGGATGTCCTAGCAGGCGTTATAGATCCAGACTTTCAGGAGACATAAAAGTTATTTTACAGAACCATGGCGAGAGCCCGTTTGAAATACGTCCTGCGGACAAAATTGCACAGGAAATTCTTGAGAGAACTCTATTTCTCTCGTTTTGAGGAAATAACAGAACTCCAGGAAACTGAGAGAGGTAACTTAGGCTTTGGAGAGGCCAATGAGGTACGTACAACTGGAGCAAAAGGGGAAGTTGAGCCTATAATCCTTACCGACCTAGCCTTCGCCAAGCAAAATGATCCACTACTCGCAGAGGCTTTCTTGCAAGTGATTCCTGAGGGAGAAGTACAAGAAAAGGGAAGTTTGTTTTTCTTCCTGAAACAGGGATTACTACATAGAAGGGAAACCTCAAGGGAAGGCCTAAGTAGGACACTATTAGTAATACCCAAAGCCTGTCGCAAGATCGTGCTAGAGATTGCACACTCTCACCTGACAGGGGGGCACTAGGGACAATCTAAAACCCAAGCACACATCAGTGGGAAATTCTATTGGCCTGCTATCCATGCTGATATAAAGAACTTCATTTAGACATGTGAGATATGCCAAAATCCATGCTGATATAAAGACCTTCATTTAGACATGTGAGATATGCCAAAAATCTTCTCACACATTCCCCTACCTGCCCCTCTTAACCCACTATCGATAATAAAAGTTCCTTTCTCTTGAATAGGGATGGAAATTATTGGACCATTGAAAACTTCTAAACTGGGCAATAAATGAGTCCTCGTAATCGTTGATTATGCTACCCGGTACCCAGAAGCCTTTCCAGTGCAGGACAACACAACCCTCAACATTTTAAAACACTTGCTACCATTCTTTTCTAAGGTTGGTTTCCCTAAGGAAATTCTAACGGATCAGGGATCTAATTTCATGAATAAGCTCATGGGTGGAGTTAAGGAATTACTACACATTACTACCTTAAGAACCTCAGTTTACCACCCCCAAATGGGCTGATTGGTGGAGAGATTTAATAAGACGCTCAAAATGATTCTGAGAAAGTTAGTAGACAAGGATTGGAAAGACTAGGATCATATGATTGCCCTTGGTCCGCCGGATGGTGGAGCCGGCATCTTCCCAAGGCAGTCTTCTAAGGTAGCAGCAGCTGTCCTCAGATGCACTGTGACCTGAGTACACCATGGGACCCCAGCAGCCCCCACAAGGACAGGACTGCACTGGATTCAATGCAATCGCTCTACCTGCAAAGATGGCCGCCACCAAAATTACAAAGAACAGCCTCCCCCCGACAGCACTCAGCAAAATGGCCAGACTTGATTGGCCGCACATGCATCCAATAACCCTGCCCTTGGTCAGCCAGATGATAGAGCCGGCATCTTCCCAAGGCAGTCTTCTAAGGCAGAAGCAGTTGTCTTCTGCTGTCCACTGCTCGTCGCTGTCATCCTGCCCATGGAAATGCTATCAGTTGGAGGCAAATATAAGCCAAATGCCACGCCCGCAAAAGCTGATGTAAATGCTTTGCGCACTGTTAGAATTCATTCTGGATTTGGCCCATGATCCCAGCCCCCACCAGGTTCTTTCCTTTTGCCCGCATTTCTCCTACCACTGGATTGCCCACCTTGTCATTGAGCGAAGCCTGCTTATCATGTGCAACGAAATACATGCGAAGACTGCTCGCGGCACAGCGCCTCCTTCTGAGCAAAGCGACACACTTGCCATGGCTCACACAGCCTGCTACCCCCGCCAGTCCACCCATTATCATACCACACAACGGATAGAGTAGACACGTCTAAAGGCATCCCCAACACAGAGTCTAGCACACGCTTGGTAGTTCTACCCAGCAACGGCCCTCCAGTGCTACCAAGCATGCTGCGCACGATTGCCTCGGCTGCCATCACACATAACTTGGGATCGATCCTTCAATATAAATAACCCCTCTCCACCACCATCAGAAACACAAGACTATCCACTAGGGAAGACTGCGTGAGGCTGGAGCATCATTGCCTCCCAAGACCCATTGTTAGCAGAAATGCTCTGTTCAGATGCAGGTCCCGAGCAGGCACCTGTACACATCCGCCTACCCCGACAACACTTGCGGTCATACTGCGATAAATGACGGAGCTCCCTCCTGAACATTAACAATGACCCCAAGCGTAAGGAGCCCCCCACAATGAAAGGTAAATTAAACCAGATCACTCTTAGCAAGAAGTAATCCCACTGTCATCGAAGCAGCCAGAACTCACAATCCCCACACCATGACACTAGACCCCACCTCCAACGACCCATTTATCCCACCAGCCCACTCAACTGTGATCTCGTCAATGCACGTTCCCTCACAGCCCACAACCTAGACATCCATAACTTGCTACTGGACCTTCCTGCAGTAACAGAGACCTGGTTACACCAAACCTGCAGCCCGCTACAATTCCTAGCTATCCCCAACGGATATACCATCCTCAGAAAGGGTAGGGAAGTATCCACTCCAGCTGGCCAAACAAAAAGCCCACCCCACTGCAGCCCTACCTCCTGTTCTCTCTAGCAGCATACGTAAAATTTCCAGGGAATCCATCGCGAAGCTCCTAACCCTGCTCAAACCAGACAATCTCCCCTCCACAGACCCCTCCACCCTGGCCAACTTGTACTCCAGCACCTTAACATCCGTGATTAACCAGGTTGCCCCCCGGTGCCTAGGAAAGATAAACCAGTCAAACATGCCAATGCCTGGTTCACCCCCGCATCTGCAAGCCCTACGCACACAAAAAAACAAGCAGAGGGTTTTGGTGAAAGAACCCGACAATCCAACTAAAAGCCTCCTACCACACCTTATACAAAGAACACAAATGAGCTACCATTGCCGCCAAATCATCAGAATTTAGCTCTACAATCACCAATGCTAGCTCTAGCCCTAGAGAGATCTTTCAAATCCCAAGTGAACTGGAATCTCATCTACCCCACTATTCCCCATCTCCAATGGTGAAATATGGTGCACATATGCTCAGAACGCTATGCGTGCAAAAATCTCCTTGCTCCGACAAAAAATCATGTTCAAACAAGCCCTCATCTTCACACCCACCACCCACATGCCCACCCTCCTTCACTGCTCACTGCCATTCCAATTCAGAGAAGTATCAGAATCAGAAACAGCAAAGATCCTAAAACAGCTGAAACCATCCATATGCAAAGGGGACGCCTGCCCCAGCAACATTATTAAAGATTGTGCCGAAGACCTAGTCCCCTTCATCACCAGATTTATCAACTCATCCTTCACCTCAAACTCAGTCCCTGATTGTCATGGTGCGTGCTCCGAACCCCCTGGAACTGTTGGGCCCACCCCAGCCCCCGTCACCCAGAAGGACTTGTCAGGCCCCAAGGAAGTGCCCCAGAGCCTCATGGACTCAGTCCTGGCGCCGTTGGTGCCAGGCTCATGAAATGGGCTGAACTTATGGAACTACTGAATCGGCCTAGTGAGGCTGAGCCTTCTGTAAATCCAGGGTGTGGCAGAGGGACTACTTTTCCTGAGAGACATGGTGTGTTAAAGGGACTACTTTACCTGGAACTACTTGCAAGGCTATTTAAGCCACACCCTGCAGGCAGAACATGCTTCGCGTTATTCTGCACTCCTGCAGCATAACACTCACTGTGTCTGCTCTGTCCTCGAGTTTCTACAGCCACGCCCGTCTGTGATTTCCATCCATCGGTGCCTGGAAGAAGAAACGGAGAAGAACAGGTGTTACTACAGCGACAAAGGCCTTACCTGCAATTCCGTCCATCGGTCTTGTCTCCAGCTGGTCTTCTAACCGCCGCCCCTGTTGGGAAAGGACTTCCGCGCAGGCATCCAATACTCACCCGGGATGTTGCATTCCTCAGGGTTACTTCAGAGGGGTTCTTCCATTCTTCATCTTGGGGAACAGACAAACAGCAGGTTAGTCGCGCACAATACAAAGCGAACAATTGTTCAGCCATCCAGCGCCACTCATCCGCACTAATACTCACCTGGAGGCAACCAGTTCAGCATCCTAGGAGAGTCAATTCTTCTTCTAGACTTCCGTACGAAACCGCGTCTGCAAGAAAGACAAAACACATTTAAACCTTGGGACAATAAGACTTTGAGCATCCATACCAAGCTGTCATTGGGATAGAGACTTACCTGATTAATCCGAGCATTCCGGAAACACAGCAACAGCCACTCTGGAACATTGAAGTAACTGTGCCCAGAGAAAGACTGAGCCTACTGCGCCCCTGCTGAAGCTCAAGCATGACGGAGAGCCAACCTCACCAAACTCAAAGGTGAGCAGGAGAGGAGTCGGGCATCAGGAGGTTGCAGGTACTGGGACCAATCCAACCCACTCATTAGCTAACATCTTGTTTCAACATTGCAGGCTAACACCTCCTGTGGAGATAACAGGGGAGAGGACACCATCATACCATCAAATCTATGCCAGTACAGATATCAGTCATACGACTACGTGCTACGCCCCCGTGGAGACCAGGTGAGCGTGACTGAATGCGAAGCCTTCTACAAATACTCTACCTGGGCGTTATAGAACCCTCAGAGACAGACCAACTAGCCCAGCTTTTGGGGGAACTCAAGGCCGAGGTACATTTGGCCCGGCAGGAGACTAATGCTTTAAGGAAGGAATTGATTGTGGCTAAAGATCGTACCGATGAGCTTGCTAAACAACTGCTTCAATCCCAGGCGGGGCAAACACCGTTACCTGGATTGGGGTCAACGGTTCCGACTACACCCAGCAATCCAGTTCAAGTGGTCCTTCCAGGAGCCGTACCTTTGGCACCTCCAGAACGCTTTTCAGGAGACCCAAAAAGGTATGCGGTTTTCATGAACCAGTGCCGACTACATTTCCTATGTAGGCCAGGGGCCTTTCCAAACGACTAATCAAGGGTAGTCTTTGTATTGTCTTATCTCAGTGGCAGTGCTGCGGACTGGTCGGTACCTCTAGTCAATCGGGACGATCCCATCTTGCGAGACTTCCAGAGGTTCCAAATGAACATGGAGAAGTTGTTTGCCCGCCACTCTTAGGGTCAGGCATTGGATAATGAACTCTTGTCCCTGCGCCAAGGAAATCAAGATCTGTTGACGTACATCGCAACCTTTAATAGACTGATAGTAGAAACTGATTGGCCAGACGACAAGAGAACAACTCTGTTTTACCAGGGCTTAAGAGGGGAGTTGAAGGATGTTTTAGCTCAAGTGGTCAACCCTCCTAGTGATTGCGCAGAATACATAGATCTGGTGGTTCAGCTTGATCATAGACTACAGAACCGTAAGGCAGATCGAGCTAGGATGGACACTCGGGTTTTTGTATGCCCAAAGGAGAATGCATCCAAGACTTCCGACTTGGCCGAACCCATGCAGATTGGAGGAGTGCGAGGGCCGTTAACCAAGGCTGAAAGAGATAGAAGACAACAACAGCTATGTTTGTATTGCGGATCAGCCTGCCACTTCCTTCGAGACTGCCCTGTAAAACCACCCAAGAAGGCAGTCGGAGTTTCCGGCAAAGTGGAAACGGAGCCAGAGTCAGAAAACTTCCTCGCCCGACAAGCCTAGAGGTCCGCTTGTCGAGCAAAAAAAAGGACTCTCGGACCTCGCACCTCGTCTTGCCAATGATCCTCATAAATCACCAACAGCCGCCTCAAATGTATGCAGTCAGAGCATATATCGATAGCGGAGCCATTGGAAATTATATGGATCACGATTTGGCTACAAGGATGAATCTTCCTCTGTGCGAAAAGGCAACTACAGATTTAGTCACCCCTGTCGATGGAACTGAGGACGCTTCGGGTCCAGTAAAGCACTCAACAACAGAAATGACACTTTTGTGCCAAGACGGACATCGGGAAGACATTGTGTTCAATCTAATCAAGGCTCCACAATTTCAAATAATTCTGAGAATGCCATGGCTAGAATCACATAATCCTTGTATCGACTGTCGTGCTAAGAGGCTGACCTTCTCAGTCGAATGTGCTCGTACCTGTTACCAAACAAAGGAACCTTTGGTTAAAGAAGTCACAACTATCATGAATCTGCCTAATCTGCTACCTCCAGAATACCAAGACTATAAGGATGTTTTCCAGAAGGACCAAGCAAATACTCTTCCTCCCCATAGATCGTACGATTGTCAGATCGACCTTATACCTGGTGCACAGATTCCATGTGGCCGAATCTACGCACTTACGGAACCTGAAAATCTGCATTTTAAAAAGTATCTGGGTCCCCAGCAGCCTCACCCTTGTTCTTTGTGCCTAAAAAAGAAGGAGACCTTAGGACTTGCATCGTTACCATGCATTAAACCAAGTCACAGTTAAAAAACATTACCCCTTGCCACTAATTCCTGAACTTTTGGACCAAGTTAAGGATGACCGAATCTATACCAAGCTAGATCTTAGAGGGGCATATCATCTGGTACGAATAAAAAAAGGGGATGAATGGAAGACCGCCTTCCGCACCAAATATGGATTATTCGAATACCAAGTGATGCCCTTTGGCCTTTGCAACGCCCCAGCGGCGTTCCAGTATTTCATGAATGACATCCTGTGTGAATTGATTGATGTGTGTGTCGTAGTATACATAGATGGCATTCTGGTATATTCATCGTCTGAACAGGAACATGTGAAACACGTTCGTGCAGTTTTGGACAAACTTCGACAACACAGATTGTTCGCAAAACTGGAAACATGCTTCTTCCATGTTACGGAGGTCGAATTCCTTGGGTTTGTCCTAACCCCACATAGTGTACGCATGGATTCACGGAAGGTTGACGCCATTCTCAACTGGCCTTCCCCAACCTCGATTAAAGGAGTTCAGAGTATGCTCAGATTTGCGAACTTCTATCGCTGCTTCATTCTGGGCTTCTCGCAGCTAGTATGTTTGTTTGTTTGTTTGTTTGTTTATTTATTTGTATAGGGCTCCTGACCCAGGGATATATGGGCGCTTAAACATCAAGTTACAGGCAATGGTGAGGAACATTTGTACATTTGTGCAACATATGTATAGTTACAAAAAAGCAGATAGTAACAAGCAGACATAGTAAGGGATACATTCATACATTAGGCATACATACATAATTGGTTATTTATTGAGTAACCAAGTGATGACCTTAGTTCTGAAAGGTTGTAAGGTGGGGGTGGATTTGATATCCAGTGGGATAGTGTTCCACAGTTGTGAGGCTAGAACTGGGAAGCTGGATCCACCAGCTCTTTTGAGGGAATATTTGGGCACCGTCAGTTGTAGTGTATTGGAGGATCGGGTGGTTCTGGTATTCTGTCTTATGGTGAATTTATTGGTTAAATAGGGCGGGGCTAGGTGGTTGAGAGCTTTGTAAGTGAGGCATATGGTTTTTAGGTCTATTTTTTGTTGGATGGAGAGCCATTTGCATGAAGTTCTTGTAGCCGAGATATGTTCTCTTCTAGGGATATTGAGGGCTGCACGGAGTGCATTGTTTTGTAGAACTTGCAGTTTATTGATTACCGTCTTGTTGGCGCCTACATAAAGGCTGTTACAGTAATCCAGTTTGGATTGTATAAGTGCTCTGGCTAAAATGAGGCAGTTGTTGGGGGAGATCAGAGGTCTGCGGGCCTTAATTAGTTTTCCAGTGTAAGCGGTGGCTGAGGCGGTCATATTAATTTTTTTGGCGAGGTTGGTATTCGTGTCTAAATAGAAACCAAGAGTTTTTACACTTTTCGCGATGGGAATAGTGTTACCCTCAATGGTGAAGCTGGTGTAACTAGGGCTAAGATTCCGGATGGTGTTAGGTGAGCCGACAAAGAGCAGTTCGGTCTTGTTATCATTCAGGCAGAGGCCATGTGTGGCCATCCATGCCTGAATGATGGAGAAGACTTCACTGATCCGGTTGGCGTCCGAGTTGTAAATGCCGGACAAAGTGAGGAGTATCTGGGTGTCATCTGCGTAGTTAGTGTAGGTGACACCCAGATGGTCCAGCTTGTCGAATAGGGGCTTTGTAAATATATTATACAAAGTGGGTGAGACATAAGAACCTTTAGGGACACCGCAAGTAATGGGAATAGGGTCGGCCACTGCTAGTGGTGAGAAGACCCGCATGGTCCTGTTGTCAAGGAAGGATTGGATCCATGTGACCGCAGAGTGGGAGAAGTGTGCTGCCGATGACAAGTGGTTGCACAAGATTTTGTGGTCAACCAGGTCAAAGGCAGCGGAAAGGGCGAGGAGAAGAAGGATGGCAGCCCTACCTTTATCTTTGAGTTCGTCTATCTGGCTCTTGAGGTCAACAAGGACCGTTTCTGTCCCATGTTGAGGACGAAAGCCAGATTGGCGAGTTCCTAGTAGTTGGTTTGTCTCAAGGTACTCCTGAATTTGTAAATAGGCCACTCTGTCAAGAATGTTTAGTAGGAAAGGGACAGTGGTAATAGGTCTATAATTCTTGGGTGTATCTGGGTCAAGATTTTTTTTTTTTTTAACAGTGGTAGGACCCAGGATTGTTTCAGATTACTTGGGACCGTGTTATTAGAGAATGACAAATTTATTAATTTGGTAATGAAGGGGGAAAGATCCCTAGCTGCATCTTTTATGATCTGTGCGGGGCAACTATCCCCCTTACACTTCGAGGGTTTCAAGGATGCTATATTTTTTTGTACTGCAGGTATGGTTACCTTTTTGAAGGTGAATCCAGAGCTAGTGGCAGTGGGTGGAGGAAGGGTGGATCTGGAGGTAGGACCATGAGTGAATTGTTGTCGTCTGTTTTCAATTTTAGTTTGGAGCCCTGAGATTTTGTTAGCAAGGGCATTCTGGATCCCTGTGCACCATGGTTTGTCCTTTGGACAGGTAACTGCAGGAGGAATGGGGTTTTCTAGTTCCTGTAGGATGTTAAAGAGATCTTTTGTGCTAGAGCCTGCCTGAGTGATCCTGGAATTAAGAGATTCTTTCTTAGCGCATGTAATCTCATTTTTGTAGAGGGTGGAGATATTGGTGAGATTAGTTCTGTTATCTGCTGAGGGCACTGATTTCCATAGTGCTTCAAGTTTACTTTTTTGTTGTCGGAGAATTAGTACATCCCATTACCTCTCTACTGCGAAAGAACAAACGTTTTCAATGGTCAGAGGAAGCCGATAAAGCCTTTCAGGACTTAAAGCAAAAATTCATCTCCGCCCCAATCCTGAAACACCCACGTCCAGACCTACCGTACGTTGTTGAGACTGACGCTTCCAGTTCGGCAATGGGAGCGGTCCTCTCGCAAAAAGATCCTGAAACGGGTCAACTCCATCCAGTGGCCTTCTGGTCATGGACATTCACGGCACCAGAATTGTATTATGCCATTACGGACAAGAAACATCTGGCTATCAAGGCGGCCTTCAAGGCTTGGTGGCATTACCTTCTGGGAGCAAGACATACAATTACAGTAATCACTGACCACCGCAATCTACAGTACTTGAAGGTGGCAAAGGCCCAATCATCCCGCCAACTCCAATGGGCATTATTTTTTGCTGAATTTGACTTTGTGATTACTTACCGACCTGGTTGTTGAAATGGCAAGGCAGACGCTCTATCTCGCATTGGGGTAGAAGAGGAATCCACCAACCCAGACCCAGTGCCCATCATTCCCGGAGAAAAGATCTTAGGAGTGACAACGTCTCTAACCTTAGATGACATCCACAAAGAAATCACACATCTCATGGATGCAGACACTCTGAGGGACTGGTCTACCAAAAGTGTTCATCATTCTGTCTCAATCCACTTACCATATTTTCAGGGATGTCTCTACCTACCCAGCAAAGAACTTCAGGAGAGGGTCATCTCGAATTACCAGGAACCACTGGTTGAAGGTCATCTTGGGATAGCTAAGACCGAAGCCAAGATCAAGCGATACTATTGGTGGCCAACATGGCGTAAAGACATCAAGCAATTTGTATTATCCTGTGGAATTTGCACACAAAACAAGGCCTTGAAGAAAAGATCACCAGGTCAACTGCAACCACTGGATATTCCGCCGACGCCTTGGCATAAGTTGTCTCTTGATTTTATAACTGACCTTCCTCCTTGTAATGGGTTCAACACAATTTTGGTGGTGGTGGACTTGTTTTCGAAGATCGCTAATTTCATTCCACTGAAGGGCTTACCCTCAGCTTCAATCTTGGCTAAAGAATTCTTAGAGCAGATAGTCCGAATACATGGATTCCCTTCCATCCTAATTTCGGATCGTAGCAGTCAATTTATCTCACGATTTTGGAAAAGGTGTTGCGAATTAGTGCAAATCGATGTAAGACTTTCCACAAGCCACCATCCCCAGACTGATGGTCAGACTGAGAGGACCAACCAGACTCTAGAACAATACCTCAGATGTATGTTACACCAAACTGAAAGCAGTTGGAAAGACATTTTATGGATAACCGAGTATGCCTACAATTCCCTGCACTCCAGCATCAGACAGACTCCCTTCTACACCATTTACGGGTTGCATCCACGAACCTCCAATCTTGACTCACCTCAACCTTTGGAAATGCCAGCAGTAAGAAGTTTGCACACTACCATTACTCTAGCTTTCAAACAAGCAATGGACCAGCTGAAACAAGCCAAGGAAAGATACAAGAAGTCAGCAGACATCCATAGGAGTGAAGCTCCAAAGTATCAAGTTGGAGATGAAGTCTGGCTGGCATTGAAGTACAATGAAAGGAACCCAAACCTTCAACCCCAGATACAAAGGTCCATACACCATTAAGGCCATCATCAATCCGGTAGCTGTGAAGTTGAATTTACCTTCGCACATGAAAATTCATCCCGTGTTTCATGTCTCACTTCTGAAATCAGTGCAACCAGGAACCCAAGTACTGAAACCACCAAAACCGATCATGGTCGACTGAGAACCCGAATTTGAAATCAAGGATATCCTAGATTCGAAAATCGTCAAATCAAAACTTTTTTATCTAATAGACTGGAAAGGATACGGACCACATGAAAGTTCATGGGAACCTAGTGAACACATTCATGCACCACGGTTGTTGAAAAGGTTTCATCATAGTCACCCGAACAAAGCAGGACCAAGGGGAGATCCCGCCATTAGGGGGGCTTTGGGGGGCAGTGCTGTCATGGTGCGTTCTCTGAAACCGCTGGAACTGTTGGGCCCACCCCAGTCCCCGTCACCCAGAAGGACTTGTCAGGCCCCAAGGAAGTGCCTCAGAGCCTCATGGACTCAGTGCTCACGCCGTTGGCGCCAGGCTCATGAAATGGGCTGAATTTATGGAACTACTTAATCTGCCTAGTGAGGCTGAGCCTTCTGTGTATCCAGGCTGTGGTAAAGGGACTACTTTACCTGGAACTACTTGCAAGGCTATTTAAGCCACACCCTGCAGGCAGAACATGCTTCGCGTTATTCTGCACTCCTGCAGTGTAACGCTCACTGTGTCTGCTCTGTCCTCGAGTTTCTACAGCCACGCCCGTCTGTGATTTCCATCCATCAGTGCCTGGAAGAAGAAAAGGAGAAGAACGGGTGTTACTACAGCGACAAAGGCATTACCTGCAATTCCGTCCATCAGTCTCATCTCCAGCTGGTTTTCTGACCGCCGCTCCTGTTGGGAAAGGACTTCCACGCAGGCATCCAATACTCACCCAGGATTCTGCATTCCTCCAGTTACTTCGGAGCGGTTCTTCCATTCTTCATCTTGGGGCCGCGCCTGCAAAAAGGGAACAGAAAAACAGCAGGTTAGTCGCGCACAATACAAAACGAACAATTGTTCAGCCATCCAGCGGCACTCATCCGCGCTAATACTCACCTGGAGGCAACCAGTTCAGCATCCTAGGAGTGTCAATTCTTTTTCTAGACTTCCGTACGAAACCGCGTCTGCAAGAAAGACAAAACACGTTTAAACCTTGGGACAATAAGACTTTGAGCATCTATACCAAGCTGTCATTGGGATAGAGACTTACCTGATTAATCCAAGCATTCCCGAAACACAGCAACAGCCACTCTGGAACAGTAAAGTAACTGTGCCCAGAGAAAGACTGAGCCTACTGCGCCCCTGCTGAAGGTCAAGCAGGACAGAGAGCCAACCTCACCAAACTCAAAGGTGAGCAGGAGAGGAGTCGGGCATCAGGAGGTTGCTGGTACTGGGACCAATCCAACCCACTCATTAGCTAACATCTTGTTTCAACATTGCA
Organism: Ambystoma mexicanum; assembly: GCF_040938575.1. NCBI lineage: Eukaryota > Metazoa > Chordata > Amphibia > Caudata > Ambystomatidae > Ambystoma > Ambystoma mexicanum. The sequence continues at coordinate 97,146,232 of NC_090927.1, read as the reverse complement.
GGCTAACACCTCCTGGGAAGATAACAGGGTAGAGGACACCATCATACCATCAAATCTACGCCAGTACAGATATCGGACATATGACTACGTGCTACGCCCCTGTGGAGACCAGGTGAGCATGACACTGATACACTGAAAGAATCCTGGGTGTGCCCTCTACTGAAGAAGCCGACACTAGACCCTCAATCCCCAACAACTACCGCTTTATCACCAGTGTACAATTCCTACTGAAAATCCTAGATATAGCAGCCAGTGACCAAATCCAGTCATTCCTAGAAACAAACCATATCCTAGGCTTACGTCAATCAGGTTTCCAGCCAGGACATGGTACTGAATCCGCTCTACTAGACCTAAAAAGTCTGCTCGATGCCTTCAGAGATGAAGGCAAACCAGCCGTTCTTCTCGTAGATCTCTACGCCACCTTCGATCTGGTCAACCACTCCACCCTCTGCAAGCACTTCACTGAATCTTCTAACTTCTCCCTCGAAGCCTCGACTTGCGAAGCCCCCTTCTTAGAGGGCAGATCCATGAAAGTCGAAACCAGCATGCGCTCCTCCCATCCCCATCCCTTGCGGAGAGCATCAAGGATCCTGCATAACCCCCTCCCTTTACAACATTTTCACAAAATCCTTATTCGACCTCCTGGACTCCCTGAGCATAACATATGCAAACTATGCAGATGACACCCAAATCCTCCGCCCACTGTCTGGGTGCTACCACACTGACTCGACCATGATCAACAATATTTACTCGACCATCCAGGCCTGAATGGCCACCAACCACTTATGCCTCAATGATGCCAAAACCGAGATCCTCATAGCGGGCTCCCCAGCCATGCTAAACAAGCTCACTCATAATTTCAAAGAATTCACCATAGACGGCATCCAAATCCCTGTCCTTACCACAGTACAACCTTTAAGGGTTTACTTGGTTGCATCCCTCTCCCTATCCAGACAACTGAACACAATCACATCAACTGCTGCATATACCACCAAACTCCTCAAAGCAGCAAGACAATTCCTCATGCCAGTCAACTGCCTCACCTTCGCAGGAGCCCCCGTAGGGGCAAGACTATATTACTGTAATGCGCTCTTCACCGGGACCTCGCAACGGAACATCCAAAAACTAATTTAAAGAGATAATCATCTTCAAAGCCCTATCCATTATGCATAGATGCTTAGCTAAGGTGGCCCCTAAGTACCTGTTGCCGAACTTCAAACTGACCGAATCCTCCAGGCCTGTAAGATCCTGCCATACTAACCACCTAGTGCCTCCTACCTTCAATAAACTCACTGGGGAGGTTCAAGTTTCCCATTACTGGAACACCTCCCCACCCCCAGCCTTAAGGGCAGAAGAGAGAGTCATACTGGCCCTTCAGCAGGGCACTAAAGACTTGGCTGTTTGCCTAACATTTGCCCTATTGGACTCTTAAACTGTTTTCCATGATTATGCTTCACCCTACATGTAACTGGTTTTGCAACAGGGAAGGAAGGAAGGAAGGAAGGAAGGAAGGAAGGAAGGAAGGAAGGAAGGAAGGAAGGAAGGAAGGAAGGAAGGAAGGAAGGAAGGGGAAGGAAGGAAGGAAGGAAGGAAGGAAGGAAGGAAGGAAGGAAGGAAGGAAGGAAGGAAGGAAGGAAGGAAGGAAGGAAGGAAGGAAGGAAGGAAGGAAGGAAGGAAGGAAGGAAGGAAGGAAGGAAGGAAGGGAGGGAGGGAGGGAGGGAGGGAGGGAGGGAGAGAGAGGGAGGGAAGGGAGCCCTTACACCCTGTTTGCATTGAGAAACACCCCTCAGGCATCCACCAGTTTCTCCTTGTTCGAGTTACTCTACAGTAGAGAACCAAGAGATGTCTTAGTTATGCTCTGGGAAACCTGGGAAGAAGGAGAAGAGGCACCAATACCCCTCTCACAGACAGCTATTGCGAGAGCCCATGAGACTTGTCTGAAGTCTAGTCCACACTCATTTGGAGAAAGCTCAAGCCCCACCTCTACCACGTAAATCTCCGGAAAGAGTGGAAAGAAAATCCTTCTGTTGCTACCTCCTCTATATTATCCTGTTTAGTACCCGAGGAGATTGACAACTTAGAACTTATTCCTCAAGAACTACCAAACGATAAGCAATTGGATATGAACGACTCTATTACTGCATACCCTGATGTATTTTGTGAGAAACATGAGAGTACATGGTACTTACCACTATATCAGAACTCCAAAGGGCAAAGTGGTCCATATGAAGCCATACAGACTCCCAGAAGCACAAAAGCAGGTATTGATTGAAAAGGTTAAAATACTGTTAAAGGCAAATTTCATCAAGCCCTCTTCAAGCCCCTGGTCCTCCCCTATTGTGTTGGTGACTAAGCCCGATCAATCTTCGAGGTTTTCCTAGACTTTAGGCAAGTCAATGCCATCTCTGCCTTTGATGCCTCTCCTATGCCACGTATCGATGATTTGATAGATAAACTAGGAAATGCCACATTCTTGTCAACCCTAGATTTAACCAAAGGATTTTGGCCTGTGCATGGACCTGACAAGGAAAAAACTACTTTCTCAGCGCCAATAGGGTATTTCCAGTTCAAAGTCCTTCCTTTTGCATTGCATGGGGCCCCAGCGACTTTCCAATGACTCATGTCACCCTCAGTGCATTGATTGTGCAATCCTAACTCAGCAAAGGTGGGGCCCTGAGGTGCGTATCTGGGAATAGCAGGGATAGGACACTGCAAATGTTGGGGTACATAAAACAAGCAGTACATTACATGGGTGTTCACAGACATCTGCCCACACTTATTTGTATAAATACCTTACACCTGAGTGATCTAGGCGTGACTGGTGAATTGAGTGTGGGAAAGCACAGCAGTTGCTGCCAAACTGTCAGCATGTGTGTAGAAAGGAGCAAAGCTGATGGGGAAATTATTAACAGGGAGGGGAAAAAACTGTTCAAAAGATGCCACTTTTCAGTCCCCTTTTTACACTGACACCAGGTAGCGTTTGTATTGCTAATACAGAACTATGGGTATTTATTTATTTTGCCTCTATAATGCTTTAGATCAAAATCTGTTACAATAAATTGATGAGAGGATTCATAACAAGAAATGATGGCGCCATATGCTACAGGAAGATAGAAAAGCTAGAACAAGAGTAGCAAAAAAACAAACAGCATGACAAATGAAAATGAGGATCCAGAACACACACACAATGAAGTCCAGCAAAATGAACATGAGGATCCAGAACACAGGCAAGATGAAGTCCAGCAAAATGAACATGAGGATCCAGAACTCAGACAAGATGAAGTCCAGCAAAGTGAACATGAGGATCCAGAACTCAGACAAGATGAAGTCCAGCAAAATGAACATGATGATCCAGAACTCAGACAAGATGAAGTCCAGCAAAGTGAACATGAGGATCCAGAGTACAGACAAGATGAAGTCCAGCAAAATTAACATGAGGATCCAGAACACAGACAAGATGAAGTCCAGTAAAATGAACATGAGGATACAGAATACAGGCAAGATGAAGTCCAGCAAAATGAACATGAGGATCCAGAACACAGACAAGATGAAGTCCAGCAAAGTGAACATGAGGATCCGGAGTACAGACAAGATGAAGTCCAGCAAAATGAACATGAGGATCCAGAGTACAGACAAGACGAAGTCCAGCAAAATGAACATGAGGATCCAGAACACAGACAAGATGAAGTCCAGTAAAATGAACATGAGGATCCAGAACACAGGCAAGATACAGTCCAGCAAAATGAACATGAGTATCCAAAACACAGACAAGATGAAGTCCAGCAAAGTGAACATGAGGATCCAGAGCACAGGACGATGAAGTCCAGCAAAATGAACATGAGGATCCAGAACCCAGGCAAGATGAAGTCCGGCAAAATGGACAGGAGGATCCAGAACACAGACAAGATGAAGTGCAGCAAAATGAACATGAGGATCCAGAACACAGACAAGACAAAGTCCAGTAAAATGAACATGAGGATCCAGAACAGAGGCAAGATGAAGTCCAGCAAAATGAACATGAAGATCCAGATCACAGAAAAGATGAAGTCCAGCAAAGTGAACATGAGGATCCAGAGCACATGACGATAAAGTCCAGCAAAATGAACATGAGGATCCAGAGCACAGACACAATGAAGTCCAGCAAAATTAACATGATGATCCAGAGTACAGACAAGACGAAGTCCAGTAAAATGAACATGAGGATCCAGAACACAGGCAAGATGAAGTCCAGCAAAATAAACATGAGGATCCAGAACACAGACAAGATGAAGTCCAGCAAAGTGAACATGGGGATCCAGAGCACAGGACGATGAAGTCGAGCAAAATGAACATAAGGATCCAGAACCCAAGCAAGATGAAGTCTGGCAAAATGGACAGGAGGATCCAGAACACAGACAAGATGAAGTGCAGCAAAATGAACATGAGGATCCAGAGTACAGACAAGTTGAAGTGAACACAGATAAGATATGATAAAGTCCAGCAAAATTAACATGGGGATCCACAGCACAGACAAGATGAAGTCCAGCAAAATGAACATGAGGATCAAGTACACAAACAAGATGAAATCCAGCAAAATGAAAACAAGGATCCAGAACACAGACAAGATACAGTCCAGCAAAATAAACATGAGGACCCAGAACACAGACAAGATGAAGCCCAGCAAAGTGAACATGAGGATCCAGAGCACAGGACGATGAAGTATTGCAAAATTAACATGAGGATCCAGAAAATAGGCAAGATGAAGTCTGGCAAAATGGACAGGAGGATCCAGAACACAGACAAGATGAAGTGCAGCAAAATGAACATGAGGATCCAGAGTACAGAGTTGAAGTGAACACAGATAAGATAAAGTTCAGCAAAATTAACATGGGGATCCAAAGCGCAGACAAGATGAAATCCAGCAAAACGAACATGAGGATCAAGTACACAGACACGATGAAATCCAGCAAAATGAAAACGAGGATCCAGAACACAGACAAGATACAATCCAGCAATCTGAACACAAGGATCCAGAACAAAGACAAGCTGAAGTCCAGCAAAATGAACATGAGAATCTAGAACACAGAGAAGATGGAGCCCAGCAAAATCAATGTGAGGATCCAGAACACAGACAAGATGAAGTCCAGCAAAATGAACATTAGGCTTTAGAACACAGACAAGAGGCAGTCCAACAAAGCAACATGACGGTCCAGAACACAAACAAGATGAAGTCCAGCAAAATTAAAATGAGAACAAGATGCAGTCCAGCAAAATGAACACAAGGATCCAGAGTACAGACAAGATGAAGTCCAGCAAAATGAAAACGAGCACCCCGGAACACAGACAAGATGAAGTCCAGCAAAATGAACATAAGGATTCAGAACACAGACAATATGAAGTACAGCAAAATCCAGAACACAGATAAAATGAAGTCCAGCAAAATGAATATTGCGGGACAAAAAAAGCCACTGCGGCGGTGGCTCGTCACCTCCATCCGCAGTCGCAGCTCCATCAAGTGCTGAGTCACCACATGCCCCCCCTTTGCTGCATAACACCGAATCGCTACTCTACCATATGTATTTCAATCCCCAAAGCAGTGATGAAAATTTAGTTTACCATCATTACAAAACATGGAATTCAGTATTTCAAAACTATCAGATGCAATATTCTGCACTTGCAACTTGCCTCCATGGCAGAAATAAACTCATGATTTTGGGGACACCCTTTGGGGACACCTTCTGATTTCGCAACTGTGAATCTGGAGTGGAATACCACTGAACAGACAACGAGGGTCTCAGCCATAGCTTACACATGTAGTCATGTGTAGGGCAGCTATAAATCAGAACAGCTGAAAAGTCATCCGAATATAATTATATAGTCATAGGATTACAGCCTTGTTAAGGGAAGCCTCGAAGGGTGTGTACTTTCAGGCATGCCCAGAAGCAGAGAAGTTAAGATTCCATTCTCAAGCGAGTTCCTTAGCCACGCCAAGATGACTGTGCACGCCTAGAAAGCAAGCACGGCAGGGGTTGGTTTTGCCTCCAAAATCTCAAGTATATCCGTGTTACCTACGGTGACCCTTACTTATTTATTTAATTTGGGTATTTATTGAGCAAAAACCTAGCTTCGGGGAGCAATGGGTCCTGTACTTGAAACAGAAATTTTAGAATTGTTGGCTACTTGGACAAGCTGTTTTTGATAAGTGGCTCGCCATTTTCCACAAAAGCTGTATTCTTGTGGGATTATGAGTAACTGATCAGAGCTCTCAAGTTATCCATTGCCATGCATGAAAACACCATTCAGTCCTGCTTTTATTGGAATTGTGGAACTTGTAGTTTTCCTAAATTTAAGATGGTAAAGAAAAACTACAAGCCCCAGAGTTCAAAGGGAACACAGAATGGGACTGGGTGGTCTTCACTGCATGGCAAGGGTATCTTGAGAGTTCTGACTGATTGGAATAGTGACCATTGTCCACTGCGACTCTCACCACTTCATGATAAGCAGCTTTCATCGGCCACAGTAAGCTTTCCGACAACTGAAGGTGTTGAGTGTTCCGATACTCTGTTGCTGGCAATACAGTGCCGGGAGCACCACCCCTACAAACATACTTTGGGTGATTTGTGACATCAATTAAATGATGTTGCTTGGGCACATAAGAGTCTACATACTCTGCCCAAAGAATCAATGTCAGGGAGGACCAGAGGCTTTATGCTATCCTCTAACTTTACTGAAATTCAGTAACAGCTAACACTAACAAGACTACATTACCCATGAACCCTTAGGACAACATGCAGACTCAAAGAGAAAAAAACGTGATCATCTGCGCCAATCACAGCCCATTTCCTCCTTTGCTTTCATTGCTGCTCGGCACAAAAGATATGTGTTTTGCTCTGGTTGCTCAGAGTTGTTGTATTACTGTGTGTATTTCACGAGCTTTGCTTTGTAGCGCGGGTGTCTAGCCTTGCACACAGCATTAATCGCACCCATTGCAGATCAGATTTCGATACTTTTTAGATGGTCTTTTCTCGCTATAGACGTGTTATTTCACCAAAATGTCTGGGGTAGCAGAAGGGACATCGCTCATCCAATGAGCTCACAGGAAGTTGTTGTGTTGCCGCGGACACCCGTGCCTCCGGTGGCCCACACACACTCCCAGCATGCATGCACACACACACAGGTAAGGAGACACGGGACGCGCTGTTGCTGCTAGCGCGTCCCGGCGGCAACTGCCGTGGTACGCAGTTTATTTCAACCTGCGCATGCGCAGGCCCAAAACGAGGCTCGCGCATGCGCACACAAACTAACTGGGACGTCACATCCCTTTTTTTCTTTAAGGACAAACAGTATAACACTAGGGGTGCGCGGGCTCCTCTGAACATGTAAACATGAACACGTTGTCTCACCAAACTGAGGCGGCCTCTCTTGCTATGGGCTCAGTCCCCAGAGTCCTGGACATAGTCCTTGAGACGACACGGTGGCTTGCGATCCCGGCGGACGGGATACCAGGGCGGGACCGTCGGCAGGGGGCGGTCACCTTCTCCAGCGGGAGTGCTCTCGCTCGATGGCACGTCCTCGTGCGCTCGGGGGCTCCTTTCCGGACCTAAAGTCTCACCCGGGGTCTGGGCTTCATCCGACATGGCCACTTTCTTGAAGAAAGACCGGTTGCGGGTGACGGTGCCCCGCTCACACGCTGCCGTCACCATTGTCCCTTTTACATGCGTTACCTTCCAGGGGCGAGGTTCAAAAGGTAGAGACAATTTGCCTTCCGGGTGCCGATTCCGAACCAGCACCGAATCTCCAACTCGCATTTCCGTTTCTCACAAACCCCTCCTCTCGCTTTCCTTCTGGTTGCGCAACTCCCGTTCCTCCTGAACTTTCACGTCATCAATGACCCCGGGCCCTCGGCCCTCCACTTCCAGCAACATTCCCCTGGTGGGGCGTTGCTCGATATTCTCTCAGAAATTCCACGAGCTTCGTCCGCAGGTTTTCAACCCCACTGGCTGAAATCCCCAGTACCTTGTTGAGCGTCCGCATCATTCTTTCGGCCTCTCCATTAGCTCGTGGCCATAGTGGAGACACCCGGCGGTGATGTATCCCCCTTTCTCGGAGGAATTGGGCAAACTGGCTGCCAGTGAATGGGGGTCCATTGTCAGAACACAGTATGTCCGGGAAGCCATGCGTCGCAAACATTTTGTCCAACGCTCTGGTGGTGAACTCCGTGGCCGTCGACTCCACCACCTCGACCTCAGGGTACCTCGACCACTGGTCGACGGCCACCAGAAAGTACATGCCTCGACCTGTCGAGCCAAAGTCCACGTGCACCGTCCCCCATGGCTTTGTGCTGCGCTCCATGGAGCATATTGGCGGGGCCTTGTCTCCTGGGGTTGCCGCTTGGCAGGACAGGCATCTTCTCACGAAATTTTCAACCTCGCCCTCCAACTCTGGAAACCAGACCTTGGGCCTCAACCTCGCCTTGGTTTTGACGACCCCTTGATGATCAATGTGTGCCTGTTCCAACACCCTTTTCCTTAGCACCTGTGGTATGACAATTTGTTGCCCTCTGAGGAGGAGTCCATCATCAGAGACGGGTAGCTCGTCTCTAACTCGCCAGAGCGCTTGCAGGTCCCTCCGTGCCTCCTCGTGGCGCCGTGAGTTATTGCGCAGCACTTCCCTCCAATCTCCGCTCCTCGCCGCGGCTTTGATAATGCCGAAGACCTCATCGTTGGAGGATTCCGTCGCTATGGCCAGTCTCGAGAGAGCCATTGGGAGTGCCCCTTCCACCACCTGACAGAGCAAGCCCTGGCAATCCTCTTCACCGCTCTCTGCTTCCGTATTCTCCTTGTTGGGATGGCGCGACAGATAGTCCGCCGGGTTGTTGGTTCCCGGTCTGTATATTAGCTGCACCCCGTATTCCATGAGGGCCAACATCCACCTCTCAATTCTTGGTGGTGGTTTCGACGAAACTCCCGCCAATATGGGCAAGAGCGGTTTGTGGTCTGTCACCACCACGACAGGCTTGCCCAAGATGTAGAGGCGGAAGTGGCGACAGCCTCACAGGATGGCTAGGGCCTCCCTCTCAATTTGCGAGTACCTCATCTCGGTACTGGAAAGGGCTTTACTTGCGTATGCAATTGGTCGCATGTCCCCCCTTTCATCAGACTGTAGCAACACCGCCCCCACTCCTACAGGGCTGGCATCCACTACAATCTCGGACTCCACCGATGGATTGAAGTACGCCATCGTGTCTTCATCGGACAGGGCATTTTTGAGAGCTTGAAATGCCTCCTGTTCTCGAGCTTCCCACTTCCATGACGCATCATTTCGCGTCAGTGCCCTGAGCGGTTCCGCCAGCGAGGCCAAACTCTTAATGAAGCGCCCATAGTACGTCACCATACCCAGGAAACTCCTTACCTCCGTGGGAGACTGTGGTGCGGCGGCTTCCCGAATGTCTCTGATCTTTGCCGGGTCAGGCGACAGGCCGGCAGCGTGAAAGATGAATCCAAAAAATCCAATTCGGGCTTTAAAGAATTTGCACTTTTGACGGTGTAAAGTGAGACCCAGATCGTGCAGTCTCTTTAGTGTGTCCTCAAGCCTTTTCATGTGTTCAGCTTCAGAGTTGGCGAACACCAAAATATTGTCACTCATATTCAACACACCTTTTAGGCCTGCCAAAGCTCCCCGTATGGTGTTTTGGAACACCTCGACGGCCGACGAAATGCCAAAACTCAGGCGTTTGAACTGGTAGAGACCCTTGTGCGTCGTAAATGTGGTGATGAACCTCGAGTCTGGGTGGAGCTCAAGCTGGTGATAGCCAGCCCGCAGGTCCAATTTAGAGAACACTTTCGCCCCCTGTAGCTCCCCTACGATGTCATCCAGGGTGGGCGTCAAGTGTCTTTCCCTTTTGATTGCGGCATTAGGGAGGCGCATATCTACGCAGATTCTCACCGCGCCAGGCTGTTTCGGCTTGGGCGCAACCACTATTGGTGACACCCAGGGCGTAGGCCCCTCCACCCTCTCAATGATGTCCATGTTGACAAGCAACCGCAGCTCCTGCTCCACCTTCTCCCTTAGATGGAAAGGGATCTGCCTATGCTTCAGGGCTGTTGGCCTAATTGAATCGTCAATGTGCAGACGCACAGGGGGCGCCTTCAACTTTCCGACCCCTTCGAAAATGCCCCCAAACTTGACAAGCAGTGATTCAATGTCCGTCAATTAAACCTCATATGCGAAATGAACCAGGTTCAGCGCTTCAGATGCTGCACAGCTGAGTAAGGAATGGGGACTCACATCCGTGACAAAAAATCTTGCCTTAATCGTTTTTCCTCCCTTGGATACCGGACTTATGAACATGCCCTTGATTGGCAGCGGAGTTTCCCTGCCGAACGTGAATATTTTCGCCGCTGATCTGTCCAGTGCGGGAGGGCCTGGAATTTTCTGATAGTGCTCTTCCGCCAGTACACAGACCGAGGCTCCGGTGTCAATAAGCACTTGTGTCGGCACACCTTGTATGTCCACTGCACACTTGGGCTGTCTCTTTCTCTTGATTCCAGAGGCAATGTTTGAAATGAAGAACACTTCGTCCTCCTCTTCCTCTTCCTCCTCGGCCAACTGTAGTCTTTGCATTTGCTGCTCCAGGGCCGCGATGCTCCGTTGTCGTCTTGACCCACTCCTCCGAACTCCAGCCGGGCCTCTCTGCACAGGGACGGGAGCAGGGGCACGACACATTCTCGCATAGTGTCCCGGTCCATTGCACCTGCCACACGATCTTGATTTTGCTGGACACTCCTCCGAATGAGGCAAATCATACCCACAGTCTTGGCAAATCACGTTAGACCCATGTGGTGTTTGAGTCCCTTCCCTTTTCTGACCCCACTTGTCTTTCGATCCAGCCCGCTTGCTGATGGCAAACGCATCCTCAGATGCGCCCGGTCGCACTGCGGCGTCCATCCTGGCACCTCTCGCTTCCGCCAGCTCATACGTTCTGCCACTGTCTAGTATTTGTTGTAGAGTCCACCCTGGCTCTCTCAGTATTTGTCTCCGTAGTTTCCCGGATCGACACCCTTGGATGACCTGATTACGTATCATCAAATCCTCATTGTCCCATTGACACGTGGTGGCCATCAGCCGCAATCTAGCACAAAATCGATCCAGGGATTCCTCTTCCTTCTGTTTTTCCCCACAGAACAGGAATCTTTCGAAATCAACATTGGAAAGTGGTATGAAGTGATTCTCCAATGCAGCCTTGACGGCATCATATGTGGTTACTTGCAGGTTCAGAGATTCATATATGCGAATTACGTCCAGACCTACGGAATACAACAGGGTCGCCCTTTTTGCATCATCATCAGTTATCCCCGTTGTCGTGAAATACATATCAAGTTTCTTGATCCATAGCAACCACTTTGGACCTAATTTTGACGGGGGACCTGATACATCAAATTCTTGCATTGGTAGCAACGACCCCTGTTGTGCTCTCGTCGCTACTGCCGCAGTTCCTCCTTCGTCATCGCTTTCCGCCATGGTCACAGGTCGCACAGGCACCTCTTAATGCCTCAGAGGCCGCAAACCTGACTGGGGTTGATTTTACACGTACCTCAGATTGGTGCTTGCTAATCCACCACCTTGTCGTGTCTTACAGCACTCCTTAACAGGGTGTCTGTGTTGCGAAAAACTCTTCCTCAGGACTCTGGGGCGACCAAAAGTTCCAAAAATTGCTTGGTTGCACTTAAACAGCAGCGCACGAGCACCCTTTTAGGCCGCTACTGCTGTGTGCTTGTCTTTCGACATTACCAGAATGTTCACGCTGGGTCCGTGCTTCCATCCGACGTAGCGTCGCTGATTTTTCACTGCTGTGTATATTAGGCGAGCGCTACAGCGGTATCCCGCCTCGTCGCCAGTTGTGTTGAGGCAGACACCCGTGCCTCCGGTGGCCCACACACACTCCCAGCATGCATGCACACACACACAGGTAAGGAGACACGGGACGCGCTGTTGCTGCTTGCGCGTCCCGGTGGCAACTGCCGTGGTACGCAGTTTATTTCAACCTGCGCATGCGCAGGCCCAAAACGAGGCTCGCGCATGCGCGCACAAACTAACTGGGACGTCACAGAAGTGACATCACATGAATTTTAAACGATGTTGCATCGCATTAGCAGCTGTTGCATGACATTTGACCTTGATGAACTCATAAGGAAAGGTACCACTAATGGAACAACTCATAGGGCCTCATTACGAGTTGGGAGATATTCTGGCGGTAAATCCACCAGAATACCGCCCAATCGAATTACAGTTACCGCCACTTGGTCCGGCGGGATTACTGTCAGATTACACGTGGTGGTGGCAGAGATAATCTCCATTTTTTGAGAGTGCATTGAACTCGATGGCCACTTTTAGCAGAATTACTGATGGTGGAATTACTGCTGCGGTAAATTCTCTGATTTTGCTGATGTTTGGTGGAAAGTGGGAGGATTTACCTGCAGTATGTTGCTGGAGGTAAATCCCCCACTCCAGGGCCATACTCGTAGTATCGCGCTGTGGGAAAACTGGAGGTAATTCCGTTACTGCCAATTTTTAGACGCACAGCCATGCTTGTAATGAGCTCCTATATAATAAGCCGATTGAACGAATAAAATAGCACACCGTTTCTAAAGTCCACACAAGGTGATTCGTTATTAACCGTGTATTAACTGGGGTACTACCTTGACAATTCCTGGGTGCTGTCATGATATGTCAATAACATAGCCAGCTGAACCCCTATAGGGCAGGGTCACTGCCACCATTGGTGGGTACAGCGTCTTATAGCCTCACATAACAGTGACATAGTTATCAGATGTAAGGTTCAGCCTCCTGTATCCAGGCACTGGCATCACATGGCTAGGGTGCTTCCTTTGCATAGGTACAGCCTGACCTGCACCTTGTGCCCCTCTTCAGAGGCTCTGCCTGGCTGCCAGGGAGTTATTTAGACTTGTGTGCGTAGAGTTCTTGACCCTGTCATAGTGCATAGAGGTTAACCTAGGTCACAGAGCTGCTACCTTACTTAATGTATTGCAACATTTCACCTGGGGCTGGATAATCGAGTATTTCTGATCATTTCCTTCAAGGACTTCTTTATGCAAGATTGCCGATACGTTTAAGACTAGTTATTTAATATTTGGGATTGAACACTTTTCAAAAATACCTTTCTTTTCTGGAACATACAGAGTTAATTAAATGACATTAAATATGAATAAAAGCAAGTCACCTCAAGTTGTCTCATGCCCGTTGTGAATAGTTTATCACACCCGTGATTCTGTCTTTGAATTCTGATACATGTCATTGCATTTTCTATATTATAAATGCAAAATACGAGTGGTAGAATGGAAAAAATAAAACAGGTGAAGGACATGGGCGATTCCTTTGCCAATGCCCTTAAAAGCACGTTCCTAATTCGGCACGTGAACAGGGGGAGTCCTCCCATTGGTGTAGGGCGCTACCTTACTCTATGCAAATGAAGAGGCCCCAAAATCATGTTGAAACAAAAACAGTGCTCTGGCTAAAAGCCGCAGCCCTCGAGATGTGTTTTGTGTCATATTCAAGAAGTTTGAAAAACAGAGTGTATCCTTTTATAATTTCATGCAATGCGTGTGTTGTTCATGGGAAGCAGGTTTTGCATCATGCTGGTTTCTCTCTAAACTGGACCGGAAGCTCCCAAGAGCTGCACATTTTGTACACTAAAAGCGTCTATTTGACTAGGGATAGCAGAGGTACTGCCAGGGGTAGCAGAGGCACTGTCAGGAGTAGCAGAGGCACTGCCAGGGGTAGCAGAGACACTGCCAGGAGTAGCAGAGGCACTGCTGGGGTAGCAGAGGCACTGCCAGGGGTAGCAGAGACACTGTCAGGCGTAGCAGAGGCACTGCTGGGGAAGCAGTGGCACAGCCAGGAGTAGAAGAGACACTGCTGGGGAAGCAGTGGCACTGCCAGGGTTAGAAGAGGCGCTGCTGGGGTAGCAGAAGCACTGCCAGGAGTAGCAGCGGCACTGCTGGGGAAGCAGTGGCACTGCCAGGGGTAGCAGAGGCACTGCCAGGAGTAGCAGAGGCACTGCTGGGGAAGCAGAGGCACTGCTGGGGAAGCAGTGGCACTGCCAGGAGTAGTAGAGGCACTGCTGGGGAAGCAGCGGCACTGCCAGGAGTAGCAGAGGCACTGTTGGGGAAGTAGTGGCACTGCCATGGTTAGAAGAGGTGCTTCTGGGGTAGCAGAGGCACTGCCAGGAGTAGAAGAGGCACTGCTGGGGAAGGAGTGGCACTGCCAGGGTTAGAAGAGGCACTGTTGGGGTAGCAGAGGCACTGCCAGGGGTAGCAGGTGCACTGCCAGGAGTAGCAGAGGCACTGCTGGGGAAGCAGTGACACTGGCAGGAGTAGCAGAGGCACTGCTGGGGAAGGAGTGGCACTGCCAGGGTTAGAAGAGGCGCTGTTGGGGTAGCAGAGGCACTGCCAGGGGTAGCAGGTGCACTGCCAGGAGTAGCAGAGGCACTGCTGGGGAAGCGGTGACACTGACAGGAGTAGCAGAGGCACTGCTGGGGAAGGAGTGGCACTGCCAGGGTTAGAAGAGGCGCTGTTGGGGTAGCAGAGGCACTGCCAGGGGTAGCAGGTGCACTGCCAGGAGTAGCAGAGGCACTGCTGGGGAAGCAGTGGCACTGCCAGGAGTTGCAGAGGCACTGCCTGGGAAGCAGTGGCACTGCCAGGGTTAGAAGAGGCGCTGTTGGGGTAGCAGAGGCACTGCCAGGAGAACCAGAGGCACTTCTCGAGAAGCAGTGGCACTGCCAGGAGTAGGAGAGGCACTGCCTGGGAAGCAGTGGCACTGCCAGGGTTAGAAGAGGCACTGTTGGGGTAGCAGAGGCACTGCCAGGAGTAGCAGAGGCACTGCTGGGGAAGCAGTGGCACAGCCAGGAGAAGCAGAGGTACTGCCTGGGAAGCAGTGGCACTGCCAGGGTTAGAAGAGGCACTGTTGGGGTAGCAGAGGCACTGCCACGGGTAGCAGGTGCACTGCCAGGAGTAGCAGAGGCATTGCTGGGGAAGCAGTGGCACTGCCAGGAGTAGCAGAGGCACTGCTGGGGAAGCAGTGGCACTGTCAGGGTTAGAAGAGGAGCTGTGGGGGTAGCAGAGGCACTGCCAGGGGTAGCAGGTGTACTGCCAGGAGAAGCAGGGTCACTGCTCGGGAACCAGTGGCACTGCCAGGGTTAGACGAGGTGCTGCTGGGGTAGCAGAGGCACTGCCAGGGGTAGCAGAGGCACTGCTGGGGAAGCAGTGGCACTGCCAGGAGTAGCAGAGGCACTGCTGGGGAAGCAGTGGCACTGCCAGGGTTAAAGGAGGCGCTGTTGGGGTAGCAGAGGCACTGCCAGGGGTAGCAGGTGCACTGCCAGGAGTAGCAGAGGCACTGCTGGGGAAGCAGTGGCACTGCCAGGGTTAGAAGAGGCACTGTTGGGGTAGCAGAGGCACTGTCAGGAGTAGCAGAGGCACTTCCAGGGGTAGCAGAGACACGGTCAGGAGTAGCAGAGGCACTGCCAGGGGTAGCAGAGACACTGCCAGGAGTAGCAGAGGCACTGCTGGGGTAGCAGAGGCACTGCCAGGGGTAGCAGAGACACTGTCAGGAGTAGCAGAGGCACTGCCAGGGGTAGCAGAGACACTGTCAGGCGTAGCAGAGGCACTGCTGGGGAAGCAGTGGCACAGCCAGGAGTAGAAGAGACACTGCTGGGGAAGCAGTGGCACTGCCAGGGTTAGAAGAGGCGCTGCTGGGGTAGCAGAAGCACTGCCAGGAGTAGCAGCGGCACTGCTGGGGAAGCAGTGGCACTGCCAGGGGTAGCAGAGGCACTGCCAGGAGTAGCAGAGGCACTGCTGGGGAAGCAGAGGCACTGCTGGGGAAGCAGCAGCACTGCCAGGAGTAGTAGAGGCACTGCTGGGGAAGCAGCGGCACTGCCAGGAGTAGCAGAGGCACTGTTGGGGAAGTAGTGGCACTGCCATGGTTAGAAGAGGTGCTTCTGGGGTAGCAGAGGCACTGCCAGGAGTAGCAGAGGCACTGCTGGGGAAGGAGTGGCACTGCCAGGGTTAGAAGAGGCACTGTTGGGGTAGCAGAGGCACTGCCAGGGGTAGCAGAGGCACTGCCAGGAGTAGTAGAGGCACTGCCTGGGAAGCAGTGGAACTGCCAGGGTTAGAAGAGGCGCTGTTGGGGTAGCAGAGGCACTGCCAGGGGCACCAGGTGCACTGCCAGGAGTAGCAGAGGCACTGTTGGGGAAGCAGTGACACTGCCAGGAGTAGCAGAGCTACTGCTGGGGAAGCAGTGGCACTGCCAGGGTTAGAAGAGGCACTGTGGGGTAACAGAGGCACTGCCAGGAGTAGCAGAGGCACTGCTGGGGAAGCAGTGGCACTGCCAGGAGTAACAGAGGCACTGCCTGGGAGGGAAGCAGTGGCACTGCCAGGGTTAGAAGAGGCGCTGTTGGGGTAGCAGAGGCACTGCCAGGGGTAGCAGGTGCACTGCCAGGAGTAGCAGAGGCACTGCCTGGGAGGGAAGCAGTGACACTGCCAGGAGTAGCAGAGGCACTGCTGGGGAAGCAGTGGCACTGCCAGGGTTAGAAGAGGCGCTGTTGGGGTAATAGAGGCACTGCCAGGGGTAGCAGGTGCACTGCCAGGAGTAGCAGAGGCACTGCTGGGGAAGCAGTGACACTGGCAGGAGTAGCAGAGGCACTGCAGGGGAAGGAGTGGCACTGCCAGGGTTGGAAGAGGCGCTGTTGGGGTAGCAGAGGCACTGCCAGGGGTAGCAGGTGCACTGCCAGGAGTAGCAGAGGCACTGCCTGGGAAGCAGTGGCACTGCCAGGGTTAGAAGAGGCGCTGTTGGGGTAGCAGAGGCACTGCCAGGAGAACCAGAGGCACTTCTCGAGAAGCAGTGTCACTGCCAGGAGTAGGAGAGGCACTGCCTGGGAAGCAGTGGCACTGCCAGGGTTAGAAGAGGCACTTTTGGGGTAGCAGAGGCACTGCCAGGAGTAGCAGAGGCACTGCTGGGGAAGCAGTGGCACTGCCAGGAGAAGCAGAGGCACTGCCTGGGAAGCAGTGGCACTGCCATGGTTAGAAGAGGCACTGTTGGGGTAGCAGAGGCACTGCCACGGGTAGCAGGTGCACTGCCAGGAGTAGCAGAGGCATTGCTGGGGAAGCAGTGGCACTGCCAGGAGTAGCAGAGGCACTGCTGGGGAAGCAGTGGCACTGTCAGGGTTAGAAGAGGAGCTGTTGGGGTAGCAGAGGCACTGCCAGGGGTAGCAGGTGTACTGCCAGGAGTAGCAGGGTCACTGCCCGGGAACCAGTGGCACTGCCAGGGTTAGACGAGGTGCTGAGTAGCAGAGGCACTGCTGGGGAAGCAGTGGCACTGCCAGGGTTAAAGGAGGCGCTGTTGGGGTAGCAGAGGCACTACCAGGGGTAGCAGGTGCACTGCCAGGTGTAGCAGAGGCACTGCTGGGGAAGAAGTGACACTGCCAGGAGTAGCAGAGGCACTGCTGGGGAAGCAGTGGCACTGCCAGGGTTAGAAGAGGCGCTGTTGGGGTAGCGGAGGCACTGCCAGGGGTAGCAGGTGTACTGCCAGGAGTAGCAGTGGCACTGCCAGGGTTAGATGAGGCACTGCTGGGGAAGCAGAGGCACTGCCAGGGGTAGCAAAGGTACTGCTGGGGAAGCAGTGGCACTGCCAGGGTTAGAGAGGCGCTGTTGGGATAGCAGAGGCACTGCCAGGGGTAGCAGGTGTATTGCCAGGAGTAGCAGGGGCACTGCTGGGGAACCAGTGGCACTGCCAGGGTTAGACGAGGTGCTGCTGGGGTAGCAGAGGCACTGCCAGGGGTAGCAGAGGCACTGCTGGGGAAGCAGTGGCACTGCCAGGAGTAGCAGAGGCACTGCTGGGGAAGCAGTGGCACTGCCAGGGTTAGTAGAGGCGCTGTTGGTATAGCAGAGACACTGCCAGGGGTAGCAGGTGCACTGCCAGGAGTAGCAGAGGCACTGCTGTGGAAGCAGTGACTATGCCAGGTGTAGCAGAGGCACTGCTGCGGAAGCAGTGGCACTGCCAGGGTTAAAGTAGGAACTGTTGGGGTAGCAGAGGCACTGCCAGGGGTAGCAGGTGCACTGCCAGGAGTAGCAGAGACACTGCTGGGGAAGCAGTGACACTGCTAGGAGTAGCAGAGGCACTGCTGGGGAAGCAGTGGCACTGCCAGGGTTAGAAGAGGTGCTGTTGGGGTAGCGGAGGCACTGCCAGGGGTAGCAGGTGTACTGCCAGGTGTAGCAGAGGCACTGCTGGGGAAGCAGTGGCACTGCCAGGGTTAGATGAGGCGCTGTTGGGGTAGCAGAGGCACTGCCAGGGGAAGCAGAGGTACTGCTGGGGAAGAGGTGGAACTGCCAGGAGTAGCAGAGGCACTGCTGGGGAAGCAGTGGCACTGCCAGGGTTAGAAGAGGCGCTGTTGGGATAGCGGAGGCACTGCCAGGGGTAGCAGGTGCACTGCCAGGAGTGGCAGAGGCACTGCTGGGGAAGCAGTGGCACTGCCAGGAGTAGCAAAGGCACTCCTGGGGAAGCAGTGGCACTGCCAGGGTTAGAAGAGGCACTGCTGAGGTAGATGAGGCACTGCCAGGAGTAGCAGAGGCACTGCTGGGGAAGCAGTAGCACTGCCAGGGTTAGAAAAGGCCTTGTTGGGGTAGCAGAGGCACTGCCAGGGGTAGCAGAGGCACTGCCAGGAGTAGCAGAGGCACTGCTGGGGAAGCAGTGGCACTGTCAGGAGTAGCAGAGGCACTGCCTGGGAAGCAGTGGCACTGCCAGGGTTAGAAGAGGCGCTATTGGGGTAGCAGAGGCACTGCCAGGGGTACCAGGTGCACTGCCACGAGTAGCAGAGGCACTGCTGGGGAAGCAGTGGCACTGCCAGGGTTAGAAGAGGCACTGTTGGGGTAGCAGAGGCACTGCCAGGGGTAGCAGGTGCACTGCCAGCAGTAGCAGAGGCACTGCTGGGGAAGGAGTGGCACTGCTAGGAGTAGCAGAGGCACTGCTGGGGAAGGAGTGGCACTGCCAGGGTTAGAAGAGGCGCTATTGGGGTAGCAGAGGCACTGCCAGGGGTAGCAGGTGCACTGCCAGGAGTAGCAGAGGCACTGCTGGGGAAGCAGTGGCACTGCCAGGAGTAGCAGGTGTACTGCCAGGTGTAGCAGAGGCACTGCTGGGGAAGCAGTGGCACTGCCAGGGTTAGAAGAGGCACTGTTGGGGTAGCGGAGGCACTGCCAGGGGTAGCAGGTGTACTGCCAGGTGTAGCAGAGGCACTGCTGGGGAAGCAGTGGCACTGCCAGGGTTAGATGAGGCACTGCTGGGGAAGCAGTGGCACTGGCAGGATTGACAGAGGCACTGCCTGGGAGGGAAGCAGTGGCACTGCCAGGGTTAGAAGAGGCGCTGTTGGGGTAGCAGAGGCACTGCCAGGGGTAGCAGGTGCACTGCCAGGAGTAGCAGAGGCACTGCCTGGGAGGGAAGCAGTGACACTGCCAGGAGTAGCAGAGGCACTGCTGGGGAAGCAGTGGCACTGCCAGGGTTAGAAGAGGCGCTGTTGGGGTAATAGAGGCACTGCCAGGGGTAGCAGGTGCACTGCCAGGAGTAGCAGAGGCACTGCTGGGGAAGCAGTGACACTGGCAGGAGTAGCAGAGGCACTGCAGGGGAAGGAGCGGCACTGCCAGGGTTGGAAGAGGCGCTGTTGGGGTAGCAGAGACACTGCCAGGGGTAGCAGGCGCACTGCCAGGAGTAGCAGAGGCACTGCTGGGGAAGCAGTGACACTGGCAGGAGTAGCAGAGGCACTGCAGGGGAAGGAGCGGCACTGCCAGGGTTGGAAGAGGCGCTGTTGGGATAGCAGAGGCACTGCCAGGGGTAGCAGGTGTATTGCCAGGAGTAGCAGGGGCACTGCTGGGGAACCAGTGGCACTGCCAGGGTTAGACGAGGTGCTGCTGGGGTAGCAG
The DNA here is from genome assembly GCF_040938575.1 of Ambystoma mexicanum. Lineage (NCBI taxonomy): Eukaryota > Metazoa > Chordata > Amphibia > Caudata > Ambystomatidae > Ambystoma > Ambystoma mexicanum. The sequence goes on along the minus strand of NC_090927.1, from coordinate 97,126,271 downwards.
AGGCACTGCCAGGGGTAGCAGAGGCACTGCTGGGGAAGCAGTGGCACTGCCAGGAGTAGCAGAGGCACTGCTGGGGAAGCAGTGGCACTGCCAGGGTTAGTGGAGGCGCTGTTGGGATAGCAGAGGCACTGCCAGGGGTAGCAGGTGCACTGCCAGGAGTAGCAGAGGCACTGCTGTGGAAGCAGTGACTATGCCAGGTGTAGCAGAGGCACTGCTGCGGAAGCAGTGGCACTGCCAGGGTTAAAGTAGGAACTGTTGGGGTAGCAGAGGCACTGCCAGGGGTAGCAGGTGCACTGCCAGGAGTAGCAGAGAGACTGCTGGGGAAGCAGTGACACTGCTAGGAGTAGCAGAGGCACTGCTGGGGAAGCAGTGGCACTGCCAGGGTTAGAAGAGGCGCTGTTGGGGTAGCGGAGGCACTGCCAGGGGTAGCAGGTGTACTGCCAGGTGTAGCAGAGGCACTGCTGGGGAAGCAGTGGCACTGCCAGGGTTAGAAGAGGCACTGTTGGGGTAGCGGAGGCACTACCAGGGGTAGCAGGTGTACTGCCAGGTGTAGCAGAGGCACTGCTGGGGAAGCAGTGGCACTGCCAGGGTTACATGAGGCACTGCTGGGGAAGCAGTGGCACTGGCAGGATTGACAGAGGCACTGCCTGGGAGGGAAGCAGTGGCACTGCCAGGGTTAGAAGAGGCGCTGTTGGGGTAGCAGAGGCACTGCCAGGGGTAGCAGGTGCACTGCCAGGAGTAGCAGAGGCACTGCCTGGGAGGGAAGCAGTGACACTGCCAGGAGTAGCAGAGGCACTGCTGGGGAAGCAGTGGCACTGCCAGGGTTAGAAGAGGCGCTGTTGGGGTAATAGAGGCACTGCCAGGGGTAGCAGGTGCACTGCCAGGAGTAGCAGAGGCACTGCTGGGGAAGCAGTGACACTGGCAGGAGTAGCAGAGGCACTGCAGGGGAAGGAGTGGCACTGCCAGGGTTGGAAGAGGCGCTGTTGGGGTAGCAGAGGCACTGCCAGGGGTAGCAGGTGCACTGCCAGGAGTAGCAGAGGCACTGCCTGGGAGGGAAGCAGTGACACTGCCAGGAGTAGCAGAGGCACTGCTGGGGAAGCAGTGGCACTGCCAGGGTTAGAAGAGGCGCTGTTGGGGTAATAGAGGCACTGCCAGGGGTAGCAGGTGCACTGCCAGGAGTAGCAGAGGCACTGCTGGGGAAGCAGTGACACTGGCAGGAGTAGCAGAGGCACTGCAGGGGAAGGAGCGGCACTGCCAGGGTTGGAAGAGGCGCTGTTGGGGTAGCAGAGACACTGCCAGGGGTAGCAGGCGCACTGCCAGGAGTAGCAGAGGCACTGCTGGGGAAGCAGTGACACTGGCAGGAGTAGCAGAGGCACTGCAGGGGAAGGAGCGGCACTGCCAGGGTTGGAAGAGGCGCTGTTGGGATAGCAGAGGCACTGCCAGGGGTAGCAGGTGTATTGCCAGGAGTAGCAGGGGCACTGCTGGGGAACCAGTGGCACTGCCAGGGTTAGACGAGGTGCTGCTGGGGTAGCAGAGGCACTGCCAGGGGTAGCAGAGACACTGCCAGGCATAGCAGGTGCACTGCCAGGAGTAGCAGAGGCACTGCTGGGGAAGCAATGACTATGCCAGGAGTAGCAGAGGCACTGCTGGGGAAGCAGTGACACTGCCAGGGTTAAAGGAGGCGCTGTTGAGGTAGCAGAGGCACTGCCAGGGGTAGCAGGTGCACTGCCAGGAGTAGCAGAGGCACTGCTGGGGAAGCAGTGACACTGCCAGGAGTAGCAGAGGCACTGCTGGGGAAGCAGTGGAACTGCCAGGGTTAGAAGAGGTGCTGTTGGGGTAGCAGAGGCACTGCCAGGGGTAGCAGGTGCACTGCCATGAGTAGCAGAGGCACTGCTGGGGAAGCAGTGACACTGCCAGGAGTAGCAGAGGCACTGCTGGGGAAGCAGTGGCACTGGCAGGGTTAGAAGAGGCGCTGTTGGGGTAGCAGAGGCACTGCCAGGGGTAGCAGGTGTACTGCCAGGAGTAGCAGGGGCACTGCCGGGGAACCAGTGGCACTGCCAGTGTTAGACGAGGTGCTGCTGGGGTAGCAGAGGCACTGGCAGTGCCAGGAGTAGCAGAGGCACTGCTGGGGAAGCAGTGGCACTGCCAGGGTCAGAAGAGGCGCTGGTGGGATAGCAGAGACACTGCCAGGGGTAGCAGGTGAACTGCCAGGAGTAGCAGAGGCACTGCTTGGGAAGCAGTGGCACTGCCAGGGTTAAAGGAGGTGCTGTTGGGGTAGCAGAGGCACTGCCAGGGGTAGCAGGTGCACTGTCAGGAGTAGCAGGGGCACTGCTGGGGAAGCAGTGACACTGCCAGGAGTAGCAGAGGCACTGCTGGGGAAGCAGTGGCACTGCCAGGGATAGAAGAGGCGCTGTTGGGGTATCGGAGGCACTGCCAGGGGTAGCAGGTGTACTACCAGGAGTAGCAGAGGCACTGCTGGGGAAGCAGTGCCACTGCCAGGGTTAGAAGAGGCGCTGTTGGGATAGCAGAGACACTGCCAGGGGTAGCAGGTGCACTGCCAGGAGTAGCAGAGGCACTGCTGGGGAAGCAGTGGCACTGCCAGGAGTAGCAAAGGCACTGCTGGTAAAGCAGTGGAACTGCCAGGGTTAGACGAGGCGCTGCTGGGGTAGATGAGGCACTGCCAGGAGTAGCAGAGGCACTGCTGGGGAAGCAGTGACACTGCCAGGAGTAGCAGAGGCACTGCTGGGGAAGCAGTGGCACTGCCAGGGTTAGAAGAGGCGCTGTTGGGGTAGCAGAGGCACTGCCAGGGGTACCAGGTGCACTGCCACGAGTAGCAGAGGCACTGCTGGGGAAGCAGTGACACTGCCAGGAGTAACAGAGGCACTGCTGGGGAAGCAGTGGCACTGCCAGGGTTAGAAGAGGCGCTGTTGGGGTAGCAGAGGCACTGCCAGGGGTAGCAGGTGCACTGCCAGGAGTAGCAGAGGCACTGCTGGGGAAGGAGTGGCACTGCTAGGAGTAGCAGAGGCACTGCTGGGGAAGGAGTGGCACTGCCAGGGTTAGAAGAGGCGCTATTGGGGTAGCAGAGGCACTGCCAGGGGTAGCAGGTGCACTGCCAGGAGTAGCAGAGGCACTGCTGGGGAAGCAGTGGCACTGCCAGGAGTAGCAGAGGCACTGCCTGGGAAGCAGTGGCACTGCCAGTGTTAGAAGAGGCACTGTTGGGGTAGCAGAGGCACTGCCAGGAGTAGCAGAGGCACTGCTGGGGAAGCAGTGGCACTGCCAGGAGTAGCAGAGGCACTGCCTGGGAAGCCGTGGCACTGCCAGGGTAGCAGAGGCACTGCCAGGGGTAGCAGGTGAACTGCCAGGAGTAGCAGAGGCTCTGCTGGGGAAGCAGTGGCACTGCCAGGGTTAGATGAGGTGCTGCTGGGGTAGCAGAGGCACTGCTGGGGAAGCAGTGGCACTGCCAGAAGTAGCAGAGGCACTGCTGGGAAAGCAGTGGCACTGCCAGGGTTAGAAGAGGCGCTGTTGGGATAGCAGAGACACTGCCAGGCATAGCAGGTGCACTGCCAGGAGTAGCAGAGGCACTGCTGGGGAAGCAATGACTATGCCAGGAGTAGCAGAGGCACTGCTGGGGAAGCAGTGACACTGCCAGGGTTAAAGGAGGCGCTGTTGAGGTAGCAGAGGCACTGCCAGGGGTAGCAGGTGCACTGCAAGGAGTAGCAGAGGCACTGCTGGGGAAGCAGTGACACTGCCAGGAGTAGCAGAGGCACTGCTGGGGAAGCAGTGGAACTGCCAGGGTTAGAAGAGGTGCTGTTGGGGTAGCAGAGGCACTGCCAGGGGTAGCAGGTGCACTGCCATGAGTAGCAGAGGCACTGCTGGGGAAGCAGTGACACTGCCAGGAGTAGCAGAGGCACTGCTGGGGAAGCAGTGGCACTGGCAGGGTTAGAAGAGGCGCTGTTGGGGTAGCAGAGGCACTGCCAGGGGTAGCAGGTGTACTGCCAGGAGTAGCAGGGGCACTGCCGGGGAACCAGTGGCACTGCCAGTGTTAGACGAGGTGCTGCTGGGGTAGCAGAGGCACTGGCAGTGCCAGGAGTAGCAGAGGCACTGCTGGGGAAGCAGTGGCACTGCCAGGGTCAGAAGAGGCGCTGGTGGGATAGCAGAGACACTGCCAGGGGTAGCAGGTGAACTGCCAGGAGTAGCAGAGGCACTGCTGGGGAAGCAGTGACTATGCCAGGAGTAGCAGAGGCACTGCTTGGGAAGCAGTGGCACTGCCAGGGTTAAAGGAGGTGCTGTTGGGGTAGCAGAGGCACTGCCAGGGGTAGCAGGTGCACTGTCAGGAGTAGCAGGGGCACTGCTGGGGAAGCAGTGACACTGCCAGGAGTAGCAGAGGCACTGCTGGGGAAGCAGTGGCACTGCCAGGGATAGAAGAGGCGCTGTTGGGGTATCGGAGGCACTGCCAGGGGTAGCAGGTGTACTACCAGGAGTAGCAGAGGCACTGCTGGGGAAGCAGTGCCACTGCCAGGGTTAGAAGAGGCGCTGTTGGGATAGCAGAGACACTGCCAGGGGTAGCAGGTGCACTGCCAGGAGTAGCAGAGGCACTGCTGGGGAAGCAGTGGCACTGCCAGGAGTAGCAAAGGCACTGCTGGTAAAGCAGTGGAACTGCCAGGGTTAGACGAGGCGCTGCTGGGGTAGATGAGGCACTGCCAGGAGTAGCAGAGGCACTGCTGGGGAAGCAGTGACACTGCCAGGAGTAGCAGAGGCACTGCTGGGGAAGCAGTGGAACTGCCAGGGTTAGAAGAGGTGCTGTTGGGGTAGCAGAGGCACTGCCAGGGGTAGCAGGTGCACTGCCATGAGTAGCAGAGGCACTGCTGGGGAAGCGGTGACACTGCCAGGAGTAGCAGAGGCACTGCTGGGGAAGCAGTGGCACTGGCAGGGTTTGAAGAGGCGCTGTTGGGGTAGCGGAGGCACTGCCAGGGGTAGCAGGTGTACTTCCAGGAGTAGCAGAGGCACTGCTGGGGAAGCAGTGGCACTGCCAGGGTTAGATGAGGCGCTGCTGGGGTAGCAGAGGCACTGCCAGGGGTAGCAGAGGTACTGCTGGGGAAGCAGTGGCACTGCCAGGAGTAGCAGAGGCACTGCTGGGGAAGCAGTGGCACTGCCAGGGTTCGTGAGGCGCTGTTGGGATAGCAGAGGCACTGCCAGGGGTAGCAGGTGTACTGCCAGGAGTAGCAGGGGCACTGCCGGGGAACCAGTGGCACTGCCAGTGTTAGACGAGGTGCTGCTGGGGTAGCAGAGGCACTGGCAGTGCCAGGAGTAGCAGAGGCACTGCTGGGGAAGCAGTGCCACTGCCAGGGTCAGAAGAGGCGCTGTTGGGATAGCAGAGACACTGCCAGGGGTAGCAGGTGAACTGCCAGGAGTAGCAGAGGCACTGCTGGGGAAGCAGTGACTATGCCAGGAGTAGCAGAGGCACTGCTTGGGAAGCAGTGGCACTGCCAGGGTTAAAGGAGGTGCTGTTGGGGTAGCAGAGGCACTGCCAGGGGTAGCAGGTGCACTGTCAGGAGTAGCAGGGGCACTGCTGGGGAAGCAGTGACACTGCCAGGAGTAGCAGAGGCACTGCTGGGGAAGCAGTGGCACTGCCAGGGTTAGATGAGGCGCTGTTGGGATAGCAGAGGCACTGCCAGGGGTAGCAGGTGCACTGCCAGGAGTAGCAGAGGCACTGCTGGGGAAGCAGTGGCACTGCCAGGAGTAGCAAAGGCACTGCTGGTAAAGCAGTGGAACTGCCAGGGTTAGACGAGGCGCTGCTGGGGTAGATGAGGCACTGCCAGGAGTAGCAGAGGCACTGCTGGGGAAGCAGTAGCACTGCCAGCGTTAGAAGAGGCGCTGTTGGGGTAGCAGAGGCACTGCCAAGGGTAGCAGAGGCACTGCCAGGAGTAGCAGAGGCACTGCTGGGGAAGCAGTGGCACTGTCAGGAGTAGCAGAGGCACTGCCTGGGAAGCAGTGGCACTGCCAGGGTTAGAAGAGGCGCTGTTGGGGTAGCAGAGGCATTGCCAGGGGTACCAGATGCACTGCCAGGAGTAGCAGAGGCACTGCTGGGGAAGCAGTGGCACTGCTAGGAGTAGCAGAGGCACTGCTGGGGAAGCAGTGGCACTGCCAGGGTTAGAAGAGGTGCTGTTGGGGTAGCAGAGGCACTGCCAGGGGTAGCAGGTGCACTGCCAGGAGTAGCAGAGGCACTGCTGGGGAAGCAGTGGCACTGCTAGGAGTAGCAGAGGCACTGCTGGGGAAGGAGTGGCACTGCCAGGGTTAGAAGAGGCGCTGTTGTGGTAGCAGAGGCACTGCCAGGGGAAGCAGTGGCACTGCCAGGAGTAGGAGAGGCACTGCCTTGGAAGCAGTGGCACTGCCAGGAGTAGCAGAGGCACTGCTGGGGAAGCAGTGGCACTTCCAGGGTTAGAAGAGGAGCTGTTGGGGTAGCAGAGGCACTGCCAGGGGTAGCAGAGGCACTGCTGGGGAAGCAGGTGCACTGCCAGGAGTAGCAGAGGCACTGCTGGGGAAGCAGTGGCACTGCCAGGAGTATCAGAGGCACTGCATGGGAAGCAGTGGCACTGCCAGGGTTAGAAGAGGCGCTGTTGGGGTAGCAGAGGCACTGCCAGGGGGAGCAGGTGCACTGCCAGGAGTAGCAGAGGCACTGCTGGGGAAGCAGTGGCACTGCTAGGAGTAGCAGAGGCACTGCTGGGGAAGGAGTGGCACTGCCAGGGTTAGAAGAGGCGCTGTTGGGGTAGCAGAGGCACTGCCAGGGGAAGCAGTGGCACTGCCAGGAGTAGGAGAGGCACTGCCTTGGAAGCAGTGGCACTGCCAGGAGTAGCAGAGGCACTGCTGGGGAAGCAGTGGCACTTCCAGGGTTAGAAGAGGAGCTGTTGGGGTAGCAGAGGCACTGCCAGGGGTAGCAGAGGCACTGCTGGGGAAGCAGGTGCACTGCCAGGAGTAGCAGAGGCACTGCTGGGGAAGCAGTGGCACTGCCAGGAGTATCAGAGGCACTGCATGGGAAGCAGTGGCACTGCCAGGGTTAGAAGAGGCGCTGTTGGGGTAGCAGAGGCACTGCCAGGGGGAGCAGGTGCACTGCCAGGAGTAGCAGAGGCACTGCTGGGGAAGCAGTGACACTGCCAGGAGTATCAGAGGCACTGCTGGGGAAGCAGTGGCACTGCCAGGGTTAGAAGAGGCGCTGTTGGGCTAGCAGAGGCACTGCCAGGGGTAGCAGGTGTACTGCCAGGAGTAGCAGAGGCACTGCTGGGGAAGCAGTGGCACTGCCAATGTTAGACGAGGCACTGCTGGGGAAGCAGTAGCACTGCCAGGGTTAGAAGAGGCGCTGTTGGGGTAGCAGAGGCACTGCCAGGGGTAGCAGGTGCACTGCCAGGAGTAGCAGAGGCACTGCCATGGGGAGCAAGGAGATTGTCTGCGGCAGCTGTTGCTACTCCTGGCCATCCTTAAATGATGGCTGTGGTTCTTTGGCTCTTTTTCTGTGTTTGTAGGCTTCTTTGGGGCTGTGGGTGGGACTAGGATCGCCTAAGGGTCGGCTGGAGCCACCTTACCTCCCACGTGCTCTCCCTTCCTAGGCCATAACTCAGCCCACAGAGCGTCCTGGCGACTAGAGGCGGCACAAGGAGCACTGGACTAAAGGCCACGACATGCACAGTGCATCCAGCAGCGGCTCTCAGCAGAGTCCCAGAATCAGGAAGCCAGCATTAACAGATTATTATTTACTTGTAGTCCTAGGCTGCGCCCTCAGAGTGAGGCCATCTTTCAGTTCACAATAATGTAAGGCAAGGCATTGTTTTGGGAGTTCTCCTCCGCCCTGGTTGATTGGATAGCACTGAGGTCGCGCCAGGACGCCTGGTCCTCGGACCAGGAGAAGTCAGAGCAGCAGCAGCAGCCGGGTGAAGGCCAGTGTGGACATCCCATGGAAGTTCTCTTAATGACGTGGCCACGTCTGATGGCGCTCCAACAGAGCTACATACATGTGAAGAAGAGTTGTGGGCACCCTCTCCTGCCATGGCATGCACTGCTCGTTCGAGAAGAAAAGGGAGGGCCCCTGCACATTGGAATACACCTAAAAGTAGGGAGGAACCCCCTGACCCGGACCAGGCCACTTTCATTGCTATCGGACACTTCGAAAAATTGTTGGTAAAATTGTACATAGTAACCTACTCGATTGGTTGTGGGAGAAAGGTCTTTTTTGCGATTCTAAATTGGGATACAGACAACATTTAGGGATGCTACATAAAGTCTGAAACTTACCACTGATAAATATCTGTAACTAGATGGTAAGATAGCTCTGTGTGTTGAGTGCTTGCTGCTGCGATCTATGTGTCCTCTGCAGGTTCGAATCCCGGCATGGCCCACTCATCCTTCTGTGGTCAATAAATGAGTACTGACTGCCTTTGAGTGATACAGTATGTGTGTTCTATGTAAAGCACTTAGGCCTAAGCACTATACAAATAACACACCATTGTTAAGTTGCACTTATGGATGTTACTACAGAATTGGATTGTGTTGATTGTCCACTGCCCTGGGTATCCGTGAGTACTTCAGGGTTACCCTCAGAATGATTTGAAATAAGAGCATAGCTCCGGAGGATAGCTCAGGGCCAACGCACTAGCCTGGGAAGCAAGACAGCATTGTGCAACACAGGTTCCATCCCCATGTCCGCGCTTACAAACCTCTGGGTATTAAGCATGTTATATACATTTTTTATAAGGGTTTATTATTCACAAACCTTTTGCCTTAGATTTTCAATAAAACCATTACAAATAAATTAACGCAATTACACATGGATAAATCATCATTCTAAATGGCTCTAAAGATCACAGAACTAAATGAAAAGAAGATAGGGTCGAAAAAGGAAGAAACAAATAAGAAAAAAGAAACGGAATAAGGAAATGAAGTAGTCATTATTCTTTTCCTATTACACTGCACGTGTTGGTTAGGTAAAACTAAACAATGAATCCATTTTAGTGTAACTAATTTCCTTAAAAGTTACCAATAGAAGTTTCACTAGTGCTAGAGTGTTGTGCAGACCTGAACCTCTCAAAAGGTCAAGCCCCAATCCTCAGCTTTTCTAATTGTGTTGTCTCAGTCATTAGTAGACGTCTCTTTGTGTCTACTGCTGAACAGAATAGGACCAAATGTTTCAATGATTCTTGTGACTCTGTTGAATGACATAGTCTGCATTTTTGACCAGTCACTCATCTTGAATTGATGATATCACCAGTAGGAAACAGATTCAACCTGAACCTCAAGTATTGGTCCCTAAATATAAATTAACTAAACAATTATATATTATACGGAAGTGCTGCTACAGTAATTTGTGGGAAAGAGGAGTCTGACATCGGAAAGGGGGTGCATCGGGGTGGTGTCCTGGTGCCTACTCTGTTTACTACATCTGCACATTCATTGTCCAGTTTTTGGGAGAACAAGGGTACTGCTGTACCGAGTACAGATGAAAAGCGAGCTCCAGTTCACAGCTACGTTGATGACGCCATTTTGATGGCTCGTATCCAGACTGAATAAAGTGTATGTGATTTATGTGACAGAAAGAGATTGGACCATTCACTTTAAAAAAAGCCAAGGATTATAGAAACTAGAAAAAGGGAATCCTTAATTTAAAATCAATAAAATCATCATCATCAAAGTTTATTCGGATAAAAGCAATCCATGAACCGACATTCAAAACAGACATTTGCAAACCAACATTACATGGATACTCACAGCAATTAAAAACAAGGACCAGATAAAATCGCATTGTGCATTGCATTATGGTAAAACAAAATGTATATCTTGCAGAAGTTTCTATTGGGAATTCAATCATGTGGAAGACCGCCCTAAAGATAACTCAAGTAAATGGCGCTATCCAACGAGTATTGACGAAATGGGACATACGAAGAGTAGACAACTGTCAAGAGACGTGTAGAGCAAAGTCCTTGTCATTAGGTCTTTACAGTGCTGCTATTTGAGGCTGTCCTTTCATTAAAAAATTACCGAGAAGAGAATTCTTTTTTTCAAGTGTTTTAGGTATCCCACAATTGGTCACACATGTATGATTCACTGTGAGTTTGGGGTCACCTATCTGCTAGAACTGGCAGCCGCGCAACATGTGTTGTCCCGGAGAACTATCTGGGGCAGGGAGAACCCCACTTTAACTAAATGATGGTTAATAAGAGATGTCTTAGAATTTGCTGGCTTCCAGTATTCCCCGGCTGAAAAATATCCAAAAAGCTTGATACTGATAGGCCTGTAGACATGGTTATTTTTCCCAGGAAAGTACCAGTTGATGCAACTGTGTTGACCAAAACACTCCTTTTGGAGAAATTAGAAAGGAAGTTGGAAGAAGAGGCAAAAAACAGAGCAACAGCAAATGCCTTCCTGCCATATGCCCCAACTTGCAGCACAGTGGCATATATAGTACGTGTGATCAAGGACAGACGCTGAGATATATTTCTTTTTCTGCTTAGGTGAAGCCCCCTATTACTGCTAGAGGGAAGATGGTCTGCACTGGCGGGGAATGATGGGACGATAAGACCGTGCGCTAAAGTTGAAGAACATCTGAGGCACTATTGACAATGAAATGGATCGCCATGTGGCTGCTAGTCATAAGAGAGTACCAGGGTCATCGGTTGACGTAAGGAGGCAGAACGTAGTATCTGTGGTCATGGATCCCAGGTACCTGAAACTCGGCATCCCTGAAAGCACGGTTGACCCCTACCCAGCCTGCTGGAACCATCAGGTCTGAGGGTGCTCTGCAGACCTGGGGTGCTCTCATTTCAACAGCTTCCCAGACATTGAGCAGGGTCATCGTCCGAATACCAAATTGGGCACCAGGAACTCTTTACCTCAGCAAGACAAAACGTCCCGGTGCCCACGTGAACCGTCCTCGCTTCGCTCATGCCATTATCTCAGGCTGCCGGGCCATTTACCCGTTGTACCGCCCGAGGAGCGCATTGCTGACGCCTAATTGTAGACTGTATATGACAGTTCATTTATATATGTCTGCCACCTATGCAGTGCAGGATGCTGGCTCGCAAGCCTCCTTTGTTGTGTAGGTGGATGAAAGGAATGCAGTTAGGCCGGCCTCCTGTAGCAGCCGAGTCATCTCTCTGGGTTATTAACATTCTGCAATTGTTTCCGGGTTGTCTTCTGAAAGTGTTGTCTAATGTCAGGGCTTTGGCCATCTCACTGAAGGGGTGATGTGTCAAATATCTAGGGAGACTAAGATGGGCATTACATCAGCTTCTGGCCTGGATTTTCAAAGCCTCACAAAGCAGTTTCTCCCCCTGCCCATGATTCCTGAGTCAGGTGGGCCATGTAAGAGACAACAATAGATAACAGTCAATTGGGAGCCAGTCTTCGAGGTAGGCAAAGGCAGGCATGGATTTTCAGCAAGGAGTCAGTAGAGGATCTTCTGAAAGATGCCCATTGCTCAGCATAATCAGTATGTTTAAAGAATTATATTTTGAACAGAGTGACAAGATGACTAAGGTAGAAAGAAAATATATTTGGTGAAAAGGCCAGTCCCATCAAGACCCAAATTGACACTTAAAAGAAATGTCCAGGGTTTGAGGTGGTAAAACACGCCACTACGCGCACGCCTCAACCAGCACTGCCTCAATTCAGCGAGAAGTGTCAGGGCTTTGCAGATGTCTTCACAGAGAGGATATGCAGACTTTGACTGGAGATTGAAGCTAGCAGGCCCATCATCGCTCCCTCAATCCAGTGAGAAGTGTCAGGGCTTTGCAGATGTCTTCACAGGGAGGATATGCAGACTTGGACTGGTGATTTAAGCTAGCAGGCCCATCAGCACCCCCTCAATCCAGTGATAAGTGTCAGGAATGTACAGATGTCTTCACATAGAGGATATTCAGATTTGACTGGAGATTGAAGCTAGCAGGCCCATCATCACTCCCTCAATCCAGCGAGGAGTGTCTTGGCTTTGCAGATGTCTTCACAGGGAGGATATGGAGGTTTGGCTTGAAGATTGAAGCTAGCAGGCCCATCAGTGCTCCCTCAATCCAGCGAGAAGTGTCAGGACTTTACAGATGTCTTCACAGAGAGGATATGCAGACTTTGACTGGAGATTGAAGCTAGCAGGCCCATCATCGCTCCCTCAATCCAGCGAGAAGTGTCAGGGCTTCGCAGATGACTTCACAGGGAGGATATGCAGACTTGGACTAGAGATTTAAGCTAGCAGGCCCATCAGCACCCCCTCAATCCAGTGAAAAGTGTCAGGAATTAACAGATGTCTTCACAGAGAGGATATGCAGATTTGACTGGAGATTGAAGCTAGCAGGCCCATCATCACTCCCTCAATCCAGTGAGAAGTGTCTTGGCTTTGCTGATGTCTTCACAGGGAGGATATGCAGGTTTGGCTTGGAGATTGAAGGTCGCAGGCCCATCAGAACTCCCTCAATCCAGCGAGAATTCCTTGGCTTTGCAGCTGTCTTCACAGGGAGGATATGGAGGTTTGACCTGGAGATTTAAGCTAGCAGGCCCATCATTACTCCCTCAATCCAGTGAGAAGTGTCAGGACTTTACAGATGTCTTCACAGAGAGGATATGCAGACTTTGACTGGAGATTGAAGCTAGCAGGCCCATCATCACTCCCTCAATCCAGTGAGAAGTGTCAGGACTTTACAGATGTCTTCACAGGGAGGATATGCAGACTTGGCCTGGAGATTAAAGCTAGCAGGCCCATCAGTGCTCCCTCCATCCAGCGAGAAGTGTCAGGGCTTTGCAGATGTCTTCACAGAGAGGATATGCAGACTTTGACCTGGAGACTTAAGCTAGCAGGCCCATCATCACTCCCTCAATCCAGCGAGAAGTGTCAGGGCTTTGCAGATGTCTTCACAGAGAGGATATGCAGGTTTGGCCTGGAGATTGAAGCTAGCAGGCCCATCATCACTCCCTCAATCCAGCGAGAAGTGTCAGGGCTTTGCAGATGTCTTCACAGAGAGGATATGCAGGTTTGGCCTGGAGATTGAAGCTAGCAGGCCCATCATCACTCCCTCAATCCAGTGAGAAGTGTCAGGGCTTTGCAGATGTCTTCACAGAGAGGATATGCAGGTTTGGCCTGGAGATTGAAGCTAGCTGGCCCATCAGTGCTCCCTCCATCCAGCGAGAAGTGTCAGGGCTCTGCAGATGTCTTCACAGAGAGGATATGCAGGTTTGGCCTGGAGATTGAAGCTAGCAGGCCCATCAGTGAGATCAGATGCACCACATACAAGCTCACACACATTGGACACAATTCTCTCCAATATCACTGACCTCCCATAAAAGTCTGTTGCAGCTCTCAAAACCCTGGACCAGGCAAGCAGCACAATACCACTTGTATATCTATCTCACCCACCATGGCTACGTCACTGCAGGTTTATATTCCTCATATACACTCAAATCTGTTATTTAAACAAAACAATCTTTATTTCATTAACTGTATATGAAATATATGCAAATCTCTTTACCAAACAAATGTCGGTTCCATTCACTGCTTGAACATCTAAAAAGTGTTTAAACTAATTTTCTTCCTACACCAAGCTGATTAGGTAACTCGCATGTAGATGACTAAAGCCCCCTGTCTCTGCAAACCTTTTCACAATGTTGTCCTATTGAAGCTCATATGTCTCCTTCAACATTTGCGTGTCTGTGTTGTGAACAGAGTGCTGGCTCATGACAGCCTACGAGTGAATGAATGGATATATTTAGGGGAGTCCCTGGCCATTCCTCAAGTCTGCTGGGACATTGGTTGTTACGCACCTGCATTGCTGGAGGACTTTGCCACGAAGCTTTGCTGCTGGAGATTTGGGAGCTGGCTTGGCTATATTGGCTGAAGCCTGTGTCCTGCACTTTAGCTCTGTTTTTATTTCCTTTGGCTGCTGGACGTCCTTAGCCGTGCCTTGCTCTCCTCCTAGCCCTCTCCACTGGATGAGGTGGATGTCCCATGTTGGGCCTCTTGCTTGGCAGTTTTTATGCCACATTCCTGTTTTGTCCTCATGATCAGAGCACCTAGAATTTGGAATCATCCATCAAACCAGAAGGTGGTGAGGCACCTCTGCCTCACCTTCGTTCTATGTTTGGACTGTCTTGGCTTACCTTCACTGGCGCTCCTCTAGGGGACCATTTTCTGCTGGCTGGGTCCTCCATTCTCCCCTCTGATCCGACTGGATCTGCACGGTCAATTTGGAGTTATTTATGCGGCAACAATCGATGCAGAGAATTCTTTCCCTTGCCAATCAAAAGCGCCACACCAATATTCCTTTTATGTTCAATCTAGACCTGTCTGTGACTCATGTAGAACCATGTAGAGTCTCAGGAGGATAGCTCAGGGGCAACCTGCCCGTCCTGGAAGCAAGGCGACACGGAGCAACAAAGGTTTGATCCCCGGGTCCGCGCTTAGTAAACTCTGGGTATTAAGCGCGTTATAAATAACCTATGATAACATATCATATCCCTCTCACCTGTACCATAGATAAGTCAAGAATCAGGCTGGTGTGTAGAAAGAATATAAATGTATTAATCAATAGGAACATGTATGTTTGTACTAATCACAAGACATGCCACCTCCCTCCATGGCACCAGAACAAAACCTCCATACAAACTTTTATGCAGTAACTAGAAATCACGGAACCTCCAGCATCATCACATCTAGAACTGTTTTTATTTTAGGTCAAATAACACTTCAAATGCTTTTTGTCGCACACAGAAATCCCTTAATGCCAAAATGATGCGCCACCTTAAAACATGGCAATATTATAAGTGTGGCGCTATACTGTCCGTGAAGTTTAATTTAAAGAATATGCAACACTTTTCTATTTTCAAAAACAATCTCACACATGCAGCGCTCTGTTATTTTAATCTCCCTGCGCACTAGGAAATGCCAGCAGTGTTGGCACACAGCAGACCTTTAAAAGCAAAACACTGTTTATATATAGAACCCGTCATCCTTCACCAGAATGCAAGGAAGAATCTCACTTCTATCAGAATCTCACTTCTATCAGGAGTCACTTTCACACTCTCTGTAGAGAGTGGGCTTTTCAAATCAGGGACTTCACTCTAATTTTGCAAGACACTTTTCTGCCCCAGCACAGAAACCCATATATTCAGTTTACATTCAACACCCCTCTGCTTTCAGGCAGGGTCTAAGGAATGGTGAACAGTTAGGAATGTCATTTTGACAAGTACACCCCTTCCCTTTAGGGAATGTTGGGGTTGGCAATGAGAAATTCAAGTACCCAATTACTTTAACAGACTATCTTTATTCACACTGGAAGCAATATTGTTGATTTTGAACTTCAACAAAATCACCCCATGTTCGTTGGCTATCGGGGATTTAATTAAATTATAATTTAGTAAAAATACTAAGGATCTAAATCAAACAGATCCCCACAAGACTTGGTTTGCTTGGACAGGTTGCTTACATAAAGTCTATCTGGGTTTCTCGCTCAGGGAAAGGACAGGTATCTGGATAGGACAGGTATCTGGTCAGATGCCCTCTCCAGGTTCAGTCATGAATACCTCCACCAGCAATCCCTTTTGATTTGCCTCTCCTGGTTTGGGTCCCAGCAAGCTTTTAGCCTTCCCTAGTTTTCTCCAGCAATTCGGTTAGCAGTTCATGCTCAGATGATTTCACACAGCTCTCAGCATCTCTCTTGTGTGTCCCCTTACAAGCTATAATCACAGCCCAAATTCTTAAAATTAGGATGTGCCAGCTTATTGGCTCTTGGTTTGAATTGGACCTCTATTGTTACTCCCATTGCAATGATTGGTTCCTGAAGTTACAAGACATCATCCATGTGAATGTATAACTCCACCCATCTGGGATAGCATTTTCGCACATTTTAGTTTTGCACCTAAAAACTAAAACGTGTCAACAAACTTTAATTTACAAATAAACATCCTACAATATATATTGTTGGATTTATCTAATCATGCCAGACGTAATGCAATGAGTCCTGTGATGACTCGCAGTTGTGGGTTTGAATGACAGTTTTTCATAAATTACTCAAAAATGATAAAAGTCAGTGGGCATCATTATGAGTGTGGCGGTCCAGAAACAAGGGTGCCGGTAAGCTTAGTGGCATGCTTGTTCCCAAACCATCACATTCTGAGTCTGATTGGTCTGTTTTTAAGCTATGCAATGATACTTGAACCATTTGTGTAAGTGTCCCGGTTCCAAAGATAAGGGACAAAGTATGATCCTGTATACACCTAGGGCAATCTGCCAATATGCATAACATTATTTTCACAGAATAGCACTACAAACTTCACATGTGATTTAGCCATCTGCTATGTTTGTTGATACAGTTGTTGCAATAACAGTAATTCACAGTCTTTCTCCAAGCTAATGCAGCATCTGTTGCTTATATTTTGGAGCAGAGAGGATTGCCCACCTCCAAGCTCATGGGTCATTTTCTGTAACGCATCACTTGTCAGCTAGGTCCTTGGCTACACCATGAAATGAATTTGAATCCATGTATTTTTAAGGTTTTATCTAAAGGGTCATCTGTTAACCTAATCAACCCTTTAGTCCGATACAAACCCCATTCCCTGTCTTGGCTCTGTGAGCTTCAAAATATCTTCTTTCAAATAAGGGCAGACAGTGCTGGGTAAGTGTAGTGGGGGGACTAGTTCTTGGACTTTGAAGTTCATTTTTTTGGGCTAAACACAGATTCTCTTCATGCACAGAAAATACTTACTTTTAAATGTTACAATTACTTCACACGTGAGGCATTTAAAAAAAAAGTATCTTGCGTCAGGATCATTAATGGCCAACTTGAATTTTTACTTTAGACTAAATTGGCACAGGCACTAGAGTTTCACTGGTAAACAGTTGCTTTCAATCCCAGCTGCAGAATGTGTTTATTTCTATTTTTTCATTGCAGCATTCTTTTTGTAAAAATTGCCTTTCATTTTATTTTCATGATGTAGTTAAAGGTAAACCTCTGATTTTAGCTCTTTTTCATTCACACACATACCAGTCTTTATTTTAGTCTTCCACTTTCTGTCAATACTGTTGGTATATTTGGCACTGTTGAAATTTCCATGCTGGCCTTTCAGTCTGTCTGTCAAAAGTGTGCTTTCAAATTCCAAGACAGTGTCTCTGTATTTTTAGGCCCCGTCAACCAAACACAGTTTCCTTTTGTATTGGGGGTGCATTTGAACCCCAAACCCTCTGCTCTCCCCTGCTGTTTCATCATGGTTTCCCACCTGATAAAGAGCAGGGAAGAGTGGGGGCTTCACACAAGTCAAATTCTTCGATGGAGCAGGTTCCAATCTTTTTTCTTCCTTCTCTAGGAGTGGGTGATCTGGTCTCCACCTCCTGATTTTGAGTTCCAGGGGTATGGTAATGGAACCACTCCTTCTTTACCCCTTTGTCCCTTTACAGAGTCCCAGGACTCCTCTCTTCTGGTACCCAGACTGGAAAGAAGAGGAGTTATTGTTTTAAAGAGAGGAGTCAAAAGAATTGTTAAGTATTTTTGTTCAAACCTTCATTCCCCAGATAACTTTTCAGAACAAAACGTTCATTTTTCAATCACAGACAATATTCATTGACAATCATGAATACTACATTACCATTATAATGTAAGTACTCTCCTGTTATATATCTCTGTTTCCATCCAGGGTTCTAGTCTTACCTTTCATTCCTGAGATGGTTCCTAAGCTTTAACTTCTGTGGGCTCCCTAATCACTCTTAAAGCTGGTCTGGGATGGCAGCTTTTAAACTGATTGATTTGTACCCATTTCTCTTCAATCTTTTCTCCTTTTGGGATGCAGATCTTATAGGCAACAGTTGATATTTTGTCCACAATTTCAAAACTAGCTCACCACGATGGAAGACATTTCTGTCCCTTGGTCTGGTTTCTCTGGATATTGTACAGGTAAACCTTGTCACCTACCTCGTACTCCTTTTTCATGGTCTTCAGGTCGTAGTACGATTTTGTTCCTTAAGCCAACCTTTCTATGTTGCGCTGTGCATAAGCAAACACCTGGTGGAGGTGCTCCCTTTGGTTCTCAATGTACTCATGAGTAGTGGACGTGTTTATCAGTGCCTGTTCCTCAGTTCTATGAGCAGATGCTGAGGTAACACCATTTCTCGTCCAGTCATAAGCTCAAATGAAGACATTTTAGTTGCAGAAGATGGTGTAGACCTAATAGCCATCAGGACAAGCAGTAATCGAATGTCCCAACTGAGTCCCTCCTGGGAATGCTTATTGTTTTTCTTTTGTGGCATCTGTGATGTCATTGGGCCTGGGAGCACGTCCTGGTTTACCCAATTCTGCAACCCGACTTGTGAAAAATTATTTGGGCTAAGCATGTTGTTTTGCCAGTCCAGAGCCACGTTCTCTGTTACTGGTGGAATGAGTACTTACCCCTGGGTCCTTGACTGGTGGGTTATCATTCAGATGTAACCTCAGGAGTCCCCAGGACACATTTAGTGGGTTTCTGCAGGTACCCTTCTACTGTGGTTCACCACTGGCTTGCATTGGCATATATACTGGTTTGCTTCCATTCTTCCATTGTCTAGACTCTAGAACCTGTAATTGGAACTCCTAAAGAGGACCTACCCTGGCATCCCCTGGAAAAGCCTTGTCCACATCTGTGGGTTAGAACAGAGAATGTGTCCTGTTCATTGCGAAGTGGTACTTTTACCAACTCTACAAACTCCTTTAAAGTGACCTTGGAAGGTACGTACCTGAACACTGACATTTTTCCCCCCAATTCCCTATTGTATCTCTGGAGTCTTCCATGAAGGGACTGGAATTCTAGCTTGTGCCACTGATTTTGTATGCATTTTAATCATGGCATGACACTGCTGCCTACTGAAATGTAGCATGTCACTGTTGGTTACATTTGAATTTAATTTCTAGAGTGTAATGGGACCCCATTGGTCAGGTAGTGTAAGTCTAATGGGTATTAATCACTTTTCTTCCCACTAGGTGCTACGTGTAGTGTATGGTGTAGGTTTGCGTTGTTATTTCTGCAATGTACTAGAGGTGAGGGGAATTATTGTTCATGTATTTGTTGGCATTTTCGGTCTTGAACATGACTCCAGAAATGTCTTTTGTCTAGGGCTCCCCTTTTTCACCCCACCCTTTAGCTTTATATATATTGTGCCTACCACCAGGTAGTGGGCATTCATTTAGCCCAGAAGCTGGTGCTGTCAGTTTGTGACCCTTTACAACATTTATACATTCGCTGTGGCTTTCTGTGTGTTATGCTTAAACCAATGTAAGTGGTTGACCTTATAGATATTTATGTGTGATTTTAAAATATATTATATATTTCTCAGTGTATCAGTGTGGTGTATTTTCTAGGGCTAACTACTGGGAATAATGTACTTCACCACCGGCCTTCCTCCTCCCTTGAATTAGCCTGACTGCTCTGCTATAACTTCCAAATTAGAAAGTTTGGTCTTTCATTTGGTTGGAAACCCTGTCTTGCCTTTATGGTAGATGGTTTTACCCACTCCACCAGTGGGATGGGGACGAATCTACCAAACACTTGCAATGGTCATGTTTCCCTCATCAATAGCTTCCAGCCGTTCCCTTCATTTAGGAATCTATGGATGCCCCAGACGAGAACCTGCCTGTTCACCACCCTGTTGTGCCTGTTCAGCTCTCCTGCTAATTCCATGCAAGACTACATATATCTCTATGTGACCCCGCCATTTTTGCCTTCTGATCCCTGGTATCTCTTAGCTATGCCCTTCCTCCACCTGCCTCGGCGTGACAGCAATTCCAGTCTATCCTCCCATGGCCCTGACTGACCCTTGTTCTTCCATGAGTGAATGTTGATCACCTTTTCCTTCTCCCAGCACTTAAAGAATCCTCTCCTCCTGCCCAGCCCATACCCTGTGATAAGGATACCATACTCCACAGGTGTTTAGTAACTAAAATGATGATCCAGCTTGATTTGTCACTGGTAGATGTTCATTTATGTGTTATTCTGATTATTGTGCTAGATATCTACCTGGATGACTTTCTCTACAGTGCTCCGATGCCTGTAGAGGCCTCTTCGTCGCTCTCCAAAGCTAATAAAAGAAACTATTTTAAAAAATGAGGAAATAAATGGCTGTTTTTCTGGTAAGTGGGCTTTGAACATGCATATTACACAGAGAGTAAACAAAAGTCTTTTATTGGACACTTTTCATAGTACTAAGCCTCCAGTCTTGATATAAAATGAAAACTTTGTATATCGTTAGAAGATATTTATTTGGCAACCATCGATACAGGAAATTCTTTCCCTCCCCAATCAACAGCATCACACTGATATTCCATTAAAGTTCAATCTAGCCCTGTCCGTGATTCATATAGTACCACGTAGATACCTCAGCCCTTAACACTAGGTAAGCCAAGAACCAGGTCGGAGCATAGAAAGAATATATATTTATGAATGAATAAGAAAATTAATATTTGTACAAAATCACAAATCACTCCAACTCTTTTCGTTGCCCAAATGCTTTTCTTTCCTAACAATTCTTTTTGTTTTTACACCAATTGAAAACACTAGTTGGTCCAGGTAACACAGATCACAGACTCTTTAACATGTGCTGTCAACAATTTTGGCATGGGGTTCACTTTTAATAACATGTAGCTCCTCGAAACATGACAAAACCATAAGCCTGGCACTCTTCTTAATATGAAGCTTAATTTAAATATTATGCAACACTTTTCTGTCTGCAAAAACAATTTCACACATGTAGCGCTTTGTATTTTTAATTTCCCTGTGCACTAGGACTGGCTAGCAGTGTTGGAGCACAGCAGACATTTAAAACAAAACACTTTTTATATATATAGAACCCTTCTTACTGAGCCAGAATACAATGGAGAATCTCTCATCTATCAGGAGTCACTTTCCCACTCTCAATATAGAGTATGCTTTTCACTCGTGGACTTCACTTTATTTAATGATCAAGATGCTTTTCTGTACCAGCACAAACACCCAGCTATTCAGTTGACATTCAGCACTCCTATGCTTTGAGGCAGGGTCTGAGAAATGGTGAACAGTTGGGAATTTCGTCTTCTATGCACCCCCTCCTTTCAAGGAATGTTGAGGTTGGCAATAAAGATTGCCCACGCTAACAGCTCAGGAAGTCTTCATTCTATTAAAGACAAGGAGGCGAGCATTATGCTTTTCTTTCTTTAATACTGCCATAATAGCATTTCAAAAAAACATGACTTTTTAAACTTTAGCATTTGTGCTTTTCTGTCACAACAAAGAAATAGCCAAACTGAGGTTTTAAAAGTCCAACTATAGTGTCCATTTCTTCAAGATGACCATAAAACTAAAATTCCCATGAAACCTATGGGGTGTTGTAGTCCTGACCCTAACCCCTGCTCCAATCAGCTCATAGGTCAGTCTATAAGAACCTTGCTCCCCAGGTCCTTTCCTCTTTCTTTTGCGATCCAACTCTCCGGTAACAAACTCAACAGTCTTATGAACAATCAACTCAGGATCTTCAATCTAACTGTGTCCAGTGTCCATGAACTGTAACTGCTTGGAATTCTTGGGCGAATATAACTTGACTCCGCTCTGATGACTCAGTGCTCGTGATCAGGCTGCTTTCTGGTCATCTCCTAGGGGAAAACGGAGAACCAATCATGAGGGTGGGTATCACGACAAGTTGAACATCTTAAATAAATCTCACATCAGTTCAACAGTTGTCTACACTTCGGGTGGGATATAATGCTCGCCTCCTTGTCTTTAATAGAATGAAGACTTCCTGAGCTGTTAGCGTGGGCAATCTTTATTCTATGACAAGACAGGAGGCTCGCATTATGCTTATTCAAAGCTCGCCACCACTCTATTAGGTATATCGGATACAGGTTTAAAATAAAATGTCTTAAAGGTCGATTCAGATGACCAATCTGCTGCTTTCATTATATCTTGGAGTGGCACTCCTATCTTGGAGTGGCACTCCGGCGGAGAAAGCTCTAGAAACCATTGCGCCCCTCGCAGAATGTGCACCAAACTCGGATAAGTCAATTCCTGCCCACTGCATGACCTTGCGCACCCATCTAGCTATTGTCGCTGTCGCAACTGCCTGATAAGGCTTCCTACGTGCTATTAGCAGCTGTGTAACACCTAGCGGTCTGTACTGCGCTGTGGCGGTCTCGTAATCTTTGATACATTGCGCCACACATAACTTTTTGTTTCCAGTAAAATAGGGGTATGAGATAACACGTGAATCTGATTTTGTTCGCTTGGTTATTGTAAAGGCTACTCCTTCGGGATAGAATATTTTCCTATCTATTTCTAATGCCTTAACGTCCGATACTCTTCGGCACGATGTAAGACACAATAACATTGCAAGCTTGCATGACAGCTGGGATCGGGATAGACTACCGTTCTCTGGCTATTCCAGGAAAAGTCGGAAGACCTCTTGAACATCCCACAGGGTTGTGTATTTCGGTTCTGGAGGCTTTTTCAGCTTCATACCTCTCAGGAGTCGCAGCACCGTGGGGTGTTCACCAATGGCGTTACCCTCTACCTGATCATGCCCTGCTGATATCGCGGACCGTAATACTCCTATTGTACTAAAGGCGTTGCCTTCCTGAAATCTCATTGCTAAGAAGTTCAGCAATTGCACTACAGGGGCAGAAACAGGATCCACACTCTTTTCTGCACACCAGTGCACCCAACCGTTCCATGCAGCGTTATAGCTATTAATGGTGGAAGGTGCCCATGAATCTCTGATGCAGTCTGCAGGGAGTTGTGAAATGCCTGGCAACTCCCATTTTCTCCCTGCAGGCCATCAGTCGTAGAGTGCCCGCTAAGATCAGCGGATGCGCTCTCCCGGTCGGGTCGAGTAGAAGGTCCGGCTGGTGCGGAACTATCCTCGGAAAATCCATAGAAAGTTCCATCACTACTGGAAATCACGGCAGAGATTTCCAGATAGGGAGCACCACTATTAGGTCTGCTTGCTCTCTGCGAACCTTCGCTAGAGTCCTCGTGATCATAAGAAACGGAGGGAAGGCATAATGAAGCGCTCCTTTCCATGATTGGAGAAACGCGTCTGTGCCAGCTGCACCCGGGTCTATCCTCCAACTGAAATATGTCTGTGTCTGAGCGTTCAGTCTGGACGCAAACAGATCTATGTGTACTGGACCCCCAAGGTCTGTTAACGTTCTGAACATCCTTGGATGCAGTCTCCAATCGCTGGAATCCACCAGATATCGTGAGTTCCAGTTCGCTACTTCGTTCAGATTCCCTGGTAGGTATTCTGCTGTAACTGTTATCTGATTCTGCAGGCAATAATGCCAGAAATCTTTTGCTAACTCTGCTAGCATCCGGGATCTCGTGCCTCCCAGTTTGTTTATGTAACGCACTTCTGAGATGTTGGCCATCTTCAGCAGCACGCAGCATTGTACTTTGTCTTTCGTAAAGGCACGTACTGTGAACGATCCCGCTAGTAGTTCGAGACAGTTTATGTGTAGTTGTAACTCTTGTTCTGACCATTTTCCTCCTGTCTCTACATTTTCGCATCTCGCCCCCCATCCGGATCTGCTTGCGTCTGATTCTATAATGATGTCTGGAATGTCTCAGAAAATTGCTCTGCCATTCCAGGCTTCCATGTTGAGAAGCCACCACTGAAGCTCCGAAAGCGCTTCTTGATCCAGGGTTATCAGCTGGTGATAACTGAGTCCTCCCTGTAGATGCTTTATTTTGAGCCTCTGTAACGCTCGATAATGTAGTGGGGCCGAAAAATTGCTTGAATCGAGGCTGCTAGGAGGCCTACTGCTCTCGCCAGAGCTCGAAGAGAGATCATCTCCTTTGCTATCTGTACTCTGATTTCTTTCTTTATCGCTCATACTTTGTGGTGCGGAAGCTCGAGTGTAGCTTTGATTGTGTCTATATTGAACCCTAGGAACTCTATATTTTGCACAGGTACCAGCTGGGATTTGTCCAAGTTCACTAAGAAGCCCAGAGATGACAAGAGCGTGAATATCCATTGCATGTTCTTGGATAGCGTGGTTTTGTCTGTCCCTTGGACTAAAATGTCGTCCTGGTAGACGATAATGCGAATTCCTCTTTCCCGAATAGCCGCTGCTACGGGCCTCATGATTTTAGTGAAGGCCCAAGGCGCTGATGGTAGGCCGAACGGGAGACATGTGAATCGCCAGATTTCCCTGCACCAGCGGAACCGTAGATATCTCCGATGCTTCTGGGTTATCGGAATCGTGAGGTAAGCGTCTTTGAGATCTAATCTCGCTAACCAGTCTCCTGTTCGGAGGAGGTCTCGAAGTAAATGGATGCCCTCCATCTTGAAATGATTGTAAACAACCCATTCGTTCAAACTTTTTAAATTTATCACCGGACGTATTTTGTCCCCTCGGTGAACAAGAAACATATTGCTGAGGAATCCTGGTCCTCCCTGCGTATCTTTTTCTATTGCATTCTTGTCTACTAGGCTGAGCAATTCTCTGTGTAACAACGCTTCTTCTCCCTGGCACACCTGGATGGGACGGGGTTCTGAGCTCTGTATGGGATTCTGTATGAATTCTAGCTGTAATCCTGCTACTGCCTGTAATACCCATGCATCAGAAATTGAAGGGTTCTCCCTCCTACTTTCACGCTTATTACACTCACCTCCTGAGGCATTGGGTTGTCTGTAGGAGCCTCTTCCTCTACGACCTCTGGGGAACCTGAGGCATTGGGTTGTCTGTAGGAGCCTCTTCCTCTACGACCTCTGGGGAACCTGGCTCTGGATGGGAAGAAGGTGTCCTGTTGCTTCCCTTCCCAGTATTGGGCGCGCGGCCCTTGGGGTCTATGGGAATAATTGAAGCAACCAGACGTACGACCCCTGTAACGTCCGGTCCCGGAAAAAACTTGTCCCGGGAAGATCTTCTTGATTGCGCTTTGTGCCCTTTCCAGCGCTGAATACGTGCCTACAAATTGCGACATTTCCTTTGCAAAGGCTTCGCCAAACAATAGACCTATGGCTGCTTCACCAGCCTCATACGAGGCCAAGTCACTTAGTTTATTATCAATTTTCAGAAGAACGCCTCTCCTACGTTCCGAGGACATAGCGCAGTTAGCGTTGCCCATGAGACAGACAGCCCTTTGCGCCCAGTTAGCCAGAGTCGAAGCGTCTACTGGTGTTCCCGTGTCCTTGGCTTTTTCCGCCAGGTCCATTATTTTTGCTAAGGGACCTGCAATGTCAAGAAGCTTATCTTGGCATCCTCGCCAGGCCCAGTCGATTCCTTTTTGGATATCTCACGCTGTTTTCGTCACGAAAGTGACCATTTTGGAGTCAAGCTCCGGTGTCTCTGCCAGTTTGAATGGCAACTCTGGTCTAGGGCATTTTGACGCATCCTGGACCTTACCTCCCTGTCAAGAGGTTTCCTAATATGCTGCACCATATAGGCTGGTACTCTGGGCGACGGGACCCAATCTGAAGATTTTGGGTGTCTGATCGCTTCTGGGTCAAACATATCGGTGGTACTGTCTATCTCTTGTGGATCAATATCCTCTTCGGCATGTTGCGCGGAGTCAACGTCGTCTCCGCCTTCGTCATCTGGCATATAGCCTTCATCATTGTCCCCTGGATTGTTCACCCCTGGGGTAGGGGGTCTGTCCTGGCTTTGCTTTTTCTTTTCCAGGAAGGCTCTTTTCAGCCTAGCGACAGGGTCGTCTGGTCTTTGGGGAGCAGCATCCTCCCTATCAAGATTGCTCGGGGGGGTCAAAATATGTTTAGTTTTCCGAGCTGCTTTCCGCCCCTTATGTTCAATCCCTTCAGAGGGATGTCTAGCTGACAGCTGATCAACTGATTCTTCTGCTTTCCTTTTATTGGCAAGCTGAGCTTGCTGTTCTTGAATCATGGCTTCTAGTACTTCAAGCCTCTGCGCAATAGGCTGTACACCTTGCGATACCGCTTTTGATAATGAATCCCCCAATACCATCTTAAAACTCTGTGAGAGATCGGCGTCCTGTTGGTACAGGCTTTCTCCCCACTCTTCCTCAGACCACTCCGGAGAGGTGGAAGGTGTAGCACCGGGGCTGTTGGATTGTGCCATCTCTAGTGTTGGTAATACCAACTTCTGGGCTGTCAGCAGGGAACAAATGCAGCTAGGCCCCTGTTCCACAGAAATATGTGTATTGCGGGGTTGTGCAGAGCTGCTTCAACAAAGCATAAAAAGAAGTATCAGAACTTCTTGCTATAGCTGTCCCCTAAATGGCGCTCCGGTGAAATACAAGTTTTTAATTATTTTTTTATTTTTTTTGTTTTTTACTAATAGCCGGTATTGGGTCGTTGTTTCCTCACTGCTCGCTGCGAACACAATGAAATCACTTGCGCGCGAGCGAGGAAAGGCCCCCAGGGAATGCCGGGAGATTGTTCTTCCTCCTGCTTCCCCTGGGTCCTACTGCCCGACTTATTCGTCGGCGCGGCTTCGTCACTCGAGGAGCGGGGTCGGGTGCCTGAGGCGAGCACGTTCGCTCGCGGCATCGGCCCCACCTCCTCGGAACATGAACAATGCAACGCTGCGAAACAACGACGAGTGGAATAATATTCGGTACGTCAGAGCGACGCGGATTAC
This sequence comes from Ambystoma mexicanum, assembly GCF_040938575.1. Taxonomy (NCBI): domain Eukaryota; kingdom Metazoa; phylum Chordata; class Amphibia; order Caudata; family Ambystomatidae; genus Ambystoma; species Ambystoma mexicanum. Next base: position 97,099,701 of record NC_090927.1, on the reverse strand, counting down.
CTCTATATTTTCTTCAATTATAAATCTTACATTATATATACACTTTAATGTCAATGAAGGACACACTTATATATATAAACGTTCTATTTACGCTGCGCTGGGGATTATGAACATACGCACACAATTATTCTAAAGAGAGATAACGTGAGGTACTTATCTTTGGCAGCAAAAAAGAAAGAGGAAAGGACCTGGGGAGCAAGGTTCTTATAGACTGACCTATGAGCTGATTGGAGCAGGAGTTAGTGTCAGGACTACAACACCCCATAGGTTTCATGGGAGTTTTAGTTTTATGGTCATCTTGAAGAAATGGACACTATAGTTGGACTTTTAAAACCTCAGTTTGGCTATTTCTTTGTTGTAACAGAAAAGCACAAATGCTAAAGTTTAAAAAGTCATGTTTTTTTGAAATGCTATTATGGCAGTATTAAAGAAAGAAAAGCTGCGAGCCTCCTGTCTTGTCATAGAATCAGAAATAGGAGTACCTACCCACTTGTTGAGTTTGAATTTCAACAAAATCACCCATGTTAATTGGCTATAGGCGGGTTCATTAATGTATTACTTAGTCAAAATACTAAGGATCTACTTTGTCTGCCCACCCAATAAATAATGGGAAAACTATTCAATCAAACAGATCCCCACAAGACTTGGTTTGTTAACACATGTAACTTACATAGAATCTCTGGGTTTTTCGTGCTCAGGTAAAACACACCACCTCAGGGCTCCTGGATATCTTACAGGGAAAGAACAGCAGGACTGGGTTAGAGGCTTCTCCAGGTTCAGTCAAGCTTGGCGTCCAGTATTAATCCCTTTTTGATTCTCCGTGTATAGATCCCAGCCAGATTGTAGTCCTTCCCAGGCCTTCTCCAACAATTTAGTCAGCAGTAGTCCCACCCAGTTGATATGAAGCAGTGCTCCCTGATTCCCATTATGAGGCACCTTATAAACCCGTAATCACACCCCAATTATCAAAATTAGGATGTGCATCTTGTTGGACCACTATTCTCCATCCCCTTACCCTAGGCCAAGTACCTTTTCCTTTGATTAGTCCCTTCATTTACCAAGCCAAAACTCGGGGAGGCAACTATGCAAACCCTTCAATTTCCACACATTTCAGTTTTACACTTAAAATTGTTTTACTTTATAGTTAAGCGTAACAATATACATATGCTTGAAAGTCTCTGCCCATGTTGACCTAGTGAAGCATGTCTCATCGTAGTAATATGTTCCAGGTTCAAACATCAATTTCTCTGGAATTACTCAAAAATGATAACAGTTATTACTTGACATTTTATAGACAGATATCTAATTTAATCAGTAAACATCTCCCTGAATGTTTGCTTTGTGACATTTTCTGGGGAGCTATAAACACATTTTAGTTTGTAACTTTTGTTTCCAGCATTAAATTATTATGAAAGTTAAATCAACAAATAGGCCAGTTCCGGAGCTTTGCCATGATATTTGTTCCATTATCGTATGCCATATGGCACCTGAGAAAATGAATAAAATATGATCCTGCATACACTTCCATTCAACAATTATTGGCATGCATATTTTCCCTTCAATTAACCGGCAGATTTTTGTTCCCAAGATCTGTGTCCAAGCCTGACTCAAGCATGCCAGAAAGTAATTTATATTCTTTCTCCCAGAGCTAATGGATCATATGTTGCTTATCTTGGAGAGCAGAGAGACAAGCCGCACCTCCATGCTCAGGGCCATTTTATGTAACCCATCACTTGTCAGTTAGGTCCAGGGATACACCACAAACTTAATTTAAATCTGTGTCTTTTTTAAGAGTTCAACCCATTTCATGGCTGCCTTTATTTACCCAGTTTGGTCGACTCAACCCACCATAAATTCCTTCTTGGTCCCTGTGTGGCTTCAAAAGGATGTTTTCAATAGAAGATGGGGGAAGGCCACTGTTTGAGTAGAAACTAAAGCTAATTCTTCTGATCAGAAACAGATAATCTTACAACTTACAATTTCTGTTACACATGAGGCCTTTTAATATCTTGCACCATGCCTTCAATGTTCATCTTTAAATACTAACATATATTCATATTACTTTGGCACTTGGAGATTAATTTTCCCCTGTATTTATTGTTCTAAGCTGCAAATCCACACCGTTCCATTGCAACTGTTTATTTGTGTGCAAGGTTCTCCTTTATTCTTTGTTCTCTGTGTAAGCAAGGCTGCACTTTAGACATCAGTCACATGTGATAGAAAGTAGTTTCAAGCATTTGGCCTAGTCACTGAAATGCAAGGCCCATTTAATTGTATTTCTCTGGACACAGACTTTTGATGTGGCAGTTGTGAATGATAGGCTGCCTTTGAACTCCCTTCTGCGGTGCAGTTTCATTTACCATGTTCCTGGTTTTCAATTTGCAGAAGGCCCACATTTCTATGGCCTCTCTGTTTTAACCAATGCAACAGCTTTTTCCTGTTTTGCAGTCTGAAAATGAATTGCTGGCCTCCTCACTGCCAGTCTACAATGTGTACAATGTGTTCAATGCACTGCACTTTTAGGCCCAACGTGGCCAGGGCAGTTCACTTTTGTCTTTGGGCTGAGTTTATACCCACAATATGCTGTTGTGTATGAAGTATAAAAGAAAGTCTTGAAGCTACAAAAGAAACAGAAGTGAGTAGTATCCCTCCCTGAACTACTGTACATTGTACATTTTAATTTTGCAATGTATTGTTGATGTACTGTAATGTGATGCAACTCTCTACTCTTCCAACTACAGTTGCCAACCCCCCTAAACACTCAGCTTGCCATGACTCCTAGCTATGCTAAATTCCATGGGGGTTATCCCCAGCCCCTCTCCTTCAGGCACACTTGTGGTGACACTGCCTTGCTTCATCCTGTGCGTTGTGCCTTCTGCTAGGCAACAGTATACTTGCGCTTAATGGCCCCCCTTTGGTGCACCCTTCAGATACCTGTCTGAGGGACATGCATCTTATACTCTTTCACCCCTTTTCACCCTTCTGGAGTAACAATCGTCCCTGCAGACCCTGACCCCCTAGCCACTGTACTATAAATAGTGTGCATGCTGGATAAAGTCCTTACCCACACCCGCCAATCACCATTCCGCCCTTTACAGCAGTGGTGGATTTCTTATTGCAAAAAAGATGATTAATATCAATGTGTGTCAGTCATTAACAGATTCAGTATTTCATATCAAGCATGGTTGGCATATTCCTACAGATACAGACATGTTATCATGTATGGACTATTGAAAACCTACACGTTGCTCCAGAAGGTGGCATAATATTTTTGTGGCAGGCTTTCAAACATGTGCATCTCAATGAAGTGCGGAATGGTGCACAGATGTGCACGTGCAATCGCGCATCGCATTGTGCAAGAAAGCCCACATCTTTGCGCAAAAGCTGTGCAAATAGTTAGTCATTTAATAGTTTATCTGACACAACACACGTGTTTCTGATGCATCTGTGAGATTCGCAAGTTTTATGCACAAATGTTTCGCGCATAACGTTGCATCAAAAATGCACGCATCGCACCAGATACACCAAAAAATTAGCGCAGCTACCCTGAAAAATGTACACGAAGTAGAAGTACCCTCAAAATACCATTTTACTCCAGGTCAACACTTGCAAGGTAGCAAATTTAATTGAGGAAGATCCAGAACATTAAAATGGCCTCTAAGAGGATCCCGGTCGGCAAGAAGGCGAGAACGCGTGCAGAGCCAAGAACTTCACCCAAGTGGGCTGGGGCTAGCCGGGTCAGAGCTCCGGGAGGCTCCAAAAAATATACCTGAAATGGGGCATGCTGGGGCTTCCTAATGTCCCCTGCGCTAACCCCAGCCCACAATAAGACAATCATTTTTTTTTCTAAAGCCTGAAGCTCTCACATAAACACAAGAGCTTCAGGCTTTAGAGAAAAAAGCCTTGCCTGTCTTTTCATTGCAGCATCAAAGCCCTGCAAGGCAGCCCTTTCATTAGAAAATCAGGGATTGGTGCGAGGGTGATTGGGGTGTCCCACTCTGGTCACCAGGACGGGCCACACCGAGCGCCAGGATCACCTGGCAGACCAATTTAGCTGCGCGCACGCAGCACCCAAGAGGGGCAGGGATCACCCTGCTGGACCCGGGACACCAGATCCGAACACACAGACTGAGGGCACCCAGCACGTGACAGCCTTGGCTCTGGGGGCACCCAGGCCAGGCTGTCAGACAAGGCTGTGCTCACACAGCAATATGGAAACCACAAGAACCACACAGACATGAGGTTACACTTCCTGGGACTTTGCTGCACTGAATCTTACGTGCCAGCAGAGCCCCTTTTATTAGAGGAGCGTCATGACAATGTCATGACACTTCCTCTTAAAGGAACACCAGTCCATATACAACATCCCTCCTTTATTATAACAAGAGAAAACCCACAACACACTGTAAACCGTGACCCTGCACGGGGTCTAGAAACATGGTGCATTCCAGTCTGCGCACCCGTACTATATTATACAACCACTGCAAACATGGGTGCACTCCAGTCCGAGCATCAACTGTCCAATTATTCGAACACTGCAAACAGACGGGTGTGTTCCAGTCCTCCCACCCCACGGCGGGGCCCGACAGCAGGCGCTAGGAATGAGAAGATGCCCGGATCAAACTGGATGCTTGCCCTGCTGCAGGACAGGAAGAACATATTTTCATCATCTTCTTTGTCGGCAACATCATACCAACCCTTCCTTTGGTCTTCAGCCACTTGGACCGCTTCCACTCTGGGGGTTTTCCTCCTCCCAGTCTCCTTTGACCCACTTCATGCCCGTGTCCCCACCATACTGGCCGGCGTTGGGGCGAGGCACACCCGTGCAAAGGGATCCACCTTACAGCACCTCCCACAGATCTGTCCCTTGGGTGGGCATTCCTGCGGATGCAGAAGATCCCACCCGCACTGATGGCATATAGTGGCACCTTGGTCCCTCTCCGTGGCCAATCCCATCTCCTAGTTGGCCTACCTCCTTGCCACTTGCAGACAGCTGACACTTCCTCCAACTTGACCCGTTGAATGGGGGCCTACAGCTTGAGTTGTTGTCTGGATAGGTCCATGGCTGAGGCAAGCACCTCTGCCCACTCTTGGGCGTGGCCGAGTTCTAGTATACATTCAAGGGTTAGCGTTGGGTCCCTCAGGACTTGTTTGCGCAGCTACGATGAACCGCAGCCGTAGATGATCTGCGCCCTGATCTCGTCCTCCTCGAAAATACCCAGCGCACAGGACAGCGCAATGACACGCAGCTTTACATGAAACGCATCGAGGCTCTCCCCTCCCTCTTGCCTCACACACATCATCCTGAACCGTTCATAGTCCCTGTTGACCATGGGTCTGAAGTACTCGTTCAGTGCTGCAATGGTTGCGTCATATGACTGGTCTGTCGTCCATAGTGTCTTAAACAGCCTCTGGAAGGCCAGGCTGGCTGAGTACAGGAGGGTTGGGCGTTTTGCTCTGTCCTTGACTTTCACCACCTCTAAATACAGCTCCCGGTTTTCTACCCAGGCCGTCCCCCAGGGTCCTAAACTGGCAGGCGCACCCACCATGTCAAAGGGATACAGGGGCGCCAACTGCCCTCCTTGTTGTCACACAACCGTGTTTTCCTCATCCGCCATGATGAATGCTGGGCTCTCTGCAGTATGCGTTCACTGCGGGTGGGACTCAGGTCACCTGACCACTGTGGAAGTCTATTAGGGCGCACGAGTACTCCCTCAGGAGCCGCTACCCTCTGTGGGCCTTGTTGATGGCACCCAGGCCAGTCTGTCAGACAAAGGCGTTATCACATGACAATCTGGAAACCACAAGAAACACACAGACACGAGTTGCCACTTCCTGGGGCTCTGCTGCACTGAATCTTACGTGCCAGCAGAGCCCCTTTTATTAGAGGAGCGTCATGACGATGTCATGACACTTCCTCTTAAAGGAAAACCGGTCCATATACAACATCGATGATCGATGCAAAGTGGTGCCTGGCTGGGGGTTTGTGCCGCAATTAGGGGGCAACCCTTACCTGATTTGAATGCCTCCTGTTAGGCTATAGCCCTTTTGCAAAACCGAGCCGGGCTCTTATGGGGTCTTCGCCTAACAGGCAACATTCAGCTGAGGCAAGTGTTGACTCTTCTTAAGTGTGGCACCGACCCACTGCAGGCCACGCCCCTTTATGGCCACACACCACTAAGAGGCCTGGCTCGATTTGGCAGGCAACTTAAAGCACTGGGAGATGGACATGATAATGAATTATAGGGCAGACCATGAGGGCACGCTCTAGAGCCTTTGTGGACATCCCGGAAATATTGCTGGAAGGAATGCCCTGTAAGCAGAACTCAGCTGTGTGTGTGGCACAACCAACAGCAAAAGATGTGAATAAGTGCCATGGGAAATGAAGTGGTGTACTAAAAAGAAACTGCTGAGCAGATGACCCATGAAAAGAAAAGCACAGAAAATTAAGGCAATTGAACATTTTGGGGGGGGGTCTATAACCACGAAGAACCAGGGGTATCAGGTTTGTTTCCCTATTTTCTATTCCCATTCCTAGAAACTACACCCACCCTGTCTGCCATACTCCTAGAAATCCCCACCCTCACCCTTGTCATCAGTCGGCAGCAGCCCTGGCTAGGCCATATTGCCATTAGTTGTCTGATTGAATGTGTTATCCTTTTATACTGTGTTCTGTGTTCTGTGTTCTAATTGGAGTAGTATGTGTAATTTATTTTGGTTACCAAATCATTTGCTCATCTTTTTGCCCACTTACTCCAGTTTATGATTAGAGCAAATGGCGATGGACATTTTATTTTCAAGCAAATCATGTGCGCAGTATATGAGAATAGGATATTTGGAGCATGTTTACCCACTTTTGCTAGGCACAGCCAGCTTGCAGGCTACATTTGGTTTATTTACAGGCATTCCGGCCACTTTGCACATCTTTTGTGCTCATGTTGCATGCACATGCTATGTGTGCTAGGGTATCCCAGAGATGCACATTTCTGTGAATTGTTGTGGGATACATTTATGGGGCAACAATTAATGCAGGGGGGTGTACCCCCAATCAAAAGCGCCACACTAATATACCTGTGTATATAATTCAATTTAGACCTGTCTATGAACCATATCCTACCATGTAGATCCCTCGCCCTTTGGCAATAGGCAAGCTAAGAACCAGACCAGTGTGTAGAAAGAAAATATAGTTATTAATCAACGTGTACAATCACACAGAGCTCATTGAGCAATATTTAATCAAAAACAACACAGCCGACACGTGTTTCGAGCAACAACGTTCTTCTTCCAAGGCTTTGAATGCTTGAGTAGGAATTGTTTACGATTGGAAATTGTAATTACGAGCTGTGATTATATAAGGTGATTTCACCGGCTCCACTATAGAGTTGCAATTGCAGTTGAGCACGGCGTTTCCGCACGTCGTAAGGAAAACAGGAGCCGTGCGGAAACGCCATGCTCAATTGCAATTGCAACTCTATACTGGAGCCGGTGAATTCACCTTATATAATCACAGCTCGTAATTACAATTTCCAATCGTAAATAATTCTTACTCAAGCCTTCAAAGCCTTGGAAGAAGAGCGTTGTTGCTCGAACACGTGTCGGCTGTGTTGTTTTTAATTAAATATTGCTCAATGAACTCTAACAATTTCTGATGTGTGCGCAATTTATGGAAGCAAACTAGTTCTTAAAAATCCCATTAACGTAGCCACCTGGCAGGGTGTCTACAAACTTGCTCCCAATCCCAGCCCCTATCGTAGTCTATCCTTTCCTGTCAGGGCGCCTAACCTCAATCATCCAATTCTGCCAAAATTCTCTAATAACAGTGTTCTAACACAACCAACTTTTAATAATAAAAAACTTTTTATATAGATTAAACACTTATTCCTTCATCACTATGCAATGGAGAATCTGTCTTCTATCAGGAGTTCTCACTCTCTTTAGAATGTATGCTTTTAAGTCAGGGACTTCACTCTATTTAACTTGGCGAGCCACTTTTCTGTACCAGCACAAACCCAGATACTCAGTTTACTATTGAAACCCCTATGCTTTAAGGCAGATCTGGGCAATAGGGAGCAGTAGGGAATTTTGTTTTTTATGCACCCCTCCACTTTAGAGAATTTTGGAGTTTGCAAAAAGAAAATAGGAGTACCCAATTACTTTAACAGCCTTTATTTTTATCCACACTGGAAGCAATGTTTTTGATTTCTTTCGAACTTCAACAAAATCACCACGTGTCATTTGATCATAGTAAAATTTATTAAATTATTATTTGGTAAGAAAATGCTAGGGATCTACTTCCGTACCTCACCCACTAAATAAGGGGAAGGAATTAACTTAACCAAATCCCTAAAATACTTGGACATTGAACTGCTATGGTTTTTGTGCACAGGAAGGGACATTGAGACTCATGGTTCATCTCATGGTAAAGGACAGCGACCTATTCAGATGCCAGCATCAGTTATGGATAGCCTCCAGCTTCCATTCCTCTATTTGCCTATCCTTCTATGGATCCCAGCCTGTGTCTCTTTCCCTAGTTTCCTCCACCTCCGAGGCAATGCTGGTTCTCTAGCAATTCTTCCAGCAGTTCCCACTCAGATGATTTCAGATAGCTCTCCACTTTTCCCATTGTGCGTCCCTTTTTAAAATCTAAACCACACCCACAAATTATGAGGGGCCGGCTCGTTGGTTAGTGATTTGTATTGGTCATCTACTGTATTCTCCTTTTCTCGGATTGGTTCCTTTTAATTACTACGCTGAATTCTTGTGAGTTTATGACTCCACCCCCTTGAAATGCATTTCTGACCAACGTCTGTTATGAACTTAAAACTCTACAACATGGCAACTTTTTCCTCTTGAGAGATGAGCATCATTAAATATATATATCTGATTTGGTCTGATCATGCCGGACTTAATGAAATGTGTATGTCGTCGGTAAGATGTTGCATGTGCGAATAGTCGATTTTCTCTGATTTCTTCAAAAAGGTCACATACAGCAATCTAATTTGATAAGCTACCATATGCCTAACTCTCGGATCTGTGACTTTTCCTGGGACGCGTGAATCACATTTTAGCTTCTAACTCTGAGTCGCAAGATCGAATTTTTATCATCAAATAGGTTTTCTCATCCGCTTTCATTGATATTTGGTCATTTTTGGGCAAGTAAGGTTTCCAGAGATAATGAACACAATATAATCCTCCATATACACCTATAGCAATCTCTAAGAACATGCATGATTTTAACTTTAATTAACCTCACATTTCTTTTCTTTAAGAAACTTAACATGTAGCCCAGGCCATCTGTTTCTTTGTTGACACAGGGCCTCATTACACTGAAGGCGGTGATCCAGGGTGCTATTAGCACCCTGGACCATGCCGGTAAATTACCGGCACTGCCTTGGTGGAAAGGGGATTTACCGCCCCATTCCAAGGTTGGTGGGGCGGTAAATCCCCCTTCCGCCATTGCCCTTCCCCATTCCCATTTCTGCCCCATAGGGCTCTATGGGAATGGGGAAGGCGCTAATTACAGCACCGCAATTTTGCGGTGCCGTAATTAGCTCAGAGGTCCCTTAGCGGGTTGGTTTTTAACGCCTGCAAAAAGCAGGCGTTAAAGCACCAACCCGCTAAGGGACCTCGTAGTAAGGCGGTAATGGTTAACGGTCACCGTTACCATTAACGGTGACCGTTAACCATTACCGCCTTCCATGTAATGAGGCCCACAGGCTGCTATAAATCCATTAACATTCTTGCAAAGTCAAAGGTATGAAGATGTGCTCTTATCTTGGGCATACCTCCACCCTTTGGCATCATGTGACAATCTCCCTTAACATGTCACTTATCATTTTGCTCAGGGAGACCATGAATTGCATTTTTTATTTTATTTTCCAGAGTTCATCCCATTAAGGGCTGACTCTTTGACTACACAGCTGTCAATACTTCACCCCATTCACCTTATTCCCAGGATCTGCCGCAGCTTCAAAGACATTCCTAGATATTCTGGTATGGTGTAAGGGGAGATGTGCAGTGTCAGACTTTGGATTTCCTGGGAAAAGGTTTTTTGGGCTAATCACAAGTTTTCAGTGCTCTGATGAACAGATATAGTTGTTTTGAAATCTGTTAAATTTCTTCACATGTGAAAAGCATGCTTTTAGGTTATTGCAATATGTCATCTGCGATTTTCATTTGCACTCTGCCATCAATGTCCATCCTTAGATTATACTTTATATTAAAATGACACAGGCACTGGAGTTTCACTGGTAAACAGTTCCATTCACTCCCAGCTGCTATTGTCTTCTTTTTTCCATAATGTAGTGAAAGGTAGGCCTCTGGTTCTGGGGCTTTGTCATTCGGATACAGGGCCCATTTCGTGGGTATACCCTTTATTACACTGCAAACAGCATTTTGATGTGTGAGATGCTGCCCTTGTTGTTCGACAGTCACATCATGCCTTGCATATTTCTGCACATTTTGGGCCTCACATGGCCAGGGCAGTTCATTTGTCTTGGGGCCATATTTACCCCAAAGAGCCCCCCTGCTCTTTTATCACACATGCAACTTTGGTGAATGGGCAGGGGAGAATGGGTTCAGAATAGCTAGTTCTCCATTTCCGCTCTTAGTAGTGGGTGTCTTTTCCTCCTTCTTCTAAGGTTCCGGGGTATGGAAGGTGCCTCCTTCTTTCCATTTTCACCGCTTGCCCATTCCTTTACCAGTTCATGGGGCCTTCTTCCAGTTTCCAGGCTGAAGTAAGGAAGTTAATTTTCTAGAGAGAGGAGTGAAACAAATTGTTAAGCATTTTTGTTTAAACCTCATTTCCCTGGATAACATTTCAGAATAAGACATTCATTTTTCAATCACAGACAATATTCATTGACAATCATGAATCCTGAATTACCATTTTAACTTTATCACTCACCAGTTATATATTTTAGTTTCCATCCAGAGTTCTGATCTTACCTTTCATTCCTCAGGTGGTTCCTCGGCTCTAACTTCTGTGGGCTCCTCAATCACTCTTAAAGCTACTCTGGGATGACAGCTTTTTAACTGATTGATTTGTACCCATTTCTCTTCCATCTGTTTTCCTTTTGGGATTCAGATTTTATGGGCAACAGGTGATAATGTGTCCACTATCTAGAAACTACCATGCCAAGACGGAAAACATTTCTGTTACTTGGTTTGGTTTCTCTGAAAGTTGTACAGATAAACTTTGTCACCTACCTCCTTTTTTGTGATCTTCAAATCAAAGTGTGATTCCATCCCTTCAGCCGACTTCTCTATGCTGCGCTGGGCATAAAGTGTGCTGGAGGTGTTTCCTTAGGTTCTCAATATACTTACGAGTATTGGACGCCTTAATCAGTGTCTGATCCTGAGTTCTATAGAGCATATGCTGAGGTAACACCCTTTTTCATCCAGTCATAAGATCAAATGGAGACATTTTAGTTGCAGAAGATGGTGTAAATCTAATAGCCATAAGGACAAGTGGTAATCGTATGTCACAACTGGGTCCAGAGTCAGCCAAAATCTTCTTCAGTGTGCTTACCATTGTCTTATTATATCTCTAAACCCTTCCGCTCGATGCCTGGCAGTAGGTGATGTGTAATTTTCTTTTTACCTCGAGAATCTCCCATATCTTGGTCATCAACTCACTGGTAAAATGACTTCCTCGGTCCGACTCAATCCTTTGTGGGAGGCCAAAACAAGAGAAAATGTGGTTGAACTTTTGTGTGGCAGCTGTCTCTGCCTTACAATTCAGGGCAGGAAGACATTCTAACCACTTTGTAAACAAGCATGTTATGGTCAACATGTGCTTATTTCCTCTAGAGGAGCGAATCAATGGCCCAATGAAATGAAGTTGCAAATCTGACCAAGGCAATGTCATTCCCCTCTTATGTGGGGGTGCTCTGTGTGTGGAGTAATTTGGTTGCAATTGTGCACACGCGAGACACCCCTTTAGATATATGTTGATGTCCTGGCCTATGTGTGGCCAGTATGCAACCTCTCGCAAGATTTATAATGTCTTTTGAAAACCCATATGACCGGCATTGGCTGCATCATGGGTATGATCCAACATCAGGCTCCAGAATGAGGTAGGTTCCATCCACTGGTCACATTCACATAGGGATCTCCGCACCAAGAAACCATCTTGGATTTTAAACATTTTGGGAAATTTCATCAACACCCGGAGATCCTCTATACTGGTAAAATCTGATTCTGTTAGAGGAAAACTCACCGGGTCTTCAACGTGTTGATGGAATTTTACAATAATAGGGTCCTCTTTTTGTGCAGTGATCAAATTCGCATCCGGGGCATCTTTACTCCACTGATCAGTTGAGAGTTCACTGTTGGCATGAGTTTCAGACCTGGTCACAGCTGCGACTTGATTTTCACCTAGAAGGGATTCCGTTTTTATAAAATCACCCTGCAGATCTCCACTTTTAGCTAGCTGGTCCACCATGCCATTCCGAGTCTAATCCAGCCCCTCTATTTTTGAATGACCCCTAATATTCTTCCAACAGATGGTCATCCGATTGGAGGTCACCAGATCATCAATAGACTTGGCCAGTTTTCCATGTTTCAATGATTTGTAGATAGCACAAAGCATGCTTCTATTCTTCCAGTTTATCAGGTGCTCCACAAACCCATTCCTGACATAATTAGAATCAGTGATTATGAACAGTTCTTTGAGTTTGTGGTGTAACGCAGTCAGGATGGCTTGATGTACGGCCATCAACTCTGCCACCTGACTACTTCAGGGTCCTATTTTGTAACTAGCAGAGGATTCAGGCGTACCATTAACCCAGGCATCCCAATGCCAGCCTCTGGCTCTATTTCCCCAATTATTACCAAAATGGTAGGAGCACCCATCCACATAAACTCTGGGTATCCCTGGAAAGTGTCTTCTTCATAGACCTTGTATGAGGAAGTTAAGTACGCCTCCATATTGTTATTGGTTATTAGACTTTCGTCCTCAAGAACATTTTCTTGAGCACAATCATACAAGTCCACCAATCCTTGCGCTAGAGGACTCTTCTTGTTTTGACCATATCTGGCCCCCACAGGAAAGCCTTGCATGGACAGAATCCACAAAGTAATTCTGGAATTACTTACATTCCCTGCCTGTATTCTGTCACTTTGTAGTGCCAACACCGTTGCCAGGAGTGTCTTTTTACAGTCATTGAATTTTTCCTCCACAGAGGACCAAGTTTTGCTTGCGTAAGAGATAACTTTGTTGACCTTGTCATGCTTTTGGTACAATACTTTTGTCAGGCAGATATTTGAAAACCGTGTCTCTAAGAAAAACACCTTATTCTGAATGGGGTAACCAAAACAAGGAGCTTAAGAAAAGCTTCTTTTCAGTTGTTTAACAGCCTTGGGTTGTTCCAAACCCCTCTACCACTTGACTCCAGCCCCTTTAATAAATGGACCAAGGGTTGAGTGACTTCTGCATAGTCTTCAATGAACTTTTGACTGTAGTTAGTGTGTCTTATAAGGCTTCACAATTCTTGCTAAGTAGTAGGGTCATTTAATTTCAATAAGGCTTCCACTTTTTTTGCCTGGGGGTTGAGACCCTCAGGGGTGATTTTCGGCCTGAGAAAGTTCACTCTGATCTTATACCACTGTGCCTTTTGAAAGGTCGGTTTTGCTCTGGCTTTCTTCAGCTGGGCCAAAACATATCGGACCTCTGCAATATGTTCTTCCACAGTTGAGCTCTTGATCAATACATCATCCACATGGGCTAGGTTTGCCCTTTCACCCAAGGCGGGCATGGCCTTGTGAAGGAATATATTGAACTCATTTCCAGAGTTTATATAGCCAAAGGGTGTTCAGGTCCACGAAAATTGTTTCCCCCCAAAGGTAAAGGCAAGCTTGCACTGGTCTTCCCTACTTATGGGTACCGTCCAGTAACCGTTGGTAAAATCAATGGCTGTATACACTTTTGACCCTTACATCTGCACCAGCCCTTGATCGATGTAGGTAAGTGGCCATCTAGACATGTGGACCCATTTGTTTAACTCCCTCATGTGTGCACATAGTCTCCATTGCCCATTTGGTTTAAGCATCCCCAGTACCAGATTGTTAAAGGTACTGCGGTTGGATGAATCATCCCACAGGATTCCAAGTTCTTGATAATCTCTGTGAGTGACTCCAAGGATGCGAGAGTTTCTGGTATTATTTAACAAATACTGTAGCCATTGCTGGGTCCGTGGGTATGGTGGCTGAATGGAAAGATTTACATCCACGGTCATATGAATCTACTGAATAGATATCCTGAAAGTCCAGGAACAACTGTTTTAGCTTCTGTCTTTGCTCCTCAGTCTCAAAGGCATCAGCAAATTTGATCCATTCTTTGAACATCTGCCTGAAACCTGGAAAGGCCTCAGGCTTGGAAATTTCAGCCGTATCCTTCAGTTGTGTGGAGAGATCTCCTTTGATAGGGTTTACCTGGACATGAGGTTCCTTGGGTTTCAGGTAGTTGTTGTTGACTTTAAATACCACCTCATCCTCTTTCACCCATAAGGGCATGAAGAGTACATCAAAAAATTCCCCCATGACGGGTACAAATCTTTTCTGGAGGAATACCATCACTGGTGTCAAAACAGTTGTTTAGGATTGGTCCGATGATTTAATTCCCAAAATCTATAGAATAGTGTTGGACATCAACCACCATTCCAATAGAGGTGTCTGCATCCAAAGGGATTCTTGAAGGTTGCTTGTATCCACCAGTATTAGAACGGTGTCGAGTTCCATATCCACTAAAGGTGTTGGATGTAAATATAAACTTTTTTGTTGGAAGGGAGAGTTCAAATTTATGTAAGCGTCCTTATGTTTGAGGTTAAGTCCTCGCTTAATTTTGAAGGGAAGAGTAAATTGTCGCATCTGTACTGGGATGGTAGCCTCTTCTTGCACTTAAACTTCAACTGCATAAGACAGCAATTGAGCTGACCGCAATGCTCTTTTGGTGTTGTCCATACTTTGTTGTTAATTAGATCTAAGCTAATTGTGCATCAATTTTGAATGTCACTACACAAATAAAAGTAATAAGTGACATCTCTAATGGCCCAACAATTGTGTTCTATAATTGTGTTGCAAATGGTAATTTCTAGCATAAACCTGCTAAGCAGGAAATGCTTGGAATTTGGTGTTTCCAGAGCCACTTCCCATTGACCAATTAATTTAAATGTGGGTAAGGTCTGATCTTCTTGGAGTTGCCTGAATAATCCTTTGCTGATGACGCTTTTCCCATTACTCAGGCATGCTCTGGTGAGCACTGGCGCCTCCCCCTCATTCATCTGAATGGGGAAAAATAAGTGCTCTTTTTCTGAATGTCAGTCAGACTTTAGGCTGGTCTCTCATCTTCCTCTTTCAAGGGATTCAGTGTTTTTTCTGAGACTTTTGACTGGTATAACCTTTCAAAGTGTTCCCTTCCAGTGCAGAATACCACCTGCAGCTGGGAGGAAGGTTGATTTTCAATAGTTGAGAAGAGTTCCCATCACCAGTCTGTTCTCCTACCAAGATGATGGTGATTTCTGGGACTTGGTTGCTCTGAAAGTTAAATTCCAATTGATCGGTACACTGCTCAATAAGATGGCAGGTGCCATTCAGACTTGCATAATTTGTACTTCTCTTCAGTTTTATGAGTCGGTTAGTCTGGGTCCAGAGGAACTGGTTCATGCAATCGATCAGAGGGGATAAACTCCAAAGGAAATCGTTATCCAGTAAACAGGGAGTGGCCTCTGGAGTCACAACTATCACTGGATGTTTTAAAAAGGGTGCCCATTTTTTATTTCTAGATCCGCCATCCCCTCGATGGACATATCATTCACATCACAATTTTGGAGTTGTCCGGGAAGAGGTTTCGGTGGAATCTGGTGATTCTCCCCTCTTCCTAAATTTAGTTGGTTGAAAGCCTTTTTGGACAGAAGAGCAGATATGGCATCCAGTATCCACCAGAGCTCATAATTCACACTGACCCTGTACTTCGATGGGGGAGTACAATCTGCCCTCTTTTTCCTCAAGTGTATAAAGAAAGTGTGAGTTGCCATCTCTGCAGTCATTTTCTTAATTGTACTCCATCACTGTGTGATCTTGGGCGATTTTCCGTGTCGTAGATCAGGAATCTGTAGGAAGGAATTTACATTTTGCAATGTGTGTAGTTGGGAGATTCTTTGCTGTCCCCTTTTGTCCGAAGACAGTTCTCGGAACATGTTTGTGGGGAGGTTACCTTTACAGTCTATTTGACCTGGCTCGCATGGATGGGTTCTAGGAATCTCTCAATCTGGGTCAGTCTCCATACCTACCCTGTCGGACTCAGGTCTCTTGCGACCCATTTTTCTTTGGAAGGGATCCCCCCATTCTCAAAAGAGATGATTTCCTTACCTGACTCATCCTGGGATTCTTCTCTTTCAAAGGGGATTATCTTATTTTCCTTCTCCTTAAAGTAGGTTTATCTTCGACGTCTTCTACTTACTCTCTGTTCTTTGGGTTCTAACTTCATGGGGGTAGGAGAGTCACTATCAGGCTGAGAGGATTCCAGGGGTTCTGTTCTGGTAAGAAAGGAAGCTCCCCCAAGGGCTTGGCATCTCCCTTCAACCTGGGCCCAGGTGTTGGGGCATTCTGGGAAGCATGGTTAGGTTGAGGGATTTACTGAGCTCTCAGCATGTGCCCCAGGTTGTCGGTCAATTATTGGACCTGTCGCTCCAGTGGTGTAACTTTTTCTTTGGTGCTGGGTTGTAGGGAGGCCTCTGGTCATACCTCTTCTGCTCCCTAAGAGGGTAGCTGTCCCATCTAGCAAAGGAGCTTGTATATTGGACATTTCCATCATAATTTTAAGTTATGATTCTCCCTTCTCCTTGGTTCAGGGATCTATTATCCTGGATACGCGGGAGGAGGAGGATTGTTTTAGACTGTTTGAAACCTTTAGGTTGGGAGGTCATTGTAATTGTTTATTTGTAAAGCACTTGTACACAAGTGAAGTGCTTCAAACTGCTTCAAGGTGGGGAGGGAACAAGGGGATAAACATTGCCATTCTTAGACCTTTAAGATTCCGAATGATCTGACAGCAGTATCGAGCATACTAGGCCGGGGCATTTCTACTAGTATAAGTGCGTAACAAACTGTAAGGGGAAAAATTGGGGGTGGTGGGGGCAGGAGAGGAACATAAAAGACAGGAAAGGTTGGTCATTCAGTGCGCCTATGCATGAAGGCATAAACAACCAGGGAGAGTAGATAGAGGAGGACAGGCACAGACAACCATGCTAAGCCTAGTACATTCAAAGGTTGTGCAAGTGCGCAGACAGAAGTGCGAGGGAGGGGTCAAGTGCGTCCATTCCAACAGCGGCCAGGGTTAAGTGCCGAGTGGGTGCCACTCTCATGGAACGTATTGTGAGTACAGTCATTCCAGGCAGAGTGTGGAGGCTCAGAGGCAAGTGCAGGACTGGCGGGGAGTCTCGGACATGTGAGGCTCTGGAAGTGCACCAGGCAACCAGTCAGCTGACTGAGCAGATTGGGGAATAGAACGAGGGATGGAAGCAGGAGAGAAGAGAGGAGGTTAGCAAGGGAGAGAGAGAGAGAAAAAGGAAGAGAAGAGGAATGTTTTGTAGGTGGGTGGTACCTCTCTCCTGTATGAAATTTGGAAGGAAGTTTCCAGAGGAAGTATTTACATGGTTTGCCCCCCACCCACTTTGTGCCAGGGCAGTGTGCACATACCCTGGGATTGGCTTTGTACTCTTGTATCAAGGACGTACATAGGTGGCAGGGTCAGACGGGTCATTGTTCCAATACCCTGAGTGACTACCATTCGATTGGGCTTGGGTGGAGGGTCTCCTCTGCATCGCATTCTGCTTTTCAGCTGGAGGAATGTTTTTAGGCTATCCCTTCTCCAGGCCCAGAGGAGGGTTCATTTTCACCTTCGCAGCAGCAGGTGTGGCAAATGGTTTGTGGTGTTAAGGTTTTTTTTATTATCAGTGGTTTCTAGACCTCATAGTTCCTGGTGGCTTGCTCCATTACCCAATCCAGTGTCCTGCGCTCATGGAAATTGTGAACTAACTGGGTAATTATATGTTTGGAGAGAGCATGGAAATATGTGGTCACAAATTCCGTGCTATTCATATTCACCCACCTGGAAGTCAGTGCAAATGCATGTTTTAATTATTGTGCAAACTCCCTAGATTCCTGATCTTTGCCAGATTTTTAATTATATGCAGCTTTGCAGGGGCATCTTGTGGGTTCCTATGGGTCGAAAAATGTTCCAAAATGGCTGCCTTGTAGGTGGACCACTTATAATGATCCTGGTCTTCCACTCCTGCAAAGAAACTGGCGTACTCGGGAGAAAACAACCATTTCACAAACTCCACAAAATTGACATTTTTTATTTGAAATGATGACATTATTTTGTCATGAAGTTCCAAATGTTTCCACATCGAATACTTGGCGTTCTTCTGTTATGGGGTCATGAAGCTCTTTATGGCTTTTATTTGCCTAATTGGGTATTTAACAAAACCCTTTCCTGGTTTGTATTTCTTTTTCACCTGTGAACCTGGGTCCATTCACCCTCAGAATCAGTGCTGTTATTGACTTTTATACACTAAGCACAAAATCTTGAAATCTATTATTTCTTTGACCGGGAGCCAATGTAGCGATCGAGGCAAGGCTGAAATATCGCTGGCTTTAGGTGCTTTATAATTTAATCAGGTTTTTGAGCTTTCTCAAGTTTATCCAACTTTCCCGTATGCCTGCCAACAGGAAGTTACCATAGGCCAGTTTGGAGTTCATTAAAGTCCCCACCACCCCAGCATGATCTTGCTGTGGGATTATGGCAAAGCCGGACACCCTAGGTAGGATTGCCAGATACAACCCAAGTTCTTGATCTTGGAGACATAGCTCAAATAAGAGTACAAGAAACTTGGGGAAAGGTGTACTTGGCTTCCTTGGTTAACAGATGTGGGGGGCCGAACCAAGTCACCTCCGTCTTGCTTGAGTTAAATTGTAGTCTATTCTGTGTCATCCAATTTCCCACTTCCTCCAGACAATGGCCCACTTGGTGATTATATTCCTGACTTTCAGGAAGATTTGCATAGGATTAAAGTCGACATTGTGCTTCCTCAGAATTGTCATAAGTTGTTGTATATACAGATTAAACAAAAGTGGCAACATGGATAACCCTTGTGGAATGCCACAGTTCTGAGGTAAAATATCTGACAGGAATTCTCCAACTTTCACCCTTCGACAGCGGTTCGCTAAAAAAGACCTGAACAAGTTAATGGCCTGTTCTGAGACCCCCCCTGACTGTCGACAGGTGAGATTGTACAATGGGGTGATCCACAGCATCAAACGCTAACGATAGATGTGTTAGGCAGAAACCTATGCAGTTCCCTTAGGGAGCACTACAGAAGATTAGGACTACAGGTATATGCAATAAAAACCCTTTGGTATCAGTCTGTACCACAAAGATTTAGTTGGTAGCTGTGGCTGAGCAGTCAGACTTATCTCAAGAGGGAGATGAGCAGTATTCAGGGTTTACACAATAGGACTACAGTACTATGGACCAAGGAAACACTGACCAAAGCTTGGTTTCAAAAAGAATATATATTTATTTTACACACTTCTTAGTTCAACACACAAATCACTATCATTAAAGCAAGTTAAAACAGTCAAGAAAAGTATACACAACTCCCTATTTAAATTGTAGGCATGTTTGAGCAAGAGTGAAAACGGAGCAAAATGGCACAGTGTAGACCAAGCAGAAATGGCACTCTAACAATTTCTTCAGAGGGAGGGAAAGGTCAAGTTATACAGGGTTAGACTTCTTAACACACCAGCAACACTTCCCAATTGGATTGTGAACAAGTTAGGTAAGGCAGTACTTTAGCATAAGCAATACTTAGGTGAAAACCGAGCAAAATGGCACTTCAACAATATATAAAGGAGAAGGAAAGGTGGTTATAAGAGTTTAGGTGCTCCAACACATTTCTTGATGAAAAGCAATCTATAGAAGGCAGTTGTAACAGAATTAGCCAGAGTCAATAGGCCTGTGCCAGAGTCAGTGGTACAAGGCAATGTGCCCAGGATCAAACGGTTCTAGTAGCTGGAGTCAAGTCTTTGTTTAACGGTTGAAAAGGAGGGTGCACAAGGTAAATAGACAATGTTAGACAATAGGGAGAGCCAGCCCAGAGGGTAAGTAAAGGATTTAAAACACCTTTAGCAATACCCAACGAAACGGGAGGCCTGGTGGAACAATATACTTTAAAAGTGGATGAGGCTCCTGCGGTGGCGGTAGTTTCTGGCAATTCCTGCAGTTCGGGAGATCCAGGAGAGGAAGAGAGGCTCTCGTCGTGGAGGAAGGTTCGAGTCACTGCACTGCCCAGGGAAGAAGCCAGCCGCGGTGATGCCAAAACGGAATAAAAGGTACGCTCCTTTAAATCGCGGTCGTGGTGGACGGGTGCCTGGCTATCCGGTCTCCTAGTGCTTGGCACTGGCGATTTGACCAAGGCAGGTCCTGGAAGGCGATTGGCGAACTGGTTGGCTCCACCAGCTCAAGGAAAGAAGGATCTTGCAGGTGAAGATCTTCTCTTGTCGTTGGAGAAAAGTGGTGAGGATCTGCAGCAGGGCTTCACCGGTGGTTCAGACTTGCAGATGTCTTCAGCTTCTCTCCTCTTCGGATTTCTCAGGTCCAGTGGCGACGTCTTGTCCTCCAGTCCTCAGATCCCTGATATTATGCAGAAAACCCCCATTCATACAGCCTAGCTGTCACTCACGCAGCGGGGTGGTTATCCTGGCAGGATAACCCCCCAGCCTATCAGGGCCGAGTGTGACTTGGGTTGCTTAGGCAACTCTGTCCAGGGTGCCTACTCCCCCTCCCACACATCCTGTCCACCCCAGACTCACTGGCGCCTAAAGGAGGGCTTCTGTGCAGAAGCCCGCCAAAAGGACGAACAAAGGGCCTGACCTGGGTTTGGATTGCAGAGGAAGCCACGAGAAAGAAATATTATCAAAGATCTGGCAAGAAAAAAACACTGGAGTAAAGATAATAAAAAGATAACCCAGCGGTATGTTAAAGGCTGTCAGAAAAAGTGGTAGCCTCGAACAATGGGAAAATCCCATAGGAAAATATTTGCGGTCGAATATTTACAGTAGTAACCACTGCCACCAGCAAGAAACTTTGGAGAGAGGGACTGGACAGTACCCTCTCGAATATTAACACCACGGAAAAACTATTAACCCTTCCCAGTACCTCCATAGTAAGATGGTGTGTACTGGTTTTGTTCATAACTATTGACTAGTAAAGTCAATGGGGACTTTACATGCTCTGGGAGACAGTAGTCAGTCCCAGGGTATGGAGTCTATGTTTGGGGGTCACTATGACACTGAGGGTGCTGTGTAACACACATGTAAAAAGATGATACCTATGGATTGAGAAAAACTCCATAGCCCATAAGCACAAAAATAGCCTCAAACATACATCAAAAATATGCCTAAGAGTGGGAAAAAGAGTCTCACTCTTAGCAGGAGAAGAAATAAACCCCAAAAATCCAGCAAAGCTGCTGGGGGACTCACTAGGTAAGGGAAATTAGCCTTATTAAGAGAATTCTCCCTAACAAGATCCAGCATTACCAAAATTGAGAATGCCCCAATGTCAGCTTGTCTCAATAGCTCATCCCAAACTGCAGTCAAGGCGGTCTCCATTCAATGTCTGGGATGGAAGCAGGATTGATGGGCGTCCAGTAGTCTGAACTTTTCCATATGATCTTGAGGTTGGGCCATCACTATTTTTTCTAAGATCTTTCCTGACTAAAGACGACCACCTGCTTGGCAAATATTTTTCAGATCGTGGGGATCAAGCAATGCTTTTTTCAAGCGAGGTTTTATAGCCGAACATTTCAGCTGTGGTGGAACACATCATTGTGTCAATGATAAATTGGTGTATATGGTCGTGAAGTGTGCAATTGCCCCAGCTTTAGCCTGGCCAGCAGATGGCGACACCACAAAGAGAGCATTGTTTGTAGGTTTTAGTTTCTGAATCAGTTTGATGATAGTGTCCATAGGTGCGATGCTAAAATCAAAGTGAGGGGCCCCTGAATGAGACATTGCCTCAGGTACACAGGTTCCCGACTCCGCAGTTACAGTCTCTAGGGCCAATGGCCGATCCATTTTGTCTTGGATAACCTTAATCTTATCAATAAAAAAGATATTAAAAGCATTGGCTTGTTTTATAGACGGCTCCAATACAGACGATGTACAAATGGGTTGAATGAAATTCGTAATGGAGGAAAATTGTTCTCGCGATCTCTTAACTGCATATTGGATTTATTTTAGGCGAAAAGTCCGACTTTGCTTTATAAATGGCTGCCTTATAGTTTTTTTTTTTTCAAAGCAGCTTTAACACCTGCGGCCTCTGCTGGGGATCAGGATTTCCTCCCGAGACTTTCCATCGAATACCAGGCTTTGGATTGTTCCTTGAGTGCATAAATGTGGCCCCACGGGTACAAAATCCCCACAGTCTGGATCTACTTCAATGGAACCCAAGGCTTCACTTAGTAGCGGACCTGGAATAGCCAAAAGGTGTGTATGTTAGTGTTTTAACTGAATTTGAATACTCTGATATAATGGTCTGACCAAGACACTAGCTTGGTATAGAGCATATTCACTCCAACGCTGTGAGCGAGAATGGGGTCGAGGCAATGCCCCCCTTGGTGTGACCGAGACACATCGAATGGTCTCATACCGTGGCCGTTAATTATCTCACATAACTCCCCCAAATCAGGGGCTGTAGGGTCATCTAGCCATACGTTAAAACCACCCAAGCATACCAGCTACCGATGTCTGCTGCCTGTGCACAGAAGAAATGTTTCAAGATTAGTCAAGAGGTTTTTTGGAGCAGGTCCTGTGGATCTATATCCAGATACAATTTCATAGGAAGTAGTGGGTGAGAGCCACATGATCACGTGTCCAACCTGGGATCCATCATCCCAGATTAGGGGTTCAAAATGTGAACGTTTCATTCCTGAGTTATGAATAACCGCCGCCCCCACCCCTTTGCACCAACAATGATGTGAGTATTTGCCTTTCTCTTTATTTGGGGTTCGACTGCAGAAAAAGTTAAATCTAACCCTCCAAGGGGACTCAATGATGCCGAGCGCTGTCTACTTTCATATTCGTGAACGTATGAGTGCTCGAAGGAAAAATCATACTTTTGGGGACTCCTCTATGACTGTGGCTTTCATGCCCGCTGTCGCGGACGGACATGGCCTTTAATAGCCCGCTAGATGGAGCTATGGTAGGCCCGAGCAAAGCCAGGGCCTCGGCTCGGTCTGTGGGCCATTAAAGGCCATGCCCGCCCCCCACTGAGGGCATGAGAGCCATTCGCACCCCGGGGTTCATCCAGGGTGTGAACGGCTTCCTTTTTTCCCTCCAGAGATTCATGCTGCTTGCACAGGGATCTAGCGAGGAAAAAAGAAAACAAAGATGGCTGCCTCCATATGAAAAAGGGACTATGTCCCTTTTCCATTTCCATGGAGGCAGCACTACTGGAGGAGCGATGGGAGCAGAGCACAAAGCTTCGGTCCCCAACAGGTAAGTGGGGAGCGAGGCAGCAGGTGAGGGAGAGAGGTGGTGGGGAAGGGGTTGGCTTGTTTTGGGGGGTGCAGGGGAAGGAAGGCAACAGAGAGAGGCTCCCTGTTGCCTCCCCACGATAAAAAACATTTTTTTAGATGGCGCCACCTGGGGAATGGGCGCGGGTGGCTGGAACAGCAGGCGGGGATTGTGAATTCCCGCTCGCTGTTCCAGCCACCTGACTGGCTCATGTCCTTCCCCGGGTGCGAATATAACTGCGCACAGTACCAATCTATAACACAGTTTGAAAAGGTACAAGCCAGGGACAATACGACATAATATGGGCATATCATGTGAGCAATAGATATGTCACAGTGCAGTTATGAGGCAATGGACAAGGTATAGAGCAGTTCTCGGTCAATCAACATGGCACAGGGTAGTTCTGGATCGATGGATGTGCCATTGGGCAGTTCTTGGGCCATCTGAGTGACAGGGAAAATCAGGGAGCAATGAGCCATAACGTGGGGCATTCCGGAGCAATACACATGGCAGTTCTTCGAGTAATATGCCATGGGAGAAATTAGGGGGCAATTTGAAGTGGGATGGGGTGTGTTATGGCCAATGGGTGTTGCTAAATTGTACCAGAACTTTGAGCAAGTTCTGGAGTAATGCAGATGCTAGCTTGACATGACAATGTGGTTAACTGGTGTAACATTGGCATGGCATCATTGTGACTACTAGCGTTGCCTTTTTCTGGGAGCAATAATATAGAAGCTTTTACGTTGTACCCCCAGAAAATCACGATGCCATTTTAAATAATTGTATGCCCGTATTGCTCAAGTAAAGCACTTCATCATGCTGGTGTACGGTAAGTGCCGTAATGTGCTTCAAGGCACTATAGCCAGGGCAGTTTCTAGTTCATTTGGTGCCCAGGGCCAAACCCTAAATTGCGCCTCCCCGGCCCCCGCGCGCGCTCGCTATGCACGCCACTCCCAAACTATACCATGTGGTTAAGTAACTCCTACCCAACGTCAATATATCACTGTTATACACATGGAACAGGTTCTATTAAATTGTGATTCAAGATTTTTTATT
This sequence comes from Ambystoma mexicanum, assembly GCF_040938575.1. Classification (NCBI taxonomy): domain Eukaryota; kingdom Metazoa; phylum Chordata; class Amphibia; order Caudata; family Ambystomatidae; genus Ambystoma; species Ambystoma mexicanum. The sequence goes on along the minus strand of NC_090927.1, from coordinate 97,075,068 downwards.
AAAATTGCTTTTTATTTTTCTAACAATTAGTGTCTATTTTAATTTCTTCAATGTGTGACTTATAAAAGCATATCATTGGCTTTTTGGATCCTTGTCTCTCTGGTCCATCGTCCAACTGGTCCTTGATTCGTCGCTCTTCTCCGATCCTTGGCTCCCCTGCATACCTGCCAGGTATTTCCATGTCCTTTGTGACACTGAGCCAGCCCAGGCATTTCCTGTTAATTGCTAGGACTGGTTTTTGTGTTCTTCCCATTATAAGTATAGGCCTTGAAGGACCACCATGCAAAGTGAAAATCCAGCACTGGCTCATTGCGTCACGCATGGCATCGGCCCCCCACCTGGCAGCAAGGCCCTTGTAAATTGATTTGCTTTTCTGTCACCCCTCTGGTCCTTGACTCCCTTGTGAGTCACTCTCCTCTGCTCAGTCGCCCTTCTGGTCTTGGGGAACCTGGTTGATCGTTCTCCTCTCGTCCTTGGTTCATATGGTCCATCATCCCTCTAGTTATTGGCTCCCTTATTTTGATGTAATCATAAAATACCTAGGTGGTTACCGAGGATAATTTTTGATCAAATAAGGGAAGAATAGAGTGTTTACAAAGCGTCCACTTGTACTCCTCCAAGTGAACAAGCCAAGTGCTAGGTGCTATGGCAGTACTGGCGAAAGGACTCAGTCTGGTTCACGCTACAGTTGGCCTGTCAATGTACTAAGCAAGAAGGAAGAGTTTCCTCTCAGCTCTCTTTAATCAAGCCTTAACATCAAACTTTGCACTCGAAGTGCATGCCAGTGTTTTTTCAAAGCAGTCTTCTGAGAGCAAATGACTTAATGTGAGCTGTAACCACTACTGGTGTAGTAGAAATGTCTTAACCAGGTCTGCCTTCAGCCAATCGATTTATGAGCACTGTGCGTGTCCATCAGTGAAGTCCTGTTAAAAAAAAAACATTGGCAAAGCCAACAGTTTTTGGCTTCTGTGTACGTTTTAGGCATTTGCCAGGTACTGCTAATAGATGCCCAGTTCATACAAAAAAACGAATGGACATGCTTTTTTCTCAGCTCCTTTTCCTTTTCTTCCTTTACTGCAAGACTGTCCCATCTAGTGCTTCATAGTGGGTGTGCATTAATCATGCCACACTTGATCAGTACTTTTGAGGGAGACACACCAAGTATAATCTTTATTCCTGTTTCTTTATTTTATAGACATTTGTAATTTACACGTTCTATAGAAAAAGTCTTTCTTTTCTTCAAGACAGCATTTCCTGTTATTTGTATGTCATTGTTTATTTGTGCACACTTGCTATGAAAGTGTTGCCCCCATAAAACCACAAACAAAATGACCTGAACTTGCACACCGTGCGAAATGTACTGTCAGTAGCAACTGGAGTAGTAGTGTCTGCTGTGGTATCAGCTGACGCATGTGCAAAAGATAGGGTTCTCGCCGCGACATGATGCGGCGCCAAGCCCATGACACTTTTCAGCAGTGCTCGGCGCTGCCGATGAGGCACAGGAGAGTTAACTCCTAACATGATTGAAAAAGGAGTTAACTTCCCCGTGGCGTATTGTTTCTTCACTTCACCCGCTGTGGCGCCGAGTCTGATAGTGACCCCTGCTGCCAATGCTGTAGTGGGGATTGAAAGGAAGAAGGCGCGATTGCTTGAGGAGAGGCAGGCAGCACCTGATGCCTCTACTTGAGCAATCGCGCACAGCCCAAGGCTATGGAGCCCTCCCCAAGGTAAATGCGCCCCCAGGGCAACTCAAGCCCTCACCAGGGTGGGCGATTGCACCCCCGTGGCGTATTGTTTCTTCACTTCACCCGCTGTGGCGCCGAGTCTGATAGTGACCCCTGCTGCCAATGCTGTAGTGGGGATTGAAAGGAAGAAGGCGCGATTGCTTGAGGAGAGGCAGGCAGCACCTGCTGCCTCTACTTGAGCAATCGCGCACAGCCCAAGGCTATGGTGCCCTCCCCAAGGTAAATGCGCCCCCAGGGCAACTCAAGCCCTCACCAGGGTGGGCGATTGCACCCCCGGGGCGTATTGTTTCTTCACTTCACCGCTGTGGCGCCGAGTCTGATAGTGACCCCTGCTGCCAATGCCGTAGTGGGGATTGAAAGGAAGAAGGCACGATTGCTTGAGGAGAGGCAGGCAGCACCTGCGGCCTCTACTTGAGCAATCGCGCACAGCCCAAGGCTATGGTGCCCTCCCCAAGGTAAATGCGCCCCCAGGGCAACTCAAGCCCTCACCAGGGTGAGTAGTGATCCCCCCTTCACAGCATACCTCCTTAAAGCCAGATTGTCGCAAACAGAGTCATATCATGGCCCTAGGTAGGCAAGCAGCAGGCAGGAACAAAGCTGGAGCCAGGACTGTAGAAAGGGTAAAATCAAGCGTTTAACCGGAGACTTGAGCAAAGATGACCAGCATGCATCTAATCCCAGTCTGTCTGATTGCGGAGACTTCTAGAACGTCCAGATGTCTTCCTTTCACATTCCATCATGCATGCCGCCACAAGCAGCCAGCTTCCTCACACACCGAAACCACAGCAACCCTGGGAGACAAGCTGCCACAACGCCTTAATGTACCATGCGTCGGCGGTTTGGATTTTTGAATTGTAACCATAGCAACCCTTCAGCTGGTGTTTTTTGTCTGTGAATATATACAGTTCGTTTTCTGTGACGCCACACTGTAAAGAAGATTGCTGTCTGCTAGTTGTCACGGAGTAAAGGCCTGTGCTTACTTTTGCAGCTGGTATTTCGGAAAGCTGAGCCGCCTGGACGCCAAGAGGTTCCTCCTGCAGCCCATGAACGCGGATGGGGCCTTCCTGGTGTGGTGGAACGAGGAGGTGGACTGTTATTACCTCTCAGGTACTGGAAGGCGGTAACAGCGTGTGTTTCCGCTGCACGGGTACAGCTGGGAGAGCACACAAGATAACTGGGGGGACTATGCAGCGTTATCAGGGGTGCAGGAGACACACAAAATCTGGGGGGAACATGGGACACCTTGGGGACTTTGGTACAGACGCAACACAATCCATACTTCTGTAGGGTCATGTGTTAAAGGGTTCAAACCCATATAAACATATATGTGTTAGATTTATTTTAAGAATGGACACCAAATAAGTGCCCTTCTGAAAAAACACTAACACTTCAGATTTCTCATCTCTAGCACAATATTTAAAGCTGATTATAAACCCAAAACACTTAAAATAAACTTTCAAACATTTGAAATCTTACAACAGGAATTTTAAGGAAACACATTTCTCTTAATCTCTTTAAAGAGCCCAATGCAGAAGAACTGAGGGGGTGCTGATATTGTTATACTGTTCAAACAACATGCTGGACTTGGAGAATATTTCATAGAGGGCCAATTGGTTGTCTTTTATGCCACAAAAAGGTTTGAAAAAAATCAATATTTGAATGAGGGCTCTCCAAATGAGGAAATGCAGATCAGAGATAGGTTTCTGTGCACACATTGGGAGCAGGACCATTTTAGGTTCAAAAATCAAATAATCCAAATGCACTTTCAAAATGTGCTCGTGGCAGTAGAGCATCAGCAAGTTCTTTGGAGCACTACATCACTGACACTACATCGCTGACACTACATCGCTGACACTACATCACTGACACTACATCACTGACACTACATCGCTGACACTACATCGCTGACACTACATCACTGACACTACATCGGTGGAGAAAGCCACAACGCCCGTGTCCTGTAGCGCTAAGGTGGCAGAGTAGGAAGGAGCTCACCCAGTGGGATTTCCTTTGCATTGCCATGCCCCTGCTGGGGGAAGTTCACAGTCCTCGGCCCCCAGGAGACTAACAGGACAGTACTGGTGGAAGCTCACTCAAAATGCTGGCGATAACACATGGCGAGTGAGGGGGGATCAAGACAGACCCATCCTCACACCAATTGACGCTGTCACGAAACATTCATAGTCAGCTTTATGAGTGCAGCGTGTGCTGATCTGGTTATTGATAAAAAGAAAATCTCCCCTATACAAAATCAACAATCTGAACCACCAAATATGTTGTGTCTCACAATATATATTGTTTTTATATGTGTATAATACATAACACACACTAATTTATTTACAAAGGTATAAACAAACATAAGTCAGAAATCCAATTATATATAATAAATACAAAATGAGAATTTGTATACATTCGAAATTCTATCTAGACCAATCAGCCCCATATCCCTTCCGTAATAACTGCACCGCTCTTCCATCTCCTTCACCATCTCTCTTTGGAGAAATAGCCACAGAGTAAACATTTCCAATTATGTCACAGTCCACGATGATCATGAACATGTGTGTTAAGACGGATTTCTGAACTCTGTCCTGGTGGCGCAGAAGTTCAGAAGGCCAACCTAATTACTTGGAACAGGGTAACCTCTGGACAAGCCAGACCAATCAAGGTAGCGATCGCGGCGGTCAAGACTAGGCCTCAAGAGGGGTGAGGGTGACTGAAAGCCCGCAATGAGCACACAAAGCAAGAGCGCTTACAAACTACTCCAAACAGTTGTTATATCAAAAATAGATACACATTTATTTTAAGGCCTTTAAAACAATGACCGTAGCGAGAAAATCACAATATCACAATATTAAACCAACACATACCATATCAATACAATATATATACAAATACACAGTCGCAAGCGTTTAAAGCACGAAATATGTAGTCCACCTGAAAGGAAAGGAAAACAGGCAGTGCGATAACGCTTTAGACTCAGTTCGCCTTCAGAGGCACCTAACTAGATGGAAGTCCGAGCCCTGCGAAGAGTGGAGCCTTGTGCTCAAAGTACCTGCCACGCCGGTGCCAACGGGCAAAAGGGGAAGCTCTTCGGAGGAAGCCAGGCAGTTCGGGTTAGTGCACAGCAGAAGGAGAACAGGTTCCGCAACTCAAGCGCAGCCTCCACAGCGGGCAGAAGCAGAGCGCGAGTACGGCCAAAAGGGTGCTGTTTTTACACAGCAGGGAAAAGCAATGGGATACTGCAGGAGGGCGACCAGATCCTAGCTAAACTACTCACCGGTCCCCGAAGCAAGCAGACCCAGGCTTCTCCACGCTAGTTTCAGCAGCTGGCAGGTTCAGAAGAGCAGGGAACGCCTCGTAGTCGTGTAGAGCAAAAAGACGTCCCAATCGACGAAACCAGCACAGTTTTGTTGCCGCAGCAGGACAACGGAGCGGCCGTGTGTATTCAAGCCAAATGTACACTCCTCCCTTCAGACTTGGGAACGCCAAGTGTACGAAGCGTGGGAGAGTGACAAGGACTCGAAATACAACACAACCTGGCGGCAGTTACAGAGCAGGACTCCCTTGTAAGCTGGTCAGTCAACTGGATGGCCCAGAGACACTTCCGAAGGCTTACTTGGCAGGAGATGATGAAGTCGCCGGGAATAGCTGTTCCTGCTATTCCAAAGGTCGAAGCACCAGTACAGGCCTTCTGGTTCGATCCAAGGAGGAAAGGGTTTCACAGGACGACAGCAGTGCAAAGGAGGATTCCTTCAGCGGGTCACCAGCGATTCCTCGGTCCAGCCTCTTGGTTGCAGGATACTTGGCTCCTGTATTCCTTCGTTCGTGAGAACTCAGGAGATCGACATGGTAGTGGTGTTTCCAGCTCCCTCTTATCCACGGTTCCCTTCGCGCCAAAACGGAGGGGAGCCAATGGGAGATCCGCACATCAACACACATACCATACGTGGATCAATCACGGACCACGGTGGTCCCAGGCATTCACACCACCCCAGACTCTCTGGCACCCAGGATGTGTATTGGGACCAGACATCCCAGCCCACACCCTGGAGGCACACAAACGACATGTAGAAGCCCGCGAAAGCAACCACGTTTCGTGGGAAAGTACATGCCCAAATAAGGAAGGCCCCGGGTCGCCCGACCTGGGGAAGGTGAAGGGAGCAAGACGGTCAGTGGACAAGACAAAGGAGCCTCGTGGTCTGGCCATTTTGGGAGCCAGGCCACCATTTTGGGTTCAGTGCGAAAAACGTGCTCAGAACGCCAAAAGGAGCTCAAAATAAACAAAACGATCGCTGCCACCATTCGAGTCCCTGAATGACTTGCACCGATCAAATACCATCCTAAAAGAGTATCTAGGGCCTGTAGAAGGCTAGAGACCCAAGAGAGCTGTAACTTAGCTTACAGTGCCCTCTTGTGTCATGTTGCACTAAAGCCGCAACATGATAAAGGAAACTACGGGAAACAGCGTTCCCCGGTACTGACTGTCTTAAGGGCATGTCAGTTTCCCCGTAAGAAAAGAGCGAAAGCCCAGAGGAGTGCAGCAGAAGGCTGTACTTCTCTGGCAAAGTCAATAACAAGGTGAAAAACAACAGCAAAAAGTTTAGGGGTTGCCACATGGAAGGAAAATTCCCTACAATTTCGAAATCTTTCCTAACAATGTGTTAATGTTTTGTTTTTTGTGCTCAGTAGGCATGATAGATTACTTCGCTATTACGTGCATACCTACTAGATCTGTGCTTTCTTCATGTATATTGCACATGGCACGTGATACAGTCTTTTCTGAGACATGGTTGAATCTACCAAGGGTTTCAGTCGTTGCAAAGCACTGAAGCTTCTCTCAGCCTCACAGGAAGTGCTAGAACAGGTAAGAGGATGCACAGTGGCTTCACCTTTCACCTGTGCAAAGAGAGCTCTTGCTCTGAGAAGGATCCTGCTGAAAAATGGCTTGTTTCTGGGTTTTAACAATCATTTCAGAGCTTCTCCCTGGTCAGAGGAAATGTTGAATGGAAGAGATCGGAAGATGGGAGTCAGGGTGGGTTGAAGAAGGGAGTGGACATGACTAGAGTGGTTAAAGAATTAGAGTGACAGTGGTGGTATTGATATTGATATTGATATTTAATTTCTATCGCGCTTGTACACAAGTGTTTCAGAGCGCGACAAGGCAAGGGAAGGGGAACAGAGGAGAAACAAAAACAACGATCTTACTAGGCCCAGTGACATTGAGAAAGCGCAAGTGCATGGTAGAGGGGGAGAGGGAGAAGTGCATGGAAGGGGGACCAAAAGGAGAGTGCGGAGCAAGGAGGAAAAAAACATAAATAATAACAAATAAATTAATAAATAAAAAGGCAACAAACAGAGGGAGTGCAGCCAGCAAGTGGCAGTGCTGGGTTTAAGGCAGCAGGCTGTGTAGGTCTGATAAGTGCAGGAAGAACAAAACAAAGGAGTGGGGGCTGTATGGGTACAGATACAGACCCCCAGTGCAAGGGGTGGCCCGGAGGCAGTGCGTGCGAGTGGTAAGAGAAGCAGGTAGCACAGAAAGGCCAGAAACTGATGTGCCATGTTATCATAAGAATTGGTGGATACAAATATCCCAAGCTAGCACAGTAAGGCCATGTTCTATTATGTGGAGTTATCACAGTAAAGCAAGACACCATTATGACCACCAGCACAGTACACACAGACTTCAGTATGCCCAGTTAGCACGGCACAGACATATTCTGTAGGTGGGTGCATGTGTTGGTGTGTGCTACAGTGGGATGTTTGTGTGGTGCTGGGTGCAGTGTCAGTGTGCAGTGTGTGCAGTGCAGTTATGAAGGTTTTGTGAACAGTGCCTCTGGGGTGAGAGTGTGCAGTACTGTGTATGGTGTCTGTGCATTAGTGGGGCAGAGTGTGTGTGTGTGCGCGCACATGCAGTGCTGGGGTGGTGTGTGTGCATGCAGGTTCATGCTAAGACAATGTTGAAGCAGTGGCAGAGGGGCAGGTTGAGTGTAGTGCTGGGACAGTAGGTGTGTGCATTGCTGGAGTTAGTGCGTTTGTGTACAGTACAATTCAGTGCTGGGGACAATGCGTGTGGTGGTGAGGGTGCTTTGCGTAAACAGTGCAATACTGAGGGGAGTGTGTGAACATATGCACAATGCAGTTTTGGGGGGTGAGCCTGAATGCAGTGTGTGGATGGTGAGTACAGGGAAGCAGGAGTCGTGTGAAGAGCAGGGCTTTGAGGCTGTGTACATTCATGCAATGTGCGGGTCGTGTAAGTGCAGAGCAGTTTTGGCAATGTGTACATGTCTGCAGTGCCATGGGTGCTGTGAGTGCCAAGCAGTATGGGTGTGCAGTGCAATGATGTTGTGTATATATTCTCTGTTGGGCAGTGTGGGTGTGCAGTACAGTGGGGAGGTATGTATGCACAGTGCCACAGAGGGCAGATGTGCCGTGGAGCAGGGTGTATTCACAATATCCAGGGCTTGGGAGTGTTGTGCAGTGGCTTGGTATCTACACAGTGCTGGGGCTGTTTGTGTGTGTGTACGTGGCTAGGGGCTTGTGTTAGCTGGTGTTGGTGATTGTGCATGTGCAGAGCTATGAGTTGCCTGTGCAGTTGTGGCATGTTTATTGCCAAAGCGCACTTGGGAAAATGGTCCTCCTGCATCACGCGCTAGAATTAAAGGAGGTCCTTAATGGTAAACACATCTAAGAACACATTTCCTTTCAATTTACCTAATAAATGAAAAAGAAATGCCTTTCTCGGGTTTTTTAAAGAAGGAATCATTTGGCAACTTTCAGCCAAAATCTTTGTACGTTCAAAAAATGACATCGTTTTTAGCGCTTCCTGACAAAATCCTGCAGTTTCTTAGCACTCTTGTAATCAGTAAGATGACAGTCTGAGTTGGCTCTTATAGGATGTAGCTGGTGTATCAACTCCCTGAGCTATTTTGACTCCTACATTGTTTCAATGTAATAAATGTCCAGCAGAATTGTACAAGCATACCCATTTACTGAATGTATTTGCATGTGTTGATGAGCACAACAGCAATGCTTGGTCCTGTATAATTTGGTTCCGTCTGGCAGATGGCTCTGGGGCAAAGCCGGTTAAAGATGTGTCAGGGCTGGTCGGGATTTTGAGCATGATGTTTGGGAGCCCTCCTACCCTATAAACCGGGCAAAACAGTCAGATTTGCAAGTGGAGTGGTTAAATTATAATAAAGTGAAAATAATGCAGCATGGTGTAATAACTGCATATTGTCACGTGAAAGGGATCCAGCAGGGGGCTGAAACACTAAATGTCCCCTGAAAAGCTGCTAATTGCTCAGCAGCGTGCTAATGTCAGGGAAGCCTGAAGAAAAGGCAATGAGGTGCTATGAACGTTGCCAGAGACTGCCAGAAGGAGGTGTTGGACTGCAGTGAGGGCGCTGCACACATTGAATGTCCCACATTAAAGGACTTTTGTGTCATATAACTGCAACATGGGGCTGCTGCCCGGGCTCCCGAGAGCACTGGACCCATTTCAACTGAAAAAAGTTATAGGCCCTGATGCAGTTCCTGCCCTGGCGTGAGTGGCTAAATCAGCAGACAGGGGGGGGCAAGTGGGGCCAGTAGGAAACGAGACCAGGAAGCAGCCTCTCTAGGGTTGGGAAGGGGAATGCTCCTTCATTCTATGGGCAGGTCCAGGCTGGGCAACAGCAGCTCAGGTCAGCCAGCTAAGAAATACCTGTCTTTTATCTGTTCTTTAATTCTGCACCTGGGCTGTAGCTGTGTTGTGATTTGCAGAATTAAGAATGTCCCTTTAACTTGCCCCTCCCAACCCAAAGAATTAGGAAATGTCACCCCTTTTATTAACACTGTGTCTTCCAGTTGCAGTTGTCACATTTTCGCTCTTTTGAAAACTGTGAAACATCGGTTTGGAAAAGTCTGCTTGCCAGGCCGTCAGCATGAACTACTAAGAGAGCACTTCTTTGATAAAATGTGACGTTTTTGAATCCTGATGGTACGAAAGCACATGTCCCCTTTCCAACCCATCACATACAAAAAATAACTGGTATGGAGGTAATTTTCCAATTGGGCATGATGTAAATGAACGGTGTAAAAGCCTTGCGTGGTTTTTATGCCTTTCTTTCACGTCAAGCCCCGTATTCATGCATTTGTATGGCGATGGCGGAGAGGAGGGGTGGATCGGAACATATAATTCCCCCTCCCCCTTTTCCACCATTAGTACCGCATGGATGTTCATGCCGGCGCAAATGCTGTGGATTCCTTTGCAGTCCGCTGGCTTTCTATACTAGCAAAAAGCAGGCGCGCTCGGTAGGAATCCCTTGTGAACGCCACCTGCTGGGTGTACGAGGCATTTACCCCAGCGTTTCCTCAATACAAGCATGTACGCCGCCTTTTTACCCCACTCCTGCAAGTGAGGAAACCAAGGCAGTGCGGACCTGTGCTTGTGAAAGTGTAAACGGAACAGGTCCCCGTCACCTTTTTATGGGAAACTCAAAAAGGAACCCCTGAGTGTTTAACAGGAGAGCAATTCTCACCTTGCTAAGTCTAAATAGAGCCATGTAAAGGGAACTGGGGGGTAGGGCAATCTGAAATCCTTTGGCACGCCAAAGATTCTCCCCCTTTGTCACAGATAAGTTGTTGTGGGGGTGAGAAGAGACTGACATCTTTTTATTTCCTTTTAATACATTACAGAATTTTAGCCAATATATAATTGTATATTAGTGCCCTTGAACTCTGGGTCATACAAAGAAAATGTTACTTTCCCACTTTATGGGTTCACCCATCTCCGAAATGAGGCTCTGCAGGTTGTCTTTGATTTCTTGGATTTGCCCTCCAGCCTCTGGCAGGAAGGTGGCAGGGGTGCGATGGCATCCAGCAGTGCACCCACTCACCCCCTACACTACCGGGACAACGGCCCTCATTACAACACCGGCGCTAAACCATGGCGCTATTAGCACCATGGTTGGTGCCGGTGTCGTAACGAGTCCGCCATGGTGAAATGGGGAAATACTGCCCCATTCCAAGGTTGGCGGGGCGGTATTTCCCCATTTCAACATGGCCCTTCCCCATTCCCATTTTTGCCCCATGGGGCTCAATGGGAATGGGGAAGGCGGCAATTACGGTACCGCAAATTGCGGTGCCGTAATTGCCTGCGAGGTCCCTTTGCAGGTCCCTACTTTAACGGCTGGTCCAGACTAGCCGTTCAGGTCGGGTCCCGCAAAGGGACCTCGCAGTAAGGCGCTAAGTGGTTACGGCGCCGTTAACCACTTAGCACCTGGGTCGTAATGAGGCCCAATGTTCTCAATGGGCAATTCAAAGGAAGGAAAGCACAGTCCTTTACATTTCCAGCACTTGTAAAAAGAAATGCACGTTTCTAAAAAAGACAGCCACTCATCCCAATTGGAAAAATAAACAGGCTTTCTATTCTCTTGCTCCAGAGAGTGGGTGGGATAAATCATTTTGTCTACTCCTTACCTCCCCCCATTTCCCTCGCCCATAAGCATCATCATGCGGCAACTCCAGGGGCCATTCCCAGGGAAATCCTAGAGGAGGTGCATTTGGCTATGTGGAAACAGTGGGTTTATGTGATATTGGGTGCACACAGTGCTGGAAATGGACATTTAAAGGGGGATCCCACAAGATCCCGGATGGGGGAAGAGTTTGGAGGAGAGCGTGTGGTTCCGAGGAGGAGTTCAGAGGGGGCAGAGCTGGCAGTGGAACTCTGCTCAAAGGAAATGTTCAAAATAATAGTTTAAAAATGGTGCGATTTCTTTCATGCTGCTTCTTTCCTATAACTACGCGAGCAAAATATAAAAGGTGTTCACCTTTTAAACCCAACCATCTATAGTGCAATTTTCCCAGGAGAACAAAACAAAAAAATATGAAGCATGTGCTTTGATGACAATTTTGTGTGGTCTTATGGGTAAGCGTCAACACTGGGAATGTGCAACCTGGGTGAAATCCTGGAAGCCATACCCTTGAGCAAGATTGCCTGACTCAAAAACATGCAAGGGGGTGGGGCGGGGCCAGCCGCAGAGCGATGCAGACGTAGTCCCTTGCAGCTCCCAATGCCGCCAACTGAATCCTAATAAATATCCTGTAATCGGAAAGAACTGACCACTAAAAACAACATATATGGCAAGGAAGCCAAGAGGACTCCACGGCTGAACTCCAACTCGAAACCGTGTAGTGGCGTCGGAGACATTTGCAGTAAGCACCAGAATCTTTGACGCGCAAAGCAGTAACCAAAATGGCCGCCAAGCTCCTGCGCTGCCGTGAGTGAGTCCCTGCCCACAACGGAAGATCTTCCCAAGAAGATCTTTTGGCTCGAGCTCCGCAGACCCGAACAGTGCCAGACACGGGGATCACAGGCGATGAACTGACGCAGAGCGGAAACTGGAACTGAACCCCGCTGTCTGCGGGAGCACACTGTACGGAGCATGTCATTGCTGTGACAGTGACCCAGAGACGACAGGAGTGGCTGCCCTAACATCGCCTACAGGCCTGGTCATACAGGCATAGCCGCCGGTAACGCAGACTTGCGAGATCCGCCTGTGACCCAGCTTGGTGGTGGGCACTGTTGTGGTCCGGGTCGCGGTGCCAAAAAGAAAGTAGACACTGTCCCGCGACCTGACTCTGCTGGCGAGACACCCTCCCGTCCTGAGCAGCACACCCACGCTGACGGCGGTATTCCTGCTTTATAGCCATCCGGGAGAGGGGCCGAGAGGTGCGCTAGGAGCGCATCCATGAGAACTCGGCCGCAACACCTAGCTTGAGGGAGTCCAAGTCCCTGGAGCGCCCTGAGCTCCAATACACCGGAGGAAAATACTGCCCATACAGAAGTGGAGCTGGGTGACACTGCGACACTGAGAGAAGAACCCTCACCCACAGAGACGCAGAGGAGGACCAATGCCCCTGAAGCAAGGTACGCCTCCACTTTTAATACCAAGGACCAAACTAACGATTGGCACCCATTGACTACATCCTGCATGAATACTGTACGCCTCCCACTGTAGCTTCCATTGGGACATAACATATACTTATCTGATACGCGGGCATGATCAAAGACCATCTACCAATGCACAATATACTCAGGCAAATGAGCAGCATGTATCACGACTGGTCGGCTAGATAAGCAGTGGCAACTTATCATTGCCGTGTAACTCCCTGCAAGCAACGCAGTACTGTACTCCGACACTGCCCACAACGTACCAGACACATATATTCTGGAAACGGGACGCTCAGTCGCAAGTCCTTGCTGAGATCCTGACCAGTTAGACTCGTTAGCTGGCACTAACTACGCACCAACCTAATAGGGATTGTGGAAAGATGACATACCAGTGCGCACCCCTGTGATAACGCGACAGACACCGGGAGTGGAGCAACGCCTGCCTCACGCAGATCATGATGGGCAAAACCCTCACACACCAAAGCTGGGAAACCTCTACAGCAAAACATAGCAGCATTACTTGCTGGAGAAGGGAGAAGGAGATAGAACTGGTACGTGTGAACTCCATGTCCCAGCTGAGGCAAAAATAACCAAAGCGAGGCCTCCCCTGTGACACCCTTTACTGCTGTGCTTGTGCCCATTTACCAGACTGTGTTGTACAAAATACCAATCAACGGCAGTGTGGACCCCTCATACTGGACCGAATTGCTACTGAATTAGCGAGGCGATAGGTATCGTACTGGTGGCACAACAAAGCCTCTGCAATCGACAGGAAGAGAGGTAACACCAGGATCAGGGGGCGTGGCCAGCACGCATGGAGTGAGGACGTGTTCTCCTCACGCTCCTGCCCGATATCCTACAACGGACCGAATCGTTTGGCCTGCTTAAGCTGAACAAGCACACCTGAAGTAGCTACGGGAAGTAGAACCGGTTCCCTACCCCCGACGAAGTTTCCGCAAGACAAATCGGACCGAGATAATGGTTAACCGAAGCGAACAGAGAGGAGGCCCCAGCCCAACAAAATGGCGGCGCCCGCCGGCCCCATCTGTGACGCACCGCTGGAGGGTGGATAGCCTCCGGAGGCGAGAGAGGAAGGCCCACAGCGTCCAACCCCGTCCGGCGAAACCCTGGGGGGGGGGGGCGGACCCCCGCGGCCGGGTGTGACGCGGGTCTCTATCTCCGAGACTGAGTGCTGGGAGGAAGAGCCGAAGGGGGGGACCCTCAGCGCGAGACCGCGTGCAGGAGAGGCGCTGGCTGGCGGGAGGCCGCGAGAGACACGGAGAGACACGAAGAAGAGAGAAGGCGACGGGCAGTTCCCTCTGGAACATCCGCGGGCTGACGACTCCCCATCTGCAACAACCGCCCTCGCAATCGATCCTACATACACGTCCCCGCTGAACAGGAAAAGGCCATGGAGCACGCCCAAAGACAGGCGATGTCGCCCCCCAAAAGCAAATTGAAAACCGCGACCATGGACTCCTTCACCACGGTCAGGGCGAAACAACAGGGGACAGAGGCAGCAGACGACCCAACGGCTAAGGAGGACGATCCAACAAATACACAAGTGCTACAAGCCATAGCGGCGCTACAGACGTCCATCGAAACCAGGATCGATGAAATCAAGTTGGACATGCAACTGATGAGACAGGACGCCCGTAACCTTACAGAAAGGGTGGCCACAACGGAGGCAATGCTCCAAGACAATGTTAACGACACCACAGAACTTAAATCTAAGGTCCAAGACCTTGAGTTGCAAGTAGCGCGGCTAGAGGCGCGATCAGAGGACGCTGAAGGACGTGCCCGCCACAGCAACATCCGAATCCTGGGGGTGCCGGAAGACACGGAGGGCCCAGACCCGACCGAATTCGTAGAAACGATGCTCTTGCAAGAAATCGGGGCCGGCAAACTGACCCAGGGCTTCTCAATAGAAAGGGCCCACAGATTACTTCAGAAGAGGCCCCTTCCGGGCTCCCGACCGCGCCCTATTATTACAAAAGTCTTGAACTTGCGCGACAGAGAGACTATACTGAGATTCTCAAGAGAAGGAGGGGAGATCAAGAAACATGGTGCCAAAATAGTCATTTACCCAGACTATGCCCCCACGGTGCAGCGAGCACGGAACTCATTTGTACCGGTGAAAGCTAGGTTGCGCAAGCTAAACCTCAAGTACATGCTACTTTACCCATCCCGCCTTAAGGTACTATACAAGGGGAAAGCTATCTTTCTTGAGACTCCGGTAGCGACAAATATGTGGCTTGAGGACAACAACCATGCCGATGATAAGGAAAGCACTGCGCATGAAGTCACAGGCCATTGAAAGCACCAAACGACAGGAAAAAGAAGGTTCGCACAACTGCCGAATGAATACCGGACCGATTGAGATCTCCAACTCTACGTGCGCCATGACGGGCAGGAGCGCACCGACCTATGCGAATAACAATGAAGCCGACGCACTCCCCTGCAACACGTGGAGGCCGACTGCCGACACACCACCCGCCCCGGGAGGCCTGGAAAGGCCTGGAAGGATCGGGTGCCCCCGAGCGCTGCAAGTTTGTGGCAACTGCTGGGGGCAGTTTTGAGTTGAAAGGTTTGTTGCCCTTATTCACTATAATGAGGATTGTTAATGTTAATAAGTCTCCAATTGACACTGAGATGGAGGGGGGAAGGGAGGAGGGAACGATGAGGCTCGAGGCCCAACCGTAACACAGACCGACCCCTGTTTAACAGGTCCAGGCCCGGGGGCGGCAGAGGCGGGGAAAGGGGGGGACAACAGATCCATTACTAAACCCCTATGGCTGCGACCACCATAAAAATAATGACATGGAATGTAAGGGGCCTAAGGACGTATCTCCGAAGGAACAGGATTAAAACCTACCTGCACTGCACAGAAAAGGGGTAATGATAGCATTACTACAGGAGACCCACTGCACGGCGGACTCGGTGGCCAAGCTACAAACACATTGGGGTGGACAGGGGTTTGGTACCACTTATTCTAACTACGCAAGAGGGGTCTACACCTGGATTCACCCGCAGCTCCCATTCCAGGTGGACAAAACTGAGATAGACCCGGAAGGTAGGTTCGTCGTAATTTGGGGATTCATTGAACAAGAAGCAGTATGCATCATGAACTCCTATCCCCCTAACAATAACATACCGTCCTACCTGAACTCACTGTACCATAGAGTTGCACAGTACAGGTAACAATCTCTTTATTTGGGGGGGGGATTTTAATTGTGTACATGACCCACAGCTGGACAGATCCACACCACAGCTAGGAGGCCCACCGACCGCTACGAACGCACTATCCGCCATGTTGGAGAGGCTGAAAATGACGGATGTGTGGCGGGAAAAACAGCTGAAGCACACGAATACTCATTTTACTCATCCTCACATAAGTTACACACAACACTAGATTACATCTTCATAGACAGGGAATACTTACCCCGGGTGGAGGGAGCACAATACATGGGGAGGACTATCTCTGATCACTCCCCGCTTCTGATAACATGGAACCACAGAGGGCCCAGACCCCCCATTCCCATGTGGAAAATGCCCACAGACGCACTGAGGGACCCAGCTTTCCGAGAAGAATTACCCAATTCTATAGATGCATACCTAGAGGTTAACACCGGTAGTGTAGCTTACAATAGCACAGTGTGGGAGGCTCTAAAGGTGGTAACCAGGGGAGAAGTAATTGCAAAGGTGGGAGGTATCAAGAAGCAGCTCAAGAAAGAACTAGACCTAGTGGAACGGCAGATTGAGCGACTTGAGGCTACCCCCGTAGACACCCAACAGAGGGAAGAGGAGCTTGTGAAACTTAGAGAGCGGAACATAACTGCGTGGAACAGGCTGGAAAAGTTCGACTATACTGCCAGAACAAATAGAGCACATGTTGAGGCCGACAGACCAGGCAGACTACTTGCCTGGCTCTGCAGTAAAGAGCACTCTATACACCCCACCACCTCACTACAAGATAAGGATGGAAACACACACTGTACGCAGGAGGGCATAAATGACACTTTCACTCTCTTATACACCCACCTGTATTCACATGAGGAGCAGGTCCCCCATGAACGGTTGGTAGAAACACTAGAAGAGATGGGGCTCCCCAGGCTGTCCCCTGAGCAAGCCGACTCCCCAGAAGCAGAAATCACGCCCGAAGACATTACCGATGCAATCAGATCCCTGGCCACAGGCAAAGCACCGGGAACAGACGGGTTGCCTGTAAAGCAATAAACTGGGCACAACAAGTTGAACAAATGGTTTATTGCTTGTAGGGATAAGATGGGTATTAGAGACCCCCAACCATCTGCACAAGTAGACTGACTCCTCTAAGAATAACATTCTAACACAAAGCTCAGGATTGCTCTGATGTCATCAATAGCTAGGATTCCATCAGTAGAACAAGGAATGGAAATCAGATAACACATTAACATATAATAGAAAAGACATCAACATAACACACACCCTCCCTTATCTGAACACCAAATTTCTACTTAGACAAAACAATTTATAATACATGTAATTCGAACGATGACATTATATAGAGAAAAAGGCGTCTGTTTGCTCAGCAATTTTACCTCCTCACCTTTGCAACCCTTGACAGGCTCCAGACCTGTCACTTTCCAATTTCACAGAACGGACAAAAACCTGTACAACCTTAACCGGATCCGAATACAACGGATCACCCTTTTTCTTTATAACAGCTTTCCTTATTCTAACTAGATCGCCCACTTCAACTATAGTCTTCTTTCTTGGAAATTTTTCATTAACTTTCTCAGCACACTTCCTCTTTCGTTCATCCATATTCCTTTTCACTTCATCCACCACCTCATCCGTTTCTCTGGCCCGGCCTAACCAAGCTGGGGATAACATCGTGTTACTCCTCCATCCTCTCATTAATTCAAATGGACTCACTCTTGTTTCGGCATTAGGAGCCATCCGCAACGTATACATTCGTTCCTTTACCGCAACTTTCCTGTCCAACCCACACGCATTGGCATTCCTAATACCTTCCATTATACAGCGGTTGACCCTCTCGATAATACCATTGGCTTGAGGGTAATACAATGTAGTCTTTTTATGCTTGATTCCACATCTGTACATGTAATCTTGAAAGAAACCTCCAGTAAACTGTGGACCGTTGTCCATCAACACACTCCTTGGCAAGCCCTCTCTCTCAAATATCTCTTCCAGAAATGCTACAATAGATTGACCCGTGACTTCTCTCAATATTTTGAACTCCGTCCACCTTGAAAACATATCTACTATGGCCAACACAAACCTACCACGACCTCTGCCCATATCCACTGGGCCTAAGATATCCATGGCAAGGTCTTGCCACACACCCTTAGGACCTTCAACTCCTTTCACAGGTTGCACTACAGCAGATATGCTCTTCCCTGATTTTATGCAGTCTACACATCCTCCCACTGTTTTCTCAATCTCGCGGTCCATATCCGGCCACCAATAATCGGCCTTAATTATCCCTTGGTTTTATATGTACCAATATGGCCTTGATGCGCAATAGCAATTTGTTTTTTTCTAAAACATACTGGAACAACAAGCTTATCCCATCGATATATTAGACCATTCTTCACAGATAATTCCTCTCTCACCTCCCACAAAGCCCGCTCTTCTCCAGATAACAATCTTTTCTCTGGCCAACCATCCTTGATAAAATTGGTTATCCGTCTCCAAATTTCATCAGACATCAATGCTTCAACCCATTCTTCTTTGTGAAGTACACCTTCCACCGTAGCAAATACCATACTTTCAACTTCAACAGACTCCTTCTCATCTTCCTCATCACTAATCCTTACTCTAGATGCATGATCGGCCTGCACATTGTCCTTACTGGCTACCACTTCAATGTTAAACTTGTGACATTGCAATCTTGTCACCCAACAGGCAACTCTCCTTGAAACTTTGTCCAACCCTTTGCTTTCAAATATAGCCTTCAGTGGCTTGTGGTCTGTTCTTAACACAAATTCCTGACCCCACACAAAGTTTTTCAGTTTTTCTATACCCCAATGGCATGCCAAAGCCTCTTTTTCCAAAACCAAGTAGTTCAATTCAGGACCTCTCAACATGCGCGAGGCATGTAACACCACGGATTCTGCACCATCCATTCCCACTTGCAACATAACCACTCCAATACCAGTTTCACTCGCATCAACAGACAAGATTGTCCTTTTTTTAGTATCATACATGGCTAAGGGTTTTGCCATATCAATCTCAGACTTAATCTCAACAAATTCCTTTTCACACTCTGCATTCCAAACAAATTCCACTCCTTTTCTCAACAATGCTCTCAGCAAGGTAACCTTATCCGCATATTTTTCAATGAAACAATGGTAAAACTCTATTGTCCCCAAAAATGAACGTAACTCTGCCTTATTCTTTGGATACTCCATTCTTTTAATTCCATCTACCAACACTTTTTTGGGCCTTAAACCTTCCTCTGATATTTGGTGTCCTAAATACTCTACTACTTGAGTAGAAAAGACACATTTCTCACTTCGTAAGGTAATACCTCGTGTTCTGAAAATTTCTAAAACCTTATTGAGTTTCCTTTTTAAATCTTCTTCAGTACTGCCACAAACCAACACATCATCCTGGAAGCACCAAACATTGTTAATACCTTTGAATAATCCATCCATGACTTTTTGGAAAACTGATGAAGCTGATATTAATCTGAAAGGCATGCGCCGAAACTGGTAAATGCCTTCGTATGTGATAAAAGCCATCAGTTTTCGTGACTCGGCATCAAGGTTAATCTGATGATAGGCGCTCGCCATATCCAATTTGGCAAAGTATTTGGCATTTCCTATCCTAGACAGAAGTTCTCCCATATTTGGAAGGGGATGGCGGTCAGCAACCACACATCGATTCAATTCTCTTAGATCTATGCATACTCTCAAATCCCCACCAGACTTTTTCACAACAACCACGGGGGAAATCCATTCAACCGCCTTCGCTGGTTCAATAATGCCAGCTTTCTCCAGTTTCTCCAACTCCACTCTCACAGCATCACGCAATGACATTGGTAACGGTCTAGGTTTTGCTGCCATGGGCCTGGAACCCTCCTTCAGCACAATTTTGTAAATCATCCCTTTCAAACACCCAACACTATTATTAAACACATCTGGATACTTGGCAATGAAACTTTTAGAACTATCATCCAAACTACAGTCCATGAATAGTTTTTCTACATTTAACACTTGTTCGTTACTATTGGGATCTAATTTAATACATAGGCCCTCATTACGACCCAGGCGGTAAGTAATCGAAATTACCGCCATGGCGTAATGAGCGTTAACGCCATGGTCCGATGGCGATAAGAGCGCCATATTACGACCCATCGCGCACGAGCATTACGCCATGGCGGTAACATAAACTACGCCAAGCCATAAATAGCCCTTACCGACCTCGTTAACAGCGCAGGGTGACCTACCGCCACCCATCATTGCACCGACCGTAGTCAGCGGTCACCGTAATTAGCGGTGACCGCAATTAGGCGGAACCGGAAATAGTGTAATCGCGGCGGAACGGGAAACAGCACAGCGGCCATCTTAAAAAACACAATCCATTGCCATCCTACCCAACCACACCACAACCAACCCTCAAACCCTGTCATTCCCATAACCCACCCATTTCCTCACCCAACTATGCCGAAAGTTGTGAAGAAGGCATGTGACAGGCAGCGGCAGGAGCGCTTCAGTCGTGAGGAACTGAAAATGCTTGCAGACACGCTCCAGGAGAAGGCCGATGTTGTCTTCTCCACTGAGATGACCCGGTCAGCCATAGGCCGCAAAAAGGAGGTGTGGGAACTTGTGGCACAACGTGTCAGTGCTGTTGGAACCACCGCACGCACCTCCAAACAGTGCCGCAAGAGGTGGGACGACCTGCGGATCAGGGTCCGGGGCATTATGTCTGCCAACCGTAACCTGGCCCTGGGAACTGGCGGGGGAGCAGACTCCCCACTGAAGATGCAGCCATGGGAGGAGACATGTGCCTCTCTGATTGGCATTGAGTGCATCGAAGGTGTCGGCGAGATGGAGAGAGGGGCCCCGACATCTGGAGACACAGGTAGGTGCCTCATATCCAGCCTTGCAAGACACCCTGATACACTTGCACGTGACAATCACAATGTGGCAGACGCAACACATCAGCAGATGAGCCACACCCTGCGCACATGCAGCATGTACACTGTACAGTAGGCAGACAACACCTGCATGCAAAACCGAACCTAAAGGGAGGCAACCTGTATGTCACGGGCTACTAACTCCATCATCTATCCATTACACTCTTCACAATGCCTGCTCAATGTCCGCTGAACCATCAATAACAGTCACCCTCCTCTGCTCCACCACAGGCTCGCAATCGGACACTGGCAGGGACGACAGCCCCATCACCCCAGCCAAGAAGGCCAGGAAAGTGGGAGAAGGGAACCATGCATCCACCTCTGCTGGACCCAGGCCAAAACCACGCCAGGCTGAAGAGGCCAGGGCAGCAAAGTCCCCCGAGGAAGGGGTCGTGACAGCGCCTGCAGCCCAACAACACCCACTGTTGCCCACTGAGGGCAATGTGTCAGCAGGGAGCAGTACTATTGGGGAGACTGCAGCCATCGCTGCCTGCTCCGATAGTGATGTGCAGGATGACACTGGACTTGACCACAACACGCAACTTCACTCACCACACCTATCCCCAATCAGCCATCATGGAGATGACACCCAGGGCCAATCGCCTGCTAATTCATGGCCAGCAACTCCAAGCCCAGTGGGAGTTGGGGAAGATGGGAGTAGTCCCATTGGTCCCCCATTGGCACCCTCCATTGGGCCAGATTTCCAGCTGTCGCTGGAGCAGATTGCCAACAGGCAGGAAGTACTGGGCACACTCCTCACGCAGCATGTTGCAGAATGTGGAAGTGCCAGTGCAGCCATGGAGAGGAGTGCTGATGGCATCAGGTCTGCCATCCAAACTGCCAGCAGGGACATATGCACCGAACTTGCTGCAGTGCGGCAGATGATGAGCCAGCTCATCCAGACAATTGTGGACACATGCCGTACTGAGCAGCCCGGTACATCCTCAGCTGCAAGTTCAGCACAAGCCATTCCCGTCCGCAGGTCATCCAGGACCCTGAGGAGCACAGGCAGGGGGGCCCCAGGTTCCGGGAGAGGGGGCAGTCAATAGTGTGCAAAACTATACACACTTCACCACGGGCACTGTCACATGTTTGCAGGGTGTTCAGGGGGGAGGGGGAGGGGGGAATCGGGTGTGTTTGAGTGTTCAGGGGGGAGGGGGAGGGGGGAATTGGGTGTGTTGGAGTGTTCAGGGGGGAGGGGGGAATTGGGTGTGTTGGAGTGTTCAGGGGGAGGGGGAGGGGGGAACTGGGTGTGTTGGAGTGTTCAGGGGGGAGGGGGAGGGGAGAATTGGGTGTGTTGGAGTATTCAGGGGGGAGGGGGAGGGGTTCTGTTATACCTATTCAGAAGAACAATACACTTTTTCATTTCTCACAAACGAAATGTGTGGACATTGCTCATTGCGTATGTGTGCTTTATTGTTTTACAGTCTACAGTGTTGACATACCAGACATACACAGTGCCCCAAGTGCCATCCATATGTTACACACACGCTGTGTGTGCTAGAAGTATCGGTCAATAACATTCTGATGCATTATATGCCCCTCCTGTGCATCGCTGCCTCCCTGAGGTGCTGCCCCATCCCCATCATCATCATCCCCATCATCAGGTGGTTGTGGTTCTGCGTCAGGGGGAAGAGGCACGTTTCGTCTGATGCACATATTGTATAGCATGACACATGCCATGACGATCTTTGCAACCTTCTCATGGCGGTACAGGAGTGCCCCGCCAGACCTGCTGAGGCAGCGGAAACGTGCCTTCAGTAGGCCAAAAGCCTGCTCTATCACCACACGGGTACGTGCATGGGCACGGTTGTAGTCCTCCTCATGCTGGTTCGATGGGTTCCGCACTGGTGTGAGGAGCCACCTCTTCAGGGGATAGCCCGCATCACCTGTAAAATGTGAGAAATGAATATGTCAGGAACGAGATTGATTTGTGAACATGACGCACAACCATGCCTTGATTCCGACTGTTACTGTGCACCAATTGGAGTTGTGCTAATGGATTTACACTGTGCAACCAGTATGTGTTCATGGCTCTCATGTACTGTTTTGCATGCAAAAACACAATGCAGGGGGGACGATTGCCTTGTGAATGGCCATCCACTATGTCTGTTCAGGCCGTCATTCATGTGACCTTGCACGTGTCCTGTGAGCTTGAAGCTCACATGATAGCAACATTGATGTCTGGCTCATTATGACCCCAGTGAGCATTACTGGTGTCAATGGGGACAGTTTGTGGGTCTTGTAGTGGTGCATTGATGTTCCTGTCTGTCATGTGCCTCCTTTGTGCGCAGTTGTGGGGGACAGGCCTTTCAGTAGTTGGTGCATGGTGACGTGCATGTCGGTGGTTTTCTTTAGGGTCAATGCGGTCACAATTTGCACAATGCACTTGCAGATGGTTGTGTCGTTTTTGGGATACACTTTCATTCACATGTTGGGATGATTAGGTCAGGCATAATGTGTACACTACTCTGTTGACGTCAGTGCTGCCACAGGGAATGATCTGGCTACTGCTAGTTGCACCCATGTGACATATGCATCACCCCCCTGTATCTGCCAGATGAAATATGCATTGGTACGTCATTCAACACCCACTTTGTATTTCCATGCTCATGACATTAGACTCACCGAGTAGATAGGATCTTGGGCCTGCATGTCGCTCCATGTAGCGTGGTATTGTGGAGTTCCGAAGGACCATTGAATCATGAGTTGATCCGGGGAATCTGGCAGAACAATGTGTGATGATCCTGTTGGGAGTCACAGACCATTTGCACGTTGATTGAGTGGAAATGTTTACGGTTGCGGTACGGTACCTCCATGGCATGTGGGACCACCAATTCAACATGGGTGCAGTCAATGGCACCAATGCAACCAGGTATGCGGCCAGTGCATGGAAACCCACTTTGGTGTTGGCAATCTCCTGGGCAGACCGTGGTAATGAGATGTGGTCATCTGTGTGCTTGAGGAGGGCATCGAGCACTTGCATCAGTGTACGCGAGAATAATGGTTGTGATATGCCATGCAAGTGCCCCACTGTGTGCTGGTAGCTGCCTGTGGCCAGGAAGTGGAGCACGGACACTACCTTCAGTAGGGGGGAGTGGCAGTGGGTGTTTCAATCATGCTGACGATGTCGTTGTGTATCATGTCCACAATGGTGGTGATGGTGTCCCGGTCCAGTCGGTACAGGGTGTGGATCTGCTCAGCGGTGAGGTTGAATGGGCTGGCTCTGATGCGTGGGATTGGGGGCTGCCTGCGTGGTGGCACTGGCTGTGCTGGTGGGGCTTGCTGGGCCTGCCTTGCCCTCCTTCTCCTCCTGTGTCTCCTCTGTGCAGCCTGTTGTTGTTGTTGTTGTTGTTGTAGTTGCTGTTGTAGCATTCGCATTGCTATCAGGTGCTCCAGCCCCAGCATTGCTAGTCCTATTGGTATCATTGTGGAGTGTGACTGGGTGTGGGAAGGGGTGGGGTGTGCTCTTTTTGTACTTCCTGAGTCTGTATTGCCTTCACCTGTGCTGTTTCTGTGCACCTGTGGCAGCTGCATTCACTTTACATGGCCCTTTACGGTTGGTTCGCGATGGCGTAATTAGCACCATGGCGGTAAGGTACTTAACGGGCTGGGTGATGGCGTTAGGGGCATGTCCGCTTGGGTCGGCATTCGCGTACCTTTCCGCCATGGCGCTAAGTACGGTGTGGATGTTCGCGTGCGCGCGCCCTTGGCGCAGTCAGCGGCAGCGTTAGCTACGATGCCGCTAATGACATCCTAGTTTACGGTCACGGGTCGTAATCGGCCCTAGCGGAAGACGATGGCGGTAATCGTTTACCGCCATCGTTTTTCGCTTTGCGCCAGGGTCGTAATGAGGGCCATAGTCCCCTTTGTTCTCTCCATCCCAACAGCGTCTCACCCTTCTTGGTGATATATATTTTTCCGCACGTAACCCTGTCTTTAAATTTAAAAGTTGCAGGACAACATCCTACCACATCGACCCTACTGCCACTATAGCCCCCAGGTGTCTTGTCTGACGGGCTTAAATCGTCCATCCTACCTCCCAGCACATTTTCATACACCGCCTTTGACATCAAAGTGATTTTGGAACATGAGTCCGCTAGCATTTTAACTTGGCAATCATTCACTTCCACCCAAGCTGAAGGATGCTCGCATTCATCCATTCCGGAACATTGAACCATATTCACAGTAACAATTTCATTTTCTGAACCTTCATATTCATCTGAGGATGGCCCATCTGGCTCCTCAACCAACATAACGCTCCTCCCAGCACCGACACTGTAATTGGCACAACAATTTGCAAAATGTCCCCATCTTTTACAGATGTTACATATAGCTCTTCTTCCAGGGCAGATCGGAGAATTAGATCGGTGACGGACACTCCCACACCTAAAACACAGGCGCTCCTGTCTCCTTTTTCCCACTTGTACATTTTCTTCTTGCACAGATTTATTTGCTATTTGGTACCATTACCACCCTTGCTTTGATACATGTCAGTCGATTTGGCCGTTTTGCCCTTCTTTTTCTTTTGGTCTTTAGTGGTTTCTATCCTCTTGTCACCTACTTTCAAGACCTCAACCTGTTGGACAGCTTTGGATTCTGTCACAGCAAGTTTTGCCACACATTTCAAAGTATGCTCAATTCTTTTTGCAATCCCAATTACTTCATCTAAGCAAGGGTCATCTTTTAGCCGCACTTCCTCTCTGATCCTGTCATTGGCACAATGTAACATGAACTGATCTCTAATATGTTCATCCAGACTTACACCAAATTTGCAGTTCAGCGATAAATGCCTAAGCGCAGTGATGTATTCCTCTACAGTTTCACCCTCATGCTGAGATCTCATACCAAAGTGATAGCGTTCCAACACAGTACTTATCTTTAGTTCAAAATGTTTATCCAGTTTTGCCAATGATGCATCAAAGTCATTCATACCTTCCTCAACATCCAGTTCACTCAATTCAGGTAAAGTTTCAAAAATTTGCTGCCCCTCATACTCCAGAAGATGCATGAGCATAGCCAACTTTCTTTCTACTGACATGCCATTGCCACATGTGGCTTTCACATAATGGAGAAAACCTTTTTTCCAGGGCCCCCATTTAATTCTCGGGGGGCCCGGGGCCGGTAAAAACATCTGGGGACCCGGGATTCCGGATACAGCCATGGTGCCAATCCAAGTCTGTAGTGCTCTCCAAAATCAGCTACCAATCCACCAAAAGCGAAAAACAGAATCACTCACTTGCCACCTGCAGCCAATGTTTCAAAATATAAGCGCTCACCTCCTGTAAAAACACTGCTCTCTTCTTAACAATTCCACCATGTGATATCAAAACCAAACATACGCAATATTGCTTGCAGGTCTCCAGAAGGTAAGCTCAGAGAAGGTTCAGCGCACTTTCCCTTCAGTCCAATGTCGTAGGCCAGGTCGGGGGGGGCAGCTCCTCACCCGTAGGCCTGGCGGTTGGAGGTCTCAGTCCGGCTCCAGCTCCTCAGCTCCGATAACAACTCCCACTCCAGCTGCTGCTTTCCTCTTGCAGCACATCCCATCCTCGTCGCCAATGTAAAGCAATAAACTGGGCACAACAAGTTGAACAAATGGTTTATTGCTTGTAGGGATAAGCTGGGTAGTAGAGACCCCCAACCATCTGCACAAGTAGAGTGACTCCTCAAAGAATAACATTCTAACACAAAGCTCAGGATTGCTCTGATGTCATCAACAGCTAGGATTCCATCAGTAGAACAAGGAATGGGAATCAGATAACACATTAACATATAATAGAAAAGACATCAACATAACACAGCCCACAGAGTTTTTTAAAACGTATGAGTCCTCCCTGACCCCCCTATTACACGCAGTGTACCAGGAGGCATACGAAGAAGGGATGCTACCCGAAAGTATGAGGGAGACGCTTGCGATCCCGATCCTCAAGCCCAATAAACCGGCAGACCAATGTGACTCATATCGCCCGATTGCAATGTTAAATTATGACGTTAAAATCCTGACTACGATCTTAGCGAAGCAGCTGTCTAGAATATTTGGAGACATAGGGCCTCATTACACGGATGGCGGTAAGGATTTACCGGTACCGGTAAAATACCGGTACCGGTAAATCCTTACCGCCTTACTACGAGGTCCCTTTGCGGGTTGGGGGATTAAACGCCTGCTTTTTGCAGGCGTTAAAAACCAACCCCCAAAGGGACCCAGGGAGCTAATTACGGTACCGCAATTTGCGGTACCGTAATTAGCGCCTTCCCCATTCCCATTATGCCCTATGGGGCAAAAATGGGAATGGGGAAGGGCAATGGTGGAAGGGGGAATTACCGCCCCCCAACCTTGGAATGGGGCGGTAATTCCCCTTTCTGCCACGACGGTGCCAGTATTTTACCGGCATGAACCATGGCGCTAATAGCGCCATGGTTCTCCGCCATCCGTGTAATGAGGCCCATAGTTCACCCAGATCAGTGCGGCTTCGTGCCGGGCCGAAATACGTCCATGAACCTACGCAGGCTGCAGCACATTATAGCGCAAACCAATAAAGACAAGGACTCATACGCGCTGCTGTCCCTAGACGCAGTCAAAGCGTTTGACTCCATTTACTGGGAATGGCTTGTGGCAGTGCTTAGGGTGTTTGGTTTTGGTCCCGGGTTCATCAGGTGGATTAACATCTTGTATGCTAAACCTAAGGCAAGGGTGAAATCTGGAAGTATGTGTCGGAGGCCTGGGATATATGCAGGGGGACTAGACAGGGTTGTCCACTATCCCCAATGCTTTACATACTGGGACTAGGGGACTAGAACCCATAGCTGTTTACTTTAGAAAGCAATTCTTCGATGCAGGCATTAGACTGGGAGACGTGGATCACATCATCTCGCTCTATGCGGATGATGTTTTCATATACGTCAGGGATCCACACCTCAACGTACCAACCATGTTAGAAGTGCTGGACAATTATTCCAAGGTCTCTGGGATAAGTATTAGCAGGTCAAAGTCTTGTATGTTCCCCCTAGCGGCCCTGAAGACAGAGAGTTTAGAAGCACTCCCTGAAGTTGGGATCCAGTGGCAGAATACGTCATTCCGCTACCTTGGAGTACACATTATGCACACCCCCGAGCTGATGCACGAACGAAACACAAAGGCAGCACTCCCCGCCCTGCGCAAATCAATGTCGTTCTGGGCGAAACTCCCCCTCTCGATGATGGGCAGGGCTTCGATAACTAAAATGATCATTCTCCCGCGTTGACTTTATGGGTTTCAAAATGTACACTACTATATACAGAAGCCCTTTTTCCAACTGCTTGAGACCATACTGCGAGAGTTCTTATGGGGGAAAGGCAGGCATAGAATAGCGTTGCAATTGCTAACCCTACCATATAGCCAAGGCGGTATTCAACTTCCAGACCTAGAAAAATATTACATAGCAGCACAGCTTAGTTTTGTGACCAAATGGCTAGATAATGAACCCACATCTGAAACACCATTGCTACAGGCCATGCTGCCACAATTCCATCTGAAAGAACTGGTCTGAGCACTGTCCAAACTGCTGGGAACGCTACCCTTTTTGGCTGACCTGGGAAGGAAAATTTGGCACAGGGTGAAAATGCTCACTAACTCACGGAACTCCTATACCCCAGAAGTCCCCCTGATCACAGACCTATGCACAACACCTTTGGATTTGAAACATATCAGGCTCTGGGAGAGGGAACGGGTCTAGACCTGGGGAGATCTGTATGATGAAGGCACTTTCAGGGAGTACACCTCTTTGCAGGAGACGGAAGGCATACATACCGGCCAGTTTCTGTGGTACCAAAGAACTCGTGCTGTGGCCCGACGCAAATGGGACTCGTGGCCGATGGAACCAGACACAGACGCACTCCTCACCTTGATGTACAACTTGGGAGAGGGCGGTAAACCCGTTTCGCAAATATATGGCCACCTGATCGACATGCCAAATCCTCGGAGCATGGAAATGAAAAGCAAATGGGAGGAGGATATAGGCTGGGAAATGACTGAAGGGGAGTGGAACAGAGCTCTCACATTCCCCAAAACGGTGTCCAGAAACCATAGATTTAGGCAGATTCAGTTGAACATACTACACAGAACTTACCTGACCCCATGCCGCATAGCCACCTTCAATCCCCAGGCACAACCGACCTGCAACTGGTGCAAGGGGGAAAGAGCGGATCTGATCCACATGTTATGGGAATGCCCCAGGACAAGGGCTCTGTGGGACAGGGTCCAACAAGCTTGCAAAAAGCAGACCTTAGTAAATATAATTGGACACCCAGCGAGTGCCTCTAGGAACCTACCCCAGACCAGCCAAACTCAAGCATGCAACAAGGCTCATGGACATTTCGTACATACTGGCCAAAAGAACTATAGCAATGGCCTGGAAGAAACCCATGGGCCCTCAGTTCAAACTATGGCACAAAGAGACTGAACGGTGGGTGCTGGCCGAGACCGAGGCATGGGAGGACTGTGTGGCCAGATCCACGGATGACTCTAGTATGTCACTTGAGGCATGGAAGGAACTCACCAGACACTTGTTCCACCCCTCGGATGATAAACCCCCCTGAATCGGAACTTAACCCAGGCCCATGTGAGACCGGTCATAAAGCCAGCAGCAGCGGAAGTACGGCAGAAGACAGAGACCTTGCGGAAGCCTTTCCCCAATTGTAGTTGCCGGATGGTTCCCCTTCGCTCCCACCCTCCCCCTGAAACAGTTAACGATATATGAAACGGACAGAATATGGAGACAGTTATGGTTGTTTTGTTTTTGTATTTGTAATTTTTTTACGTTAAGTTAAACACATGTTTATAACTATTTGAGATTGGCTCCATTGTATACAACTTGTTTGATATTATTGAAAAATGCCAATAAACAAATCTGAAAATAAAACACCAGGATCATACGTAATTCCAGACCAGATAAAGACACTGGGCCTCATTACAAGGTTGGAGGTAGCCTTGCCGGTAAGAGTGGAAAGGCTACCTCCATAGCGGCTTGAAAGTCTGGCCCCGGGAATGGGCAATTACCAGGGTATTCTGACCCCGTTATACCCAGTAATTGCCCTTTCGCGGGTGCCAGTGCCGGTAGATCCCCATTCCCATTTCAGCCCCATGGGGCTCAATGGGAATGTGGATGCCAGTAGCACCGGAACCGTTCATACCGGTGCCGGTGCTACACACATGCTGTGCTCGCGGGTGCCTTTCATTCCACCAGGGCAGACCTGGTGGAATGAAAGGCACCCACGGCACAACTCGGAGTTTGCCTGTCCGGTAACAACAGTACCAGCAAGCATACCGGTACCGTTGTTACCGGACTGGCAACCTCGTAATGAGGCCCACTGCCACTAGAAAAGTGAGGAATGATCTTGAATGGGCCAAACAACGCTGTGGACCCACTGCTGCTAGGACCCCAGACTTATCGTCTAGTGGATCGCTTCTGAAGTGCCACAGAGGGCAGAAGTACCGGGAGAAGTCAAAAGGTAAACTGCCGACTGTCTGAACCCTGCTGTTGCGACACCGTGCCTGTGGACAGGACACCATAGAACACTCAACTGACTGGGCTCGAACTTAGCCCTTTGAGGACGCGAATGGCCTTCGGATGAGACATACAAGTGCCAGCTCTGATCGAGGAGAGGGCCAGACACGCCTAAAAGAAGTGTACATCCTGACATGGGCAAAGACAAGACCAAGATATTCACTACACAGAGTAGGATAGAACAATACGCAACAGCCACCTCGACCCCCCTGACGGAACAAGCAAAGGCAGGAGATAGATTGGGCGATGAGGATAATATCTCCCTCAAGGATGTGATGAACGCAATTCCCAAGCCTCTATGGAGAAAAAGATGGACGGGATAAGTGCAGAGGTCTCCCTCCTAGGACATGACTTGCAAAAACGAACTTCCCGGTCATGAGAAGCCGAAACCCGCATATTCAAAACTGAGGATAGTCTCTGCACCATGGGTCATCAAATGACCGGAGTGATAACGTGTCTCAAGACACTTGAAGATCGCGTGGAGGACGGAGAGGGGAGATCGAGACGCAACAACATTCGCTTCCTCGGTCTGCGTGAAAAAGACCAAAGGGCCGAGTATGGAACTATTCCTCGAACAGTGGCTAACAGACTTGTTCGCTCCAAGACCTTTTTAATTTTTTTTCTCCATAAAACGGGCCCACTGTATGCCAACTGGAAAGCACAAACCTGGAGCGTGACCACTTACAGTGATTGCCAAATAGTTGAATTACAGAGATCGGGATGCCCTGCTCCAAATGGCTAGAACCAAAAGATTCATCACGTATAATGGATCTCGAATTGCCTTTTTCCAAGACTATACCAGGGAGGTACAAAAAGCAAGGAAATCCTTCGATCACCTCAAGAGGTGCCTCAAAATCCTCAATGTTAACTACGGCCTACTATTCCCCGCACAACTCAAGGTTTACCATAATGGTACAACCGTGCACTTCACGGACCCCAGGGTGGCATGGAGTTGGGTGGAGAAACACCTAGAAGGGGACTGGAGGCCAGAGAGGAGGAATGAGAATGGCAAACCTAGGGCTCATCCGGAAAGATCACTGCCAATACACCCACAACAAGAACCAGAACAGGAGGAAGAACCACTCATGGATAATGACTAAATGCACACAGATGATATCAGGAAGACTCAGGATTATCACACAGACCGACACCAGCATGTTCGCCGTCTGTTTAAGCAACATAATCTCGATCCACAGTATTTTAACAGCGGCTGGCAGGCCAACTTGCAAAGGCCCCCCCACCCTGATACGCGACCGCTCAAGTGATCTGGGTCGCTACTGTGTGGGCTGACAGCGTACTTAGTTTTGGGGGTTGGGGTAGTTTCAGTTATTAAGTTTGTACTGATGTCATAGTTCTTGATTGTCAGTGATGTTCGGGGGACAGATACTTCATGTTGGGGTGGAGTATGGGGAGGGACCAGTTGTTAAGTACTCAATGTTGTTTCAGAGCTACTACATCTTCGCGTGTCCAAAATAATCTTTTTTAAATTTTTTTGTCATTCTTTTAATTGATTTAACTGACATTATATCAACTTTTCAATATTAGTACAAAATATAAAAAGTGCAAGAAGAAAACAATACACTTCATAATTAAAAAAAAATGACACAAAATACATAATATGAAACGTCAATTTAGGACAAATTATGATTCTAACTTAAGAGCTTTTAAAAAATTAACAGACGTTAGTTGAACTGACATATTACGAGCACATAAAATATATGACCATCGCTGACCCGTTTCTAAAGAGTCCAAATAGGAACAATGATCTCCAAAGTAAATCTGTCACAACTCTATTCGTTTGGGACAGATTGAGAGAAGATGCTCAAGTGACTCGGGTAGGTCTCTATTCACACAAAATCGACAGAAATTAATTTGTCTAGTTATGAGCTTATGCCTTGCTTGAATGTCTAGAGTGGGCCAAAGGTTCAAACGTAGCCTTAAGATGGCACTTCGCATAGCAGGAGAAGGGGATTTTACCAGATACAATTCCATTGTTTTTATATGTTTCGGATGGAAAAGTAATTCACAATGGTTCTTATATTTTAAACATTTGGTCTGGGTAGCAAACCAGTCACATCGATATAACATTTGCTTGGCTTTGTCTGGATTTGTAATTGAAACGTCAATAGTGATATCAGCTCTGGTTAAGGCAAAGTGAACTTCTCTCATCCATTTTTGTACAGACATGAGTAGTCGAAAACAAATATGATGACAAAATTTGAATTAGTTGAAATCAAGCATTTACGGAAAAGAGCACAAAGACGCCACAAATAAACAGCATGGAACAAAACTAGACGAAGTTTGTAGCGAAGCCAAGAACCCGGAATGCATCATGGTAAAGATAGGATGCTTCTCCAAAGTTTGGCTTCTAATCTGTTGAAATAAACTTGTGGCAAATCGTCTCCGTTTTGAGCCCATAAAGAATGCATGGGATAGCTTTCGGATTCCAGTAGGATAAAGCTGGGTTCAGTGTGAATTGACCATATTGATGTAAAATAATCTCTGTGAAATGGCAGTGACTAGTTATTTCTCCACGCTATCTACCTAGCCTGCAGCATTTAGCCTACCCTCAAAAGTCATACCTAAATAAGTATAGATTGGGACAGTCAGAAGTTTTGTTTCTTTGAGTTGACCATGTGAATTTATTATGTGCAGTCCTAGATGCTGAATAGACTACAATTTGGGTTTTGTCAGTATTGATTATGAGTTGATTTGCGTTGATGTAGGTGCTGAATGCGGTTAGCAATTTTTGCAGACCTACTGGTGTTTTTGCAATAAGGACTAGGTCGTCTACATAAATTAATGTTTTGATGGCAACTCCATTTAGAATTGGAGAATCAGAGACTACATTAGCGAAGGTCAGACTAACATCATGAATGAAGTAGTTGAAAATCGCTGAGGCCAGTAGACAGCCTTGTTCAAGGCCCCGGGCTGTCGCAATAGGTGTGGATAATAGGCCATCTAGGTTTCATCGGATGCGTATTGAAGTTTGAAAATGAAGAGCATAAATGATTTGTCGTATGGTCGCTGGGCATCGGTCTCTCTTCAATTTTGACATTAGCCTAATTCGTGATATCGAAGGCGGCATGTAGGTCTATAAATGCAAAATAGGCAGATTGTTTGGTCGTATGGCATTGGGCTTTTGTAGCATTAAGACATAGTAGGTTGATGTGAGTACCCAAACCAGCGACAAACCCTGATTGTAGTCGGTCTCTAAATTGACCGACTTTCGTCCATACATTGAAATCACGTAATATCAATTTTGCAAATAATTTGTCCGGGGCATCCAACATAATTGCTCACCACACATGCCTCACACGTTCACTCCAAACAGATTTTATAACCCTTGTACTATACATTACACATGGCACACACACAAGCTCGGCTGACACCCAATAATTGCTGTAGGTCTCGTAAGCTAATTACCTGGAATGTGAACGGAATGGGCTCCGGAATCAAGCAACGTCGTATTACCCAGTTTCTGAACATGCACTCCCACGACATGGCCCTCATCACCAAAACACACTTAGCGGGACTGACCTGCACCTTTTTCGAAGACCTAATTATTGCTCCGCATTCCATTCAGGATGGGGTCTCGGGGTGTCTTGTAGCTAGTACACAAGCGTCTCCCGTTCACACTGCTTCAGTGGAACAAGACCCCAGGGGCATGTTCGTGATACTGCAGGGTACACTCTGGCCATTACAGCAGTATATTCCCCGCCGGGACTCGGAGACGAACTTCTGGATGAAATAACCGCCCTTGTAGTGAAACATCAACCAGACATATGGTTCCTAGGGGGGGCTTTAATGATGTAATGAGCAATACCTTAGACCGCACCCACATCTGCAACCCAAAGAAACCCACAAAGCTAGCAACATGAATGTCAGCGCTAGGCTTTCGAGATGTGTGGAGAGAAATCCACCCCATGTATAGGGGCTATTCATTCCACTCGGGGGCCCATGCCTCCCTTTCCAGATTGGATTATTTTTTCCTCCCAGCCACAGACACCTACAGGGTAACCACTACAGAACTACTCCCCAGAGGCATCTCGAATCACTCATCCTTGGTGATGGAGATGCGTATGAACAGGTCTACTCCCCCAACACATGGTGTTCAAAAAACTATTATTTGGGCTTTCCTGAATGTATCAACCATGTCACAGAGAAAACTAACTATTACTTTGAAATCAATTCTACAACAGTAGATAGTACTGTGACGGTATGGGAAGCTTATAAGGCAGTGCTTATGTGGGAGATAATATCCTGGATGTCCAAAAAAAAAAAGAGAACAGCTACGGAATGTCACAGAGGCTGAAAAGGAGGTAGATGAATGGGAGGCTAAATATATCCTCGATACTGCCCCTGAAACACACCGGTCCCTTCTAAAGGCTAGAGAATGTCTCTGTAACATTATTCTAGATAACGCTAAACACGCACACAGAGAATCGAGGGCTCGGATATATGAATACGGGGATAAAGCATGCAAGATGTTGGCCTGGCTGGAGAGGAGGGATGAGGGACACTAACATATTAGAGAGGTTGTAGATGAGCGTAATGAACCGGCCCAATCGCATCACAAAATGGCAGAGGCCTTTGCTAGCTTTTACGCCACTCTTTACCACAGCCTGACATCCCCAATGGACCCCTCATTCTTAGATAATCATCATTATTAGATAATATTATGCTCCCATGTCTGTCCGAAATTGCTGAAGCCATAGCCCAGTTGCAATCTGGGAAAATGCTGGGCCCCAACGAAATCCCGGTTGAGACCTGATAAAAACTAGGCGGCGATAAGATGGCAGCTCCCCTCCACAAGATGTTCCTTCAAGCTAAGGAGCAAGGTACCCTCCCACCAGATCTAAGTAAAGCCACCATCGTGGTCATCCCTAAGCCGGGCAAACCCCCCCCAAACTATGTGCCTCATACAGGCCAATATCATCCATTAATGGGGAGGCTAAGATTCTTGCCAAGCTTCTAGCCAATAGATTGCAACCGGTTATATCCTCTCTGGTCCACCCTGATCAATGTGGCTTCATGCCACACAAATCAACGAGAAAGAACATACGACGGCTCCACCTACTAATGGAGCGAGCCCTTATTCTTGATACGCCACTCGCACTACTAGCAATCGATTTTGAGAAGGCGTTTGACTTGGTGATATGGGAAAGCCTCTGGGAAACAATGAGATGCATGGGGTTCAGCGAGACCTTTTTGGGCTGGGTGCAACTACTATACAAGGCTCCGCAGGCGGAGGTGAAGGTGAACAGTTGGCCCTGTAGATCCTTCCCACTCACCAGAGAAACGCGGCAAG
This sequence comes from Ambystoma mexicanum, assembly GCF_040938575.1. Taxonomy (NCBI): domain Eukaryota; kingdom Metazoa; phylum Chordata; class Amphibia; order Caudata; family Ambystomatidae; genus Ambystoma; species Ambystoma mexicanum. Next base: position 97,039,391 of record NC_090927.1, on the reverse strand, counting down.
GATGCCCTCTATCCCCCCTACTATTTGTACTGGCAATCGAGTCATTAGCCTTATGGCTTCGGCAGATGAACACATTGACAGGGTTCAAATGGCTGGATGGCGATGAAGATAAAGTGTCCCTCTATGCCGATGATCTTTTAATTTACTTAAGTGATCCAATACGAGCTTGCCCGATAGTAACACAGATCCTGACACGCTTTAGCGAGTTCAGTGGGCTGAGACTCAACTGGGGTAAATCGATTTTCTTCCCAGTGAAAGGTGGGGATCAAGCTATTCCCCAAAACTGCCCCAACCGAGTGGAGCGTAGTGGCTTCGGTTACTTAGGGATATGGATCTCTGAGAACCTTTCGGACTATGTGTCCCATAACCTACACCCGCTTACTGACCACCTTGTGCACGATGTTCAACACTGGAGGCTCCCCCCCCTAACACTGATGGGCTGGGCCACACTCTTCAAGATGATGGCACTACCGTGTTTCCTGGATGTTTTACAAAATGCCCCACTCAGGATCCTGAACCCCAAATTTGACCGGGTTGAGGGTCTCCTTAGGAAACTCATATGGGGCAGAGGGCAACCCTGCATTGCTTTAGCTACATTGCAAAGGTCGGTCTGGGAGGGAGGTATTGGGGTGCCACATGCTCAAACCTATTACTGGGCAAGCCAAATGGCGGTGATCAGTGACTTACTTCATGGCGACCGGGAGTTGCCGCACATCAGGGTAGAACTAAGTAATGCCCACAACACTGAGCCACTTAATATGATCTACCAGACCCTCACCAGGCCTCTCCCTCAAACAATGGCAGCACATATCGCCGCGGTTTGGAGAGCCACTTAATATGATCTACCAGACCCTCACCAGGCCTCTCCCTCAAACAATGGCAGCACATATCGCCGTGGTTTGGAGACAAGACATATCTTCATTGGGTGGGGGAACATGGTAACCACGATGCAACCCCTATGGCACAACAGTAATCTTACTGTATTAGGAAAACTCACATCATGGCTGAGGTGGGTGGAGGCGGGGATTACTAAAGTAGGTGATATCCTTACCGAGGGTGTCGTGGCCCCGTTTGAAACTTTACAACAGAAATTCCAGCACCCGAACACCAAACACTATCATTATGTGCAACTAACTCATGCCCTGAAGAAACACCTACCAGCAAGCATTAACGCGCCCGAGTGCACACTCATGGAGCGTAATCACCTCACAGAACACATCCCTGCCAGAGTCACCTCCATCCTATATAATGCCATAACGGCCTTCACCACCCCAGAACTGACCAATCTCAAAGCTAAATGGGAGGCAGACATAGGTGCCATTGAACCGGAGGACTGGATACAGGTGCCAATGAACCCGCGTGAGATTGCAATCTCCTCCAGACTCCGCTTGATTCAGCTCAAGATTCTCCATCAAATCTATTGTCCCAGGATTGCACTGTATGGCTGGAAACGTGACCCAGACCCAAATTGCCTACGATGCCGGGAGGGGGAGGGGACCTTCATGCACACCCTGTGGGAACACCCTCACATCAGATCCTTCTGGAGCAAATGCTGTGGTAAACTAACTGAGGTCCTTGACCGTACTGTATCACTGGACCCGAAGACACTGCTCGTGGGTATCCCGGATGAAAACAAAGTTAATAAATGGGAAAGGCTGTCCTTATCCACAGCAATGGGATTGATAAAACGCAACATAGCCCAAAAACGGGGCGCACCGCAATGCCCGACCCTGGCTCAACGGGCAGCTGATATGGACGTATGTGCAGCCATGGAACACAGAATATATACAACACGAGGTTGCCCTGTGAAGGCCACTAAGATATGGGGGAAATGGGAGGAGGGTGGGAACTAAGGATGTTTCGGGCACCAGAGATGAACGGATGAGAAGTGATATGTGGCAGGCAATGCGATTCACTATTGTGATAATGTACATGATTGTTACGAATATGACCATGAGCAGGACATGTGATTGCAGGTGGGTGACTGTAAGTTCTTTGGTTTGTTTTGAAAATCAATAAAAAAAATGTTATCAACAAAGAAAAAAACATGCACGGTGTGCTGTGTCTGCTTCATTCTGCAGCATTGCAAACTCGCCGGCCACATCCTGGCCAAATATTCACGACTCACTTGCCCTCTCATCTCCCCTCCTCACCACCCTGTTTGCCTTTCAACTTTTAACAATGCTCTGCTTTATCAAATGTGGCCTGAAAAGTACACAAACCATAGTATAGGCGGCAAAACACATGCAATTGTGACATTCCCCCCATTTTGACTGAGAGAATGTAATCTGCTCTGCGTGTGCCATCACAGAGCAGATTTGAACACTGAGCTGCCAGGGCGGGGCTGAGGCACGCCAGGTCCCGAGATCCGACCAGATATCTGATGCCGGATGTTGGACGTAGCAAGAGCCAACCGTTGGCCGGCACTGTGTACGCACGTTGCAACAATGGCCTAACCCTTCAAATGTTGGGAAAGGCGCTAACTTCAAAGACAGTAGGGAGGGGGCAAGGTGTTTCTAATGAGACAATTCTAGTGCAGCTTCAATGCTATAAGCAGTTAACTCTCTTCTTCACATCTGAAACCACGCACTTAAGGACAGCTGTGAGAATTAGCGGTCTCCCGTCCCCCACAACCCCCCAATTCCAATCACTCCCCTGGCATGCAAGTACTAACCCCACATCTGACTTCAGTTACCTAAAAATGTATGCTTATGAATACAGGTGCTGACAATTAGATGCTTTACGCCAGTAATTAGCGGGCTTTGTTCACAGTGAAGCCCAGGCTCCGTTTAACATTGGTGTCCTCTTCTGTCTGAAGGTCAACCAGGTCGAGTCAACATAGCCCAAGCTCTCAGGGTGGGGGCCGAGGGCTGACGCCCGATCAGCTCAAGGGTGTCTGGCCCTTGCAGGTGTTCATATCTTTTCACTTATTCTGTTTCTTTTGAGCAATCGTATATTACACCATCCACAAGCCATGGGAAAATGGGGAAAGCATGACATGTTGTGATACGCCTTTGTTTCTCACTATTACAGATTTATATTAATACAAATGCTTTCAATCGCGAAGTAAAACCATTTTCTTAAACCTAAAAAGCACCAACGTATTTCCATAACTTCTGTTTAGTCCGTTTGCGGGAAGGCAATTTGTATTCACATCATGAACAAGCTGCATGTCGCACTAAAATAGTGACTAAGAACAGGTGGCGATATCAAGCATGTATAACATACCAGAGCAGAGATTACAGCCATCTTATGTTGGCTCATGTCAGGTGGAAAATGCTCAGCCAGTCCTGGAGTTTAGGGTCTGTAGTGTGGGGCAAGCATTGCCTTATGCAATGCAAGGCATGGAATGTTAGTTGGTGATGGAACCCTGGGTTCCTTCAGGGTTCCACAGAGGGCAGTTGGGGATTCAGGATGGGAGATACGACTGGAAGGCTGCCTCTACCTATGCTCTCCCCACCCTTCTAGCCTGTTACTCTGAAACTACAATAAAACTCTCTTACCTTTGTACCTGCTGACTTCTGTGTGCTCCCTTGCGTCATGTCTGCCATTCCTGGGTCAAGACACTACATAGTCCCATTAGATTGAATTCTGGTTCTTGTAGTTCTGTGTTTGTAGTGGGAAAATACAGCTACACATACAAGAATACAGACACATGTGTGCTGAAAAGACATGGCTTGCGGAACAGGTCAACCTTTACCAGGGGCAACTCGAGATCTTAGTTTCTGCATATTCTGTTAGTAACTAAGCAATTCTTTCAGCGGCTTAGTCTTTCTTTGCCCTTCCTCCAAACTCTTGGGATATATTGGGTGAAGGACCAGAGAGCATTTTAAGTCTGGTCTAAAAAGTGATGATTTTGAAACCCAAGCACATGTCCCATTCCACATTGCGTACCAGCAACCTTTCTTGGGGTAAGTAGCCATTTTGAGAGATCTAACCTTCAGCTGGGTCAACGATTGCACTTTAAGACTCATCCCTCGAATGCTCACAATTCTATTTCAGATGTTGAGAGACAACAACGCAGAAAACAGTGTAGGTATGTTCAAAATGATAAAATGTGATGATGTGCAGCCTGAAACTTAATTGCACACCATGCAACCAGAAAACCTGGGCTCCAAGAGCAGGTTTACACTCTTGCCCAATCCATGTGATCCTGGGCGAATTCATCTACCTAAATAGATCTTGCTGTCCTTTGCTGCCAAAAGAGACATCACTGATAAATGATTGTCTTACGTGTACACTGCACACAAAGGCACACTCATGAATGAATGATGTGATGCCCCTTGTGTAATAATAATATTATTCTTTTATATAGTGCACACCCCAAGCTGTAGTGTCCCTTAACTCAATCATGGAACTGTCACGTGTGAAGCCAAAAAGTGAAGGATGGAAGGTCTTGAATATGGCATTGATCTGGCAAATCCTTCATGCCAGCTTTGTTTCGGCTCAACTGAGGCATTACAGAAGGAGACTGTGAGGGATCGCCACCTGGTGAGGTAAAGGAGGGGTTTGTGGGCTTGTAATTTCCTGGTTTAGGGTTAGGATAGGGTTTGGGTTAAGGATGGGGTTATGGTTACAGTAAAGAGTTTGGTTAGAATTAATGTAAGGGGGAGGGCAAGGGTGGTTGCTGCAGGGTTGGTGAAGTTGGGGTTTGGCTAGTCATTATGGTAGATTAAGTGGTTAAGTGTTAGCATAGAGGTTATGATAAGGCTAGGGCTAATTGAGTAATGGTTTGGGTAAGGGTTAAAGAAAGGGATAGGAAGGTTAGGGAGGGCTGCTGTTTTTGGCGTAGGAGAGGGCTTAGGATAAACCTACTGGTTAGAGTAAAGTAAGCATTAGCGTAATTGTTAGAGTTGCAATTAGGGTAAGACAGGGGTTAGAATTGGAGCAAGATTTTGAGTTAGGGACATGGCTGTGTCATTTGTTGTGAGCTGGTGATGGGGTTGGAGTTAGGTTCACTGTTCATTTTCCATTGAACTTTTTATTGAGTAACATGAAAATAAAATGCTTTAGTGTGCAAAACCGTGTATGTTCAGTAAGTGTTCAAGGTAGTAATTAGAATTGGGAGAAGGTTTAGAAACAAAGTTAGGATGATTTTGGAGGTTTTATTAAAGGTTTGGGTCATTGTTAGGATTTTTTGGTGACCTTATTACTGGCAACATTTTCACACTTAAGATTGCTTGTATTAAATTACTAAATGTTTTTAAACAACTTTTTGTGATCAGCATTTTCACATGACTACATTTTCTTGTGCCGATTTTTCACATTTTACATTTTTTGAGTGCCTAACTCTTGCACAAAACACTTTACAAGCAAAGATCTAGTAGAAGAAACGAAAGGAGGAGATTAGTTTGCCAAGCGAGGGGGCTTAGAGCGTAAAGAGGAGGGAATATAGGACTGGTCCTTGATACACCCTGACAGGGAGGGCGGTGCAGTGGGGGTGCTCACCCAAGTTAAGGTAGTGCCTTTAAAGCCAAAGTACGGATAAGACCTGGCCCCGCCACCATTGGGAGCAGTCCTGCCGCAACTACTAGGCCACAGGATTGCTTGTGTCCCCTGGCATGGGGACACAAGCAATCCTGACATATTGCTGCCTGCTTGAGGCTCGGCAGTGACGTGCAGCTTGGATCCATATGGCGCAGTGAACAAAGGGAACCCTCTCTCAATAAGTGACACAGAAAAAAACAAAGAGTGATCAATTCCAGCTTTTTAGTTTCTCGGGACACTGGATGTGTTCACTAGAACGTTCCATAAAATTGTTTATTAGCTATTAGCACCTGGCGAGGGCCAATGAGCTTGTAACAAGCAAGCTCATTTGCCCTTGCCGGTTCGTTAGCAGCCGACAAAGCCTTTATTGGGCCGTTCGTGTCTGCATCCTGGCCACCATGGAAAGAGAAGGGGCTGCGTGTAGTCCCTTTTTCCCGTTCCCTGGTGGCCATCTTTCTTTATTACTTTATTCAATGGCCGCCATGGAAACGGAGAAGGGACTACAAATAGTCCCTTCTCCCCTTTCCATGGCAACCATCTTTTTTGTTTACTTTTTTATTTGTTTTTCGCTGACTGCCATGGAAAGGAAGAAGGGACTATGTGCAGTCTCTTCTCCCCATTCCGTGGCAGACATTTTTTATTTCATTTTGTTGCGCAACGCTGAAGGTGTCACACAACGTATATAGAGTAACTATTAGTACCCTGGTCTAAAAGCCTGGGCTACTAATAGCAATAAGCCCCTTGCCAGGGGGGCATTACAACAGCTTGTAATGCCCGAGGGCCTTTGTTAATCCCTTGCTTCATTCGGGCCTGTAACTATGGGCCCGGTGCATTACCTGACAGGATAATTCCCTTTCCGCTCAGAGTCTGTTGCATAAATCAGTGCTATTGCAGAATGGGGGCAGTCACATGCAAATCAGCCTTGGTTCTGCCACCAATTGGAGTAATCCAGACCTAACTAGAAGGCCATGTCCCCGCGGCACAGGAGCACAATGAACACCATACATCTATTGGGTTTGTCCAGGTAGATAGTTCACAACGTAAGTACTCACCTAGGACATGTTCTAGTTGCCCATGTTAGACGTAACATGCTCAGTTCTTACTGTATAGCTCTGACTTTCAGAAAAGCAACCACAGCATTTAAAATGAAAAAGGCAAAACAACTCTGTCCATCGCAAGGAACCTAGATTGCAGTTGCCACACACTTAAAAGTCTTGCAACAGTTTAACGAGGCTACCAAATCCATACTACTATTAACTTTAAGCACCTTATTCCCAAGAAGAGGTGACTATGAGTAACGTTATTAATAGGCAGGTTAAAGAACAATATTAGTAGAATAATATTGTTGTGTCATTGTCATCATGAGGCTCTACGACCCACGGGTATCTAAGCACCTCACACCAACAAGAAAAAGTAAAGTATAAGATCCAGGGATCTCAAAACAGGAAGGTCTTTAATTTGTTTGCAGAATTAAAGAAGACGTTCAATACTGAACATCTCTTCAGAAGAGAATTCCATTTTTTTCTATCTGTGAAAACAACACCACCACTGGCCCAAAGCTCTAGAGCACTGGTAATGAGGGATTGCCAAGCATTCTGTGGTCTCACCCTCTGGCGCCGGTGGAAATATGCCCTTTCTTAAAAAATATTTCATTTAAGAGGGAGCAGAACCGTAATAAAGAAATAGGAGATCATTTAATAACAGGATATTAACTAGGATGGCCATGCTCACAGGATTCAGTCAGGATGAGTATAGGTTGGACGTTACTACTACTGTAGAGAACTCTTATACTGAAAACTATGGCAACCCCTTATTATCTGTAGGCCTGCATCGTCATATGTGTTCATTTGAAGTGAACCAAGACTACAACTCCCAGAATGAAACTGAATGAGAAATGAAAGCCCAGGATGAGTAGTTCTAAGACCACTGTGATGTTAGTCACAGCGGAGAGAGGGGACAGATGAAGAGCTGCTAATGGCTAGCCACACTCAAGCCATGGAAGCCAAGGAGGATGGTTAACGAGCAAGGGTAGTGGGGCAGAAGAGCAGCATCTGGACTTGTCTCAGCTAAGCAATTATCAGAAGCAGATGTTATGGGGGAGGGAATAGAACATTCCAAAACAAAATCCAAATACATAATTTCCAGATATCTACATTAAGGTTTCAATGCATATTATTGAACAATGGTAGCCCCATCTTGTATCAAAATTGGCTAGGAACTCGCCTTTATTCAACGTCTGTTGGAATATGTGCTACTCTTAGTTGCAGAGATGCACAAGAGCAAAGGAAAAGAGGATTGGTCGTCAAGTGGGGTCCAAACTTTGAAAAGTGTTGTGGCCTCAGCCATACCTCCACTTTTGACAGGTGGGGGTTTACAGTGCCTGCCTTCACTATTTCTCCTACAAACAGTAATCCTGCCTAGCAGGTATCGAAATGTGTAAATGTAAGAGTTTAGGTTGATGTTGATATTTTACAGGTTCAACTAGTTTCCTGGACTACCCTGTGCTCTAGCACCTTGAAGCGTCTTTTGTGCTAGATGGAATTACAATAATAAATCTTAGAACAAATAATCGGACTTACTCAAAGAGTAAGACAAAGTACTACTTTATTCTCAGTTTAATAAAGCAGGTAGACCTGACACTGATGCTTGCACACTCACAGAGCAGTATGTATGCATCATCTATGATGTCATTCTACGTGGCAAAATACAAAACCTATCAAGGGGAGGGATTGGTGAAGGTAACACATCTACCTATAGAATATGTAATCATCAGTGCTTTGTTGGCTACCTCTTGTCTGTAGGGCACGCCTTGAACTACCTCCAAACAAATATAGTACTGATTATAGCGAACAAAACATCACTGGATTGGCTCCTGCAACATTGTACTTTAGGTTGTCTCCCAACCCCATGTATTGGTTGGCATTCTATCCCAACCCTGGACCTTTAGCTCCTTTGCAACACATACGTGAAATGAAACCTAGGTGTTTGAATCCCATCAGCCGACTCTCCATCTTCCCAATTAGTCCATCATCTGTCATAGGTAGGCCATCAGCCAAAGTCTTTTGTTTGTAGTTGACCTTGTTGCTGCTCACTGTTCTGAAACATTCAAGGGAGTGTGAGCACACCACTATCTTAGCTTAAGGCTCTAATGAACAGTCTTTGTTTTTGACTTCTGAGTCACATGTGAAGGGACCACAAATTTGTCCATTTCAGCCTTCCATTTAATGCTATTTGATTCAATTGTGCAAGGTGCTGTTGCTCCTCTTGGTAACTAGAGACTTGCCTAATCTATCTCATATGAAATTTATACACTTTTAATTGGCCAGCGGTTTGGCTCTCACAGATGTTTTCATCTTCTTCCATCTATAAAGAATGTTCCACATTCAGAGCATATCCATGTGCTCCCTTTGTGCTTTGTGCTTATACCCCAAAATAGCATCTTCATTCTGGGCCGACCTTGACTTATCATCGGGTCTGCTCACAGGGCTGTCTTTCTGCCTCCCCTGATTCTTACAACCTTTGCCTGTCTCTGAGGTAGCTTGGTTAAATTTGACATGAGCTGTCATCCATTTTCCTAATATGGCTGTTCTTGCCACATTATATATTCCTCTATAGCAAGCTTCTATATGTTGTCTTTCTACCTTGCGTTACTGCATATTTACAGTTATTGGTCAGTAAATTACTCCATTTCCTTTAGATCCATGATTACTTTAGTTTCAGGTTCCTGTTATTCTTAATGTTTCAGTTACATTGTTATTTAATATTTTCATTTTGTTTCAACAGAGGTTCATATATCTTCTTCGTGACATCACTTCGACCACGTCAGATTTTATTTAACGTCCATCCGTGATATTCACTGATGCATTCTGACGTCTTGGCAAGCGACATCCTTCCATGTAGATCTCTTCCATGCAACATCCTTCCACACTTTCAGTGCAAGGGTACATTCTGTATGGCTATCTGAGTGCATAATGTATCTCATACACTCAATGCAGTATAGGAATGATACAGGGGGTCCCATTTTTAGCTATTCTCTGACTGTTCTAATATGACAGTGGCGAGGGGGTGGGGACTGGCAGGATAGCACCTACCTGATGATTTCCCCCTCTGGTTGAATCTTCAACCAAATTCTTTTATACCATGGTCTCTATCTCCTCTTCATCATTTATCAGCATCTTTTCTTCAACCCGCTTCTTTTTCGGGCTCCACATCTTTGTCATCTTACTCAGGTGGCCTGCATTCTTTATGTATTCATCCACACTCCAGGTCATATGACAGCATTCTCTAAATGATGACCAGAATATCCAACGTCCTACATATCTTTTCCGATCCTTGGGGTATTGGAACTTAGTTCCTGGGGGTGCAAGGGTACTGTTCTTAATGTTATCATGGGTACTAGCTTCATTTTTCATCTGCTCACCCATGCAAGCATCAATGTCAATCATTATCTTCATCCCAATAGCTTTCTTGACTGTCTTCTTGCATTGTCCCACAATGATCCTTATAAGACAGAATCCTAGCAACACAAACCCTAATATTGCTCCAAGCATTTTGAAATAATTTGCCAGAGATGTATACCAATCATCATCTTCAATTGCGTCTATTTTTGCCACCATCTTTGTGTGCAACGTTGACAATATAGTTATTGCTTCTGTCAGCTTTCCATTTTTCTCATCATGGGTGGGTGTCAATGTACAGCAAGAAGGCCAGATCTTTGCACAAACACCTCCTTCCATTGCTGTATTTAAGTCCAGAACATACCTGTCTGGAGGGTCATAAGCTTGGTAGCGCTCATGCCTTCTCAAATTGCATTGAATCCTTTTATTGTCAAGCGTATTGTTTGCAGCAGCTCCCATCTGGTAATCTGCAACCACTTAGCATTTGTTATAGCATGGAATCCTGGCATGGATATTGATGTAAGTATCACTGCTGTTCAGTGAAACAAATTATGTTCATCTGGAATGTCATAATATGAATTGTCTGATTTTGCTGAAAAATAATTCTCTCTCTTTTCACGATAGAGATTGCACGATCTTTTCTTTCTCAAGTGTGCATCCATGTTTGGTAAATGTATTGTCTGCAAGTCCCTTTGTGGTACTACCAAGGCTGGTATCCTAATTAGTACCAATGAGCACACTCTTCCCCACGTTGGTGGTAACTTCATATGTGCTCTAGATCCACAGGCCCAGTAGTGATCCATTAATACTGATGTTCCTTCTTTCTTGCCTGAAACATCGGAAATGCAATCACACATGAGATTCTTTCCTACTTTCATTGTGCTATTATTTTTGGATCATGGACGCATCTTTCAGAGGTATTAATTGAAGGGGTCCCCCTTCATCATCAAACCATGTCAGTAATCTTGCAGTCTTAGGCCACTGGTCTTTACATTCCTTTCTTTTCTGCATTCATCACAACTGCTTCCCATTGTCCGGTTAGTGCTAATGTTTTGCACACAATCAATCCTTCAGCCCATCCATCAGGAGTAAGTACTGTTCCTTTTATTTGTAGTTGGCCTCTTTCCCAGCATTCTCGTCTTTCCTCCCCAGTCTTGTCTTCACATTCGGATAAATAAGAATTTCTTACTTATTTTCTTCTTGTTGTTTTTTGTTTTTTTCTTGTTTTGATTTTCTTGCTACAGGGGCCACCTACTTGCCCTGAGGAAGGTGGTTCTTGTACAGAAATACTTATCCCGCTGATGCATTTTCAAGTTGGATAATTCTTCCGCCGAAACGTGTACTATGTGCAAGGGGGGTGTACAAACCAAAAAGTTCTTTTGAGGTCCTTCAATCACATATTGTTAGGCCATTACTCTACATTGAAACCTGGCCACGTTCCCCCTGTCACGTTGGCACCTGCAAGATGAGATGCTCTTTTGAGGCACCTGCAAGATGAGATGCTCTTTTGAATATAAGCTAATCTAGGACCTAGATGGTTACAGGTCCATAAGAGCACCAATTCATTGACGCCTATGATTTCCACATGTGTCACACATGGGTTATGATTTACACTTAAAGTTATTTGTGTACCTTTCCCTCACGGGTTATGTTTTGTACTTTCAATTTAGTAAGCACTGAAGAGCCCGTATGGGTTATGTTTTGTACTTCCAATTCATTTATGTACTGAAGAGGATTTTAATTTTTGACTTCACCAGCTCTTTGTGTCTAGATTATTGAACTTTGTCATATGTATGTTATTTATAAATGTTTTTTTGATGTGTTTTGAACTCAATACAAATCATTTATATCCACAGCCTTTGATATGTGTGAATTTCCTTTTTCCCCTTTTTTTTCGTTCTGGACAATCTCATGGGTCACAAATTTAGGGATTTAATCCATTATTACCAATATACCAGATTCCCCAATTCCAATTACATATTTTGTTCCATTTATTGACAAAAATTGGGTACGAACTTGGGCAGTAGCAGTTCTACCTCCTTTTTGGTTTTGTCTTCACATTTCAGCATCTTATTTACTTCTGTCTTAATTATTTGTTCATTTATTGCAGGCTGTTCATATTTTATTTTCTATGTTTTGTTTCTTGCTTTTCTCTTGACTTTATATCTTGAACATCATTATCTTCTCTTGGCGATGTTGCTTTATTCACCCATACTATGGAGGATGTCCTGCCATGAAATTGTCCTCTGGACAGACAAAGTGCAAGATGCATCAGGCAGTGTGCATTTTTCACTGAGACATCTGTAGCTATGAATATTTTCGATGTTCCCTAAGCATAAGGTATAACACACATAGCAACTTTTGTTTGATGTCCTCTTTCCCACCTTTTGCATGTGTTGGTACCATAAGTAATTTTTTAAATGAGCTGAATTATTAAGGAATGCATTTATGTCTTCTTGGTAATCTTCAACATCCCTCTTTTAAATCAAAACATCCTCCTAGTTATATTGTAAAACAGTCTGTCTGTGCCTTTACTGGGGACAATAATAGATGTTTAATTAATACCTTCTATAGCAGTACTACCTTTTGCCACGTTTTGAATTACCATAGCAATAAGGAGAAACATACAAATCACAAGACTCATAAGAATTAACATTAATATTCCATGAAAACCTATTGACCTTCTGGATGGCAATGAGTCTCTAAAATGTTGAAGTCTCTCCATGTTATATTCACTTTAATGTGCACATTTGTTAGCTCCTTTTGAATCAATTCCATATCAAAAACTGGAGTATTACTGCAATTATCACTCTACAGACAATGCAGTTGTTTTTTGGGTCCTCCAAAAAGGTAGTAATGTTAATTCCTCTTCAAACTAAAGCTGGATACATCTGTAAAACATAGGAAAAAGAACAGATATGAATGTATATACTAGTGTTACTACAGGTATCATAAATAGTAGTTGATACTCCTTTTTTCAGGGTCCGCACACTTTCCTGATTGTCCTTTAAATTCTGTCCAAAGGGAGTGTACCAAGGTAGCTGGAAGTCTATTGTCTCTTTGTCAAATCTGGAACCCGGAGATGTTTAGTTGATTCAAAAAGATGTTAAATCCTAGTCAATAGTGCTTGTGTGCAGTTCATTCTCCTTGTACTTGTTGCTGGCCATTTGGCGGGTCAGCAAAGATGAAACTACTTGTCTTGCTTCTCTTAGGGTGTCTTTGGGAGAGGCCGATGTTTCGCCTTTATATGGTTTGATATCGTGTAGATGTAGCCACACTCTTCATCCCTTCAATTTCATGGCTGTGATGCTTGCTTCCTGTACTTCGTAGGGACCTTGAAAAGGAGGAGTGCTGCAGATATATGTGAATTTTTGTACTAACACCTGGTCTCTGGGATACAGTTTTGTGGGAGTGAGCAGATGTTCAATTCCCTGGGATTGATTGTTGCTATTGCTTCTTTTTGACCCATTCCTCTGGTTTCTAATCTGGTGAGGCATGAAAGAAACACTTGCCATCAGTGTTGTTAAATAATCATGCATCTCGTCACGTAATGCCCTGCCTACACCATTAGCATCAGTTCTTACCCTGGTCACCAACTCATGAGGAGTCAAATTGTGATCCAAACTAGGTTGGTTTCTTAATGCAAATAAAGCAAGGGGCAGACAATGCAACCACCCCTTTCTCAAAGTTATTTTAATTTTGGATATTCTCTACTTAAGAAGTCTGTTTAGTTTCTCACATACATTTTTGGCCTGTGGATGGTAAGCAGACAGAAATGTGTGCTTTATGCCTAACAAAAGTACTATCTGCTCCAAAAGTTCATTTACAAAGTGTGGTCCATTGTCAGATCCCAAACCTTTGCACACCCCCACCTGGGGAACACCTTGCATACCAGGAACCTGGCTGCATACAAGGCATCAGGGTGTTTGCATGGACCTTCCTCGATCCATCTAGCAAAGTAACATACTACAACCAGCATATATCTATAGCCGTTACATATCCGTAGCATGTCTACATAATCTATATGTAAATGTTGAAATGGGCAATTTGGTCTAGGGATTACTCTTCTTACTGTTCGCAAAGTGTGTCCTGCAGTAAACATCTGACACACAATGCAATTCACAATGAACTGTGCCACATGTTTTAGGAGATTGGGTGAGAACCATTCTTCTGCAATTGTAGCAGAGAGATTTTCACAAGTTGTGTGTGCTGGGTAGTGAAGCTGCTCCAGTGCTACTCTCAATAATGGTAGAGGCATAACTGGCTTTTTCCAGTATTATCCTGCCTCCAAATTGCCTCAATGGGAGATAAAGAACATGCCTGCTTCCTCCATACATCATGTTCTTCTTGTGGAACTTGACCTTCTATTTCAATTAACTGGACAATAGACGGCATGTTAAAGCCCTCCTTTACAAACATGCATCTTCCTGTCATTTGATTAACATCTTCTTTCTCTAAACTAGATATGGGTGGGTAATAGGCTGTTTTTTAGCCTCTGTGTCTGCAGCTTCTTTTCCACAGAAAATTAAATCTGCTTGTTTAGAATGTGCTGAGCATTTTACGATTGCTAGGATCAATGGGAGACTTAATGCTTCTACATGCCTATCCAATAGGGCTGCATGTTGCACTGGAGTGCCATCTGAGCAGAGGAAGCCCCCCTGTTTCCAGCTTGACAGACTTGCATGCACAGTTGACGTCACATAGGCGGAGTCAGAGTACACTGCCACTTCCTCAAAGCTCTGCAGCCCTTAAATGACCACGACTAATTATGCAGCATGTGCTGAATAACTCAAAGGAAACCTCATGCTTGTTACAACCTCAAATTCACCTTCTCTATTTAGTTTCATTACCGCTGATCCTTTATGCCTTCCCCAGTCACCTGGTCAATTTTTGAAGACCTGTCAATTAAAACAACTTTCCCCCTACCAATAGCATTTTCTCTAACTTGGGGGATTTCATTATAATTCTCGATATACGTTGTACAATCATGTACCTAGTCATCATCTCCTAATACTGGTTCTGCTATAAACATTGCTGGATTCACTTTCTTACATCTAACAATTGTAAGCACACGGTTGGAAATAATCATCTTGAACCTCGATGCTCTTTGTGTAGTCAATGTACTTTTTGGTTTCTCTAAAATTGCAAATAGTGCATGCTCTACAAATAGCATTACTGAACACCCCATCATTATACTTGAAGCTTTTTCAATTGCAAATGCAGCAGCAGCTAAAGATTGCTCACAGGGATAGTGTCCTTTCATTACTGGATCTAAAATCCCACTATATGCCAGTGGTTTATGTTTTGCTCTAATGTTGTCTTTTGCGTAAGAACTGCATGCCTTCTCCATTCGAATGGGAGAATAAATACAATTCTTCACTATAATTTGGGATCCCTAACACAGGGGCTGCACTGATTGCTCTTTCCAATTCCTCAAACCCTTCAGTCATCTCATCTGTTCACATTATTGTGCTCTTATCTACTTGTGCTTCTTTAAGTCCTTTTAAAAGTGGTCTAATGTATGTGCTTTAATCAAAATCCCAGGCCCTGCAATAATTAAATAGACCTAGAAACTTTTCCATTTCCCTCACGGTTTTAGGGTCTACAGTTTTCATGATTCCTTCTGCTCTTTCAGGCGTAACTTTTTTCTCTTTGTGAGAGATCAACTGCCCTATATACAAGACTTCTTCGTGACAATATTGTAATTTATTCTTATCTACCTTAATAATTTAGCATTTATATAGCACTACGAGCCCTAAGGTATCTGAGCCCTGCTTAATATTACCTACAATGTGTGGTGCTCATTTATCAACCTCGGAAGGATTAAAGGCTGAGTTTGGCCCTGCCGGGATTCAAACCTGCATCAGCAAGCTCTGCACAGATGTCCAAGCAAGTGTACTACTTGCTGCGCTATCGGATCGGCTACCTTATACCCTTTCTCTGAAACTATAGTCATGAGTTTAACTGAGTCTACTCTGCACCGTTCATCTGTTTCATAATTGATATAAAACATAATATTAAAAAGCATATTTTTTGGCATAGAAATGTATATAAAAAATAATATTAACATTGTATTATTCGATATAGAATATTATATAGAAATTCATAATTTTTATGTAAAATGTTAATTTAAATTGTTTATATAATCTCCCTCAAAAATGCTGATATCAAAAAAATGTTATATCAATTTGGATATACAAATGTATATCAATCTTATATGAACTGGCTTTGATACAGAGTGTAAATAATGAAAGTCAGTTTACTTTATAAGTAAAGTGGGCTTCCCAGTACCCGTACAAAAGTCAAACTATTGTTTCTAAGGGGTCCGCAGCATCTCAAGTGCGGCAAACATGCGTCCCTCTGCGACCCACCAAAGAGCTGTGAATCACCACTACAGGGGTTTTATATTACGACAAGGCATGGGGAATCCTAGGAATGTGGTTGACTCATAGAGATGTAGTGTAGCCACATTAGCTGGAAGCACAGGTGGTTTTTATATTTAGATCACCAGAATACAGGGTGTTTGTGCCAGCTGTTTAAACAAACCATCCAAGTAAAATACATGTTTACCAACTAAAACCAATGTGGCAGTCATCCCCGTAACAGGTGCTGGAACGTGGAAAACGGCCCAGCAGCCCAAGTTATCAGCCTGAGCAAATTGAGGGTGGATAACGAGAGCGCTGGGCCATTATCCCTCATTCCAGTACCTGGAACGGGGATGAAAGCCATTAGCACCACGGGTTACCAAAGCGATAACCCGGGGCACAAAAAAAAGGATTGTCCTTCCTACAACGGGACGCATGTCACGCCGCACTGTTGAAGGAAAATACTTTTCAAAGATGACCACCATGGAAAGGGAAGGAGGGCTTTGTACCAAGCCCCTCTTCACTTTCCACGGTGGCTGGGGGAAGCTGATAGGGAGGTGTGGCTGCTGTGACGAAGGTAAATTAGATGTGGGGGTCAATAAGAAAAAGAAAATGTGGCAGAGGGTTGGGGAACATGGCGGCGGGGTGAGCCAGCTATCTGGCGGCTTGGAATGCAGGCTTGTACCAGCAGTTCAAGCCTGTGTTCCTAGCCACCTGATTGCCTGCCTCCCCTGCCAAGGGTGCTAATAGTAGTTAGCAAGGCTATTTTTAATGTATGACTCAAGACCGGCACAGGAAGCAACTGCAGGCTGAACTTAAGTTTAGATCTTTCCTCGGGCTGGCGACATTCGCTAATTCTTGCTGGGTATACATGAAATACCATGCTGTGCTTCTGTTGATAAGAAAAATGTCATTGGGCCCAGAAAGCATCTGCAGGGGTGAGGTTATTTTAGATGTTGCTATAACACATAGGAATCAGTATCTGTGAAATAGAATGCTGTGTTTTGTTGATAAGAAACCCATTTCTGCAAACTAAACCGAAATACATAAATCTGTGCATTGTTGATGATGAAACAACAGTGAGCTTTCACCCCTTAAAAGGGGTCTCTGAATCCTGCATGGCTACGGTCGACCACAGTGTCAGAGCCTTGGATTGATGCACCCCTGTGGACACTGGCTAATTGATCTGGGACACTTGATTGTATTTTAATACTTTAATATATTGTTTTTGTGGTTTGTACAATTTATGCGGGTTTATTCAAGCATTTATAAGGCTTTTTTTTACTGTATTTATCGATAGACAAGCCCTTTGTGAGACAGGCCATGAGGCAGGCAGGCCCTTTTATAAAAAATGTATAAAAGTTTTGAGTTCTCAATTTAGTTTGCAGCCTAGCACTTGCGTTGCTGTTATACACATGGTGGCGTATAGATTCAGGGCTCTGGAGATATTCTGAGCATACTTTGTGCCATTGTTCCTTGTTAAACTTTGTTTTGTCACTAAATTCTCCACACTCATTTGACCAGGTCCACACTTTATAAAAATGAAGTGGCTCAACTTTCCCGTGTGGCCCTAATGGTTTTAGTGCCCCTCGTGGTCCTGGTGTCCCAAGCGGCACCTGTTTCGTGTGTGTGTGTGTGTGTGTATGTGTGTGTGTTATGTTATGTTAATGTTAAAGGATATTTGTACCGCGTACTATCACCACTGGAGTGGTCCGCTGGCATGTGTTGACGTGATGAAGGCCATGAGAGATTATTTTTCAACGCTGGGTATACATACCAACCACATTGGTATGTGGCAATCAGAGGCTTCATAAGTCCTTGGTCTGCTTGTGAGACTGGTTGCAAATGACTCTGACATGTTTCGCATTCCAAACGAGTGAGATGTTTGAACTATGCTTCGTGTTAATTCAGTATGAAGCCCCAACTTGTGTTATTCACAGAACTATTGTCTGCAGAATTTTGTTTAACCCTTACTCAGTAATCTCTAGTCACAGTGTAGGATGCATTCCACAATTTATTATTAGACTGCTGGCACAGTTGGTTCTGTATGATACCGTTGTAAAGCACTTAAATGCATAGATAAAAGCTGTGGATATGCGGCAGCATCATCAGGATTAAAATCTGATCATTCCATGAGGCTGCTGCCAAAGTGTGTTAAGAGAAGTAGCTGTTTTGGTGAATGCACACCCATGCACATGTATATTGTGCCTGCCATGAATTCAGAGTGATTTCTGTAATCACAATGTTGAAAACAAGGCATAAATAATCTCTATGAAAACATCTAAAATAGCTGCTCAGTGGTGTGTCATCCCTTTCAGCAACAGAATTACACCCATAAGCATGCACATGCTGTAACTCTTTTCGGCAATGGGTGCTGTACAAATCATCAATGTGTTTAATAAATAAAACATATGCTTTACCGTGACACATGGCATCACTCGGCCTATCACCCTATTGTCAGTCCTAAAAGAGTTGTATACTTTAACACTCATTTTGTTTTTAGCACAACACTCTCCCTAGCTTTATAAAGGTTTGTCACCCTGACCATGGCCACCTGTACTCATTCACCACGTTTGGGTTTTGCATCTGAGATTAAAAGGTTATGATATATTTTATTGTGTTTGCTTTCTATGGCTGGAGAGTTTTAGAATAAAAAGCCCTGGCTCTCATTGTGGCTATGCCCAACACCCATAGCCCAGACATCCTAAGGGTTATACATATACGCTGTAAATGTATAATTACTATGCATTATTTCATTTAACCCCAGGCCGCTTGCCCCAAACGTGTTACTGTGCCACAATGCTGTAAGAAACATGTATAGTAGGATGTGTACATATGCACAATTATCTCTCAGCAGCCGTCTCCACAAAATGCACCAATTCTTACGTTTACATACTTGTACGAGTTTAGAGTTCTCAACTAAGTTTACAGCCTAGCACGATGAATGAGGCCTTGAAATTCCCAATAAGGTTGCCTTTTTAAATATGAAAGTGCAGAAGGAACATGCCATGTGGTGGCTGCTACCGCTCATTTTGTAGCCGACTGGAACGTTGTTCAGCATCTGATAACCCAAACTATTGTGAACAAAATCAGAATTAAGATTCTTATTTTAAATGTTAATAAAACTTCATTGTAAATAACACCTATTGTGTGTCTTTATGTTCAGCTGTTATGAGGCCAACATGCCCAGGCATGAAGTTGTTGGAAATATATTAAGACAAATGGTTGATAGGTACTTGTAGCAACATCTATGAAAATAAAAAAGCCAGAATCTGGAACAGCAACTCAGTTATACTCTGTGATGAAAAAAAATAGAAACTGTTTCTTTAGCCCGTATCGAATTTCTGGTCCCCACCACATCCTAGCATTATACCTACAAATTGACTCACTTTTTAAAAATCAACCACCAATGGGTGTTATTATACATTAAAAAAAAAGGAACACGTAATAAAGCGCCAGACCATTTTATGATTTTGAACAAATATTTATTTACATAAATGAACATATTTAATACAGAAAGGAAAAAAGATTGGGTCAATGCAGAGAGAAAATGTTTTAATGCAGCGAAAAATAAACATGTAGATTGAAACAACCAGCTCTCAGACATACAGCTAGGACGGGTGCATCACCTATGTGCCCTAGATGATTTAAAGGTAGGGCCGGCCAGGGCGCTGTGAAATAGTGAGGGGGTTGAAAGCTCCAGGACAATGCTTCACACTTAAAAACTGTTATGGCATCCATCACACTCTGTAGCGCCGGTTGGGGCTCAATACAACTACTTATAGCTCTCCATGATTAAACCCTGGCTGCGGTGCTCTCCCAAATGTATGACCCCTTTTGACAACAGAGCAGTGAAATTCCATTCACCCGTGTTAAAGTGACACCGTCGGGCATTCTGAAACTGGGGCGGAACTCCATCATCTTTTGGCTCTTGATGGCCCCAGAAAAAGATGGGGCTTGTTACGTTAGATGAATCAATCACCATAAATCCAGAGGCTGCCGGTTGTTGGTTGCCACAATCCACATCCATAGACTCTGTCGGCTGTGCCATCCATCTGCTAGTGTACACAATGTCACTAAAAATACATGACAAAATATAGATTGAGTAGAAAGCATCTTTTACACAGTGAGCGTCAGCGCCTTACAATATTCACCAACAATATTACAACTGTAGCACTGCACAGCGTGTTGCAATGTCAGCGTCAAAATATTAAAGCCAATTTAACAACCAAGTACAGGGCTACTAAGAAATTGAAATTTCAATGTGTTTATGTAAAAGAATCTCTGCTGCACCACTTCATCAAAGGTGTGATCCTTGGCAAAACCTTGAGTCTCACAGTGCCTGATCTGCCAAAATTGGGCCTTTGCATTGCACGCATTGTCAAGATTGTGAACGACATTACAAAAGTTAGAACCACATTTTAAAAGTCCTGGCACATTTCTACTTCATAAATGTGTTTTAAACCAGACCTTGCAGTTTTCACGTGTAAGGATGCAGCCCAACACTCTGCACTTCCCTTGCAGACAGATATTAGACACATTTATTTTTATGCCTCTTTTTTGGGCGCTGAATAAAATATAATGTAGCGCTTTACTTGGAAGTACAAAACGATTCCGACACAAACTAGAACTGGCACAGTCGGTCAATACGTAACATATCCCCAAACATATCAAGTAAGATGTAGCACTCTGACACTGGCAACCCTTAAAAATCTGTCATGCCGACAGTTTGTACAAAATAAATCTCGGCTATACAGTTTGTGCAACATGTGTGATCGTTGGCGCATACTGTTACCTCAGTGTTAAATATTTTACATGCTGCAAATATTTTATTGGTGCTGTGAAACTAAAACAAGGCATTGTCTGCATGCAAACATGTCGCATCACAAAACGACAAATGCTCCAAAAGTGCAATTAGGGTTTAACACACACACCCACACACAAACACACACACACACACACAAACACACACATTTCAAGCAAGATGGAGCACCATGACACTCGTCACCCCTTAAAAATGTCAACTCTAGTACTTTATCCTACTAAATCGTGGCTATATCGTTTGTGCAACATATATATATATATATATATATATATATATATATATATATATATATATCTCCCTCAAATGCTAGGAACATATATTT
This sequence comes from Ambystoma mexicanum, assembly GCF_040938575.1. Classification (NCBI taxonomy): domain Eukaryota; kingdom Metazoa; phylum Chordata; class Amphibia; order Caudata; family Ambystomatidae; genus Ambystoma; species Ambystoma mexicanum. The sequence goes on along the minus strand of NC_090927.1, from coordinate 97,017,995 downwards.
TTCCTCATTTTCTGCTATGTCATGACTAACACTGGGGCTGAAAAGGTACCTTTAGTGATAATAAGTGCAACCAGTCATAAAATAGGCACATAGTTGTGAGGCAGGTGTAAGCTTGAAGCAACAGCAAACTTTTTGCATAATTATTTCAGTGCTTGTGAAAATAATTGCGCTCGCTTTGAATCGCAGGAGGTTTCTGCGGGAATGCTTACATTTTAGACTGATTAAATCAGAGCTAATTTTTTGGAGGCAATTACTTTTGTTTTAAGATGTCCTGTTTTACTGTTATGGTAGTTGCTGTCAGCAGTTCTTGGAATTTCTGTCTTTGGCTTCCATCAATAGTTTTGAACCATTTTCATTCCTTGTTATCAATAGTTCATAGACTTTTCTTGTCTCCTCTTGGGTAAAGCTACTTCTTCACGCCCGGTTTTTGGTTGTTCCCACAAGCATCAGGTTTTTGTTTCTTTGCCCTTGTGAACATGAGTATATAGTATGTGTCCACTTGAAAGAGTCCACAATATACTCTTAGTTTAGGATACAAATACAGCCTGCCTCTGACTTATATAGAGCCCCATGGATCCCTACCCCTGTGCCAACAGTGAGCCAAGAACCAGACCGGTGTACAGAAAGAATGTATATTTATTTAAAGTATAGGTTCAATAAACTTGCACTAAACGGTTACACATGCCACCTTCTCTGTGGCACCAAACAAAACTTCAACACATAAACTACTTTCTCCTTTTTGTTTCAAGTACAGGGAACACAGGCTACATGAACAGTTCCAAACTCCTGTCCCACGAACCCCTTTGGTATCAAAATGAAATATTAATAACATGGCACATTACTAGAGCATGAGCCTTAGCATTTCTTGATAAGGGATCATATTTAAAACACGGCACAATTTTGTTTTGAAAATAAGTTACACATAACATGCACAATGCTTGAAACACATGGTTCACTGCACACATGCAAATGCTTGCAGTTTTGAAAACCCAGATTTTTAAAGATACAAGTGGCAGATATCACCCTGTTTCCTTGACACCCAAAAGCAGTACAAACTCGTTCTGCTCTCAGGGTCACTTACTCACTCTCAGGAGAGAGTGTATGTTGTTCAATGGAAATTGCACTAGTTTCGCTTTGCAGAGCACTTCTCCCCCAGCACTGAATGCCCAGGCATCAATTACATGCATCACCCCTCTGTTTAAAGGCCAGTTCTAGGGAGTGGGTACAGTTTAGAAATGTTGTTTAAGGGCCTCAGGTACCTATTTGTTAAGTACAATATTGAAAGAGGGGTGACAATTGGGATTTCTTTTTTTTACGGCAAGGACACCTTTCTGTTTTAAAGGTAAGGGTTGGGAATGTTGGAAATGATCAATTTTGTTTTTGTGGCCAGGACACCCATTACTTTATGTGACTATAACGTTATTCCTGCTAGGAAATGGGTTGGACGTTTCAAACCCTTCTAAGCTCCACCTGCATCAATCTATTTGAGAATTAATTAAATGAACATTCTGTCAAATATGTAAGGGTTCACACAGTTTGCCCCCCACCCACTATTAAGGGAAAAAGATTAAGGCAAGCAGATCCCCCCACACACTTAGTTTCAAATGAATCAGTTCTACTTACATTGGACCTCTGTTTGGGGGCGGTCAGGAAAGACAGCCAGGCTTTTCTGTGAACCCACAGGGTCTGGTCACTTTAACCAGCTGTTGGCTTCCCCAGTCTCTCTCTCCCATACACAGTTTAAGGCCCCTCAATGTTAAGGTCTCTCCAAAACAGATGGTTTTAGGCAGCTGTCTCAGGATACCCTCAGGGGCAGTTCTCCTTGATGATGTTTGGCAGCTCTCTTTCCAACATGGTTTTTAGGCAGGATCTCCCTAGTTCTTTTCTCCCTCCTCTTCTGCCAGGGTTTCTTACTCTGTTAGCCACTCCCCAAAAATACTGAGATCAGGAGGTGGCAACGTATCAGTTCTGAATTTTCATTGGACATTTATTCTCCTCTCCTCCCGAAGGGCCAACCCCTCTGTGCCCTGACAGATCCTTGGAGTTCTAAAGTGGAATTGATACCAAGTATGAATCCAGGGGCGTGGCTACGAGGGCCATGTAGGAGGACATGATCTGGAGGAGCTCCCGAGATCCTGAAATGATCCAGGCATAAAAGTGCGCAACGATGGGCCGATGACTACTGAAAATATACATGTCGGTGTGTGAATGAGTGGTCCATGCTTGGTGAACTTTTGGAAGGTGTCGGAGGAACGGCGGCAGAGCTCTGTGCAGAAAACAAAGACGACACAAAATGGCCGACCAATGTCCGGAACAAAGGAAGGAGCAGGCCGCAGGGTGATAGAGCGAAAGAGGCGTACGGGGTGCGCATTTGTCACTTGTGCAGAATACAGGTCCTCTGGGTCATGTCTAATAGAACGATGAGGCCGAAGGCGAAGCAGCTCACCCTGGACGGCTTTGCAAAGTCGTCCCCTGGTCAAGAAAATACCAAGAGCAAGGATACATCGCCTGCAGGCAGCATGATTGCAACGGGCACCAACCAAGAAGTCCTAGCTGCGATTGCAGACTTAAAGGCGGCCTGGGAAGCCAAACTCGAACTAGCCGTCACTGAGCTGAAAACGGCACCGGACCTTAAGGTCGGAGAGGTGCAGGAGGAAGTTAATCTACTCCGGCAGGACGTCAGGGCCTTGGCGGAGCGTACGGAGACCCTTGAGAAGGAAGTGAGCCCTAATACCGCGGATTGTGCCTCCCATAAGGCAGAATTGCATGCCCTGATACAGAGAGTGGGCAACTTGGAGAGCAGAGCGGATGAGGTGGAAGGACGCGCCCAACGAAACAACATCCGCATCGTGGGCCTGCCGGAGGGATTGGAGGGCCACGATCACACGGAGTTCATTGAGTCCATGCTACTGCAAGAGATACCCGGAGGTGCCCTACCTCAAGGATTTGCGGTAGAGCGGGCACATAGGGCTCTAACAAGGAGGCCGCCGCCAGGAAACCTGCCTAGGCCGGTAATAGCCAAAATTCTTAATTACGGAGACCGTGAGAGGATATTGGAACACTTCCGCAAGGGAGGAACGATTATACGAGGAGCGGCAAATATCACGGCTTACCCGGACTATACCCTGTCGGTGCAACGTAGCCGCATGAACTTTGGGACGGTAAAGCGGAGACTGAGAGAGGCGGGCCACAAATACATGTTGCTGTATCCGGCAAAAGTGAAAGTTATACATAAACACAAAACTTTGTTTTTTGAGGCCCCGGAGGATGCTATGGGATGGCTCGATGCGCAGGGATGCCCCCAGGAGTCTGGAGTTCGGACGGAGAAAGAGCATGGAAGAGATAAGTAATGCACGAGGAGGATGCCACAAGATGGCGCGGCACGGACCCATGGTACTTGAATACAGTCATTTCTGCAACCTTCATCAAAGGAGGTCAGACTGTTACACTAATTGTTATGAGCACTGTAATTATTATTGAATTAATAGGAGCCTTGCAGAGCGGATGTCTCTACCCCACAGTATTTTTAGTTAAGTGGCCATTAGGGCGACTTCACCCTACTGGGCTCTGGGCATTGTTTAGTGCTTTCAGGACTAGATGTGGGGGTGCCTGAGTTCCATGAACGGAGCTGGGCAACAGTTGGGGTGTGTGGAGTGGGGGAAGGGTGGGGAGGAGGGTGAAGAGGAAAGTTTGGAAGTTATTGTGTACATAGTTAAGGGTAGTTTGAGCTTGTACAAGAGGCTACAAGTAAAGGTGGAGAGCTGTATCTGTATCACGTGGGCGAAGGGGATTCGCTACACGGAAGGGAAGAGGACACTCATGAGCTATGGGGGACCTTAAGATCATAACATGGAATGTCAGGGGACTCAACAGTTACTTAAAGAGAAACAAAGTCATGATATACTTGAAAAGACAGAAGATTGATATTGCGCTGTTGCAGGAAACACATCTGACCCGGCAAAAACTGGAACTGGTGGGGAAGAAGTGGAAAGGTACTGTAGTAGGCTCTCCGTATTCGGCCTACGCTAGGGGAGTGCTGGTCTGGGTAGCACAGCACGTTCCGCTCCAACTTACACAAGAGGTGGTGGACACGGAGGGGGGGTTGGTCATATTAAAGGCTTTGGTGGAGAATAGGGAGGTGTGCATTATAAATACGTATGCCCCCAACCAAAATACTACAGCATATTTTAGAACCCTGTGTACTCATTTGGGCGCGTGTATGGGAGGAGCGGTTATTTGGGGAGGGGATTTCAACTGCGTGCTCAACCCCAGGGTAGATAGATCCGATGATAAGATTGATAGGCCCACCCCAGCAGCCAGGGTATTGCAGACATTACTGGACGACTTTGGGCTGGCAGATGTTTGGAGGCTGAAACACCCTAATGAAACACATTACTCGCATTACTCAGCCCCGCAACAACTGCATACAAGACTTGATTATTTTTTTGCCATGCCGGAAGTGGTGATAGAGACCACCCAAATAGACTACAGAGCGAGGGTCCTGTCGGACCACTCGCATCTGGTTCTGAGCTGGCAGCACTGCCGGCCCAGGGCGCGGATACCGACGTGGCGCCTCCGGGCAGAGGCGCTCCGGGACCCAGTCTTCAGGGAAGATATCAGGTATGCGATCACACAGTACTTTGAGGAAAACACAGGTAGTGTGGACTCAGCGTGCATGCTCTGGGAAGCCTTTAAGGTGATGTTGCGGGGTGCTGCTTTGCTAAATCAAAAGGCCTACAGGGTGGGGTCCTAACGGAATTAGAGAAAGCGGAAGTGAAATTGGAACAGGAGAGCAACAGGGCAGGAGGGGATGCGGAACTTGCACTCGAACTACAGCAGCGGTGTGCAGAGCTTTGGGAAAGGCTCTGCAACCTTAATTATAAGAAGTATGTTGAGACGCAACATGCAGGTGGGGATAAAACTGGCCGCTTGCTGGTGTGGTTATATAAGAGCAAAACCCCCAGCCCCCCAATTGGGATGATAACTAGAGAAGACGGGGACGTAGTTGACACCCAAGAGGGAGTCAAGGAGGCATTCTTAGACTATTATAGGACATTGTATGAGGACAGAAAAGGGGACAACCAAGAGGAGATAAGAGAAACTCGAAAAGACATGGAATTACCTAAGATTAGTGGTGAAGAAAGGGAGGAGCTGGACGCACCGATTACCTTAGAGGAATTGGATGAGGTGGTGAAGCAGCTGCCCACCTGTAAGACCCCGGGCGCGGACGGATTCCCTAGCGAGTTTTATAAAACATATAGAGAGGAAGTACTCCCCCCTATGCTAGAGATGATCAACGAGTCTTTTGAGATGGGCCGGCTGCCGGAATCGCTTAGAGAAGCGTTAATTGTGCCGCTTCCTAAGCCCAACAAGCCAGGGCATAGCTGCGGCTCCTATAGGCCTTTGTCAATGTTGAACCAGGATAGCAAGATATTGACGGCGGTCCTAGCCAATAGGCTGCGTAGAGTTATTAGCAAACTGATGCACCCGGACCAGACAGGTTATGTCCCCAGCAGAAATATAACCCACAACCATAGGCGACTCCATCAGGTGATTGAAGAGGGGAACAGGCGCGAGGGGGAAATGGTGGTTGTGTCCCTAGACGCAGTCAAAGCTTTTGACTCAGTGAGGTGGCCATGGTTGTTGGAGGCCCTGAGGGAATACGGGATGGGGCCGGGCTTTGTTAGGTGGGCAAAATTGCTATAGAGTGAACCACTGGCCAGGGTGCGCACAGGATTGGTGATATCGGAGAGATGGCAACTTAGCAGGGGCACCAGACAAGGGTGCCCCTGGTCCCCGATGTTATACATTCTAGCCCTGGAGCCCCTGGCAGTGTACCTCAGACAACAATATGACATGATAGGTATTGAGGTAAGGGGAGAGAAACATCTAATATCCTTGTATGCTGATGATTTGCTACTATATCTGAAATATACGGAAGAAAATCTTCAATATATTCTAGAGGCTATGGAAAGGTATGCAGAACTGTCCGGCATAGCTGTGAACCCCCAAAAATCGAGCATGTTCCCATTGGGAAGCTACAGAGGAACCCCTCTGGAGCGGTTGCCAATGTTGTCTGTACCATGGGCGGTTGATTCCTTCCTCTACCTTGGAATAGAGGTGTATCACACGGTAGAGAAGGAACACTTGCATAATACCGAGGTGGCTGTGGGAAAAGTCCAAACAAGTATGACGTTTTGGGAGAAGTTGCCGCTGGCGATGATGGGACGGGGGGCGATGCTCAAAATGGTGGTCCTGCCCAGGCTGTTAAATTTCTTCAGTAATATACCGTACCTGATACCCAAAACGTTTTTTGTCAAACTGAATAGCATGTGCAGAGACTTCCTATGGCATGGCACTCGAAATAGAGTGGCGCTATGGAAGCTGCAGAAATTCTATGATAGAGGGGGCATTAAGCTGCCAAACTTTGAGGCCTATTATGTGGCCGGTCAGTTGCAATATGTAACCAAATGGCTCTCTGATGAGGTAACTCCTGAACTTAGGCTGTTTGGACAGGACTGCACTCCGTTTTACCTGAAGGAGATTATTTGGTTGCCTAGACCTGAAATGAAAGAATGCTTGGGTATGATGTTGCTTGGGTGGAAGATGTGGCGTAGAGCATGCCGACTGATGGAGAACCCGTACCCGTGTTCCCCACAAGTGCCGCTAGTGGCCTTAGCAGGGGAAGACAACCAACTAAGAATGATTATCAGGACCTATTGGGAATCGGTCGGGCTGGTCACATTGGGAGATGTATGGCAAGAGGGGACCATTAAGGATTTCGAAGAACTGGGGGAAGAGGCAGGCTTGCACAGAGGCCAATATGTCACGTATCTTAGGCTAGTCCAGATTATTCGTAAAACTTGGCCAGAGACTGTACTGTCGGAGGAGCCAGACGCCATTATGGGGACAATATATGACACATCAGAAGGAGGTCACGAGATCTCTAGATTATATGAGATGGTGATGACCCGGGTGGGGAAGGATTTGACGCATTTGAGGCTGGACTGGGAAGCGGAGGTGGGAGCACAGATGACCAATGGGATGTGGGAATGTGCTATGGGATACCACAAGAAAGTGTCCAGAAACGCCAGATTGCAACAAATACAGTCATACATAACGCATAGAGCCTATATGACCCCAAAGAGAATATCCAAGTTTGTAAATGCAGGAAGACAAGCATGCCCAAAATGCGATAAAGAAGACGCTGATATGACACATATGTTCTGGTCCTGCCCAGTGATTGAAAGTTTTTGGGGGGAAGTGGCACGAAAATTAGCGGATAAAGGGGTCACGCTCAACATAGATACGGCCTGGGCCTGCCTGTTGGGAGGATTTCCCAGACCACGGAATACTAAACATGCTGGGAAACTGAGGGACCTGGCATATGTGCTTGCAAAAAGAAGGATTGCCATGGGCTGGAAGCAGTGCCACAAGCCACGAGTTGAGGTATGGTGGCGGGATTTGCAAAAATGGGCGGAGGCTGAAACGGTAGTATGGCAGGAGGCATGTAGCAAGAGCGAGGAGGAAGAAGTGGGTAACCTGATGACATGGAGAGGGTTAGTAACAGGACTGTTTGGCACAGTAATGGATTCCGCAGCTTCGGAAGAAAGTGATACCCGGCCGCATGCAGCAGATACAGAATGAGAAACGCAAATAAGCTCTTGAGGGGGGAGGGATTGGGAGGAGCAGTAGTGCGCATTAATTGATGTTCATGTGTCTGTCGCAAATAATGCTGCTAGTTTGGTTTGTATTGTTTATTTGTTTCTAAAATAATAAAAACTGTTTAAAAAAAAAGTATGAATCCACCTACCAAAGTTGTCATTTAAACATTTCAGATTTCGCACTGAAAAAGTTCCAGCATGGCAACTATTTTTAATTTCCATTTACCTGCAACAATATAAATATTTCTAAACTCAGCAAATCATTTCGGACCAGATTGAATGACTCCTGTGTTCGCACCATGTTGCATTCACATGTGGTGGTTTTTCATCAATTACATGAAAACAATACCAGTGATCATCATAAAATTGTACCGCCTATTATGTGATTCACCTAGCCACCCTTGTCCCGAGTTTCAGCTTTTTCACACTTTCTGGGAAGCTATGATCACTTTTTAGCTTGGTACCAGAGTTCTAAAATTCTATGCAAATTACCCCTTGCAGGACTGCCTTGAAATTAACTTGAAAATGACCCCAGTCCCAAGTCTGTAAGTATAACTGTTCACCAATTATAAAATAAAATTACATTTCCAATGAAAGTCTATGGCCACATGATTAACATATAGAATATTTTGTTTCACATCACAGTTCCCATTTCTTAGATTCATTTCCTTGACGCTACATGGTTCAGAGTGTGTTGGGCAGCAATGTTGACATAGTCTGCAGTTAATCCATTAGCTTTCCTCTGGCAGGGGCTAATGGTTAGGTGCATTGTTCCTACCAGAGACCAAGCCCTTCAGATCCCTTGATTCTTACTTAAGGGTTCTGCGCAGGCTCAGGAATACAAACTCAAAGCCATCCATTTCATGGGTGTACAAAAGCATTTCTCATTTCACGTGAAAAAAATAGCTGGTTCACACTGTGACATGTATTTTGCATGCGAAGCCTATTATTCATTTTAATAAAGTGTGTCTCACCATCACAGCCTCATTACGACCCCGGCGCTAAACCATGGTGCTATTAGCACCATGGTCCATGCCGGGGCCGCCATGGTGAATGGCGGAATTACCGCCCCATTCAAAGGTTGGCGGGGCGGTAATTCCCCATTCACCATTTGCCCTTCCCCATTCCCATTTTTGCCCCATAGGGCATAATGGGGATGGGGAAGGCGCTAATTACGGCACCGTAAATTACGTTTTCCCATGCCGTAATTAGCACCAAGGTCGCTTAGCGCCTTGGACTTTAACGCCTGCAAAAAGCAGGCGTTAAAGTGTGAATCAGGCGTTAAGGGTTAACGGCGCCGACGGCACCGTTAAACCCTTAACGCCTGACTTGTAATGAGGGCAAAGTCTTTTCCCTGATATTTTTGTTTAGCATGGAAACATTTTTCTTCAAGTCTTGATTTATCTGTGCATCAGACGAATTATCTGTTATACTCACCCGGTCTCTGTGGGGAAATTGGGGCACGGTTGGAGCCCTCCCTGGATTTGGCTTCCCTGGATCTTGATTTACCCCCAGCTGCAGCAATTTGGTCTGGTCAGGTTGCTGGCAATGCCCTTGGGGAAAGGTAAGAGGCAGTGAGAATGCTGTGACTGAATTGCGATCCCCCTCAAACCCCTTGTGCCAGAATGAGATGTGCAAGCGTTTTCCTATAAACTCTCACCTGTTATTTTGCAAAGATGAGCTCTCCATCCTACTTCTCTTCAGTAGGGGCGCTATAGACTGACCCATTTGCTTCACTGGTCCATATGCATAATGGCCCAGACTAGCTGCGACCAATCCTCATGGGAGGTGAGTGTTGATAACAATGATTATTGCCCGTATGCTTCTGTAAAGTCTTTCCCAATGATTATTGTCTGTATTCTTAATAATGGCTTTCTTTTCCCCAATAGGTGTTGAAGATGGCTCCGCTGAGTCGCGTTGCTGACAGTGTACCCACGCGGTGTCAGAAAGGAATGGAGCAGACCCCACTAGAAGGTAAGTAGGGTTTCTAAATGAAACGCAAGGCTTAGGTGTTGCGCGGCAAAGTGTTAAATGTTTATGCGGTTTCTAACCTTGTGCTGTCTTTATTTCTTGCAGGGATGGCCTGGCTTCGGAAGATGGAGAACGGCTATCCGGCAAGCTGTTTGCGGCTGCGAGATGGAAGAACCGCGAGGATGCCTGATGAGAAGAAGACTTCTGCGTGAATGAAGACTCCGACAGCTGAGGAAGAGGAGCCCAACAGAAGATGGATTCGAGGAGACAGGTAAGGTGTGCGCTGGAGATACTGGCGTGAAGCTCATAGTACTTCAAGCGGTGGTATGGCTGGCTTCAGGTAAGGTGCATGCTGTGGATGCAGGATCGAGATTGGATGCGCTCCGGGTGATGGTATAGCCGGATCCAGGTAAGGTGCGCGATGTGGATGCCGGATCAAGATTGGATTCGCTCCGGGCGATGGTAAAGCTGGATCCAGGTAAGGTGCGCATTGAAGATGTACAGCTGGAATCAGGTATCTGCACGCCGAAGATGTGAAGCTGGAATCAGAAGATGCAGAACTGGAGACAGGCAAGAGCTTCAGACGGCGGTAAGCGTTACGCTGCATACAGCATATTAACGCAAAGCCTCAACATGCGGGTGGGGCTGGCTTAAATTGTCTGGCCCTAGCCACTCCCCTTTAGCTCTGCCTTGTGGCCACACCTCACTACTCCCATAGATGATTGCACGTGCCTTCCAATGCTTCTTAATGGCCACGCCCTGCCTGGATACACGTGCCTTGGACCCCAAGTGTTCTTATTTGGACCCTTTGGAAGGAGGAAATAATGTCCCTGGGTTAGTGGCCATGACATTATCCCACAGGATTCTACATTTTTATTCTGTGTGTGTGGCTCTATGGACCCAATTGGTAACTGTTACTGTTTCACAAATACTGGACCCATCTTGGAGTCAGTGGGTATGGTGGTTGAATGAATGGAAGTGTGTTCACAAACATATGACTTATGAAGGGTCAGTAATGTGACGCAGACAACTGCTTGTAGATCTTCTAAAGATGTGCCATTTTATTAAAGAAAATATAATAAGGAAGTACCTTGCTTGCGCTACTCTACAGAGGAATTTGCAACCTACTCTAAAGGTTAAGAAAACATTCTCTAGCATGGTTAACCGGGCCCTCACACTAACTAAGCGACAAAAACACAAAGGAAATTATATGGGAACACAATATAATAAACAATATTACCTCAAAACCTTAATAGCCTTTTCCTTTCCTGGGTAAAATCCCTTCCCCAGGCCTCAAAGTCTCTTGTAAATGTTCAACACATGAAAATAAAGGTTTCAAACCAGCTTCTGAAAGTTCAAAATCAAAACAAAAAGTAATCAAGCAAACATCCACTGGTAACAAGTCTTTGTTCCTGAATGAACAGATCCCCTTCCAATTTCCAGAAAAGAAATAGCACCAATGGTAATCCTGGTTATGATGATAAACTGTCTCTTCTTCAAGATGATTAACCACAGTTCAAAAGAAGATTTAATATTCCTCAAATGTCAATAATACATGATTCTTTAGGGCTTCTTCAGTTACAACTTTACATTTGGTTAAGACTTCTTCACTACATTTGGAATATTTATCAGAATGCGTTTCTTTGGCCTGCTGCATCCCTTTCCACAAGCACACTTTCACTGTTGGCACTATGGGAACAGTCGCCTTTGTGCCACAGTACGTTACTTCTTCAACCACTTCAATGTGACATCTCCCGACAACTTCCTACACCGCCACAGTTCAAGTGTTAGTACGACTACTCCAGTACTATGGAATTATTAGGTAGATTTTGAACAGCTGCTTCAACCTCTTCAGGCAGGCAAGGCACTCTTCCTTTTAATGGCTTTCTGAAAGGGGGCAGCCTCTTTACCTCTTCAGTCTGTCTAACTACCACTAAAACAACCTGCTTCTGCTCATAAGACTCTCTCCCTTCTAGCTTCAGCAGTCTTTCACACCACGGGTTGTATTTTACATCAAAGTATTTTCCCATGAAATTAATTCCCCTTCCCCAGCTTTGTTCCCACCTTTCTACCAGTTATCAGCCCAAGTTATTATGAGACGCTTATGTGCCACTCTCTCAGCTTCAGACAACAGTGTTGTACTTGTTTCTCATACCACTTGACTGCTAACAACGTCACAAGATAGTTAGATGGCTTTTTAACTCTTGGCAAACAGGTTTCACTATGAAAAGGAGGCACCTACTGGCTTGGGTCAAGCTTGTTCTTCTATTCAAGGCTTCAGACTCTTTACTTCTTGGAAATATAATAAATGTCAGTTCTGGATGCAGAATAGAGTTCAGTCTTCTAAGTGAAAACACAATAGGCCACACGCAACCTCTCTTTCAAGTGGATTTTTAAGTTTTAAAGTTGAAGAAAAACCTTGTATTCCTGTATAATGGTACAGAATGAAGTTCGGACTTCTTTCAGGAATTGTGATTAGGCACATGCAATATCCTTTTGATGTGCTTTTCACTCTCCATTACTTGTAACTCATATATAGACAAGGTATGTTATTCAGTAATGTTTAGGAAGTGTTCTCTTATTTTATTAGAGACACGTGACCGCTGCATTCTGCAGCAAACAGCCTTTAGATACAACAAGGGGTTTCAAGTACTTTTGACACTGTCTTTGCAGGTGCACTGCTTCCCCAACTTCCTCTGCTTCTTCTACTACTTCTGGCTCACTGGGGACCCACACACTTCTCCAGCACGGGTGTCTTCGGTCCAGCCACTTGGTGTAGGAGTATCCTTTTCTCCCGAGACCCTTGGCTTGCCTTATGCTTCTGGCCTTAGTCTCCTGCACTTCCACGGCTCTGCAATCACTGCAACATGGCTCGGCTCACATGGGGAAAACTCAGCCTTCTGCATGTCTTCTGTTGCACAGCCTCTACTTCCTAGAGAGCGGGGGAACAGGCTCTCTGAGAGCTTGTAGGTGAAATCTGCTGTATCCATGCTCCAGTTTCCCTTCTATTTTTCCACTTTCTTACGATTGCCGACCTCGTTCTTCCCTTGTGCTACTGCTGCTACAGACATCCTTCCAGTTAACATTCCAGCTCCTTCTACTCCTGCTTTCCTGATGGTGCCTTTTATGCCTCACAGGTTTACTGATAGGCTTCAGGTGTGAGCCATTAGCCAAATTGCCTGACTCCTGCAATGGCTACTAGGCTTAGTTGCCTTTCTAGTACATCTGCATGCCTCTTCATCTCAGTCCCTCTAGGATTCTGGGACTTGTAGTTTCTTCTACAAAAGTTATGTTTTTCAACTTCTACATTATTTATAAGGGTAGATTGTATTCCCTTAAGGCTTTTATCAGAGAGGCTGTGATATTTAACTTTTACAGAGGCAGATGGTTTCGAGGAGACAACATTTCCATAATCCTTTACATTGTCCCCTGGGTTTTAGAAAGGTGTTTAGTCTGGCCTACCACAAAGGGTCTTTTATTTGGCATAATGGATTCTGATGTTATAACCTTAGGGTTCACAACCTTATATCTAATACGAGGTTGAGGGATATTAAAATGGCAATAGGTCATAACCTCTTTTGGTACAGTGGGAAGAGTCTCTCTGTCAGAGGATAAATACTGTTTCATCCCACAGAATCCCCTCACCACCCTGCGCCCTGTCTCCTCCTCGGCGATCCTCCCGCAGTACACCAACCCCAGAGTTGGGATCAGAAAGCATATTCCTTCCCCTGGCCACCTGGGAGGAGACTTTGGGCAGGGTTTAAGTGAAGGAACCACAGGATCCTTCGCAGAGTCAACTGAAAAGATATCTTGGAAGTCCAGGAATAACTGCTTCAGCTTTTGTCTTTGCTCTTTGTTCTCACAGGCATCAGCAAAGTTAATACTTTCTTCGACAATCTGCTTGAAACCTGGAAAGACCTCGGGCATAACAATTTCAGCATTATCCTCAAGTTGGGTGGAGAGATCTCTTTTACTGGTGTTGACCTGGAGAGGAGTTTCCCAGGATTCAAAGTACTGGTTTTTTACTCAGAATACGACCTCATCCCTCCTGATGTCACAGATCACCTCTTCCACCCCATAATGGCAGGAAGAGTAAAGCAAGGAATCCCCCCCCCCCATGCCTGGTACAAACCTTTTCTGGAGGAATACTGTTGCTGATGTCAAAATAGTCTTCTGGGATTGGTGCAATGATTTAATTACCTAAATCAATAGAATAATATTGGGCATCAACCGCCATTCCAATAAAGGTGTCTGCGCCCAAAGTGATACTTTGAGGGTCACCTGTTATCCACCAATATTAGAATGGTGTTGTGTTCTAGGTCTACTAGCGGTGTCAGATTTATAAACAAACCTTGTTGTTGGAGATGCGAATTTAAATTTATATAGGCGTTCTGATGTTTGAGGTTCTGTCCTCGCTTAATTTGGAGGGGGATAGTGAATTGTCGCACCTGTCCTGGGATGGTAACCCCTTCTCGCTCTTGAACTGCAACCGCATAAGCAGCAATTGAACTGACGGGAATGCTTTTTCAGTGATGTCATAGCCCATGGGGTTACCCCCCTCCCCCAGTTGTGGCCAGGCTTTATTATTAATTAGGTCCATATTTATTGTAAATAGGTTGAGAATGTCACTGCCTAAATAAAAGGCGGAAGAGACATATCTCATGACCCAACAATTATGCTCTATGCTTTTGTTGCCAATGGACATTTTTAGCATAACCCTGCTAGGCAGGAGATGTTTGGAATTTGAGGTATCCGGACCTACTTCCCATTTATCAATCAATTTAAATGTAGGAATGGTCTGAACTTTGGGGAGTTTCCTGAATAATCCTTTGCTGATAAAGCTTCTTCCATTATTCAGGCATACTCTGGCGACCACAGGATCCTCCCCCTCATTTATCTGACTGGGGAAAACAACAGTTTGCCCTTTTTCTGTATGTCCATCTTTTTTTCATGGGACTGGTGTAACATTTCAGAGTGTTCCCTTCCAGTGTGGACTTCCATTTAACACTATGAGGAAGGTTGATTTTCAAGAATGGAGAAGGGTTATCATCACCAGTTTGTTTTCTGACAGAGATGATGGTGATATGGAACTGTACTTTGTGCTGGTCAATGAAATGGCAGGTACCATTCATGCTGAAAAAAGTGATTCTCATTTTTAATTTTATCGGCCAGTTAGTCTGGGTCCAGAGGACACTGTTTACACAGTCAAACAGAAGTGATAACCTCCTCAGGAGATTGTTCCCCAGTAAACAAGGTGTGCCCTCTGGAATCATGATTACCACTGGGTGTTTCAACCAGTGTCGCCAAATTTCTATTTCCAGATCTACAGTTCCCTTAACAGAAATGTAATTCCCATCAAAGTTTTTGAGTTGTCCTGGAAGTGATGTGAGGGGAATTTGGTGAGCCTTCTCCCATCCTGTTTAGTTGGTCTAAGGCCTTTTTGACAGGAGAGTGGGTTGGGATCCAGTGTCCAACAGAGCTGATATTTCACACTGACCCTGCACCTGGACTGGCACATAAAATCAGCCTTCCTATTATTATTCACCAGCCCGGCGGTCATTTTCTTGATATTGAAGACCAACACTGTGTGTGGGTATTTTTGCTCTTAGTGGGCTCCTGGATCTCGTAGATCTTGGTGGCTTGTCTGGTGTTAATGAAATTCCCGCACCAACTGAGTTATAATGTATTTGGGGAGCACATGGAAATAAACCCACTGGGAAGACTGCTCAAAGGCAAGTTTTAACTCCTGCATAAACTCCCTAGGCAACTGATCCTCCCCACATTATGATATGGCATTTATAACACGCCTATACACAAGGGTTTCAAGGCACAAGTATTGCAAATTATATGCAGCCTTAATGGCCTCTTGTGGGATTCTATATATAGAGAAATAATTTAAAATGTCTGCCTTATACGTGGACTATTTATAATGATCCTGGCCGTCCTATCCTCTGAGTATTCAGGTGAAAAGGTCCATTTACCAAATGCTACACAATTCACAGCATTTCTTATCTGGAATGATGCCATCATCTGCTCATAAAGTTCCTAGTGCTCCCACACCAAACATTTGGCATTCTTATGGTATGGGGTCATCAAACTCTTTATGGCCTTGATTTGTCTTATTGGGTCTTTAACAAAACCCATTGCTCTATGTTGCTGTCTTTTTCTTCCTCTGCACCTGAGCCCATTCATTTTCAGACTCATAGCTGCTATTTGTACTCCATTCCCTCTCCTGTAGGTGCTCCCTATGTCTGTAAATTGGGAATATCTCCCAGAATCATAGGATTCAGACTCCTCTCACCGGTACTGCAGTGAACTCTCAGGGTAACTTTCTCTGTGGTCACTTTTAGGCCCAGGATAAAACACAGTTTCTTCATTCCCCCTTCCAGGGAGTCTGGGAAAATCCCCCTTCCCCTGAATGTATGGAAGTTTTCAGTATGCCCCTCAGTATGTCCTTCCTAGGTTGGAGCTCAGGTTTTTCTCCTACAGCGAAGCATGCGTGGTGGTCTCTTTGTAGGTTTTCTCATCATAGTACTTTTCATGGACTCAAGTACTCGCAGTATTCCTTTTAGTGCCCCTTCCGAGTGGTAGAGATGAACACTCATCAATATCAGACAAGGACTGGCTTTCTGGATCAGTTTGGCTAACCCTGGGTGAGTCCAACTGCCTCGTGTTCTTCTGTTCTTTACTGGTGGCATGCATGAGGTCCCTAATGGGAGGGGCATCTCCCCTTATCAGAAGGCCCTATCACATACCCTGATTGGTCAGGGAGCCTCATGACCTGTTTATATTTTTCAATTTCCCTGGTGAGACTCTCAGCCCTGCTTCACTCTGTCCCTATTTCCTGATAGGATTCCGAGAGCTGTTTTTTTAAAATTCTGACACTAAGGCCTGACTATCTCAAGCACCCTACTCCGAGCCATCAATCAACCCTCCATTGGCTGCAATGCCTCCAGCAATGCTTCATTTTCTTTCTGGGAGTCCTCTATTATGCATGCATATTCTTCATGCTTGTCTTTCAAGAAGCTAATCTCTTTATCCTGTGTGCGGCTACAATTCACCACCTGTAACAGGTCAGCTTCTGCTTGCTTCACATGCTCCCCAAGTTCCATGTTACCTTGCCTCATTCTAGTCATTACCTGAGAATCTGACCCTTGTCTGCATTTCTTTCCAGTGTTGTTGCATCTTGGTCTTTAATTAGTTGTAAATTCTGTTGCTTCAGAATATTTAAATCCTGAAGCATTTTGTCAAACTCCTGCTGTGAGTCCATCTCTTGATGATGAACTGACCTTTTTCACTTTCTAATTCCCTAATTTGTTTGAGGGACATATTCATCTAACAACCCTCTATTATGGCCAGTCTCATCATTCAATTTGTATTGGAGGTAGCTTACACTACCTGCACTATTTTCTTATGTGTCTTTCAGTGCTGCAAGCTGTATTTCTCACTGTGCACTGGCCTGTGTGTGGGTATTAACCTAATTTTGTGATTGCTCATTGGGGTTTTGTTGTTTTAATTCAAACATCTGACTCTGCTGTGCTTTGTCTTCTAACTGATGTATTTATGGGCCTGTTATATGTCTCAGTCTGACTCAGCAAACAAGCCTCCCTTTTTTGAACTCGCTCTTCCACAAACTGCATGTGGAAGTATAAATAAGCTGTGAGCCAAGCCATTTGTATCAGTCCTTCACGAGCATTCTGGGCCTTTAATCCTTTGGGTAATATCCCAACTTCCAGCCAAATGTCAGTGCTCACTGACGTCACCTCCTGCATGAATCTGGTTTGCCTGCTCCCGGCTTCACCCTCACTGCATTCTCCTCGAATGAAGAGCTTAGCCAGGATATGTTTCCTAGCTGCACACTGTTCTATGGTTGTCATTTGAAAATGGCTTTTTGCACCTTTGTAAAAGCGTTCCTTGCGCAGGGGCAGAATCACCCGGTTCCTGCTTGATTTCCATACACAATGCCAAATTGAAAATCAATTCTACTCAGTCTTCTTTTTTACCTATATACCTCCCTGGAACTCAGGGGTACAGTCTTTGTGGCACTTAAACAAAGCAAAAACAACTTTCTATCCACCTCAATGCGGTTACACCGGAATGATAACTCTGTCACAATGCACTTGTCATGAGTCAAAAGACAATGGCCCTCATTACAACACCGGCGCTAAACCATGGCGCTATTATCACCATGGTTGGTGCCGGTGTTGTAACGAGTCCGCCATGGTGAAATGGGGAAATACCGCCCCATTCCAAGGTTGGCGGGGTGCTATTTCGCCATTTCCCCATGGCCCTTCCCCATTCCCATTTTTGCCCCATAGGGCTCAATGGGAATGGGGAAGGCGGCAATTACGGTACCGCAAATTGCGGTACCATGATTGCCTGCGAGGTCCCTTTGCGGGTCCCTACTTTAACGGCTGGTCTAGACCAGCCGTTCAGGTCGGGTCCCGCAAAGGGACCTCGTAGTAAGGCGCTAAGTGGTTAACGGCGCCGCAGCCTTTTACGGCGCTGTTAACCACTTAGCGCCTGGGTCGTAATGAGACCCAATAAGCGAAATTCCGGCATGAGCCCCCACTTTGTAACAATATATATGTAGACCACCTCTACATAGGGAGTTCCTCCTCCACCCCACTTAAGAGAGCCCACAATTTACCCTTAGTTTAGGATCCAAATACATGCTCCCTACGACTCATAAAGAGCCTAGTGGATCCCTGGCCCTGTGACAACAAGGAGCCAAGAACCAGACCGGTGTACAGAAAGAATGTATATTTATTTAAAGTATAGGTTCAATAAATCTTGCACTAAATGGTTACACATGCCACCTTCTCTGTGGCACCAAACAAAACATTAACACATAACTCCTTTTTGTTTCAGGTACATGGAACACAAGCTACATAAACAGTTCCAAACTCCTGTCCCACGAAACCCTTTGGTATAAAAATGAAATAATAATAACTCGGCACATAAGCCTTTTCTTAATAAGGGTTTAGTTTTAAAACACAGGCACAATATTGTTTTGAACATAAGTTACACATTACATGCACAATGTTTTAAACATGCAATTTGCACATGTGCAAATGCTTGGAGTTTTAAAGACACAGATTTTTAAAGATACATTTGATAAATAGCACCCTTTTCACCCAAAAGCAGTCCAAACTCGTTCTGTCGCAGGATCACTTACTCTCAGGAGAGAGTGAATTTTGTTAAATGGAAATTGCATTAGTTTCACTTTGCAAAGCACTTCTCCCCCAGTACCGAAAACCAAGGTATCAATTGCATGCAACATCACTCTGTTTAAAGGCCAGGACTAGGGAGTGGGGACAGTTTAGAAATTTTGTTTATGGGTCAACGGCACCCCTTTGTTAAAAACAATTTTGAAAGAGTGGTGACAATTGGGAATTTCCTTTTTTGTGGCAAGGACACCTTTCTGTTTTAAAGGCAAGGGTTGGGAATGGTGGCAATTAACAATTTCGTTTTTGTGAACAGGATACACCAATTACTTTATGTGACTTTATGTGACTATAACTTGATTCCTGATAGAAAAAAGTTGGAAGTTTCAAACTATTCCAAGCTCCCCCCTGTGTCAGTTTATTTGGGAATTAAATTAATGTTGCATCAAATAAACTAAGAGTCTACACAGTTTGCCCCCACACATTTTACAGGGAAAAATATTAAGTTATGCAGACCCCCAACACATTTAGTTTCAGATGGATCAATTCTACTTACATTGGGCCTCTGTTTTGGGGAACTTAGGAAGGACAGACAGGCGTTTCTTCTGTGAACCAACAGGGTCTGGTCACTTCAGTCAGCTGTTAGCTTCCCCAGTTTTTCTCTCGCAGGCAAAATGTAAGGCCTCTATACCCAAGATGGTTTAGGCAGCACTCTCAGGTTTGGGCCGCTCCCCTTCCAAGATGGTTCTTTAGGCAGGATCTCCCCAGTTATTTTCTATGTCGGTTTTTCACTCTGTAAGGCACCCCCCAAAATACTGAGATCAGGAGGTAGTAACTTATTAGTTCTGGATTTTTCATTGGACATTTATTCTCCTCTTCTCCCGAAGGTCCAACCCCTCTCTGCCCTGGTAGACCTTTGGATTTCTAAAATGGAATCCACCCACCAAAGTTTCCTTTAACCTTTTCTGATTTCTCACCCAAAAAGTCCCAACATGGGAACTAGTTTTAATTTCCATTTACCTGCAACAATATATATATGTCTAAACTCAGCAAATTGGGGCAGACCCCATCTAATGACTCCTGTGCTTGCAACAAGTTGCATGCAAAATTGGTGGGCTTTCCACAATTACATGAAAATGATACCAGTGATTATCACTTTGCTACCAATTATGTGATACACCTAGCCACCCTTGCCCCGAGTTTCAGCTTTTTCCCACTTTCTGGGAAGTTATGATCAGTTTTTAGCTTGGTACCAGAGTTCTAACTGCAGATTACTTCCCCAGAACTACTTTGAAAGTAGCTTTAAAATGACACCAGTCCCATGTCTTTAAGTACAACCGTTCACCAATTATGAATTAAAACAATATTTCCAATGTAAATCTATGGCCACATGATTAAAATAGAGAATATTTAGTTTCACATCACAGTTCCCATTTCTTGGTTTCATTTCCTTGAAACCATGTGGTTCACGGTCTGTTGGGCTGCAATGTTGACATAATCTGCAAGTAATCCATTACCTCTCCTCTGTCCAAAGCTAAAGGCCATGGTATTGCTCCTGCCAAAGCTCCTCTGGCATTATGGGTCAAATAATCGTGATAACTAGATACCTTTTAAAGATGACATTTTAAAAATATAGGGGGCCCCAACACGAATTTGGCGGAGGTAGGTCCTCTAGTTTAAGGTGAAAAGTTAGCGCAATTACTGCAGCAGAATTGAAAACTTGTGGTAATTACCCAAAAATTCCCATGGAACACCATGCACTACTAAAATGGGGATTTACGCTCCCTTACCACCACTCATAATCATGTGGTAAACCCACAGGACTGAGTGCCAGCAGCGTTAAATGAGTTTGGTAATACCTCGGCAGACGTACAGCTAAATTACCACCCAAGTCGCAATGAGGTCCATGGTGTTGCCAGTTTACTATGGTTCCCTTGCAGAAAATCCACTACGTCAGATGTAGAATTTGAATGAAAACTATTAGGAGACTTCACTTGTCAGCAAACCTGAACTTCACTCTCACTCACTCTAACCCTGTGGGTTACATGGGCACATCCATGTTTAGAAATATTTCAGCATTTTCTCAAGTTGGTGTGTCATTTTTTGCTCACTAGGTGGTTCCTTAATATGAATGAATTGTGCTTGTATAATTTACATCATTTAGTAATTTAAATGTAGGGTCTTATAACCTTATGGTGAGCATGCAGTACCTAGACGTGTCTCTTGGTTTATCTTGAGGAAATCTGTTACTGCCACTTTTGTCTGCACCACAATACTCGTAACAAGGGCCAATGTCTACACTGGAGATGCAACAAAGGGACCACTCCCCGCCTCTAACAAGTCTTTCCTTTATTTCTTTGTAGTGCGGATCAGGAACTTGGCCAGACACTACCAGATACAGGCATCCAGCAACACCTTCTACCTCGTGCAGAGAAAGAAGTTCCCCTCCCTGGAGAAGCTGCTGAAACATTATTACAATAATGCTGATGGGCTGTGCACGAAACTAGAACTACCCTGTGCCAAGGTGAGCAAGGAGGGAGAAGTGGGGGCACGTGCAATGGGTTATATATGTAAATTCTAGCTACTCAAGCAATTCAAGGCCTATTTCAGAAACGTGCTGGTCTGTTTAAATGCAGACCTCAGTAATTATTTTCCCTTCAACATATCTTTGGGGCCAGTACTTTATTTGTGGAGATCCATAGTTTTGTGCCTTAATGATGTGCTGGTAAGTATTATCAACTTTGGTTTCCATTCGACACAACAGAGGAGAACAGGCTAACATTTCGTCTCTTTTCGGGATGAAATAGAAGAATTTGCAGAAGACAAGATAATTATACCGGTATTGCATTGCCGGGCAACGTACAAATGGGAGGAGAGGGAGCACCAATAAAACTGATATTCTATGTGGTGGCAGGCACCTGAGGGCAGAGGAGGAGAGTAGCTAGCTAATAATATAGCATTATAGAGGGAGTGAGGGGCTATTATTATGAGTTAATGACCTGCTCTGAAGATTTTTCCTAAAGCAAAGCAAGGGCCATTGGTTGGGAAAGGTTCATTATCCCAAGCGATAACAGCCTCTCTTGAGGTCCCTAGAGCTAGTAGCATTCAAGGTTTTGGAGTTGTTATGTTGAAGTAAAACATGTTAGTTTTATTTATTTATTTATTTATTTATGTATTTATTTATTTATTTAGTCATTTGTAGAGTGCACCACAGCCGAAGGCATCCAGGAACTGATTACAGAAAGCGCGCTTAAAATGAATTAATAATAGTTACAAGGTTAGTACCATCACAACTGAAGTTACTGGCCATCCGTTAATGATAATGAAGGGACAGGTGGAGGTTATATCTTTTGAAAATATCCAGGTTTTGAGGCCTTTACGTGAGGAACAGAATGAGGTTTCAGATTGTAGGTGAGACATTAAGGTGTTCAGTATTTAGCTGCCACCACTGGGAAGCTGCAGCCTGCAGCTTTTTGGAGTTTGAATCTAGGAATGAATAAAAGGTGGGACTGGGAGGCTCTGGTAAGTTTATTGGTTTGAGATGTTATGATTTTGTTAGAAAGCTATTGAAGAAGTGTGTGCTAGGCATTTGTGTGTTAAGGTGAGGGTTTTGAAGTGAATTTGATCATGAATAGCGAGCCAGTGGAATTTATTTTTCCACGGAGGACATAGGCTCTTTTTTAGGGATAGTCAATGACCCTTGGAGAGCATGTTGTCTGTAGTAGATCCTGCAAAGAGTGAATTACAATAGTCTAATCTAGAGACAGAAGGACCCTGGCTAGTGTGATGCAGCTGTCTGTGGAAAGGCAGGGTCTGCCGGCATTGATAAGCTTGATTGTGTGAGCCAAGGATGAGGCTATGGCACTCACCTGTCTGCTTAAAGTGTGGGAGGAGTTCAGATAAACGGCCAGAGTTTTAACTTCTTTAGAGACGGGGATAGAGTTGTTGTCGATGGTGAATGTTGAGTTGTCACTGTCTAGTTTATTTAGGAGGTTTTGGGAGCCAATGAGCAGCCGTTCTGTTTTCTCGTCATTCCAAACACAGGGAGTGCATAGCCATCCAGGCCTAAATATTTTGGTAAATTGTTTTCAGTGAGTTGGAATCAGTGTCATAATTGCCTGTTATATGCACAAGAATTTGTGTACCATCTGCATAATTAGTGTAGAAGATTCCATCGAGTCCAGGAGGTCGAAGAGGGGCTTTGTGAAAATGTATAAAGCGGGTGAGATGCAGAAACCTTGGGGACACTGCATGAGACTGAGGTTGGTGGGGCGAGGCCGTAGATGAGAAGATCCTCATGATTCTATTGGACAGGAAGGCTTCAATCCAGGTTATGGCTTAGGGGAGTAGAGGGCAGCAGAAGCAGGGTGATGGCAAAGGATTCTTTGATCCACCAGATCGAATGCCGCTGAAAGGTCTAGCAGGAGGAGGAGGACTAGTTTGCCATTGTCTTTTGATTCGTCTGTATTTTGAGGTCAAGGAGAGTAGATTCTGTCCCAGGGTGGAAGCCAGATTGGTGCAATCCTGGGACTTTGTAGTTCTAGAGGTACTTTTGGATTTGAAAGTGTGCCGCTCTTTCCAGGATTTTGAGGTGAATGGGGAAGGTTGTGATTGGGCAATAGTTAATGGGGATGTTCGGGGCAAGTTTTTGCTTCTTAAGAAATGGGAGGACACAGGCGTCTTTGAGGTTAGTGGGCACCGTGCCATTGGTAAATGATGTGTTGATCAGTGATGCAATGAAAGGGGCTAATTCCTTCACTCAGTCTTTGATGACGGCGGCCGGGCAGATGTCACCTTGACATCTGGATGGTTTTAGTCCTCTGATGATTTTGGCGACTTCTAAGTTGGAGACTTGACAGAGTTCAAATGTGGGTGGGTGATATGGTCGAGAGCCACTAGGGTTTGTTCGAGAGGTTTTCCAGAGGAGATGAGTTTGGTTTTTTTTGCTATAATTTTAGATTGGAGTGAGGAGATGTTGTCTAGTTATGCATTGTGGATCTTTGCGCACCATGTGACGTCTTTTAGGCAGCTGGCAGAAGGGGCAACTGGTGACTGAAGTTCACACAGTATAGCAAACAGCTCTCTCACGACTGTGCTTTAGCAATCCTCTCATTATAAATGTCTTTTTCTGCTTGGAATGTGGCCTGGTGGATGTAATTGCTGTGTTGGTGTAGAGGGCTTTGTTGCAGTCTGAGGGATCCATTTTACAGGTTGTCTCAGCTGATCGCTTGGTGGTGCGAATAGTTTTGAACATAGTGGTGAACCAGGTGTTCACATGAGCTGGACGTTTGGGTCTACGTAGGCTCACAGGAGCCACTTTGTTAATGGCCTGGAGGAGAGAATTGTTGAATAAGTTAACCATGGTGGAGGCATCAGCACAGGGGAGTTGAAGGGAGGTGAAGGGCTTAAGTAGTGGGAGTAAGTAGTGGGAGGATGTTGGCAGGAGTGATGTTGCGTGTTTTTCTCGTAACGGTCGCCGGGAAGTGCCGGGGCAGCTTGTGAACGTAGGTTGGTTACAGGGATGGAAAAGGAGATCACACTGTGATCTGTCAGGGGCACGGCAGATTGGAGAGTTTCTTGATATTGCTGTTACATTCTGCAAGCCAATCTCTACAGGTTTGGCTAGTGAGAGTGCATGGAGATCTGCAGGGCCGTTAAGGCCTAAATTAAAGTTTCCTAGGAGAGCACTTCTAGAGGAGGGCTTGGCTTCTAGGGAGAGGAGTAGTGAGATGTCTTCCTTGAATGACAAAGTTGGGCCGGGGGCCTGTAGATGAGGTGGAGGTTAGGTGCGACTGTGTGGGAGAGGGTATGTTTGAGCAATAGGAGTTCACCAGGTGGGAAAACTGGGCTGCTTATTTCCCTAGTAGCAAGCACTTTTATTAGCGTTGATGGCTACTCCTCCCCCTTTGGCAATTGCTCAGTCTTTCCTGTTTATAGTGTAGTTGTCAGGGATAGCCAAGAAGCGCGAGGGACCAGCAGCGGGGTGTAGTCAGGTTTCTGTAATGGCCAGGGCATCCAAGCGGTTGGAGGCGATGAGGTCAGAAATGTCTAGTGCATGTGCCGATAGAGACCTAGCATTAAATAGAGCACCTGTGAGGGATGCTGACATGACGGAATCAAGGCTAGGGAATCCAGTTGCCTTGATTGGGGCTCTAGTCATAGTATCTATGGGAATGCTAATACTAGGGTTGGGGGAGGGCTGTGGCTCATCTGGAAAGATGGTTTTGTGAGGTGAGTCAGACCCTAAGCAGGTAGTAGGGGAGGCAAGAGTACCATAGTTAGTAATAGAGTCAATTGCAAGGCTAACAGCGATATTACACAAGGCAGGAGCAACATGGTTAGCAGTAGTGACAATCACAGGGCTAACTAAGGTAATGCACAAGGCAGGAGCAACATGGTTAGCAGTAGTGTCAATCCCAAAGCTGACTGAGGTAATACACAAGGCAGCAGTAACATTGTCAGCAGTAGTGTCAACCCTAAGGCTGACTGAGGTAATACACAAGACAGAAGCAACATGGTTAGCAGTAGTGTCAATCATAGGGTCAGCTGAGGTAATACACAAGGCAGAAGCAACATGGTTAGCAGTAGTGTCAATCATAGGGCAGCTGAGGTAATACACAAGGCAGAAGCAACATGGTTAGCAGTAGTGTCAATCATAGGGCCAACTTCGGTAATACACAAGGCAGAAGCAACATGGTTAGCAGTAGTGTCAATCATAGGGTCAGCTGAGGTAATACACAAGGCAGAAGCAACATGGTTAGCAGTAGTGTCAATCATAGGGCCAGCTGAGGTAATGCACAAGGCAGGAGCAACATGGTTAGCTGTAGTGTCAAGCCCAAAGCTGACTGAGGTATTACACAAGGGGTAGCACAGTAAGCAGGCGTTCCCTTGGTGGCGGTGGGGCTAGCCACTTTGGCGTCAATGACATGATAATGAGTAAATTGCACAAAACGTATTAGTGAGTTTCATTTTGTAAATGTAAATAACTTGGTTGTGAACTGGAGCAGTCCTTGCATGAGCTTGCTTCAGGTGCAATGTTAAAGTGAACGCTTTTCTTTTGTATGTAAGTGAAAGAATTGTTCCATGTTTTAGTTTTTTCTTTATTGTGTTGAATTAGGGCAGAGTGTCTTGTAGACAGGGATCCTTGTGGGGAATTGCATTGCAGTTTCTTGAATGCAGAGCTATGATTGGTTCCTGTTGTTTCCCTTCCTGCTTCTGACGTCAGAATGTCTGGGAAGAGCGTGGCGGGATTGGGGGTTTCACCACACTGGGCCTTCAGAGTGATGCATGTTCTTTGTAATTGTTATTTGTTTCCGGCCGCTTTTTCCAGCATTGTGCATGGAGGTGGACCATTGGTTCATTTGGCTACTTGGGTTGCCCAGTTGGTCTGTAGAGTGAATGAATTGCTGTTCCTGGTCACTCTCATCTCAGGGGTTTCTAGGAAATCCTTGGCTAGTGCATGTAGGCAGTGGCTAGTGTATATTTTGTAGAGTTTAGCTAAATTGCCTAGGGGCCTGGTGGGTTTGTACCTTAAGCAAGCAACTTATATAATTCACTGGGGAGATTGGGAAGATAAGCAGGATGGACAAAGGCTGTGCAGGGACTGGTTGCAGTGGGCGGGGTCGCTCAGATCTAGGCATGCACAAATAAGCATTTGCTTGCCAGTAAAATGGCCACTGGGTATATTGGCCATTAAGCAGAAGAGAGTGGCTAGCACACCACCAAGCTTAGGTGGCCTGAGACTCTAGCGGCTCGCGACTAGGGTCTCGGGCCACCCAAGTACGGTGGTGTGATCGCATGATGGAGACAGCCAATCACTTAACAGTCTCAGAAGCAGCAGTCTACCTCATTGAACAAACACATGGAGGGCGGCGGAGCGAGACTTGCAAGTCACTCCCAATACTGATTTTCGTTTCCAAGTCATGCTGAGTGGGACTGGAAACCAAGCCGACTCATACAACTACATTTTAAGTTCTTATAGGCTTTCTGGACAACATGTCCCATGAGGCAGTGTGTAGTGCGCGATTCATTGCAATCTGGACCTATGTACGAGACAGCTACCGGGTGACTGCATTAGCAACAAGGAAGGGCTGAACTGATTGATAAATAGACTTCCTCACTTTAATGTGTTGTTGACGAAAGAATACCTGACAGGCCACTGCAGGGAGGAGTCTGCAGCCATCCTACTTCGAGTTCGTCTATATATATAAAGACCTTCAGGATTATAGCTGTTTAGTTTGAAAATTTGAAGTTCAAAACATCGAAGTTTGATAATTAGCATTCGAAAATAAACATTGTCTGGATACTTTGAATTGGTGTACCCTCAGGTAAAAAAAACCAAAAAAGAATGTACATTTGAAATGATTTATCTTTTATGTGATTTTAATGTATTCATGTGACATTAAAAGTGATTTTTCTAAAGCTGCCCTCCTGGCTCCCCGATTGTCCTGTTCTTTTTGTCATCCTCTAGTTCCTGATTCCCACCTTGTAGCTAGGCAATCTTCTTTTACATGTTAGCAGGTGGGCACCCCGTTCGCCCCATTCACCTGCAGACCAGTCCTCTTTAGTTTCCCTATGCGTCTTTCTGCATTATTTTGAATTTTGTTTCATTCTATGTGGTTTTCTTTGTAGCTCATTTATCGTGTCACCACCACCTGATGAAGAAGTCTTTGGCACTTCAAAAGATAATGAGCGTGCCATCTCGGCATTATAAGTTCTGTTACTCCAAAAGAAGATATTAAAACTTGGATTCTGTTTGATTTTAAACTGGACTAACATAGAGCCAAACTCTTTCACAGCACAAATTTAATATTAAAATGAGTTGACGCCCGTTTGTTTTCTATAAACTATTAGATGCCCTTGTACTCATGCCTAGCACCATGTGTGAAAAATATACATCTGTACTAAGAGACAGTCCTCGATTAAGAGCTATTGTATTGCTTGATTTCTTTCCAAAATGCTACAAAACACAGAAGGTTTAAGTGTACCACAAAATGTGTAAACCTAGACTAAACTTCACATGGTGTACCAATCGCCTACAATCTGGTGTGACAAAGCACTAACATAAAATACTATGCAAACGCTGCTTAATAGTCTTAAAGTTAAGATACTAGTTGTTGCTTCTTTTGCAGTCTTCTTAAAAAATTATAATGTTTCATTCTGTCTGATAAATGAAAGGACATTCTTCAGGGGAATATCGCTGTTGAAACAACTCATTATAATGTATTTGAACTCTATTTCATCACATGCTTTCTCCTGTCTTTTTTACACAATCTTTAGTCACTTTCTGCAGTTATAGTAGAAGACACTTTTTCTGTATGGGTCTTCGCTTAATTTGCCACTTCTTCCTTCCGACCTTCTCCTGGTTGCTGTATTTTCGCACTTTTGGGTGTCAAATTTTTGTGTTTTCACATTTTAATCTTTCCAACTTTTATTTTCGAAATCGACACCAAGGACTGATGTTATTCATTCAAAAATTGTATTTTTCTGAAGTGGAATGCATTGCATTGATCTTTTGTCCCTGGCAGCTGGACGCGCCATCACTGCCAAGCCTGTCCCACAACACCATCGGCGACCTGGAAATCCAGCCACGTTCATTTGAGAAAATAAAGGAACTGGGAAGTGGGGCTTTCGGCACCGTCTGGCTAGCGAAGTGGAATGGAACAACAGAGGTGGCCATCAAGGAGCTGCAAGGTAAATATCTTCATGTGTCACGTGGCTCTCACCAGGGGTGGCAGGGTCAGGAAATTCATTCTAAAGCTTCCCTAAATCTGGGATTGCTGATTGTGCAGAATAAGGAATTACCTGGCCGGAATCAATCTTTCATAAATTGATAGCGGTAGCTGTCCAGATGTCCAAATAACCTGTGTTTCATAGAGTGCTTAACGCTGGTGCTTAACGTCTTACTAGGTGCACCCAGGGAGTCAAATAGGCCACTTCAGTTACCAATCCATACACATCACAGCATTACCTTCTAGCCCACCCTTGGGAGTTCATTTCCAGTTCAGAACCAAAGAGCAATGCATTGTGGGTATTCAAATTAATGTAAAAGCTTGCTTCCATTTTAGCTCCGTATGAGATAATAGGTCACACTGTGGCATGTGGTTTCTTTCATGCTTTTTTTAAAGCCTTTCATAACATTGATGGTGTTTGGTAAGGGCTGTCCGGTATGGCAAACAAGGTCTAAAAGTGAGCGCTTATATGTAGACTGGAAAGAGCTAATTTAGGGCCTAAAATTAGCCCACAGCCGTATAAAGCTGCACAGGCTCCTTTTGGGGCGGATTCGGGGTCACAGAATTGTGTACTAAGTACGTCTAAAGTTAAGCCGCAAATGCATAATGGGGGGCTGACTACACTTACCTTGGAATAATTCTGGTTTGAAGTCAGAGTGGCTTTTGAGTCTTTTGTACAGAGTGATTGTTTTTCCGTTCCCTCCCCACTGTTCGATTCTGCTCCAGATGTTGCAGGATATCTGGGGCACATGTGGTGAAATTGCCCGGGTTGCCATGGGTAACCCGTCAGCGCTTGAGGGGGGAAAAAGGATCAAATGCGGAACTCAGACTGCATCCCTCTTTTGTGTAGATCATGGTGTTGGGTAGCGTGTCTTTTCGGCCACTTTTGGGTTGAGTTTTGGGTTGAGTTCAGTGGATCTGAGCGAAAAGAGGTAGTCAAGGATGTGCCTCTTGCAGAATGTTGCCCTTTCACATGTTCGTACGCCGCACGGCACATTAAACAGGATGGGAGAGGGCAGATTCCTTTGGATAATCTTTCCCTCACTCTTATTGAACGGGTAGTCACAGAGTAGACGCACACTTTTCTGCTGGCTCCTTTTCGGATGCAATGGGGCTGATTATAAGTTTGCCGGTATCCCACCGGTATTATCGCCTGGATACCGGCAAACTGAACTTACCGTCTCCACCTACCGATATCACGGTATTACTGGGATATTACGGCGTCGGAGATGCTAGTAAGTTCCCATTCCCATGGAGTCCCATAGGACTCCATGGGACGGGATTGCCTGAATCTCCGTCACCATCAGTAACAGTGCCAGTGATTCGGGCATTTGATTGCTGGTAGGGGCATGAACTCCCAGCATGTCAGGCCTGCGGGGATATCCGTGGCCCCCACAAGCAAACTTGAAGCTTAACAGTCTGGTAAAAATGCCGAAGCCAGAATTACCAGAATTTATACCGGACCAGCACACTTGTAACGTGACCCAATTAGTACTGAAATTTGGAAAACGTCTTCTTCATAATACCTGC
Organism: Ambystoma mexicanum; assembly: GCF_040938575.1. Classification (NCBI taxonomy): domain Eukaryota; kingdom Metazoa; phylum Chordata; class Amphibia; order Caudata; family Ambystomatidae; genus Ambystoma; species Ambystoma mexicanum. The sequence goes on along the minus strand of NC_090927.1, from coordinate 96,987,932 downwards.
TTGACGTACACCAGGACCTAGCCTGGATGCCATCCTCCTATGTTTTCACTTTTTTTATATAGGAGACTATCAAGGTTCCCATTTTTAGGAATGGAAAGAGAGAGCTTTAATCTCTACCAGCCTATTGCAGATATATATCTAGGGGGACATTGGTGCCTGTCAGCTGCTCCTTCCTGAATAAAGAGCGCATCCTGCTCAAAGCTCCGTTCCGGCGGTGGCCATTTTGTAGAAACCAGTGGAGCTGTCCAAGTAAGGGAGAGACTGAGGACTGATGCTGTTCCCTGCTGCTTGGTACATTAACGCAGTGCTCGGAATTAGGATTTGATAAGCAGGAGCTAAAAGCAGCTCCTGGGTATCCAACAATAACCAGTGACCAGGAGCTACCACTGGGGAAAGAGGAGCTGGTGCATAGCGTTCCACAAATCTAACTTCTACGTAAAATGCAAACATATAATTGTGTCCACAATGTATGACCACTTATGTTTTAAATGGCAGATAGATGTGTCATAATGCACATGTACAGATTGTCCCAAATGCATAGAGTTAAATTCACGTAGGTGTGTTTTTTCCGCATCCGCTGGCCCTGGGATCCAAAAGTAGCTCCTGGTATCAGTTAATGTCAATCTAACCAGGCTCTTCTAGGCCACAGGTAGGCGCGTAATAGCCCCCAGCTTCACCCAGTGCCGTACCCTGCAAGAATAAATCACTTGCAATGATGTCTTTCCTTCCACCTGGTTCTCAAGTTACTCCCCTTTTTGGTGTCTCTCCCACACAGCCCAATGTATTTCTCTTCCTTCCAATGTTCCTGTCCTCGGAAGGGTGTCCTCCAGACTGTGCAGTGCGTTGATTGGCTGATGCTGGTGGCTTTTTATTTCTATACTTTTCAAGAGCAGCTTAGACTTGTGCTCATCTCCCCACCGGCCTGTCAGCTGCTCCCTGTTATCCATGCTGACTAACGCTCGGTGCTCTTTGGTATCTTTAATAATGTTACTAAACACTGCTCCATCAAGATGCGTAAGGTGTAGCACGCAGTCCTCAAATTGACAACCTCTGTTTTCAGATGGGGGCAGCGGGAGTCACAGGTGAAATGTGCTGCAGAACCACGGACCGGTTTATTGGAGAGAGCATGGAGCCTGCCACTGGACTTCCACTTGGGACAACTTTGGGGATGTTAATGTGCTTTGTCGGGAAAGAGTGTGGCGGTCCGGAAGTAAGGGTGCCGGTCGCACCGTACCAGCGCCTTTTCCGGACCGTCACACTCCAGCTCTGCCTTCCTGGCCCATTGCGCCCAGCAGGTCTGACCTGCCAGGCACAACGGCCCTAGTAGGCGGAGTTGTCAAGGAAGCACCGGCACCATTAGCAAGAGTGCCGATGCTTCTGTGTCCCCATTCCCATGGAGTCCATTCGGGACTTAGACTTTCCGCCGCCTGATATCCTGTGCTGCTGGGACTTGTAATGTCCCGGTGGCACCGGGATATCAGGCAGCGGGAACGGTGTTACGAGTTTCATGTCAATCCGCAGGTAGCACCAGCGGGTTCCCGCCAAATTTGTAATGATGCCCAATGTATGTGTCTTGTCAGCTGCAGTGTTCTTTCCTTTCACACAGCCCACACTTCCAAATCAAGGCCTTACTTCCTTATTAAGGACCAACTGGCGTCCAGTAGTACCGGATGTGACCAAAATATGCAATTATTATCAGGCGCTGCCTGGGTTGCGCTCCTACTTTGAATCCGAGCCAAAGCTTGGTTTCGGACTTTGACAGCCTACGTATAACACAATTCAGTATCTTGGCTTTAGCATGGAATTCACTGTACAGGCCCGATTTCAGTGGCTCTCAGAGGGAGTGAACCTATTGGACAAATGAGGGCTGAGAAACATGGAGTATTTACGCACACTATCTATAACTCAACGGAGAAAGTTGATCAGGGAGCTCGTGGATCACGACAAATGGACTAACACCCAGAAGCCATCAATGAAAGTGTACCGGGAATGCTCTGCAGTGATGCCCCCCGAAACTCTATTACAAAGGTTAACTCTCACAAGTGCCGGAGAACGATTTTAATCTTAAGGCTAAATGCCTTGCCGGTGCAATCCAGAACCCCAAAACTAGAGATCCTAAACTACAGAGCTGATCAGAGGCATAGACATGGTAGGGCCTGAGTGGGCAATGCCCACACAAATTCTATAAATGCCCACTCAGCAGCCCTGTGTGGGCATTTACAGATGTTAATATCACTGCGATGGACCCAGCTACATTAGCTTCAGGCCCCACTTGTTAGACAATCCTGGCCACGCCTCTGGAGCTGATCCTTGCCCTTCGACCTAAACCCCACCCAGGTGTGGCGGGATGACATCATCTCTAAATTAGCCCACACCCCCACCAGTGACATTTTAGAAAGTGAAACACTCTCCTGAACATATTCTCATTGGATGACAAAACTCTAAACCAACTGTCCAGATATAGAGTTCTATGTTAACCGGCTCTAGCGAAGCTTCACAGAAACTATGGGCGCTTGCCCCCAAAGTTTGCCAATTCTGACCTCCTGTAAACAGGGATTGGAATGAGAAAAAAGATGTTGCTTGACTCCTTTCCCCACTGATGTCAAACACATGTTATTTTATGTTATGTCGTAAATGTAAAGCGCCTCCTGCACTTTATTGTGGCCCAGAAGCGCTGTAGAAGACAAGTGTGAGAAGCCTAGAGCAAGGAGCATAGCAGTGCATGCAGCAATAGTTGTCGTGTAAGTAGCTTTTCAGAAATGCTCAGAACTGTTCAGACATGTTCATCAATAGCCGAGATGTCTAGTGTAGAGATGCTGGAAGCCGAAGAGGTGGATGGAGAGGAGGTGCATGGGGTATTGAAAAGGTAGAGACTGTGTGACAGGTGGACCACACTGTTCTGGGACTCCGCTGTACGCTATAGCGTGTTGCCCTAAAGGAGGAAAGGAAGTGGGAATAAAACGTTTATGAACCCCTTGGGCAACTGTCTACAGTAGTGGGCTCTGCTATATTTAATATCCAGCGTATAGACATATGTTAGTGTTTATGAGTCATTAAGAAGGCGCCCTGAATCCAGCCATAGAATGAGCATTGATGTGTGTAGCAGTGTCAAGTAAGACCTGGATGACAGTGTGCAGTTTGCTCAGGTTTTTACAGGATCTCTGAGATTGAAGTGCGATGGGTGTTCAGGACGTGGAAAACCTCACCCCAATTCACATTGAAATCATAGCTTTACTGGAGTGGGTGCCATGTAGGGTATTTTGAAACATAGCTTCATAGCAACAACGATTCAGCGTTTCTGCTGATCAAAACTTCAGCGTGTGATGTCAGTGAGTAAACATGGCAGAGTAACATTTGCTTTGATATGTTCAATTGCTCTGTTTGAAGGGAGGTCAACAGGTTGATGCATCTCGTTACTGTCAGTTACAGGACGTCCAGCAGTTAAGCAAGAAGAGCTGATAATAGGTACAGGGGAACTGGAGGCTGGGATATGTATACCAAATGGAAAACCGGTAAGGAATCAGGAAGCGTTATGATGATCTTTGGGGGACAGTGAGGAGTAAACACCATTTCAAGATGGCCGCCACAGTAGACTTAGAACTTGAGGCTGGACTGCCCCTTTTGGGGCATATGTTTTTTCCTCTTCTGTAATGGCTTTGAAGGCAGAAAAATGATGGTATAGAGGGTTTGCCAGAGCTGTGCCCGTGGTTATGATTTGTTCAAAACCTTCCAAACATCAATTATTTGTTTTGGCCACAGTAGACAGGAGGAGGAACAGGAAGTTCTAAGTACATCCTGGTGAATGTAGGCATAAACATATTCAAAGTTCTTGAACAAAAGAACATTGTTTGTCAAAAACGCAAAAAGAACAATTATAATGTGTTCGTGGGATTCTTTGGAGATGTTTCGTTGTGAGGCTCTTCCATTTTCTATTTCGTCCTCCCATGGTTATTGTTGGTCCTTGCTGTTCCAGTTTGTTCACTGCTCTGCAGTTTTACACCCTCTCTGCAAGCTGGTGTGGTGGTTCCCACTGGACCTTCTTGCATCCTTCCCCCACTCGCTCTCACTACCTCCCCTCCCTCTTCTGCCTTGCACTCCATTCCCGGCTTGGTGGGAGTCATGGGCTTACTCGGTTTCATGCTTGCTGTTATTTCCTGGCGTCCACCCTTTTTGGAGAACTATCGGCACGCGCGTGCCCCTTCTTCTGTGCTGCAGCTCCCTGGCATGTCCCAAGTTCCTGTACCTCGCTCACCGTTGGCCACTCATACTCAGATCGCTACACCCTTGGCTCTTTTCCAGAGCTCTCCTCTGCTCCTTCTTCCCATCCTTTTCTTTGCTTGCTGCTCTTTTCTGGGTGGCCTCTGGGTTACCCTTTTATGCTTTCTGATTCCGGGAATTCATCTGCGATTCGAGACCCAAAGGTCCATCTGGAGCAACGCTACCTTATTTTCCACACCGGGTGAGCCACCGCTGAGTTTGCCCAAGCCTCTTTCATCCTTCCATTGGGACCTATCGTAATGGCTACTGTTTACGTTTTACAGCTGGTACGGCCAGTATCAGTTACTTAACTGTCCAGTGTTTTGTCTTCCCTTCCTCAGTGTGGTTTCACCAGGGCATATATATATATCTGGCTTGTGCCTAAACTACAAAGGGAAAGTAGAGCATATTCTGAAAATGTCAAAGCCCTAAAAAGATTGCAACCCAGGCTGTAATTTAAAGGAATGATTGGAGTGTCCAGTTCACACGCTACAACCCCCACATATTATGATCTTTGCTTATGCCTGTAAACAGTGATGTCCTTCACTTCATTGACTTGACGCCCAAGATGGAGGTGCTATGCAGTACTTGTCTTCCCCAAGGAGAGGTCTGTAGTAAGCTTGCCAAATTAGGGCCCTTGGGGGTCGTCTGTTTCAAAAAGGGTTTGGTTGAGGCAGAGCACTTACCTGGGGGCGTGGTTGGGATGTCGTAGGTGCATGGTGTGGATGTGGCTAAGGCAGGATGTGCTGTGGTCATGAGCTGAGCCGAGCCAGCACAGATCAGGATCAAGGGTCAGCTGTAGATCAGTTGGGGCAGCATTTTGACTGGAAAGGGCGTCATCTTTCATCTTTGATGAGTTCATGGTTTTTTATTACTTTTGCATATACTTCTCTTTAGCAGGCAAAAGTTGAGACAACACAGTTCTAGTAGCAGTGTCCACTTGAATACAGTTCTATGTCATTTCATCGAAGGTCGTAATTCCGATGATTTTTTTTTGAGTATTTTTTAAAGAAAAAAACGAATCGAAATTGATTTCTTTTATTTTTGGGGTGGTTCCCCAAGCACTAAATCTCCTATTGTTTTTTTTTTTAATTATTCCCGCTCCCCACCCCTTATATAACTTTCCCAAACCCCTCTATGTTTTTCTATTCATTTTTTCGTTAAAAGATACTCATTAAAAAAACATCGAAATTACGACCGTCGATGAAAAGACGATATACCTTGAATACAACAGCAAGAGTCATTATGCATCATTACTCGTCAATAAACTGTATATGACCTCTCCCCTCAAATGTCAATGAGTGTGGCACATGGAGTGCAGAAGCAGTTTGGCCAACAACATTGGCACCAGCTACAAAAAACCAGAAGGTACAGCTATGGGACCAATGATGGGTGCAAATGCAGTGGCCTCTTTGTTAAACTGTTCTGGGAATGCTGTGTTTACTATGACTATCAGGACCTGGAAACCTTTCATTGATGACCTCGCAGTGAGACGGCAGTTCAAAACTGGGTGACCACTCTAAACCCTCACCTGGAGTTTATAGCAAAGATTGCAAACAGGTTTGCTGCCACATTCGTCCAGTTTCACAATCAGCACGATGCAGGTTTTGATACCTTTTGTTAAACTAACTAAAAATACTATGTAGAGATGGAACAATGCATTAGCTTTCGAAATTCTGCAGATTTCTACATCAGATGGTGCAATGAAATGATTGGTTAAAAAAGGCTATCACAACCTGCATCTTGTTGACATCAAATAATCAAATGAAACAACATAAATGTCTGGAATTGGCCATAAATGCAGAAAAAGGAATCCTAGAAGTGAAATGTTACCCCAAAAGTAGCTATAGTATCTCTTTCCAGTTGTGAAATATCCCCTCAAAACACTTGCATGAGAAACAGCCGTTTAGCAGTTTTTAAGGTTACGCTGAAACAGTACAGGTCTGAAATAACGTGATAATAACACTAAAGTTGAGACTGACAAACATACGCAAAGAGGGTATCCACCGAAGATGATACGGTGCGCCAAGCAGAAAGAAGCTAACAGCAATTGAGATACCATACTTCAGGACGCCAACGAAGAGGAATCGGGAGATTCTGTAATGTTTGTGACTACTTTCCCTAAACTATCCATCATCAAATTAAAGGTCTTTAACCGACATTGGAAGGAATTGAATAGTGACACACACTCCTAGTTCCTCAGCACTGTCTTGCTTCAAGGTGAGTACAGCAGGCTCCGCCCACTCCCACACGTAGAAGGTATGAAGAGAAAGGGCATTGGCATACGCCTAGAGAGACACCATTAAAGCCTTCAGCTACTCTTCAGAATGCCACTGATAAGGGGTAATTGATTATGATCGTGTGGCACGTGCAATCAATAGTACAGAAGTAGACGTAGGGTTAACCTGGTCACTGGGGCAACAAATGCACACAAAAGTGACCCCAGCAGGGTAAGTTATCTAATAATGTATCCATGCAACATGCAGTACATTGAGAAGAGCACTCCAAAAACATAAAATGTGCACTCATTAGGAAGCGCGTACTCGCAGCGTCATGGTACCCCATTTCCAAGAACACAATCAAGGGCACGTAAGAATTCGGTGGACCGTACCACAAAAATATGAAGTACCAGCCAGTATAGAATGGAACAATCTTACACAAGACAGGGGACATGACACTTTCTTCTCATAAGTAGCCCCATAAGAGATCTTAGCAATGATATTAGGCAATATATAACAGAATGCTTAAACTGAGAAATATAACACAATTAGTGTGATTCAGACTTCCAAGGGGCTACATATGATGATATACCTGCACTGTAAAGAGCAACGTGGCATACTAGTGGTTCAGAACATGAATACACGCGTGGAGACTCCACACATACTTATTCCCTTCCATTAGCTGTCCATGTGATGAACCCTCTGCCCTATTGAACAGAGGAGCTCTATGTAAGCCGCAAGGTCCACACTTGCTGGATGCGCCTCAGTCCTCCTGCACTACTTTAACTACACACAGGCAGGGACACAGGAATACAAAGAGATGATCTATGAGCAAGCAATGAAAGGTAACCCAGACCATTACTTTACCCATCAATTACCCAGTCTGAGGAATAACGCAATGCACATTTTGGTACCAAAGATATGCTGTTGTGTTTGGCTATTAACCGGTGCCTCAGAAGCCAGAACTGTTTCACAATAGCACCATCTGAGATTGGAAGAGTTACCCTGCACTTAGGGATGGACATTCAGGTCTTGCAAAAAAGGCATCCCTTGACCCCCTTCACCCAAAGAATTACAGGCCGATCTCCAACACCAGATTTCTTGCGAAAGTTATTGACCGGACAGCATACTCCCAGCTTAACTGCTTTGTATAATCCATCTGTCTCCTTAACCCCGCACAATCAGGCTTCAGACCTCAACATGGAACAGAAACCACTCTGATCTCGATCTGGGATGATCTCAAGGTCACTGCAGACTCTGAAGGCTGCGCAGCACTGATTCTCATCGATCTCTCTGCAGCCTTTGACACAGTTAACTACTCAATCTTCCTTGACCGCCTTCACTCCCTTGGAATCCATGGCACTGCTCTCAAATGGATCGCCTCCTTCCTCAGCAACAGGAAACAAGTAACCCTCCTCTCCCCTTTTTTCTCAACTGCTCGCTTGGTGAACACTGGAGTACCGCAAGGCGAATGCCTATCTGCTCTCCTGTTCAACCTCTATATGACCACCCTTCCCGGAATCATCTGCTCGCACAATATCTCCTGTTAAAACTACACTGATGATACCCAAATTATCGTAAGAATTCCCAAGTCAAGCACCCCCTTCCCGACCTTCAATATTGTCTCCGTGATATTGACCGATGGATGACAATAAACCACCTCCTTTTGAACCCTGATAAAACTAAAATCATGGTGTGCGGCAATACTGCCCTTCTACCACATCCACTCCCATGGCCCTCGTCCCACGGCCCCCATTCGGATATAGTAAAAAACCTAGGTTGCACTATGGACTCAGGCCTAACCGTCTCCCGTCAGATCAACAATGTATCAAAATGCTGTCACTACCATCTCAAACTTCTCAGACGCAGTTTGTCTACCTCTCCTACTCAAACAGACTTGCTGCAGTTATGTCTATTGTAATGCCGAGACAGCACTATGCCAGCTCCCTATACCTAGGAGCCACGGCGTACCATCTTAACAAACTCCAAAGAGCGCAAAACACTGCTGCTAAACTTCCCCTTGCCCTGGTTCAAAGAGACCACATCTCACCAGCTCTCCAAACCCTCCACTGACCCCCATTCCGACAAAGGGCCACTTTCAAGACCCAATGCATCACTCACAGAGCAGTGCACAAGACCGGCCCAATATACCTACAAGAAAAGATAAAACCCTACTTCCCATCTCGCACCCTAAGATCAAGCACTGCCCTCCTAGTGATTCCAACTTCTAACTCTGTCAGGATCGGAGGATGCACCTTCTCAACCTTGCCTCCAACTCTGTGGAACTCACTCCCCACACCTATTCGACACACCCAAGAATACATGACGTTCCGCAAAGCTCTAAAAATGTGTCTCTTTCCCTAATGCTGACCTCGACCATCTGAAGCGAATGAACCCTTGCAACCCGATGACTAATGCTCAATGAGATCCCGAACAATGACGCCACTGAATACGCTTATTAAGTCACTATTAAGCAAACACACGCTTGGAATCCTGAATAGCAAACTCCTTAGATCATAACTCCACCCAAACACTCTCCCCCCATATCACTGTGCTTACTCTCTAATCTACACCATCACAAAATTAGAGTGCAGCTACACCCCTCAATCAATTTCGGCCTACCTGTTCACGTACGAACATTACCCCATGAATACCTCATCATTCTAATAATACGCAGCTACATCCCATGACAAACCAGCCTAGCTGCTCACATAAGCATTGTACAGGCCTAACGCAGCCAGAACCCGGTCTTGGTGTCCACCCGAGAGACTGCACACATTGAACCGATATCAATACCGCCACACCTAAGGCTAGGATGCAGTTAACATCAGGCAATCTCATCAGCTGCACACTTAACTGGTGCACCCAAGCACCCTACAGCACCCTACTCTCTCAACTGACCAGGACTACGGTCCCCGAGGGCGTTCAACCTACCAGCGCTTTGAGGTCATACTAATGATATATTGATCGCTATATAAATGCCAAATAACATAACATAACATAACTTAGAGATGGACATTCAGGTCTTGAAAACAGAACGAATTGACAGTTAGCTTAAAGCTGTTACGACATATCTCAGCAGATCGCAAATTTACTAGACAGCAAATTTGTGATCAGCTGAGGCCCAACACAAGTAAACCGCTTTTTTCGGTTTTTACCACACATCAGGATCTAACCTTCAAAGCTGACACCCGGCTCTCCTCAATAAACAAATCTCCTGATGAAAGCTCTGTATGGACACAGAGGACTGAAACATGTCTGGGCAACAGCATATATATGCAGGGTTGCAATGTTAATTCAGAACATTTTAAATTAAATGCTTTACCCAGTTGCCTCACTACCACTGACCTATCCCTGCCGCTTGGCGGTCTCCCCAGGGACCTACGTGCATTACCTTACTATGCCTACTACTCCCTAGGAGCCCAGTTGCCCCACATGCACTACTGTACTTGCATAGCTTAATTGCTATTTGCATTATCGCCCAGTTGCCTCTTTGCCATTGCCCTATTCCAGCTGTTTAACTGTGATCTGGCCCAGAGGCCTAGCTGCCTCACAGATACTGCCTAATTTATGTTGTTTAATTGTGAGTTGTTTAATTGCAACCCTGCCTAGATGCACTATGCTCATCGCTATATTCCTGCTGCTCAAGGGGGAAAGATGTTAATTCTAACAATTCTGCTCTGTGCAATGGCTGCCACATTACATGCTGGGTCCAGAAGCCAAGTATGCCGTGCCAAGCGTCCGCTACCACCCATTTTAGATCCCAGCCCACCTGAATGGACAAATACAGACACATACTTTGCCACTCCCCTCCAAACTACACACAATAGTGCCTCAGGGACAACAACCCTTGTCTCTCTACCATGCACCACCTCTAATAGAAACCTCAGACTCCGTGCCAGGTTAACAAAATTACACAAACCACTGAGAAGATCCCTACCTCTTACCAACCTGAAAACTAATTATCAGCATAATCTGAAACTTAGTCACACCTATTTGTCACCTCTACACTCTATCTCCAATATAAAGATCCAACAAACTAATATTATTAAGCGTAAGCTAACTGCTAACATTACAGTCAAACCGACCCAAGTCAAAGATGTAATTGAGACCCCCCCCTCTTAAAGGAGCACTTCTCAATGCGAGATCGCTCGTGGCCCACGCCATCGACATTGCTGACCTGATCACAGAAGGTAATCTAGATTCCCTTGTGATCACCGAGACTTGACTACACAATGCGGCAGGACCGTCGCTTATGTTAGCAATCCCAGATGGCTACACAATAGCCAGACAAGCCCGAACGGGCACCAGAGGAGGCGGTATCGCCACCATCTCTAAAACATGCCTCCCCCTCAGACTAGCCCCCACTCAACTGCTGAAGAAGACTGCTTTGGAAAACACTGGCAAGCACTTCGGGTGCAACGTTTGATTGTAAGGCTTGGTTAAAGCGAGCCCTCAGACTAGCCCCCACTCAACTGTTCCCATGAAGAGGCGTTTCGGGCTGGGAGGGGCAGGAAACGGATGCAAACAGCCATAGGGATTAGCATGACATGGGGCAGTCAGTGTGGGTGGGGGGGGCAACGAACCAAAAACCTACACGCTTTGTTTCCCTCCTCATTTCTCCCTAGCTGTACTCTAATGAAATAGTTTCGGCTTATAGCTGGCACTAAAGCACCACCTTATAGCCTAAACGTAGAAAGGCAGGGCATCGGATTGTTTGAATCCACAAGTAGAATATTTTGCAAGTACTGGAAATTATGGACGCTTTGGAAGCGACCAACGACCCCTTAGAGGCTGGATGTATGATGGTAATCTTCATTTAGGAGTAGTTGTACCCAAGCTGCAGCATCCACGTACTTTCCTGATTGACTATTGACAGTATTTGCCTCTGGTCAGTACACACTGGGACCTGTAGTACAGGAACTGGGTCTGCATAAGGCGCACTACCACCGCTTTCACAATATATAAATGCTACACTGGGTCACCTGCGGGTATAATTAGTGTTACTACTCAGGGGTATTCCTGCGCCTTTTCTTTACACAAAGGGCCCCAGTTACTGACATGCCAGTATTGCCTATAAGTTAATATAACCGCCTGCCACTCATATGACGGACGCACATGGAGACTCACATGATGGAAATGTGTACAGCCTTTTACCCATATCTTTGGGGAGGGGCAGATCTACAAAGCACTGTTTGTTAATTGATACACATGCAATTGATTGAGTTCAGTGCTGGAAACTGAAAAAATGTACTAGCGGGAGCCTTTCCTACATCACGGTGCGGTGCCGTGGGGGGGAGGGGGCAGGGCCGAGGGAGGGGCAGGCTTGGACCACAATACAGTATCTCTTCATAGAATCCAAGCTTGGCAATTTGCATACAAGCAAAGAGTATTATGGGAACTTAAGAATGTCCACAATTTTAAATTTGAAACATGCCATAAAGTCATTCAGTAAGAAAACCTTTTGAACGAATAAATGGAAGTTTGGCTCTGCAGCTTTGATTGGTCACACTACTCACCCTAAAAACAAAAAGCTGTACCTTGCACCACTTTAGACAGCTGCAGCATGTATGTAAGGCATTGGCTGTTTCTGTACTCAGGCTCATTTGCCGAATCTACTGAAAGTGCTTATTAAAATATGGGTTGGTCATGCCTGTGATAGCTCACCTTCAGGACAGATCTGGCACTGAGGATCCTGTTCTGAAGCTGAGTTATCACACCCACAAGCAAGCCACGCTTCAACCAGCAGACCTCTTTCAGAAGACTCGTCAGTGTTGCAGAGTCTTCTGAAATCTGCCTGCTCCTTGAAGCTCGGGTTGGATGTTGGTGCGATAACGGGGCAGATCCGTGCGTGAGGGTCTGGGGACGGAGCGATGCCCCGACACGACTTGTCTTGCCGGTGCGCAGCTCTGTCTTGTTCTGCCCATTTCTGATTGAGTTCATTAACATTCACTTCCAATCAGTGGCCTAGAACTCTAGTTTTAGCTAGCATTCTCGCACCTTGTTGACTCCCTGCCTATAATTAGGTTTATTCATCATTCTTTATCATCGGCAACTTAAGCTTTACCTGTTAAATACTCAGTGGACAATAAATAATTGTATACACCAATATGCGTCAAGATGCCCCATTGTAACACCACTTACAATTTCATGACCGAGTTGTGCAAGATGACACATTAAAGAAGTGTTGTGCTAGACCTTCATAACATCACTGTAGAAACCCAATGGAAGAAGTGATCAACACTCAAATGAACTGTGATATTTAAAGTAAGTTGAAAAATATATATTCAAGTCTGGCCAAACACCAGTGCAAGTGCAAAGTTGCACAGTATTAGCACTCAGGCAACGTTTGCCCTATTTCTAAAAACACTGGCAAGTATTAGAAATCCATTGCACGATGACAAGTGTTGTTTGGCATGTTACAAGCACCAGGGCAAAAATTGCCCTACTGCAAAAAAGCTACATTTTCATTGCATTTTTGCATCATAGAAAAGTTTGTCCTACTGTTAATAAGGAATGGTATTAGCACTACGGCAAACGTTGCCATGGTCCAAAAAGCCATCAGAAATGTTGTTTTCTTTTGCACTGGGGCCATTTTTGCTCTGGTGCTTATCCCATGCCAAAATGCACTTGTCATGGTGCAATGGTTTTCTGCTATGTATTAATACTACTATGTGTCCTGGTGCTAATACCATGCAACTTTGCACTGGTGCAAGGTTTCTGTAATCTGGCCCCTGGTGTTCTAACCGGCTAAATTGCAAAGGCCCTCCTTCCATCATTCACTCTATTCATTAGCTTTAGAACTGACCGGTATTTTATGGTGCTTTCATTTGTTTACTTTTCCCACTCTCTGCCCAATAATCCCTTGCCTTCCTGCATCTGTTTCCACCACAAAAAACAACTCTCACCTTCCTGACGGTTCCACTCTTGGAGCAGGCGTCTGAATTCAAGATTGGCTTGCCAGTCCCGGAAGTAGCATCCGGCAAATATGTCCAGTAACTTGCAGGATGCAGAGCATATATTAAGCCAGCACTTCTACCACGATTGTCCGAGCATGTTTTTCAAGCCCATCACATGCCCAACACTAATCGATATTTAATTCATAGCCCTCCAAAACTGCCCTGGAACCAAATGACTCATGTTATCTCAACACAGACATCTATTCTCTAACTTTCTGCAGGAGGCCATCCATAAGTAGCAACAAGCAGTCAGACTCAGTAGAGGACGAGGCTACCTAGGATGGTATACAGTCTTTTCATCGAGAAATGTTTCAGTCAAAGATGTTTCATCGAAAATCTTTCATTGAAAACATTTTTCATTGAAAAAATCTTTCATTGAATGTATGTATGTTTGGGTGGGGTAATGGGTTACATTTGGAAAACGAGGGTTTGGGGGGGCCCCTCAATAAAAAAATAAAAAAAAATATTTGGGAATGTTTGGGATGTTTTAAAGGGCAGAAAACAGGAGTTTGGGGGAGGGCGCCCCAATAAAAAAATAATTGGTAAATTCGATGTACATTTTGATGAAAAGTGTCATTAATATACATTCAATGAAAAATCTTTCCATGAAACATTTTTCAATGAAACATTTTTCAATGAAAAGGCTTGTAACCACCAACGATGACCAGTGCTAGGTTTAACCCTATAGAAAAAACAAACAACATGTGTTCGCCACCTACAGGCTGTATGCGGGTTCCAGTCAAGACATCATAGAAGTTATACTGGGTGGCACGGCACCCAATAGCAATTTCTCTGCCAAAGTTACTATCAATGATGCCTTTGTGTTCAGGCTTCTGCCCGAGCACTGTCACCCGGGCCTGTAGCCACACACACAGCCCGCCTCCTCCAAGACCACAAAATAGCTCCTGGATGACGTGCTGCTCTTTGTGGAAGATGCCGCAATGCCCCATGCCCGGCCTTTTTAGATATGTGGTGGTAATCCAAGGGACCAGACCCCATTACCTACTGTGGGTGCCAGGGATGTTGTGGCAAGGATCCCCTGGCCGCCCTCCACCACACCGGCGGAGGAGATCAGGGGATCTTCCCAACAAGACCTAACCATGCAAACTCTGGGAGAGACCAAAGCTGCTGGATGATCGGGCGCTCCCAAAGTCAATAGAGCGGAGTTGCATCCCCATCACACCCTTGCCAGTCACGCGGGGAATGAGAGCTATCAGTGTTCCACAATTTCATGGGATCCCCATATGCGGCGTGAAAAGCATTGTATGAAATGCAGTGCACATTTGCATCTCTGGAGCTTCTAGGCCATTCCAGAATGTCTTCACTCCAGAGGTGCTGACTAATGGTTTGGCCCAAATCCCTGTCCCACTTTTTTCGCAGGGGCCCCATCAGACTTATCGTAAAGGGTTGATGAATTGCACAAGGCCAGAACATGCTTTTGGTTATCCTCATGTCTCGACAACAAATTATTTTGTAACATTGTAACTCTGAATGCGATGCATTTGCATGACACTTCTTAGATGATACAAACCTCATTCAATATCATATTTCTATGACATTTCTAACAGTGGCAGTGGTGTCTAAAAGGATGAAAGGCCTTTCACCAAGGGTTACTGTAAACCGTGTCTGCAGGTTCAAGTTTAATTATCCAGTTCACACACTCTTTCCATTCTCTTTTGCCCTGTTTCCAAATAATGAAAATATCGTCAATAAAACATAACTAAATTGCACCGCAAACGTTCCATATTTCATGAAATAGGAGGCCTTCTTTTTTCAGTGATTGCCTAGAAAAGGTTGCCAGAGCTCAGGGTTACGCGTTGGAAAAAGTGGTCCACCAAGCAGTTTGTAGTAAATTTTTGTAAATCTCATATAACTGTTTGTCAAACAGCAATCAGTGATATAATGAAAATTTCAAGATTCACTTTAGTAACATTATTTTTGCCATTGGCTTTGCTTACAGCTTGTGTACCATTTTCTTCCCATATGTTTGAATATATGTTTGCTTGGTCTAGTGTCGATTGCTATATATTCAACATATTGATCTTGCAGGTCCTCTTTTGTAAAAAATATAAAATGAAACAGCTCTAGCTATCAAATGATATCCAGAATTACTGACCAAAGATTTGAATCAATGCACCCACATGTGCTCCTAAATATGCACTCTTATTGTGCTACGGTGCAACGCTCTGGAGATTAACATGATGTTATAGATCATTGGAGGGAAGTAGAAAGCATAATGTTGGGATCTGAGGCATTTTGCGCTATGTTTGTCAACCCATCATCATCGAGTATGTCGTCGCTATTTCACGACTTGGGCCTCTTTACGTTCTTTGCATGCTTCCGGATCAACGAGTTGTCACATTACGTATGTTTTATAAAGCAGTTTAGCCACATCTAGGATGCCCCTGCCTTTGTCAAAAGGCTTATTTGCAATTTTAATACTGCTTGACTGCTCTTAACCTCCAAATTCCCTGACGACATTCGGATTGGACGGTGTCAATGCTTTCGCATGAGTGAGGATCTAGAGAGCAACCCAACCTATTCATTAGTGGAAAGTTCTCACCAAGAAGGAGAAGCATGTAACAATTGAGCTGGGTTGTCTACCAGTGGTAGTCCAGGCCTTAAGGAATGACCTCACAGCCAACACTTAAATCATCTCCAGTCGCTAATGGTACAATCCCCTCTTTGATGCTCCTCGTCCTCCTCAGCTCTCTTCTCTCTCCTTTGATATTTGACCTTCGCCTCTCCTGCTTCAACCTTATTTTCTATCTCTCATGTCCTCCTTCTCCACTCCACTCTCTCACCCTGGCTCTGCTCCGAACCTCTCCCTCCTCCAACTCTCATCCTGATCAACCTTTTCCATGCTCTGACCATCTCCTAGCTCCAACACCTCCCTCTCGCTGGGCATTCCTTTTATAGTCTCTGTGTGCAGGTAATTAGGCTTGGGAGTCTGAGACATGTGGCAGCCACACACTTATCAGGAGTGAGCTTTCAGATTGGCAGAGACCAGAGCAGGTTGCAATTTCCCTGTGTGGGTTTACCTGTATGTCAGGCCACCTTGTGACATATTGATGCTATAAAAAGGCTATCTATCATCTTGGAGTCAAAAGGTATCTCCTCCATGATGGCCCAACTCCACAATGGCACGGCAACAAAGGTGCACTGGTGCTAAATTCTTTCTATCAGGTTGATCTACTAACTCCGCAGAGGAACCACAAACTCCCATCTGTCTAGGTTTGATTGTTTGTATCGTCAATGTCCTCAAATGTTGAAGTGTGGCTCAACGAGCCCTGTGACTTCAGACAAGCTAGCAGGGCTCTCCAGGCTCCTCTCATTCTCCCTTTCTGCTTGCACCTTATGTCTTATGGACCATGACGGGAATCTCAGGGAACTCAGGAGTCAATAAGAGACGAGGCTAGGGATGGGGTTGACGCCCTGGAGAAACCCTCATATACGGCCTCCTGGACCAGCATAATGGAGCAGATTGTGGTCACAAAGGGTCTCCCATCTTCTTTCCTGTCAACATTGACCTTGTCAAAGTTTCCGTCCAGTAGCCTCCATAGATCCATAGAATAACAAGATCAGCTGTTCAGGCCCATTCCTGATCCCACCAGTCAGCAAACATATCCGAATAGTACGGAGCAAAACATGAACCCACCTGTCTACCTCGTTTCTGGTAATAGCACCTACACCTGTGTTTGAAATCATTGCTCTGCAATCTTGTCCTCAACTTCTAGAGTTCCACTTTTGAAAAGTCACTGATCTGGTCTTTTGGAAGCTTTTCACAGCTTCCTGTTTGATACATCCATGTCTTATGTTATGAGCATGTACTTGGCTCCTGTTGGAATGCACAGTGTCCTCGACATAGTCCAGTGTAGCCTGCACTGCCAGAAAAAGATATCGCTTGATAAAGATGGAGGAATTCTGACAGATGGGGCATTGGGTGTCGGAGAGACACCACGGGTCTCACTGGCCATTTGAATAGCAAAATGTAATTCTCAGGGAATAGGTTTATACAAGGAACACATTTAAGTCACATTTTGACACGTTATTTTGTTCTTGGCTACGCAATGTTGTATCCAACGACTTCAGTAATTTGAGTGGTGTGTGTACAAATGTACTCAAGCATGGTGGATGTTGGAAGTGTGTTGTTGGATATGCACATATTAGATATACCTTTGCACGGGCAATTTTATATTTAATAATGTCTGCATGCATATTTTTTTAGTTAAGCAATGTGGGTTTTGAAAATGTATTTGGAAGCTATCCATCCATAATTTTATAGGATCATTTAGATGTGTGCATAATCATGTGGGCCCCTTTGTATTGGATGTTTAAGTGATGTTATTTGTAGTGTGTTTTTGTTTATGAACTTATAATTAGTGATGTACTACTGAACATGTATACTCATGTTCACAGTGTGTGTGTGTGTCTGTGTGAGATTGATATTTAAGTGATGCAGTTATTTCTTTAGGAATGTTGATATTTAAATATGCCTATTCGTTTGTGGCTTCATGCTTAACAATATGAGTGTATGTGTAACTATTACTTAAGTAGTATGTTTCTTCGAACCGAGAAATTCTTAGTTAAATAATACGGTTCTTGGAATGGTGCAACTTTTAGTTAAGTAGTGCGGTTCTTGGAATGCAGCAACTTTTAGTTAAATAGTGCGGTTCTTGGAATGGTGCAACTTTTAGTTAAGTAGTGCGGTTCTTGGAATACAGCAACTTTTAGTATAATAGTGCGGTTCTTGGAATGCAGCAACTTTTAGTTAAATAGTGTGGTTCTTGGAATGCAGCAACTTTTATTAAGTAGTACGGTTCTTGGCATACAGCAACTTTTAGTTAAATAGTGCGGTTCTTGGAATACAGCAACTTTTAGTTAAATAGTGCGGTTCTTGGAATGCAGCAACTTTTAGTTAAGTAGTGCGGTTCTTGGAATGCAGCAACTTTTAGTTAAATAGTGCGGTTCTTGGAATGCAGCAACTTTTAGTTAAGTAGTGCGGCTCTTGGAATACAGCAACTTTTACTTAAATAGTGCGGTACTTGGAATGCAGCAACTTTTAGTTAAACAGTGCGGTTCTTGGAATGCAGCAACTTTTAGTTAAGTAGTGCAGTTCTTGGAATGCAGCAACTTTTAGTTAAATAGTGCGGTTCTTGGAATGCAGCAACTTTTAGTTAAATAGTGCGGTTCTTGGAATGCAGCAACTTTTAGTTAAGTAGTGCGGTTCTTGGAATACAGCAACTTTTAGTTAAAAAGTGCGGTTCTTGGAATACAGCAACTTTTAGTTAAATAGTGCGGTTCTTGGAATGCAGCGTTCTTGGAATACAGCAACTTTTAGTTAAATAGTGCGGTTCTTGGAATACAGCAACTTTTAGTTAAATAGTGCGGTTCTTGGAATGCAGCGTTCTTGGAATACAGCAACTTTTAGTTAAATAGTGCGGTTCTTGGAATGCAGCAACTTTTAGTTAAATAGTGTGGTTCTTGGAATGCACCAACTTTCAGTTAAGTAGTGCGGTTCTTGGAATACAGCAACTTTTAGTTAAATAGTGCGGTTCTTGGAATACAGCAACTTTTAGTTAAATAGTGCGGTTCTTGGAATGCAGCAACTTTTAGTTAAGTAGTGCGGTTCTTGGAATGCAGCAACTTTTAGTTAAATAGTGCGGTTCTTCGAATGCAGCAACTTTTAGTTAAATAGTGCGGTTCTTGGAATACAGCAACTTTTAGTTAAGTAGTGCGGTTCTTGGAATGCAGCAACTTTTAGTTAAATAGTGCGGTTCTTCGAATGCAGCAACTTTTAGTTAAATAGTGCGGTTCTTGGAGTGCAGCAACTTTTAGTTAAGTAGTGCGGTTTTTGGAATGGTGTAACAAAGTAGTGTGGTTCATGGAATGGGGTCTGTTAGTTAAGTATTTTGGTGCTTGAACTGGTGCAATTGTTAGTTGAGTAGTGCGGTTCTGGGAATGGTGCAACAGTTTGTTAGTGTGGTTCTTGGAATGGTGCAACTGTTAGGTAAGTAGTGTGATTCTTGAATTGATGCTACTGTTAGTTAAGTAGTGCGATTCTTGGAATGGTGCAACTGTTAATTAAGTAGTGCAGTTTTTGTAATGGCGTGCACGTTAGTTACGTAGTCTAGTGCTTGTGATGGCGCAACCGGTAGTTAAGTAGTGTGGTTCTTGGACGTGTGATTGAGATGTATGTGCATTTAATTTTAGATGTACTTATGCATATGCACATTTTTGTTGTGTGTGTAACTGTGTGTGTGATGGTCAGTTATTTGCACTTGGTTTAGCATGAACTATGCAACATGTATTTCATGTGTTTATTGTGTTTTTCACACGTGCTCTTTTTATATTGTGGCTTTTAATGCATTTTTAAAAGGTTATTGTCTCATTTGGCCCATAAGACTGGTATTTCAGAATTGCTTGCACTTCCTGTTTCCTCTAATACTGCTATTCCTCCATTTACCATACATTTTCTAACTCTTACACTCTTTTACACTTTTAAACTTTATTTCTCTCCAGTCAGAATACAAATGTTACGTTAAAAAACAAATAATATGTTTTTAATTTTAAACAATTACAGAACAATCAGATACTTGCAAACATGTGTTTGATTAATTAAGAAAGATTAGTAAGAGGTGTTGGGGTGTATCCTGCATGCAAACTGCATTCCCATGCCAAATGTATGCCTAGGCACCTCGAACATGTGAACTGCTCTTTTGTGTATTGCAGGTGTTTTGGGGTTGTATTTTTGTGCATCGCCTCTACAGCTCGAACTTCCATTGCATGTTGTTTTTAACATTCCCTGTTACTAATATACAATTGTCGACATACTTTTGTTTATTTTCCCATGATATAGATTTGCATTTGTTTTCAAATTAAATGTATTATTCTTAGTTAAAAAATAGATTTACATGACCACACGTACATATTCAGCTTTTTCGTGGCTGGATTGTGTGCAGAGAATGTTCTTTTTACGGGTTTCCATTTGTTGACTATGAATTGTAATGTGGATTAGCTTATGCTGTTTACTCGATGAAAAACTGTAGCTATTATGTAAATATGTGTGGCTATACATTGGGGTGCATGTTTGCATTTTTTATTCTTCATTTTCATGTAAGGATTCTGTGTAACGTGAGTATGCATTGGGTGCTGTATACATTGTAAATGTCTGGGGAAACGACTGTGTATGACTGCAAGTCGATGTGAATGTATGCAAGTGTATGCATTTGTAAGGGTTAATTCAGGGTGTGTGCATGAGTTTATTGTCTATCGGTCATTGGTTTATTGCTTTTATCTATGTGTGTGTTTGGCTACTTATGAATGTGTCCCAAGCAAAAATGTGTATGTTCCACATTTGTAGTTAAAATGTGTCAAAAGTGATAACAAAACATACATCGAAAACGAGCACTTACAAGTTTGAGAACTTGTGTCCAACACATACAGTTTACATGTAAACATAGCACAACTTTAAAAAAACAAATGCAACAATGTAAAGAAAAACAGGTTTCAAAGAACCCTATTGTAAAGCATACATTTCAAGATCAAACGTCACCAAACCATACATTTGAAATATTTGTCAAACAAAATGTAGTGCGGTCTAGTCCAACATTTCAGATATTATACAGAAACCATAATGCTGTGAAATGTAATCTTAACAGTACTGTTGATACAGGTCAATACACACACACAAACAAACACACACAGTCACACATAATGTGTATGTATGCTAATTTAAATATACCATTTACCCTCTGTCTCTACCTCTCCTATACTATATTTTGCCTTTAGTCTTGCTTGCTCTTTCTCTCTCTCTCTCTCTTCGTTTGCCTTTCGTTCTCTCTTTCTGCTTGCCTGTCCCTTTGGTTCTCTTGCTCCTTTAGACTCTCTTTTACTGTCTCTGTATGTTCCTCTTGTCTTTCTGTTTACCTCTTGCTTTGGTTCTCTCGTTCTGTTTCTCTCCCTCCCTCATGTTTTCTCTTTCTGTTTCCCTGTCCCTTTGGTTTTCTCTTTCTGTTTCCCTGTCCCTTTGGTTCTCTTTTTCTGTTTCTCTGTCCCTTTGGTTCTCTCTTTCTGTTTCCCTGTCCCTTTGGTTCTCTTTTTCTGTTTCTCTGTCCCTTTGGTTCTCTCTTTCTGTTTGTCTCTCTTTCTTTCATTCTCTTTTTCTGTTTGTCTCTCCCTTTGGTTCTCGCTTTCTGTTTCCCTGTCCCTTTGGTTCTCTCTTTCTGTCTCTCTTTCTTTCGTTCTCTTTTTCTGTTTGTCTCTCCCTTTGGTTCTTTTTTCTGTTTCTCTGTCCCTTTGGTTCTCTTTTTCTGTTTCTCTGTCCCTTTGGTTTTCTCTTTCTGTTTCCCTGTCCCTTTGGTTCTCTCTTTCTATTTGTCTCTCTTTCTTTCGTTCACTTTTTCTGTTTGTCTCTCCCTTTGGTTCTCTCTTTCTGTTTCCCTGTCCCTTTGGATCTCTCTTTCCATTTCTCTCTCCTTCTTTCATTCTCTTTTTCTGTTTGCCTCTTCCTTTGGTTCTCTCTTTTTGTTTCTCTCTCTCTTCCTTTCGTTCTCTTTCTGTTCCACTCTAACTTTGGTTCTCTCTTTCTCTTTCCCTGTCCCTTTGGTCCTCTCCCTCCCTTTGGGGCTCTATTTCATCATCTCTCTCGCTTGCCCCCTGCAGTGAGTGCTGAGTCCATGAAGAACAAGATGCAGGATGAGGCGGAGACGATGTGGAAGCTGAATCACGAAAGGGTCCTGAAGCTCTACGCTGTCTGCCTGAACGCCGACCCCGTCTTCATCGTGACGGAATACATGAGAAACGGAAGCCTGAGGAGGTACCTGAAAGGTAAACAGGCAGTAGAGAGAAAGAACAAACAGAGACACACAAAGGCCACAGGCATGATATGATATGATAGTTTATTTATATAGCGCCTATACAGAAATGTTTCAAAGCGCTTCAAGGCAAGGGAGAGAACAAGGGAAAATGCAATAACATTCTTACAGGCCATGAACAATAAGGATGTGAAATTAACTATTGTACTCGGCCTGACGACATTTCAGATAGTGCAAGAGCTAAGACATAGATAAGGAAGGGATGGGGAGAGTGGGAAGGAAATGGAAACAGACAGGCGACTACCATACTAGGCCTGGGGACATTTCTGGTAGAGCCGAGGAAAAATAAAAGGTGAGGGAGAGGGAGGCAAAAAGAGAGGGGAGGAACAAAACAAGCGACTATCATATAGGCCGGACGACATTTCTGGTAGAGCCGGACATGTGAAGGCCATAGCATGGCGAGGCTCATCTCATAACACTGCAGATCCTTCTTACACTGCACTGCCTGCATGATTGCTTTCATACTATTAGTGCTCCCCTCTGTATACCACATATTGTATTATTCTATGGTATCTGTGTAGTACTAGCCGACACATTTCCAAACATTGAAGCTCCTCCCCTGTGGTAGGTATAAAGCCGATGACCAAAGCCTGTAGTCCTATCAGTCTTGTCCAAGCCTTACCATAAGGGTGGAAGACACATGGCACAGAAACAGGGTGGGAAGGATGGAATGTAGGAATGTGACTAGGGTGGCCAGATGACTCCATGTGAGGAGGAACATCATGTGCCTGTGCTGGGCTTTCACGTCTCCATCAATTGCCTGCTGGAGCTTGTAGTGTTGGGTGGCTTCAATTGAATCACATGGAGTAGAGTAAAACTAAGGCAAAAGTAAAGCCCAGGAGTGGAGTAGGGTAATCCACATTACATGAAGCCACCTGGCAAATCTAACTGTGACGAGGAAGTGCACCAGTAAGTGATCAAAGCATTGCCCATCAGCCATCTTCCTTGCCAGAGGTCTAACTGTGTGAGGACATCTCAAGCAGTGAGAAGGTTTCGACCCACACCCATCTGTGCCCGTGTACCGCCGTAACCTAGTGGGGAACACCATTTATTTATTTATTTATTCATTGACTTATCGCTTTCCATCACAACTGGAAGGGGAGGTTGGAAGGGGAGGGGAATAAGATCCCAAAACCCTTCTTTGGAAAGACCAGATGCATTAAAGAAAGTCTAGCACACCAAACAAACCAGGCAGGGCTGTACCCGCTAGTGTACATGTTAATCAACGATCTTAGAAGAACTGCTGGCGTGAGCCCAAATGATAGAACAACATCTCCTGCGGCAATGTCACACCAAGAGGACACTGATGAGGGAGAGCTGGAAGACACCCTCCCCCCAATCTCATCCAGACCATGGCCTAGAGGATCACGACCCAGACACCCTCCACAAGATGAGTTTGCCTACTTACCTGATGGCAGAATACCCTGGTTCAAGAACATACACCTGGGAGGAGTATGCCCACCGGTACGATCAACACCAGTCCCTGTGGGCCGCGATATTTGCGGCATGGATGAACTCAACTAAAAGCCACGGTTACAGTCTCCACATCGTTAGAGATTCCATGACGACATAGCCGACAGACGATAACACCTGGTCACTCACACACCAATCTACACGAAGAACATACTCAGTGCTATGACGTAGCGGACTGTCACACTCACGGACGTGCATCGTTTTTATTTTTTCACATAGGCCTTCTACCGCATCGCAGAAATGCAAGATGCCTGAAGAGATCGAGTATAAGCTTGCTGATGCTTCCTCGCCACCTATCTCTTTGAGACGCTATCATGTATATCTAGTATTACATATGATGATGTGTCATTTTGCAACTACCATAATATGGCGAATGTACTGTTACCCCTGAACTAGGCCTGAGTAGGCCGCGAGCAAGAGTCCGCAGGTCGGAGCTTTGCAAACGAAAACCCCTTCCAGGACGGAATGCAAGTGCTGAACAAGCAGAATAAACCCACAGTGAGGACCGCTGCCAAGGCCGCGATGTTGCAACTCGCATACCGAAAAGCCCACTGCCAAGGTTACTGCAAATGCGAAGCCTTTAGACACAGAATACTAAAATCAAATGCTCATAATTCTGCTCCAGCCATGGTCTCTCCACACGTGACCGAGCCAAACTGACAGAGTGCCAAAGTCTACGAGACAAAGAAGCAGCCAGAGTCTCGTCAGTTGCAACAACGAAGCGGCAAGATTGACACCTGCAAGGATGGGAACGGCCCGCCTAGGAGCTCATGAGCAGACCTGCCGTTGTTTGCACATAATACATAATTGCACATTGTTGCTAATGACAGATACACCGTGAGCTGGGAACGACGATGGTCCCAGGCTTGGAGGCTCATCGGAGAACCAATCAGAACCCAGGGGGATTCGCTTCTGACGCCAATCACTCATAACCAATCATCGAGGGTCCCCTTGTTGCAATTTCGAAGTAGCAATGTTAGGGACGGCCCAAGCGTACCACCTGATTTTGTTCCTTCCAATAAGAAGTTTCCATATACCTTATATATACTAACCCTACTACTCAGATAGCCAATCCTCGATGGCAATAGGTTTTTACTCTAACTTCCTGAGGTGACACAGGTAGCGCATCATACTGTAGTAAAAAGGCCTGCGAGCCACGAAGAGAGCGCATTTTTGCCAGGCTTTTTGCCACCTTTCTCACGTGCATACGAGAAACCGTTCCTGCTGTTGAAATAAACTGCAGTCTCAGCCTTGCTCCTTGCGTGTGCTAATACTCATTTTGGCGAACACGGGAGGAGTTGGAGCCTCCCAGCTGGGAGCTCCGTGGATGGCTCTGCCGACTCCGGGATAATCACCCCGACAAGTTGGAGGCACTGCTGAGATATTTTTAATGTCTACCCCCTCATCTTCTGTTATCCCAAGGCCTCTCGTTGCGAGGTGGACCGGCAGTGCGGCCCCCTCTGCCGCTGCCCCCTTTTGAGGACTACAGCACCATCGTGGAACTGCGAGAAGACCAGACGGCGCAATCCGGATATTGGTCCTCGGGAGCCGATTGAGAAGTATCCCACCTGCGGTTGGCGAGTGTCCGGACGAGTCCAGAAGAGGGGAGGTGGCGAGCCGCTTGGAGGGGTGCACGCGCTCGGGCGGCCCCACATCAAGGGAACTTGTTGAGTATAGCACACCCAACAAGCAACGTAATAATATGTAAGAGGGGAGAGGAAAGATTTATGAAAAGGGAGGCGGTAGGTGTGTACTGTGTGTGCTAAGGATTTGAATAACAGGTGACGGTAGGTGGGAAAGTGGCGGTGAAGACAGGCACGAGGGCCGTCTCCCGCCGCGTCACTAAGGAAGGTGAGTAGAGCCGACGGCACCACACGGGATTGCTAGAAGGCCCTGATTTGTTTGGATCGAGCGCGCATGTACGGGGGGGAAAGGTGGATTTCCTATGAATTGGCATTTTAGGTCAATGAATAGATGTGGATACCTACTAATTGAGTGTTGAAACACGTTAGGTAGATGACGTTTCCCCGTAGGAGGTAGCTAGAGAGTTGCCAAGTGCGGAAGATAATTGACTGGTTAAGCTCCCCAGGTGAGGGGCGTATCACACGTGAGGCGACGCAGCGGGTGCAGATCAATTATATGAGTTGTATTGGTGGTTTCCTTGTTCCCGGTGAGACAAGAAGACAGCTGTGGGGTTGATGGGATTACTAATTAAAGTACATTGTGTGATTTTAATGTGAACGTTCTTACCGGTATTAGATTAGCGGGGTTGGTGACATCACCCGTAGGATAACATAGGACTCCGCGGCTGCCTGGTGTTTCGCTCGGGTTACCCGAGGAGGTGACCAAGAGTTAAGCGACAGGGAGAGGGGTGGAATAGAAGGAGCAGAGAGGACGGTTGCGCTGAACGCGGTGGTTGAAAGGTGGAAAGTAAAGGGGAGGCGGCTGCACAAGCACGCCACCCAGGGCACGCAGTCGCAGTGGACTTCGTGTACCGCGGCCAAAGGGGGCTGTTCAAGTGATATCAAGAGAAAAAGGAAATCGTACGTTTGTGAACTTGATTGCTTTTCAGCAGACGATCGGAAGTCCCCAAATTGCAGGGCCAGGTAAAGAAGGTTGCAACCATAAGTGTCAATATAAAGTACAATTATGCCTTACGAGTCGGGACCTAAGGGGTGGGGAACACCTTAACAACTCCCCTCCAACATATCTGCAAAACGTTATCGCCTCACAAGGAGAAACTTATCAAGTATAGTATTGCATGGACACAAGGAACAGATAATAAAATGATGATACAGTGGCCGCCTAATGGCAGTTTTGACCCATATGTTCAACACATGCTGTTAACACACATACACAACACCTATAAAGGGAAGAAATTAGCTAGTCATGTGGAAATGTTTAACCTGTGGAGGATGTTCCAGGGGTCCAGGCCAGGACCAACAGGTATGCTTACCATAGGAGGGACCGAAGAGGAGAAGGGGAGCAAGGAAACAGGGGAGAGTAAGGGCATTAAGAAGGAGGAAAGGAGTGTGGATGTGGCAGCTAGCAGTACTAAGGACAGTGAGAAGAACAAGGGGGGAACGAAGGTTACAGCACCTCACATGGCGTGGAGGTGAAGGAGGAGAAAATAGAAGAAATGCCTTTAGCGAAGGTGGTAAAGAAGGAGGAAGGCGGGTTATATCCAGTGACGGAGTTACGAGAAGCAGTGAGGCGGCAGCTAACGGCAGCCGAAGGTTACACAAACCCAACCTACAGCCCTCCACCGTAAACCACCACAGGTAGTAACCAGAGGGGGGAGGCAACGAGCACGGTGGGTTCGTGCTCCATAGGATCGGACAGGAAAGGAGAAGGGAAAAGTGAGAAGCACATTGTAAACATAGGACAAGACGAATGGGTAGCAGCGCAGGTGCTTTTGAAGTTGCAGGGATCCCTCACGGGAGAAGAGGAGAGCGCAGTGAGAAGAATGCACAAAGATGATGAGGGAGACGCACAGGAAGTAGACGAGGTAAGCGAGGAGAAGGACAGGGAGCTGTCGCAAGAGGAGGAGGAAATGTTGGAGGACCGATTGGCAGAACTGAGAAATGTGCGGAGCGCACTGATTAGGCAGTTTGAGCAAGAGACACGAGGGAGGAAAAAGAGAAGAAGGAAGTTAGGGACGAGCGAGAGAGGATAAAAGAACTTGCGGAGGAGACGAAGAGGGAAGTAGAGAGGATAAAGGCAGCGGCGAAAGGACGTCCCGTGTGGAACAGCGAGATATGAGAAGGAGAGAGGAAGAGAGTGCAAAGGAAATGGAGAGGTGGAAGAAGAAGATACTATCCGAAAGCACAAGGAGATACGAAGAGGGTAAGGTGATAGAGAGTATATTGCGATGGGGACGGGAAAAGCGGGAAAGAAAGGAAGAGGAGGAGCGGATATTAGCAAGGGTAAGTAGCCAGGTAATGGAAGAACTAAAGAAGAAGGGAGAGGAAATTGGGGGAGAGATAGCGAAGAGGGAGGATGAGGAGAGTATGGTTAAGAAGGTGGAGAACGGAGTGAGAAAATATATCTGCCAGGACTCGGAGGTGCCCACGACATCGACGAAGGGAGAAGAGAGAGAAACAGATCTAACAGACTTGAAAACAGTGACAGTAGGAGGGAAGAGAACAGAGTAGGGATTGTCACTATTGGATGGGTTCTGTAGTGAAGAAGATTAAGATATCGGAGGAAGAGGGAGCATCGGTAGTAGAGAGAGTTTAGAAAAACTGTATCTCACACGCGCAAACGGCGAATCACCATAGATGTGCGGGAAAAGAGAAGAAGGAAAGATAGGTGACAAACAGGTAAGAGATAGAACAGTAAGAGCAGCATCCGCGGGAACACCTGCGCCAACACACCCGCCACGCCCACTCACACCTACGCCCGAACAATCACCATACATTGGCAGACTTAGGGACCTCCCTCGACGCAGGAAGGAGGAGCGACAGCATACACACGCAGTACACTATGACAGCAATAGGAAGGGGAGGAAGGGTGAAGAAGAGGACGCGACAAGCATTCGCAAAATAGATATGATAACAGAGTTTCCAGACACAGAGAACGAAGACCAGTATACTGATGTTGCCTCACAACCTCGGGAGGGGCAAAGGGAGTACAATTTAATGCCTCTTTTAGAACAGGGAGGGGTCAGGCCACAATATGTCCCCTGGAAGCATACGGATAAGGAAAACATAAAGTGTAGGCTCCCGTCATTAAGTGGGGGAGCGGGGAAGTGGATAAATGAAATGGAAAAACATACCACGGGGCAAAAGCTAGCAGTGGGTGATGTGAAGGGACTCTTAATATCAATACTAGGGGATGCAGCAGATGACATCTGGAAAAGGGCGGGATTCCCCGGAGTGACTACCACCGACACATCGCACGACGGGGCATCATTTGCCAATTGCAGACATGCCCTGTGGCAGGCCCTAAGGGTACAGTACCCAGACACGTCTGACATAGGAGCCATTACCTCACGCAAGATGCGCGAGACTGAAGATCCTGTTGATTATATCCAGGAGATTTAGGAGAAGTGGCGCTTGGAAACTCGGGAGCAGTGGGATAAAACACCAGCCATCTTTTACCACATACTTGTACAAGGGCTCCCGGAGGCAGTACAGAGGCAATTGAAGAAAGTGGTGGGAACAGAAGGGAAGCCATGGCTGGAAATACAATTGACGATAATGCATCACTGTAGGACATGGCAAGAAAAGATGAAGCAAAAGGAGAAAGATAGGAAGGCAGAGGAAGCGAAATTAGTGCAGAAGAAACTGACAAAATACTCAATGGAAGGAGCCTTAATTACAACTCCAGCATGTGTCACTCAGACACCTGCGCCAGTAGTAGCAGCACCAGGTGCAGGACAGCAACAAATGGCCCAGATACCACAACAAGTGCAGGTTATGCCTCAGCTAGTGTCACAACCCCCATTATACGTAGCCGTAGCTGGGGAAGGATACAGGCAGCAAGGAAGTGGTTACTACAACGCATTTCGAGGAAGGGGTGGAATGATGAGAGGAAGAGGGTATG
Organism: Ambystoma mexicanum; assembly: GCF_040938575.1. Lineage (NCBI taxonomy): Eukaryota > Metazoa > Chordata > Amphibia > Caudata > Ambystomatidae > Ambystoma > Ambystoma mexicanum. Next base: position 96,958,601 of record NC_090927.1, on the reverse strand, counting down.
CCCAGTTCGCGCAGCAACAGGTAGGAGGGCTCTGAGGTCATTTCCCCAATGCGCAGCCTGTGTACCAAGATAACACCGGCAATTTTCCATGGCAGACTAGGGAACCCCCGGTATGTTGGGTTTGGGGAACGGTAGGACACATGTCATGTACATACAGAATGAGGCCCACGTTAGTGATTGAACAAGGGCAGCAAGGAAATGTGGAAGAACAGCAGGTGTACCAGCAACAAGACATGCAACAGAATGCCACGCAGCAACCACAACAAGTGCAGTATATTGCACCGCAACCACAGACACAGGGTCACGCAGTACCGCAGCAACAGATGGTTACAGCACAGCAACCACAAGTGCAACCAGCACCGCAACAAACTCCGATACAGGATAATAAAGTATCGAGAACGGATGCCGCCCTACCACAAACACAGCTGGGGAAGGTGACAATACTAGGACATAACCCCTACACAGAGGGTGGCATGTCATTGTATCCACAATAGGACGCCCACAGATGTCCTTGATGTGACCCATCCTATCGGTAACACCCAATAGTGCGGAGGAACCACGCATACAGGTAACGATAGGTGACAAAAAGTTTTCCTTTCTTGTTTACACTGGGGCAACCAGATCATGCATAAGGGAGGGCAAATTTAAGATGTTAGGTGAAGCCATGCACACTCAAGGATTCTCTGGGGCTCGAGGATTGGTTCCCTTTACTGATAACATCTCTTTATCAATAGGAGATAACGAAATGTCGGTCCCGCTCCTATATTCGAGGGAGTCACCAGTAAACACACTCGGGAGGGATATCATGAGCAGATTGAATATGACCATATTCTTCACGGAGGATGGCATAATTTGCTCCACGCCAGGAATAAACATGCTTACAGCACGACAAATATTGCAAGCATACTGTGGTAAAACAGTAGCTCGAGCAGAGCCAGTTGATGGAGAGATATTCCAATACGGTACAGATATGGCATTTGCATGGATGCCTGGGATTGAGGGCAAGGTTTGGAGGAGACCAGCAGCATACCTATTCAGACCAGAGACACCAGCGGATGAACCAGAGGGGAAGGTGATTTCTGTGGGCATCGAAAGCATAATAGCAACTCCAGATTACATTGCAGTTCATGCCCAAGACGAGGAAGGTAGGGCGTGGAGAACAGTGATTGCACTAGCTGAGGGATGTAGACTTACACAGGTTTCTGATGAAGAGCTTTTCTCAGACGACAGGAGAGAAGGGGTGATGGTGTTTATGATGAGTGTTGACGTTTGGCTAAGGGTGACATATAAGAGAGTGGCACAAAAAATGGCTATGGTACTTGAAGCGCCTGCATCAACGCCAGTACCATTCTATGAGGAAGATATGGCGAAGGTCCCAGCTTCTTTGTGGACCACTAGTCCATATGACGTGGGTTGTATTAAGAGCATTGGGGGAGTACAAATAAAGTTGAAAAAGGGAGAAATCTTGCCCAGAGTGGAACAATACCCATTGTCAAATGAGGCAGATGAGGGCATATACGAGACGATATCAGCTCTGATAAACAACGGCATATTAGTACCATCTGAGTCAACTTGCAATACGGCTGTGTACCCAGTGCGCAAGGCAAAGGGCGGATCACGGCGTTTCATCCAGGACCTTAGGCCCTTGAACAACATAGTAGAGGCAGAGTACCCCATAGCAGCAAACCCAGCCACTATATTATGTGGAATACCACCAGAGGCATCACGGTTTACCGTCATGACCTCAAAACATCTTCTTCTCTATACCTTTGCCACAGATTCACAGGATCTCACAAGTTTCACTTATAGGAACACAAAATGGAAACATACAAGATTGCCCTAAGGGTACTGTGAATCACCCTCAATATTTAATAGGGCAATACAGATTGACTTAGGGAATATTGAACTAGAAAGTACAGTATTGCAGTATGTAGACGACATAATGATTTGCAGCACAACTGAGGAGAGGTGCAGGGAAGATTCAATAAAAATGTTAACGATATTAGCGGAAAAGGGGTACAAGGTGGACAAGGGGAAGTTACAGTACTGTCAGGAACAAGTATTATATATCGGCCAACTAATATCTCAGCATGGAAGGCACATAGCACCACAGAGGGCGCAGGCGATAATGAACACACTGCAGCCCCAAACAGTGCAGGAATTGCAACAGTTCTTAGGTTTGTGTGATTATTGCAGAGCATGGGTTTTCGACTACAGTTCATACATAGGACCTTTACTTGAAGCATTGAGGGAAGCACAGCAGGGGGATGGGAAATTGAAGTGGACAAGAGAAATGGCAGAAGCGTTTGACGAGTTGAAAAACGCCATATCATCTGCACCAGTGCTAGCCATCCCAAACTATGAACACCAGTTTTTTATTTTCTCACACTGTGATTCAGCAGTTATGAAGGCAGTTCTGACTCAGAAAACAAGTATGGGGAACAAGCCAATTGTGTTTTACAGTGATCATTTAGACCCAGTAATGTTAGGTCATTTCCCGTGTCAACAAGGTCTCGCAGAAGCCGTGTTTGTGGTCGAAAAATCTTCATCAATAACAATGGGGTGCCCTACTACATTGTTTGTTGAGCATGCACTGTTTGTGATTTTTAATAAGCCCAAATCTACATTGACAACCCAAAGGGCATTAGCGTATGAGATCATTTTATCTAGACCCGAATTGACAATTGTTAGATGTAGCATGGTGAATTCAGCCAGGTTCCTAGCCTAAGTAATTGAAAAGGGGATTATGCTCATGACTGCATGCAAACAAATGAAATGTATTAGTGTGCGAGAAAGGTTGAAGAGGATGCGCTGATGGGGGGTGATATAATGTTCATAGACGGCTCCTCAACTATTGACCAAACAGATGGAGTCAGGAGAACAGGAGCAGAAGTAGTAAAAATGACGGAGGACTTGTTGTATGTCCCGATAAAATGCATCCAGCTACCACAGCATTATTCGGCCCAAGCAGCAGAATAAGTGGCGCTGATTTTGGCACTAAAAGAAAGCCTTGATAAAAAGGTTACCATATACTCCGATAGTGTATACGTTACATCAACAGTACACTCGGGGTTGATAAAATGGCAAAGAAGAGGATTTAGGAGAGTAGATGGTACTCCAGTGCAGCACGCTCTCCTACTCGCCGAACTCATAGAAGTAAAAAACGATCCCCAAGAAGTGGCGTTGGTTAAGTGCCAAGCCCATACAAATGGTGATGATTATATCTCGAAAGGTAACGAAGTAGCAGACGCGCATGCAAAACATGCTGCGTATTTTGGTGAACTGTGGTCTCCCCCAGAGTCAGAAAGGGGAAGGGGGAGGATGAAAGCGAGACAAATGTTGATGAAGGAAGGGTATACACATCTCCCTGCAACACAGATTGTGGAACTGCAGGCGTTCGCGCCAATGGCAGAAAAGGAGCTATGGGTGAAAAGAGGATGCACAATGTCCCCCACTGATGCACTATGGCGACAAACTAACACAGGAAGGGTAGTTATGCCTTTGTCGCTGTTGAAAACAGCGCTCACACAGTTGTATTATCCAGCGCACACAGGTAAAGAAATGATTGCAGCACAAATTAAGGAAAACTGGTTTTGCCCCGATTATAAATTATCATGTTGCTAACTTCATAAGTAGATGCTTAACATGTCAACAGTTTACAGCTGGCCACACGCTGCAAGCGATAAAGGGTACTATACCCCGGCCAGAAGGACCCTTCCTACATCTCCACATTGACTATGTTGATATGATCAATGTTTGTCAAGGGCATAGGTACATGATAGTTGTGGTATACCCATTTTCTAGATGGATCGAAGCTGGACCCGGCACGCACGCAGACGCCTTCAGGGCTGCAAGATTTTTAATGCGAGAGGTCTTCCCTAGGTGGGGCGTATGAGAGGTGCTATGGTCAGATAATGGCCCGCACTTCGCAAATGAACTATTCCAACACATCACTGCCCTCTTGGGAATTAAGCATAAATTTGCATGTCCATACCATCCACAAGCAAATGGTGTGTGTGAATGCATGAACGGCCTCCTAAAGGAAGAGATCGCAAAGATCCTGCAGGCAACCAAGAAGAGTTGGTTGTACTGCCTTCCGCTTGCATTATTTGAATTAAGGAATAGACCTAGTTCCGACCACCACTTCACCCCACACGAGGTGGTAACAGGTCGTCAAATGCGCCTCCCCCTAACGCCACCATCGAGAGCGATCACTGATAAATAACGTTCTGCAAACGTTTTCGGTGATAAAATGCATCAATATGTGTCTTCTTTGATTACTAGTATCGCTTTTATTTCTCAACAGCTCGAGCACACGCGGGCGGGTCGAAGAACACACAGCACGACGGAACAACTGAAGACAAAGACCAGCAAGGATCATGTAGGATTGCGGAGGGCGACAGCGTCCTCCTCCGGAACTTTAATAGGAAGTGGCACGAACCCCCTTTTACGGGGCCCCACTTGGTAGAGAAAGTAGCTCCTCGAGCAGTGAAGTTAGCAGATAAAAACACTGGGACTCATCTTCACGACATTAAGCCCTATATTTACAAGACCCGCCCTCGCACTGATAATAGGGCCACCGTAGAAACGACATCACCAGCAGCACCGTCACAGAATGACAACACGTCGACAACCAAACAGGACAATACTGATTGTGCCCCCGACCTATCCCCGGCCACGGACCCGTTAATGGAAATTGACAAATCACCCCTATCCCATCCCATGGTCACAAGGTCCCAAACGAAATTAAAACTTTCCCAGTTATTGCCGCCCGCTCCCTGCCCATCCACAGTTGATTAAAGGACATTAAAATAGTGATTATTGAATACCGCACACACCACTGTAAACACTTGTATGTTTTCTTTCTCTTTTTCTCGCACACACAGGTATCGCGTATTGTATTGTTATTGTTTAGTAATTGCAATAACTAGTATGGTGTTCCACCCAGGAGTAGATGCTGCCCGCAGACGATAACAACCCCGAAGCATTGTCATATCAATTTGTATATTATATACGGAGACCAAAGTACCTGAAAAGAAGAAGGGTACGTGTGTACTACACTGCCTTTATTTTGGCCATAGAATGATTATTTCCCCATCTTCATGAACATTTGCCAGTACTGAGAGACAGATCCCTAAAATGACTGTGGGAACAGATTTTCGGCTGGGCTATGAACGACCACCTGATAGGGAGTGCTTAACTAACACTACCGACCATTTTGGACACATATTTTCAGAATTTTCAGGCGGGCAACTTTAGCTTCGCAAGAATTGGCTGTAGGACCGCACCAGAGGTAAGAGTTGAAATGCTGGTGACATTAGTAATTGTAATAAGATTGGTAGGAATGTTGATAGTTACCGGTGTATTGGCTGCCTTTATCTGGCAAAACATCTATGCTTCGAGTGTTGTGCCTACACCTAGAACTAACTTATCCCCTCCCACGGCTGCAACAGGTACAACTTCAGGGTGTGTAATTAAAAATGGAGTTAAGGGTAGTAGAGTTAAACGCAACACATATGCAGAGGAGAAGGAAATTAACACATATCTTACAGATTCAGCACACGTCACAAACAACATGTGGTACCGACACATGACCAAAATTGGTAAGCAGGCAACGGAGGGCAGCTGCAACGTTTGCTCATTGATACCCTATGCCATGAGTGCATCAGGAACATTTGTTGCTACAGAAGTACAAGATAATACAGTATCATGTTTGACATATTTGGCGCTGTTCCAGACGAGAGAGCGATTCCAAGGGACAGTAGTGAGAATTGAATGGAAAACAAGAGACACATACCCCTATGAGAATAACCTCCTCAAAACATACTTGGCATACCACAAGAGGAGCCTACATACTGAGGCATTCAGATACATTACTGATGGCCCTGATAGAGGAGAAACTAAGAAGGTTACGTTGGACTACCTACCCTGCGATTGGTATGCAACTGAAATACCAGGAGAGCAAGGATGTTGGGAAAGACCACTTATTGTGATAACCGGGAAGGTATACATGAACGATGAATGGCAGATAGGAGTAGTAGGCAGTAACATGGTAACAAGAGAAAACACTACCACAATCAAGGAGCACAATGACAAATGTTGGACAATATGGGGTATGTAAGTACCAATGTTAACATGGATAGAAAAGGATGAAGACCCACTAAGAATACTTCCGCTACCTGCACCTACATTATGCTACCAGCACAGGGGTAATGTGGATGTAGGATACAACACAAACTGTAAAGACATAGTGGAACTGCCTGAGGGGGTTGCCGGGACAGCAGTAATAATGGATCACTATTAGGCCTGTGGTGACAAGGCATACCACACCCTACCTCCATCTTGGAATGGAATATGCACCATGGTACACATTAATGTTCCATCACTGGTTGTGCCACAAGAACACGTTAACTTAGCAAAATTCCCTAAGATGGATGAAGGAAATAAGAGGAGGAAGAGAGCGTTGAAGACCGCAGAAGGTGATGAGAACAACAGTAATAATGTCTTGTTAAGAGCAAAAAGACAAGTGGAAGCGCTTACAGGGAATTATTTGTGGGGACGCTCAGAAACAGCACTATCTTCCATTCCACCGGAGCACAGATTATTTAGCAGAGCGGCGATGTTCTTCTCATCGATAATACATCCTGGATTGCAAGCATATGCAAATGCGAAGTGGCTTCAGATAACTAGGTGGGAGTTAATGATGATGATAAACTCAACGGATTCAACGCAATAAGGGAAGAACTACGAGCAGTGAGGATGGTGGCGCTGCAGAATAGTACGTCCTGGACCTCCTCACAGCAATGGAAGGAGGGGTTTGCGCAAAAATCGGGCAATCATGCTGCACATTCATTCCAGCTAATGATGCAGACAATGGAACACTAACTGAAGAAGTATCTCAGCTAGCCCTCATGCGCTCGAGAATGGAAGACGAAAGTAAAGGGGTAAAGAAGGATGACAGCTGGTTTTCTTTCCTCTGGTCATGGATGCCCTCATGGTTGTCAGAAGGACTAAAGTTACTGGTGGGAGTAATAATATTAGGAACAGCTTTATTACTAATGATACGGTTTTGGAAAGCAAGAAAAGCGCACTCAATGGACGAGATGATAGAGTTGGCCGGTATGCATGCGCTACTACCAGCTGACGATGCACTGCACACAGACATCATAATACAAGAAAGAGAGAGACTCCGCAGATAGATTTTTGACAACCACAAGGATCCATCATCAATTAAAGTAGAGAATCCAAGGAACCCGAGGAGCTATAGAGGGAGATGGGTGTACTGCAAACCTAACGGGACATGTGTGTATATGTACTGGTCTTTCGAAGATCATGTTAACCATTATGGTCACTTGGCTGGAATCACCAAAGTATGGAGAGTGAGAGGAGATAAGGATAAGGATGAGTTTGTGGTCGACAAGTCGACCAGAGGGGGGACTGATGAGGGAGAGCTGGAAGACACCCTCCCGCCAATCTCATCCAGACCATGGCCTAGAGGATCACGACCCGGACACCCTCCACGAGATGAGTTTGCCTACTTACCTGATGGCAGAATACCCTGGTTCAAGAACATACACCTGAGAGGAGTATGCCCACCGGTACGATCAACACCAGTCTCCGTGGCCCGCGATGATATTAGCGGCATGGATGAACTCGACTAAAAGCCATGGTTACAGTCTCCACATCGTTAGAGATGCCATGACGACATAGCCGACGGACGATAACACCTGGTCACTCACACACCAATCTACACGAAGAACATACTCAGTGCTATGACGTAGCGGACTGTTACACTCACGGACGTGCATTGTGTTTATTTTTTCACATAGGCCTTCTACCGCACCGCAGAAACGCAAGACGCCTGAAGAGATCAAGTATAAGCTTGCTGATGCTTCGTCGCCACCTATCTCTATGAGATGCTATCATGTATATCTAGTATTACATATGTTGATGTGTCATTTTGCGACTACCATAATATGGCGTATGTACTGTTACCCCTGAGCTACGCCTGAGTAGGCCGCGAGCAAGAGTCCCCAGGTCAGAGCCTCGCAAACGAAAACCCCTTCCAGGACGGAATGCAAGTGCTGAACAAGCAGAATAAACCCACAGTGAGGACCGCTGCCAAGGCCGCGATGTTGCAACTCGCATACCGAAAAGCCCACTGCCAAGGTTACACCTGCAAATGCTAAGCCTTTAGACACAGAATACTAAAATCAAATGCTCATAATTCTGCTCCAGCCATGGTCTCTCCACACGTGAACCGACAGAGTGCCAAAGCCTACGAGACAAAGAAGCAGCCAGAGTCTCGTCAGTTGCAACAACGAAGCGGCAAGATGGACACCTGCAAGAATGGGAACGACCCGCCTAGGAGCTTATGAGCAGACCTGCCGTTGTTTGCACATAACACATAGTTGCACATTGTTGCTAATGACAGGTACACCGTGAGTTGGGAGCGACGATGGTCCCAGGCTTGGGGGCTCATGGGAGAACCAATCAGAACCCAGGGGGATTGGCTATTGACGCCAATCACTCACAACCAATCATCGAGGGTTCCCTTGTTGCAATTTCGAAGTAGTACTGTTAGGGACGGCCCAAGCGTACCACCTGATTTTGTTCCTTCCAATAAGAAGTTTCCATATAACTTACATATACTAACCCTACTACTCAGATAGCCAATCCTGGATGGCAATAGGTTTTTACGCTAACTTCCTGAGGTGACGAAGGTAGCGCATCATACTGTAGTAAAAAGGCCTCCGTGCCACGAAGAGAGCGCATTTTTGCCAGGCTTTTTGCCACCTTTCTCGCATGCATACGAGAAACCGTTCCTGCTGTTGAAATAAACTGCAGTCTCAGCCTTGCTCCTTGCGTGTGCTAATGCTCATTTTGGGGAACACGGGAGGAGTTGGGGCCTCCCAGCCCGGAGCTCCGCGGACGGCTCTGCCGACTCCGGGATAATCACCCTGACAACACACAATTATGAAGTCAAGGTAACCATTGGAGGGAACTCAAACCATTCCATAAGGCCAAACCAACCAGACAGAGAGCAGAGAGCTCCCAAGCCTCACAGGTGGAAGAACTTCATAGGCTGATAAAAACATACTATGCAGGCTTCGATCAAGGCTTAAAAAAAGGTAGCAGACACCAAACGTGTCATATCTGAACTTCCTAAAGTCAAATGGATCAAATAACAACTGGTTTAGATTATAGGACCATTTTCATCTAAAATTAAATTTACAATAAAGGACCTAGCCTGAGTAGCAAGGCAAAGCCGGTGACTAGACCTATCCTGAGTAGCAAGGCAAAGCCGGTGACTAGACCTATCCTGAGTAGCAAGGCAAAGCTGGTGCCAGTCACCTAGTCAACAAGTCATGAGCCAAAAGTATCCGACCCTGCCAAAACAAAGGCCCTGACATGCAACATCAGGCACTCATAGAGACCCTGAAGAAGAACAAACCATGACGAAACATTCTGCACGCCACTCGCAAATAAGGACCTGCATCTAAAAGGCAAGCATAGACCTTTGTGAGGCCTGCTCACCTCCTCAGCGTGGGTTTGCTCCAGATCCGCCCCAGACGAGAGCAGTAATATAGTACCACTAAGCAGGCAATCAAGCCAAAGTGGAAAACCTATCCATGACCAGTCACATGGAAATACAGGTTACAGCGACACTCCATCAGCAAAATAAGAGAACCCTGTGAGGTATTCCGGGATAGCCAAGCCAGGGCTTCTAAATCCTAAAAGGAAAAACAAGCCTTAGAGGGAGACCAGAACCATCAACATCTCAATTAACAAGGAATACAAATATATGACTTACCTTGGGAGGTCTCCAGTGAGAGTGAGGCTTCACCTGAGCTGCTCCAGAACGTCCACAGAATGTCCTCTCGTATCCTATAAGGGCAGTGTTTAACGTTGGCTCGGACAGAATGTCCAATACATAATACTCCAAGAGTAGGATTTTGAGTTAGGAGACATTAGAACCGGTAATACCTCCAGACTCGTTTATTGTTACCACATGTGGTAATTACTGGGTGATGATTGCAAGTCATGCGAAACATACCACATTATTCACCGTTCTGGATTCCCACAGGGGGGCCAGTCATTATCACACGCAATGATACCACACCCGGTAAGTAGCACAAGCCGTGTTGATTTTGTGTGGCGGTAAAATCCACCACAAAAAACTGTCAAAAAAGTTTGTTTTAAAAATGAAAATGATCATTTGGCACCCAATAACCGCAGTTAGAGGGGGCTTGCTCACCATCGGCGAACGTGTACTTAGGCCCCAAGTATGTCTGTGCATTGGGGACTGGGCACGCACAGAGCCCCCTGCACACAGGAATCCTTACCCTGAGATCCGCCTTCCATTCTCAGCCCCATCTCGTCTAAAATTCTTGCCCCATTGGACCGAGTCAGTTTTGGGCTACAGTGGAGTGACACGCCACAGCCATTTTATCCTCATAATAATAATAATTATCTTTCATATAGCGCTACGAACCCTTGGGCTTCTGAGCGCTGCTTATTATCACAGTGTGTGGTGCTCATTTATCAACCTCGAAAGGACGAAAGGCTGAGTTCCGCTCTTCCGGGATTCGAACCTGTGTTGCCAGGTTTTGCATTAATGTCAAGGGGAGCGCTCTACTCGCTGTGCTATCATGCCAGCGAATTACGGAGGCTGTCCAAATGATCTGATATTGTTAATGTTTACGGACATTTGTGTGAAATCTATAAATGAGCAGCAAGCCCAGCGCGCATTATTTGCTTAGTAGCAATTCAAGCGGACAACCCTTTTATCACAGACATAATTATCACACATAAAAATCAGTGGCCCTAAGAACCTCATTGGGGTGAAAGGATCCCTTCGGTTTTCTTACAGGGTCATTTCAAAAGGGTGCAATAGGCCTGCACCGGCCTCTCCAACTTGGAATATTACATTCTTTCTAGATATAATTCATAAAGTTGTACTCTAGGTCTTCACAATATGCTTTGCTCTGTAACACAAGTGCAATATTTCTAATATAACTACAAAAGAAACTTGATGGGATCGTTAAACATGAACATACAATACAATTTTAAAATGAGCCAATGTAATCATTTTTTAATAGCTTCTTTTGCCGAGAATACAGACTATGTTATCTATTACAATGTCCTTCATTCTTGGAAAGGGTCATACTCAGATTAAAATCAATGACATGTTTCTTCCGTAAGGCCCAAGGCAGCATTTCATTTTCTGATGGCAACTGATTAGCTGGTAATGCTGCTGATCCTATTCTCAAGCAATAAGCAAAGCATAGATAGTGACACATTTGTAGACCTTGCAGCTTTGTCCTCTGGTCCCTTATGAGTTCTCTCAAAACATCGAACATCGACACCACCAGCCGAGTTCCCAGTGTGAAGGTCACATTCCCGCAGGTCGCATGGAGTGACAATGCATTTCTCCAAATACCAAGCCGTTCACCACCTTGGAACGCACCTCTGTCACTGCTGCTCTTATTCTACATCAGAAAAATAACACAGCATCCCTCCCCCCCAACCCCCGCAAAAAATAGGTAGGGCCTCATTACGAGTAGCCCGATAAAAGCATGTTCATTACCGGCATGCCGGAATGAGCGGGTCCGTGCTCGTATGAACCCGCTAATGGCGAGTGATTACGAGTGGGCGAGCACGCACGTTCCCTCATGCCGTTAATGGCAATACCGCCATACCGCTAAAGGCCCTCCAACCCCCCTATACCGGCATTGCGAGACCCGCCGATAGCGGTACTGCCTCATACCAACCCCTAAATACCGGCCCGGTAATACCACCATGCTAATACCGGGTTCGCAAAAACGAACCCGGAAATTACGTCATCGCGCAGGAACGGGAAATGGGCCGGCAGCCATCTTTAAAAACACAATCCATTGCCATCCTCCCTAACCACCGGTCGATACTCGGAGAGCACAGTGGAAATCCATAGAGAAGGTCAAAGGCTACCAGGAAGACCACCCCCGGCTGCGTAAACAGCGTTACTCAGACGCAGAGCTCACCATGTTAGTGGACACTCTAGCTGCACATGCAGACACAATACAATCCCACAACAAGAAGCGGGAGGTGCAGCAACAAAAGAGGCAAATCTGGCAGGAGGTAGCCCGTAAGGTATCAGCCGTAGGTACCACCCCGCGCAGTGTGAGGGACTGCAGGAAGCGGTGGGATGACCTCCGGTTGAGGGTTCGCAATATCCTGGCCACCAATCGGAGGGAGGCCATGGCCACAGGCGGGGATGCCCACCCACCTGCCAAATTGATGCCCTGGGAGGAGACAGCCAGCAGATTCATCAGTCCTGAGTCCATCGAGGGATTATGTGAGATGGAGATGGATGCAGCATCAACCGCAGAAGGAGGTGAGTGACCCTGCAGATCCCTGTAGGGGAGACCATGACGTAGCACAAGTGAAGTGGTAGAGAGTGTAGGCAAGGCAATGCATGTCCCAACACCCACATGACCATACCCAAATACAGATGGTGGGCCAAACGCTGCCACACTGAAATGCATGCTGAGTGCCAACCCCTTAACCAACACACAGCCAACAAACCTGGAGCTTGCCCATGTGATACATCACACAAACCCAAAATCAACGGCATGCCACCTGCCATGCAGTGAATGCTAACATGCCCCCTCTGAATACCCTGCGTGACACACCTGTGAGACATGAAAGCATGATCAAATGAATAATGAACAGCACCGCCGCTGCCATGTCACACCATCACTGATGCCCTGCATCTCTTCTACCCCCCCAGGCACTGATGAGGAAGAAGCAACCCAGGAGACAACTGCAAGGGCATCCACCTCACACCCTAAGAGGGCAACCACCACCACCACCTCTGCTGGAGACAAGCAGGCCACACCCACACCTGTTCAAGGGGAGTCCCCGGAAGCACCCGCCTCCACTGGGGAAGAACTTGATGCCAGTGTGGAGCCTGAGGTGGACACCGAGGTGACATGCCCGGCCACCCCGAGCCCCGTGCCTAACCCCCTCGCCCCAACACCTGTAGTCACCCACCTGCAGTGAAACTGATCCCTGCCTCCGTGACTGTGACCTACCCACCTCTGAGGAGTTCAGTCCCGAAAATGCCATCCACGTGACTGTACAACCCACCACTCCAGCCCCCTCCAGACCCCTGGAGACACGATTGTCGATGGTGGAGGCCCAACAGGAGGCCATGTTAGACCTATTCTGCCAGTACATAGCGGACGGGAAGGAAACCAGGCGGGGTATTGCCACAGCAATTTCTGGGACCACAGCGGCCATCGAAGCAAACACAGTCGCTGTCAATGAATCGGCTCGGCTAATTAGGGACTGCCTGGGGGCGGTGACACAGGTGCTGACCTCAATGCTGCTTCATATGCAGTGGTCACGGCTTGCATGAGGTGTGGAACCTGCCAGCGAATCACCTACTACCTCCACACCAGCTTCATCTGTCCCCACCAGCCCAGTGCGCCACAAACGTAGGAGTGCAAGGCACACTGAAATGCCGCCTTTGGACAGGAAGAAGTCCCGGAAGTAGTGTGGGGGGACAATGGTAGTGGGACACAAGGTTAGGGGTGAAGGCGTGCATCTTGTGGAGTCTATTGGGGGTGTTGGTGTTTTTTGGGGGGTCTGGGAGTTTGTTGGGGGTCTGGGAGTTTGTTGGGGGGTCTGGGAGTTTGTTGAGGGGGTCTGGAAGGGGGGAGTGGGCACATTTTTGCTGTTGTAAATAATACACACGTTGTGATAAGAAAAATCCATGGCTGGACCTTATTATTTTTGTGTGCATCCATTTAATGTGGTACGGTGTTCAGTGCCCAACTCCCAACATTCCCTGTGTGCATGTCCACATTGGCCCAGTGTCTGACTGACACATGTCTTTCATAGTTCCTGTGTTTCAGAAGTATTCGTGAATTAGTGCTTGGCGTACAGCATGGCCATCCCGTGCATCACGTACTGGCAGGGGGGCTACTTCACCTCCGTCTCCATCCTCATCATCCTCACCCGGGCCATGCATGTCAATGTCAGGTGGCAGTGGTACATTTCTCCGGACGCACATGTTGTGCAGCATGACACAAGCCATGGTGATCTTTGCCACCTTCTCAGGCCTATATAGGAGTGCCCCACCAGACCTGCTGAGGCAGCGGAACCGCCCCTTCAACAGGCCAACGGTCTGCTCAATCACAACACGGGTACGGGTGTGCACACAATTGTACTCCTCCTCATGGCTCTTCTGCGGGTTCCGCACAGGGGTGAGTAGCCACGGCCTCAAGGGATATCCTCCATCACCTGCAAGCAGATACAAATAGGTGTGTGTCACTCTGAACTGCCACCTTCATGGAGCACAGTCATGGCGGCAGCTATTTGGTGTGGCCATGCTCATGTCCCTGTAAGCATGAAAAATTATTATCTAGATGCAATCTATACTGTCATGAGGTGTGGTAGTCTGGATGGTGTTCTATAGATGATGCAGGGTGTAATCATGCATGCTGAGGCAGATATGCTGTGGTAGTGCAACAATGTTTAGCGTCCAATTCATGCTGTTCATTATTTACCATGCATGGTCACACTGACCACATTGCCACACTTGCCATCCTGTTCATTCATGCATTGCTTGCCATCACCATGGTGGCCTGGTTGTGCCTCTTACTTGTTCTCATCGACATGCATTATTTGTGATATGTGGCCCAGAGATGTGTCATGTACCGTTTGACTGGTACAGGTCAGGAGTGTTTGGCTCTGCATGCATTCTCCAATCACTGGCTATTCCCACCCAGGTGCAATATTCCCCCCTTATACATCCCCACACATCAGTACCCCGAAGCACTGCCATGGGACGGTTGTGCAACTCACCAAGCAGCCAGGCACGTGGTCCGCCATGTCGCTCCATGTGATGGGGTAGCGTGGAATTACGCAGTACCATGGCATCATGAGTTGATCCAGGAAATCGGGCACATCAATGTGTGATGATGTTTCTGGAGTCAAATACCATTTGCACATTGATGGAGTGGTATTGCTTGCGATTGCGGTACACCGCCTCTTTGTCATGGGGGATTACCAATTCCACATAGGTGCAGTCGAGTGCACCGACACAATTGGGCATGCCTGCCAGTGCATGGAAGCCTACTTTGGTGTCGGATATCTCCTGGGCAGTCCGTGGTAGGGATATGTGGCTGCTTGCATGCTTCAGGAGGGCATCCAGCACTTGGTTCAACATGCGTGAAAATAATGGCTGTGAAATGCCATGCAGCTGCCCGACTGTGCGTTGGTAGGTGCCTGTGGCCAGGAAGTGTAGCACAGACACCACCTTTAGTAGCGGGGGGATGGCAGTGTGTATTTCAATGAGGCTGCCAATGTCGTTATGTATCATTTCCACTATGGTGGTGATGGTGTCATGGTCCAACCGGTACAGGGTGTGGATCTGCTCAGGGGTTAGGTTGAAAGGGCTGGGTCTGGTGCGAGGAATTGGTGGTTGCCTACGAGGCACTGCTGCCTGCGCTGGTGGTAATTGCTTGGCCTGTCTCACCCTCCTTCTCCTCCTGCGTCTCCTCTGTGCTCCCTTTTGTTGCTGCTGTAGTTATTGTTGCTGTTGTTGCTGTATTTGTAGCAGTATAGGCATGTCCTCCAGCGCCATGATTGCAACAGCTAGTGGTAGCATTTTGGTGTAGGAAGGGGTGTGGTGTGTAGGTGTGCTCCTTTTGTACTGGGCCAGTCTACATTGCCTCCACCTGTGGGGGAGGTTTGGTGTGTGGGTGTGCTCAGTTTATACTGGCTCAGCCTCCATTGACTCCACCTGTGGGGATTGTGTGCACCTGTGGCAGCTGCCTTGTATCCTGATTGCTGTTTGCGGGTGGTCCGTGATGCCTGTATGGCCGGCATCGTGCAGCCCGTGATTACCGGCTTCGCTATGCCGGTATTTGCATTTCTGCGTAGGTTGGAATTTCCCCCTATTACCGGCATGCCGGTATTTGCTCCCTGAAGGGGCATGTGTACACGCCTATGCCGCCATAAGCAGCATTGTTATTTAGGGTGCCGCTAGTACCGGGTTTGTGGGTCAGAATGCAACGGACGGTAAACGATGCCGGTATTAAAATACCGGCATCGTTTTTGCCTTACCGGCAAACCTCGTAATGACTCCTGCAAGATATCTCTGTTCATCTCTGGTCACACTGCTGTCGGCACATACTTGTTAACGTGTACCAGAAAGCACGATTCTTGCTCACAAAGACAGAGAGAGAGAGAGCGAGACAGACAGACAGAGAGACCGATACATAGAGTGAGACAGAGGAAGAGCAAGAGCTAGATTTGCGCATGATGTGCCGGGTACACCTAGCCGTGAATACTGCCCCAGAAATTACTCTTGTTGAGAAATTATTAGGCTAAGTCTTAAAACCTGAACTTGTAGAAAAATAATTGATTTGTAGAAGAGATAACGGAAGATCAGGTCACCGCTGGCCACCACGCAGGCATGAGACTCAGTGCCTCGAATCCTTAGGACTGGCGCCATTGCTGGCAGTGCAGCGTTTATGTTCCTGAAATCCTGAAATGACAGCAAAAACTGCAAGTCTTATTACCTCAAGCCATCATATCAACAAACGAATGAGCAAGCTCAGGTCGATCTCTGCTGTGGAGTAACCACTGCTACACCCTGAGTGGGTAACCCCTTGTGTGGGTGGTCACAGAATTCTCATGAAACTGTTCTTCTGCACAAAAGGGTTTTATTTTGAAGTGCAGTGGTGTAGTAATACACTGGTATTTTTCAAAAACATAGGACATTCACATTTGAGGACATACAAAGTGTAGTACCTAAGTACGAATGATCAATAGTCAATATTTGAGACATCTACTTGTACAGTTTGTTCATTCTCTATAGGTTCCTTGGGAAGGAAGCTTAGAGAATTCAGTGGAATCATAGACAGGTAGGGGGCCCATAGAGTGTGGGCACAATCAAGAGTTGAACAACAACATATAATACATGTCAATACGACAGTGTTTCGGCCATTTTGCATGGAGCTAGGTGAGCTCTAATGGTGTAGGCCTTCAACAGGACAGGAGTGTCTTTACGAGTGGAGGGTCCTATGTGGTCGAATCTGAGGAGCTTAGTGGCTCAGATTAAGAGGTGGAATGAATCACTTCTTTAGGATGCAGTCGTCATCTTGTCAACAGGCGCGGTCACGCCTATTGCCAGTGCATTCAGCTGCCAAGATCGTTGAAGCAGCAGTGTGACGTGACCACACCTGTTGACAAGAAGACGACTGCATCATTCCCCCTCTTAATCTGAGCCACTAAGCTCCTCGGATTCGACAACATAGGACCCTCCACTCGTAAAGACACTCCTGTACTGATGAAGGCTCCAGGAAAAATGGCCGAAACACTGTAGTGTTGACATGTATTATATGTTGTTGTTCAACTCTTGATTGTGCCCCCACTCTATGGGCCCCCTACCTGTCTATGATTCCACTGAATTCTCTAAGCTTCCTTCTCAAGAAACCTATAGAGAATGAACACACTGTACAAGTAGATGTCTCATATATTGACTACTTGATCATTCGTACTTAGGTACTACACTTTGTATGTCATCAAATGTGAATGTCTTATGTTTTTGAAAAATACCAGTGTATTACTACACCACTGCACTTCAAAATAAAACCCTTTTGTGCAGAAGAACAGTTTCATGAGAATTCTGTGACCACCCACAAAAGGGGTTACCCACTCAGGGTGTAGCAGTGGTTACTCCACAGCAGAGATCGACCTGACCTTGCTCATTCATTTGTTGATATTATTGTACCGACCTGGGCAGAGCAAGGCAGTAACCAGGTACCCTTCCGAATACTAACTTATTACCTCAAGCCTCCAGAAGTTGCATTTCTTACCCAGACCTACGTGCCACAACATTTCGAAGCTCAGCTCTTCAAAACCTGTGCAGCGCAAACACAGGGCAACGACACCCGGCGGGGAAAGAGGGTTTGGGTGCATTGCAGGGTGCAAAGGCTAACTGAATAGAGGGTTAGGGAAGACACAGTTGAAGCTCTGGGTATGAATCTATAAGAGTACAGTTGATGCAAAACCATTCTCTTAGGCAAATGTGTCCACCAAAAACGACCACAACTGTGGCTTTAGTGCTGCAAGGGGAACAAAGTCCAGGAGAAAACCCTGATTTAAAATGAACTGTTTGGCGGTTGAAGATTTGATTGTTTTTTTATAATGCGCCTAATACCTGAGTTTGGTTTCTAAGTGCGGATCCAGTTCTTGTTTCCAAGAGCAGCATGCTGCCCCTGTGCTATCCTCCGGTCACCCAAGAGCTAGAGTCCCCTCAAATGAGGTCAGCGTTGCATCTGTGCACTTCGACAATCTCTCTAGAGGTTCCCGCCAGTCCCGGGATTATCCTCATGGGTGACCGTTTCAAACTAGCACAGAGGTACGGCTAGAGCTTGTGCAGGCAGTGCCCACAACGGAAGCAGGAAATAGGCGGGAACGCCAACCTTACCACCACCGCCACATCCTACACAGGAATATGTTGCCTGGTGGTTTGCCAAAAGCCTGGAATGGATCACTTATCACTGGTTAGAGAAAACCATACCTCCTTCTCGACATTAAGATAATGGGAAATTATTTCTCTTAGGTCACCAGGTCAAGAATCTACATCAACAGCAAAGCACAACTCAGCGGGCCTCTCAATAAATTGTAATGATAAGTTACACATAGCGCATTCCATAGAACATGTTTACATACCATTATCACCCAAACCCAAGTAGTAAATCATTTATCGTCCTCAGAAGGATGAAAGACTAAGTTGGCCTTCCCAGGATTCGAACCTGCGGCCTGCAGATCACACACGATCACAGCAGGCACCCCTCAATTCACTGAGCTATCTCACCAGCAGCAGGCTGGTTCTTGAACACCTCCATCTGCCAGCTTCCAAACAAAAAACCTGAGACAAGGTAGAGGCTAATCCCACATACAACCTACAAGGTGTGATAGATACTCCCAAACCCTGAGAAAAGGGGAAATCTCAATAAGGGTACTCCACCAAAAAAACTAAGAACAACAGCAATACATTCACACTATTGCTTAATGGGACAGACGATGAGAATGTTAGAAACGACCCCTACCTGTGTCTCAGGATAAGTGCATCAGGGAGATTTGAGCTGGCTAAAAAGCACTTCAAGGAAAAACCCTCTCTTCATTCAGTGCCATTAATGAGCCCCTATCCTGCTTCACCCCACCAGCAGAATTCCTGCTAAAGCTTGTGCACAGCACCATCACCCCTATCCTACCTTACAGGAGTGAGGTGTGGGCTCCAACATTAATAAAAGCATACGCGGAGCAGTGCACATCTCCCACAGAAATTATGCAGCTCCAGCTGTGCAAACAGGTGCTCTGTGTGCATAGAAATTGTGCAAACCATGGGTTGCAGAGCAGAATAGGGAGATTCCCCCTGCTGCTACACTGAAGTATCTTCCTACTCAAGCTCTTCGCTCCTCCACCTCCAACTCCTTCAGGGTCAGTCGCCTCTCCAAGCAACGACCTGGGGGCACATCTCTCTCTTCGGTTGGCACCTCCCTCTGGAACAGCCTCCCTGCCTCTCGGAAGCTTGAGCAGGACCATCACCGGTTCCGGAAGCACCTCAAGACTTTCCTCTTTGCTTTTGCCTTCTCTCTCCCTCTCCCCTGCTGATCTCCAGTCTGATGCTGCACTGGTTACCAGGCTACCCTCTGAACCACAGGCCCAGGTCCCTGCCCTCCCAGCTGCACATCTGCACTGCCTCCTTGCAACCTTGCACTTGGGGCTGTATCGCACACCCTACAGTCCCCCTACCTGCACTAACACTTGCTGCCTCCACTTAACCCCTGCACTGCCACTTGCTGGCCTCACTTCTTTTTTGATGTTTTATCCTATGCCCTGTACTTACCCCTCTTCCCCTTGCCCCAGCACTTTTCCTCTATCTTCTCCCCTGCACTTGCGCAATCTCAATGTCACCGGGCCTAGTAAGATCGTTGTCTTGTCCCCCCAAGTTGCCCTCCCCTGCTTTGCTGTACCTTGAAACACCTGTGTATAGGCGCACTATAAATAAAATATCATATCCAAAAGCACATATTCCAATTCTGTTCCCATATGAAGTATGGTAGCCCAATTCCCTTCCATGATCAGGCACGGCAAGACCAACCCTCAAAATTGGAATGGGTTATTTATAACGCGCTTAATGGCCAGCGCTTTCTAAGCGCGCCCGGGGATCGAACCTGTGTTGCTCAGTATCTCGATTTCTTCCCAACACGAGCGTTTTAGCCCTAAGCTATCCTCCTAAACCAAATGCTCATCGGGATTGTCCCTTGCACAATGTATTATACTGGTGGTCCTTTGGCGGCAGTGCCCCACAGTTAGACAAAAAAGTGAAAAACAACCGGAGGAGGAATTGAGTAAGTGCTTAGAACAGCCCCTAGAGAAGCAAAGCACAGTGCACCGGAGAGCAGAACTAGGGCAGCACAATAAGAGAGAGAGCTACATATAATTTGGGCAAAACGTGAAACTGACACAGTATAGAATTAGAGTAAAAGAAAAAGAAATGGACGCCCAGGCAATAACTCAGGAAATCCTGTCGTGGGGATAGCTATGGGGCAACGTGCTCCCCTTGGAAGCCAGACGACACAGACCAACACAGGTTCATTCCCGGGTCCACACTTACAAACCTCTGGGTAGTAAGCGTGTTATAAATAACCAATCATATCGTACACACCAGGTGACCACATTCTGGACATAGACATTGGCTGACAGAGCGCAAGCAAGAAGCTGAAAGAGGACAGGATGTGATTGAGGGAAAATGGGAAATACTTGCTCCCGGATTGACCTGCACACAAGGACATTCGAGGCAGGCACGCATGTCTCAACATGTTGTGACAGCCTGGAAGTGTTTGGGGGTAAGCCTGGACAAGACAGGCTCTGTTTCATCCAGTTAACAGAGAGAACAGCAAAGTATCTCTACGCATCCTACTAAAGACTCCGAAGTGCACAAAGCAATATGGGCGCTTAGCAACAAGCTGACCATCAAAATGAGCACTACTAAAGGCAATGTAACATGTATGTATCCCATGTGTTCACTTTGACCATATATGTCTAACTTGACATGCCAGTAAAGCACCATCTAGTGCATGGAACACGTGAAGCAGCCCAACCCTTCAGGGTGCCCGTCTTGGTGGCAAGCTCCATCACTAACCATAAAGGCTTCTGGGTGTGCCTAAGCGAGGACTGCGGGGGCTAACACCTCGTCCAGGCATGTCAACAATAGACAACACAAAACGTGAAGACCAGTAAAGGAGCTCAGCTTAATGAAGAGGCGCGTGCAGACACCGGTGCAACTTCTTCAAGGAAGCAGACGAACAGGATTGGTCATGTGGATCATAAGGATGGATCCTTTAAAGATCAGGTGATCTTATTCAGCAAGGTTGTGATTTCAGTCGCTGACTCTATGTTTGCTTTTTGTACTTCATACGTTCATTGAGTCAAAATTCTGAAAGTAGATGTTGAACATAGCAACAGCCACACTGCTACGACGTCTTCCGGGGACATTACTCAGTAAAAGAAGCATTCACGGGCCAGTGGCTGAAGATGGGATGGCCGAAATCTTCTCGCTACCAAAGGAATTGTTGTTGCTGAAGAAAGGAGCAATTAGTGGCCCAATATTCGTGTACTGACTACCTCAGCCCAGATCTATAAGAGCAATGGCTGAAGAGGTGTCGCGCGACTGGTCGCAGCCGCTAAACAAATCCCTGGATGGTCTAGCTCTAAATCCTGAAGCCTTTTAATGATCCAAGAGTGTTGAAAGTGCATGCTGTTTCCACCACTGCAGCCAGGGGGCAGAGCTTCTCTGCTGCCCTACTTTTGTAGCTAGGCCTCAGTCCCCATGAGTGCCCACTCGTCCATGGAAGAGCCTCTATAACTAAGTTTCGTTCCCCAGACCAGGTTCCTAGAGCATTTCAACCACATGAGCAGAGCTGCAGCAAAACCCTTTACAATATCAAGAAATGGCACCCCTAGGGGTACTTAATCAAATCGAATGCCCGACAAAGCCTTGTACCCATTTTCCAATCTAGCTGTTGAAACACCTAAGATAGACATGTGTTTGGCTTATCCAGTATTTACAGAGCACCCTTGTGGCAAGGGGATTGTCTTTGTTTATTCCGAAAGTGGTTGCTACTGAGGGTGCTGGTGTTTTTCCCAACGGGCATTTGCGTTATTGCACCTGAAGAATTGGTTAAAAGCTGGAGAGGCGCAGTGTGCAGCACGGGTGCACATTTGTGACTATGCCTTAAATCACTTATCCCTCATGCGGTAAATGCGGAAGTCTCCTGCAGACTAGCGTGTTCCTCCTGCGGATCTGGACCGCTCCAGAGACATGTCAACCCTTGCCCTGCCCCGTCTCCCTCTTGTGGTTTATCCCGCTCCTTCTAATAGATAGCACTCTTTGGGAGTGCAAGGCCTGGAGGAAGAGTGAAATTGACTTTGTGTAACATATTTTGCAGGTTGGACCTCTTTGCTCTTTCAGTGTCTTACAAAATGTATCTGAAATGCACAACAATGAAATAACAAGAGGACCTCCTGAAAAACCTCTCCTGGTCAAATGCCAACCTCCAAAAACTATCAGGAAAACAAAAGAGAATATGGGTGGGAGTGAAGTGAGAGAGTGAGTGTAGGCTGGTATGGGGGTGCCCCCCAAAAAAGAGCAAAGTTCAAAGGCAAACAATAAAAACTCACAGATGGATGAAATAGGAATGCTGGTTATTCAAAATAAAAAAAAGTAGATTAATTGAAAGGAGTGGAGAAATAAAGTAAGAAAATAGTTTGCAAAAATGTATATATTGCAAAGTTGGTATTAAGGTAAACATTGTTATCCAGCCCCCTTAGGAAATCAATTGGACCAGATAACAAAAGGCCTGTGTTCTGGATGGCAGTGAGTCAGATAACAGAGTTAATAGCCAGATAAGAAATCACCCCCTAGCTTCTGCTCTATTTACCATCACTCTATCATCCAGAAATGTTCTATAATCCAGCCTTTAAACTGCGTTATCCAGCATGTTATGGCCTAGAATTCTCATAATAATGGCCCTGACAAATGCCCTCTAATTGAGAGTTCTATGATCAGTCTTGGGTATCGAAGCGAGTACTGTATTCTGGGGGTTACAATGCAAAAGGTATTTTAAAGCAAGATATTATCCACTTGGATCTATCTAGATTTACAATTATGGGAACTCTTTCAAACAGATCTGTCTTTTGGTAATTGGGGTAGGTGGTTCACGTGTCTTTATACACTGTCTACTACACCCCATGTTTCTTGCATAATTTGACCGCCACAGGTTGCAACGTTATAAAGGATTTCCTTTTCTAATCGTAGGTCACAGGCCAAAGCGAGATCTGGGCTTCCATTCGCTGGTGGATTTTTCCATTCAGGTAAGCGGCCATGGTTTTTTAAATATTCATTTGGCCTGTATCAATAGCAGCAGTTATTTGTAAGCATGCACATGTTCAATAGGCTAAACCAAAGTCAATGGGCACAAGTCTTGGATAGGATGAAGCACTTCTGGTAAAGTCTTTGCACAAGTTCTTAGGAGTCTTTGATGAAAAGGAGAATCAAATGTAGGGCCACAAGCTGATTAGATGTGTGAGTTGTAGACATTACAAGCATTCTACAGTAAGAGGTAAGTTCTCTCAGACTTTTTACAGTACCTTTAAAGATGAAGAAAAGATGCAGCTGATGACTTCTGTTCCTGTGCAGCTCTGCAGATCTCGCTGTTCCTGGGCCTCAGTCGTGGGGACAAGAGGGAGGACGTCTGGGGACTCCTGCACTGCACTGGGACGGTCAAAACTTGCAACCAGCAAACTTCACTTTCAATGGCTGCTCAGTGTTTCAACTTCTCGCGTCTACCGCAAATAGCAACACAGCGGTTCCTGGCTGTCGAGATGGACTTTCCTTGCTTCTGGGGTCCCGCACTCTGTTGAGGGGGCTCAGGCTCGGTCAGTCCTGCTTTCTGGGAGTCCAGAGGATCTTCCTGTAGCTCTAGGCCAGCTTAAAAGCAACGTACACAATCTGGTGTTCCTCTCCCTAGCTGTACGGTTTCCAGCAGCAACTCTGTGGAAATTCAACGAGCTCTGAGATGGATGTCGAGGTGGCTTACTTTGGAGATGATTGGTCCCACCAACTCAAGGGGAGAAGTCGTCCTTGCAGGGGCTTCTCTTGCAATGAGAGCTTGGCGTTTTGGCACTGCAGCAGGGCTTCACTGAGCAAACCAACGGTCCAGGAGTTGCAGCAGGCGTCCTCTTCAAGTTCTTCTTCGGTTCCTTCGTCCAGTGGTCAACTCTGCCGTCCAAGCCAACAGACTCGCCTTTTATTCAGTTTTCTCCCATTCATTCCAGCCTAGCTGTCAGTCACCCAGCAGGGTGGCTGTCCTTGCCGGTCAGTCAGCTGGCCAATCACTACAGAGTGCATTTGGGTCTCCTAGGAGACTAAGCATAAGGAGTTTCGGGCACCTCCCTCACTTCCTGCCTACCCCAGATACCCTGGAGCGAGAGGCGGGCTTCACTCGTTAATCCCACCAAAGGCAAAATGAACAAAGGGACCAAACCTGGTTTGGCGCGCAGAGTAAATCTGAAGAAGGACCTTTCCACAAAGAAATGGCAAAAAAAGAAGACCGGACCATTTTGACAAAAATGGCACCCTTGGGTGCTTTACTGCAGCTGCAAACGCAGCCCGCGGTAAATGCACACCATGGTAGTTAAAACAAAACCACTGCCACCAGCCTTTCAATGAGGAAAGGGTTACATAAAAATGTTACATGAGAAGCTAGACAAAGTGGATACTAAGTAACCCCACCATCACCCTATTGTAAGATAGTGTGTGCTGGGTCTAGAAAGTTACAATGGTAAGTAAAGTCAATTTCACTTTACTGCTCTTGGAAACAGTAGTTTATCCCAGAGAAGGTATTTAAACCTTGGGGAAATCTGAAAGACTTCCCTGTGCCACTGCACTGAAGGTGCTGTGTGACACAATGTAAAATATTATGCCTATGGGGTTTGTCAGACTTCACAACCAAAAGAAACACAGTGTTCAAAATCGCATTAAAGGAGAGTTCCGGGACTTTTTTTTTATTGTCCCTACGGGTCGGCCATGTGTTTGTAAGCATAAATCGGTAGATCGTAGGAAACTTTCCTATGGACCTTACCCGACTTTTCGCCCCTTATCGCACTCGAAATCAGCCTCCATTTTGTGATAATCCTATCATTCCGCCGCATCGACCTGGCTCACCTGCCTTTGCGGCACTAAATCAAATCCCCCGCCCCTGAGCCTGACATCAGCAGACGCGTACTGCCCATTTCAAGCACGTCTCGTGTCAACAATCGCTGCGCCTCAGCTATTGACGTGTTGCCATGGAAATGGCAGGACGCCTCTTTCCCCAATAAGTATAAACAGACCGTTTCACAACATACAGCAGCAGATTTTCGATTCCATTCCTCTCTCTGTGTTACTTTGAGTATTCTGTGACTCGTTTCAGTGCTCTGGTCAGCTACCTTCGCCGCTTGTAGCCCGTGTGAACAGATACCAGTACCACCGCTATAAATTATTTTACTATCTTTACCGCACAATGGCCACAATAATGCCGTATATGTACGAGCCCGAGTACACCGAGGAAGAACTACTGGAAAGGCAAGCACGCGAAAACGATGGGGATTCGGACGGCAGTTGGGAGGACCAGTCAACGGATGAAGAGCCTGGACCATGTCGCATGGACGGCGTCTCCACCTGGTGCACGTGCAATCGGTGCGAGCTAATGCCAACTGAGGAGGAGAACTGCTGCTGCCGTGAAAATTCCGGGTGCTTGGCCTACATTTCGGAAAGCGAGCAAAGTCAGCAGGAAGGCGAGCAAAGTCCGCAATGCATCACCGAGCTGCCAGAGTTCAGGGAAGCCTGCCTCTCACGGACAGTGTTGAGGATGATGATGGTGCTTATGCACGAACTTCGTGGCACTGTTCGTCCGCGTAATCCGAGTAACGAGTAAGTATACTCTGTTTGTGATGTCAGTGATGCCACCACTATTTCATGGTCGTCTCCCACATATAAAATTACATTTACATATCATTGGAACGCATGTAAATTGGTTCCATATAGTGCATTTTCTAGATATAATTTTTTTCTAAGAAAAATGACATGTGTTACCTGAATCGACATTGATAAGAAAGTTTGGTCAGTTTAATACAGTTTGCATCTTTTTTTTTCACAGGTGGTACAGGCTGGTGGCCTATCGTTGCTTCACTTGGTGGCTTCACGGGAGGCTCGGACACCGCGTTCGGAGAGTAATACCTGCCTGTGCGGTACTTGCCATTAGACAACATTTCCCCAGTGACAGTGGACAATACCGCGGATTTTCCCTCGATGTGCTGCAACCTCAACTTTACAATGTGTAATGTTTATTATTTATGTTTAATTAAAATCTAAAATAAAGCCCAACATATATTTTAACAATGGTTGTTTTGATTTTTTAAATGAATCTAGTGTATATTCTCCTGGGAGGGTGAGGTATTTATAAACTCACCCCCCTGCCTTCCATGTAGTAGATCCTGCAGCCATCCTCTTACATTCAGTTAGATGGCCTCTCCTTGGTGAGGCCCTGCGGCAAACGGGTCTTGTCTGCACGACCACCGCCCCGATCCACCCCCCGCCCTATCAAAGGCAGTTCGCACCGGGGTACTTGAGCTGCTGGCAAGTGGAGCTGTCAGGGAGCGATAAAGGCCAAGAGGTGCCAAAGACCATGTACACTTCAAAGTGGTCTATAGAGCATGGGTTTGTTGTTCCCATGTCTACCTCCAGACCCCGTGTCTCCTGCCAAGCATCCCCCTCACGCTGGACGGCCCCCTGCAATCCACATAAGTGTGTCTCCATTCACGAGTCTTCCTGTGTCTTGTCTGCACGACCACCGCCCCGATCCACCCCCCGCCCTATCAAAGGCAGTTCGCACCGGGGTACTTGAGCTGCTGGCAAGTGGAGCTGTCAGGGAGCGATAAAGGCCAAGAGGTGCCAAAGACCATGTACACTTCAAAGTGGTCTATAGAGCATGGGTTTGTTGTTCCCATGTCTACCTCCAGACCCCGTGTCTCCTGCCAAGCATCCCCCTCACGCTGGACGGCCCCCTGCAATCCACATAAGTGTGTCTCCATTCACGAGTCTTCCTGTGTCTTGTCTGCACGACCACCGCCCCGATCCACCCCCCGCCCTATCAAAGGCAGTTCGCACCGGGGTACTTGAGCTGCTGGCAAGTGGAGCTGTCAGGGAGCGATAAAGGCCAAGAGGTGCCAAAGACCATGTACACTTCAAAGTGGTCTATAGAGCATGGGTTTGTTGTTCCCATGTCTACCTCCAGACCCCGTGTCTCCTGCCAAGCATCCCCCTCACGCTGGACGGCCCCCTGCAATCCACATAATGCCACGACATATACACGTCATTCATTCACAAACACACCCCTGGTTCGAATTCTTTATAACCCACCTCATATTTCTAATGAGAACTTCTTTGCGCTTTGCTAGTCAACCCGTGAAGGTGCTGGTTATCTGCTCTTCGTCTCTGTGAACTTCCGTGACCACTTTGAGCAAACTCGTCAGTTTGCAACCTGTGAACTGCTCCCTGTTCTACGACAAGAAACTACTCTGATCCCTGCATCTAACTGTTTGTTCGTCAAGGTAAGTCCATGTACCATAATCATTTTGCGTCCAATTTTTTAATTTATATCTATTTGCTAGTAGTCATCAAATTGCATCCATGTTTTCTTTTCGTTCACGACAGTACATGCAAGGAACTAGTCACATGTTCTGAGTTTAGTCAAATTACTTTTTCTATTTTTTGAAAGTTATTGAAATACTTATCCGCATGTGAATAACGTGTATAGTTCCAAGAACCAAAACGGACCTTGCATTGAACCTTTTATGTGTCATTTACTGTTTTAACACATTGGTATTCATAGAGAATTGTTGATCTTTACTTTTCAGAACTTTCCATAATGCCTGCCTGTTCCATTGGCGGTTGCCCTTCGAAGACCCATAACAAATCTGAAGGTACTATAATGCATGTTTTCCCTAAGACAATAGATCAGATAAGAGGATGGGTCCGATATTGCGGATATCCAGCCTCTGAGCTAGAAAGTAGAGTCCTAGAAGTCTTTGCGGACAAGAGGGGTGATCGATACCGCATCTGCAGCAGGCACTTTAGCCCAGACATGTACTCCACATCATTGCTAATAAAGAAGAAAACACCGCGAGCGAGGCGAAAATTGCTCTCAACCGCTATTCCCACTCTATTCGTCCACATGCCTCCACTGGTGAGTCAAGTTTACGGATCTAGTTCTCGGCCTTGCGGTAGTGTGTAGCAGTAGCTAACAATAATTTCCCCATTTATGTATCCACTCA
The DNA here is from genome assembly GCF_040938575.1 of Ambystoma mexicanum. NCBI lineage: Eukaryota > Metazoa > Chordata > Amphibia > Caudata > Ambystomatidae > Ambystoma > Ambystoma mexicanum. The sequence goes on along the minus strand of NC_090927.1, from coordinate 96,930,158 downwards.
ATATGAAGGCGGAAGATTCTCCATCCGTGTCGTTATTGCAGTCATCAGCCACTTCAAGCGCCTATCGGGTAATCTTACTTAGCTATTCTGACACTGACTTGTTTTAGGCATGTAAATCAATAGTTTTAATTGATCGTGTAATTATTTTACCTAATGGTACACCCTTGTACTCGTCCTCTAGTCTTTGTTTTCAGTTATAATTATTGTTATCCAAAATAATGCAAGTACTGTCTTTCAGGGAGATGCTGAGGAGTCCAACGCATTGACGACAACCGTAGATGTCACTCAGATGCTCGAGGTACGTTTCTTTCGTTTTTAGCCATTGATATGTCCTTCTGTCGTCGCCCTCCTATTTGTCTTCTTTTTTCAATATTGTGTTCATTACTAATGAAAGTCCTATGTTTCAGGGAGTCGATGGAGCATTAGTCCAAGTAGAAGGGGGAGCATGCAGTTACGGGTCGGCGCAACAGCTTGCAGAAGTGTGCACCGCAGTTACATCGTCCCTTGATGTTCTTATGCATTTCGAGGTATGGATACTGACAGTTCGATCAAGCGAAATCATATGACGTGATTACATCCGCTATACTTCCTTCTTTATTAACGCAAGTACTATGTTTCAGGGAGATGACGGAGCTTCTTCTACAAGAACATCACCCCTAGTAGTTGATGCAGATCTCTGGGTGGTGACACTTCCAACGATCGAGCAAATCGAATCATATTTACATATCCATTATTTATTTTAGACAACTGATCATTTGTGCAGGTCTATTTAGATGAGCCGTTGACGCCTGCTCAAAGTTTATGTTCTTTTTAACAAAATAGAAAAGCATACTAATGCAATTACTGTGTTTCAGGGAGTTGCTGAAGCGTCATCTTCAATAATATCATCAATGGAAGTCTATGCGGAGCCCGAGGTATGGATCTTGACAGTTCAATCTAACTAGATCAACAATGCGTGAACTATTGTCGTTTGAATGTTCTACACAATGCGTTCATTCGTGTTTTGCTATTGAGATGTACGTATGGGTATTGGTCCCCAAGTACATTTTGTGTTTTCAATATTATTATACATACTAATGAAAGTTCTATGTTTCAGGGAGTCGATGGAGCCTCAGTGAGTGATGGATGTGCTTATCATGAAAATATAGTCGTTGCAGCGCGAGAGGAAGTGGAGACATGCACACACGAGTCGGAGCAACAGCGTCCAGATGTTGAAGTTCGAGGCAAGAAAGTTTCAAAGAAAAGAAAGCAAAAGAAGGTTAGTGTCCTGTTCACTATATTATGTTGTCTTTCACTGTCAATAGTTCAATACTGTAAGTTGTGTTTAAACTGAACATCCCTTTTCTAATCTGTCCTCTAGTTGCGAGTGGGTGTAAGAACTAAATCTACACAGACAGTGAAGCGAACGAGAGATGTTGCTTGTCAAACCTTTTGGCAGGGACTTGAGACTGGAGATGCATCGTGCCAATGGGAAGAATATGAAGTGATTGACAACGGAGCTATACCACCACCAGCCATTGATAGTGAATGTCCTCCTGGTAGTTTGGATGCAGTCGGAGATCAATTCACAGAATCCACACCCGCAAAAAATAAGAGCGCGCGAAAGTTGAAGACATTGTTTTTTTCTCCCATCTCCGGACAAGGAACAGATGTTGCAATGGAAGAGAATGACGTGGACGACAATGAAACACCATCAATATCACTCAGCATAGCGGAAGACGATATCAGAGATTGTACCTTTCATGCGAGTGACATGTCCTCAACGTTACAGGCCGAACCAGCTGGGATGCAGAGTGAAAGTATAAGGAAAGAGGCCAAATTCATTGTATTCGATAGCTGTTTGATGGATATTATTATGATGATGAAATGTGGGCATTCGGTTGGTGGGGAAGTATGTGGGGAGCCATTGATTAATGTGACTCGTGCAATTCGAGGCACTAACCTTAAAATACATGCCACCTGTACACAATATCATCCGTTCGCATGGTCTGCACAACCCATGCTGGGGCAACTGCCAGCAGGCAATCTACTTTGTGCAGCGGCCGCACTTTTTAGTGGTTCAAGTTTTAAAAAGTTACAGTATTTCTTTCAGTTTGTGGGAATCCATTTCATTGCGAAAAGTCAGTTCTACAAATACCAAACCGATTATCTATTTCCAGCCATCAGCGAAGCTTGGAGAATGGAAAAAATGTCAATGGAAAGTACATTCGCGGGCAAACGCTTCAGGCTAGCCGGTGATGGACAGTGCGACAGCCCAGGATTTTCAGCCAAGTACTGCACCTACCACTTTCAGGACATGGAAAGTAAGAAAATTGTGAGTTCGGTGGTCGTGCAGGTGTCACAAAGTACATCCTCAGTGGCCATGGAGAAAGTTGGCTTTGTAGCATCATTGCAAGAACTACAATCGCGGGGAATGGTGATCGACCTGATAGCCACGGACAGACACGTTTCAATTGCCAAGACAATGAGAGAACAGTACAAAAATATAAATCACCAATTTGACGTTTGGCATCTTGCAAAATCAATCAATAAAAAATTGTCTGCTGCAGGTAAAAAAAAAGAATTGCAAGGTATTTCACAGTGGTCCAAGTCAATCAGCAACCATCTTTGGTGGAGCTCAAAAACATGTGAAGGGTCGTTGGAAATTCTACTGGAAAAATGGCGGTCAGTAATGTTGCACTGTAGCAACGTACATCGATGGTCGACAAATGAGCATTTCCACAAATGTGAACATGGCCATTTGTCCACAGAGGAGGCACGGAAGAAGAAGTGGTTGATTCCTTCATCACCCACTCACAAAGCCATTGAAAAGATTGTATTTGATAAAACTATAACAAAAGCTTTGAGGGGACTCACGGAATTCTGCCACACAGGAGATTTGGAGGTGTTCCACAATATGTGCCTCAAGTACAGGCCCAAAAGATTGCATTTTGGCATGGAAGGCATGATAAATCGGACTCTTTTAGCGGTCTTGGCACATAACCATAATGTTGGCCGTCAACAAAGTAGGACGACCGGAACTTTAGGGACGCTTCGCTACAATAAGGCCTTCACTAAAAGAAGTAAACAATGGGTGATCAAACCAGTGTTTGAGGATATGCAATATGAGTTTATTGAGAGACTTATCGTAGATGTCCTCGATAGGCACATACATGGAGTGGTGAACGAACCTATGCAGGGGACAACTGCATTGCCACCCAACATTGCCTCTGTTCCATGTCCACCTAAAGCAGAGCTCATTGAGAAATACACATCACGGTTTAAATGATTGTAATTTGATTGTCTGTTCTCTCGAGTCTCCTCATGTTGCAGGCCCATTGCAATTAAACCAAACAGTAATATAAATCATTTTTACAAAAATTATAGAATGTTTCCGTATTGCAAAAACATGGCCGACCCATAGGGACAATAAAAAAAAAGGCACGCAGACAAGATGTCCCTAAAACTAACTGCAGCTAACTAGAAATGTGTGCTCGCTCAAAGTGAAGGTCAGCTGCTTTGATGTTTTGCTCGGGTGGCGGAACGGCCCACGACCCAATATAAGGTTCTATTGTGATTTGACCTTGACAGGCCGGGACCATCCTGAAAGACTAAGAAAAGATAATGAATAAAATTTCAGAAACGAAACGATGAGCCACGTTCATTAGAAGAAGTAACGTCGGCAAAGAAGGAGTGGTGTTTCGGGTCTGCCCTACACAGAGACACAATGGAAAATGCAAATATAATGTAAGTAACTTTTGATGAGTTTATACCGCAATTTCATTACTATACAGTGGCTTTAAAGACGGGTTCAGTTGTACTTGTTCGTTCTATGTGGCATATTGTTTTCTACCGCGCACTATCTTGAGGAGAAACATCTGCTTTTACTGAAGCACCTCAAAACCTTCCTCTTTGCTTCTGCTTTCTCTCTCCCTCTCCCCTGCTACAACTGGTCCACTGTCTGCGACCTCAGTCCTGGGCCCTTCCACTCTCCACCTGCACTCCCCCCCCCCCTCCATGCCTCGCCACGCCTTTAAACACTTGTGTACACCCAGTAGCGCTGTCCTCGCTATGAAATGAATAATTTTAATAAGGATCTGATGGTGAGACTAATTTCATTTTTTATGTTTTTAGGTACATCATTCACTACTGTCTGTGTCACGAGTACCAGACACCGGCGGACGGCTTCTACAGCCGCCAGTTGCTTCTCCGCGTGAACAACGTTACCACCCTGACCATTTTATGGGACGATCGCCAAGTACAAGTATGCCCTTACGCGGTACTAACGGTTAGATGCAACATACCTACCATTGTGGTGGCCTAGCGCCTCGTTGTTGGAACAGCCATGCGATTATCAGTGCGACAGAAGAGCTTATTTTTATCGTAAACCAACACCCTGTGTACTGCACACGAACATCGCTTCCCTCAAGACGAACTAATTTGGATCGAGAGCAAAGAAAAATGCAAATCGCTGAATATTCTCTAAACATTTGATGTCCAATAAACGTACTTTGCCAAATGTACAATCTTGCCGTTTGCTTTTAAACCACGGTTTCACATTCCGAATTGTGGTGCTGTATTGTGAGATGCTCTAAGACCCTGTGTACAGCAAAGGACCATCGCGTTCCTCAATACGAACTTTTTGGAACATGAGCAAATAAAAATGCAAATCGCTGAATATTCTCTAAACATTTGATGTCAAATAAATGTACTTTACCACATTTACAATCTTGCGGTTTGATTTCAAAGTACAGTTTCATATTCCGAATTGTGGTGCGCTGTATTGTGAGCTGATCTGTGTTGATTTCCGGGGTCTGTGTGGAGTCGCGTAGAAGACGCCTGGGCGCGTTTGCCTACGCAGCACAGTCACGTCACGGATAGAGGCGGGGAATATGAATGTTTTGATAAAGTCTGTTTCAGGGGCGGGGGATTTGATTTAGTGCCGCAAAGGCAGGTGAGCCAGGTCGATGCGGCGGAATGATAGGATTATCACAAAATGGAGGCTGATTTCGAGTGCGATAAGGGGCGAAAAGTCGGGTAAGGTCCATAGGAAAGTTTCCTACGATCTACCGATTTATGCTTACAAACACATGGCCGACCCGTAGGGACAATAAAAAAAAAGTCCCGGAACTCTCCTTTAAATTACATGAGAGAGTGGGAAAAAAGGGTCTCACTCCAGGTTAAAAAAATCAAGTCCTCAAAATCCAACAAAGTTGCTGGGGGTCTCTAAGGTGGAGGGAATTAACACATTTCTCAGTATTCTCCCTAACAGGTACAAGCCACGCATGTTTGTAAAAATGAGGAATCCCTTCGTACATGCAAAACCAATTCCCACCCAATTTGCGAAATTACTGTTATTTGTAATTATTTTAAAAATCATTGCCACCAAAAAACAAAATGTCTTTACAACCCTTCCTGGACCATAGATTTATTTTGAAGCCTAATAGTTTAAAAGTGTAAGCCCAAAACAATATTTAAGCAATATGACCCAAGCGGCGGGGGCATTACCGACTCAGGTAATGCCCCCGGGCCCATAGTAACAGCTTAACGGACTTAACGAAGGCCCCGGGGCATTACCTGAGTCAGTAATGCCCCTGCCGCAAGGTTCATATTGCTATTAGTACCCCGGCCCGCAATATCTGCATGACAAGGGCACTGAAAGCATTTTTATATATAAAATAAATAAATGACCAAGAAAATGGCCACCGGGAAAGGGAAAACGGAGTCCTTTCCATTTCGGCCATCGGAAGCTGACACGTTCTGTTCCCAGCATGTCTGCTCCCGAAACAAAAGGAGCAGAATGTAAGTGGGGTTGGAGGTTGGGAGGGCGGTATGGGAAAAAAAGTAAAAAAAACTAAAACGTACCTGCTTCCCCGGTGAGGGACGATGGAAGCCTCCAGCCGTGTGGAGGCGCGGAGCGGTGATGGCCCCGGCTGGAGGCTGCCATCGTCCCCCGCTGGGGACGAAGGATCTAGAAGGTAAGTGGGGGTGGGGAGGGCAGGGAGGAGACAGGAAAGGGAATTTTTAAAAAAAGCCTTACCTGAGTCCCCAGCGGGGGGCGAAGGCAGCCCCTCAGCCACGGGGAGGCTCGGAGCGGGGATGGCCCCGCTTCCAGCCTCCTCAATTGCTGAGGGGCTGCCACACCCCCGCCGAGGACAAGGAGGCTGGCATCCCGGATGAGAATCAAAGGATTCTTGACCGTGTAATGACCCGGCGAGAGCCAATCAGATGCATGTTGCATTCTGCTTGACTCTCACCGGGTATTAATAAATAATAATATACCTCTGAGGCAAATGGCATATTCTAGGTGAAACCTCCCAGATTTTCTTTTAATTTTTGAAGCTCCGGCTGATAGGAATTCTGCGGGAAAGTGAAGCCTGCCTAAGCAGCCGTCATTAGGCTCTTTGCCTAACAAATTGTGTCTGGACAGGTGGACCTGCTGACTTGATAACAGACATTCGTATAGCAGACACAGATATAAACTTTCTGCTATGTACAGTCTAAGGATAAAACAAGAAGCTTTTCGACAAAAAGGCCATCTTTAAGAAAAAAAGTTTCATGCAGAACGAGAAATGCGCCCATAAAACACTGGGTGGCGCCTACCTTGTGTTTTCCATTAAAAGCCATTGGCATTAGGAAACTCAGTTAATATTGAACAGTTGCCAAATGACGCCTGTGACTTGATCAGCAAAAGAGCTGTGAGCCAGAGGTAGTAGAATATTTATCAAGATGACCAAAAACTGTGCCTTTCTAATTGAAGGCCAATGTTAAAACTACATTGTCATTTTTGAATATTCTTTAAGTCTGGTGGCATAGCAGTACCACCTCACACTTTAGAGCACCAGTGCAGATAAAACAGCATATCCTCAAAGGAACCTGCTGGGGTAGGAACAGAATGCAAGGTATGGCTAATCCCATATTTATCATTAAAAGCACTAAACTGTGGTTGTCTCTAATTGGAGCTGTATCCTTGGAGTTGAATTATTGCCTATTTATTTTATGTACACATTTATATTTCACCGAAGCCTGCAGGCACCAGGGCGCACACATTTACACAAGAGAACAGGAAACAATAGGCGGGACTGCAAGATGCTTTCGCCTTATTCATGGCAGGGCCGAGGTAGCTATTTAATCATGGCTGTCTTCGGGGCCTTCCGGAAAGCAAGATAGTTACCCTCTAATCTGAAGGAGTTGGGTAGACCATTCCATGCTTGGGCTGCCATTACCGGAAATGATCTTCTTAGCCCGTTAGTGCGATTAAACGCAGGGCAAACAATCGGGCCCTTAGATTCCGATCTCAATGAGCGCCCCTGGGTGTATGGGAGCATCACATCCTTCAAATAGGCTGGGGAGTGCCCAGGGATACTTCGGTGGACCGAAGTCATAACTTTGAACATGTTCCATTCATGAATTGTCAGCCAGTGTCGAGCTCTTCTGTCTGACGTTATATGCTCCCTTCTAGATCTCTTCCTAATAATTCTCTCTGTGCTCTTCTGGATGACTTGGCACCTTGCTATGCAGCCCTTCTTTGCTCCAAGCATTAAAACATTTCCATAATCCAGCCTGGGTAGGATAATGGCCCGAGCCATAGTGGCGCTGTTTTGATCATTCACAAACGGTCTGATGTGACTGAGCAGGCGCAAGTAGTATTGGCAATTTTTGTTTAAGTTGCTGACATGAGACTCTGCATGCAACGACGCTTCCAAGGTAATGCCTAAGGTCTTCACCTTCTCTTGGACCTTGACAGTGGAGTCTCTGATCTGAAAGGTTTTATATTCATGACCTAATTTGGCTCTTGCTTGTAGTGAGCCAAAGATCAGCAACTCAATGTTATTCCCATTCAGACACATCCAATTGGTTGTCATCCAGGCCTCTATGGAATTATACACTGTTTCCAGGTTACGGGCATCTGTCTTATAGTTACCACTCAATTCCATCACCAGCGTAGTTCGTGAATAACACTCCAGTTTCCTCAAGGACTGAGCAAAGTAACCTAAGATAAAGATTGAAGAGTAATGGAGACAAGCTTGCCCCCCGTGGGACTCCACAATCAATAGCTGCCAATGCAGAAAAGGCATTACCCCAGTGAATTTTAGATCTTCGATTGGCAAGGAAGGATAACACCCATCTGACTGCCTTTGAACAAAGTCCCCCCACATGCTCTAAGGACCAGAGGAGTTGTTTGTGGTCCAACAGGTCAAAGGCCGTGGACAGGTCCATTAACACCAGCATGTCTGGCCTGTCCTTGTCCATGATGCTGAGCATATGAGTCTGGAGGGTCAAGCATAGCTATGTGCTATGGGCCGGCCTAAAGCCGGATTGTTGCCTATGCAAGATGTTCTTAAGTTCCACGTATGCTTGCAACTGCAGTGTAGCGGTTTTATCTAAGATCTTTAACAAGAAGTTCCAGTGGGTGATTGGTCGCAGATTACTGGGATCTCTGTGGTCCAGGTCTGGCTTTTTGGCTAGCAGACTGACTGTCACGATTTTAATAGATTCTGAGTTGTGGCCGTCACAAAAGGATACATTTACCAGACATCTAAGGAAAGGTATACAAATGTCTCTGTATTCAAGGATAATCCTGGGGGGAAGGCTATTTTCTGCGCAGGACGTGGGTCTCATAGTGGCTAAGATAGATCTCATGTCCTGTGCTGTAATAATTGAAAATGCAAAACTCTCTCTCCTGCTCTCGTTGGTTAATCTGGTGATTTTCCCTGGGGTGCAACAGGACACGTGTGGTCCTAATTGATTCTCTTGCCTTCTGGATCTTGGCATTGAAAGCCTCCTGTATTTTTTGGCAGTCATCCTGAGAGGGTTGGAATGGGGGGGGGGGGGGGGTAGTGCCTTCGGTTTTTCTAAAGATTTCAGGAATTCAAATAGCTTGCACATAGAGTTTGATGTTCTGGCTATTTGCTCATTGTAAAAGTTTTTTTAGGTTCTGTGATGTTTTGTTTATACCGTAGTTCTGCTTCCTTCCACTTATTCTTGTTTTCGGTAGTAGATTGTTTTACCCATGTTAGTCCTAACTTTCTTTTTTCTCTTTTTAATTTAGTCAGTCGTGGTGTGAACAATATCTGGTGGTTTGTGTTTACACTGACACATTTCCACCTTACAGGGGCTACCTGCTCAACCAATCCTTGGACTGATGTAGTATATACAGAGACCAGGCTTTCACAGGAATCGGCATCTGTTGTTTGTGTCATCATCTCACTCACGCACTGAGCTAACTCTTGAATGGAAATCTTGCTAACTTTCGGTTCAGGATCCTTTTGTGTTCATTGCTGGTTTTAGGCATTGTGCCCTGGTGGTGTTATTGAGAAATCCACCCTGTAATGGTCTGACCAAATAACATGGTATGGTCCCATCAATTCTAACTTCCAGGTTGCATGATACCATCCATTCCAGCTGATTACCATTAGCTGTCGTAGGGTCACTGTTGCATACCTTGAAGTTTATGTCATTGACTGATTTTTCTAGCACCCGGGTCTCCTTATCGGCGGGGTTACCCCTCCAGTGATTTAGGTCTCCCACAAATAGAGTGGCCGTGTTCGTCTCATTGAGACTCTGGAGCAGCTGGATTATTTCTTTGTTCAAGTGTACTATAGGTGGTGGTGGTCTATATATCACTAAGAGATTTATACAGCTGTTTTTTGTAGGTGTGAACTTGAAATGGAGAATTTCACACCCCTGACAGAAGCAGGGGGTTGTCAACAAATTATACAACCTACCACTTGGAATGATTCATCCTACACCCCCCCTCCAGTAGAACTGAAAAAAGATGACTTGCGTACTAAATGGGAAAGTCTTTGAACTGCCCCATGATATTTTCAGAGTTCATCTCAATATGAAGAGGGAACTTCCAAAGGCTGGACTGCACCCCAAAGCAGACTCTTGGAGCTTGGTCAGGAGGGGCTGAATAGACAAGAGTTTTGTAATTAAAGTCAGATCCCTTTGCTCCTGGGGGGTCAGGAAAGAGGTGGGGCTACGGTAGAATTGATCTCCGGGGCATTGCTTCCACCATTGAAATTCCCATCATTTCCTGCACCTGCCACCCAGTGTGGCTCCACCAGGAGCAAGGCACGTGGGGGCACCAGGCCACGAGGCAGATGCCCCCATTGGATCCTAGAGGAGGGTTTGGATGCTGCCGATGTCCGACAAATACATGGCTGGACTTCTCTGGACAATAAATAACAGGCTCCCATGTAATTAAAACAATTTCATCTCCTTTCCACAATAGTGCTAAACCATAACAACCCTGTGCATGCCTGTGGCTGACCATCTAATACTGTCACAGGTGCTTGTTGCCCTTCCCTGGCCTTCAACCTTGCTAAACTTGTTTGCCCAGTCACACAGAGTTCATCTTGCCAACCCATGTCGAAGGGCCCATGCAAACTATGAGAAGAGCTTGTGGTAGCCATTCTTATGTACCCCAACTGTCCCAAACATATGTCACTCAAAACCCTCATGTGTGTATGTCTGTTCATGTATGTTTAAGACTATTGTGTCCTCTTTACAGTGGTTTCTTCATTACAAATCTCCTTTCTCGCATGCACATATGAAGCTCCTTGCTGCTTAACGTCTAGGCGCTATGTGGTATGCCATACCTATATTGCTTTTATATTTCATCAGCCCTTTTGACATTTATCTTGCTGCGCGCAAGTGAATCTAAATGTATCAAGTTAAACACAAAGTAACGCTAAAAGTAATCCTTATCCCATTCCCATTAACTACAATAGATACTTGTCAAATTGCACATCGCACCACATCTTGTATCCAGGCTTGCAACATTATGTGTTACTACTGACTTCTGCAATTGTATTCGCTCTCGCCTCTTGCTTCTCCACTCTTTTTGACTGCTTACTCTCTGTTCTCTCCCTTGCTCCCTTTCTGTATCTCCTCTCCTCCTCCCCTTACTCTCTTCTATGTACTTACTCTATCAGAATTGTCCCTGGACCTAGTATGATAGCAACCTCATCTGTCTATTCCCTCTCCCCTTACTTATTCCCACCCTTCCTTCCAGCACTATCTGAAATGTTGTCAGGCCTTAGTACCGCGCACCGTCACCACCGGAAGTGGTGTACAGGCGCTCTGGCGGATCTGAAAAAAAAGGGGTCGGGGTTACTAGGGTGTAGTGGGAATAGGAGTGAGAGCTGTGATGTCCTGTTGGCAGCTTCAGTTCGGTTTGCACCGTTCGCTGAGCTTGAGTGCGGTTATCGGGTATGTGCGCGTGGCCATGTGCTGTTGATCCGGGTATTGTGGTGTTTTGTCTGTTGTTGCAGTGTGAAGTATGTGCAGGTTGCTGTGCATAGAGGTGGTTGTGTGAATTTCTGTATGGGAAGTGTATGGGGAAATTGAGGTTGGGTTCTTTTTTTGTTCTTCCTTACCTCTTGGTCTTTTCTCCATATCTATGATTATTTTTGTTTTCGGTATTGTCGTTAATGCGCCTAGTTGGCCGGTGTGTTGATGGGCCTCCTTACCACCTTTGTCCGTTGCTTTCAGATCGCGCAGGGAATGGACTACATGGAAAGGATGGGCTGCGTGCACTGTGACCTGCGATCCGATAACATCCTCCTGACGGAGATGCTGTCCTGCAAGATCGGGGATTTTGGGCTGGCCAGCTTCACAGACAACCAATCCATACAGGTCATAGCAGGTGCGTTGTCTGCCATTTATGGAGCGTGCCGGTGCTGGCCCAACTAGCCTGGTTGACCCAGCATGTTCGAACATGCCATACACATAAGGTCATCAGGCCTTTGTGCTGAGCTACTGTAGCACCTTAAACATAAAGCATTATATATTCAAAGCCATCTCTTTGCCCTGTATTTCACAATTCTTGACAGCTGCAGCTCTTCACGAGTAGGCCTTTACATTCTTGACACTAGCTGCTTTATGGAGGGGTCTCTACGCATGGTATTTTTGGTTGTAGAGTAGTAGGTTCCTGTTGATCATATAGTATGAATGATGTAATCCACTCACTTACTTCAGGCAGAAGTGGATATAGTTATTTCCAGTGCCACTAAAACCTCCAAACATCCATTCCCAGGATCTGCAGAAATTGTTCGATCTTACAATGTATGCTCAATGGTAATTATTATTATTATTTGAAAATGTATAAAGTGCAAAACTAAGGCCCAAAGGCATCTGGGCGCTATAGGACGGCGGCCCCAAGACTGATACTTCAACACTCCTACCTGTAGAAAAAAAGCTGCATTATAACTGATGGGTTTTCAACGCTCTTCTAAAAGGGCGAGACTCATCACGAGTTCCCAAGGATAGCGGCAGAGCATTCCATAAGCTAGGGGCCAGGGCTGAGAAAGAACGGCCACCCAATCATTTTCGCTGATATTTGGGGATCTTGAGAAGCAGTTGGACATGGTTAAAAGTGGCCAGTGTCTTTCAAGCTGAGGTTCTCTCCTCACCAATCAACATGCATCCCAGCAGGTGTCTTATGTTGGGGTATATATGCTTCTGGATGCACGGTGGTGCATGTCCATTGTCTAGGATTTGCAATTTCACACAGGCGGGCAGTGTAGCCCTTGTTTACGAATGCTGCTGGGTGTGTATCTGTGCATGGCACTTGTAAGCATTTGCTTGTTGCTGATACCTATGCCCATCCCTCAGTGCCTGTTCATCCTTTCTGTGTGCTGTTGGGTGCATGGTGTGCTTGGTGTTTCTGGGTTTCTGTAAGTGCCAATCACTTCTAACTGTATGCAGAACAGTAGTCATTATTCCTGTTAACTCTGGCTGCATATTTGTGCCAGTCTCATGTGCCTTTATGCTGCTGGGTGTGTTGTGATTGTTATTTCTAGTTGTGCCTCTTGTGACTGTGTGTTGGTGGGTGTGTTGTGATTGTTATTTCTAGTTGGGTATGTGTGTGAGCCTCTTGTTACTGTATGTTGGTGGGTGTGTTGTATTTGGTATTTCCAGCTGTGCATTTGTGTGAATCTCTTGTGACTGTGTGTTGGTGGGTGTGTTGTATTTGGTATTTCCAGCTGTGCATTTGTGTGAATCTCTTGTGACTGTGTGTTGGTGGGTGTGTTGTGATTGTTATTTCTAGTTGTGTATGTGTGTGAGCCTCATGTTACTGTATGTTGGTGGGTGTGTTGTATTTGGTATTTCCAGCTGTGCATTTGTGTGAATCTCTTGTGACTGTGTGTTGGTGGGTGTGTTGTGTTTGGTATTTCTAGCTGTGCATTTGTGTGAATCTCTTGTGACTGTATGTTGGTGGGTGTGTTGTGTTTGGTATTTCTAGCTGTGCATTTATTTGAATCTCTAGTGACTGTATGTTGGTGGGTGTGTTTGGTATTTCTAGCTGTGCATTTGTGTGAATCTCTTGTGACTGTATGTTGGTGGGTGTGTTGTGATTGTTATTTCTAGTTGTGCCTCTTGTGACTGTGTGTTGGTGGGTGTGTTGTGATTGTTATTTCTAGTTGTGTATGTGTGTGAGCCTCTTGTTACTGTATGTTGGTGGGTGTGTTGTATTTGGTATTTCCAGCTGTGCATTTGTGTGAATCTCTTGTGACTGTGTGTTGGTGGGTGTGTTGTATTTGGTATTTCCAGCTGTGCATTTGTGTGAATCTCTTGTGACTGTGTGTTGGTGGGTGTGTTGTGATTGTTATTTCTAGTTGTGTATGTGTGTGAGCCTCTTGTTACTGTATGTTGGTGGGTGTGTTGTATTTGGTATTTCCAGCTGTGCATTTGTGTGAATCTCTTGTGACTGTGTGTTGGTGGGTGTGTTGTGTTTGGTATTTCTAGCTGTGCATTTGTGTGAATCTCTTGTGACTGTATGTTGGTGGGTGTGTTGTGTTTGGTATTTCTAGCTGTGCATTTATTTGAATCTCTAGTGACTATATGTTGGTGGGTGTGTTTGGTATTTCTAGCTGTGCATTTGTGTGAATCTCTTGTGACTGTATGTTGGTGGGTGTGTTTGGTATTTCTAACTGTGCATTCGTGTGAATCTCTTGTGACTGTATGTTGGTGGGTGTGTTGTGTTTGGTATTTCCAGCTGTGCATTTGTGTGAATCTCTTGTGACTGTGTGTTGGTGGGTGTGTTGTGTTTCGTATTTCTAGCTGTGCATTTGTGTAAATCTCTTGTGACTGTGTGTTGGTGGGTGTGTTGTGTTTGGTATTTCTAGCTGTGCATTTGTGTGAATCTCTTGTGACTGTATGTTGGTGGGTGTGTTGTATTTGGTATTTCCAGCTGTGCATTTGTGTGAATCTCTTGTGACTGTGTGTTGGTGGGTGTGTTGTGTTTGGTATTTCTAGCTGTGCATTTGTGTGAATCTCTTGTGACTGTATGTTGGTGGGTGTGTTGTGTTTGGTATTTCTAGCTGTGCATTTATTTGAATCTCTAGTGACTATATGTTGGTGGGTGTGTTTGGTATTTCTAGCTGTGCATTTGTGTGAATCTCTTGTGACTGTATGTTGGTGGGTGTGTTTGGTATGTCTAACTGTGCATTCGTGTGAATCTCTTGTGACTGTATGTTGGTGGGTGTGTTGTGTTTGGTATTTCTAGCTGTGCATTTATTTGAATCTCTAGTGACTATATGTTGGTGGGTGTGTTTGGTATTTCTAACTGTGCATTCGTGTGAATCTCTTGTGACTGTATGTTGGTGGGTGTGTTGTGTTTGGTATGTCTAGCGGCATATTTGTGGCAGTCTCTTGTCACTGGATGCTGGCGGGTGTATTGTGCTTTGTATTTCTGGGCCGTTTGACATATAGGGCGATTTGAGTGACAATCAGAGACATGTGCCCTTCATAGACCACATTTCGCAAATTTGTTTTGGTGCCACCTTATCATCAGGCATGGGAATGTCAGATGGTGCTCCAATCTCCATAGGTTCATCGGCCACATTTAGTGACTCAATGCCTACCCTTTTCCTAGATCATTTTGCTTCATGCATATTTATCCCTCTTTCTTAAATGTGTAACATGTCACGGTGAAGCAGGGTTGTCTACAGCATGAACCATTGGGCAGTAGCCTGGGCCCAGATGCGGCAAAGCCAATTATTCCAACTTTAGACGTCATCAGAGAATCTGCAGAAGGAGCCCGAGCACATCCGCCTCTGGGGTCCGGGCTTTCTCCGCTCAAGTCTCCTCCTTGTCAGCAAGCCCTAAGTCGCTGTTCCTTCTTCCGGTTCATGCACAGAATACAAATGGATCACCCACATGCCCACATGCCCACATGGCGGAGGTCAGTATCAGTAATGGCGACTGTTTTAAAAAACTTGGCCGCCGTCATTGCTAATGATCCCTTTGGCTTGCGTCTGCCTTTAGCAGATGCAAACAATACCAGTCCACTCTGTATGGATGTGTCCTTGCCGCGGGCATCACAATGCTGATTCTGCTGTGAGGCTGTCCATTTTTCCTGAACTGTGCAGAGAATTCTCCAAGGAAACTCTGGGTCTGAGTTTCCACTCAGGGTTCCCGCACCATGTGGGATATGCTTGAAGAATGATGTGGCAAATAAAATGGCATGGAAATCCTTTTTTTCTGTGTTTTCTCCACATCCACCCCTTGTTGAATAAGTATGAGTATCCATCACGGCTGGTGATCCCAAAGAGCCATTGCAAACTTTACCCAGCAATCCTCTTTTTTCACTCTGCTATCTATGGGTTGCCCACCTTGGGCATCACAGATTGGTTCTGCCCATCCCTCACAGGTGTCTCGCTCCTTCCCTGGGATGCCTTCGACTGTTTTCCATGACCACATAATCCATTCTAGAGTAGGCGCTGGTCCACTTGCCCAGTCCCAGGAAGTCACCATGAGTAACCTACTGAACGTTGTGATTTTGCTTTCCAAGCCTGTGACTCTTCTCACGGCCCTATCTCTCCCTCTGCAGACATGAAACTCCCCATCAAGTGGATGGCCCCAGAAGTGTTCATATGCTGCAGGTACTCAATCAAGTCCGATGTGTGGTCCTTTGGCGTGCTTCTGGTAGAAATCATGACCTACGGCAGGATCCCTTTCCCTGGTAAGCTGATGCTCCTACACGTGGTATTCAAACATGCGGGTCAGTCTTCCTTTATGATTTTCAGTCAATGGCAAGAAAGCCTTTGCATGGCTCTAGGAGGGACGGACTTCATTTGAAATCTCAGGTATTTCAATGGAAGGTTCCAAGACCTGCATCTTGTGAGGAACTTCACCAAAAAGAGACTTGGGTATAATTTCCAGCCGATCCAGATCAGCAGATAAAGGCACCCCTCTTTTTCACCACATCGATTAATTTTCAGAAAATGTTTCGAATGGATGTACTTTTGTTTGAAATAAGAAAATCAATGTTTTTTAAACAGTTTTTTCTGTATAAATCTTTTTTTCCCCAAATGGCTCTTTTTTGTAAAATATTGGCAGTAAATGTGACGTTCACCTGGTATCCACGGGGACGTCACTCAGCCTGTCCTGAACTCTTACGACCTCGAACCCTTCCCTGGAGTCTACTCGACTGGAGACTGGGCCTTGTTTTCTTGCAAAGTGTGCTCGCCGTTCTGCTTTCAGCGCAGGGGCGCGTTGATTGATGCAGGATCGTTGCTGCCTAGTTACTTCACTGGCAAGAGTCCGACAGGTAAGTATAATGAGTCTTTCGAACAGTTCTCTAACTTCGTTCCTTTCCTTCCTTATATGATGGCCGACGTCCGGGATGGCGACGTGCTGCTGAGATGAGTAGCGCTGAAGGTGAGTAAGAGCGGTATGCGGGATGCAACCCTTTCGTATTTGTATTGAACTGAGTTATTTTTCTGTGTCTCTTAGGTGCCACGACATTTTCAGCGCGGATGGCGGTTATGAAGAAGGAATGGGGTGAGTAAGCAGGGTATGCGGCACCTCTAGATGTTTCCACGCTAACCTGGAGTGTCTTTTCCCTCTTGCAGATGGATTAGAAGTTCCGGAGCTAGGATTCAGGTAAGCGTTTGAAGCGTTTGAAGCTCATACAGTCTTTAAAAATAAGCAAAGATTTGCTGAATGCTTACTTGTGCCTTTTTTTGTTCTTTTCCCTCTTCCTTAGGAAGCGGCGTGCCGGGATGGGAATGACATCGCCGAAGATGCCCGCAGAAGAGAAGAAGCGATGAATGATGGGCAGAAGCGCCGCAAGGTAATGCTGTTCCTAACAGTGTTCTTGTTCTTGCAGGAGCTGAGCGCAGAAGAAAGATGCAGGCCTACTGGAGACCTATCCGAACACGGTGAGTGTCACGCTGCAGGTGCAGAAAACACAAAGCATGTTTCTCAGCCTGGGCGTGGCTTAAATAGTCTCTGGGCATCCCAGGTGTCTCTGGGCTGAACCACACCCAAAAGACTAGACTGCACATGCAGTTCTGGGAACCGAAATATGTGGGGGCATCCATCTTGTTCCCATCAATGCACTACAAGTCCAATCCCCAATGTTATCCTATGGGAGTGAGTGAGTCTGGTGCCACAAGCGCCAAGTCTGACTCCAAGTGGGTCTTTGGAGGGATGGAGAGGCCCTTGAGGGTCATGTATTTGATCGTGGCCTGGCTCCAGCCCGACATCTTGGAGGGCTGGAGACATGAGGGGCAGGAATCATGACAGAACTCCCCCCTAAGGCCCCTCTCAAGATTGCTCTTCTGTCTGGTCCTGGTTTGTTTGGATGGTTTTGATGAAATCATCTAAGCAAGCAAGGTGCATGTATGTACTCACAAGGCTCCCATGTCCTGTCTTGTGGACCATACCCCTTCCAGTCTACTAAGTAGTATAATTTGGATCTGATGTACTTTGAATCCAGGATGTCCTTGACTTCGAATTCTGGCTCCCAGGCGACTCCTACTGGCTGCGGTGGCGTTGCTACCCGGGTCCCAGGTTGAACAGGTTTAAGGAGAGACACGTGGAACACAGGATGAATCTGCATGTTTCACGGAAAAGCTAGTCTGATCGCCACAGGATTTATCACGGAGGTGACAGTGAATGGACCCAGGTATCTTGGACGGAAGGTTCGGGTTCCTTTAATGGACATGTGTTTAGACGCCAGCCAGACTTTGTCTCCCACTTGGTAGTTGGGCACCTTTGTTCGGTGTTGATCAGCAAACTTCTTTTGGTGATTCTTAGCTTGAAATAGGTGTTCAGCTGCCCTTTTAAAGGTTTGAGAAATGGTCGTGTGCAAGGTTTTGACTGCTGGCATTTCCAGGGTTGTAGGAACGTCCAACTCAGAAGTAAGTGGGTGCCTGCCATACATGGTATAAAATGGTGTCTGCCCAATTCTAGTGTGTAGAGAATTATTATAAGCATATTCAGCTATCCATAATAGGTCGAACCAGCTTCCTTCAGCTTGGTGTAACATGCAACGCAGATACTGCTCGAGCGTCTGATTTGTCCTCTCAGTTTGACCATCCGTTTGGGGATGTTGACTGGTGGATAGCCGGATGTCGATCTGGGCCATAGAACAGCATTTTCTCCAGAAGTTAGATACAAATTGAGTACCTCGGTCTGAGACTAAAACTGAAGGAAACCCATGGAGCTGTACGATGCCTTCAAGAAATACCTTTGCCAGAGTGGAAGCATTTGGGAGCCCCTTAAGAGGAATGAAATGTGATATTTTTGAAAATAGGTCCACGACCACAAGAATAGTGTTAAACCCTTGACTGGCTGGTAAGTCAGTAATAAAATCGAGGGACAACGTGTCCCAGGGTGCTGGTGGGATTTCCAATGGTTGTAATAGCCCAGCCGGTTTCTGCTTGGATGACTTGTTTTGAGCACACACTCCACAAGATAGGATGAATTGGATAATGTCTTTACGTCACGTGGGCCACCAATAATTTCGTTTTACCTTGGCTAGGGTTTTAGCGATTCCGGGGTGGCCCTCGATCAAGGAATCATGATAACCGGACATTACTTGTTCTCTTAATTCTTGGTTTGGTAAGAATAAACGATTCCTGAAATAGGGCAACTGATCTTTTATCATGTAATGTTCTCCTTGTGCACTCCACGCTTGTACTTGCTCCGGACTCATCAGGTTTTGGATTTCTTCATGTAATTCTTTCTGAGTTATGGTTGCTGTGATTCCTAGGAGCTTGTCACTCGGGATGATTACTATTGGGTCAGGGGTCTGATACCCTTGCTCTTCCACCCCCATACGGGAAAGGGCATCGGCCTTCCCGTTTTTCACCCCTGGTCGAAATGTAATCATGTAGTCATATTCAGCAAAAGAAAGAGCCCAACGTAGTGTGGGATGTTTTAACCCACTCATCCAGGCCCTACAACCGTACTGTGCATTGCTGGCAGCAGAAACATCAGAATGGCCACTGGAAAGCATCCTGCTCGTCAGAAATCATCCAAAAAAGCTCAGTAAAAATCTGAAAAATAGGCTGTTATCCACTTTTGCCTATATTAGTGAGCACAGGAGATCAATGCCTAAAACCACCATTGGGCTACCCACACAGTAGCCTGAAACCACTTGGAAAAAGCAATACTGATTGCCAAAAGCAACCCAGAGCTGTTTGGGAATTCATTTTCTTGATTGTCAAAATGTGCTAAAATCATGGCTCACAAAACCACCAAAACGATCCAACCTTCTTGTTGGGTGTTCCACATTATTCTGCTGCAAGAATCCACATCAATACAATGTCAGCAAGAATCATATGCTATCAAGCTAAATCCCCTTTTAAAAGATAGAAAGCTGTCAAAAATGGGTGCAGCACCGTTGCTCACCACTACCAGAAAGCCAGCTTTTAAAACAATTCTTTGTAAAAATTGAATCTAAAATATGCCAAAGAAATACTGGCTATCAGAAGCCTAAGGAGTAGAGACAATATAAAACTATATTCTGAAATGACTTGAAGGAAGCAATTGTTTAATGTATGTATTAAAAATGTGGGTTATATTGTAGAAAATACAATTTGTAAACATTGGTTGCAGAGTTAAAAAGTGTTCCCACACTGGGATCAAACAGATTTAACACCTTCCCCTGAACAAAAGAAGCTTCCTTCTGCCCCAAGCCAAGAGATTGACAAGTTGGTGTGAAAAGGAACTGGGGAGTGGCACCCTGGACTGGGGCTCTGCTGGCAGGAAACAAGACAATGGATTATTTCAACTGAATAGGATATGCTGATTTGGGTGTGACTTGTCAACAGCTGCTCTAGCAGGAAGGCAGGCCATGTGACATCTGACTCACCCAGCTCTGGGGGGGGGGCGGACCAGACTGAGATGTGGATTCAATTGAGAGCAAATATATGCTTTATAAAATTGCAATTTACAAAGCTTACAAAGCTAATAGAAATGTCAAACTTGGAGATTCTTAAAATGACAATTTCACTCACAGTTCAAGACTAAGCTGGATGCTGTGGGATGTTCTGAGACCAAACCCCGTAATTATTAATATTGTAGCTGCAGTGTTTATGCTAGGAACATAAGAACTTACAGTAATATGCTCAGAGAGGGTGTGCATGTCTGTGTGAGATTTGTGGCAGAACCAATCTTGGCAAACCCCCAAAATCGCGAATATGTTGTCATTTCTGAACTAAAGCGCTTAGGAAAATCAGAGTTGGAACAGAATGTACCTTAAGTGATCTGTGAGGTTTATATGTATTATGAACAACTTGTGTATCTGGGAAACATGTTTGTTATCAAAAATTGATTTTCTATGAGAAAGCAAAGGGGAGTGTTCTTTCCTTAAGCCCTAAACATGACACCTGATGACATAGGATGACTCACTACTCCCTTCTCCAGTCAGGCGACAGGAGGATCTCTAACCTATCAAATCCCTAGGGGGTTGGGCATGTAGAGTCAGCCTCCACACCAACTTTGAAAACACATAAAAAGAGACTGCTTAGGACAGGCTGGAACTTCTCTTTCCACTCTTCAACCGATTTCTTGTGCGCAGCACTCTTCAAGAAGACTCCAGGCAAAGACTCCAGACTCCAGAGACTCCAGAATCCAGATAGATCCAGAGACCAGACTCTAGAACCAAGCTCTAGAACCTGAAGCAGGGGCCTAACCCAAAAGCTGAACTCTTCTCAGCAGGCCTCAGAACCTAGCAACCTAACCAAACTATTCAACAGCCTTGCCATGCTGTTTGCTTCTAGCTAAGAACCCTGTGCCAGAACGAGATCCAGACCCAGAAAGCAGCGCTGTATCCAGAACCCACTTGATCCAGTCCAAGAGGCCAGACCAGACCACTGTGCCGTGCTGTGAGCAGAACCAGTGCCTGAGACCATCCGATGGCGAGAGAACTGCAGCCCAAAGCCTTGACCAGATCTTGACGGGGTCCATTCATTCCAAACCTAGGAGTGAGTATCTAGTCTAGAACTGTACAGAACCAATCTCTTCATTTACAGTAATCATATTCAATCCATTTCAACCTGTCCAGAACTGGTTTTAGAATTTTGTGTCCATCCAGTGATTTCAAATCTGTAAAAGCGCCATCTGTCATTCTGAAATCTTGACTTAATTTCTGAAAATCTACCTTCACAAAAACGTGCGTATCTTTTGAACCCCACGTCCTAGAAGCAAAATTTAAACTGTCATTTTAAAGCTAAGATCCTAAGCTTTCCAACAAACCCAAACCGACATTCCAATTCCTTATAGTTTTTCCGTAATCGCGATTTACGCATGCGGAAAAAGTGCCACGAATTGCAATTTGGCTCAATTTCACCACATGTTAAAAATAGCTGCTTCTTGCTTTCCATTGTTGAATTTCGTTTTCAATCTGATAATCATTCATTAATCATTGCTAGTGTTGACCTGAACCAATCTAAAGTAATTATCACTGATTCTGAATATCCTTTAGTGAATTAAAATCATTTTAGCATATTTTTCCATCCATTGCAATCACTTTCAAAAGGGTTTTGAACTGTGTTTTAAAATCATACCTGTTCTCTCTAAGCTTGCTGGGGGGAACTGGAATTGAACTGCATTATTGATTGTGTTCTTGAAACTTGTGTACCCTCCTTCCCATCTCTTCATATTGCATAGTGGGGGGAGTGAGCAGTCCCAGGGGAAAAAGTGACCATATTGTGTTTTGATTGAATTCATATCATGTTTATTTCAGTGCTGCATTCTTTCCCATCTTGCATTTCCTTGAAACATAAAAGTATTCTTTGCTACCGTATCCTTCCTATTCCTACTCCTTTCTGATTAAAGAGTTGTTGATATTGTAATATTACCCATTACTGATCACCGTCCATATTCATAAGTGTGCTATTTGAATATTATTTTATTCATAAAAGTGTGATATATCTATATTGTTTAATTCTTCAAATAAACCTTTTAATTTGCAAAACAAACCTACTTCTTGGCTCAGTGAGGTAAGGGGGATTCAAAGAGAGGGGCATTATATAAGGGTTCATCATCCAGATTTAAGAACTTTGACATAAAAATATATCAATAAGGGCTTCCATTGGGCATCCCAGACTAGGCATTGACTTAGTTGGAGTGCTGCATTGAAGTCACTTACAGTAGTTGTTGTGAGGATTGGGCCTTTGCCGTTTTTAGGTACTGGAGGTTTCGGTGGTCAGTTATTACAGTGATTGTGTGTCTGGCACCCAAGAGGTAGTGCCACCATGCCTTAAAGGCTGGCTTAATGGCCAGGAGTTCTTTGTCTGTGATAGCATAATTGAGTTCAGGGGGTGTGAATTTACGCGACCAGAAGGCATCAGGGAGTAACTGGCCCATTTAGGGTTCCTTTTGTGAGAGAACGGCTCCCATAGCCATGCTTGAGGCTTCCGTTTCCACCAGGTATGGGAGATCAGGGGGAGGGTGGCGTAAGATTGGAGCAGATGTGAATCTTGCTTTGAGTTCCTGGAAAGCTTCCTCGGCTTCTGTTGTCCACTGGAACTTTTTGTTTCTTTTCCTTAGCAATGACGTGATGGGATGCACGATTTGCGAAAATCCGGGGATGAACCGGCGGTAGAAGTTTGCAAAACCCAGCATACTTTGAACCCCCTTGAATGAATTTGGGGATGGCCAGTTCAGGATAGCATCTACCTTGTGTACAGCCATTCGGATTCCATTCGGGCTGAGAATAAAGCCCAGGAATTCCAACTCGGAGACGTGGAATGAGCACTTTTCGAGCTTGGCGTAGAGCTGGTGTTGACAGAGTTTCTCCAATACGGATCGGACGTGTTTAACGTGGTCCTGCTTTGACGCGGAATATACTAGAATATCGTCGATGTACCCTAGAGCACAGACATCAATCAATTCCCGTAGGACATCGTTCATGAAGTATTGAAATGCTGCAGGTGCGTTGCAAAGGCCAAAGGGCATTGCTTGATATTTGTACAAGCCGTATTTGGTGCGAAAAGCGGTTTTCCATTCGTCCCCCTGTTTTACGCGAACTTGATATTCGTACGAGCCGTATTTGGTGCGAAAAGCGATTTTCCATTTGTCCCCCCGTTTTACGCGAACAAGGTGAAATGCCCCCCTCAGGTCTAGTTTTGTGTAGATTTGGGCATCTTTGACTTGATCAAGCAATTCAGGGATCAGTGGCAGGGGGTAGCGTTTTTTTTACAGTAATCTGGTTCGTTGCGCGATAGTCGATGCACGTTCTCAAGTCCCCCTCCTTTTTCGGTACGAAGAATAGAGGACTGGCTGCCGGAGACTTCGAGGGACGGATGAACCCGTTGGCCAGGTATTGGTCAAGATAGTCCTTCAGGTGCTGGTTTTCTGGTTCTGTGAGTGCATAAATTCGTCCACAAGGGATTTGTGCGCCGGGTATCAGGTCGATTTGGCAATCGTATGGTCTATGCGGTGGCAGGGTATTAGCCTGTTTTTTCTGAAAGACATCTTGAAAGTCCTGGTATTCACTTGGTAGGGTGCAGATTGCCACAGTCGCAAGCATGGAAGTTCTGGTGTCTATTGGTTGTTTCTCTTGGCGATAACATGTGTGGGTGCAAGTCTTGGGAAAGGCCAATTCTTTTGCTTGCCAATCGATTCGAGGATTGTGAGCTACCAACCATGGCATTCCCAAAATCAACCGGAACTGTGGTGCCTTAATGAGGTCGAAAACGATAGATTCTTGGTGTCCATCCTGGCACAGAAGGGTTAAAGCTGCAGTGCATTGGGATACTGGACCAGAAGCTATTTCCGTGCCGTCGACAGTGGTAACCGTGTCGGTGGTTGATTTTGGGCATAACGGAAGCCCCATCTTTGCCGCAAGTTCCTGGTCGATGTAATTCCCAACGGCTCCACTGTCAATGTACGCTCTTACTGCGTGCATCCAAGATGGTTGTTGGTGATTGATCAAGACCACAGATAGTGCAAAATGGGAGGTCTGTAGTTCACTTTCTTCGCTCGACAAGTGGACCCCTACACTTGCCGGGCTGGGGAGTTTTCCGATTCCTTGATGGTATCTACCTTGTCCGTGGCCCCTAACGTCCTCCTCGGTGGCTTCACAGGGCACTCTTTAAGGAAATGACCTGACCTTCCACAGTACAGACATAACTGCTGCTGTCTCCTTTTATCCCTTTCCGCTTTAGTCAAGGGCGATCTGACCCCCCCACATTTGCATTGGTTCTCCTTAACCTTCCGTTGTGTGGGCAATATTGTCCTTTGAACACACTTACATAGGGCGATGGTCCGGTCTGGTTCGATTTGCTCTTCGGTCCTGCAACCTATGAACCAGTTGAACAACAAGGTTAATGAATTCTGAGCATTCTTCCGGGGGGTTCACTACTTGTGCGAGAACATCCTTGAGCTCCCACCGCAACCCCTGATGAAATAATGTGGTTCTCTTCTCCACTGGCCATTCTGCTTCAATTACGAGTCTATTGAACGTGGCTATGTATGTTAATAGGTCTTGATTCCCTTGGCGTAGGGACAGAAGTTTGTTGTCTAATGCCTGCCCATGAGTACGACGGGCGAACAGCTTTTCAAACTCCTGCTGAAAGCCCCTGAAGTCATGCAGCAAAGGATCGTCTCGGGCCACAAAGGGTACAGACCAATCCGCAGCGCTACCACTCAGGTAGGATAGCACAAAAGCGACCTGTGATTGGTCATTCGGAAAGGCCCCTGGTCTACAAAGAAAGTGCAGGCGGCACTGGTTCATGAACGTTGCAAACCTCTTGGGATCCCCCGTAAATCGTTCGGGCGGGGCCAAGGAAACTGCCCCAGGAAGGGTTATCTGAACGGGATGGGCTGATGGTGCTGGCATCGAGGGCACGCTTCCCAGCAACGGTGCATGCCCTGCTTGTGACTGGAGAAGTTGCTGGCTTAAATCATAAGTGCGTTCTTTGGCTACTATCAGCTCTCTCCTCAGGGTGTTGGTCTCCTGCCTGCTGCATGTACTTCGGAACGTAGCTGCCCCAACATGTGGGCTAACTGGTCGGTTTCTGACATTTCCATGACACCCAGGTGTATTTTGATGTGAGTCTTTGTGTTCTGTAACGCTTACCTGGTATCCACAGGGACGTCACTCAGCCTGTTCTGACCTTTTATGACCGCGAACCCTTCCCTGGAGTCTACTCGACTGGAGACTGGACCTTGTTTTCTTGGAAAGTGTGCTCTCCGTCCTGCTTTCAGCAAGGGGCGCATTGATTGATGCAGGCTCGTTCCTGCCTAGTTACTTCACTGGCAAGAGTCCGACAGGTAAGTATAATGAGTTTTTTTAACAGTTCTCTAACTTCGTTCCTTTCCTTCCTTAGATGATGGCCGGCATCGGGGATGGCAAAGTGCTGCTGAGATGAGTAGCGCTGAAGGTGAGTGAGAGCGCGATGTGCGATGCGACCCTTTCGTATTTGTATTGAACTGAGTTCTTTTTCTGTTTCTTTTAGGTGCCGCGACATTTTCAGCGTGGATGCCGATTATGAAGAAGGAATGCGGTGAGTAAGCGCGGTATGCGGCACCTCTAGATGTTTCCACGCTAACCTGGAGTGTCTTTTCCCTCTTGCAGATGGATGAGAAGTCCCGGAGACAGAGTTCCCACAGCGCGGCTGGGATTCAGGTAAGTGTTTGAAGCTCATAAGGTCTTTAAAAATAAGCAAAGATTTGCTGAATGCTTACTAATGCCTTTTTTCTGTTTTTTTCCCTTTTCCTTAGGAAGCGGCATGCCGGGATGGGAATGACACCACCGAAGATGCCCGGAAAAAAAGAGAAGAAGCGATGAATGATGGGCAGAAGCGCCGCAAGGTAAGGCTGTTCCTAACAGTGTTCTTGTTTTTGCAGGAGCTGAGCGCAAAAAGAAAGATGCAGGCCTACTGGAGACCGATCCAAACACGGTGAGTGTCACGCTGCAGGTGCAGAAAACACAAAGCATGTTTCTCAGCCTGGGCGTGGCTTAAATAGTCTCTGGGTATCCAGGGTGTCTCTGGGCTGAACCAAACCCAAAAGACTAGACTGCACATGCAGTTCTGGGAATCGAAATATGTTGGGACATCCATCTTGTCCCTATCAATGCACTACAAGTCCAATCCCCAATGTTATCCTATGGGAGTGAGTGAGTCTGGTGCCACAAACGCCAAGTCTGACTCCAAGTGGGTCTTTGGAGGGATGGTGAGGCCCTTGAGGGCCATCTAGGTGATTGTGGCTTAGCTCCAGCCCGACATCTTGGGCTGGGGGCATGAGGGGCAGGAATCGTGACAGTAAATCAGTTTCGAGGAATAGGAGATCTTGTTATCCAACAGAGCCATTTTTTAGCCAAATGCTGCCCAATTCCTATTTTGGGAACTGAAATAAGCCCTATCTACTGGACCTATTCTTTGGACTTTCTCTCTCCCAGCTCACCCCTCTACATTCGTTTTTTTACTCTGCAATCCCTCTTCTTTTCTCCCTTCCTGCTCGCTCTTCTTTATTTTCTCTACCGTTTTCATGTGCTATCATAGCATCGCTCCCATCTTGTTTATCTTCTCCTCCTCTACTCTCCTTCACCTTCCCCTCGCTCGCAACATCTTCACCTTCTCACCTCTCCTTAACCTCCTTGTGCTCCATCACGTTTATGTTCTTCCTCCCTTCTAGCCCTCAAACACTGGAATGCTTTGGCACCTGCCATCTCGGGAGGATTGCCTCGGGAGGATAGCTCAGGGGCAACGTGCTCGTCAGCAACACAGGTTCGATCCCCGGGTCCACGCTTAGCAACCTCTGGGTATTGAGTGCATTATAAATAACCGGTTACAATTACAATTCCCCCCTCTCTTCACATCTTTCGTATGCCTGTGAAGGCGCATCTCCTCTCTTCTCTGTCATCCTCCTAAATCTGCCTCTCAGGCTGCATGTCATTGGACTCATTATTCCATTGCTATGCACTGCATTTTACCTTTTGTACAAAACCTTGGCGAAGGTGCTTAATAAATGTGACGAAATACAAATATCATGGATCATGTGAATTTACACTATCTAACTCCTTTCCATTAGGAAGTATAACCATGGCTTGTAATCTGTGGCATTGCTATTCATTCTGATTGTGACACCGCCTTTCATCTACAAAACCTAATTCTCATCTCAGAATGCCGTATTAGTCCTAAATTATTCCTATTTCTATCCTTCTCTCTGGTTTTCCATTTGAGAATGCCGGAAAAGCCTCGCTCATTACCCAAAGTCACTAATACCATAACTAATGCCATTCTCTCAAGCCTTTCTCTGATGCCCACCAGGACCCACATCTCACTCCTTCCCACTGCTGAAAGATTCTTCTCTGCTGTCCTATTGGCTGAAACATCTGATGGAGTTCTCCTTTGCCAAAGAAGATATAGCCAATTTTTTGGGCAGACCCCAAGAAAACTTCACCGCCATCGGACGTTTCCAAAACAAAAAACTGATATTTACAACACAAAGTATTTGGCTTTCCAGTACTGACCCCATCCATCACCACTACCACCAACACCTCCGTTGTCACCAAATGGATGGCGTTGAAGGTCCACTGTACCATTGTGCCTTCACTTTTGCTGACCCACATGGCTGAGCGGGACATACTTTGCAACCACCGACCCATACCGTGCCTAACTTGTGTAGTCAAGGTTCTCGGGACAGCGGTTACTAAACAGCTCACCTTACATTAGGAATTCGATGGCACCGTGAGCATTTTCCAGTCCAGCTTCCATCTCTGCTAAGAAACCAAAACCACCTTCCTTAAGACCTGGGACGGACTCCCTGCTCCTCCCTGACATGCAGGCAGCCTGCACCTTGCGAGCTCAAACCCTGCAGAAGGTCCACCTCAGCCCTTCATCCTTCTCAGGTTGGGTAATAATGATACCTATTATCACAGCTCCTAGAAGCATAGGGTAATAGATGTTGAAGCAGGAAGCTCAATGTCAAAAAGTGATATTATCAATACTCACCTGCAGACAGTTCTGCTAGGCATATCCCCTTCTCCTATTGGCCCTCTCTGGTGCCTTGAATACCAAAATGCTCCTTAAACATCTGCCTGGCGGTACTGTGATAGAGATGCGGGACCTGCAGGCAGCCTGAGGAAGATACCTTAGACCTTCCCACCCTCCGGTAGGAGTACACCAGGAACATTTCACAGTGGAACAACAAACAATTCTTCCCCGAGAAGAAATCTGGGAAGATGTGACTACTAGAAAGCAGACACAGATCCCGCCAGGAGAAAGGGCATAGCCAAGTGCTGACCCACCTAAGGTTCCCTAGGCCCGCGTCCTGGAAAATCCATTAGCACTTATTGAGGCTCGCAAACTCCCCCAAACCATGCATTTGCAAAAACCAAAAACCAAAATGAAGCTAGTTCCAAATCCAGAAATCGGATTCAGTAACCGAACCATGTAAAGACGCCGAGGAACCTACAATGCGGACAGGATCCCACCCACAAGTTCAAACTGACCAGTCATGTCCCCCGCATGCATCTGAAAGGCATTGAGGAAGGAGGGGCCTAATCCCTATAAAAGGGGAACGACTTAGCAGAGAGATGTGTGGAGTTTGGAGCGAGAAGTACAGGAGGAGGGTGGTGAAGGTAAAAGGAAAGACAGGTAGCACACATGTTTGTAGGTGCCTAGAGGAGAGGAGATTACTGAGAGAAGAGAAGGAGGGGTTATTTTAAGGAGAGTTAGTGGAGAAGGTAGAAAACAAAGGTTGGAGAGGGCCACAGAAAGAGGCATATTTGAGGGAAGATTAAAGACAATAGTAGGAGATTCATCGGGAGGAGGTAGTGAAAGACTAGACAGAGAAAGGAGCGAAACAACAGTGGTGGTTTGTGAGCAAACAAGAGACGGTGGCAAGAAAACAAGCAGAGGAAGAGTAGGCTGTGAGGGCTGAGTCAGACAAGAAATATGTACACTCCCTGTCTGGTGGGAGAGTGTGGAGGGGAGGAGGTAAGAGCACATGGGCAAGCAACAAGGAGGAAACCTGATTTCAGTGCAAGGAAAAACCTGATATTAGAAGAGATAAAGGTGAGGGGCCTCGGGTAACGAGCATGTGCAAGAGGCATGAGGAGAGTAGCCAGAAGGTCTGTCAGTCAGAAAGCACCAGGCTAGGAATCCCTCCCTCTGGCCAAGGCTGCCACTTAAAGACAATCAAGATGCTTTGGGGCCAATGCTTGGTGGCCCCTAGGTTCATTCTTGCAGTTATCCAGATTTGGACATCAACACGTAGTAACAGCCCCTGGAAGCACACCCCCACTAAGAAACTGAAAAGAAGGCAACACCAACTGCCAGGATTTTAGAAGGAGTACAGGCGATAAACTCAAGACAAACTATGTATGACTCAAAAACCTTTCCTTGTTTAGGTCTGTTCTGAGAAATGGGAAGAACCCTGGGAACAAGGACTACATCAAAGGTGGAGCTATTTGTCTGTTCTCTATTATAAGCTTCTTCTACCTCTTTGATTTTTTGGAGCATTTTTGATTGTTACTGATAAATAACCATCCCATCAGATGTTTCTCCAAGCAGAGAGTGCGGTGTAGATCTCTCTCTTCAGCCGGTGCCACCCTCTGTAATGGCCTCCCTGCCCTCTCAGACTTGAGCTGGATCTCCTTAAGTTCTAGAAGCTAATGAAGACCCTGCTTTTCTCTACTTCCTTCCCTCTCACACTACCATGCTAATACCCACTTCTGCAACTGCGACTGGTGGTCTGTCTCCTTATGAGTCTTGCAGGGTACCAGGCCCCATGACCAGTCTTTACCAGCACTCCCTCATACCAGCACCCCTCCCTGACTAGTCTGGGGGGTTGGGCATCCCTCCTGAGGGTTGTAGGTCAAAGGATCGAATCAAAAGGATGGAAATACAATAGGGTTGAATCAAAAGGACTGAAAACAAAAGGGTTGATTTTTTTATTTTATTTTTTGTTTTTTTTGGGGGGACCCTTTCGCATTTAGTCCTTTTGTTTTCGGTCCTTTGACCGGACACCCCTCCTGAGTCTGTTCCCTGCACTTAGACAGTGGTCCTTCCCACCAGCATCCCCTGTTACTTACCCTGCTGGGCTCCCCTCAGCACTTGCCTGGCCTCTGCCTTCCCCTTTATGTCACCTCTCCTGACCTTCATTTCCCCCACTTATTTAGTTTGGGCTATTTGGTGGCGCTGAAAGCACTACCTTTAAGCTGAAACTATTGTCATTAAAATAAGAGCTTTAACATAAGAGCTTCAAATATGGGCTTTGAATGGTTCCATGTAATAATGTCCCTGCAAAACTTTCTCCTGACAAAAATTTCGCCGTTTTATGTGGAGACATTATTACATTGAACATGCGGGGGTCAAGGGGAGCTGGGGACATCCCTGCAACCCGTGCCCATACCTAATGTTACCATATATAATGTTGCCAATGACTTTTCCCTGTGACATTATGTATGGGGACATTAATACCTGATGCCCTTTGAATGAGGGTATGTAATGTTTTCCTATGGAGATGACATTTTAGGAGGGATACCCAGTGTATTTGGTTTAGTTTGGTTATTGAATCCCCCGCATTCCCCCGGGCCTAGGCATGCTAATCCCTATGGCTAATCCCACTCATTCCTGCCCATCTCAGAACTCTTTGAGCTCTGAGCTCTTCCATGGAGGCAGCCATCTTGGATGACTGTCTCAAAGGAAGCTCGCTGGAAACAAGCCAATACACACGGCCATCTTTGAATGGAAAAGATACCATGCATCTTCCAAATAAAATTATACATTGAATCATGTGAGTATAATCTTTTTTAATATAGCTGAAGTAATTTGTATTTTGGGAGCTTGCTTTCACTATCAAGTTAAAAACTTAAGTGCCTTGTGTTTAATTGTTAAGGCGTCTTTAAAACGAGTGGTCCAGCTTCCATGCCAAAAAACATACATCTTGAAAACTTAAATATCAATAGGCTATCTAGCCTTAAATATTCTATTATATGTATGCAGGATAACTCCCCCTCATGCCTTCCCGGCCCAGCAGAGTCATTTTCAATGCTACTGGGCCTGACACGCTAGCTGAGCCATCAAGCCCATGCCAGCGCATTTTAACTGCTGCAGCAAATTTGTTTTACAAGGCTGGCTTTAAGTGCGCTAGCTGTTGTGTGCCACATTGCTATTGTTTGTGAAATTAATGATGGCAAAGGCAAGTCTGTATTAAATTTGTTCAGGCTGTCTAGTCACACATTGCACACAGTATCATGTGCTTGTCACTTAATGACTGACCAGCCTGCCTGGGTCATTAGCACTGGAGCAGTTAGCTTCCAATTTAGCAGAAAATTAAGCATGGAAAAAACAGTTATTTGTGCAATAAGATACTCATGCAGGCAGATTGGTGCTTATAACCTCCAGTGCATTCTTAGTTTCCCCCTTTCCTATTTTATGGTTAATTTGCTTGCTTGAATGCAAAGTCATTTGCGCGGATGGGTTTTTTTTATCATTGCGCCGGTGTGCTGAGTGTGTGATAGGCCGTCATTGGAAAGTTTGACACATGGGTTTTAGTTTTTAGGTGTAGGTGCCGATGATAGCAAACATGGCTCATAGCAAACAGTGACGTGTTGAGACCAAGGACCTGATTTATGGAATTATTTGCGTGTAGGTCGGGGATTTGCGTGCCATTCTGCATGCAAATCCCTGTTTGATGAATGGGGATTTTGAGGCAGAATGGCGCACAAATTCCCGTTCTACACGCAAAAAATCCATACATCAGGGCCCAAGTCATTGTGCCCCAGCAGGAAACCCTGCTTGGGATCCTCTTTTCTTTATGCCCTCACACTTAAATAGGACACTGACCCTTGGGCGCTGCCGCCACGCGTGTGCACCCTGCACGCGTGCCCTATTTGCCAAGCCTTTTATCAATTGCACAGTAATTTCCATATTTGACTACAGTACTGCTCAGAATCGTCACCGTAGTAACTGTGCACTGGGCCCTCCCCGAGGAAGCCAGACCTTAGCGTGCCTGGATTGGGAGGAGAGCAAGAGCAGGAGTGGATTCAGAGGATTGGAAGCAGAAGAGAGAGAGTCAGGCGCGGGCAAATGGTTTGTGTTAGAATGGAGGCCTGTTGGTTAGATTGGGGGCCTGTTGATCCACTCTAAAAGGAATATCTTCCAAAGTTTGTGCTGGGTGGACATACACACTGTGATTCCAAGGCAGTTCCGGAAGAGCTATAGGTTGGTAGCGTTGGGTGTTTAAGGAGCTAGAGAGAATGGATAGCTCTCTTCGGTGCCCTCTTACTAGCTTATTACCCAAAGTAAGTGACCACATGACTGCTCCTCTCTATACTCGTGCTTATAACAGATGCACAGAAAAACTGACATTACAAGATGGGGTTTTAAGAACTCCTGTGTGTAATAACACCTGTAACCTCAACCTCTGCCACATTCTCTACACTGCTTACAGCAGCGGCTCCAACTTCTGCTTTCTCCTGCTTCTTCTGCTGCTCCCACTGCTTTCTACTGACTTGCACCTGAAAGGCATTTCAATATTTAAAGTTCCCGCTCAAGTGTGGGTCATTAGAGCAACTAGACCGTTCACTACGGTTTAATAACTCTATGCCCCTCTTCCTCATCACAGTACTAGAAGTCCCTAATGTTCTTAGTTAATTTTACATCAGAATCTTCAACTTTACAGTAAGCCATTAAAACTGTATGATCATTAGGGAAGTTATTTGGAGGGTTCTCCCATTCCTCCTGACCTGAGTCTCCTCCCATGTGATCCTCCCACAGAATACCACCCCCAGGGTCAGGATCAGGTAGAGGATACCTTTCCCGTGCCACATGAGAGGGGGTCCAGGCCAGGGTTTTTGGGAGAATCACCTCTGATTCGACACATTACTAATGTGCCAAGAGCCACTCTCTAAGACTTTAGTGGATGCAAATTGCAGCAGGGGTCTCACCATCAATGTGGGAGGAGATCTTACTGTGGCATAAAGCGCTACAGAAACAACAAGCGTGTTATAAACCTGCGTGGTTACATTAATGTGACACGTGCAGCCCTGTGTACAGGAACCACGAGATGTTCAGCGGCTGTACTCTCAGAGCAGGGTGTGGCACTGTAAAGTCATACCATTAACGTCTGTATGCTGTAATACACGATATACTGCAGTCAGTTGCTTCGGTATGGATGGCCCTGTCTCACACACAGCCAACGCCACAGCACTCCTCTTCCAACAAATACCTGGCAATGATAATGATGCAGTTCTAGTTTTCTCTGCCAAAGCAAGTCTTTTTATCTCACAATATAATGCAACATAATGTTTGAGTTAAGAGATCACAAATACTATAAGGTGTTCAGTACAAAAAAGAAGGTGGGTGAGGCGCGCACTCCCGGTCCTGGTCAATTGAACCTGTTGTAAAAAATAAGTAGCTGGGTCAAATCCCAAAATGGACAAAAATTCACAGGGTTAGATCCCTTCTGCTGCAATTCAGGTACTTAGTAATAACAGGGTTAGATCCCTTGCTGCAAATCAGGTACTCAGTAATAACAGGGTTAGATCCCTCGGCTGCATTTCTGTGGTCTGTAGTTGTTCTCCTCCTAGCGCTTTCTTATCTCAAATAATCATCAGGGAGGCTGTTGAGCAGGTGTGTCTAATTAGACTCAAAGGATTCTGGTAGCTGTAGTGAAAAAGTTTTTTTCTGTTTAGGTGACCAGCAACCGACACCCCTCCAAAGCACAAGTCCTTCCCAAATTTGGGGGAGGGGAGAGAACCATCTTTATGATTCTCCAAAGTGGGGCACAGTCACCCCGTGGCGCTGCCTCTGGAGCCCGGGACTCCCATAGCATTCAGTACAAAAAAGACACACCTGCTCAACAGCCTCCCTGATGATTATTTGAGATAAGAAAGCGCTAGGAGGAGAACAACTACAGACCACAGAACTGCAGCTGAGGGATTTAACCCTGTTATTACTGAGTACCTGATTTGCAGCAAGGGATCTAACCCTGTTATTACTGAGTACCTGATTTGCAGCAGAAGGGATCTAACCCTGTGAACATTTGTCCATTTTGGGATTTGACCCAGCTACTTATTATATTTTTTGCAACAGGTTCAATTGACCAGGACCGGGAGTGCACGCCTCACCCACCTTCTTTTTTGTACTGAATGCTATGGGAGTCCCGGGCTCCAGAGGCAGCGCCACGGGGTGACTATGCCCCACTTTGGAGAATCATAAAGATGGTTCTCTCCCCTCCCCCAAATTTGGGAAGGACTTGTGCTTTGGAGGGGTGTCGGTTGCTGGTCACCTGAACAGAAAAAAACATTTTCACTACAGCTACCAGAATCCTTTGAGTCTAATTAGACACACCTGCTCAACAGCCTCCCTGATGATTATTTGAGATAAGAAAGCGCTAGGAGGAGAACAACTACAGACCACAGAACTGCAGCTGAGGGATTTAACCCTGTTATTACTGAGTACCTGATTTGCAGCAAGGGATCTAACCCTGTTATTACTGAGTACCTGATTTGCAGCAGAAGGGATCTAACCCTGTGAACATTTGTCCATTTTGGGATTTGACTCAGCTACTTATTATATTTTTTGCAACAGGTTCAATTGACCAGGACCGGGAGTGCGCGCCTCACCCACCTTCTTTTTTGTACTGAATGCTATGGGAGTCCCGGGCTCCAGAGGCAGCGCCACGGGGTGACTGTGCCCCACTTTGGAGAATCATAAAGATGGTTCTCTCCCCTCCCCCAAATTTGGGAAGGACTTGTGCTTTGGAGGGGTGTCGGTTGCTGGTCACCTGAACAGAAAAAAACGTTTTCACTACAGCTACCAGAATCCTTTGAGTCTAATTAGACACACCTGCTCAACAGCCTCCCTGATGATTATTTGAGATAAGAAAGCGCTAGGAGGAGAACAACTACAGACCACAGAACTGCAGCTGAGGGATTTAACCCTGTTATTACTGAGTACCTGATTTGCAGCAAGGGATCTAACCCTGTTATTACTGAGTACCTGATTTGCAGCAGAAGGGATCTAACCCTGTGAACATTTGTCCATTTTGGGATTTGACCCAGCTACTTATTATATTTTTTGGAACAGGTTCAATTGACCAGGACCGGGAGTGCACGCCTCACCCACCTTCTTTTTTGTACTGAATGCTATGGGAGTCCCGGGCTCCAGAGGCAGCGCCACGGGGTGACTATGCCCCACTTTGGAGAATCATAAAGATGGTTCTCTCCCCTCCCCCAAATTTGGAAAGGACTTGTGCTTTGGAGGGGTGTCGGTTGCTGGTCACCTGAACAGAAAAAAACATTTTCACTACAGCTACCAGAATCCTTTGAGTCTAATTAGACACACCTGCTCAACAGCCTCCCTGATGATTATTTGAGATAAGAAAGCGCTAGGAGGAGAACAACTACAGACCACAGAACTGCAGCTGAGGGATTTAACCCTGTTATTACTGAGTACCTGATTTGCAGCAAGGGATCTAACCCTGTTATTACTGAGTACCTGATTTGCAGCAGAAGGGATCTAACCCTGTGAACATTTGTCCATTTTGGGATTTGACCCAGCTACTTATTATATTTTTTGCAACAGGTTCAATTGACCAGGACCGGGAGTGCGCGCCTCACCCACCTTCTTTTTTGTACTGAATGCTATGGGAGTCCCGGGCTCCAGAGGCAGCGCCACGGGGTGACTGTGCCCCACTTTGGAGAATCATAAAGATGGTTCTCTCCCCTCCCCCAAATTTGGGAAGGACTTGTGCTTTGGAGGGGTGTCGGTTGCTGGTCACCTGAACAGAAAAAAACGTTTTCACTACAGCTACCAGAATCCTTTGAGTCTAATTAGACACACCTGCTCAACAGCCTCCCTGATGATTATTTGAGATAAGAAAGCGCTAGGAGGAGAACAACTACAGACCACAGAACTGCAGCTGAGGGATTTAACCCTGTTATTACTGAGTACCTGATTTGCAGCAAGGGATCTAACCCTGTTATTACTGAGTACCTGATTTGCAGCAGAAGGGATCTAACCCTGTGAACATTTGTCCATTTTGGGATTTGACCCAGCTACTTATTATATTTTTTGCAACAGGTTCAATTGACCAGGACCGGGAGTGCGCGCCTCACCCACCTTCTTTTTTGTACTGAATGCTATGGGAGTCCCGGGCTCCAGAGGCAGCGCCACGGGGTGACTGTGCCCCACTTTGGAGAATCATAAAGATGGTTCTCTCCCCTCCCCCAAATTTGGGAAGGACTTGTGCTTTGGAGGGGTGTCGGTTGCTGGTCACCTGAACAGAAAAAAACGTTTTCACTACAGCTACCAGAATCCTTTGAGTCTAATTAGACACACCTGCTCAACAGCCTCCCTGATGATTATTTGAGATAAGAAAGCGCTAGGAGGAGAACAACTACAGACCACAGAACTGCAGCTGAGGGATTTAACCCTGTTATTACTGAGTACCTGATTTGCAGCAAGGGATCTAACCCTGTTATTACTGAGTACCTGATTTGCAGCAGAAGGGATCTAACCCTGTGAACATTTGTCCATTTTGGGATTTGACCCAGCTACTTATTATATTTTTTGCAACAGGTTCAATTGACCAGGACCGGGAGTGCACGCCTCACCCACCTTCTTTTTTGTACTGAATGCTATGGGAGTCCCGGGCTCCAGAGGCAGCGCCACGGGGTGACTATGCCCCACTTTGGAGAATCATAAAGATGGTTCTCTCCCCTCCCCCAAATTTGGGAAGGACTTGTGCTTTGGAGGGGTGTCGGTTGCTGGTCACCTGAACAGAAAAAAACATTTTCACTACAGCTACCAGAATCCTTTGAGTCTAATTAGACACACCTGCTCAACAGCCTCCCTGATGATTATTTGAGATAAGAAAGCGCTAGGAGGAGAACAACTACAGACCACAGAACTGCAGCTGAGGGATTTAACCCTGTTATTACTGAGTACCTGATTTGCAGCAAGGGATCTAACCCTGTTATTACTGAGTACCTGATTTGCAGCAGAAGGGATCTAACCCTGTGAACATTTGTCCATTTTGGGATTTGACCCAGCTACTTATTATATTTTTTGCAACAGGTTCAATTGACCAGGACCGGGAGTGCGCGCCTCACCCACCTTCTTTTTTGTACTGAATGCTATGGGAGTCCCGGGCTCCAGAGGCAGCGCCACGGGGTGACTGTGCCCCACTTTGGAGAATCATAAAGATGGTTCTCTCCCCTCCCCCAAATTTGGGAAGGACTTGTGCTTTGGAGGGGTGTCGGTTGCTGGTCACCTGAACAGAAAAAAACGTTTTCACTACAGCTACCAGAATCCTTTGAGTCTAATTAGACACACCTGCTCAACAGCCTCCCTGATGATTATTTGAGATAAGAAAGCGCTAGGAGGAGAACAACTACAGACCACAGAACTGCAGCTGAGGGATTTAACCCTGTTATTACTGAGTACCTGATTTGCAGCAAGGGATCTAACCCTGTTATTACTGAGTACCTGATTTGCAGCAGAAGGGATCTAACCCTGTGAACATTTGTCCATTTTGGGATTTGACCCAGCTACTTATTATATTTTTTGCAACAGGTTCAATTGACCAGGACCGGGAGTGCGCGCCTCACCCACCTTCTTTTTTGTACTGAATGCTATGGGAGTCCCGGGCTCCAGAGGCAGCGCCACGGGGTGACTGTGCCCCACTTTGGAGAATCATAAAGATGGTTCTCTCCCCTCCCCCAAATTTGGGAAGGACTTGTGCTTTGGAGGGGTGTCGGTTGCTGGTCACCTGAACAGAAAAAAACGTTTTCACTACAGCTACCAGAATCCTTTGAGTCTAATTAGACACACCTACTCAACAGCCTCCCTGATGATTATTTGAGATAAGAAAGCGCTAGGAGGAGAACAACTACAGACCACAGAACTGCAGCTGAGGGATTTAACCCTGTTATTACTGAGTACCTGATTTGCAGCAAGGGATCTAACCCTGTTATTACTGAGTACCTGATTTGCAGCAGAAGGGATCTAACCCTGTGAACATTTGTCCATTTTGGGATTTGACCCAGCTACTTATTATATTTTTTGGAACAGGTTCAATTGACCAGGACCGGGAGTGCACGCCTCACCCACCTTCTTTTTTGTACTGAATGCTATGGGAGTCCCGGGCTCCAGAGGCAGCGCCACGGGGTGACTATGCCCCACTTTGGAGAATCATAAAGATGGTTCTCTCCCCTCCCCCAAATTTGGGAAGGACTTGTGCTTTGGAGGGGTGTCGGTTGCTGGTCACCTGAACAGAAAAAAACATTTTCACTACAGCTACCAGAATCCTTTGAGTCTAATTAGACACACCTGCTCAACAGCCTCCCTGATGATTATTTGAGATAAGAAAGCGCTAGGAGGAGAACAACTACAGACCACAGAACTGCAGCTGAGGGATTTAACCCTGTTATTACTGAGTACCTGATTTGCAGCAAGGGATCTAACCCTGTTATTACTGAGTACCTGATTTGCAGCAGAAGGGATCTAACCCTGTGAACATTTGTCCATTTTGGGATTTGACCCAGCTACTTATTATATTTTTTGCAACAGGTTCAATTGACCAGGACCGGGAGTGCGCGCCTCACCCACCTTCTTTTTTGTACTGAATGCTATGGGAGTCCCGGGCTCCAGAGGCAGCGCCACGGGGTGACTGTGCCCCACTTTGGAGAATCATAAAGATGGTTCTCTCCCCTCCCCCAAATTTGGGAAGGACTTGTGCTTTGGAGGGGTGTCGGTTGCTGGTCACCTGAACAGAAAAAAACGTTTTCACTACAGCTACCAGAATCCTTTGAGTCTAATTAGACACACCTGCTCAACAGCCTCCCTGATGATTATTTGAGATAAGAAAGCGCTAGGAGGAGAACAACTACAGACCACAGAACTGCAGCTGAGGGATTTAACCCTGTTATTACTGAGTACCTGATTTGCAGCAAGGGATCTAACCCTGTTATTACTGAGTACCTGATTTGCAGCAGAAGGGATCTAACCCTGTGAACATTTGTCCATTTTGGGATTTGACCCAGCTACTTATTATATTTTTTGCAACAGGTTCAATTGACCAGGACCGGGAGTGCGCGCCTCACCCACCTTCTTTTTTGTACTGAATGCTATGGGAGTCCCGGGCTCCAGAGGCAGCGCCACGGGGTGACTGTGCCCCACTTTGGAGAATCATAAAGATGGTTCTCTCCCCTCCCCCAAATTTGGGAAGGACTTGTGCTTTGGAGGGGTGTCGGTTGCTGGTCACCTGAACAGAAAAAAACGTTTTCACTACAGCTACCAGAATCCTTTGAGTCTAATTAGACACACCTGCTCAACAGCCTCCCTGATGATTATTTGAGATAAGAAAGCGCTAGGAGGAGAACAACTACAGACCACAGAACTGCAGCTGAGGGATTTAACCCTGTTATTACTGAGTACCTGATTTGCAGCAAGGGATCTAACCCTGTTATTACTGAGTACCTGATTTGCAGCAGAAGGGATCTAACCCTGTGAACATTTGTCCATTTTGGGATTTGACCCAGCTACTTATTATATTTTTTGCAACAGGTTCAATTGAC
This sequence comes from Ambystoma mexicanum, assembly GCF_040938575.1. Taxonomy (NCBI): domain Eukaryota; kingdom Metazoa; phylum Chordata; class Amphibia; order Caudata; family Ambystomatidae; genus Ambystoma; species Ambystoma mexicanum. The sequence continues at coordinate 96,890,392 of NC_090927.1, read as the reverse complement.
CAGGACCGGGAGTGCACGCCTCACCCACCTTCTTTTTTGTACTGAATGCTATGGGAGTCCCGGGCTCCAGAGGCAGCGCCACGGGGTGACTATGCCCCACTTTGGAGAATCATAAAGATGGTTCTCTCCCCTCCCCCAAATTTGGGAAGGACTTGTGCTTTGGAGGGGTGTCGGTTGCTGGTCACCTGAACAGAAAAAAACATTTTCACTACAGCTACCAGAATCCTTTGAGTCTAATTAGACACACCTGCTCAACAGCCTCCCTGATGATTATTTGAGATAAGAAAGCGCTAGGAGGAGAACAACTACAGACCACAGAACTGCAGCTGAGGGATTTAACCCTGTTATTACTGAGTACCTGATTTGCAGCAAGGGATCTAACCCTGTTATTACTGAGTACCTGATTTGCAGCAGAAGGGATCTAACCCTGTGAACATTTGTCCATTTTGGGATTTGACCCAGCTACTTATTATATTTTTTGCAACAGGTTCAATTGACCAGGACCGGGAGTGCGCGCCTCACCCACCTTCTTTTTTGTACTGAATGCTATGGGAGTCCCGGGCTCCAGAGGCAGCGCCACGGGGTGACTGTGCCCCACTTTGGAGAATCATAAAGATGGTTCTCTCCCCTCCCCCAAATTTGGGAAGGACTTGTGCTTTGGAGGGGTGTCGGTTGCTGGTCACCTGAACAGAAAAAAACGTTTTCACTACAGCTACCAGAATCCTTTGAGTCTAATTAGACACACCTGCTCAACAGCCTCCCTGATGATTATTTGAGATAAGAAAGCGCTAGGAGGAGAACAACTACAGACCACAGAACTGCAGCTGAGGGATTTAACCCTGTTATTACTGAGTACCTGATTTGCAGCAAGGGATCTAACCCTGTTATTACTGAGTACCTGATTTGCAGCAGAAGGGATCTAACCCTGTGAACATTTGTCCATTTTGGGATTTGACCCAGCTACTTATTATATTTTTTGCAACAGGTTCAATTGACCAGGACCGGGAGTGCGCGCCTCACCCACCTTCTTTTTTGTACTGAATGCTATGGGAGTCCCGGGCTCCAGAGGCAGCGCCACGGGGTGACTGTGCCCCACTTTGGAGAATCATAAAGATGGTTCTCTCCCCTCCCCCAAATTTGGGAAGGACTTGTGCTTTGGAGGGGTGTCGGTTGCTGGTCACCTGAACAGAAAAAAACGTTTTCACTACAGCTACCAGAATCCTTTGAGTCTAATTAGACACACCTACTCAACAGCCTCCCTGATGATTATTTGAGATAAGAAAGCGCTAGGAGGAGAACAACTACAGACCACAGAACTGCAGCTGAGGGATTTAACCCTGTTATTACTGAGTACCTGATTTGCAGCAAGGGATCTAACCCTGTTATTACTGAGTACCTGATTTGCAGCAGAAGGGATCTAACCCTGTGAACATTTGTCCATTTTGGGATTTGACCCAGCTACTTATTATATTTTTTGCAACAGGTTCAATTGACCAGGACCGGGAGTGCGCGCCTCACCCACCTTCTTTTTTGTACCGAATGCTATGGGAGTCCCGGGCTCCAGAGGCAGCGCCACGGGGTGACTGTGCCCCACTTTGGAGAATCATAAAGATGGTTCTCTCCCCTCCCCCAAATTTGGGAAGGACTTGTGCTTTGGAGGGGTGTCGGTTGCTGGTCACCTGAACAGAAAAAAACGTTTTCACTACAGCTACCAGAATCCTTTGAGTCTAATTAGACAAACCTGCTCAACAGCCTCCCTGATGATTATTTGAGATAAGAAAGCGCTAGGAGGAGAACAACTACAGACCACAGAACTGCAGCTGAGGGATTTAACCCTGTTATTACTGAGTACCTGATTTGCAGCAAGGGATCTAACCCTGTTATTACTGAGTACCTGATTTGCAGCAGAAGGGATCTAACCCTGTGAACACTTGTCCATTTTGGGATTTGACCCAGCTACTTATTATATTTTTTGCAACAGGTTCAATTGACCAGGACCGGGAGTGCGCGCCTCACCCACCTTCTTTTTTGTACTGAATGCTATGGGAGTCCCGGGCTCCAGAGGCAGCGCCACGGGGTGACTGTGCCCCACTTTGGAGAATCATAAAGATGGTTCTCTCCCCTCCCCCAAATTTGGGAAGGACTTGTGCTTTGGAGGGGTGTCGGTTGCTGGTCACCTGAACAGAAAAAAACGTTTTCACTACAGCTACCAGAATCCTTTGAGTCTAATTAGACACACCTGCTCAACAGCCTCCCTGATGATTATTTGAGATAAGAAAGCGCTAGGAGGAGAACAACTACAGACCACAGAACTGCAGCTGAGGGATTTAACCCTGTTATTACTGAGTACCTGATTTGCAGCAAGGGATCTAACCCTGTTATTACTGAGTACCTGATTTGCAGCAGAAGGGATCTAACCCTGTGAACATTTGTCCATTTTGGGATTTGACCCAGCTACTTATTATATTTTTTGCAACAGGTTCAATTGACCAGGACCGGGAGTGCGCGCCTCACCCACCTTCTTTTTTGTACTGAATGCTATGGGAGTCCCGGGCTCCAGAGGCAGCGCCACGGGGTGACTGTGCCCCACTTTGGAGAATCATAAAGATGGTTCTCTCCCCTCCCCCAAATTTGGGAAGGACTTGTGCTTTGGAGGGGTGTCGGTTGCTGGTCACCTGAACAGAAAAAAACGTTTTCACTATAGCTACCAGAATCCTTTGAGTCTAATTAGACAAACCTGCTCAACAGCCTCCCTGATGATTATTTGAGATAAGAAAGCGCTAGGAGGAGAACAACTACAGACCACAGAACTGCAGCTGAGGGATTTAACCCTGTTATTACTGAGTACCTGATTTGCAGCCAGGGATCTAACCCTGTTATTACTGAGTACCTGGTTTGCAGCAGAAGGGATCTAACCCTGTGAACATTTGTCCATTTTGGGATTTGACCCAGCTACTTATTATATTTTTTGCAACAGGTTCAATTGACCAGGACCGGGAGTGCGCGCCTCACCCACCTTCTTTTTTGTACTGAATACTATAAGGTGTTGGCATGATTGTCAGGCATTCGCTCTTCTCTTTGGCTGGTGCATGGTGGGCAGCATGATGTTCAGGCCTTCACTCTTCTCTTTGGCTGGTACATGGTGGGCAGCATGATGTTCCGGCATTCGCTCTTCTCTTTGGCTGGTGTATGGGGGCATCATGATGTTCAGGCATTTGCTCTTCTCTTTGGCTGATGCATGGTGGGCAGCATGATGTTCAGGCATTTGCTCTTCTCTTTGGCTGGTGCATGGTGGGCAGCATGATGTTCAGGCATTTGCTCTTCTCTTTGGCTGGTGCATGGCAAGCAGCATGATGTTCAGGCCTTTGCTCTTCTCTTTGGCTGGTGCATGGTGGGCAGCATGATGTTCAGGCATTGTCTCTTCTCTTTGGCTGGTGTATGGTGGGCAGCATGATGTTCAGGCATTCGCTCTTATCTTTGGCTGATGCATGGTGGGCAGCATGATGTTCCGGCATTCGCTCTTCTCTTTGGCTGGTGCATGGTGGACATCATGATGTTCAGACATTTGCTCTTCTCTTTGGCTGAGGCAATGTGGGCAGCATGATGTTCAGGCCTTCGCTCTTCTCTGTGGCTGGTGCATGACGGGAAGCATGATGTTTAGGCCTTCACTCTTCTCTTTGGCTGGTGCATGGCAAGCAGCATGATGTTCAGGCCTTCGCTCTTCTCTTTGGCTGGTGCATGGTGGGCAGGATGATGTTCAGGCCTTCGCTCTTCTCTTTGGCTGGTGCATGGCGAGCAGCATGAAGTTCAGGCCTTCGCTCTTCTCTTTGGCTGGTGCATGGCGGGCAGCATGATGTTTAGGCCTTCGCTCTTCTCTTTGGCTGGTGCATGGCAAGCAGCATGATGTTCAGGCCTTTGCTCTTCTCTTTGGCTGATGTATGGCGGGCAGCATGATGCTCAGGCCTTCGCTCTTCTCTTTGGCTGGTGCATGGTGGGCAGCATGGTGTTCAGGCCTTCGCTCTTCTCTTTGGCTGGTGCATGATAGGCAGCATGATGTTCAGGCATTCTCTCTTCTCTTTGGCTAATGCATGGTGGGCAGCATGATGTTCCGGCATTCGCTCTTCTCTGTGGCTGGTGCATGACGGGAAGCATGATGTCTAGGCCTTCACTCTTCTCTTTGGCTGGTGCATGGCAAGCAGCATGATGTTCAGGCCTTTGCTCTTCTCTTTTGCTGGTGTATGGGGGCAGCATGATGTTCAGGCCTTTGCTCTTCTCTTTGGCTGGTGTATGGCGGGCAGCATGATGTTCAGGCCTTCGCTCTTCTCTTGAGCTGGTGCATGGCGGGCAGCATGATGTTCAGGCCTTCGCTCTTCTCTTTGGCTGGTGCATGGTGGGCAGGATGATGTTCAGGCCATCGCTCTTCTCTTTGGCTGGTCCATGGCGAGCAGCATGAAGTTCAGGCCTTCGCTCTTCTCTTTGGCTGGTGCATGGCGGGCAGCATGATGTTTAGGCCTTCGCTCTTCTCTTTGGCTGGTGCATGGCAAGCAGCATGATGTTCAGGCCTTTGCTCTTCTCTTTGGCTGGTGTATGGCGGGCAGCATGATGCTCAGGCCTTCGCTCTTCTCTTCGGCTGGTACATGGTGGGCAGCATGATGTTCAGGCCATCACTCTTCTCTTTGGCTGGTGCATGGTAGGCAGCATGATGTTCAGGCATTGTCTCTTCTCTTTGGCTAATGCATGGTGGGCAGCATGATGTTCCGGCATTCGCTCTTCTCTTTGGCTGGTGCATGGTGGGCAGCATGATGTTCAGGCATTCGCTCTTCTCTTTGGCTGGTGTATGGTGGGCAGCATGATGTTCAGGCCTTCGCTCTTCTCTTTGGCTGGTGCATGGAGAGCAGCATGATGTTCCGGCCTTCGCTCTTCTCTTTGGCTGGTGCATGGCGAGTAGCATGATGTTCAGGCCTTTGCTCTTCTCTTTGGCTGGTGCATGGCGGGCAGCATGATGTTTAGGCCTTCGCTCTTCTCTTTGGCTGGTGCATGGCAAGCAGCATGATGTTTAGGCCTTCGCTCTTCTCTTTGGCTGGTGTATGGGGGCAGCATGATGTTCAGGCTTTTGCTCTTCTCTTTGGCTGGTGTATGGCGGGCAGCATGATGTTTAGGCCTTTGCTCTTCTCTTTGGCTGGTGCATGGCAAGCAGCATGATGTTCAGGCCTTTGCTTTTCTCTTTGGCTCGTGTATGGGGGCAGCATGATGTTCAGGCCTTCGCTCTTCCCTTTGACTAGTGCATGGCGAGCAGCATGATGTTCAGGCCTTCGCACTTCTCTTTGGCTGTTCTATGGTGGGCAGCATGATGTTTAGGCATTTTCTCTTCTCTTTGGCTGGTGTATGGTGGGCAGCATGATGTTCAGGCCTTCGCTCTTCTCTTTGGCTGGTGCATGGCTAGCAGCATGATGTTCTGGCCTTCGCTCTTCTCTTTGACTGGTGCATGGAGAGCAGCATGATGTTCAGGCCTTCGCTCTTCTCTTTGGCTGGTGCATGGCGGGCAGCATGATGTTTAGGCCTTCGCTCTTCTCTTTGGCTGGTGCATGGCAAGCAGCATGATGTTTAGGCGTTCGCTCTTCTCTTTGGCTGGTGTATGGGGGCAGCATGATGTTCAGACCTTTGCTCTTCTCTTTGGCTGGTGCATGGCGAGCAGCATGATGTTCAGGCCTTCGCTCTTCTCTTTGGCTGGTGCATGGCGGGCAGCATGATGTTCAGGCCTTCGGTCTTCTCTTTGGCTGTTCTATGGTGGGCAGCATGATGTTCAGGCATTCGCTCTTCTCTTTGGCTGGTGCATGGCGGGCAGCATGATGTTTAGGCCTTTGCTCTTCTCTTTGGCTGGTGCATGGCAAGCAGCATGATGTTCAGGCCTTTGCTCTTCTCTTTGGCTGGTGTATGGGGGCAGCATGATTTTCAGGCCTTCGCTCTTCTCTTTGGCTGGTGCATGGTGGGCAGCATGATGTTCAGGCATTCGCTCTTCTCTTTGGCCGGTGTATGGTGGGCAGCATGATGTTCAGGCCTTCGCTCTTCTCTTTGGCTGGTGCATGGCGAGCAGCATGATGTTCCGGCCTTCGCTCTTCTCTTTGGCTGGTGCATGGCGAGCAGCATGATGTTCAGGCCCTCGCTCTTCTCTTTGGCTGGTGCATGGCGGGCAGCATGATGTTTAGGCCTTCGCTCTTCTCTTTGGCTGGTGCATGGCAAGCAACATGATGTTTAGGCCTTCGCTCTTCTCTTTGGCTGGTGTATGGGGGCATCATGATGTTCAGGCCTTTGCTCTTGTCTTTGGCTGGTGCATGGTGGGCAGCATGATGTTCGGGCCTTTGCTCTTCTCTTTGGCTTGTGCATGGTGGGCAGCATGATATTCATGCCTTCGCTCTTCTCTTTGGCTGGTGCAGGGTGGGCAGCAATATGTTCAGGCCTTTGCTCTTCTCTTTGACTGGTGCATGGTGGGCATCATGATGTTCAGGCCTTCGCTCTTCTCTTTGGCTGGTGTATAGTAGGCAGCATGATGTTCCGGCCTTCGCTCTTCTCTTTGGCTGGTGCATGGTGGGTAGCAAGATGTTAAGGCATTCACTCTTCTCTTTGACTGGTGCATGGCGGGCAGCATGATGTTCAGGCATTCGCTCTTCTCTTTGGCTGGTGCATGGTGGGCAGCATGAAGTTCAGGCATTCGCTCTTCTCTTTGGCTGGTGTATGGCAATCAGGATGATGTTCAGGCCTTTGCTCTTCTCTTTGGCTGGTGTATGGGGGCAGCATGATGTTCAGGCCTTCGCTCTTCTCTTTGGCTGGTGCATGGTGGGCAGCATGAAGTTCAGGCCTTTGCTCTTCTCTTTGGCTGGTGTATGGCAATCAGGATGATGTTCAGGCCTTTGCTCTTCTCTTTGGCTGGTGTATGGCAATCAGGATGATGTTCAGGCCTTTGCTCTTCTCTTTGGCTGGTGTATGGGGGCAGCATGATGTTCAGGCCTTCGCTCTTCCCTTTGACTAGTGCATGGTGGGCAGCATGATGTTCAGGCCTTCGCTCTTCTCTTTGCCTGGTGTGTGGTGGGCAGCATGATGTTCAGGCCTTCGCTCTTCCCTTTGGCTGGTGCATGATGGGCAGCATGATGTTCAGGCCTTCGCTCTTCTCTTTGGCTGGTGCATGGCGGGCAGCATGATTTTCATGCCTTCGCTCTTCTCTATGACTGGTGCGTGGCGGGCAGCATGATGTTCAGGCATTCGCTCTTCTCTTTGGCTGGTGTATGGTGGGCAGCACGATGCTGAGGCCTTCGCTCTTCTCTTTGGCTGGTGCATGGTGCGCAGCTTTGTCCCTTGACTCACCTGTAAAACGCCCATCTCCTATTTCTCCATCTTCTCGGGAAGCCGTCCTCTATTTCTTTCTTCCTTCTCTTCGTTAAGGATCAATCGAGCAGCCTTTCTGCAGACATGCAGTCCCCAGGTTCACGGTATGCTAGGCCACAACCTCTCTTCTCACTCATCCTTCAGGATGGGAAGGTTGTGTGGTTCAGTTTGTTTCAGATCCTTAGACAGGCACAATCCAAAGCAAGAATTGGAGGATTGTGAGCAGTGTTTTCCCTCCCAGCTATAGCTGGAGGCACCTGTAGAGGGTCTAGCCTGAATGAGTGCATGGAGCATCTAGGGGTGTACTGTTTCGTTGAATGTTGGAGAATTTTTTTGATTTGGTCCTCCCAATGGGTGTGTTGGTGGGTGTGGCAGAGGATATTGAAGGTGTTGCGGGAATTGTGTGGGAGCCAATGTGGTGATTTCATGGTTGGAGAGAGTTCAAGGGATTACAATTTACTATCAGTCTTAAGACCTTTTGGGGATGCAAGAGGTAATGTTTTGGTTGTACGAGGTAGAGTGAGCTTTCACAGTCAAGTGCCACTACTACCTGCCGGTGCTTAGGAGCGATCACATGGAGGATATGTTGGTGTATGCTGAGGTTGTGGAGACCTCTGATTACATCTGAGCTTCCAGAGTATTTGCCACGCGAGCTTCTCACCTTAGAGCTAGGGCTGATTGGCTAGTCAAGGAGTGGCTGAGATTGGATGGATGGGAGGAGGGTGGCGAATTTGATTTGGAGGAACAGTAATTCAGTTTTGGATCCATTCATTTTCAGGAAACTTCTTGCTGTCCTTGAATTGGCAGAAGACGTGCAGGTTGCCGGGGACTTGTTTTGGTTTGGATTTCAGATAATGGAGGAATGAAAAGCATTTACATGGCACACCGAAATGTTGGCCTGCTAATGCTGCATCCTCCTGTGTCAGCCTGAGAGTAGAAAGGAAGTCGCTGCCATCTAGGCTGCCAAGAGCAGGCCCAGTGCACGCTGTAGACCACTGGCACAAGCTGTGACTCTTGGGGGGGCACCTATGCTATAGCTCCTCTTATGCACCTTGTCACAACTCCTCAGGACCACATTTACCACTCTGGCCACCAGTCTATTAGAAGTAAGCGCACTGCAGCTTTTTTTCTACTGTAGGTAATTTGGCATATGCGCCTACTGCAGCCATGAGGTTTCAGTAAAGATTGCTTAGTAACCTATACATTGGCCTTCCATCCTTATCAAAGATCATCATTTGACGTGATTGAAGGGGACTCTTGTAGAGGGATGCCAGGCCTGCTACCACTATGATTTTTGTGCTATGAAAAGTTTATGATTTGGGACCCCTCTCCTGCGGCCACCACTTGCCATAGAAGTTCATGTTTTCATTGCAAAAGAAACCTGCAAACACACACTGGAAAAGTACACTATGAAAAAGTTAACATGCCACATTGTTGAAAGTCACGACAGGCAGCGGCTTAGAAAATACGGGCTACAACTTGACAAATCCTACACAACAGACACTGAAGAAGGTCAACAGCCCAGAAACATACGCGAGAGATCAGAATGACCGAGCCACCAGACATCATTGAGCTTCACTTCACCTGGGCTGTGATATGATTTTAACCCAAGTCCCACCGTCCGATCAAACGGTCCTGCACTTCCCTGTGTCCATGAGCGGTCTCCTCTCGCTTCGTGTCCACACCACTGATAAAATTGCAGATTTAATTGCACAGTCCCCACCAGTCACTGACCCCTAAGTATAACCCATCAGTGATTCCAATTCCAATGTCAGCTATCAGAGTCTGTGTTATAACCATCAGCACCAGTTACTATGTTTGCAATCAGCTCACATTAGCCATACATTGAATAATCAACCTCAATGGCTTGCAAGTACATGCAGAATTCAGAGCACACATCTGGGGGGCTTTGGTAACATTTCTCTTTTGTTTGAAGAAAGGTCAGACAGCAAATTTGCATTTGCATTTATGAATGTTGTATTCACATTTCTGATTTGTTTTCGCTTCCAAAGTCAGATCAAGACTTAAGTGCATTATTCACACCTGATGTGTAGTTGGACACTCACCCATCCCTTTTCTCTTTCCTATAGATATAAACAACCAGGCCTATATAAACAACATGTTCACCAGATCACCACTGTCTGCACCCGAAGGCTGTCCGGAAAACATGGCAGACATTATGCGCTTGTGTTGGGCAATGGAGCGCACTGACAGGCCACCCTTCAAAGATCTGGAGAAGAACCTAACCAAACTAATTGATGCAGGGTTGGCAGAAGACATGGTGCAGTGAAGGCACTGGAGCTCTAGGCTGACTGAGACTTTCTACAACATCCTGTATCATCCTGGAAGTAGAGTCTATCAGCAACATCAGTCAGATCCAAAGACATGAAGAACACATTGGCCAAGGGAGGAGATGTTTCTCTATACCAAATCAGGAAGGCATTTCAGAAAAACAATTCATAAATCCAGGGGGAAGTAATCATGAACTGGGGCAGGAATTCGCCTTTCTTACTCTTTTGGTATCTGATCCGTCTGCCTGATCTGTTTAACCTAAGCACAGGAAGTCCTTCATCTGAGGGAACCATGAAGCTAAACAAATGGGTTCTAAAAGAGTAAGATTGCGCGAGTTACTGTTCAAGCTAAAAATGTGAACAATTATGTCGACCCGTCATTTCTTTGTGATCAGACTACGATAGTCCAGAGGTAAACTCATGAGAAAATCAATGGCAACATCTTGTTATGACACTTTATTTTATATTTTCCTTATGTTTTTAAGTGATAATATTCTCTACCTCATCCTTGAGAGTCAGATGTCAATGATCAGGATTCGTACGTGACAGTGTAATCCAGATATTAATGCTCCAAAATCTCTCCAGTCCGAGAAGTAGAACTTATTGGTGGCATCCTACCTAGGATGGAATGGTCCTCCTTGCTGCCAGACAATTCTGCCTCTTTTGTGGTCTCATCAGTGGATAGCTTGCATGCAATACAATTATCCTTCTCGTTGCTCGACACTGATGTCTATGGGGTTGACTCATCAATAGGTAGATTGCATATGATACACCAATCCTTCTTGCTGTTGGACACTGATGTTAATGGGGTTGGGTCATCAATGGCTGTGCAAACTTCCTCCATACTACTGGACAGTCTGTTGTATGGCTCCGGAGAGAGGAAACTCTGCAGCAATGACTCATCGATGAATAGATTACGTTTGATTGAATAATTTCCTCACCACTGGAAAAAGATGTCTATGATCACGTCTCATCAATGGGTGACTTACATACGACACAATTATCAAACACTTACATCTATGGCAATGATCTCATCTATCTGACACCAGGGGAGTTGCTAGGTCTGGAAAAGACCCGGGGCTAAGCTGATGTTGGAACCGTTGGGACTGGGGGCTAGCTAGTCTTTTGGCTGTAGCTCCTGAGATTCTATCCGGGGCTACAACCAAAAGATCAGGGGCTACAGCCCCCTTAGCCCCCCCCTAGCAACGCCCCTGTGTAACACTCCAGTGAGAGGATAGGAAATGGCTCATCAACGGGTACATTTGTTGTCCTTCTATAGTCACTAAAGGAGGAGAAATGTATTGTTGAGTATCTGATATAACAATTCTTAATTCTACTTTATTCACAGCAAAAGGTTGAACTAATTGTGAAGTGTTTTCAGTGGGCGCCATTACCAAAGGAAGGAGCTTCACTGAAGGTTGTCCGTGCATGTAATCTGATAGACCAACTTGTGACTGTTATCCTCTTGTTATTGAGGGAAGTAGCTCTAGGCGGAGTTCCATCTCAACTCTTACTCAATGTTGGGAGCCATGAAGTCTATGATACAGTGCCAATGGCACTTATTCCACATGGCCTCTCGTGGACGGGAGAAAGAGCCCTATGCATTGGATAATTAGTGGATACATCAATCGCCGCTAATGATCTGAGTTCCACAGGTCCAAATCATCCATCATGCATCAACTAGTGATCCTCCTCGCCTCTTTGTTGACGTAAGGGGTTGAACTGGGATGCACCATCAGTGGGACATCGCAGCAACTGAAGATCTAAATATTCCCCACTCTGCGATCATGAGTTCCTCCAGGAAGGTGCATCAATGTGTATCCAATGTATTGATAAAGCCTTTGAATTCAGAGTGTATGAACTCTTCGATGACTATCCAATATGCCACTATGTCTGTGCCAATAGATGGAGTGCTGCAATGATTATTCATTAATGGCTATCTAATATGCCAGCCAATATTCCCCACATCCTTGCCGTGTTTAGATAAGCAGGATTTATAAATAACAATGTGATATCCTCATCGTGGCATTGCCAAGAGCAGGTACTCTGTAGGGAATATTTAACAGAGAAGAGAGAAGTAATGAAGCGGCAATGGGCAGCTGGTTTCAAAGCCAATAGCCGTTCACTTGTCTGTGCTTGGAGGAATAGCAATCCAGCTCAGAGTTAACACTGGGTATCTGACATGCAATTTAACACTCATCAACTTTGTCCAAGAAGCTGCAGAATATCTTGTGGGGGGACAACCCCTCTAGTTGAGCTACATTTGTAATTTGCCTCTGCCACTGATTCTATTCAATTTTCACCAGGTTAACAATATCAGACCGCCTCCCCCCTCCCCCCACTCACTTTGCACATTGTCACAGTATTTAAAGATGCGGCACACTCTAGACCAGGAACCAGGTTGGTGTGTAAAAAAGAAATATTTATTTTTAGTTTTGAATAAAAATCAAACACATTGGGCCTCTTCACGAGTATGGCGGTAAGGCAACAACGGTGCCATATCGGACCTCCACAGGAAAGTTTTGCATGGACAGAATCCAGGAGGTAATTCTGGAATTACTTACATTTCTTGGCCGGATTCTGTCACTTTGGAGGTATTCCAAAGGCTGGTGTGGAGTCTCCACTATGATGCGCTCCCCCTAGGATGAGCGGGCGGTAATTCTTCAATGCCCACACCCTTTGCCAGGAGTGACTTCTCACAACCGTTGAATTTTTCCGCCACAGAGGATAAAGTCTTACTTGCATAGGAGGTGACTTTATTGACCTTCTCATGCTTTTGGTATAATACTGTTGTCAAGCCTGTATTTGAGAACCCCGTCTCCAAGAAGAACTCCTTGTTTTTGACAGGGTAAGCTAGGTAAGGCGCATGTGAGAGACTTCATTGAGATGTTTTACTGCCTCGGCTTGTTCTGGACCCCATTCCCACTTGACCTCTCCCTTCAACAGATGGACCAGAGGTCTTGTGACCTCTGCATAATCCTCAATGAACTTCCTCCTCTAGTCAGTGTAAGAAGGCTTCTTAGCTCACGCAGAGTTGTGTGGTCTTTCAATCAATTTTACTAGTTCCTTCACTTTCTTAACCTGGGGACAGAGACCCTCAGGGGTTATTTCGTGTCCCAAGAAGTTTACACGGGTCATACACCACTGTGCCTTCTGGAAGGACAGTTTTGCTCCGGCAACCCTCAACTGGTTCAGAACATAGCGGATTTCTGCTATGCGTCCCTCCACAGTTGAGCTTTTAATCAAGACATCATCAACATAGGCGAGGTTACCCATTTCACTCAAATCAGGCATGGCCTTATGTAGGAAGATGTTGAATTCATTGCCAGAGTTTATGTATCTGAAGGGAGTCCGGGTCCAGGTGTACTGCTGCCCCCCAAAGGTAAAGGCCAGCTTGTACTGGTCCTCCCTACTGACGGGCACGGTCCAGTATCCATTTGTCAAGTCAATGGCGGTGTACACCTTTGACTCCTGGATCTGTGCCAGCCCTTGGTCAATGTAGGGAAGAGGCCATCTGGACATGTGGACCAATTTGTTCAGCTCCCTAAGGTCTGTGCAGAGTCTCCATTGGCCATGTGGTTTTAAAATCCCCAGCACCGGATTATTAAAGGTGCTGTGGACTGGATGAATTATCTCATGGGACTGTAGGTTTTTTATAATTTCTGTCAGGGAATCCATAGATGTGAGAGGCAAGCGGTATTGCTTCACGAATACAGGAGTCATCCCAGGGTCCGTGGGAATTGAGGTAGTATGTACCTCGGTACAACCACAGTCGTACGATTCCACAGCAAATATATCTTGAAAATCTAAGCACACCTGTTTCAACTTTTGCTTTTGTTCCTCAGTCTCACAGGCATCAGCGAGGTTGACCTGCTCTTCAACCATCTGCCTGAAGCCTGGAAAGACTTCGGGTTTTGCGATCTCAGCAGCCTACTCCAGCTGAGTGAAGAGGTCTCTGATTAAAATGTTGATCTGGACAGAGGGTTTCAGGTAGGATAGGCAGTCATTGTGGACCTGGAATATCACCTCAACTTCCTGATGCCACAGGTCACCTCTTCCCCCCCGTAAGGGCAGGATGAGTACACCAGGAAATTCCCCCCTTGCCGGGTGAAGATCCTTTCTGGTGGTATGTCATCGTCATTGTCATAGCCATAATTGGGGATTGGTCCTATCAGTTAATTTCCTAGATCCATGGAAAAATGCTGGAGATCAACCACCATTCCAATAATGGTTCCTGCGCCCATAGTGATACTCCTTAGGTCGCTGTTATCCCCCACTATTGGAATGGTGTTGTGTTCTTCATTGACTAATGGTGTAGGGTTTAGCCCCAACCCCTGCTGTTGGAGATGGGCATTGAGGTGTACACATGCGTCTGGAGTTTTTAGTTTCTGTCCTCTCTTAATTTTTAAGTCAAGTGGGAATTGTCGTGTCCATCCTGGGATGGTGACCTCCTCTCCAATTTGAACGTCAACTGCATACGGCAGCAATTGAGCTGACCAAAATGCCTTTTCAGAATCATCATCAAAGCCCATGGGATTGCCCCCCAGTTGGGACCAGGCCTTGTAATTTATAAGGTCTAAATTAATTACAAATCGATTGAGAATGTCACTGTCTAAATAGAATGCAGCAGGGACATCTCGCACAACCCAACAATTATGCTCTATGCTTTTGTCACCTATGGACATTTTGAGCATACACCTGCTAGGTAGGAGATGTTTAGAGTTGGGGGTTTCCAGACCCATTTCCCATTTATCAATCAATTTAAATGTGGGATTGGTTGGATGTTTCGGGAGTTTCCTGAACATGGCTTTGCTGATGAAGCTCTTTCTGTTATTAAGGCACACTCTGTCGAGAACAGGCTCCTTCCCCTCATTTAACTGAATAGAGAGGAACAGTTGTTCTCTTATTTTCTGAATATCAGCTATGCTTTGAGCTGGTTTTTCATTACTTTTGACTACAGACTTTGGATTTTCAGATTGGGAATTGGTATAACATTTCAAAGTATTTCCTTCCAGTGTGTGTTAAGTGAGGCACGACGCCGAGGAAAGATTAAATAAGCGTTTATTTAATTTGTAATCAGAGCAGGCAGCAAACGCACCCAAGCGATCAGATGCTGGGATCAACTGCTCCTGCTTCGAAATGTAACATTCTGGATACACATTCTGAGAGAATCCTGGTAAAAGGGAAACTCTCAGAATGTGCATACATCACTCAGAACACTGGTATGTAACAAAACGAACAACAGAGATAACTTACAACCTAACACACCTCCCTCCTTACACATGAACAAGCATTTTACTATAACTATTCAAGATAGTAATCCTTGAGGCGATCTGGCAATTCTTTGCTCTTTTGCATTGTGCTTCAACGTTGGATTCTGAGTCTTCTGAAATACATTTGTCTGATTGTGATTGTGATGCCTTTTCTTCCTGTTCCTCTTGGCTTTCACAATCCAGATTGTCTCTCATCACACTTTCACAGACAGGATTGGATGTGCTTTTGACCAGTCTAGACTTTGACCAGCACTCACCCCCCTCCAGTATGACCACGCTGCCTCGTATAGCTTTCACTCTCCTTATGCCTATGAACTTACTTTCTGTACATTCCATCATTCCACGTGAGGTCATAATGAAGAGCATGTAGTAGCTGCTTTTCGCCACTGCGACTGCGTCACCAGGCAACAATGGGTAGCAATTTCTCAAAAGTAAACAAATGTCCCGATATGACAGCTGAGTCCGCCTCCACATATCGTGATGACGTGGGCGGGTCTCACAGATTGTGCGCGCGGGAGCGGCTGCACTATATTGGACCCTGTGGAGTCCTCCTCTGACGTGGGACCTCCTCCCCCCAAATGCGGCACACACCCCCTTGCCTGATGGGGGGCTGTCACGGCGTCTGCTGTCTGGTGTGCCGTTGCCGTAGGGATGACAGGGCATGTGGCTGTGGTGCTGCAGCTGGGGCCGCAGGTGGCTCGCGCGCCCATCTGTACTCCCGGGACAGGGAGGAGCGGCACTTTGGAGACACAGTTGGGAAGGCTTCCGTTGTCCGATCTTGGCACCTGGGAGTCGGGTCCTGGGTCAGTGCTGGGACGTGCGGCTCGTCCTCATCGCCAATGTTAAGTGAGGCATGATGCCGAGGAAAGATTAAATAAGCGTTTATTTAATTTGTAATCAGAGCAAGCAGCAAACGCACCCAAGCGATCAGATGCTGGGATCAACTGCTCCTGCTTCGAAACGTAACATTCTGTATACACATTCTGAGAAAATCCTGGTAAAAGGGAAACTCTCAGTATGCGCATACATCACTTAGAACATTGGTATGTAATGAAATGAACAACAGAGATAACTTACAATGCCACTTGAAACTGGAAGTAAGGTTGATTTTCAGGAATGGAGAAGAGTTCCCATCACCAGTTTGTTGTCCTACAGCAAATACTTTAATGTCAGGTATTTGATTATTTTGGAAATTAAACTCAATTTGATCAGAATTTTGTTCAACCATGTGGCATGTGCCATTTAAACTGACATGGTTGACACTTTGTTTTAATTTTATTGGCCAGTTAGTCTGAGTCCAGAGGACCTTATTTACGCCGTCTATCAGGGGAGACAACCTGCAAAGGAGGTCATTACCTAATAGACATGGGGTCCCCTCTGGAGTCATGACTATAACCGGGTGCTTCCCCTTATGTCTCCCAATTTTAATTTCCAGATCCACAGTCCCCATGACGGGAATTTCATTCCCATCGACGTTTCGGAGTTGTCCAGGAAGAGGGGTGAGCGGGATCTGGTGTCTTTCTCCCCTTCCTGAATTTAGCTGCTGAAAGGCCCTTTTGGAGAGAAGAGTGGCTTGGGATCCAGTGTCCACCAGTGCTAAAAATGAACATTGGCCTTGCACTTGGACGGGGGCGTAGAATCTACCTTCTTTCTCCTCCAATGGGCAAAGGTAATGGGCATTTTGGGCAAGCTGGGCGGTCAATTTCTTTATTTTGATTTTGGACTCCTACACAGTGGTGTTTTGTACAGTTTTCTGTGCCAGAGTCTGGGTCTCTGTAACAAAAATGTTGCATCCTGAAATATGTGGGATTTCACAATGCCCTTTTTCCCTTAGCTCTGTGCTGCCCCCTTTCACCTGGTGGCAGTCACTAGAAACAGTTTGTGGGGAGGATCCCTCCATTCATATTTTGTTCTCTGGATGACAATTCTGGGGTTCAGGAAGGGTGATTCTGAATCAATTGCCACAACTACCCAGTCTAGGTTCTGGTCTCTTGGGACCCATTCTTCTTTGGGAGGAGTTCCCCCGTCCCTGAAGGAGAAGATTTCCTTCCCAGAATCCTCCAAGGATTCTTCCCCTTCAAACTGGAGGACATTGACTTCCTCCACAAAATAGGTCTATCATTTCTTTGTTTCTCCCACCCTCTGTTCCCTGGGTTGCAGATTTTCGGGGACAAGAGATTTTAGTTCTGGTTCCAGCGTGTCCAAGGGCTTTTCATGGGTGAGGAAGGAAGCTTCCTCTAGGGCTTTGCACCCCCCCCTTCCTCCGTGCCTCCTCCTCTGGAACCGATGGGTTGTCGGGGTTTTCTCCCCATCATTGTTCTGGGGTACCAGACCCTTCGTTTGAGGGGTTCTGAGCCACCATTTTTATCTGAGGGTTCTGCTGAGCCCTCAACATGCGACTCAGATCCTGAGTGAGGTTCTGGACCTGGCGCTCCAGTTGACACACCCGCTCCAGCTGGTTCGAGGTCTTTGATCAAACCTAGGATGTTCTCGGGAAGGGTAACCCTCCACCCTAGGCTTCCCCTCTCCCGGATTGGGTGGTCTGGACTCCTGAAAGCAGGGAGAGAAAGGAAGGTTGTCCTGCAGGTTGGGGTTTGGGAAGTGCCGGGGGAAGAAACTTAACCCAGGATTTGGAGGATTACTGCCCTCCTGAGGGAAGTTAGGAGGGACATTTCCTGGGTCAGTACTCACCTGATTGGATCCCCCCCTTGGGCTGGGGGAGTCCACACATACCCCAAGATAGGTTGGTTGCCCTTATACCTGGGACCTATATAATTAGCAGAGTTAGAGGTCACATTGGTGGGCTTTCCTACCTAGCTTCCAACAGCTGCTGATTGATCAGAAGGCCTTCTTTGCCTCTGATGTGGCTGGTTTTGGGAAGGTATGTTTCTAGGCCCCCCATTTCTAGGTTCAAAATGGGGGCAACCTTCACCTCCGCCATCTTAGCAGCAGAGGGGGTGTTGGTTGGTTTGGGGTTTTTTGTTTGGTTTTTGCTTTCTGCAGGTTTTTGGACCTCATAGATCTGGGTATCCTGCTCTATTACCCAGTCCAGGGTCCTGTTGTGAAAATCCCTTACCAGCTGCGTCATTATATATTTTGGGAGCGCATGAAAATAGGTGGTTATAAATTCCATACTATTCGTGTGCACACGCCTGGTAGTTTGCACAAAGGCACGTTTTAGCTCCTGCACAAATACTCTTGGGGCCTGATCCACTCCACACTGCAGATTGTAGGCCACCGCAGGCCTCCTGGGGGTTTCTGTGTGTGGAAAAGTGCTTCAAGATGGCCGCCTTATAGGTGGACCACCTTGAATGGTTTTGGTCTTCCAGCCCAGCAAAGAAGCTGGAGTATTCCGGAGAGAACGTCCATTTGGCATAGTCTATGCAATTCTGGCCATTATTGATGTTAAAAGAGTTGATCATCTGTTCATAGAGCTCCAGATGCTCCCAGACAGAATATTTTGCATTTTTGTGATATAAGGTCATGACTTTTCTAATAGCCTTAATCTGTTTGATGGGGTCTTTCATCAGGGCTCTCTTTTGTTTGTTAGCCTTCTGTTGCCACTTTACCTGAGTCCATTCGCCCTCACACTCAGAGACGATACTATTTGAGGTCCCCTCTTTATCTTCTAGGTGCTCCCTGATTCTTTGAGCTTGTAAGTGGCTCTCAGAATGGTGGGGCCTAGTTTCTTCTCCCCTGTTGTACCTTGAGCTCTCTGTGTCACTCCCATGGGACTCCCTCTTTCGCACAGGAGAGTGGTCTTCTGACTCCTCTCTGCTTCCAGGGTTAGTGGAGAATCCCACCCACTGCTCTGATTTGGTGGAGGTTTTCAAAATACTCTTTTGGGGCCTTAATTCCTGCTCTTTATTTTCTGCAAAGCAAACCAAATGGTCCCGTTGTAGGAGATGTTTCTGCAGGTCTAGCTCCCTGATTTTCTCCTCATAGGAGCTTTCCTGGTCAGAGATATCGGCCATAATATTTTAGAATCTGTACAGGGATGCCTGTCCATCAATCTCTGATGGGCAGCTGCCTGCCTGTTCAGTCATGCTGGACCTACTAGAGTCTGGCTGCCTCATGATTCCCGGTTCTTGTGAACCAGCGGACATGAATTCAGCAGTGCCTTGCACATACAAATTGGTAGATGGGTTTAAGGCCCTTGGTACAGAGGGCATCACACTGTGATCAGGTGCGGCCCTGTCCCTCAAGTTTAGATTCAGCCAAGCATACTCTTTTTCTAACAACTCCAGTTTCTCCCTCTCTGTCCCCATCTCCTGACAGAAGCCTAAGGCCTGAGCCTTTCGCTCTGCTATCAGGGCTTGACTTACCTCTATCACCTGCTCTTGAGCTGCCACCTGCTTGTGGAGTCCACTGTCTTCATCACAGAGGGCCCCATTGTCTTTTTGTGCTGCTTGTATGGCCTGGGAACACTGAGACAATTTTCGTTGCAGGAGATTCATCTCCTAATTTTGTGCATTTTTAGCTTGGGTGTTCTCTTCTAGAGCACCTTCTACTTGTCTTGTGTGCCCCAATAATGTTTTATGTTCTACCTTTAGTTTGTTCAGTTTCTGGAGGTCTAACTCTCTTTTCTGTAGTTCTTTGTTTAAGTTGCACACTTCCTGACATAGGGTATCTTTTTTTTTTGATGCAGGGTGCCCCTTTGTTCAGCCAGGTCATCCTGCTGTTGTTTGATTGTACTTAATGTCTGGCGTGCTTGGTTACATTCTGTCTGGAGGTGGAGTTCTTGACTGATGAATTTATTATTCTCCTCTTCCAACTCTTTCATCTGATTTTGTAACATGGTTATTTGTTCTGAGCAGGCCCTGTTATAGTTTAGTTGTTGATTCAGAGTCAACCTTTTCCTGACACTCAACTTTTAATGTATCTAATTGGGTCACTTGCTCAGAATAATTTTGTTGTTGTATAGCCAAGTCCTATTTTAACTGTTTGATGTCATTTTCAACTTCTACCTCAGACTCTCGGCTCTTTTGCAATTTCTCTTCTACTAGTTTTAATTCGGACTGAATTTGAGTTAAGAGCTCAGATTGGTTTTGCGCAAGGGTTCTATTTTCTTCATATATTTCCTCTATAACTCACATGTGGAGATATATGTAGGCTGTGAATTGGACCATTTTAATCTGCTCCTCTTTAATATTGGGAGTCATATACAACTTGCTCAAGGCTTGATGTAAAAGGCCACCGTCTTGCCACACATCCATGTTCATGGCGATGACCTGTTGCATCATTTCTACGAGCCAGGCCTCGTGATCTTGCTCTGCCCACTCTCCTCTAACGAATAGTTTGTGCAGAGGGTGCTGCCTAGACATGTTTATCTCCACTGTGGTCATTATGAAGAGTGTTCTTCCTTTATTAAATTATTTATATAAGGGTAAACCTGTATTCTGTTGCTTTTTGTTTAGTTCAGGGTTGATTGTACTTTATTTTTATACACAGGCCTGATACTTAGGGTCTAAGTTTTGGGATGGCGCTTTTACAGTGTAACACAGCTTTCTAACCCCAAAAAGTATCACTACCTTTTCTGGGTTAGCCTGCTGTGTTAAGCTGTCATGGGTGGAAACACTTATCTCAATCCCGGCAACGAGCCCCCACTGTGTCATGGTATTTAAATATGCGGCACACTCTAGACCAGGCATCTTTCTACTGGCCAGAGATGTGGCGCACAATAAAAACACATTCAAGTTTATTACATTCAGATTCAGTTTTGAGAAGACAGCCAACCCATCTCACACCCCCCCCCTTAACGTACGCCCCGTGTCACAATGGACCATGAACCAGGTCGGTGTGTAATAATGAAATATTTATTTATTTTAATTTTTAATAAAAATCAAACACATTCAATATAGGGCAGCAATCATTAGTGTGGTGATAATGGTACAGTAAAATGATAGGATACACTTTAACCTTCTAACATCAGATACACAATGCACAAATGAATGAAAGCAAGATTAATTTTTGGGTAGTATTTTCAAATGTCACCACAGTTAGGCATTCCCCCTGCAACACTCCCTCAAACCCCTGTTAACCAAGTGTTGTGTGGGTGGAGAGCAGTAGCAAGGAGTCAGGTATGCTAGGCAAAAATCAGTATGAGAACCCTTGAAAAATGGGCAAAATGGCATTCAGAATTACTGAATGGTTATTTCACATGTGCGGTTGAATGAATAAGACAAGAATGTGTGTGACTATACTAAAGAAGCCAGATAACTTACAAGCTACAAGGCAAAGTACTAAACAACCGGCATACAGTTTAGAAAATCAACTTTGGGATGGAAAAACAGTGCAGCAAGAATCACACGTGGCAAAATTGCAATTTCATGGGTTTAAAATAGGCAAACAACTTCAGAAATTAGCTTAACGGACAGAATCGGAATTCGGTTTTGTTGATGAGGTCCAAAGGCACCTAACAGGTATGATACTAAAGTGAAAGGGTGACTCTGGATGGGTGACAGTATGGAGTTCTTAGTGGAAAGGAAAAATCAGATTTTTAAAAGGAACACTTTCACAGGCCACTCGGTTTTGTTAGCAAAATGATTGGTTCTGCTGCAACTATATTTTAGTGGCTAGGTATTTTTAAAGAAAGACACAGTACGCGAGGAGGTTAATTTGCAAGGTTAACCTATCCGCGCCACGTTCATCGCTATGGGAAATTAATTAATTTATTCAAAAAGGTACTAAGGACTTACACAACTGACTGAAATGAGTGGGAAAGAATTTCGCTAACACATGGAGACGAACACAGATTTTTCTAAGGACAGGACACACATAGGAGTCTGACAATTTAAGAAGTTACTGGGATACTTATAGGGTTACTTATAGGGTTGGACAAATTGCAAGGTAACAGAATGGTGGATGCAGCTTTTTGATATTGGGTAGGGGTGATACTTACAAGAAGCACTTGAATGGGGTAGTTTGGACAGCTAACCGGGTCTCTGGACAGCGGCACAAGGGTCTGGTCACTGCACAGTGGCTATGCTCTCCTCTAGGGACTCAGCGAGGCAACCTGGTCTGGTCTCAGTGGACAGCGGGTGCATCAGCTGAGCAAAGACAGGTATGGTCACAGGATACTCCCAAAGGGGTCTGCAGCCCTTCCTCCTTTTTCCCTGAATTATTGGGATTTTTGTAGGGTTGAATTCTGGATGAATGGTTCTGCCTGGATAGGAGGCACTGGATCTGGAGCAGCTACCCCTGGCCTGGCATTGGGGTCTTGCAGGGTGAATGTGGAGCATCTGGATCTCTAGAGGTTGATTTTTGAATGTCTGATTCTTGAATGTCCTTACTCTCCCTAAGCTTCCTCCTTTTATAAACTGGAGGACATCAGATGATTTTTTACTATGTGGGAAGAAATAAGCTGGACCTACCTCTAAGATGGGATAGGTCACTCTGTGGTTGTCACTGCATCCCTGTAAGCAGATTGGACCCAGGAAAGTGACATCAGTTTTAGGTGTGTGTTTGTATGATCTGCTTTGTTCTACCACAGTTACCTTTGCCAAAATCAGTTATGAGACAAAACTCTTATATTTACAATTGTTAGCCTCCTGAAAATAAAATAGGCAGATCCCATATTTTACAAGGAATATGCCGTTCCAACTCCCAAGTTTGTGCGATGCTGTTTTGTCCTTCTGGCAATCTTTTGCCATTTCTATGAAAAATTATTTATCAAAAATCCTACAAATGGATACACGCAAACTTATCAATGTCAGGCATATTTTCCATCAACTTTCATAACTGTGTCATGTACGCTTTCTCCAGAAATGTCTTTTACTGTTGTTCGCGCCCACCACATGGAAGGAAGACCCACATGGTCTTATTTAAATGGTACACAAATTTCATTAACACGGTCATAATTTCACATTACTGCTTCTTTAGGTTACTGAAACAAATGCATTAATATAAAAAGTCTTTTAAATCCAATGAATGGCATCTGCCACTGGACGGCGGTTCTTAAAACTTCCCCAGCCATCCTGCCCCCTCTGTGTCAGTTCTGGGCAGCACGGTTACCATAGCACCCTTTGATTCTGGCAGATGCAGCTGAGGAGAGGTGTCACAAGGAATTCACACGTTTCTGTGAAGTGCTGATTCCCCTTGGTCCATTGTCCCTTGCTTTGCGAAATACCAGTCAGTCTGACATGGTCGCAAATTCTCACACCATAGTTTGTGGAGGAGATTCCTTTCCCAGGAAAGTTTAGTGCCTTTGAATTTCCTTCGGGCCCCTTTATTCTGCTGTTTTCAAACACACATTTTTTTTCTTCCTTACTTTCTTTCACAGAAACCAAGTTTTTAGTAAATAAATATAATATACACTTAAACCACCCCGGTTACACCCATAACATTCTGTTTTTGTGCGAGTATCTGGGATGATTGCACATTTTCAGCAAAGTAATATTGCAAGGCCTTTGCAAAACGAATTTACACATGATCATTTTACATGGGGATTTCACAAGATGTGGTTTCTTTAACACACATTTTCAGAAAAGCCTTGACAGATAATATCAGTTTCAGGGCATGGAAAGATGCTGGAAATAGTTTTCTTCTGCAATTGACGCATAGCCAGGGAGAAAAAGCTTTCTTTTTGAAGCCCTCTGCATGGGTTATTTTGTTGCAAGAGTGAACGTGAGTTATGCGGCCTGAAACGGATTTCTCTGCTCTTCACAGATTTTGTTTGACACAACATGCCATTCAGTGAGGAATGCCCCCATTTGCAGGTGTGCAACCTGAATATGGATGAACCTTCTTGTGTTTTATTAAAAACCAAGCTGGGTGATGTTCAAAAATTAAGATAGCACCAGTGCAAAGTCGTTTTACATAGAACATTTTCTTTGGCAGTTTGAAGTTTATGCAAATCCCAGCGCTGCAGCGCTGAGCCAGGCGGCCTTTGAATTCCTCTTTTTGGATTCCCAAGAAGAAAATAAGTGCAGCCATTCTTGGGGTGTCTGTGAGCCGTCTCACCCCATATGTGCACAACAGACACAGGGCAGCCATGATTGTTGTAACTGCTAAAAACGCAGTTTTGATGCAAAGCAATATTTGATCAGCCGTCACAGCGCAGCCATTATTATTGTAACTGCTAAAATGCAGTTTGTGAGGCATGTATTTCTGTTGGGCTGGTAAATGTACCCCACAACATTTCAAGCAATACATGCATGAACTTCTGTCTGCTGTGTCATGACCGCAGGTGTTTATTGTCTTGGTTTCTGTCTATTAACCACAAACCTCAATGGAACCATGAGCATTATGAACACTAGTGTGGTGCGCTGGCCGCTGTTAACTGTCTGCCTCCCTAGCCTCTATGCCTTCCATCTCTGCGCATGTATTTTATGCCTTGCCCCTGAATCAAGATCCTAAAAATACTTCAATTCTCTGGGACACTTGTACAATGTGGCCATAGTTTTACATTTACAGAGATGAATTTCTGAGGACCCCTAAAAGAAGGGATCCAGCTCAAAGACCCTCCAAACGAAGTACTGCTCATCAAGTAGATCATTTTAAATGAGATTTCAGCCTCTACGAGCTGATTAAATGCTTCTTACATTTGAAATCAACACCTGAAGCAGTTACACTGCCTGCTGCAGGGGCCTATAGAACACTTTTTCTCTCTGAACCATCAAGCAGAGCATCATCAAAAATGTTTCAAAAAACCTATACGCCCCATCACCCAGGACCGTGAACCATGTGCAACAGCATGGTGTGACCGTTTACTACAAGGCCACAAGCGTGGTCTGTACAACCCTGGAATAGGACACAGGCTTACCTGATCCATATGATTGGATCTGTGTTGTTTGGCCGTGGCAGAATTGTTTGCGGCTGAATTGAATGTAATCAATTTTGCCCCGAATACAACTCTACCACATCCAAACACACCCAATCTATGGCCCCCTTGCCCCCAATACATCCACCCATTCCCCCTCACTAACCTTTTCCACGCCTGCAGCCTCTCCAGACCCTGTGTTGTCAGTTCTGTCCCTCTAAAGCGGGCCAGATCCAACGCCGCAGGGTCCCCTTTTCTTGTTTTTTCATTTTTATTTAGCCCCTGCCTCCAATCTTCAGGAAGCAGAGCACACCCCTGCAACCACCCGAGCCAAAATACCTAACATGGGGAGCAGGGGACACCCCTGCAGCCCCCACTCCCCATGTTCAGACTTATTACCCAATTTGATCAAATCAAATCGATCAGATGGTGCTGGCCGAGTTTGGTCAGATGCACCATTCGATCAACATTCGATCACATTGGGTAATACCATGAGACCATGTGTAGGAGAGATGTGTACTGCCTGATAACTATTGTATGCATTAAAATGAGAATATTGTGCATTACCAAAACCAAGCACCAGTGGGCCAGCAATGTCCATGCAAACAGGGCATCCACTTTCATGTAAACACACTGGTTATAACTGATGTAAGGAGGATTCAATAGGAGAAGGCCATACGCCCATGTCTGGCTGAGAAACAGTCAAGCAGCATTCATACCTTTCCTGAAGCATCTACCCACCTTCATTCATGCCGCAACTTCAATGCTTAATAACCCACGTTAAATTCAGTGCACACCTCAAACCCTCCAGCTGGGTGGGGCCATACATAAATCCATACGCTGGCTTAGAGGTTAGTTGTTTGTTTCAGCATAACAGAGAGACATTGCCGTAGAGAACATCACATGTTATGCTTTTTACATCCACCCCCCTTACAAACTTGCCCTGCAGATTTTTATTCTTACTTCACATTTTCTTGCCACAGTTCTACCCCGACAGTCACCACACTCTCCAGTGAGAGGATGGGAGACAGAGAGAAAGAAAGCAAGCAAGAGAGACACTGAGACATTGTTAATAAAGGATAGACAAAGCACTACTGAGGAAAGAGATATAGAGAGAGAGAGACAGAGAGAGAAAGAGAGAGAGAAAGAGAGAGAGAAAGAGAGAGAGAGAGGGAGAGAGAGAGAAACTGTGATTGTGACTAATTGAAAGACACTGCCCGAGAACCAGTCTGACAGGAGAAGGAGAATGAAGGACTGGACTGGACAATGGAAGAGCTAGGTCAATGGATGACTCAGGAGAAGGACTAGGATTAAGAACAAGAAATAAGCACTAGGACAAAGGACTAGTACTAGGATGTAGGACTAAGACTAGCATAAAGAACCAGAAGAGAAATGACTCTGAAGAAGTAGAACAAGGACAAAGGAGGAAGGCTGGGATTAAAGAGGTTTAACATGAAGGATTATGACGAAGGGCTAGGATGAGGGGGGAGGATAAAAATGAAGGAGGGGGACTAGCACAAAGGACAAGGATGGAGGAGAAGAAGGAGGACTAGGATAAAGGATGAAGGATGAATGAGTAGGCCACAAGGCAAGGATGGTAAGAAAGGACTTTGATAAATGTATATGACAAGGTACAAAGATTATGCCAAAGGACTTTGACAAAGGATAAGGATTATGATAAAGGAAAAGGATGAAGACCAAGGTCTATACAGGTAATAATGAAGAAGGACCTGTGACAAAGGGCTATGACAAAAGAAAAGGACTAGGTGTGAAGAGGAGGACTAGGACAAAGGACTATAACCGTGGAGAAGGACTAGGATGAAGGAATAGGGCTATAACCATGAACTATGATGAAGGAGAAGAACTAGAATTAAAGACTGTTAAAGAACGAATGGGATGAATGGCTATGATGCAAAAGAAGGACTATGACAAAGGGCTATTATGAAGGACCAGGACTATGATGAACTACAAAGAAGGTGAAAGACTAGAACAATGGACCTCAATGACCCATGGAGGCTAAACTCCATAGCTCACGTAGCAAAACAGTTTGGAGACAACACCAGCCCGCAAAGAGAAGACTTGCAAGCAGTCCTTCTCCTGCCATGCCCCAACCATCTGGAACTCAATCCCGGTAGCGGCTCAAAATGCCCCCATCATCCTCCAGTTTGGAAAGAAACTAAATAAAAAGTGGCTCTTTCAACAATACTTGCCGGAGGAATCAAAATCCCTCTCTACCTCCACTATCAGTACTGTATTACTTTATAAAATGCCAAACCCAATTCTGGCACAATCCTGTTGTAAAGTGCTCCACTGCTCTTTAGCTAGGTTTGCACTATAAGCAATAACACATAAATAAATAATAAAAGGATATGATGAACAAAAAGCAACAGTGTAATAAAGAAGGGTTATGACAAAGAAGAAGAACTATGGTGAAGGAGAAGGACTAGGATGAAGGAGTAGGCTGAAGCACTAGGATGCAGGAGGACTAGAATGAAGGACTATGGCAAAAGAGCAGGACTAGGATGAAGGGCTATGATTAAGGACTTGAATAGGAAGTGGCAGGACAAAGGAAAAGGACTGTGACGAATGACAAAGGACTATGACAAAGAAGGATTGTGATGAAGAACTATCATGAAGTAGAAGGGTTAGGATGAAAACTGTGATGAAGGAAAAGGATACAGATGAAAGAATGTGATGACAGTGAAAGACTTTGATGAAGGAGAAAGACTAAGATGAAGGTCAATGACAAAGGACTATGATGAAGGAGAAAGACTAAGATGAAGGACTATGACAAAGGACTATGATAAAAGTGAAACACTAAGATGAAGGACTGTGTCAGAGGACTATGATAAAGGAGAAAGACTAAGATGAAGGACTATGACAAAGGACTATGATGAAGGAGAAAGACTAAGATAAAGGACTATGACAAAGGACTATGATAAAAGAGAAACACTAAGATGAAGGACTATGACAAAGGACTATGATAAAGGAGAAAGACTAAGATGAAGGACTATGATGAAGGTGAAGGACTATGATACAGGGTTGTAAATAAGGAGAAGGGACATGATGAAGGAGAAGGATTATGAAGAAACAATATAATGAAGGATTATGGCAAACGAGATGGACAAAGATAAGGAACAATGATGACGGAGAAGTAATAGAATGAAGGAATATGATGAAGGACAAGGACCCTGACACAAATCTAGAATGAAAGACTATGAGGAATGAGAATGGTGATGATGAAGGGCTATGACAAATAAGAAGGACTAGGTTGAAGAAATATGATTAGGGAGAAGAACTAGGATGAAGGAGAAGGGCCAGGTAAAGCAAAAGGACTATGATGAAGGACTTTGACAAATAAAATAGACTATGATTAAGGAGAAGGTCAAGGAAAGATGAGAAGGGCTATGGTGAGGACTAGGATGAAGGACTATGATGAACAAGGAAACAGACTATGGACAAAGGACTATAAGAAAAAGGATGGACTGGGATGAAGGTCTATGATTAAGGACTTGGAAGCAGAAGAACCAGAACAAAGGAAAAGAACTGTGATGAAATGACAGAGGACTATAATAAAGGAGGATTGTGATGAAGAACTATGACGAAGTAGAAGGATTAGGATGAAATCTGTGGAGAAGAAAAAGGACTAGGATGAAAGAATGTTATGAGAGAGAAGGACTTTGATGAAGGACCGTGATAAAGGACTATGATGAAGAAGAAAGACTAAGATGGAGCATTATGAGAAAGGACTATGACGAAGGAGAAAGTCTATGATACAGGGCTGAACTTTGAGGAAAAAATGTAATGAAGAATTTTGGCAAAAGAGAAGGACAAGGATAAAGAACTATGGTGAAGGAGAAGTACTAGAATGAAGGACTGTGATGAATGAAAAGGACTCTGAGAAAGGTCTAGGATAAAAGACTATGAGGAATGAGAAGGGCAATGATTAAGGGCCATGTCAAATTAGAAGTACTAGAATGAAGAGAAATATGATTAAGGAAAAGGGCTAGGATGAAGGAGAAGGCCCAGGGCAAAGGAGAAGGACCATGATGAGAGAGAATGACTAGAATAAAGGACTATGATAAACAAGGACTTGGACAAAGGACTATGATGAAGGTGAATGACTATGAGTAAGGACGATTATGAATGATCATGGCAAAGGAAAAAGGACTGTAATGAGTACAATCTTTCCAGCACAAAAGAAAAGGAATAAGATGAAGGAGAAGGTCCAGGACAGCAAAGGAGGACTATGATGAAGGTCTACGATGAAAGAGAAGGACTAGGATGAAGGAGAAAGACTATGAGCAAGAACTATGATGAAGAAGAAGAACTATGACAAAGGATTATGATGAATGATCATGGGAAAGGAAAATGACTACAATGAACACCACATTTTTAGGACAAAGAAAACGGAATAAGAGAAAGGAAAAAGTCCAGGAAAAAAGAGGATCATAACGAAGGTCTATGAGGTAGGAGAAAGTCAATAACAAACAGAAAAAAGAGCCAGAACAAAGCAAAATGACTATGACAAAAGTCTATGACAAAGAAAAGGGAATATAATGAACGAGAAGACGAGAAGGACTATGAAGGAGGATTATGATTAAGAAGAAGGACTATGTCAAAGGACAATGATGAAGGACCAGGACAACGGAAAATGACTATGATGAAGGTGAAAATCCAGGACTAAGAAGTAGGATAAGGCAGAGGGCAAAGGAGAAGACCTATGATGAAGGACTATAATGAAAGAGAAGGACTTAGTCAAGTATGATGGAGGTGAAGGACTAGGATGAAGGAGGAGTAGAATGAAGAACTATGACAAAGGACTGTGATGGAGGACAATCATTTGGCAAAGGGGAAGACAAATGACTATGATGCGAGAGGACTTGGACGAAGGACTATGACAAAGGACAAAGGACTATGACAAACAAAAAGCACTACGATGAAGGAGAAGGTCAAAGGAGACGAGACTTGATGAAGGACAATGATGGAGGAGAAGGACAAGGATAAAGTACTTTGATAAAGGAGGACTTGGTCGAAGCATTATGATGAAAGAGAAAGGCTCGAATAAAGAACTATAATGATGGAGATGGACTACAATGCAGGAGAAAGACTAAGATGAAGGACTATGATAAATGAGAGGATTCAGAGCAAAAGAAAAGAGTATGGTGAGGGAGAAGGTGCAGAACAAATGAAGAGGACCTTAATGAAGAACTATGAATAAGAAGGACTAGGAAAAAGGACTATGTAGTATTCGAAAAAGACAGTAGCTGGCAGCGATTTAGCTCTGCTGTAGACTAGAAGTCTTGACACCAACAGCTACCAGGAGCTACCCCGTCTCCCCGGGCCAACTAGTGGCATATAGGCATACTTACCTCACAATAACTCTCTGTTTTTCGAAATTGTGTTTAAAGGAGAATTAGGGAAAATGTATAAGACATTTAAAGCACAATGGGTCATAAAGAACAGACAAAACATTCCGGAGTGCAACTCACATGGAAGTTAGATTTGCGACAGTCTATGCACAACTGTGTACTAGCTCCTTGTTCACCGGAGTTCGGTTCTATTTACACAGTGATATATGATACCCAGGAGCTGCTTTTAGATTCGGCTCACCAAATCCTTATTCTGATCCCTGTTATGATGAAAATGAAAGGCTAGGATGAAGGACTATGATACAGGAGAAGGATATGAGCTGCAGATCTGGAGCTTACATGGCCATTCTGGTCTTTCTTGTATGTATTTCATCGGAGGGCTGATATGAGCTGATAAGGCCTTCCTGCAGATCTGGAGCTTACAGGGCCACTCTGGTTTTTCTTGTTTGCATTTCACAGCAGGGGTGATCATGTTGAAACTGTTTTTGAGCTCCCCCTCCCTGTTGTATTTCCACTTCCACCCTTGTGCAACACTTCTACCACTCCTCTCTGCTTCTTCTTTCTCCCTCACTCTTTGCGTTTGACTGCCTATTGCCTCCCTTTCTCTATTTCTCTCATCTGCACTATATCTTCTGCCTCTCAAACTCACTCATAATTTCTCTCCCTCCTAATATTGCAGTTTCTTTTTAATTTTGGCATCCTCGCTTGTGCTCTCTGACATTTTTTCATTTTTCCTCTCTCTCTCGTTCTATCATTTGTATGTTTTGTCTTTCGCTTTCATTCAGGATTTCCAGACCTTTCTCGCATCTTCCTTCAATATCTCGTTTTCTATCCCACTTTACTCCTTCTCTCACTTGCTTGTCCTTCGATGCTGCCCACACTTTCTTTAGCACAGAAACATCTTAAATTCAATCTGCTTTTAATTTGGTCTATTAGGTGGTGCTTGCGCCACCTATAAACTGAACCTATTGCATTAACCAGGTTGGGAGAAACGGCATATGAGGAGGGACACACAGCTTGTAGGTGTTCTTTAGCTATTTGCCCACTGTGACACAGACAACAGAATTTAAGTTGCAACAAGCTTTATTAAAATGTCAGGATGATGTAAGGCCTAACTTGCCCTATACCTAAGACAGGGAATTCTCCTGCCTAAGGAAACTAAGGAAAGTCTATGTTCATAAGTCCAAATCAAGAATCCATCTGTGTCAAAACATATCTTGTCATCACGTCTAATACAGAAATGTAGCCTCTAGCTCCCTTCCCCAAGATCAGGATACAGTTCCAACAATTATGGGTTTCAAATGTTCCTTCCTGATTTAAGCCCACTTAGTTTCAGTATACAAAGTTTAGAGGGAGTTTAGGGTTCCCTTCCCCACAAAACAATGTTCCAAATTGTCATTTTAATTGTTTATTTGTACAGCGCTTATACACAAGTGAAGTTCTTCAAAGCGCTTCAAGGCAGGAAGGAAACAAGGGACTACAGTAGCCATTCTTAGGCCTTGAGGTTTCTGAATGATCTAACAAAAAAGTAACTAGCGTACTAGGCCTGATGGCATTGCTCCTTGTCCAAAGGAGCTCAGGGATTCCATCACCAAGCTTCAAGCACTGAAGCACAATGTTCTCAGGAATCACCATACTGGTTGGGGCACTCTGGTCTGGGCACAGTTGATAGACCACACGGTCCATCCATTACAGGTCACGCAACCAGTTGCCCATGGCATTATGATTGGCCCAAGCTTCCTCCTTTGTATTGCTTTGCCCCACTTCTCTTTATCTGGCCCCCTTCTTAAACGTAGTCTTTCCTTCTTTTCACCACGGTCTGCAGCCTTTCAGTTTTCTCTTTGCTCCCACTTCACTCTTCCCCCTTCTGCCACCCGCCCGACAGGTTTTAATTACTTTTTCTTCATTCATGGTGGTTTACATATTTTCTATTCTTCTTGTCATTATATCACTCTAAAATGCTCAAAAAGGCTTTAAAAAAACACACAAGTCTTCTATACGCGAACACTCTATGTTAGGGAGAATTCTCTGAGAAGGCTAATTTCCCAAACCTAGTGAGTCCCCCAGCAGCTTTGCTGGATTTTTGGGGTTTGCTTTTTTCTCCTGCTAAGAGTGAGACTCTTTTACTCCCACTCTTAGGCATGATTTGAGGTATGTCTTTGACTTGTTATGTGCTTATGGGCTATGGGGTCTCTTTTTACTCCATAGGGTATCATCTGTTTTTCTGTATATGTGGTACACAGCACCCTCAGTGCAGTACCACAGGGGTGTCACAGTGACCCCCAAACATAGACTCCATACCCTGGGACTGACTACTGTCTCCCAGGGCATGTAAAGTCACCATTGACTTTACTAGTCTTAAATTGTGAACAGAACCAGTACAAACCATCATATTGTGGAAGTACTGGTAAGGGGTAATTCGATTGCCCCTGGGTCTGTTTCCAAGGAGGCACTGTCCAGTCCCCCCTTGTCGAGTTTCTGGCTGGTGGCAATGGTTACCACGCGAAATATTCCACTGGAATATTTTCTATGGGATTTTCCCATTCATTTTAAACGCACCACTTTTTGGTGCAATGTTAAAGATACCGCCGGTTTATTTATTTAATATTAAATCACCGGTTGGGTCTTTTTGACAGAAATCAATTCTAAAATGCCGTTTGTGTCCGTCTCTGTAACTCTGACCAAGGTCGAGCCCTTTGTTCCACTTTTTTGGCGGGCCTC
The DNA here is from genome assembly GCF_040938575.1 of Ambystoma mexicanum. Lineage (NCBI taxonomy): Eukaryota > Metazoa > Chordata > Amphibia > Caudata > Ambystomatidae > Ambystoma > Ambystoma mexicanum. The sequence goes on along the minus strand of NC_090927.1, from coordinate 96,857,595 downwards.
TCCACAGAAGCCCTCCAAGTGGTGCCCCTCTGTCTGGGTTCCATAGGAGGGGTGGAGGGGGGAATAGGCACCCTGGACTGTGTTGCCTCGGCAACCCAAGTCGCACTCTACTCTGATTGGCCCAGTGGTGAGCCGCCCGGCTCATCACTTAGCATGTGTGATTGACAGCTTGGCTGATGAATGGGGGTTTTTCTGCATAAAAGCAGGGCCTTTGGGACTGGAACGTCAGAAGTCGCCACAGGACCTAAGAATCCAAAGAGGGAAGAAGCTGAGCCACCTGCAACCGACGACACCAACGGTGAAGCCCTGCTGCAACAAACTCACCACTTTTCCAACGACTAGAGAAGATCTTCTGCTGGAGAGTCTTCTCCCTTTGAGCTGGTAGGACCAACCAGTTCACCCTTTTTCGCTTCCAAAGATGTCACTTGGTTGAATCGCCCATGCCAAGCACTCCGGCGGCCGGATAGCCAAGCTCACCACTTTTGACTGCGAATAAAAGGACCGCACCTTTTAATCGGGAACTCCGCGGCTGGTTTCATCCCTGTGCAGTGCAACAAATCCACGGTTCCTCCTCAACGAGATCTTCTCTTCCCCTGGTCGGAACCCTGAACTTCAATCACTGTCAGGAACAACTGCCCCCGCTGGAGCTTCCTTCCCCTTTAAGGTATTGTGTCCTACGTGGCCTCCCTTTCTACAGATTGCTAAAGGTGAACCTTAAATCTTTGGCTTCTAAACTGGGTTGGCTCCAGGCCTTCTACCTATATCTTTTGAATCCCCCCAACCTCTTTTGAACACTCTGCAAAGACTTTCAGTGCACTTTAAACCGTGTGATCCTGGGCACATTTCGCTTTGCTACATTTAAAGTGGGCCTGGCCTATGAACTTTGGCTCTACAGTATAACCTGCCTTTCACCCCTTGCTCTGAATTCCTAAAAGTGTTGGGAACTGTTTTATTTTATGCTCTGCCTTTTCCCTCCCTTTTTAACCTGAACTATTGGAGTGCCATCTAGGTTAAGCGCTCACTTCTGTCTTAACAAATAGTTGTGCTTTAACCCTGACTTGTCTGATAGTTATCAAGCGAGGTGTATATTCTTACCTGACTGTGTTTTGATTACTTTTCTACTGAGAGTGCTAGTGTATTGCCTAAAGTGTGTTTTCAAATAAATAATTATATACTTTTTATAGAAAGCTCTGGTCAGTGTTTGTTTGCTCTACTGTGTTTTTACCCCTATTGTGTATACTCTATATACTGCCTAACTCTTCTTGAGAGAGGTCTGACTGCTCAGCCACAGCTACCAGGTAAATCTGGGTGGTGCAGATTGCTACCAATTGGGTTTACTGCTTCTCCTGTAGTCTTAATCTTCTTGCAGTGCTCCCTAAGGGGACTGCGCAGGATTCTGCCTAACACACTAATACACAGTTTCAACGTACTGTATTGTTAACGTAGCATTTGATTTTTCTTATTCTTCCTTCAGTTTGGAACTTTTCACAAATATACGGGCGGCACACACCCGCTCTGTCACAATGTACCTTCCTTTCTCTTACTCACGGCACACACCCGCTCTGTCACAATGTATCTTCCTTTCTCTTACTCACGGCACACACCCGCTCTGTCACAATGTATCTTCCTTTCTCTTACTCACGGCACACACCCGCTCTGTCACAATGTACCTTCCTTTCTCTTACTCACGGCACACACCCGCTCTGTCACAATGTATCTTCCATTCTCTTACTCACGGCACACACCCGCTCTGTCACAATGTATCTTCCTTTCTCTTACTCACGGCACACACCCGCTCTGTCACAATGTATCTTCCTTTCTCTTACTCACGGCACACACCCGCTCTTTCACAATGTATCTTCCTTTCTCTTACTCACGGCACACACCCGCTCTGTCACAATGTATCTTCCTTTCTCTTACTCACGGCACACACCCGCTCTGTCACAATGTACCTTCCTTTCTCTTACTCACGGCACACACCCGCTCTGTCACAATGTATCTTCCTTTCTCTTACTCACGGCACACACCCGCTCTGTCACAATGTATCTTCCTTTCTCTTACTCACGGCACACACCCGCTCTGTCACAATGTACCTTCCTTTCTCTTACTCACGGCACACACCCGCTCTGTCACAATGTATCTTCCTTTCTCTTACTCACGGCACACACCCGCTCTGTCACAATGTATCTTCCTTTCTCTTACTTACGGCACACACCCGCTCTGTCACAATGTATCTTGCTTTCTCTTACTCACGTACCGGCTTTCTTTACACACAGAAACTCACTGGTCACATTAATTGATGTTGCGGCTCCTCTGCACTCAGGACTTCTCAGGTCTTCTCGCGGAATGAGGTCAAGGTCTCACCACCTGCCCCTCAGGCACTCCTGGGCTGATTGTAAATATGGCCAGATTGTTAAGGTGATTTTCCACCTCACAATCTGGCTATATTTGCCGCCAGTGGTATTCTATAAAAAAAAGAGCTGTAATATGGTGGCCATTAAAACAGGAGGTACTTCTGAAACACTGCTTGATTTAATGTTACCCCCTTCGCTGCAGGGGGGGGGCTGTTGTATCCTGTCTCCCTTCCTGCATGGATGGTGTGAGGTCATGAGAGAATGTTCTGTGAGTGCATATGGAATGTTTGTGCTTGAGTGAGTGTGCCACTTATGTAGCCTGGCTGGTGGGAGCCAGTGGGCTTCCCGGGAGATCTGCTCTCCTGCTCCTAATGACCTAATGTCCTGATGTCACCTGATTACTCCTTTATCTTAATGAAGGAGCTCATGAACCTACCTGGTGCCTCCAGGAACCTGGATTATTTCAAGGCCCTTATCTGGTTAACGGTAACATCTATCATTATTAAAGCAAGAAAGATACCACATTAAATACTTCCGTGAGAGTGCGTAAAAACAAAATGTGTAAAAATAAATTGTATATAGCCCTAACTTATGGAGAAACCCTACTGTAGGCCCATGTGTTCACAGTGAGGGCCCACGCATTTCACAAATCCTAGCTCCACCACTGACTAAGCTAAGGCACTAGGATAAAGGAAGAGGTCCAGAAAAAAGGAGGACTATGAAAAAGGTGAAGAGCCAGGATTGAGGACTAGAAGAAGGAGTGATGAGCAGAAAAAATACCAATCTCTAATGCAGCCATGCCAATGACCCCCCTTTTCTTCTCTCCTTTCTGTAGCCATATTGTAGTCATAAGGTGGTGCTATAATACCTCAACGTGTGCCAAAACAACGAGGGCAGTGAAACAGACGACAGGAATAACAATAGATTAATCTCAAATAACAAGAAACATGGTTCAAATGCAAGACTCTCCACAATTCTACAGACTGTGTTCAATTCTCATACAATATTTAAAATGTTGTATATGAACAATTCATCAAATAATGATCCCTTTCCTTTCATTCCGCAATAGCTCATTACATTATACCTTTTTAAAAAAGAAATTGCATACAATAATCTTATTACACTAAAAGCCACCTGTTAAGAACACAACCCAGCATACCTCCGCAGATGACTTCATCTTTTATTACACACTAAATACCAGAGACCGTCTCTAAGGGTGGCACCGTAATTCAAACCTGTGTCGCTTCCAAGACAAACGCGTTGCCCCTGAGCTGTCCTCCCAAACGACTCGCTACGGTAGATCTGCCGCTACCCCTTCGCTTTTCCTTTCTTGTCTTGGAACTCATTTTCTTTCCTTCTTTTCCCCATTGATTTCAATTCCTGTGTTAATTGCTTCTTTTTCCCTGTTCAGATTTTTGATTTAGTTCAACGCTTTTGCAAAGATGCTCCATGAGTCAATAAATACAAATACTTCCAACTGAAGGCAGGCAGAGCCTGCGAGCCTCGGGATAACCCTCAGACAGAAATGGTGGTGGCCTCATAGAACATTGATACCAAGATAAATACAGCAGGTGCAGCAGTATGCCCACTCCCCAATGTCTATCCCTCTCCTCGCAATACAATCGCGGAGCATCTGGCTGTGTCACCCCAGGCCAACCTACCACCCACACAGAATCGGCACTGCCACATTGAGGGTGGGAATATGGCACTTGTGACAAAGTCTCCTGCCGGATCCTGGCACAAGACACTTGATGCTGGGTCTGGGGGTGGTATGGGGAGGTACCCCTGGCTATCCCAACCATGCCACCCATTGGAGGTAGGGGCTTGTCACATTGCCACCTTAGAAGCTCCTGCCCCTATAAGAGAATTGGGGAGTCGTGATCACCCTGAGACGGCACGCGTGGCTCCCCTGACACAAGTGCAGAAGTAAGATATAAAACTAGAGTGGGTTTAACGGGACCTGAACCAGGAGATAGAGCCTGAGGAATCCACTACTCACCTCACACAGAGTTCCCACTCATGCCCCTAGGAGCATGCCCCTAGGAGCATGCCCCTAGGACCAGTTAAGATAAAGGAGTCTGCTCCACAGAGAGAGACTAACCCATGGGAGGGACCAGCTAACCCCATATCCCACATCCCCAGGCCACAGCCCAGCAGCCAATTCCCTCACCAGCAGCATTATTTATTTATTTGTTTGTTTGTATTAGTTTACTTAAACATTTACAAAATATGAACCAAATATATTTCAAATAAAACATCGAATTTCATACAGTAAATTCTCAAATTTCCTAAAACAATAGAATATTTGATAGACCTAACAATTAAAATTCATACAACTATCTTAGCCAGAGAATACATTATTTCAGGTTCGGTTTGCATTTCAGAACTCCAATATTAACATACAACCATTAACATTATCTAATTATATAGTTTACAAACATTCTTTAGAAACCTTCAAACTGTTCATTTCAGTGGTACTGTTTTACCAGGCATTACGTCCAACCAGAGATTGTCCAGCAACACCCAGCTGGGGTTTCTTACAGACTTAGAGAAGTATTCAATCCGCTGGCTCCTAAGTGCTGAATTGTTAGGTGTAGCAAGGTTTCTTTCTCATAGTAGTCTTTACAAAAACCTATTTTGGCATGCATTCCATTCCTTACGCAAATAATTTCATTAGTTAACAGTACATTAAGTCTAAAACGCATACAATCATTTCTCGCTCTCTTGTCAGGAAAGCCAGTCAAATATATTTCCGGCGTATCTGGTTCTTTCTGGCAGGATACAATCTGACCATATAGGCTAGTACTGATTACATCATCAGTAGTGATGGCCCAATACAATCTTTGGCTTTTCTTTGTCACATAATTTGGGTTTTTAATCAAAACATCTAGTGCCCAACCAATTTTTTCTAAAATACGTATATAATATGAGTGATATACTGATATAAAACCTTCCTTTGAGGAGTAATCCCTTCCCTCTTTCCCTAAGGTAGTATATACTTTTTGTTCTGGGTTAGCATAAAATATTCGGAGAAGTGCCAGCTGTCTCCACTCCACTTGGCTTATAAGGGACTGAAGCTGAGTTCATAGCGAATCGCTGCAAATGTGGAACACTTAGGGCAACGATAGAAGACCTTCCTCCAAATCATGACCTCATAAGTACCTAAATCCGAAATTAGCCATTCAGTGAAAAATTCCAGTCCGTAAATCAACCTCGGTATTACTTTGGCAATGTAAAGTTTTATTACAGGTAAAGCCGAAAATGTTCCATATTTCTTATTCACCTTTAAAGTCTTAGCTGCTAATCTAGACGATTTCTCCCTTAAATCATTTCTATAGAAGCTCTTTATTGGATGAGGGATAGTCAGATATCCTAAGTATGCCATGCTCTTTTTTAGTTGGGGTTTAGTTTGATCAATATGCCACACAAAATTACTTTTCTTTCTAGATTTGCTCATTTATAAAATCACTGTCTTCTGGAAATTTATTCGTAAATTTTTTTCCAAAATATACTGGTTAAAGGTTTTCATTAGTCTTTGTAGACCAAATGGTGTTTGATCAAATAATATAAAATTATCAGTGTATGCTGCCCACAAGATTTTTAAGTTAACAATTTTTGGGGGAACAAACACCGCTTTAGGAAGTGTTCCTCCCACATCGGAAACATAGATATTAAATAGCCAGGGAGGCAATCTGCATTCCTGTCTAAGCCCATTCGGAGTTGCAATCGGCTTGGTCATTAGTCCCGCATTTATAATCTTACTTGAATTATAGAGTCCTCATGAAGATGGGTTAATATGCTCATTAACCACGGGACGTCCTAATTTATTTAATTTTGCCAATAGTTTTGACCGATCCACCAGGTCAAAAGCCATTGACAAATCCATGGACGCTACATATATTGATGTCAAGCAGTCTCTCCAGGCCCATTGCTGTAGGCCACTCAATAATAGCCCCCACAGTCTGTTCCCATGGATTTGCTAAATCCCAACTGAAACAAGTGTAGAATGTTTGTTAGGTACACACCATTCTACATGTGGCCCCATAACAGAGAAGCAACACATTGTGAATCAGGAGAGCATTAATTTCAGAGTTTTTACATCTTGAGACCGCTCTTAGATTATACAGCTCTTTAAAATGACCAGACCACAAGTCTTCAGGTGTAGGATTCGTTTGTACAGTTTGTTGTCTCATATCAAGATCATTAATTAGCGACCACAAGTTTCAGGAGCTCCCCTCCTTCAAATCAGCCAACATAGCCTCGCTATTCATTTTAAACAGTTTTCTTTCTCGATAGAATTGTATCTAATTCTTCCGTTTTTGCTTTAACCTTTTAATAGAGTTCAATTTGTCTACTCCCCCTTCCGGGGCTCTTTTTTACCTGTCTTATCTGTTTACGATTATGCCTTTTCATGCTTTGTACTTGGGGATCAAATTTGTGAACGTGAGATTTTACTTGCAATTGTATGTTCATTCCTTTCACAATTATTACAGACATGAGGTAGTCATTAAAGGAGGTGGAGGCATATGTCGACAGCTTAGTTTCAAGAGGGGAACTCTCAAAATCCTTCAAAATCAGCATATTCAATTTATAAACAGTTCCTCTATTCCATCTTAGTCCATTAGATTGCTGATTTGTCGTGACCATTGATCTATAAATATCGCCGGGTGTTCGGGTCTTTTTCCAATGCAAAGTCATTAATAACATACCGTGATAGCTATACTCGGTCGGAAGGATTTCAAAGGTGATAATGTGATGGAACAGAGCCTTAGAAAAAAATATATAGTCAACAATGGATGAAGAGTTTCTTCCAAACCAAGTTGCCGGGGGCTTAGATTGATCTTCCATGGTTACACTTAACATGTGCAACCCCCAACCCTCCAGGTTTATACGCCATGTCTGGCCTTGGATCACTTTACGTCTGGCACCGCAGACCATCAGGTCCAAATTCAGCCCCCTCTCCTGATTGCATAAGTCTGGGTCTACTGTCCAAGAACACCTTAATTGTTGCTCACAATCACAGATTGAGGTTCAGAACAATCCGAGTTAAAATCCCCAAGAACGATCACCTGCACCCCTGGACTTGTAATGAGCCAATCTTCCATTTTTTTTAATTCAAGATCTGAATCGTGCGCACCAAGTTACCGCATGGATTCCAGTATATGTTTATCAACAAAACTTGGCTAAAATAGTCTCTCTTGTCGATTGTTTTAACCACCGCTAGGGCCCCCTTACATAAGTTAAAGTGATTCATGATCTTAATAACCATTCCATTTCGAACTGCTATAAGTAATCCCCCTGCCTGGCATCCCCTAGGCCCCTATTGCTATCTCATATCGATCAAACACCAGGGGACCCGTCAGCCAAGTTTCTTGTAAGGGATGTATTTAAGCATAATGTGGAAAAACCTCCAATATTCCACGATATTAGAAACAAATCAGAGTCTACGCTAAAGATTACCTTCAGCTCTTTGAGTTGGGAGGTGGCCACTCTAATGGTTAATACTAGCCAACGCCAATTTGGCTCCTCACTCCCCATGCCACTAGTTCCCTTGTCTGAGTCACCCTGCCTACTTCTCGCTTCATTCCCAGTCTGTGGGTCAAGCCCCTCTCATCCCCGCCTTCCCTGTTCCTCTAGCTGCTGTATATTAAAGGGACGTAGGTCATAGCCCACTTTATGAAAGTTGTGTACTTCATTCAATAATGCCCCATACACCACCCTAGAAGGGATAACACGCCGCACAAGTTCAATTCTGACTAAGTGAATAAGGTCCATCAATTTAATGTCCTTAGATGTAATTAGTCGAAGGGCTGGTATTTCATTTAACAATGACAGGACTCTATTCCTATCCAGGGAGTCCGGGCCTCCTTTATCAAACATGTAGTTTAACATTAAACTTGGTTCTTTCAAAAGTCTTACCCGGTTGGAGGATCTGATTGTACCCAGCATAGTCCTTGTGTAGGGAAATCACTATCTCTTGTTCAATATGCGTCTTATTTTGTAGTTTAATCAGAGTGTGGCTGGCCTCTGGTATTTAAGTTATCCATCCAATTTCCCTGAGGTCCCTTAGATTAGAGTAAGTCGAATAGTTCCTGACCGAAATTGGGCACGTTGGAAAGGACCCCCTCCCTCCTGCAAGTTTAGTTCAGCCCGACTGTCCTGTTGTTTGGGGTACGTGGTGATGGAATTGTATTGTGGTTTAGGGTCAATTATGTCCAGGGGTGCCCTCCCCTCAGTATTGTCACCTAAGGCACACTGAGAGTGGAGGTCCCTATTCATTTTGGGTGCCCTCTGACCCCACCCTTCCTCAAGCACTATTTTCTAATTTCCCTGCAAGATTATGGACTTAATAAGGTCTCCCATTGCTGACTCATTCCTTGTGGGGGCATTGGAGATATCACTCCTGTTGTCATTTCGGTTACCCACAATCGGCCCATGGGGGGAACTATTGTCATTAGTCAGTAACCCCAAATGTCCCACATTAACCGGTGAGGGGAGGGCTACAGCACATGACGTACTGTCTCTACGATTCGAGAAAATCAACGGAGCCGTAATAACATCGGCGGCCACCCTCACTTTCTTTCTCATCCTGATGTTGTGTTAGCCTTCAAGGGCCAAAAGCAGTTTCACAGGCTTTATACAACTGTTAACTTAGCGGCCTGTACCCAAGCCACAAACCCGCGGAACAGCCAAACAGCACTCACAGAGCACTCCGGGATGTGCGCGTGCAGATGCACACGGCCAGTTCCTTAAGTACTGTTACCGGTGTCGAGGGGCGTGGCCAAATTCAGTAAACTTGTAACTTCCAAATTAGATACTTGTAGGCCTAGATAAATAGAAGTCAGGAAACTGTCAGTAACAGTATCCACACGTACAGTTATAAAGCACAAATGCTTGTCTCAGCTGTCTTCTGTTATACCTCTAAAGTCAATTTCAATCCACACGAGCCTGAAGGTGAAAGGAGTCTGCTACCACACTGTGCCAAACAGCACTCAAGGAGCACACATGGAGGCACACGCGCATACACGTGCAGGCCTGCTCCTTAAGTAGTGTTTCTGGTGTTAGGGGCGTTGCCAAATTCAGTAAACGTAACTTCCAAATTAGATACTTGTAGGCCTCCAAAGTCAATTTCAATCCAAACGAGCCTGGAGGTGAAAGGAGCCGCTACCAAACTGTGTCAAACAGCACTCACAGAGCACTCCTGGACGCACACTTCAGTTCATTTTAGCCAGAGAGAGGCTGAACGTTGGGTTCAAGGCCATGTAATGTGGCAGAAGGCTGCAGGAGTCTGCGGAAGGAGCATAACTGGAGACCACTGTCAGAGAGTGCAGCTGACGCAGGACACAGGTGGCTGTATGAGTGGCCAAGAGGCTTGGGTAAGGAGGAGATGGGTGGCTGGGAAGAGAAGAACCAGGAGGCAGGTGTAGGGTAGACACTGGGCTCTGGGGGAGAGTAGACCCATGGGTTTGGGGAGAGAAAGGCCCAAGAGACTGGAGACAGGGGGAATTGGTCAAAGTAGCCAAGAAGAGGGATGAGGTGCTCAGAGGCGACGAGGAGACATAGTAGGTGCTCTGAGTAGCTGTGGAGACGTAGATGCTCAAAGGAGATAAGCAGAAGGTGCTCAGAGCAGTGCAGGAGATGGTGCATTGAGGAGCTAAGGAGAAAAAGGAGGTAGTTAGCTGAGGTGGGGGAAAGGTGTAGGTTCTTGGATGGGCTTTGGAAAAGCAGAAGATGCTCAGAGGAGCAAAGCAGGAGGAGGAGCTTCTCTAAAGAGTTGTGGAGAAGCGAAATGCGCTTAGAAGAGCTGTGAGGAAGGGGGAGGAGCTCAGATGAGCAGAGGAGAAGCAGGAAATGATCGAAGGTGCTCGGAAGAAGTGAGATAGAAGGAGAGGTTGAGCAGAGGATCTGGAATAGAGGCGGCCGCAAGGGTTTCAGAGAGAAATAAAATGTATGTAGCAGGGCCTAAGGAAGAGACGGTAAAAGGAACAAAGCGGAGCATGGGGAGGGTTGAGGCGACGAGAAGATGTAACAGATGATTTAAAGGAGTAGGGAACAGGAGGCGAGGAGAGTCTTACTAGCGGAGATGAGAATGACACATCAGACCGTGATAAACTGCACCAGTGCTGTAGGGAGAATCTGAAGATGACACATCAGACCCTGGTAAATTGCACCAGTGCTGTAGGGAGAACCCGAACCTAGCAAATGCACACCAGTAGATGGCTGAGCACGGGACAAGAAGGTGCAGAGAGAGATTGGATCGGCAGACTCTAGAAGTAGGATGACACCGGGCAAGGATTGATTCCAATGGATGCACCTACCGACGCACAGACCTCACAGTACTGTGCTGCTGTTAAAAGATGGCAACCCAAATGTGGGCCACTCTGTGTTTGTTTGGATGGGGGAAATCACAAGAGACCTTTCATTTGGAATCCTTCGGGTTTGTTTGGAACGGGGGAAATCACAAGAGACATTTAATCTGGAATCCTTTGGGTTTGTGTGGATGGGGGAAATCACAAGAGACATTTCATTTGGAATCCTTTTGTTTGGATGGGGGAAATCACAAGAGACATTTCATTTGGAATCCTTTTGTTTGGATGGGGGAAATCACAAGAGACATTTCATTTGGAATCCTTTAGGTTTGCTTGGATGGGTGAAATCACAATAGGCATTTCATTTGGAACCTTTGGGTTTGTTTGGATGGGGGAAATCACAAGAGACATTTCATTTGGAGCCTTTGGGTTTGTTTGGATGGGGGAAATCACAAGAGACATTTCATTTGGAATCCTTTTGTTTGGATGGGGGAAATCACAAGAGACATTTCATTTGGAATCCTTTGGGTTTGCTTGGATGGGGGAAATCACAAAAGGCATTTCATTTGGAACCTTTGGGTTTGTTTGGATGGGGGAAATCACAAGAGACATTTCATTTGGAACCTTTGGGTTTGTTTGGTTGGGGAAATCACAAAAGACATTTCATTTGGAATTCTTTCCATTTGGATGGGGGAAATCACAAGAGACATTTCATTTGGAATCCTTTGGGTTTGTTTGGATGGGGGAAATCACAAGAGACATTTCATTTGGAATCCTTTGTGTTTGAATGGGGGAAATCATAAGAGACATTTCATTTGGAATCCTTTGGGTTTGGTTTGAAGTCACTTCGCACACTCTCTTCACGTCCATTTTGTTATGTTAGACTGCCAGGAGAGATCAGAACTTGGGCTTAACCAAATATGAAGAACTTTGCTTTTGAACACTTTTGCACTTCCCTGAGAGACACTAACTTTTGAGTTGGCCCTGAGCTACCATTTACGTTTGTAGTCCTCAGGGAATGTGCTTGCGTTTCCCTGATAAGATATCCTAATGCAAAGGAGTTAATATAGATATAGACGAGTGGTGTCTGGAGTGTGTCAGATCCCACTCTGCTCTGTGGCAAGCTGACCGCGCAGTATTGATTGACGCGGTAACGGTCCTGTAGACCAAAGGGAGCATCGGAAATATTGCCACCAACCACCATAGCTTTAAGGGTATACCGCGCTAGTAAATATAACACTTACATTGTATGCTATGTGAACTGCGGTAATCAGATACCAAAGGGCCAGTTTCCTGGATTTATGTTAATACAAGTAATGACAAACTAATGTGAAGGAGTTTGCCCTAAATATGTAAGGCTTGTATTGATGGGTTTTGTGATCATTTCTACCAGAATATGGAGATACATTCAAAATAGATGCACTGGCCTGGAGAATCTGTACATACACTCAACATACATGTGCATGCCTGGGGAATCTGGAGGTGCACTCTAGATATATGTATTATTCTGGTGAGTCTGTTGATACACTCTAAATATTTACATTGGTTTGGTGACATGCCATAAATGTATGCGCTGGGCTGAAGAATGTGGAGATACACTCTACATACATGTGGTCAAATGGAGAATCTGGAAATACACTATAATTGGATGTATTGGCCTAGAGAGACTGGGGATACATCCAATTACATGTGTTGGCCTTGAGAATCTAAGACACCATCTAAATACATGTGTCACTGTGGAGAATCTGGAGTAACACTCTAAATACAAATATTGGCCTGGAAATCTGCTGATGCACATTAAATACATGTAATATCCTGCTAAATCTGGAGATACACTCTAGATATTTGTACTGGCCTTGGGAATCTGTAGATACACTTTAAATACATATATTTGCCTGCAGGCTTTGGAAATACACTATAAATACATGTAATGGCCTGGATGATCTGGGGATGCACTGCACATACATGTATTGGTCTAGGGGTACACTTTAAATGTATCCATTGGCCTGGGGAATCTGTAGACACACTCTACATCTATGTGCCAGCCTAGAAAATCTGTAGACACACTCTGAATACACATTGACCGGGATATCTGTTGATACACATTAACTACGTGTACTGCCCTGGGTAATCTGAAGATACACTTAATATATGTGTACAGGCATGGGGGATCTCGTGATGCACTCTAAATCCATGTATTGCCCCGGAGAACCTTCTGATACACACTAAATACATGTACAAGCGTGGAGAATACAGAGCTACAATCATAATATATGTTCTGGTTTGTTGAATCTGGAAGTAGGTTCTGAGCACATTACTGGCCTGGAAAAACTGCAGTTAAACTCTAGATGCATATATTGGCCTGGAGAAACTGTAGATACACTCTAAATATATGTAGAAGCCTAGGAAATATGGAGATATGGTTAGGAAATATGATAAGGTATTGGCTTGGAGAAACTGCAGATGCATTATAAGTACATATTTATAACATCATATACAGGAGACTCTGGAGATGTACCCTTTATACAGACCAGCATGGAGAATCTGTTGATGCATTCTAAACATTTGTACTAGCTTGCAGTACGTGGAGCTACTCTCCAAATACATGTATTGGCCTGGGGAAACAGTAGACACACTCTAAATGTATGTAGTAGCCTTGGGAATCTGGAGATACACTCTAAATGTATGTAGTAGCCTTGGGAATCTGGAGATACAGTCTATATACATGTTCTGATCTGCTGAATCTGAAGCTATACTGTCAATACATGCACCGGGCGAGTGGAACCAGGACCCTGTTTTCTATTCTTGTGTGTGCCCTGGGGTGTCCTGCCCTAGAGCAGCCAGGCCTACTCTTAAAGCCAGTACCACATTTTAGCCAAAGAATCTGTCAAAGAATCTGCAAATAAAATGAAACTGTCAGGTTCAGTGGGTGTAGGCTTTGACTAACTCCAGGGTTTCACACCAGATCCATGGATAAGCGATGAAGAAGATGACATTCATGATGGCGGAGTTGATGCGTTCCATTGTCTGCACTGCTATAGGCAATGAGTATGCAGACTGCTCCCATAATGCCCTTGTAGAAGGCGGACCATCCATACAGAAGAGATATGGTGCCTGACAGTCCCCAAGGTTGTTCACTGCAGTTCATTTGGTGAGCCTTTGATGACATCCTCTAGCTCCTCAATGCTGAGACCTCGAAGAAAGGGCTCTAGCTGCTGGCGGCGGCGACATCGCTCCATTGCCTGACTATACTGCGCCTCTTGGACGAGCTGCTTGTTCTGCCTCTCAAGATGGAGCTTGTGTGCCTGCAGGACACGTGAGCGGCGGATCAGGTGCAGGAGCTCCTGACGCAGCTGCTGGTTCTCTTGCACCACGCCCTCGTTGTGTGCCTTCATGAAGCGCTCGGCTTCTTCCTGGGCCTCCTTGCCCAGCGACAGCACTTGCTGCTCCGAGTCCTCCCTGAATGCGGCCTTGTCGTGCAGGAACGCGCCCTTGATCTGCAGCAGGGTTTCTGCATTCTTGGCCCTGGTGGCCATCACCTCCTGCTCCAGCTCCTTGATCCTAGCAATCTGCTCTTGCTGCAGGTCCTTGATTGGCTGCAGCTCCTGGATCTCTTGGCCCAGGTGGGCCAGTTTATTTTCTTTCTGAAGCAGCTGATCATTGAGCTCGGCCTCCTTCTCTCTGAATTGGCTGAGCAGTTCCTCCCGCTGCCTTCGGAGGTCTTCCAGATCCTTCTGGTTTTGGTCGCTCAGGGTGATAATGGTGTTCTCCCGCTTCTGGGTCCTCTTGGACATGTAGGACATGTACTCTTGGCTCTCGACGCGGACCCTCTGGGCCTCCTCCTGCAAGAACTCATTGTCCCGCCTCAGCGTATCCAACCGCTTCCTGAAGGTCTCCATGCTGAGCGCCAGCTGGTCGTGCTCTTGCTGAAGGAGGGCCTCGGTCTCCGTGACAACTCGCTCAGCGGCTGCCTCGCCCTCCCCCTGCCCCTCACTTTTTTGGAGAGGAGCACCTTTTGCAGATTTTCCGCCAGTACTTTTTGCCTTGTCCTTCGGCTGTTTCTTTTTCGGAGGCATGCTGGGTTCCACACTCTTTTGCCCTAAGGAAACCCACAAAAAACAGTGAGTTTAAAGTAAATACTGTCTCAAAATTCATATGTATCAACATTTTAAGGTTCAAAATAGGGGCATTTTAGGCATTACATTCAAAAACATACAGTTACCCCAATAACTGATGGCTTGTACCCCTTATGACTTCCCACTTGCTTTATTATCTAGACAGTACCACCACGCCTCCAACACCCGGGATAAATTGCTCAGTGTGTAAATATCCTTCTAGTCCTGATAGAAAAAGAGTGTTGTTGAGTTGTGTGGCAGTCTTATTAATAACCTTTAAAGCGCACACACGAAAAAAAGTATTATCTCTGTGCTTTCCTATTAGATGAATTAATGCCCAACTCAATTCCTCTTTGCTTCTGCCTTCGCCCTTCCTCTCCCCTGCTGGTCTGTCTAATTCGGCACTGTGCACCTGGCTACCCTCTGATTTCGGGCCCAGGTCCTTGCCCACGCAGCCACACACCCACACTGCCCCCGGGAATCCCTTGAACTTGGGTCTGTATCTGTAACCCTACAGTCCCCTTACCTGCACTTTTAGACCCCCCGTGTCCGCGCTTTAAATCCTGCACTTGCCATCTTGCTGGCTGCAATATCTTATGTTGTTGTTGTTATCCCTCTTTAGCACTTTTCACTTCTACCCTCTCCCTTGCACTTTCCTCCCTTCCCTCTCCCCTGCACTTGAGTGTTCTCAATGTCACTGGGCCTAGTAATATCGTTGTTTTTGTCTTCCCTTGTTCCCCTCCCTTGCCTCGTCGCGCTCTGAAACACTTGTGTATGAGCGCGATACAAATAAAATATCATATCATATCGATGCTGCTGACTTCAGAAGGGTGAAAGGCAGTCTGTGCCTCGATAAGACATCTCCTCACCATGTATTGTCGCTTTATTCCAGATGTGTTGTCTAGGTGGATAGCTCACAAATACAGCAATGGCCTCACACATGTGGCCAGCTTGCGCTTTGCGAGTTCGAAACTCATGGCAGCATCAGCCTAGCGGTTCCACCATCTGAATGTGATAAGTCGACTACCATTCAAAATGGGGTAATAATAAAATCCTGTTATTACAGCACTTAGAAGCTGGAGGAATCTGAAATGAAGCACTATGTAATACAACTTATTATAAAAAAAACAAAAAGCATGTCCCTTGAACATGCTGAGTCTTACACGAGATTGGATTGTCCCTTAGAAACTGGTGCGGAGCACATGACTTTGCAACTGGCCAGCCATGCACACCTCGCTCGTATTCACAGCGTAGACTAGTATGGCTGTATGGACGAACCCACCCTATACGGAACCCAGACTCTAGGGCGCTGCACGCCCATTCTAAGCCCTCTGTGGGCTTCAGAGTAATAAACCAGCAGCTACTGCTAATCCCGCAATACCTGGAGGAGGTGTGTGTCAGGAATGGGATTGATAATGCTGCAATGGTGACTGTGCAATTCCAGGGGTGAAGGTAGTGCCAGACTGATAAGTGATACTCAATTCATTTTGTTATGTATCAAATAGTAACACCAAGTGCAAGAGAAAACCCAGCTTTAATCCAATAAAAATGGCTGGGAGTGCGTGTAACACAGCGTTCCATGAACAATATAACACAGAACACAACTTTGAAATCAAATACATGTCACAAATGATGTCATGGTTAGTGATAAGAAAACACTTTTATTCACTTATCCTATTGGTTAATAAGCTATAACAACTATACATTCTGTATGCGAGGGCTACCACTATTGGGTATTCTATAACTGATGGCTCCTCCTAAATCCGTCCGAATGAGAATGTTTCACTTCATTCTAACATATCATTGGTTGTCACTATGCTGCATTAGCCAAGATAGCAGACAGAATCCTAATTGGTTAATAGTTTGCTTATCCGATTTTGGGCACTTTGATGTAATGCCAGGGTGCGTGGTGAGGGAGAGGAGATGAATGGACCGCTGTGATTCAGTTTGAAGAAGGGACTCCTTCTCGTTCCCAGACCTGAGGCCTTGTCTGCCAATGTGTTTGTGGCCTTGGCAAGTCGTCAGTCTATAGATGTGCTAAGGGAGTAGCAAGTGCACTATCTGGCTAGGCCTGGAATAAATGATCACTGTTCCCATCACGTGGTAGGAAACCACTGTTCAGAACTCATTTTCATCTATTTATTGAGTTTTCCTGCTATCCAAAACCGTGTGTGCTGCACTGTCCATTTATTCATTAGGCGGTCATTTGGTATGGTAGCTATTTGCACCTGGAGATCAAGGCTATCAGTACTTTCTCACTGTTATCAATAAAAACGAATTAACTTTAGAGTTGCATGCTGTGTGCTTCTGACGAATGTTATCTAGCGTGGTTTCGATTCCCTGTTGGGGCCCCCTTGCTTACTGGCCTTAATGCCTGAGCATCTCTCTGAACATCGTGTGGCTTGGGATTGTATGCAAAGCAGTTTTGATGTCAGGATTCACTATTTCAGAAGGAAGGCCTTTCAAAGGTCTGTCGGAAAGATGGTGGGGCTCTGGTTCAATCTCTGCCATGTTAATGTACTTCGTGTCTCGTGCGTTGCATGACGCCATACATTATTTCCTGCCCATGTATTCTGCAGCCTACCCCTACCTAGGCCCATCTCTATGCTACTTGTGTAACCCCATCTATGCATTCTGCAACCTTTCCCTAAACTTGTGAGGGCACTCTACGCCTCACCCTACTTGTGTGGCGCGACCTACTCTACTCTTTATGGCGGTTGCAATGCTTACAGCTCACTTCTCAGCTTGTACTTTTGTTTGCTTCTAGGAACAGGTGGGGGTGAGGCCAGACCTTGTGCTGTTCTTATCTGCATCATCACACAGTCATTGTGCACCCATTACTCTGAGTCTTTCTCACCTTCATCCCAGCCCTCACTTCATGAGGCATTTGCCAGAAATCCCCCTTTTTTATAGGTGGCCCCTGACGATTCCCCTGGCATGGGGGAGGGGATGCAAAGGACAATTTACCCAGAATGTATCCTGCCCATATTCCAGTAATAGACCCCTCAGCAATTACCCCAAATGACAGGTGGGAGAGAAACATAGGGCCGGGGTGAGAAACAGCAGGACACATTAGCCGGAGTGGAGTGAACTAAATGACCTTAACTACCTCTTCGTACCAGTCATCAGCATATGAGGATGTGGACAGCACTATAAAAACAGAAATCACACCACAAAAACAGCACAAACAGCCAAATGCAGGGAAACCAAAAGCATCTTTTAATGTGCCAATCACACATTAATCCAAGACAAGACTGCTGAATTGAGAGACTGCTATGGCAGCTGCATGTGTGGCTTTCAGTGATTTCTAAAGATCTAATAGGGCACCCTGGTTGCATCCCTGCACATTTCCCCCACAAAGACATCCTTGAAAGTTGGCCAAGAAGTGTATATAGCATTAGTGCTTCTACCCTGCACTGTACAAAGTGGCGGCAGCCTAAACGCCTCACACACCATGCTAATGACTGTCCAGATCTACCTGCAGAGCACTTCAGTTGTAGGCCTTCCCCTGGAATGCACTGGACAGAAGGTTGCAAACAGCTCCTGACATTGTCTAGGGTGTGCAGTCTTATCCAGGTAAAGACTCACCCCTCCCCCCCTCCAAACTGAGAGAGTAGTCAGAAGCCATCCATCCCCTTAACACCCAAGTGGGAAGGAGGATATCCTCGTGAAGATGAAAGTCAAGGTTGACCCTGGGCCCAAATGGAGGAGAAGGCCATGAAACAAGACCCTCGGGAACAGATCTTGTTCCATGGTAGGATCTGGGCAGCATCACTTATACGGGTAGCCATCCAGGCTGCAGCATCCCTAACAAGTGCCCTCGAACCTGCAGCATCAGTAGCATGTGACCCTCCAAAGTGCAGCATCACTATTACGTAACCCTCCAAGCTGCAGCATCAGTAGCATCTGGTCCTCCAAGATGCAGCATCACTAGTATGTTGACCTCCAAGCTGCAGCATCACTCGCATATGGCCCTCCAAACTGCAGCATCACTCACATGTGGGCCTCCAAGCTGCAGCATCACTGGCATGTGGCCCTCCAGGCATCAGCATCATTAGCATGTGGCCCTCCAAGCATCAGCATCAGTAGTATGTTGACCTCCAAGCTGCAGCATCACTCGCATATGGCCCTCCAAACTGCAGCATCACTCACATGTGGGCCTCCAAGCTGCAGCATCACTGGCATGTGGCCCTCCAGGCATCAGCATCATTAGCATGTGGCCCTCCAAGCATCAGCATCAGTAGCATGTGGCCCTCTAAGCATCAGCATCAGTGGCATGTGGCCCTCCAAGCATCAGCATCAGTAGCATGTGGCCCTCCAAGCATCAGCATCAGTAGCATGTGGCCCTCCAAGATGCAGCATCACTTGCATGTGGCCCTCCAGGCATCAGCATCAGAAGCATGTGGCCCTCCAAGCATCAGCATCAGTAGCATGTGACCCTCCAGGCATCAGCATCAGTAGCATGTGGCCCTCCAAGCTGCAGCATCAGTAGCATGTGGCCCTCCAAGTTGCAGCATCAGTAGCATGTGGCCCTCCAAGCATCAGCATCAGTAGCATGTGACCCTCCAAGCATCAGCATCAGTAGCATGTGGCCCTCCAAGCTGCAGCATCAGTAGCATGTGGCCCTCCAAGCTGCAGCATCAGTAGCATGTGGTCCTCCAAGCTGCAGCATCAGTAGCATGTGGCCCTCCAAGCTGCAGCATCAGTAGCATGTGGCCCTCCAAGCTGCAGCATCAGTAGCATGTGGCCCTCCAAGCTGCAGCATCAGTAGCATGTGGCCCTCCAAGCTGCAGCATCAGTAGCATGTGGCCCTCCAAGCTGCAGCATCAGTAGCATGTGGCCCTCCAAGCATCAGCATCAGTAGCATGTGACCCTCCAAGCATCAGCATCAGTAGCATGTGGCCCTCCAAGCTGCAGCATCAGTAGCATGTGGCCCTCCAAGCTGCAGCATCAGTAGCATGTGGCCCTCCAAGCTGCAGCATCAGTAGCATGTGGCCCTCCAAGCTGCAGCATCAGTAGCATGTGGCCCTCCAAGCTGCAGCATCAGTAGCATGTGGCCCTCCAAGCTGCAGCATCAGTAGCATGTGGCCCTCCAAGCTGCAGCATCAGTAGCATGTGGCCCTCCAAGCTGCAGCATCAGTAGCATGTGGCCCTCCAAGCTGCAGCATCAGTAGCATGTGGCCCTCCAAGCTGCAGCATCAGTAGCATGTGGCCCTCCAAGCTGCAGCATCAGTAGCATGTGGCCCTCCAAGCATCAGCATCAGTAGCATGTGGCCCTCCAAGCTGCAGCATCAGTAGCATGTGGCCCTCTAAGCTGCAGCATCAGTAGCATGTGGCCCTCCAAGCTGCAGCATCAGTAGCATGTGGCCCTCCAAGCTGCTGCATCACTTTTCCATTTTCCATTTTCCAAATGAGCATTTTCTCTTGTCATTTGCTATGTCTATTCCTCCTCCTCTTCCCATGCCCCCTTCTTCTAAATCCTTTCTACGATGTGATCTTTTCTCCTTCGATTGATCTTCTTGTATGTCTTCCTTGACTTCTTTGCTTTCTTCCCCTCGCTCTAGCTGTGGACTCTGGTCTGGATACTTTTCACACAGCTCTCACTTCTCTCTATCCTTCACATGCTCTCACTCCATGTCCATGGCTTACTCCTTCTCTCCTAGCTCTTTGCCTCTCCCGCTGGAAACCTGAACGCCGGGGGAAAAGGTCCCAACCTCCTCATGATCTGGACCTCTTGTCTCTGCCCGTCCTCTCATGACACCCTTCTTCCGGCAAGTAAAAAACACCATTCCTCCTCCTGGACTACATCTCTTTCTCAACATCCTCGGCTTTCTCATCCGCTTCTTAACTCTATTCTCTCTCCTTGTTCTGCTGGCCCTTCCCATTCCTCTCCTGTCTCTGCCACTGATCGTGCTTACTACTGTACCACTCAAATCTCGAATCTTCATGCTTGTGCTTCTCCCCCCTCTTCTTCTCTGGTTTCCCCTCCTCCTTCTTTGCATAGTTATTCTTTTTCTCCTCTCGCGGCTACAGATATTGTGCATTTTCTTACTCAGGCTCATTCTACTGCTTCTCCTTCGGATCCCATCCCTTCTTCTCTTATCCCTTTAGTTCATCCTAAAACACCCACATATCTTTCTATGTTCATTAATCTTTCTCTCTCTTCTGTGCTTTTTCCTGATGATTTTTTTAAACATGCAAGTGTAAATACCCATCTTAAAAAACCCTTCACTCGACCCCTCTTGTCCTTCCAACTTTTGACGTATTTCGTTACTTCCCTTTCTCGCTAAACATCTAGAGAGAATTGTCTACTCTGAGATGTCTTCTCATCTTCATCTACATTCACTTCTTCCGGCTCTTCAATCCGGATGTAGGCGGGGTCATTCTACTGTGACAGCACTCTTGCACGTCTCCACAGTAAACCTTCCTCCATTCTTATCCTACTTGATCTTTCGGCAGCTTTTGACACTGTGGATCAGCCCACTTTGTTCTCCACTCTTTCTTCTCTGGGCATCTCGGGTTCAGCGCTTGGCTCCTTTAAGTCTTATCTGTCTGATCGCACTTATCTGGTGTCCTGGGCGGGCCAGCACTCAGCTCCCCACTCCAGCCTCTATTGAGTTCCCTAGGGTTCTGTTCTTGGTCCCCTTTTATTCTCGATTTATACTATCCCTCTGTCTTCTCTTATTTCTTCGTTTCATTTGTCCTGCCATTTTTATGTGGACAATTCGCGAATCTTCTTTTCTTTCTCTTTATTTACTGAAGATTTTCATTCTCAGGTATCTGCTTGTCTCTCTGCCGTTCAAGCATGGATGACCTCTCATTTTCTCCACTTATATACTTCCAGAACTGACAATCTTAACGTTCCTACTGCTTCTCCCTCCCCTGTACCTCCCCCTTCTTCTCTTTTCCTTCCTCCTTCTCAGCTTCCTGTCCTCTTCGACCCTTCTCTTTCCTATTCCACTCATATTGCTCTAATGGCCCAGAACTGTGGCTTTGTTCTCTTTAATATTCGGCGTGCACGTCCTTTTTCCTCTTTTCACGCCACTACACTCTTGATCTTTGCTTTAGTCTTTTCTCAAATTGATTACTGTTCCTCTCTGTTGATTGGATTACCTGGCTCTCATCTAGCTCCCCTTCGCTCGAGCTATAATTCTGCTATTCGTTTGCTCTTTGAACTATCCCCACAAGCTTCTATTTCTTCTGCACACTCTACTGCTGCTGTTCTATCACTTTCACTTTCACTTTCACTTTCTTGCTATCCTCTTTAAATGTCTTCATGGTCCTTCATATCTTGTTTCTCTTGTTCCCTTCTATATTCCTACTAGAGCTCTTCGCTCTGAATCGTCATTTCGTCTGGTGATCCCTAAACCCTCCTATGCTTCTTCTCGTGCCTTTCCATTGGCACTCCCTTCATATTTCAATTCGTTGCTCATCTACTCATTGTCTTTTTCATATCCCTCTGAATTCCTATCTTCATTCTCCATCTTCTGTTTCATGACATGATTACCCTGCTGTCTGATTGAGATTGTACCGCTGTTATTTTTAAATATCTTATGTGTTCTTTGGCGAAAGCGCCTTATAAATATCAATACAAACAAATACAAATACACTTGCTTGTGGCCCTCCAGGCTGCAGTATCAGTTGCATGTGGCCCTCCAGGCTGCAGCCTCACTTGCATGTGGCCCTCCAGGCTGCAGCATCACTTGCATGTGGCCCTCCAGATTGCAGCATCACTTACATGTGACCCTCCAGGCTGCAGCATCACTTGCATGTGGCCCTCCAGGCTCCAGCATCACTTGCATGTGGCCCTCCAGGCTGCAGCATCACGTGCACGTGGCCCTCCAGGTTGCAGCCTCACTTGCATGTGGCCCTCCAAGCTGCAGCATCACTTACATGTGGCCCTCCAGGCTGCAGCATCACTTACATGTGGCCCTCCAGGCTATAGCATCACCTGCATGTGGCCCTCCAGGCTATAGCATCACCTGCATGTGGTCCTCCAGGCTGCAGCATCACGAGCATGTGGCCCTCCAGGCTGCAGCATCACCTGCATGTGGCCCTCCAGGTTGCAGCATCACTTGCATGTGGCCCTGCAGGCTGCAGCATCACTTACATGTGGCCCTCCAGGCTATAGCATCACCTGCATGTGGCCCTCCAGGCTGCAGCATCACGAGCATGTTGCCCTCCAGGCTGCAGCATCACCTGCATGTGGCACTCCAGGTTGCAGCATCACTTGCATGTGGCCCTGCAGGCTGCAGCATCACTTGCATGTGGCCCTCCAGGCTACAGCATCACTTGCATGTTGTCCTCCTGGCTGCAGCCTCGCTTGCATGTGGCCCTGCAGTCTGCAGTATCACTTGCATGTGGCCCTCCAGGCTACAGCATCACTTGCATGTGGCCCTCCAGGCTGTAGCATCAGTAGCATAAAGTCTATACAATGCATCTGGTGGAGAGAAGCCTGTAGGGAAACCGATCAACCTCTGTGTATCACCCAGTTTCACAGTCTGGGTTTACACACAGCGGAATACAAGAATGGAAAGTATGGGATCACACACCGAAATATTAACCCTTAAAGCAAACACTGAAAAGTGCAGGCTGTGATCATGTGCAGGAAGTCATCTCTTGCATCAGTCCCACGATCATGCAGACTTTATTCCTACTCTAGAATACAGGGTCTTGGACCATGCCCGCAGTAATATGGAGTGTGGGCACACACACAGGCACACAGGGTGGATGGAATCACACACACTAGAACTCACAACATAATATAATTAAATTCATCAATGCAGAATCTGTAATCACATGCTGGGATACAGATTATGAACCCAAGCCCAGGGAAGCAGAGACTAGCATAACAAAGAAGGGTCTGGCATTAACTCACAGCTGCAACTACACACAGGAAGCAGATTCGAGGTTCACTCCCAGTAAATTCACAGAGGCAGAATGCAATACCTGGGAGCACATAAAAGCACAGAGACTAGGATCTCAAACAGCAACACAAAGAATACAATCACACAAGACATGCCATAGAGGAATACAGCGGATGTAATCACACACAGGAATGTATAGTCTAGAGCCACACACAGGAATGTAAAGTCTGGGACTGTAAACAGGAGTGGAGGAGACAGACTCAACCACAGGAATACAGAGGCTAAAATCACACAAGACGTACCATAGAGGAATACAGCGGATGGAATCGCACACAGGGATGTATAGTCTAGAGCCACACACAGGAATGTAGAACATGGGACCGTAAATAGGAGTACAGTTGATGGACTCAACCACAGGAACACAGAGAATAAAATCACACAAGACGTACCATAGAGAAACACATCGGATGGAATCGCACACAGGAATATATAGCATAGAGCCACACACAGGAATGTAAAGTCTGGGACTGTAAACAGGAGTGGGGGAGATGGACTCAACCAAAGGAATACAAAGAATACAATCACACAAGACATGCCATGGAAGAATACAGCAGATGCAAACACACACAGGAACGTGTAGCCTATAGCCATATACAGGAATGTAAAGTCTGGCACCGTAAACAAGAGTGGAGGGGATTGACTAAACCACAGGAATACAGAGAATACAATCACACAAGACACACCATAGAGGAATACAGTGGATGCAATTGGACACAGGAAAGTATAGTCTAGAGCCACACACAGGAATGTAATGGCTGGCATCGTAATCAGGGGTACAAGAGGATTGACTACACCACAGGAATAAAGAGAATAAACTCACACAAGACATACCATAGAGGAATACAGCGGATGCAATTGGACACAGGAATGTATAGTCTAGAGCCACACACAGGAATGTAATGGCTGGCACCGTAAACAGGGGTACAAGATGATTGACTACACCACAGGAATAAAGAGAATAAACTCACACAAAACATACCATAGAGGAATATAGCAGATGCAATCGCACAGAGGTATGTATAGTCTAGAGCCAAACACAGGAATGTAAAGTCTGGGACTGTAAACAGGAGTGAAGGAGACAGAATAAAATTAAGCAAAGGAATGGAGAGTCTGGGATCGCACACAGAAATAAAGAGCAACCACACACATTTGCAGGAACACAAGCGAGAAGTGTGTGGGATAACACTGGGGTGTGCCAAACCTAGTTATTGTGCTGCTGAATATAGATTCCAATTATATAACAAACCCAGAGTCGGTGGGCTTTATTGCCAGTTATTGGCCTAGGTACCAAGTGCAGTGAGCACCTAAACTAGGTCCAAATGCCGGTGAAGCCCCTAGCCAAGCGGTTTATAGCGATAACTACCCACAGAGAGAGTGCCCCCCCTCCCCGTACCCCCCAGCAAACGGCCAGGGTCTCGGATGACTCAGAGAAATAAAGTCTAGCATTACACACAAGAACACAGCATCTGGGATCACACACTTGAATAATAAGGTCAGAACCATAGACAGAAATGCAGAAACTGTGCTCGCACCTGATACACACAGTCTGCGGTCACTCACATCAACACAGAGTCCTCGCTCACGCACAGGGATAAGGAATCGGATATCACACAGACAGATAAAGAGTCTGGGATCAAGCACAGCAAAAGAGCATCCGGCATACCACACTATTAAGACAAGGGAAACGGCGTGAAGGTACAAAATGTAAGCATTTAAGAGACATAGGACTTATACAATCGGAAGACTGGGTGGGGGCCCTCAAGTACCCTCGGGAGGTGGCCATTTCGGGCAGACTTAGACTTATCCAGCTCAAAATACTACACAGGATTTACTACCCAAGGGTGGCATAATATCGCTGGGGGAAAACAACTGACCCACACTGTCTACGGTGCAAGAGAGAGGAGGGAACCTTCTTCCACATACTGTGGGACTGCAACCATATAGAACAGTACTAGCAAAAATGTTGCGATGAACTCTCACAGGTACTGGGGACAACGATACACAGAGATCCGAAGCTACACCTGCTTGGGATAGAGGAGGATGGGAGAAGCATCAAAATACGAGAAGTTGCTCCTATCGACGACCTCAGCAATAATTAAAAGGAACATTGCACAATTATGGGGTTCGGAAATAACACCGCAGTACGAACAATGGGTGACGGATGTCAACATATGCATTGCAATGGAACGGAGAGTATATACAGCCAGGGGGTGTCCGAGGAAAGCAGACAAAATATGGAATAAATGGGAGGAAGTCCAATGACTGTACCAACCTGAACAATGGATGATAAGGCACAGTGTACAAAAGTAGTCCAATCTGGCATATAGCGTGAGATACAACGGACATTGCAAGACCCTTTCCTTTCCTTTTCTTTCTACTTTCTTTCTTGTTCTTCTTTCACCTGACCAAGGACTGTTTCACTGGTCATATAGGTTGAATGTTTACATGAAGAATGTATGTTTTGCCATGTTAAGATGGAAAAAACAATACAATGGGCCTCATTAGGACCCAGGCGGATTTCGCGGTGCTAAATGCACCGCGAAGCACGGCGGAAAGCCGTCGATAGCGCCATGGGGGTTGGCGGATTTACCGCCCCATTCCGACCTCGGCGGAGCGGTAAATCCCCAATCCCCATTCTGCCCTTCCCCATTCCCATTCTTGCCCCATAGGGTATAATGGGAGTGGGGAAGGAGTTAATTACGCCACCGTAAAATACGGTGGCGTAATTAACAACGAGGTCCCGTAGCGCCATGGTTTTCTCCGCCTGGTAAAACCAGGCGGAGAAAACCTCCATGGCGCTAAGGGAACTCGTAGTACGGCGGACGGGTCCGCCGCGATTAGCGCTGGCGGAAACCCACTCCGCCTGGGTCCTAATGAGGCCCAATGTGTTATAAAAAAAAAAGCCAAACAAAAGAAATTAACACTTACCTGTGACAAGTGTTCAGGGTCTCAAGGAGGCCCACATGTGTGCTAACCATGCTGAGATCCAGTACTGCGCACAGGGAAACAGTCTGGCTGCATACAGGGGAGTACCAAGTCTGAGATTCCAAAGATGGTTCTAAGTCACACATCTTGTGGGTATCAAAGAGGAATACGGAGTCTGGGAAAACACTCAGAAGCAGCCAAGGAATTAGGCTGAAGCTCCAGCAAAGTGTGTGTTGCCATAACTCTGAGGCCTCAGGGTTAGCCAAAGCAACTCCCAATTCTCCTCTCAAGACGAGTCTCACGCACAAACAGCCCTCTCTTCAAAAGACTTACACGCAAATGCAGGACAGTCAAAGCCACACAGCCTGCTCAGAAGCGGAACAAAATGGTATATATGTTTTGCAATGGAAAGACATATTTTTGTTAGGGTGAGTATTTTTGACCAATTAAAAGAGAATAGTCCAACGTACATTACTTTTTAAAAGCGTTTCTTCCTGAATCACTTTTACAGACTGTTAGGTAGAATTATATGCAGTACCCTTTGGGAACACTACACACAATTAAGACTACAAGTGACAGTACAATTTCACCTTTGGTACAAGCCCGTACAACACAGTAAAGTGGTAGCGATGGCTGAGCAGCCAGACTTATCTCAAAAGCAAATGAGCAGTATCAAATAGTTACACAAAGGACAGCAATCACTGTAACTCAAGCAAACACTGACTCAAGGTTTCTGGTTAAAAAATATAAGTACATTTATTTTTAAACCATCTGTTCACAAAACACTTCACTTCTATTAAATAGAACCACACTCTAAATATACCACACACAACCAATTCCTTTTGTTCAGGTCAATTCAAGGTAAGTACCTTTGGATTTGACAGACCGGTGTTGTGAAACAAAGACGTTACCATGGGTTAATCCGCAATCACTTTTTGACAGTAATGAAAGTTCGGTCTTACGAAAGAAAAGCGTACCCGTGGGAAGAAATGTAACCGTAGTCAAACACACTTAGCACATAGAATTAAAACAAGGGAATAGTGGATAAAAATCATAGGCAATACTTTTGTCAAGGCAATAGAATCAGAGGACGTGGTCTAAGAGGCAGATAAAAGTCCATAGGCCTGCGCTAGTGTCAAAATGGAGCAGGGGCTCTGTTGTCGAGGATCACACGGTTAGAATAGTTCAGATTAACGTTACCAGGAGTACTGGATATTGTCAAAGGGAGGCAAAAGTTATAAAACGGAAGAAAGAAAGGACAAGCATTCGGAAAGGAAAAGGGGTTCACCCCAATTCCTCAAGGTTGGACTGAGAGAACAACCAAATGGACATAGCACCTTATTCGGATGAAGAAAGCTGGTGCCACGGCAGTTGTTCCTGCAGACTCACGGTTCCTGAAGCGTCAGTTGTGGAGACAAGAAAGAGGACGTCTGAAGCGATCTGCACTACCCAGGGATGAAGCCAGCAGCAGCAAAGCAATGATGAATAAAAGGTGCGCTCCTTAAAAACAGGAGAGGGCTCTTCTGGTTGCTATCCGGACCACTACAGCTCAGTGCAGTGATTTCGACCCAGAAGAGGATTCCCTGGCTGTAGAAGGTGAGCTGTTGATCTCACCAGGCTCAAGGGAAGAAGACTCCGGACTGGATCTTCTCTGTCGTTGAAGGGTAGATATCTCAGGGCTGCAGCAGGGCTTCACCAGGACTCGGGAGTTTCAGCAGCCGCCTTCTTCTCCACTTCTCTTCGGTTCTTGTAGTTCCAGTGGCGACTCTGACTTCCAGCCCAAGAGTCCTGCCTTTTATGCCAAAATCCCCCATTCACGCAGCCTGGCTGTCAATCACACAGCAATGGGGTTGTCCAGCCCGGACAACCACCTCAGCTGATCGACACAAACTGAGACTTGGGTCTCTAAGGAGACCCTGTGCAGGGGGTTACTAAACCCCTCCCTCACATTCATCCTACCTAGACAACCAGACGCCAAAGGAGGGCTTCTTTGCAATAGCCCGCCAAAGGATGGCAAACAAGGAAACCAAACCTGGTTTGGTGCTTAAAGCAAACAACTAGAAAGACCTTTCCAACACGAAATGGCGAAAAGTCACGCTAGGACCAAAGATAAAAACGATATGGGGTAGCGGGTTTTATGTTCACGTCTGTCACCACAGCCAGAACACTAACACGGCAATCCGTGTAAAAAATGATCGTTACCACTGCCACCAGCCATGTCGAGTCGGGAAGGGGGGGACACAAAGTGCCCATTGAGGTACAGAAGGACAGGGGAAAGATATTCCCATCCAGTACTCCATTGTAAGATGGTTTGTACTGGATCTGTATTTGAAAGGACTAGTAAAGCCAATGGTGACTTTACATGTTTCTGGGGGACAGTAGTCATCCCCAGAAATGGAGTTCACAAGGGAAGCCTAAAAGACATCCCTGTGTCACTGCACTAAAGGTACGGTGTGACACACAAGTAACAAGATGATGCCTAGGGAGTTGGTGACACTCCATAGCCCATGAGCACAAAAAGTACAACACACACAAAAATACACTGTAAGAGTGGGGAAAAAGGCTCACACTCTCACCAGGTGAAAAAAAAAGAAACCCCAGAAATCCAGCAAAGCTGCTGAGGGACTCACTAGGTAAGGGAAATTAGCCATAAATGAGAATTCTCCCTAACACAGACATGTTTGAAATGTAAAATTAGGAGAATTCTTATGTTTCCAAAAAGCTGTTTGCTTTTATGCAAATCACCTGGCTTTGGTTCCAAGAGGAGAACTGAGTTACCTGACCTGGCCTGGGGCAATGCCACTCGCCCTCCACCCCCTCCCAAGGGGGAGAGGGTTCCCCGATTAATTTCTGTCCATTTCCAGCATTGCACAGAAGAGAAAGGAATCTCAATCTTGTAGAAACACAATGGGCCTCATTACAACTGCGCCGGTCCGGAAACAACGGTGCCGGTAAGCTGACTGGCACTGTTGTTTCTGGACCAGCACAGTACGGGTTTGCCTGCCAGAGCCGCTGTGCCCGAAAGGGCAGACACTGGCAGACACAGCGGCCATGGTAGCCAAGCCATAACAGAAGCACCGGCATCGTTATTAACGGTGCCGATGCTTCCGTGCTCCCCATTCCCATGCAGTCCTAATGGACTCCAAGGGAATGGGGACTAACAGAATTACCGGCGCCTGACTTCCCGGCCACCGGACTCGGAATGGCCTGGTGGCAGTGGGAAGTCGGGCACCTGTAATTCATTACAGGTCTGGCGGCTACCTGCCGGTTTTACCGGCACAGTTGCGCCAAACCCGCAATGTCACCCAGTGTCTGGAATCAGGCAAAGAAGTACACAGTCTGGAGTCACATGCAGGAATCCAGAGTCTGGAATCACACACAGGGATACGAAGTGTGGAATCAGACAAAGAATTACAGAGTCTGAAGTACACAGTCTGGAAACAGCTGCAGGAATAAGGAATCTGGTTTCAGACACATGGATACAGAGCCTGGAATCCGACAAAGAAATACAGAGTCTGAAGTACACAGTCTGGAAACAGCTGCAGGAATAAGGAATCTGGTTTCAGACACATGGATACAGAGCCTGGAATCACACAAAGAATTACAGAGTCTGAAGTACACAGTCTGGAAACAGCTGCAGGAATAAGGAATCTGGTTTCAGACACATGGATACAGAGCCTGGAATCACACAAAGAATTACAGAGTCTGAAGTACAAAGTCTGGAAACAGCTGCAGGAATAAGGAATCTGGTTTCAGACACATGGATACAGAGCCTGGAATCAGACAAAGAATTACAGAGTCTGAAGTACACAGTCTGGAAACAGCTGCAGGAATAAGGAATCTGGTTTCAGACACATGGATGCTGAGCCTGGAATCAGACAAAGAATTACAGAGTCTGAAGTACACAGTCTGGAAACAGCTGCAGGAATAAGGAATCTGGTTTCAGACACATGGATACAGAGCCTGGAATCAGACAAAGAAATACATTGGGCCTCATTACAAGTTTGGCGGTCGCCTTGTCAGTGAAACCGGCTGGCTGCTGCCAAACTTGCACATTTTTCCGGCTCCCAGGAATAGGCAATTACCGGGGTATTACAACCCTGGTGGACCCGGTAATTGCCCATTCCTGTGTGCCAGAAAATATTCTTCCCCCATTTCCATTGAGCCCCATAGCCCCATAGGGCTCAATGGGAATGGGGAGGCCGGATGCACTGGCACCATTCGTGAATGGTACCGGTGCATCCGACATACTCTGCTCGCAGGTGCCAGTACGGCCGGCAGGTTAGACCTGGTGGATGGGAAGGCACCCACGAGCAGAACTCGTAGTTTTTCGGTCTGGTAACTACGATACTGGCAAGTTTACTGGTACCGTAGTTATCAGACCGGAAAACTTGTAATGAGGCCCATAGCCTGGAATCAGACACAGGAATACGGAGTGTGGAATCAGACAAAGGGCCTCATTACGAGGTCGTGGTAAGGGGTTAACAGCACTGGTAAGGATGCCGGTGCCGTTAACCCCTTACCGGCGCATTACGAGGTCCCTTAACAGGTCCCACTAAGGCCGGCTGGTAAAACCAGCCGTCCTTAGCCGGAGCCGCTAAAGGACCAGGGAGCTAATAACGGGCCTGTTCTTAACAGGCCTGTTCTTAACAGGCCCGTTATTAGCTCCCTCCCATTCCCTTTGAGCCCTATGTGGGCTCAAATGGGACTGGGGATGGGTATTTTGAATGGGGACTTACCGGGTCCTCCAAGGTTGGAATGACCCAGTAAGTCCCCTTTCAAGGGACCCGGACACGACTTTGGAGGCAGCCATGGCACTAATAGCACCATGTCTACCTCCAAACTCGTAATGACCCCCAAAGAAATACATGGGGGGGTCATTACAATGTAGGAGGTAACCATGTCGCTATTAGCGGCATGGCTACCCCCTTACCGGGTACCGGGTTCCTTGAATGAAGAATTACCGGGCCATTCTGACCTTGGAGGGCCCGGTAATTCCTCATTCAAGGAACCCATCCCCATTCCCATACGAGCCCCCATAGGGATCAATGGGAATGGGGAGGGTGCTAACAACGGGCCCGTTAATAACGGGCCCGTTGTTAGCACCCTGGTCTGCTCGCGGGACCCGCTAAGGACGTCTGGTTTTACCAGGTGGCCTTAGCAGGTCCCGCGAGCAGAACTTGTAATGTGGCGGTAAGGGGTTGACGGCTCCGGCACCTTTACCGGTGCCGTTAACCCCTTACCGCCTACCTCGTAATGACCCCCATAGTGTTAGGGAGAATTCACAAGAATGTGCTAATTTCCCTTACCTTTTGAGACCCCCAGCAACTTTGCTGGATTTCTAGGATTTTAATTTTTACCTGGAAGGAGTGTGAGCCTTTTTTCCCACCCTTTCATGTATTTTGATGTGTGTTTTACTTTTGTGTACTTTGGATATGCAGTTTCAAAACATCTCCATAGGCATCATCTTTTTCTGTGTGTTACACAGCACCGTCAGTGCAGTGGCACAGGGGTGTCTTTCAGACTCGCCAAGGTTTAAATACCTTCTCTGGGACTGACTACTGTCCCCCAGAGCATGTAAAGTTAAATTGACTTTACTAGTCTTTTTAAATTTACAGACCCAGCACACACTATCTTCCTATAGAGTGCTGGAGGGGTTGCCTAGCATCCCCTGAGTCTAAACACTCATGTAACAGTCAAATGTTACCCTTTTCTACTTTAAATGGCTGGTGGCAGTGGTTTTTAACAAGCTATCATGATTTTTCTAGACCGCGAACAACTGTAACAAAAAATCGGGTCAGCCATGTTTTTCAATATGGCGCCCAAGACCTATCTGTAAAAACAGACTCTGGTTGACTTTTTTCACTGTTTCTTTTAGGAAAGGTCCTTCTTGTGTTTAACTCTGTGCGCCAAACCAGGTTTGGTCCCTTTGTTCGTTGGCCTTTGGCGGGCTTCAGTGCTGAAGCCCTCCTCTGGCGCCCGAGTGTCTGCAGTGGACAGGATGTGAGGGATTTGCTCGAAACTCCATGTGCTTAGTCTCCTAGGAGACCTGAATCCACTCTGGTATGATTGGCCGGCTGGCTGTCCGGCAAGAACAGCCACCCTGCTGTGTGAGTGACAGCCAGGCTGAAATGAATGGAGGAAACTGATTAAAAGCAGTCCTCTGGGACTTGGAAAGCAGAGTCGACCCCTGGAACGAAAGAACCGAAGACGAGCTGAAAGAAGACGACTGCTGTAACTCCTGGTCCACCGGTGAAGCCCTGCTGCAGGTCCAAATTGCCTGAAACTCCATCAACAGAGAAGCCCTTCAAGGTTAAGTTCTTCCCTTGAGTTTGGTGGGAACACCCAACTCGCAAGTCACCTGGACACCGTCCCTATAGTGGTCGAAGTTTATTCAGAGTGCTGTTGAAAACCGGATAGCGAGTGGGAAGGATACCAGTTTGTGGTCTTTAAAGCACTCACACCTTAAACCAACGTTTAGCCAAGCTTGTGGCCTCTTCCCTGGGCAGTGCAGGAACCACCTATTGTCCTCCTTCTTGTCCCCACGACTGAGGCTCAGGAAAAGCGAGATCTGCTCGAATTGCCAGGAACAACTGCTTCAGCTACAGCTCTCCTTCATTTAAAAGGTACTGTGCAAACGCGGTCAGGAAATCCTTTCTGCCACGGTGAAAGTTTGTGAAACTTCCCAAACTCTGGAGGCTTGTCCTTCCCTAAACCAACATCTAACTTTTCGTCTGACCAACTATTTCTAAAAACCGTGGCAAAAACAACCGTTTTCTACCAGAACTGTGCTATCCTAACCAAGACTCTGAACCATTGACTTTGGCCCAGGCCTCTTGAATTGAATTACTGGTTGTCGTGAACTGGAACTATTTGCCCTACTTCTGAAAGTATTTGTGCTTTTGATTCTTATAACCTTGTCTTTTACCCCTTTTTAAAGTAACGGAAGTGCCATTTTGCTCCCACTTCAGGGGAGCTGAACTTGTTCAGAAACTGATTGGTTGTGTATTGTAGTGTATTAGATTGTGAGATCGAGCTGCTCTTGCTAGTGGA